>NW_026694084.1:19736250-21097500 GCF_021218885.2 Marmota monax | reverse complement strand
AAACATAAAAATATTCTTATCTAGAGACTTCATAATAACACTGTGAAAGAAAAACAAAAACAGAAAATCTTGGAGGAGAAGACCTTATTACTAGTGAGTACATATATTCCTTGGTTTCAGTTAGTTTACATTCTGAAAAACACACCATAAGTTGAAAATGTCACATCAAAAATGCACTTAAAGCA
Source organism: Marmota monax (assembly GCF_021218885.2). NCBI lineage: Eukaryota > Metazoa > Chordata > Mammalia > Rodentia > Sciuridae > Marmota > Marmota monax. Next base: position 21,097,315 of record NW_026694084.1, on the reverse strand, counting down.
CCTAAATAACCTACAGAAAATTGTGGATTAGCAATCAGTATATTGGAGATTATCAACTATTTGCCCTCAGGACTGAGAGACTGGAAGCTGTTACTTGTTGCCATTGCCCATCATTGCAAGAGAATATTTTACCACATATCACTTGCCAAAGAACTTATTAAAATTTAAAATCTGAGCTCACTTTCTACCATAGACCTATCATTTTCATACCACTGCAAAATGAAAATTTTTATGTGAACCATTCTAACTTGAAGATGATCTGTCAATAAAACACTAAGCTCCTGCTTACCATGTTTGCAAATGTTCTTAGAGGGAAAAGCTGGTGTTAATGCTGTCTTTACATCTGTAGGTCTTTCCTGACTTCTTCACTTATTTTGTTGTCTGATAATTATTGTATTTCAAATATCTATCAATGTTTTAAAAATAGATTATATAAATAATCAAAGAGTTTTACATTTTTTTTTCATTAGAATAATCCATATAGTTGCTCATACTCCATAGTCCTACATCAGTTTGGTGATAATCATTATATTTCCCCTCTGGGGATAATAGTTTCACCCTTCTAGACTTTAATGATTTACAGATTTTCTTTTATTCTTCATTTACAGATTTCCTTTCCAAACACATTCATATCTCTAAATTATCTGTGTTTCTACACAAAACTTAGTTTATCAAGTAATTTGGTTCTTTCTTTGTCTTTAAAAGTATGTGGTCTAAATCTGACCCTGGCTTATGTAGGCTTTGGAAACTTCCTCTTAAATGGTGTCTTTGGGTATTCTACATATGGGACATATAAGCAATGGATATTTCTCTATATATAATTTTGTCTAAATTATTGTTTTCATAGTAATAATTAGATCTAGAAATCCACCTATTTGTGAAATACTTTTTTTAAAAAAAAATTTGAACAATCTAAGTCTAATATTTTCCTTAGTGCTACTCTTCCTATCTTTGAATTTTCAATTCTTTATATACCAAGATCTTTGTATACACAGCTTACTTGGCATAAAATCTCCTTTCCTATTCTCAATGCTTGGCAACTCCTACCTATTTTGCAGTTTTTTGTGTGCAGGTGGATATATCTGAAATAACATTTTTGCTGTGTCTAAAACACTTAAATTTTATATTTCTTTTGCTGTTTGTATTAGTTAACTTTCTATCATTGTGGCAAAATATCAGATATTAATAAACTTAAAAAGAGAAGAGTTTATTTTGGCTCACAGATTTGGAGAGTTTGGTCCATGGTTGATTGACTCATTACTTTTGGTTCTCTGTAAAGGCAGTACCACATGGTGATAGCACATGGTAGAAGTTACTTATCTCATAGCAGCCAGGAAGTAAAGGAGGTGACAGGAAGGGTCCAAGTTCCCAACACCCCCTAAAAGGGCACACCCACACTCATACATTGCTAGTGGAAATGCAAATTAGCACAACCACTATGGAAAGCAATATGGAGATTCCTCAGAAAATCTGGAATGGAACCAACATTTGACTCAGCTATTCCACTCCTTTGTTTATACAAAGGACTTAAAATCAGCATACTATCCTGACAGCCACATCAGAGTTTACAGCAGCTCAACTCAAAATAGCTAAACTATGGAACCAACCTAGATGCCCTTCAACAAATGACTGTATAAAGAGAGAATGTGGTTCATATACACAATGGAATATTACTCAGCCTTAAAGAAGAAATGAAATGATGACATTTTCTGATAAATGGATATATGGTTTTTATTTTACTGTATTATTTAAGGAATGATGAAAAAGTCTGTGTATCTTCAATATAAACGCACTTTTTTTGGAGTATTTTTGAAACATGGATCAAAATACATGAATGAGAATCCATGGATATGAAACTTGTGGATATGGAGGTCCAATTTAGTGACCTCCATTCAGCCTTTGGTTTGTAGTCCAATCCCCCAAAACCAAAGGCCAAATGTTTTCTCTGATTAGCAGTTGCTGACCCATAGTGTATGTATGTAAGTATAGGGAGGTGGTAGGGAAGAATGAAGGAATGAAGGAATTTTGGGTTGTGCAGAGAGGGGTTAGGGGAGTGGTGGGGCTGTGGGTAGCTTGGTAGAATGAAACAGACATTATTATCCTATATGCATATATGGTTACATATTGGTGTGACTCTGCACCAGGTATAGCCAGTGGCATAAGAAGTGGTGCTCCATTTGTGTACAGTGTGTCAAAATGCATCCTACTATCATGTATAACTAAATAGAACACATTAAAAATTAAAATAAAAAATAGATTTACTCTATTCTTAAAAAAAGTGAGGGGCACACCCACAATCACCATGAGGTTTCTCTTTCTAATGGTTACACCACCTCCCAATAACATAACAGGCTGGTAAGTAAGCCTTTAACACATGGACCTTTTCAGACACTTAAGAGCCAAACTATAGTAATATTGATCAAATTGAAAATTCTTCCTAAAAATTACAAATTCCAAGTTATATTTTCGTATGTATTTTAATTCATTTTATATGCATATATATTTGTAATGTATCTTCTAAACTCAATGAGAATTTTTTTCCTAATATATTTAATTCTAGATGCCTTAGAAAATACTTTTACAGTGCAGAGTAAAAAATAGCATGTATTTCTAGAACATATTCTTGGAACATATTTGATTCCTGCTCTATTGACAAAATTATTTGACTAGAAATTTATCCTTAATATGTTTTAGGAATTCATTAAATATGATGAGGGAGGAAAAAGATTCATGGGAAATCAAAATCAAAATTATATCTCCTCACTGCTGAAAATATTTTAAAAATAATTTTATGTGCTAAAGACTCAATATTTGCCTCTTCCATAATAGCACAGTGATCAATAAAGGTATTTCATTATTAATTAAAACACCATGAGGAGTAAATGACACGACTTACACTTATTTCTTTCTAATCAATGAAAGCACCTTACGTTATGGGAATATTTTTTCTTAATATTCTCTCAGTAACTCAATGATATTAAAAAGCTAGGAAATTTTATCATATCTTCTATTTCTCCTACAGGTATGTGATACATTCCTATAGATTGCAATATAGAAATTTTCTAAACAACCTTTAATTTTGCTTCCACTTTACTGCTGGAGGTGAAAACTCATTTAAAAATATGTTTTTATGCTCTCAAGTACACATTCCTGTTTTTACGTTACAACATACTCCATGTGAACTTGGTTCTTTTTAAAAGAATTGCTATTTGGAAATGCAGATTTTTTCTGACTCCATAACTGAGATTGGCATTTACTTAAGATCATTGACAGAATGATTCTTCTTAGGTGTACCAAAGCTCAGAAAGGACAGAGTGTACAAACAAAGGGTATTATTTAATCCAGACAGGGGTAAGTATTTTGAACCATTTGGTAAGCACTTTCTTAAACGTGCAGTTTTAACTATGCCAAAGGTTTTAGCATATACTACAAGTGAACTTGAATGCATTTTATTACCATGTACAATATTGTTTCCTGTTGGTCGTAGATTATAATTTGACAGTATAGGTTAGGAGTTTTTGCGGTGGACTCTTTAAATGTTCATGGGAAGCTCAGTTGGGTCGTATTGCCATATCAGAGCTTTAGCGAAGGAAATATTCCACTTTGGTGTAATTTTTAATGGTCTAGAACCACATATTGTCTTCCTATTGCTTAAGGTCATCTTAAATTTCTATAAACATGCTTACATCCTCATAATCAAAGCTGTTTTGAGAGCTGATATCATTTGACAACGTCAGCTAATTTACTTCATGTGGAAACTTCTACCCAATATATTTCTGACAAATGACTTTTGAATTGTTTTAACAAATGATTGATGAATAGTTGGTTATTATGTGAACATAAAATACTTCAATTTTGTTGATACGTTTTTACTGGCACAGATTACTTTCCCACTAGACAAAATTATGCTGGAAGTTGGAATCAGAGTTATTCCATTGCAACAAGTTCATGTGAAAATTAAATCAGTGATACAGTAAAATAGCTGAATTATCTCTAGAAAACATACCTACACTCTCACATTGGGAAAATTTCCTCATTGAAAAGAAATCTGTCATTTCTGACTATTTTCAGCATGGCACATTCTTCTATTATACATTTAATAACTGAAGGACTTTTTCTCTTTTAAAAAAAAACTGGATAGTATTTATAAAATAGTCCCAACCACTTGCACAAATTTGCTATAGCTGGAGACAGCTTTCTTCTTGTAAAACAGGAAAATGTACTATTTAAATAACCAGATACTCTTCAGCAATCTCTTCCCTCATCACTTAGAACAATGAATAGCATCATCAACCCTTTGTGGCAAACATTCTGGTAATTACAAGAGGGATCCTTATATGCATTTCTTCATTTTATAAGTGATGAGATCAGACCTCAGTGAGGTTATGTAATTGACCCCAAGCTAACCTGAGAAAGATTTGGTAATCCAATTCAATTCATTGGAAACATCAATACTAAATTAAAGATACAGCAATTAAATCCAATAACCTCTTTAAATAAACCCACAACTATATAATCAAGAAACATTCTATATATCCATATATGAAGTTTCTTTCTAAGGTGAATGTGTGCTGTTTGTTGACAACGTGAAAGGTACATTTTGCCTCTTTTCCTTTAATAAGGGTGCACTGCTTCTTGGCATGATATTGCACTTTAGCTTCTAGAAAAAGGTACCATTCCAACATTATTTCTCTGGTAGTTTTGCCTCCCATAAACCATGTGGCTTCTGCTCTCATTATAGTTGAGACTAAATGTAGTCCTCTCTGGTAGATGAAACTTGAAATTTAAAGACAACAAGAAATACAGTACCTAGGAAAATGTATCCATTTCCATTCATATGTAGATGAATATGAGAGGGTTCAATATAATTAAAAAGAAATAGAAATTCAACAGCTATGAGAAAATCAAACCAGAGCATAGGTCTATTTAACAGCCTTTGAAAAAATTCTAGCATATTTGAGAAGTTATACTTTTTTGAAAGACCTTTGTAGAGGATTCAGGAAATACTTGTAATAATTCTGTGTCAAGGAAAAACCATCAGAGACAGAAAACATGTTTTAGAAGACATTAATCATGTACTGGAACATCTATCATTTACAAAACTATAACTTGATCTAATATGGGTATATGAACCACCTTGCAGAAAAAAATAATTATCTGTACTGACATTTCGGTAGTATTACTTCTCAGAAAACATTTTATATCAAATCAAAAAAAGCATTAATTTTTCTCTTCACTTAACAAAATTTTATGGCCAATAAAATAATAAGAACTAACATTTAGTGGTTAGTCTGCATAAGAAATGGGTTAAAGTGATTTCCATAAGTTAACATATTTCGTCTTTGCAAGGCAATCTCCTGAGACAGATACAAAGTTCTCATACTGAGGACACCAAGGAGCATGTGGTTAAGCAATCTCTTAGCAAGGCTGACTTAAACCCAGGGAGAATGGCTGCAGTCTCCCTGCTCTTATCTTCAAGGCTCTACTATTTTTCCAAAGTAACAAAACTAACATCACCTTCCAGTGTTTAGAAGAAAAAGTCCAGGGAGAAATGCATTCCTAGCTGGGCACAGCGCCTGGGGAGTCTGAGGCAGAAGGATAGAAAGTTCAAAGCTAGCCTCAGCAATTTAGCACAGCCCTAAGCAACTAAGCAAGATTGACTCTCATAATAAAATATGAAAAAGGCCTGGGAATGTGGCTTAGTGGTTAAGTGCCTCTGGGTTTAATCCCCCCTCGTACCTCCATCCCCACTTCACTAAAAAAGAAGAGAGTTTAGTGAAAAAGATAGTTGGGAAAACGTGAGTAGGGTTAAAGAAACCATGAAAGGAAGATTAAGGAAACTTGAACTTAACGGACAGGAAGGCACTGCCACTGTTGTCTGGAGGAGGAAAAGTAGATAATTTTGGTAAGAAAATTTGAGTCAGAATTAGTGCTTTCTCCAGGGCCTTAACACCTCAAGAAAATTTGGTAATTGGATAGGAAAGGATTTGGGATGAATATGTGCTAGCCTCTTCCCTAGTCTCCTGCCAGGTCACCCTATACTCCAAACACTGAAAGCCAGAGGGCAAGACAGCCAGGTGAGCTGATTCTCCTGGCACACAAATAACATGCTGAGAGGGCAGAGTGAAGGTCTGGAGATGGGCCTGCAGTAGGGGCAGATGAAAATCAGTACTATGTGAAATAAAATCAGCCCCATTATTGCTCCCAGTACTACCAGGAGGGGCCATAAATTAATCATGCACAACTCTTTATTAGATTTTGTTATATTATAGATGATTGCATTTTTAAAAATTCCGATTTCTCATGGTAAATCAATGTCCTTAATCATTGTAAAATTAATATATCCCTATTATTATAAGAGGCACATAAGTCATCAATAATTGAAAGGAGTTCATTAAACAGTGTTATTGGAGCCTAGTCCCATTATTTTTAAAGTAATCGATTGTACTTCAGTAATCCAAAAACAAATATTAAAGAAACAAAATCTGTGTTAATTCAAATAGCACAGATGTGTAGGTTGTTTTATCATTCATATCATCCAACATTATTATTAACATTTCTCTGATAAATTACTTATTGATTTTTAAAGACAATGCAAAGTCAATAGCTTTTGTAGTATATATTTGAATAATACAGCTTCCAGATGAGGAGTTTAATGGTTAAGCACCATAATTGCCTTTTAAATCTGTCATAACTGATGATGCTCACTCAGAGCATGCTGTGCTTCAAGGAAAGATGGAGTAATCATTAATTTACTATTCTGTCCAGAAAAATAAGCTCTAGAAAGTGAAGATCATAGTTAACCTTAATATATTTTTAAAAAAGGGCAGGGTTTCCTATGGACTTCATTTTTACTGCTGAAAACAACTCTGACAATTGCACACAGTAAACTGTATGAAAATGGAAATAAAATGAAAAATGTTTTATTCTCCTGCTTGATTTATGTAAAACCATTAGACAACACATGAGCCATAGCAAAGAAAGCAGCTAACATACTATTAATAATCAACATTGTATTATATTATTTCTGACTACAATTTTCTCGATATTTTGATAACCGTTTTACATGTATTATTTTAACACCATAACTCCAGGAATAATTTTCATCCACAATTTTTGGATGATGAAACTGTTGTTCAGAGTTGTTAGTTAACTTAATTACCCAAGGTCTCACATGCCATAAGAATTAGAGCAGTGAATAATCTTACAGACTGTGTGAGCTCTAAATTTTGCTTTTCCCATACAGTATTAGAGTGTGAACTCCCAAAGGGCAAAGACTCTAGTATGTAGTAGATCCCTAATGTTCAGGACATGATAGACATGAAAATATTTATGGAAGAAATAAATTTGATCCTACAATCCTGACTCTGCATTCATGCTCTCAGCATCCACACTAGGCTGCAGAGTAATAAAAATAAATTTGAAAAGAGGTAATTAGAAAACGTGATGTATTTTAAATGTGTCCCTTGACAAACTAAAACCTAAAAACTTTTATGAACTGTATAAACATCTTATGACAGTATGATTATCAGTAATTTAACACTTATTAGAAAACTAGCAGAAACTTTTGGCTTGCATAACAGTTTCTTACATAACATTTTAAAATTCAGAAAAAAATTGTGAGTACACTATTAATGCTATAAAGGTTGAAAAATCTAAGAGAAATAGAATCTTAGGAAAAAGTAAAAGGTTAAAGTGATGTAAAGCAAGAATAGAAGCAAATTAACATGAAAAGCACACCTGGAAAGTATGAAGTGCTCTCCATTTCACACCCCTGGGATGATCTCAATCACAGCCCTACAGAATAGAAGAAAACAAATTCAGGATTCTAATTTCAATGTGATAACTCACATGGCATGGTTCCTAACATAATATATTAAAAATTCAAAGGTATTTTCAAAATTCCTCAATACATTCAAATAAAATTTATACACAGTTCAGTAAGTTGACATGCAGATATTTACTAAAATAGATGGCATTATGAAGCCAAATCCCCTGTAGAAGTTATTTTTTTCCATTTTAATGTATTATTTGTCTACCTAATGCTCAAAAAGATTGAGAGATAATTAGTAAACAATTCACAGATCATGGGGAATATTTCTATGAATCCAGCTATCTCATTTGTATATAGCAAATATTTCAGTACTAACCTCATTAAATAGAATTGATTCCTATACCATAAAATTATTCATATAATGCAAACCCTAAAATAATATGCCCTACTTTATTCTTTTAAATATTTTATTTGCTTTTTTTGCAATAGTTTGAAAAAGTCTCTTATTTTTCAGTTGTATAGTTAGCATGCTATGGTTGCCTCAACTGCATCTCACTAGTGTTGATCCAAACTTTGACTTTCAAATACACAAAATGAGTCATTCCATTTCTGGAGTGCATTTAATTCAAAACGGAATTTTAAACCACATGAAACATTTTTTCTATAACTTGATAAATCTTTAAAAATATTTTAAAAGTTAATGTTGGTCCTGTCTTTCATAGTGCATCTGATTAAAAACATCTTTATTTTGCAGAATGTTGATCTTGAAAAGTAAAGGCTATTTAAGTGAAGATATGCTGTCTATGAAAAAAAAAATGTCCACATAAGAAAAAGATTAAGCCATAGCATGTAATGATGAATGATCAAAAGGAGCCTTGAAATTTAATTGTATTTTAAGGAAAAAAGGAAAAACAGAAGTATGAATCGATTTCCCTTAATCATTCTTAACTATTTTGGGCCTTTACCACAATCACCAATGGAAGATCCCTAGAGCTTTTGGGACATTATGTACAGATCCAAAATCGAAAAGAGAATACAAGAAATTTAAAAAAAAATGGAATGAAATAACTCAGCAGCTAAATAAAACTGAATCTTCAGTGTAGTGTGTTCAAAATCATAATGATCATGATCAGTGTAGACAGGTACAGATCTGTTTATTCCAGTTCATGCTGAGTAATTGTGTGGCTTCCTGAGTCCGGGACAATAGGCAGCCCAGAAGGTGGAAATCCAAGTGAACTAGAAGACAGATTGCTACCATTTTCTATGGTTGGCATGGTTCTGGGTTATATGTTCCTGTATCTCATTTTTGGAATAAGTGAGAAGATAACAGTAAGAGAATTTTGTTTTGTATTGTATTTATAAATTAAATACAGGCAGTGTTCCACAAAGAAATTAAATACGTACAAGCTTTATGAATGACCTTTAGTGAAAAAAAAAATATACTGTCTCTGTCTCTAAGAAGCTCTGGAGCAAAGAAAAAAAACATAAATTAAAAACATACAGTCCTTTTTGAGAATGTAATGATAGAAAATATTTTGCAAGCATACAGGATGGTTGCTGAATAATGGGACATGATGTGCCCGAGATGGAAAAATTCAGAAATAAGAGTCAGAGAAGAAATGAACAAAAGTTCCAGTCATAGGAGAAAATATAGGCTAACATTAATTTATTGTTCAGTACAAGAAGGCACATTATGTGGATGTTTTATATATTGTTATTAAGTTATATACCTATGATTATATAAATATGTAATTTCTAAAATATTTTATATATTACATATGTTATATATAATTACAGGTATATAAATTATAAAATAGTAGAAATATGTATATATGTACTGTCTGTGTGTTTGTGTGTTAAGTTAGAAGGAGACAGGGAATGTCTGATTTTAAGCAATTCTAGGGTTTTTCTTTTAAACTGGAATGTGTAACAGTTACCAAAGAAGTAGAAGTAAGAACATGAGATATATGTTTTAGAGAATCCCTTGGTAACTCTCAGAACGGTTTTAAAAACACATCAAATGAAATAAGGAAATAAGAAAAATTTTACGGTAATACTGATAAGAGGTAATGAAAGGGGATATAACTCTAATTCATTAAAAACATAGAATTTTAGAACAGACTTTTCAGATTCCAAGCACTCCAAAAGCCAATCCTGTGACCTTGGATAACTACTAAAACTCTCCAAACCTCAATTCTTTAATCTCTAAAGTAGATGACATAGTACCCTAAGTCTCAGAGTATATGCTTAGCCTACTTGAAATATGCTAATTATTTAATTGATATGTAATTGTTGTGCAATAAACCTCATATATTTAAAATGTACAGTTATGATGTTTGACATATCTCTCTATCCATTAAACCAACATTAAATTAAATAAGGAACAAACCCATCACCCTGAATTTCCTTATACTTCATTGTAATGTGTATTATTTTAAAAAGTAATGATAATTGACATTTAAACTTTTTTGAAGTAAGTATAAAGTCATTCAACATTCCATGATAATCTTACAATGTGATTTTGATTAAATAGTTGTATGATTTGCCTAACAGTATTTAAGAATAAGTTTATAAAGTGTGCTCACTGAGATCATAAACAAAGTAAGAATTTCAATGGAGATAGGGAAAAGTACAAAATAGAAATCATCTTGCTAACAAACAAAGTAACAATTGAGAAGTTCACTAGAGGGGCTCATCAACTTACTAGAAGGTGTGATACTGAAAATAATTAAGTCAGAGGAGCAAAAGGAAAAAAATTAAATATGAAAACAATTTGAATGATAGAATTTCCTTTAATGAACAAATATACACATTGTGGAAGTTTCAGAAGTATAAGAAAGGCAGATAAGAAAAAAGGGTGAAATCATCCTAAATGAGGGGAAAAAAAAATAGACATATTCAAGAATCTCAAAAAACACCAAATAGATGAACCAAAGAAAATAAATTCACTCCAAGATACATTATGATCAAATTGTCAAGAGTCAAAGAAAGAAATATGAAATTAGGGGAAAAAAACCTGACTTTTCATACCTGAGGGAACAATCAGAGAAATAAGAATATTTTCATATATTTCAGCAGGAATTTTGCAGGCCAAAAAAGAGTGGATGACATATTGAAAATGTTGACAGAAAGTAACTATTAACTATAAATACTATATCCAGAAAAACTGTTCAGAAGGAGAAATAAGGATTCTTCCAGACACCGAAAAAGCAGAGGGAAATCATCACCAGTGAAATGGCCTTTTATGAAATGATTGAGAGGGTGTGTCAACTTGAAACAACTTATGCTAAACAGCAGAGAGTACATGAAGGCATGAAGTTCATTGCTATGTTAAGTATATAGATCAATATTGTTATTTATGTAGCAGTAGTGCCAAAATGACTTTTATTAGAATTATAAAGATTAAAAGACAAAAGTACTTGAAATGATTAACAAAATATATTGAATGATAGACAATGTAAGTAGATATGAATTGTGACATAAAGTAAATGTGTACAGAAGAAATTCAGTTGTGGAATTAAGTTCCTATCAGCTTGAAACAGAGTATGTTTACTATAAGGATTTTGATGTAAGTCCTAAGGTAATCTTTCACATGTGCGCTCACAAACACAGAAGGTACACAAAAGAAAAGAAAAAAGGAATTGAAACATATCAATACAAAAATAAATCACCAAAACACAAAGGAAGACATGAAGAGAGGAAATAACAGACAAAACAACTGAAAGACTAATAGAAAACAATTACTAAAGCATAAAGAGCAAACTTTCAATAATTATCATTTATGATTCTAAGTAGAAATGTATTAAACTTCCCAATGAAAAAACATAGAGCAACTGAATGAGTGAGAAAGAAAGGAAACGAGCCCCAACAACATGTTACTTATATAGAAACTCACTTTAGATTTAAGGATATTCACAGTATCATAGTGAAAGGATAGGAAAAAAAAAATCATGAAAATAGTAATCTAAAGATGATGACTATCCTCATATATGACCAGATGGCCTTTAATTCAAAATCTTCATGGAGATAAAGAAGGACATTTTATAACAAAAATGAATAATCAATTGGAAAAATCGTGAATACCTATACACTCCATATCTGAGTACCTACATATGAATGTTAACCATTGAAACTGTTGGAAGAAATAATAGCAATGCAGTAATAGTAGGAGAATTTAGTATATTATTTTCAATAATTGGTAGAATAAACAGGCAGAAGATAAATAGGGAGACAACAAAAATCAATAACATTATAGATCGCATGCAACTAACAAACATATATAGAATATTCTAGCATACAGTAGCAGAATTCACAATTTTCTCACAAAATAAATATTAACAAAATTTAAGAAAATGTAAATCATACCAAATATGGTATGAAATTATCAATATCAAAAGAAAAATTCACAAATATGTGAAAAAAAGACAACACATTCTTGATCAACCATTCTGCAACATAATAATTCAAAAAGGATATTAGAAAATATGTTTAGGGAAACAAAAAATAACACAACAAAATTCATCGGATGCAGCAAAACCATTATCAAAGAAGAAAACTTACAATCATAAGTGTCTAAATCAAAAAAGAATAGTGAACATAAAAAAGAACAAATTAAATTTAACAGTCACAAAAGAAAATAATAAATATTGGTGCAGAAATATACAGAACAGAGAATATTAAAAAAATAGAAAAAAATCAAGAAAACTAAGTTTTTTAAAAGTTAAACAAAACTGAAAAATCTTTACCTAAACTCAGAAAAAAGAAAGACTTGAATAAATAAAATCAGAAATGAATAAACAATACAAATACAAAAAGTCACAGAAATATACAAAATCATAAGAGACTGCTAAAATAAAATATATGCCAACAAGTTGAATAACCTAATAGTAAATAAATTCCTAGAAATATATAACCTGCAAATATTAAATAATTAGGAAATAGAAAATCTGAACAGAGAGATAGGTAGAAGGTGACTGAATCAGTACACTAAAACTTCCCAACAACCTGGTAGATTCACTGCTGAATTATACAAACACATAAGAAATTAAACCAATGAATCTCAAGATTCTGAATATTGAAAAGGAGAAAATGCTTCCAAACATATTTTATGAAGCCAGCATTATCCTGATGAAAAACTCAAAAATATATACAAAAAAATTACAAGTCAATATTCTTGATGAATATAGATGCAAAAACCCTCTGTATAATACCAGCAAAATGAATGCACGGGCATTAAAAGGATCATACTCTAGGGAATTAGGATTTACCCTGGTATATTGGAATGTTTCAATATAGAAAGAGCAATTAATGTGATATGCCACATGAACATAATAAGTGAAAAAAAAATCACACGATCATCTTAATAAATGCAGAAAAAGCATTGGATACAAGTTAAAAATTTTTCATCATAAGAACTGGAATAAAGGAAACAAATTCACATAATAAATGTCACATATGACAGACTCAGAAATAATACTATACTTAATAGTAAACTGAAAGTCTTTCCTATAGGATCAGGAATAAATATAAGGATGCTAACTCTCTCCACTTCTACTCACCATTACTAGAAGACCTAGTTAAAGCAGTTAGGTTAAAAATAAATAAATAAAAAGAAAAAAGAAAAGAAAAGAAAAATAAATAAAATACATCCAAATAGGAAAGAAGGAAGTAAAGGCATTTCTGTTTGCAAATGACATAATTTTAAATATAGAAAACCCTGAAGACTCTAAAAATATGAAGACCTATTACTACTAATAAATAAATTTGCTACAATTACAAGGTAAAAAACTAACATGCAAAAATTCCTTGTATTTCTATACAGTAATGACAAACTATCTGAAAAGGACATTGGCAAAAATCTTACCATTTACAATAACAATCAAAATAACAGAACACCTAAAAATAAGCTTAATTAAGCTAGTTAAGTAGGTGAAATACGTGTATACTGAAAACTACAAAAACACTGATGATAATTTAGGACATAAATTGGGAAGACATCTCACATTTACTAACTGGAATACTTAATATCATTGAAATGTTCATGTCACTCCAAGCAATCTACATATTCAAGGCAATCTTTTTCAAAATGTCAATAGCATTTATCTTAGAAATTGACAAGTAACATAAAATATATATCAAACCACAAAAGACCCTGAAAAAAATCAGAACAACCTTAAGTAAAAAGAATAAAGGTAGAGATGTCACACTCCCTGATTTCAAAACATATCACAAAACTACAGTAATTAAAGCAGTATGATACTGGCACAAAGACAAACTTATAGACTACTAGAGAGCCCATAAACTATTCCATGCATATATGATCAACTGATCTTCAACAAGGTTACCAAAAATACACAATTCTTCAACAAAGGATTTTTAGGGAAACTGAATATCCTTAAGCAAAAGAATGAAACTGGAGCCTTTTTTCATACTATACACAAAAACTAAGTTAAACTTGATTGAAATCTTGACCAGACCATAGGCATGGAACTATAAAAGTTCTAGAAGAAAACACAGGAGCTAGATACAGTGCAATCCCAGCCACTTAGGATACTGAGACAGGAAGATCACAAGTTCAAGGCCAGCCTGAGCAAATTAGTGAGACTGTCTCTAAAAAAGGGTGATATGGTGCCTCTGGATCCAATCTCCATTTATTCTATATCTATATCTATATTCTATAAATATGTATATATATATATATATATATACATATTTATAGAATATAGATATAGATAAAATTTTTTTAAAGAAAATATAGGATAAACATTTTATTACATTGGTCTTAGCAATGGTTTTATAGATGTGACACCAAAAGTACAAGCAACAAAACCCAAAACAAATGAGTGGCATTAAATAGACTGAAAAGCTTGGATACAATGAAGGAAACAACAGTGAAAAGGTAACTTCTACAACTCAATAAAAAAGCCAAACAAAAATCATAGTAACCAAATTCAAAATAATGGGCTAAAGAGTGGAATAGACATTCTATGAAAGAAGAGAAAAAAGCCAACAGGTATGTGAAAAATGTTCAATGTTACTAATTTTTAGGAGATTGCAGATGAAGTATTACCTCACAGCTTTCAGGACTGCTGTGATAGAAAAATACAAGCATTTGTGAGTATATGGAGAAACTGGAAACATTATATACTGTTGGGAATACAAAATGGTGTACTCACAGTGGAAAATATCTGGAGATTGCTCAAACATTAAAAGAAATACCATATGATCTAGGTATCTCATATCTGAGTTTTTATTCAAAGAATTTAAATTGGGACTCCAAAGACATTTTACCACTCCTATGTTCAATGCAGCACTATTTACTATAACTAAGTTGTGAAAACAACCTAAATGCCTATCAACAAATTAGTAAATAAAGAAATTGTGACTACACATAACATGGAATACAATACAGCCTTAAAAAGAAAGAAAATTCTACAATATGCAATATTCTGTATGGGCTATAAAGATATTGCAATAAGCAAAATAAGTAAACACAGAAAGACAAATTTATTTTTAAGAGCTACCTAAAATAGAAAAATTCATAGAATTGAAGACTGTGATCATGGTTTCAGGGGTGGAATAAAAGGAAAAATGGGGAGTTCATAGTTAACAGGCACAAATTATACTCAAGCAAGATAAATAAGCTAATAAAATCCAAAGATGTACCCATTACATTATGCCTATAAACAATATTAATGTGTTGAAACACGTAAAAATTCATTAGGTTGGTAATCTGCTCTTATCACGATAAAATGATAATAACAAAAACAAGATTCTTTTCTATTTTGCAGGAAGACTCAAAGAGAATTTTGTGCCACAAATTCAATTCTAGTTGTTGTTGTTGTATGTATGTATATATATATAATTTTATAAATTTATGCATTTATACATTTATGTATATTTATATATAAAATAGGTATCTGCTTTTTTTGCCAAGATACTCTAGTAAAATTTTCATATAATATTGTATAATTTTAATGATTTTAACAAAGAGTGCTGATATCACCAAATAGATCCAAAGCCATAAGGAGAAACTTAAGTGAGGTACCTTCATTGCAAGGTCTGTAAAACTGAGACACCTTCCAAGTGAGCAGCCACTGATTCATTGTTGCTGTACAATTTTATTTCAAAAAGTTAGTTATAAAAACTAGCACCTACAAAATGTTGCTGGTTTTTTTTTTTTTTTTCTCTCATCTCCCATCCAAAGAATGATGGTTTTAAAAGTGTTCACAAATTCTTTGGTACTCCTCCCTTCAGAGGCAGAGTTTAATCTCTCTTCCTGGGAGTGTGGAGTTAACTCACTTAGATTTACAAGGTTATGGTGAAAGTGAAATTGTTTGTCTCATAGACTATGTGGTAAAAGGTCCTGAACCTCCTTTCTGGCTCACCCACTTGGATAACTTGTTTTAGGAGAATGTTGCTATTCCATCAGAACTTTGGGAAGACCCATGAGGTATGAATGAGGCCTCCAAACAACAAGCAGCAAAGAACTCAGGCCTAAGGTCAACAGCCACACAAGTCAGCCATCAGAATGGAGCCCCAGCTCTAGTGAAGTCTTTGGATAACACCAATCCTAGCCAGTGTCTTTTAGCTTGATTGGAGTCTCTGAATCAGGACACCAAGCTAAGCCAAATGAATTGCATATGGATTTCCAGTTTTTCCAGCACCATTTGTTGAAGAGGTTATCTTTTCTCCAATGTATGTTTATGGCATTTTTGTCTCGTATGAGAGAACTATATTTATGTGGGTTTTTCTTGCTGCCTTCTATTCTGTACCATTGGTATAAAAGTCTATTTTGGTGCCAATGAAGGCAGTTTTTATTACTATTGCTCTGTAGTATAGTTTAAGGTCTGGTATTGTGATGCCACCTGCTTCACTCTTCTTGGTAAGGATTGCTTTGGCTATTCTGGTTCTCTTAATTTTCCAGATGAGTTTTATGATTGCTTTTTCTATTTCTATAAGGAAATTTCATTGGGATTTTGATATAATAAATAATTATTTTGTGGTAAGCCATCACATTTTTGAGTCAATACATCAAGCAGCAGTTGATAATCCGTTTACTAGTGTGATATAATGGAGAATTTTAGGCTTTTAACTGCCTAACCTGTTGGGGTGTTTGTCATTTGAAAAAATGCTCAGTAGTTGAATCCAATGATTCAGGAAAGTGACTGATGAATTTTAAGATACTGACACTGTGGCTGGGGATGTAGTTCAGTGGGACAGTGCTGGCCTAGTTTGAGGCCCCAGTTTCAATCCTCAGGACTGGCAAAATGGAGATGGAGAAGGAGAGAGACAGGTGGGGGAGAAGAGAGAGAAGAGAGGAGAGGAAGGAACTGGGGAGGGGAGAAGAGGGAAGGAGAGTAACTGGCTTCAAAAAAGTTAGATGCCACCTAACCCAAACTGAAGACAAATCCATCAGTGAAATTGAATATATATATATATATACACACACACACACACACACACACACACACACACACACACACTAAATCACTAGCTGTAAATAGCACCTTTGAAAATTATTTTGATTAAAGTTTTAAAGTTATTTTTCTGAATAGAAAATGTTGTTTAGAAGGATATTGAGGAGACTAATCCTACTTTGTTGATAAGACAGTGTATTAGACAGCTCACTTGCAATGCTTATCTATATCTGTCTGCAACAGGGAAGTCTCTAAACATGGAAAGATATTGATAGATCAAAAATTTGGTCTGTACCTATCTCACTAAGTAAAAAGTTGGTGAAAATCAACACTAGTGAATTATACCCTAAGTAATGGAATTTCAAATAACTTACAGAGCTTCATTAATTTTAGTTTTAGGATTCCATTTGTTCTTTTTACCTTTTCTGAAGATTGGAGATGATATGGCAGATAAATTTCTAAGTAAATGGCAAAGTTTGCAAAGTAGTTTCATTACAGTATCAGTAAAATGTGCGTCATCATCACTAAGTGGGTTGGAATTCTCAAAAGTTCAAAACAACACATGGAACACTTTCTGCTATCATCATGTATGTAATCTCTGCCAAGGCAAAGCCTCAGCCCATTCTGTGAGTAAGTACTCGGTGAGTAGCTCATTTTCAAAAACCATTATGGAAATGAGAGTAAAGTTTAAAACTATTTGAAAACAATGAGGGATCATAATATTTGATTACTTTTTCATGTCCTATCCTTACATTTTTACCAGGATTACACTGGTAACTAGTGAAACATACACAGAAACTATCCCAGAATTCTCTCATTACTTCATTCAGTATTAACCAATTTTTCATAGCAATATTAATTCCATGTAACTTTATATGGTTTCCTTTGTGGTCATCCTCTTGTGAGCTCTGTAATGAAATGTTTTTCTAGTATGTATTTTCCCCTGTATCTGGAACCAATCTCTGTCATTTCAAAATTGTTTCTTTGTACTTTCCAAATGTTTGGTCTTTAAGCCCTGTTATGATTTCCTATATGACAACATTATCAGTTAGGGTAATATTTTTTTTTAGTCTCCTTGTTATCTTTTTTTTTTGGTATGATATGTATCATTATAATAGACAAGTCTTCAGGAAACATTAATAGTTATTTAATCTGTTGAATATTTTATTTTTTTGGTGGCATGTTTACCAAGATCAAGACCACTAAATTTTCTGAATCATTCTAAAATTAAAACCACCCTGAAAGCATACATTTTATCAATTATACATAATATACAACTTATACTTCTCTTTTGTTAACTTGCTAGCTCTTCTGATTGCAGGCAATATTTCACCCATCATCCAGTTTGATTTTGCCTGTCTCAAAGGCATTATTTAGAGAAAAAATCCAGAATATATAATGGTAGATCCAGTGTATAATTTCTGTATATGTTTTAAGATATAGACTATCAACAAAGAATAATAATCATGAAATTTCCACACAGGTTTTGAAAAGTCTGCCATAGATAATTCTATAACAGAGGTAAGAAAGTGATACATTCATTTCTTCCTCTTCCAGTAGAAGGACAACAAGTTTAAAGTTCTAAATGTCATATAAAAATATGTTTCAAGAAAGTAAAAAAAAATTCATAAGTTGTAAATCTATTTGCCTAGTAAGCTTTTTGTATTTTCAATGATCAGTGAAGGTTGCACAGTTTAAGAGATTGTCAAGGGAGAACTTAAAACCAAATTGGTTTTGCATTTGCCCATAACCGTAGTTGTTATCACTTTGACATAAGGTGGGTAGAATTTGCCCTTAGGTGAAAAGAAAGACTATCATTAAACCACAATTTCTGATTATATCCATGATATTTAGTCAGAACCAAATATAAGGAAGATCTGCCGAGATCTGCTTTCACTGGGGAGGCAATGTCTTAGGTCCAAAATTTGTGGCTGTCATTGTCAAGCTGGAAAAGCAAAGGCTAAAGAATATGCCGCCAAACATGGCTAAATGTATATTGCTGTTTTCTGAATATACCAATAAGAAAAGTTCTCTTTCCTAAAAGAAACACTTTATATCTATCTATCAATCAATCTAATCAATGACTGTACCTATATCTCAGGTTGTTGAATAGGTAATGTCAAATCACAAAGTGACTGCCCACATTTAGGTTCCAAGTAAAGGGTTGCCTTACTAAGACATTATTGAATCATATGGAGATGTGATTGTTTCAGAAAATGTTGATATCCATTAGTGGATATGCAAATGGAACTGTAGGAAAGTTTAATTATTTCTTAGTACCTGAACTGGGGAAGTTTTCAATGGCTACGTTGTATTGGAAGTGAGAGATTCACCTTCTTGGGATAAATCAAGTCTTAGGCAATACACTATGTTCTGGCAATCTTAACTTTTTAATTAAAATAATGTTTGTCTTATAATTTGTGTTAGACTAAACCATTAAGTAGACAAAAGCCATTTTATCACTCATCTCACCTTTAGAACATTGTAAAAAGTGATTAGAATCATCACATTGGAAAAAGAAACATTCTAGGGAAATTTGAGGTTATTCAAATCCTATTTAAGGATTGTTATAATTAAGAGAGTTGCTTCTGTAAAATGCTGAGGTAAACTGTGGTTATCTAGATTCATTGCTGATGTTCTTGAATAGGTATAAAAGTATTGGCAATATCAGTCTTGAAGGACACTAGAGAGAGGAGAGCACAGATCTACAACTGTAAGATACAGCTCCCAAAATAAAATTTTACTTGTGTTTAAAACCATAGAAAGTAGAAAATTATTATTTGCATCTCTGAAGATATGAATAAATCTACATCTTTTCAATTGGTTTTCTTGACAAGATGATTAGTTTATTACAATGTCTGGAACAAAATATGATTAGTACTTTTTCTATGAGGATTTCATATATTGGCTTGAGTGATTCTTTTACTTCTAATTCTAAAATGATGTGCAGTTTGGGTAGAATGTAGAATGAAGTAAACAAAACATAATGGTTTGAGGCCCATGAATTCTATACATATTAATAAAATATAATTTTGTACTTCCTGAAGATCTTAAACTTAGGTTTGATTTGTACCCAAGGATACCAGTAAGTCAAAATTATTATTAAGAATTAATATTAAATTATTATTCTTATGAATCTAATATTATTTATGACTGGATTATGTATATGAGAGTCCAGAAGGAAGATGCCTTAGGTAGGCATGATTTGGCATTTCATTTGTATGGTCATCTATGTTTAAAACCCAAAAGTGCTCCTTTCCATGGCATCATACTCAATTTCATTTTAGTAACATGATGTCACTGAATGTGGAATGTGTCTATGCACAATCAGCTCTATAAGATGCTTCAGGCAGGTTCTAGTACACTCCATCTACATTAGCAGATTTCACAAAGAAACTTTGTAAAAAGTTTGAGGGTGACTATCATGGGTTAAAATATCAGAAAACACCAAAATTATAATTATTGTTACATAGGCAATTTTAGAAAAGTTATATGATGGATCAAAGGCTTCAGGTAAGTACTGAAAAACAAATTTGAGTCAAAAAAGTTTGCAAAGTTTTGAAGAGTCAATTGAAAAAATTGAGTACTCCCCCCTACTTTTGTTGGAAAATCTTATTATCTACTTACTTTTTTCCATTTCTCCCCACATCTCTTTTATAACTAATGAAGACATTTTTTTTTTTTTCAATTTGGTTTCCCGGACAATCTCTATAGATGTCTTCAAGAGTTTTTCTCCACTGATAACTTTTACCTGAACAGGAGTACATAATATACTTTATCTCTAAAGCCATCAGTTTATTTTGGATCATATTCTGTTTCTATTTTAAGACCCATTCATAATCCAGCAAAGTATTCTGTTTTCAGCAATGGGTTTTCCTTGCTGCTCTATTGAATACCCTATTTCTGGTTAAGGCCATTCACACAAAGTGAGAATAAAGTCATGGCCACATCAGAGTTGAGAACTACTTTTGAATCTTACCTAAAAGCATTGAAGAATTCTTTATAATGTTTGCAAAGGATTAATCTTCTCTTTGCTTTAGGACTGGATTTGGGTGTAATGAAATTGCAAGGAAAGACTTCAAAACATTTTTTTCAAAACCCCATAGTGTTTTCTAAATATCTCTGATACCCTACAGAATTTGCCCACAGAGTCTTGCAGGTCACCCTCAGCATTTATTCTATCAGCTTTTTCAACCCCCACCCCCTATTTATAATCTGAAGTTCCTAACAACATGCAAACCAACAGATATAAATTCCACAGTCCTAGACTGTATGTTTTTAAACTTACTTTAAGTCATTCTTTTTATTTATGTATGCTGTATCTAATCAGTGGAAAGAATTAACAATGGATCTCAATTTAGACTTAGATTTTAAACCAACTCTAAGAGACTTTCCCTATTTTAAATGAATTTAACTTAAAAGGACAATTGAATTTTCAGATTTACCTGAATGAAAGATTAAGATCAGAGAGGGGTTGGGGTGTAACTCAGTGACAAAAAACTTGCCTAGCATGTGAGAAGTTTTGAGTTTAATCCTGATATTGCAATTAAATAAATGTGTGTGTGTGTGTGTGTGTACATACACATATATACATATTTATAAAGATCAGAGGAAAGACTTTGAGAGGATCAATTGTGTTCATTCATTGTTAGAAGAGGAAAACAGGATAAAAGGCAATTTGGTTCAAATTTTGTTTAGAGAAATCCAAAGGGGATATTTTTTGCATTGTAATAAATTATCTTTTGCAAAATAAAGAGGAATGGAATTTTGAAATCTGAGCTTATTTTTCACCCACATTTGTCGTATTTGACTTGGTTGATGCTGATGTTTTTCCATTTTTCTTCTATTCCTTGGAAATACAGAAGTATTAATGCATGCTGGGATGCCAGTGGGGAGAGAGAATGTATGCATTGACAAAATATAACCAGTATCTCTATTTCAAAATATTTATGAGTCTCTGAGCATTAGCCATTTGAACTCGATTCAATTTTTGTTATTATTTTCTGTCATTTTGCCTACCATTTTTAGCATCCATATTAATATTTTGATAACATGCAACCAAAGATTTAATTAAACATATTTAGGGTCTTCCTCTTTATTTCACATCTTCATTTTGGAAATATTTTTCTTCTATAAAACAGTGTATAGCTATCTTATATAGCAACCACTGGTCACATGTGGGTATTAAAATTTAAAATAATTAAAGTTAAATAAAGTCTAAAGTTGCATTCCTTGTGACAGTGGTAATATTTCAAGCACTCCATGTAGACATGTGGCTAGTGGCTACTGTGTTTGACAGTGCAAATATGGAACACTTTTTTCATACAGAGAGTGCTGCTGCACAGCAAAGTCTGTATCATAGATTTGTTGATATTACCATTGCTTGGCTATTTATCTGGAAATCTATATAATTTGATGTAGTAATTGTTGATAAAACAAATGGATCACTTGTTGTGAGAAGCTGAATTGAATTTATGAAATGTTCCCGGCAGAGACCTGCATTAAGATGCCATTTTTTGTGACTAACTTTATGCAGGTCTTATGAATACTGAGTAAGAACAGGTTTGAGAGCTTCCAACAGAAGCAAGTCAAGATGCTAATTGGTTCCTATGCCCAAATCAAGACTGCTTCAATAATTTTACCATTTCATTCTTCTCCAGTTCAAAGCTGTTTTTTTTTTCTTTTTTCTGGTTTAGTTCCTGGTATATTTTCAAAGAACAAAGTTTCTCTAATCTTGTGATTTTTAAAGAGTAAGTTTTCTTAGTAAAATCATTTTGTAATATTATAAAATATCCTATTTCAAAGAATGAGTCTTCTACATTTTATATCTTTGATGCTCATCAACAGTAAAAGCTTTATAGTTTCCCACACTTGAATGAGATATTTTCTAGGAAGCATAAATTGATTCTGACAGTTATTTCCTTCCAGCTTTGAGGATACTATGTCATGGTTTTCTAGCATGTGTCCTTACATTTGGGAACCTGCTGACAGTCTAATTGGGATTGCTTTGTAAGTAATCTGTCTTTTCTCCCCAGCTGTTTTCATTTAGTTGTCTTTGGTGTTCTCATTTTAGACTCATGCATCCAGATCTGAATTTTTAAAAATTATTTTGTTCAGGATTTATTGTGCTTATCAAATTTGAATACACGTTACAACAATTATAGCAATTCTTAGTTGCTATGTCTTCTGGAGTTATTGTTTACCCCTTTTCTTTAGCATTCTAGTGGAGATGAATATTAATTTTATTATGTCTTCCACATTTTTCTGTCTCGATCATTTTTCATTTTTTTTTTAATTTTGTAGACTTCACTGGGCTAATTTTTTCAGATCTCTTTTTTTTTTTTTTTGAAGTTTCTGCCCCTTTTTACTGACCTGGTCAACTTATAATTAAGTAGAGTGACATTCATAGTTCATTTTGATTGAAAACGCAGAAGCTGTATTTTCTTAGTGTTATTACCACTGTCAAGAAGAAAATCAAGGTTATAACAGGTTTTTCTTAAGACTATACTATGAAATTAATGTAGCTTAATCGCACCCTTTTCACTTTCTAGGTCAAATAAGCAATATGAAAAGGCGATAAAATTTTCTTTGAAACTTCCAAGTACAATCTACATATACATGATTTTGAGAATAATTTAATACATCAACCTCAAGATACAACTATAGTCTAATACCATTATTTTAAATTTAAAGAAACGGATCCTTACAAGACCAAAATAACCCACAGGCCATAAGGTTGGCTTTCCTTTTTTGTTTAAACAAATGTGCACCACGATGTTTCAACAAGTAAGGCAAATGCCATGAATGTGAAAGGTGAGGTTTGCGATATACCACATATCTAGAACCCAGGGGAGGTAAATTAGACAGCAGTGGTAGTCATTCTAATTAAATAATCAGGTAATATCATGACAAGTTGGTCTGCAGCATCAAAACTGTCCATTTAACTTTCTTTTTTCTTGACAATCAGAGGTCCCACATTGTCTCCAGTCTCTTCGTTGTGTTTTCTGTGAGAACCATCACAGAATGGAAACTTTTTGGACCTCCAGCAATGGCAGAACACAGCTTTATCTCCCAGATCCTCCATGTCAAAAGCATGTACTATCTTGGGATTGTCTTTCTGGATGTGAAGGTTTACCATTGCTTTGTTGCTATGATCTTTGACATAGAATCTCTTGTAAGCTAAGTAACCAATTGCAGTGGTCCCGGCAGCAATAGTAACTGCTGCAATCCATTTAACTCATATGCTGGAATGGGAGGTCAGACTTATGGCTCTGTCACTTGCAAGGTGTATGCGCAGGACTCGGATCACAAATGGGCTCACACAGACCGCCAGAGTCAGAGCACAAGAAGCGTCTCCAGATCTCTTTTATAAGTATGAACTTTCTTTCTATATCCATGTCTATCTATAATGATACTTATTTAAAACTGATCTATTGATTTTCTAATTTCAATATTATACTGTTTATTACTAGAAATGAATATATATATGTGTATATATATGAATGTACATATATATACATATAGTCTTTAAGATTCTTCAAAGTACTATTTTATTTCCTTCTAACTTTTTGAGTATGTCTTTTCCTCCTTAAATATATTTTAAAGTTTGCATTATACTTTAAGTTTGATAATTATAGCTGGAAGTCTTTCTATATAATTTATAACTTTTGCTGTTTGTATTTCTAATGATTGCTATTGTGCTTTCAAGTTTGAAGATATCAGTTTTTATGATTAATGATTTATTTGGGTTAAGAGTGAAGTTTGAAGATATCAGTTTATGTTTATATGATTAAAATTTATTTGGGTTAAGAGTATTTCTGTCCAGAGAGGTTTTGTTTTGACTTTATATCCAATGGGATGCCCAAACTGAGACCTCTTCATTAGGTTAGTATTCCCTGAACTGTACTGATGAAAATATGAATAGTGAACCCTGTGAAAGTAAGGCTGTGTTTGAGTGAAAAGATAATTCAGTCTCAAATAAAGTTTTACTGTGTCATTTTATTTATTTATTTATTTATTTATTTATTTACCGAGGGTAGGGATACCGGGGATTGAACTCAGGGGCACTGGACCACTGAGCCACATCACAAGCCCTATTTTGTATTTTATTTATTTTGTCTGTAGTTCTTGAGTTGCTTAGCACCTGTCTTTTGCTGAGGCTGGCTTTGAACTCTAGATTATCCTGCTACCCCTTTGGAGCTGCCTCCCAACCCCATTAGGCCCTAGTTTTACTGTCTCTTTTTTGCCAATTTCAATTTTGTCTTTGATTCCCCCCACCACCACCACCCATTTTGGTGTTCCATTTTTTTCCCCCAGGGAAAAGCTTGAGAACATTGGATATATGCAGTATTCTCAATTACAGCATTCCATCTTGTTTGGATTCCTAGCCTTGAATTTTTTTTTCTCCAGGAAACTTAAAAAGAAACCACTCTGATGTTATGACAGTTAAATGCTATCAAATCAAGTGATCACTTTTAACTCCACCTGTTATGAATTTAATTGTGTCTCCCCAGAATTCATATGTTAGAACCTTTATTCCAATGTTACTGCATTCATAAATAGAGCTTTAAAATTGTAATCAAGTTTCAATGAAGGAAAAAATATAGGGCCCTAATCCATTATGGCTGACATCCTTGAGAGAAGAAGGACACTTGGCATGCTTAAGCACAGATTAAAAGATACACTGAGAAAAGGTAAGGCAAGCCAAGGGAAGAGACCTGAGGAGACCAACTGGGCTGACATGTTGATCTTGGACTTTTAGATTACAGAATTGTGAAAAAATAAGTTTCTGTTAAGTCATCCACTCTATGGTGTCTTCTTATGACAGCCTCAGCAAACTAAGATATCATCTGTACTATTTTGGAACTGGTGAACACTGGAGATTTTCAGTTATGATGTGAAAAACTCAAGTATGGATTTAAGATGATAAGAAAAATGATCAAAATTTTGGAAATAGTCAAAAAGTTTTATTACAGATTTGCTCAGTATAGAACTTAGGATATCTGATTCTCTAGGTTTATGTAGCTAATTTATTTTGCTATTCATTAGGAATTTTGCAATTCTACATGACTATAGGTTAACTAATGAAGATTTATTACAATGCAAAATCTCTTATTTCAGACCCATGAAAATGATTGCTGCTGTTAAAAAGTTAACATCAAACGTTATCAAATAATATTTACAAGTTTTATCTCTAATTTAGCAACCTTAAAATACCATTTAAAACAAACACATTTCCTATTGGAATATATAAATCTTTGCTTACAAATGCCTTTAAATTAGTTTTGAAATCTTATAGGATTCCTTGTTAATGATGTTTTTGTTTGTTTGTCGTGGGTCTGGGGGTAAACCCATGGGATGGCCCTTCTTAATTTTTTTTTTTTTTTTGAGACAGTATCTCTTTAAATTGCTTAGGCCCTCCCTAAGTTGCTGAGGCTGGCCTTGATCTTGAGTTGCTCCTGCCTCAGCCTCCCAAGTAACTGGTATTACAAGCATGTACAATCACACCTGGCATTAATGAGTTATTAAATAACTGTTTGAAATGTGTTAATTTTATGCATTTCAGTGTTGTGTTTTCAGCATTTTAAATATTATATTGCAAATGTTTAGAGCTTTCTGCCAAAAATGCCTCAAATGACAAATAGGCCAAAGGAATTCAACATGGTGTTCAAGAAGTACCAGAAGACTTCATATACTATTGAACCATAAACATTCTTGGTTACTTGGGTGACTTCCAATGAAGACTAATAGTTTATGAGTTTTGTGTTTTTGTCTGTAGTTCTTGGTCAAGTTTTATTCTGTGTCATGTTTTTTTTTTTTGACCTTTACACCACTAGTGGCAACAATGATTAGAAATTTGGTTTGTGATCTGACAACTTGGTGATTTCTGTTATTAGAAATAGAAATCTATTCTCTTTTGAATAAAACAAGAAAGGAATTTTTTGTTATTATAATTGTTTATATTATTTGTTTCTCTATTTGTAAACTCAAATTCATTAAGAAGATATGTCAAGACTATCACTAAAAAGAAAAGTCTTTTTAGATAGGAACTTCTTATCAAGGTAGAAGTTCTTCCTTCCTCTGATTTTCACCTGAAAACTCTGCTACACTTTACAAGGTAGAAATTGGGTCTTCAGAATAAAATTGAGAAAGAACTATTAATAATTGATAATTTAAATAATAGTTTTTGGTAATACTTGTGTGTTGACACCTCAGTGAAAACTATCAGTTTGTACTAAGGGACTGGTTCATGGTTTCCAAGAAACTTCTCAGTTGAAATATAGAAAGATTCAAAAGTAAGTGATGACCAAAGAATCATCATCATCAACAACAACAACAACAACAAGAAACTAATTTCATGGCACTTTATAAGTTGTTTAGAGAACTATAACTGAAGTTAATAATTTGAAAAGATCTTTGATATTGTTTTAATCTATTTTCCAAAGAGTAAATGGGCATGTGACTTATCTTTCTATAAATTCTGCCATTGCTTTTTCAAACTGAAATAAAGCATTTAAATATTATATGACTTTTATTGATGACTCAAAATTCAAAAATTAATATTTTACTGAGAATTCTTAATTTTATTGGCAATGTTTATTCAAATTGGTATAATTATAATATGTCTACCTTTTTAGTAGAATTTAACTGGGCAGCAAATTAAGTAATCAAGGCCCTAAAAGTTAAATTTGTTCCACTCAAGTAACTTGGTCTAATATACTTGCCATTAAGGATCAAGTGTTGTACTTTATATGGGGAAACACTACTTGCAAAGCCTTCACAGAAAATTGACCTGTTCTATGACTAATGGGGTTTCAAGTCACATAAGCAGCAGGAAAAGTAACTTCAATCATGCAAATGTTAGGACTTCAACAAGAAATGAAGGTATATATTTTGGCCTTGGTTGCCTAACCTTATATACAAGAGCAAATAATGAATCCTATTGAAAACATAATACTAGATTCCTTATAAAATCTCCAGATACATGTAAATTTTCTGGCCTAGCAGTTGCTTAATGTCAAATGTCTCTTCATTTGCTGACAAGTATGAGGAGATTTAACATCTTAATTAACTATTGGTATACCTATATAAATGATATATAATAAGACCATTCTTTTGTGTTCTCATAAGTTTTGAGGATTATTTATGACCAAAAGAAGTAAACACTATTAAGGAAAAAAATATCCAAAACTTGTAAATTTGTAAAATGGACTATATTAGGCGCCTTTTTCATTATAGCACTGAGTATTGCCTAGAAGTAATTATCTTTTTCTCTAGGGCTGTGTATATGTGTTTGAACCATTTTACAACTTGCTAAGTGTAGAGGTTATATTCTAGAAAATCAAATGCAATAAAAAGAATTCTTGTCAGATGGCAATAAAAATGATTTCGTTCGGTTCAGTAGAATAGATAATGCCAGACTATATAATTTATTGCTATTTATTACTTTAATTTTATAAAACTAGTAAATATTATAACATTTTAAAATATATTTCTTTTTGGAATATATAAATCCATCTTCCTCAAATATTGTTGGAACTACTACCATCTTACCACATCCCTCAAACTGTTTGTTAATAAATTATTGATGAAAGTTCATTTTATGTGTTTATGAGAGTTCTGCTCTTAATTTTTGGAAAACCATATTTTTACAAAAAAGATGTTTTTGTTGTTCAGCATTTTTGGATTTTTTTTAAACCTGCAGCTTTTCATGCTATCGAATCTATCATATTGCCCTGAATAGAAGTTTCCTTTCTATTAACTCTATTAACTTTCCTGAACAGGATATTGACAGAATGGAGAGAAGTGTATATCTTCAATCCTCTAGTTAAATCTGAGTTCTTCTACAAGTGCTTGTCTTATAGGCTGCAGGGAAGGAATAGAGGAGTTCAGAGATCAGTTGGGCTGTGATAATATTTACTTGATTTTCTGAGGCTTAGGACACAGGATGAAGGGCATAGAGAAACCATAGATCTCTGACCAAACTAGAGAAATTTTCTGAACATCCTTACTTGAGCTGTGTTATCAGTTACCACATAAGCAATGTCAGAGAATGTAATGACTGTCTTATTCCTTCCTAGAATGTGCTTTGTGCTTTGCGTTATCACGGGTATGAAAGCAGGAGGTTTTCAATGGTGTGTTTCCAAGTTCTGAATTCAGGTGTACTCATTCAGTAGTTTGCAGCCTCAAATACATATCAGAATATGGTGCTTAAAAAAGATGTCTAGGCTTCATTTTTTATTTAATAAATCAAAATCTTAAGGACATAGCCCATGGGAAGTTTTCCTTAAATAAATACAAATTTATTATGATTCTCATAAGGTAGAAACTCATTGATTTATTCCCATGTTTCCCATACTTTGACTATAAAAATCACTTGGGGTGCTTTTTTAAATATACAATTTTTACATGCATCAAACCCCAACAATTCAAATGGAATCAAACAGACATATTCTTGAAACCTTAAAAAGTCAATTCTTTGGGGGGGGAGGTATAAAACAATTAAGCATTGTATAGATTTTAAAATTATTTACAGGTCTATTTTTCTCCAACTTCTCCATTCTACAAACCACACACACACATAAAAAAAAAAATTGTCAGAGGACTAACATGCGCCCAATGATTAAAGATCGAGGTCCTCCTCACTAACAGAGTTTTTTTTTTTTTTTTTTGCATTCTTTTTCAAATAAGAAAAAGACCAATGAACTTAAGGATTAAATCAACTGTGAATGATTTGTTTCTGCCTTCCTAGTTTCTCATATTAAAAAAAAAATAAGTAATTAGGGCATTGCATTATTCTAGTGGGAGAAATGAGAAGATTTTTATTTTATCATCAGATAAGAGGCCCCAAAAGATCTGCTGTTAATATTAGAAGCTAATCATCTGACAACTTGTTCCCTTTGCCTTGTTAATATTAGAAGCTAATCATCTGGAGATTTTGTTCCCTTTACCTTGGCAGACAAAGTCCCAGTGCTTCCCACCTTTCTTGGTGTCAGTGGGAGATGTGACTTCTGTGGTCATCTTTCAGGTAAAGACCATTCTGAGTTGTTGGTCCAGACTGTAGGTCCAAGGGACTCCCATTAATTCTCAAGTAGGAGACGACTCTAAGAAAAGGGGTATGTGAACAAATATTTACCAAACAATAAAGCATCAGTTTTCTTCCAAGCAGATGGTATTAATGAGCATTAGTAGGGAAGAGGTACCCCTGCCAGGATCAAGAAACAGGGGGAAGGCCTTTAAGATGAGGTTTAGAATATGGTCAGGGATCTAAAAAAATCAAAACCCTAACAAAAATTTGTTTCCCAAAAAATGATTTGCAGGGTTTGAAACTTACAGATCAATAGAAAAATGAGTAAAAATACTAAGAATTCTAAGGCATTGCGGAGATTATAACCGCAGGAAGAAATTACCATCCTGAGTGGTAAGGAAACAAAAGTGATAAGGATAACAACTTAAAAAGTAAGAAGAAGAGACTTCACAGTTCTAAAAATCAGACTCTGAAGAGAGGCACTGTCTGGCTGATGCTGCCATCTTTGAGCTTCATCAAAAGGTCTATGAGCCTGGAATCCTATCCTGAGAGGAACAGGTGTTGCTTGGCTAAGGCTGATGTCTCTGAGATGGGGCAGGGCAATATCAAACCTGGCAGTCCAATATGACATTGAGACATATCATCTTCGGAAAAAAATGCTTTTTTTTAAACCTTGCTTTCCTTTTCTTGTTGTTTGCAAGGCTTATATATTGTAAAATGATTGTAAACTGCTTGTAAACTCCCTACAAATAATTCAGTATTTATTCACCGTTTATTGGTCTTTTCTATATCCAATATAGCTAATTTAATTAATTGCATGTTTATACAGTTAATAAAAATAAATGCTCAATTAATCGTTATTAGAATGAAAAATGAAGTCATAGGTACCTGAATTTTGTTTCATTAAATGATTCTATTCCCCTATTTTCTAATAAGCAGAGTACTTGGAATTATTGAAAGAGAAAAACAAAAATTAAATGCTACTAAAGCTTCTAAACCTGATAAAACTTAAAAATAGAATTTTGATGACATATGTATATGTGTATGGGGGGGCAAGCGTAGGATTTGGGGTTAAAAGTGGGTAAAGCAAGTAACACATTCATTTTATTTTTCCATTTCTGGAAGTCTAAGGCTTAAATCCCAGTTGAAGAAAGTTTTATGTTTTTTCTTGTAGCAAATTACCACAAAATCAAAGGTTGAAACAACACCAATTTTGTGGGCCCTTGGGTCAGAAGGTTAGGCATGTCTTAGCAAGATCCTTAGCAAGATTCAAAGCCACACAAGATGGCAATAGGGTACACAGTCAGTGATACTATCTCATCAGAGATCAGGGTTCTCTTCCAAGCCCAAAGGTTTTGGCAGAATGCAGTTTCCTGTGACCATAGGACTAACACATCAAACCCCTAGATACTACTCACAAATTCCTGCCACAGGGTCCTCTCACAACACAACATGCAGTTTGCTTCTTCAAAGCCAGCTGGAGAATCTGTCAGGAAAATCTGACATCAGTCCCAATGAGGAGACTTTCCCTTTAGATGAATTCAAAGTCAACTGATTAGCCTTAATTACATTTGCAAAAATCACATCAAATTTTCACAGTCTGTAGGTTAGAAGCAAGTCACATGTTCCACCTCATTTAAGGGAAGGGCTTTATGCAAGGGCATGTACACCAGGGGGCAGGTGTCTTGGGAGTCATGTTGGAATGCTGCCTGCCAAGAAGTGATTTTGCCATATGGCCAGTGTTGGGAAAGGCAGTCACACACATGCAGTCTTTCCACCTCTGCTTAGCTGTGTAAGTCTGAACTCTAGGCCTGGAACACTTGCTTGCCAAGAGATACTGAGCCCTCACAGCCTGTGCTGGGAATATCTTTCCCAGTTTGAAACTCAATGTGTGCTGCTTAGTTCTGCTTAAGTGCACGTGCCATTTTGCTACTGAACCCATTTTCTATTGAGACAGAATAGCTTCTTTTGCTTGCAGCCTGAGAGGGTTGATGAAGACTATGACTCTACAGTGGCTGCTGGATGATAGCCACTGGCCATGGAGTACTGATGCCTACTATTCAAACTCATGTTACTCTGTATCTTTACCTGTGTGAAGTGTTGTTCCATCCAGTGCTTGCCTGTGTGAGCCATAAACTTCTTGGAGTCTTGTGCCATGGCATAGTTGACTTCCTATGACTGCTGCCCCTCATGGAGTCAGACTCCTTTCCTGAAGGTGATAACAGGTCATTTGTTCCATGGCAGGCTGTTCATACAATAAAATCAGCTACCTCCTAAAAAGTAAAACAAAGAAACACATACATATACACATACTTACACAAACAATGACATTTTAAAGAACAGTTTTTAAGTGTAATATTTAAGTAAGGCTATGACTACTATTTAGAATTGATAAATTGATTTTTTTTTGTTTTAGTTTTGGAAGTAATTACAGTGGACTCATTTAATAACATGCTTTCTAAGGACAGCATAATAAAGAACTGCCAATTTATTTAACTCAGAATGAGAAATTAGTCATTTTTTGGCTTGTCAAAAAAATTCTTCCTCAACAATCTGACACCTCTCATAAAGATATTTCTGTTTATTAATAAAGCAAGTTCTTATAAAAATTTGAGGAAGTAGACTAAGTTTTATGCATTTAAAAATATGATAATATTCACTTGAAGAAATATAATCTTCAGTTATACTGCCGAAAAGTTTTAATAGAGACTTTACTTCTTCTATTTCTTGGAAGCTTCCTCATTTTGATAATATGTTCAATATCATTTTCATTCATATTCTTCTTTCAAAATGAACACATAATATATCTAAGATATATATTATTCACTATATAGCATTTTTAATTTTGTAGCAAATACAGCTGCTTTATCAATTCCTAAAATTGTTTTTTTTCAGTGAAGCACAGGAAAATATATTCAAACATCATATTTTTATTCTTTAGGCTGTGTAATTTGGAACTTTGTCTATAGTGCTAATCATTTTATCATGGTCAGTCTGCAATGTATAGAAGCTTATATAATGAGAAAGTACCAAAAAAGGGCATATTCATTACTATTATTTTGTTTTTAAAATATATTTATTGACTTGGTGGGTTGGTACATGTGTTTTCATACTAGTAATGGGGAAAAACACTGTAGGCAGAGAAAATGAAGGACACCTACTCTAGCAATCCTCTAGTAGACTAGAATGCTCTAGTATTCTTCAATTGAGAATATAGCTCCATTCACTTCTGTCTTTTTTCAATTTTTGAAATGCACAGCACTCTCTTACTTCAGGGCTTCACACCTGGTGTCTTCCAGACATGGACAATTATCTGACCATTTATGCACGCCCATTCATTCTCCTTCACTCAGTCATGATGTAGGTTTTAGCTTGAAAGTGAGGCACTCTGGAATGTTCCTTTTGGATCAATTCTCTATATTCATACTTATAGAAACTATTATCTTATCTACAAGTTTTCCTCCCCTTCGGTGAGTTATTTAGTGATTTCCTGACTACCTTATTTTAAATTACAATTATCCATATTATGCTGTATTCATCTTCCCTGTTTATTCTCATCTTTAATGTACTAATAATTCTTGTTTGGTCTTTCCTATTAGATGTAAGGTCTTTTAGAGCAAAAGTTTTAGTCTGTTTTGAGTATACTTGTCTCCATATTGCAAAAGACTCAGTAAATAAATATATTTGAATTAATAAATTTGTATTTCCACCAGTATCATGCAGGGTGAACATAAATATTTTCCATGGGGTAAAAAAGGAGTAAAGAAACAATAAAAGAACTGTGATAGTGGTATTTCCATGTAAGTAAATTGTTTTTGTGTGGACATATCTTGTCTATTGATTTTTTTTTTTTTTTTATTGGGGATTGAATCCAGGGATTCTTAACGGCTGAGCTACCTCCCCTGCCCATTTTATATTTTGAGACAGGGTCTCCTTAAGTTGCTTAAGGCCTTGCTTAGGTTGCTGAGGCTGGTTTGGAACTTAAAATTCTCCTGCCTCAGCCTTCTGAGCCACTGGGATTACAGACATATGTCACTGTGCAATTGTGCCTGGCACCATAGAAAATTTTATGATTTTTTTTTGTCATATACAGCATGCATATAAGGCTTAGCTTACTGTTTTCCACAGAGACAGGAAAATATGGAATAAGCACTTTTGAAGACGTATTGACTGGTCATTTATGTATTGTTTTGGGTATTTATTTTGGAGAATAAAAATTTCAACCATTTACAATGTGGGTGACAGGCCCATATCACTAGAGAGAATGAGTTAGAACTACTTCAGCTATGCAATATTTGTCTGCTACTGTGCATGCCAAATACTTGTTTCAGTGAGATGACCAATTATTCCTGGAATATAGAAAGGTTTTCAATAAAAATAAGCTTTAGCACACACCAAGATAATACTATCAGTTGAAGAATCTTTTTTAAAAAATGATAGTCTCAAGGTAATAAAGATTTCTTGAGAATTTCTCATTATTAAAACTATTTTATATTTGAACATTTTTATATAATCAAAGAAAATTTAAAATGAAAATAGTTAAGCATTGAATTATAAAATAAATTAAATTTGAAATTGCTCACAGATTATCACATCCATGAGTAAAAATGCTTTTGTGTTAATTATTTATTTTTTGAAAATAAAGCTTTTGAAATTTTTAGTTTTGACAGGGCAGATGTTATAAACAGATACACGATAGGTTAATCAGTTTTGCAAAGTTGAGAATAAATTACAAAAGCAAACCAAACAAGAGAGAAGATAAGAATATGAGGATTTAAAGAGTACTAAAGCTAGGTTTTGCCCTAGATTTTTGTCAAATTTTGGGTCCTTAAGCTTTTTCTTTAATGTACACATTGGATATAGGGACAATAATTAATATCATGGTTGACCACAGTGGGAAACTGCAGCAGAAAAATCCTAACATAGAAGTGGGACCATAAAGGTTTTCAATTGCAAAGGAGAACAAAGTAATAAATGAAGTCAACATTCAAAGGGAAGATAACACAGAAAATTATTACTTCAACTCTGGAGCTAACCCTCTGTTTTAGTCAGTTTTTTTTTTTTTTCCATTGTAACCAAAGACCTGACAAGAGCAATTAGAGGAAGAATAGTTTATTTGGAGGCTATAGTTTCAGAGGTCTCAGTCCATAGATAGCAGACTTCATTCCTAGGACCTGAGGTAAGGCAGGATGTCATGGTGGAAGAGTGAGGTGAAGGAAGGAGTCTCAGAACATGCCCACCAGGAAGCAGAGAGAGAGAGAGAGCTGTGTTTAGCAAGACAGAATATAAACTCCAAAGACATGCCCCCGGGACCTACTTCCTCCAATCACACTGTACATGGTACTGCTACTACTCATTTAATCCTTATCAGAGAACTAATTTAATCATTATTAGGTTAAGACTGTCATATCCCAATAATTCCGCCTCTCAACTTTCTAGCATTGTGTCTCACATGAACTTTTGGAGGACACCTCATGTCTAAACTGTAACACCCTCACATAGGATTTCGTTTTGAACATGTGGTTGACAAAAAAAAAAAAAAAGAAAATGAAATAAAATTAGTTTTGAGAGTGTAATTGCATACTGTAGAGATAATCTGCTACTGTTTAAAAACAACAGCAAATATTTTGTAGCAAACAGTAATAAGTATTTCTTTATCATGAAATGGTAGTATTAAGTATTTTTTGTTGTTTGTTTTACTGTATCTAAATTTTGGAGTTCAACTTATGTCCAATGGTATATAAGTTTTCTATGACTTATAAAAAATTACTATGAATTTTACCCTAAATGAACAGGAAAAAAAAGTGTTTTAAAACAGCTTTCTTGGGTCAGCAGTTTAGGCCCAATTAGCTGAGTTCTCTACCCAGAGTCTTACCAAGAATAGACCAAGGTATGACTAGGTTTTCAGTCTCACCTGGGGCTTAAGGTCATCTTTCATGGCCACTGTTTGTTGGCAGAATTCTCTTTCTGGTTGTAGGAATGAATTTTATTTTCTTGTTCTGTGTGAGCTGGGGACCTCCCTAAGCTCTTAAAGGTTTATCTGAGGTTTGCATTATGTTGTTTACCTTATATACCCTCCCACAAAATGGCAATTAACTTGTTCAAAGCCAAACAAAAATCTCTCTCTAGAAAGCTTTAACAGTGTCACACATTTTTTCATTAGTTCTTTTTACTTATACATGGCAGTAGAATATATTTTGACATATCATATATATATGGAGTATAACTTCCCATTTTTGTGGTTGTGCATGATGTGGAGTTACACTGGTTGTGTATTCATTTAAGAACATAGGAAAGTTACATCTAATTCATTCTACTGTCTTTCTGACAATGTCACACATTGTAAAACTAGAGTGACTCCTACCTCTATTGTCATGTACATAACCTAATCAAAGAAGTAAATATCCCATCATGCACCCAGTGACCCACCTCACTCAAAGGGAAGGACTTGCATAAGGTGTGTACATCAAGAGCTGGGAGTCTTGGGTTCATCTTAGATTTCTACTTTCTATAGAGGTTCTGAGGGTCTAGGTTCAGGACTGTGGATCTGCTTGAATTGATTAATGAAATAAGCAGATATATTGGTTATAGTTTTTTTTTTTTTTTTTTCATTTTAGGCTTTGAAAGCTTCCAGGGAAGCAGCTAATACCTACTGAAGTTTATGTTAGAGACTATCACACTAACATTTTCACCTGTGTTTAATAGTAAAAAAAAACACATGGCCAAATAACTATGAGTGAGTTAGGGAAGTGCATGCCTCCGATTAATATCAGAACTGGGAGTAAGCAAATAAATATTCCTTAACAAGATTGTGATCTGTAATCAATTGTAACTACAGAAAGAGTCCCTCACTATTCCCAATAAAGGAGCCCCTAAGTGAAGGCAGAATCAAAAGAAAATCTCATCTGAAGGAAAATAAATTTAAATAGGCCTCAAAAAATTCTGTGAATGAATTGCATATAAAGTGTTTTGTTTTAAAAAAATCATAAAGCATTAAAATAACAGCAGAAAATACTGGCCTCATGAATGAAGAACATCAGAAACAACAGACAACAGAATCAGACCTATGTCTCAATTAATTAGTAATTACCAAGCTCTGACTATAAAATAATTGTTACACATGTAAAAAAAGTTAAAGTTATGAAAATATAAGAAATAAAAAAGAAAAAATGAAGATTAGATAATTAAATTGCTAACATAACAACATAAACAACAATTATACCAAAATAAAATCTATAATGATGAATGATTTTAACTCTAATGGATAGGTTAAAGAGTTATAGAGTGGGTAAACAGAAGTATAGACTTTAACTGAATCAGAATACAGCCTAGGAAGACAAACATTAATTTAAAAAGAATAAGTGGAAAGCTAAGAAAAGTGGGCAACAGAATTAAAAAAAAAATAAAAATTTACAAGACTTCCAGGAAAAGTAATACAGAAGATGGTAATAATCAAGGGAATTGCATCTGAAAGTTTTAATTATAACTGAGTATTGAAAACATTCCATGAGAAATTAATACAGCATAATTAACCTTCTGATCTCAAACAAAAACATAAGCCTTTAAATGACCACATATTACAGATGAAAGGTTTAAGATCAACAAAAAAAAGTAAGAAAAGTTTTTTTTTAAAAAAAAAACATATATATAAATCCAGCAAACAGTTGATTTTATGAAATTTAATGTTTTATTTGGAAATTGCAAAATAAAGTTATAAACAAAATACTCATGTAAGATATCACTGTATGCATGTGTATGTGCCAACGTATAAACAGGTGGGAGATAGGAGGCTGTTTTAAAGTTTACTACATCAAGAGCTCCTTTGATTGTTGAACAAGAAATTAAAATCATTAATGATATTAAAAATTATAATTAGACTTTGTGAAGATATTCTGGTCTTGTATTCTTTCTCTTTCTCCTTTTCCATATACACATATATATATACAAGATGCAAAACTTTAGAGGTGAAATGATTGGGCCATGATTTCACCTACTGAGTGCATTAATTTGCTGATATAGATTAACTGGTTGGTAACTGTAGGTAGGTAGGATGTGACTGAAGGATTTGTCATCAGGGGCTTGTCTTTGGGGTTTGTATTTTGTCTGTGGTGAGCAAAGCACTCTCTGATTTCTGATTGCTATGTCCTTAACTTCTTTCCTCTACCACATCCCTTTGGATGATGTTCTATATCACTGTGGACCCAAAGTTATGGACTGAAACCTTGGAAACCATGAGCTCCAAGTAAATTTCCTTTCCTCTATGTTGTTCTTATAAGGTCATTTGGTCACAGCAACAAAAATTTAACTAGAGCAATAATCCTATCAAAGGCTGCAGAATTAAAACATATTAGGCAAATATTAACCAAAAAATAAAAATAAGTAAAAATGGTGCAGCTATGTTAGAATCAGACAAAATACCCCTAGGATAAAAAGCAATACTAATCATAAAGACAATCTTGGAACCAAGGGCACTCTACCACTGAGCTGTATCCCCAACCCTTTTTATTATTTATTGAGATATAATCTCACTAAATTGTATAGTCTGGCCTTGAACTTGTGATTCTCCTGCCTCAGTGGGCAGAAGAGCTGGGATTTCAGATCTATGACAGTGTCCAGTGAAATGCATATTAAAAAAAAATACAAGTTACTGAAACTGGTTAATGAAGGAACTTAACATTTTATCTTAAAAAGGAAGACATCATGTGGTTATCTCAGAGTAAAGTGTTACCTAAAGGTCATCATACATTTATAGATTTTTTTTACACTGAGATAAAAGGGAAGTCAAAACATAAATTTTACAAAAATCTTCACATCTTTAAATTGAAAAATATTTCCTTTAAAAGCATATTAGCACCATTATTTCATATTCTAATAAAAAATTTAGCAAATGAAATAAACTAGAGGTTGCAAAATTACAAAGATGTGAAGGAAGAAAAAAATATCTTTTTTTTTTTTTGCAGGTGATGTAATTGTGTACATAGAAAGCAAAAAAAATGGCACTGGATAATAATAAAGATTATATGCCATTCTAGGTATGAATAGACATGCTTCTATAACTTACTAAATTGACAGTGAACAAAAACAAAATACATTCAGCTAGGCCATTTCTGTACAGTAGAACCAATAAGATTGAGAGTTATTTCAGATAAAAACCATAGACTAAAAAACAAACCAGAACAAAACTGTGGTTTATTTACATTTTCTGTAACTGAATTATATATGTGCTTGATAAATCTTTATGCTTTGAAAATATTTAATAAAAGAAAAAGAATATAATTATGGAAAAAATAGAAGTAAGTATCAATCATTCAAATTTCTTACAGCTTTATAACTAGAGCACTAAAAAATCAATAACACTTCAAACAAAATATTAACATGGTTAGAAAGAAATGCCTGATTCCTATCAAAATAATTCTATACTATATGTGAGAAGGTTTTTCTAAATAAACCAATATAACTTGATGAAAGTTATGTAAGAAAAGTTTGACAAGGAAGGACTGCTCAATTAGGTACAGTAAAAGAAATAATCAAAGGAGGTTCAAGATGGCAGAGTAGAAGTCTGCATTCCTAGTTGTTCTGTGGCTTGGGATTCAAACAACAGGAATACTTCTTAGGGTGAAAGAGGGATTTTACTAAAATTCTTTTTTTTATTGGTTGTTCAAAACATTACAAAGTTCATGACATATCATCTTCCATACATTTGATTCAAGTGGGTTATGAACTCCCATTTTTTACCCCAAATAGAAGTTGCAGAATCACATCAGTTACTCATCCACATTTTTACATAATACCATATTAATGACTGTTGTATTCTGCTACCTTTCCTATCCCCTACTATCCCCCCTCCCCTTCCCTCTCATCTTCCCTCTCTACCCCATCTGCTGTTGTTTAATTCTCTCCCTTGTTTTTTTTTTCCCCTTTCCCCTCACAAACTCTTATATGCAATTTTGTGTAACAATGAGGGTCTCCTTCCATTTCCATAGTTTCCCTTCTCTCTCCCTTTCTCTCCCCCGACTCGTCTCTGTTTAATGTTAATCTTTTCCTCATGCTCTTCTTCCCTGTTCTGATCTTAGTTGCTCTCTTTATATCAAAGAAGACATTTGGCATTTGTTTTTTAAGGATTGGCTAGCTTCACTTAGCATAATCTGCTCTAATGCCATCCATTTCCCTGCAAAATCCATGATTTTGTCATTTTTTAGTGCTGCGTAATACTCCATTGTGTATAGATGCCACAGTTTTTTAATCCATTCATCTATTGAAGGGCATCTAGGTTGATTCCAAAGTCTAGCTATTGTGAATTGTGCTGCTATGATCATTGATGTGGCAGTATCCCTATAGTATGCTCTTTTAAGGTCCTCAGGGAATAGACCGAGAAGGGCGATAGCTGGGTCAAATGTTGGTTCCATTCCCAGCTTTCCTAGGAATCTCCATACTGCTTTCCATATTGGCCACACCAATTTGCAGTTCCACCAGCAATGTACAAGTGTACCCTTTTCCCCACATCCTCGCCAGCACTTATTGTTGCTTGACTTCATAATGGCTGCCAATCTTACTGGAGTGAGATGGTATCTTAGGGTGGTTTTGATTTGCATTTCTCTGACTGCTAGAGATGGTGAGCATTTTTTCATGTACTTGTTGATTGATTGTATGTCCTCCTCTGAGAAGTGTCTGTTCAGGTCCTTGGCCCATTTGTTGA
The DNA here is from genome assembly GCF_021218885.2 of Marmota monax. Lineage (NCBI taxonomy): Eukaryota > Metazoa > Chordata > Mammalia > Rodentia > Sciuridae > Marmota > Marmota monax. The sequence goes on along the minus strand of NW_026694084.1, from coordinate 21,056,399 downwards.
TAGGGTTGTTTGTTATCTTATTGTTTAATTTTTTGAGTTTTTTGTATATTCTAGATATTAGGGCTCTATCTGAAGTGTGAGGAGTAAAAATTTGTTCCCAGGATGTAGGTTCCCTATTTACCTCTCTTATTGTTTCTCTTGCTGAGAAAAAACTTTTTAGTTTAAGTAAGTCCCATTTGTTTTTAAAATTCAATATTGGACAGTCGAGGGTCTTAGAGACTTGGAAATACATCGTAGCAGCATGAGTTGAAGTAGCATAAACAGTACTAGTCTGTCATAGAATAGGGTGGATAACAGAGAGAAACCCAATGGACAGGTTTGGTAAGGAAAAACATGTAGATCATAAAAGCAGCCTCAACTTAGCTGATCCATAGGCTGCAACATGAACTGGTGTTCTGTATTTCTCAACTGGTAAAGGCAGAGCTGAGGCAGAAGCTCTCTTGAGATGACCATGCTGCAGGTGTTGCAAAGCCCAGGAGATCACAGCAATCATTGCCTTGGTATCCTGGCAAATGTATACTATGTGGCTTAGGGTGTAGCTAGCAGAATGTCAGTGAAATGGAACAAAGAAGATTGTACACAGGGATATTCAAGTCAGAAAAATGAATGGGAATTTTCCTTTGAGTCTGACAGTACACATGCCAAGCTGAAGAGGATTGGAAATCTAAATAGGTGGTTGTGAATGCATTTGGAATTGAGTCTGGGAAGACTGTTTGTGGGTAGCAGAGTGTGAGGAGGATTGGCTCCCCAACCCACAAGTATAATTCTTGGGGAGATTTCTGAGATCCAGGCTTCCAAGGGAGTTTGGCATCAGCTTGCCCTATGGGTATATTGAATGAATCTTCCAGTGCAGATATCACCCAACAAAGCCTCTAAAGTCTGAATAAACCTAAATCCCAGTCCAAAGAATTCCCTTCATATAACACTTCAGCAGCCCCACCCTGGGAGAACATTGATTTGGTCTGTGCAGTCTAAACTCCAAGCCTCAGTGGTTCCCATTACATCCTACTTTATACTGATTGGAAGGGAAACCAAGAGTTATTTCAATCAGATTCAGTTTTAGACCATTCCAACTGGGAGATCAGTGAGCAACATATAAAGAGAAAGAAGTTAACAACTCCCAGCCTTTGTTTTCTCCCCCCCGCCCCTTTCTCTCTGTCTTTTCCTCTCGCATGCTTTCAGTACAGAGCCCAAGAAAAAACAGAAAGATGGGCCGTTGGACATTGGCAGTAATCATTAAGAATCCCCCGCTCATTAATTTTTTTCTCTCTCTGTGTTGTTCTTGCTGTGTTGATTGGTTCAAGGACATATATACATATACTTGTCTGCTCCTTTTTCTCTCATTTTAGGAATTTTTAAATGTAGCTATTTCCCCTTGCCTTGTCTTTGAGATTCAGCATTTTGGGCTTGTTTATTTTAGTTTTGTTTATCTTGTTTTTCACTCTTCTTTCTTCTTGTTTTAATAGTCAAATTTTTTCTCTCCTTTTACTTTTTTTTTCTTAAATTTTTTTTCTCCTTCCTTAAAAGCATCACCTGCTACATATTTTCTTTTTTTTTTAATTTTTTATTGTTGGTTGTTCAAAACATTACAAATTTCTTGATATATCATATTTCTACATTCTTTTTGTTCACATTTCAAATATTTTGAACTCTCTTCTACCTTCCTATAGCATTTCTTTTCTCTTAATGAAGTATGTTTTCAGCATATTTTAGAACAAATTATATAATCCTGCCTTCACCATTCATGTTGTTCTAGTTATTGCTGCAGTTGATGATACAGTTGACACCTGCTGCTTCCTTTAATGCCAGATCTAACTCATGGTTATTTATATATATTTTTTTGCTATTGGCAATGGCTAACCCCACCATTCTTGTTCATGTGATAATTCGTGTTGTAGATACTGTAATAGGAACCAGGTATCTATTTTAATGTTGTATTTTTTTTTTGCATTAGTTGCTTCTATTGTTGTTTCCACCATTTCTGGGAAGTGCTGAGAACCTAAAAGGACACTACAAGTTTGCAGGACAGGGACCTTGTTGTTGAATAAAACTCAGACAAAAGACAATGAACCTTGTTCCACACAGAAATTAATGATACTGATATATCAGCTATACTTTTATAGTAAAAATAGAAGAGACAAACCCCGAAACTAATGACCAGGCTCTATGTAGAAATGGCTAGATTGGGCCCTTAGGTCTCACTTATAGACATTCACAGCTATATCAAGAACTTAGAGAATTAACACAAAGTTTGTAGATACCACATCTATGAGGGGATCTCAAGGTATATCACTCTAGGACACTCTGGCAAGAATGTGCTCTAAAAAGGCCCACACATAAGAGTGGGAGAGATATCCATCCCAACTGATGAATAAAACCCAATATAGGAATACAAGAGATATGAAAAGAGACAGTAACACAATGCTTCCTAAAGTTTATAATTCACCACAATTGATCCTGAGGTGGATGAAATATCAGATAAAGAATTTTAAATAATTGTTATAAAAATGATCAGTGAATTCCAGAAAAATAGCTGAATGAATTAGGGAAGTCAGTACAGAATATTAATAAGAAATTCAATAAGGAGACAGAGATATTTAAAGAGAACAAAACATAAATATTGGAAATGAAAGACATAATAAATCAAATAAAATGTTCAGGTGGAGGTTTCGCAGAGTGGCCTATGCTGAAGACAGGATCTCAGAGTTGGCAGACAAAATGGCTTGGCTTGCAATTCGGACAGTAAAGAAAACAAACACTAAGATCAAAATATACAATAACTCTGTTACAACCTTAGGAGACCAAATTTAAGAAGAACTGGAATTGAGCAGGGTCCTGAGATGAATGCTAATGGAATAAACATCCTCTTTGGGGAAGTAATTACATAATATTTTTCTAAACCTGGACTTGCAGATCCATGAATTCTCAGAACCCCAAATAGACAAGACCAAAAGAGAACCTTTTCAAAACACATTCTAATTAAAATGTCTAATATACAGGAAAATAATAGAATTTTAAAATCCTCAAGAGAAAAACTTCAGTTCATATTTATAGAGAAGCCAATCAGCATTTCTTTTCAGCTCATACTCTGAAATTCAGGAGCACATGGAATCATGTGTTTCAAGTTCTGAAAGAAAAAAACAAACAAACAAACAAGCAAACAAACAAACAAAAAACTGTAAACTAAGATTTCTATAGCCAGCAAAACCATCCTTCAAAGTCTAAGTAGAAATTAAAAACAACAACAACAACAACAAACTTCCAAGATAAGTAGAAACTAAAAGAATTCCTCACTACTAAGCCAGAACTACAGAAGTTATTGAAAGAATTACTCCAAATAAAATAAATCAAAACAAACCTCAGAGCTCACAAATCTCATTTAAAGAGCAGCAGCTAAGCAAGTGAGAAACAGAACCGAATTAAACATTTTAAATAAATCAAATTGGCAGAAATTATTAAATATCTCTCTCTAATAACACTGAATATAAATGGTCTTGACTCTCCAATTAAAAGACATAGGTTGACATAATGGATTAAATAAACAAGATCCAACTATATTTTGCTTGTAAGAGACTAGAGACTAACTTTACAGGCAAAGACAGCCACAGGCTGAAAGAGAAAGGATGGAAATTTATATACCATATGAATGGAGCCCCCAAACAAACAGGAGTAACTGCTCTCATCTCTGAGAAAGCTGACATCAAACCAAAATTAATCAAAAGAGACAAAGAAGGTCACTTCAAACTAATAAAGAGAATAGTCTAACAAGAAGGTGTAATGATAGTAAATATTTATGTCCCCAATGTGAGTTCAACTAATTACATAAAAAAAAGATTCTACTTGGATTGAAGCCTCAGATAGACCCTTTACAATAATACTGGGGGATTTCAACCCACATATCGTACCAATAGAAAGATCACTGAGACAAACTCAGTAAAGATTCTTTGGAACTGAAAAATATAATAAGACAACTGTACTTATCAAACATCTAGAAAATATTTCATGTAACAACAGCTGAATATACTTTCTTCTCAGCATTTCATGGAACTTTTTCTGAAATAGACCACATTTTAGACCACAAAGCAACACTTAACAAGAAAAAAAAAAATGATGTAATTCCTTGCATTTTATTAGATCCTAATGTGATGAAATTAGAAATCACTAAAAACTACACAGAAACTATATAAACATATGGAAATTGCACAATACACCTTTGAATAAATAATGAGTGAGAAGAAACAAGGGGAGAAATTTAAAAATTCTTAGAGTCAAGTGAAAACTGTAAAACAATACATCAGAACCTCTGAGACACTATGAAAGCAGTTCTAAGATGAAAATTTATAGCTATTAGTGCCCACATAAGAAAATCAGAAAGATCCCAAATAAACAACCTAATTAAATATCTCATCATCATCCAAAGTACATGTATGAAGACACGAATTGGTGTCAACATACTTTATATACAACCAGAGATATGAAAAATTGTGCTGTATACATGTAATAAGAATTGTAATGCATTTTAAATAATTAAAAAAGAAACATCTCAAGATACTTCAAAAAGAACAACAAACCCATTTCAAAATGAGTAGAAGAAAGGAAATAATTAATATCAGAGCTGAAATAAATAAAATTGAGAATAGAATAAAAATTACTAAGGATTGATAAAACAAAAAGTAGGTTATTTGAAAAAAATAAAGAACATTGAAAAGCCCTATGCCAGATTAACCAAAAGAAAAAGAGAGAAGATGCAGATTAATTTAATTAGAGATTTAAAAAGGAGAAATCACCACAGGCATCACAGAAATCCAAAGCATAATTAGGGACTATTTTGAAAACTTACACTCTAATAAATTGGAAACCCTAGAAGAAAAGGATATACTTCTAGATACATACAACCTGCCAATGTTGAATCAAAAGGTCACCAACACATAAACAGACCAGTAAATTGTAATGAGATTAAAAACAGTAATAAAAAGTCTCTCAACCAAGAAAATCTTAGGATCAGATGAATTCTCAGATCTTTATGAAAGAACTAATGCCAATACTCCTCAAATTATTCCTCAAAATAGAAAGGGATAGAACACTTCCAAATCCATTTTATGAAACCAGTATCATACTCATAGCAAAACCAGTTTTGGCCACAGCAAGGAAAGAAAACTACAGCTTAATATCCCTGATTAGCTTAGATGCAAAAATCCTCATAAAATATTAGCAAATTGTATTCAACAACATCATGAGATTATATATTATAACTGGGTTGGTTTCATTCCAGAGATGCAAGAATGGTTTAACATATGAAATTCAATAAATAAAATTCATCATACAAGAGAATCAAGAACAAAAATCACTTAGTAACCTCAATGGATACAAAGAAAGCCTTCAACAAAATTCAAGCACCCATTCATGACAGAAACAAAAACCAATCTCAAAATCATAAAGGCTATATGAAACAGCAAAGTCAACCTAATAGTAAATGGATGAAAACTAAAAGAATTTCATTTAAGATCTGGAACAAGATAAGAATGTCCATTCTCATGACTCCTATTTAAAATAGATTAGAATTTCTAGATAGCAATTAGGCAAGAGAAGGAAATAGAAAGGATAAAAATAGAAAAAGGAAAAAGTTAAATTATTACTGCTTTCAGTTGATATAACCTATGCTTAGAAGATTCAAAATGCTCCACCAAAAGACTGATAGAGCTAATAAACAAATTTGGCAAAGTAGCAGGTTATAAAATCAATATATAAAAATCAATGGCTACATATCATAAAATGTCAATAAATACTTAATTTTATTTATTGATTCAGTGTAATCCCAGTTTTAGAAATCCTATTAATTTTTTCACTATTGTCTCTTGTGGTTTCTCTGGTGCTTGATAAACTAAATCCAAATTCACACCAAAGGCTAAAAATAGCCAAAATTTACCTTACCAAGATCATTATTAGGGAATTTTCTCTATCAGATATAAAGAGATATCAGGGTCTTGTGAATTCTAGTAAGCACTGTCCCACAGATATTCATCTTCATCCCTCAAGATACATTTAATTTTTTTTAGTTAAGAAATATCAGCACAAAAATGTGATAAATTTACAAATGAGAGAAATTTTTTCTACTCAAAAAATTTACATGAAAACAGGCTCTTATGATAGAAAACAAGACAAATTTATGGATACTTGGTGGAGGTAAGAAGGCAACATTGAGTAAAGGAAATGGTAAAATTTGTTGCTAACTCTATTCTAAGGAAATGAATTTAATCTTTGTTTATGTTGTTTATACACTTGAATAATTTTCTGAAAATTATCCAATGTGCGTTACACTTTCATTCTCAGGAATTCAGTCAATGAGTGGGCTTTCACAACATTACTTTTAACACTACATTCCTTATTACTTGTTTGGCATAAACCTTCTTCACTAAGCTAACAGAAAATGTGCTGAAAATTAAGGTGGGATCACAACTCAATTAAGTGAGCTGTTTGAGGAGGTTTTATTTTATATTATTACCTTTCAGTGTGAGAAAACAGACAATTTAAAACAAACAGATATCACAAAGTGGTTTAGAATATACAAATTGTAGGATTTGTTTGGGAATCTATTACCTACCTGCCAAGTGTCTATATATTTTTTTCTAGATTGTCTTTAAAAGCTTAAAGCTTATAACTTTCTTATTAAAGTCTATGATCCATTGAATATTAATTTTGTATGGATGGTGTATAATGATTGTCAAAGCTCAATTTTTTCCATAGTGTGTACTCAAATACTAGTTGAAAAACTTTTTTTTCTAAACTGGATTCCTTTTTTTTTTTTTTTTTTGGTGGTGGGGATACCGGGGTTTGAACTGAGGGGCAGTCAACCACTGAACCATGGCTCCAGCCCTATTTCATATTTTATTTAGAGTCAAGGTCTCACTGAATTCCTTACTGCCTCACTGTTGCTGAGGCTGACTTAGAACTTGCAAGATTTCTTGATAATTGACTTAAAATCATGTAAGTGACAATCCATTTATGATCTCATCTTGATTTTTTTATTTATTTTTATATCATTAGGCTCTTGAAACATTTTCTTGACTACTGGAGCATATAGTAAATCAAAATCCAGTAGACGCCATCCTCAAGGTTTGTTCTTTTCCAAGAATACATTGGATATTCTAAGTCTTTGAACTTTCCAGAGAAATTCTGGAAATATCAGTTTCTACAAAATTAATTGTAGAATTTTTGTTAGGATTTAATATGTAAAATACTTGGGGAAAAACTGTCATCTTAATAATACTGAACTTTCTGAGTGAAAATAGGTATCCATCTGTCTCAATTATGTAATCTTTAAATGCAACAATAACTTATTTTCTTTGAACCAGACTTACACATTTTATTGCAAAGTATTTTATGCATGTATTTGATGAGTAGAACTTTTACAATTTCAAATTCAGAACAACTTTTTAGCTGTAATTAATATGATTAATTTTTATACAACAGTCTTGTTTCCCTAAGAACAGGTTAAACTCCCTTATTAGTTCTAGTGGTTGCTATTATTTAGGATATTCTATATAAATAAGTATATGCAAATAAGAATTATACTTTTCTTCTGTATTTTAAAGCTTATTGTTTTTTTTTCTGTTACATTACAATTTAATGTGGTTTCAGTAAAGAGAAATAGTCTTTTATTTGTATCCGGATATTAAACATTTTTATTTTATTTTTTCTGAAGATTTAAATTAGGTGTGTATTCCATCAGTCAGAATAATTTCCTTTAGTACTACTTGCTATCAAATAAATAATCTTAGTTATGTTTCATTTGCAAAAACTTTTGTAGTTAAAGGATAATGCTGGTAGTTATGTAATTCCAAGTCATCAGCTTCCTCTTCTCCTGGAAATTTAGATATGTAGTTGAATTATTTTCTGAAACTAATACTTTTAATAAGAAATCAGCTTGCGGGCTAGGGATATAGCTCAGTTGGTAGAGTATGTGCCTCGCATGCACAAGGCCCTGGGTTCAATCCCCAGCACCAAAAAAAAAAAAAAAAGAAATCAGCTTGCTTTTGAATTATCATGTATAACATGTCCTTTTTCTCTGGATGCTTCAATTTTTTTTTCTTTTTCTTTGGTTTCAGTTTATTGAGTATTAAGATTCTAGTCTTGGCTGTTTTTGGTTATCTTGTTTTGGGTTACCATAACTCATAATTATGTGAATTTATTGCTGTTATCAGATCTTAGAAATTTTTAAGCATTGTTTCTTCAAACTGTTTATTTTACATTCTTTCAATTATATTTTCTGGAACTCTAAGTCCAAGAATTTTGATTGAATACTTTATTACTATCCCTCAGAATCCTGAGTTCATATTTATTTCTAGCTTTATTTTTAATTATTATCATTATTATTAATCTCTATTCACACTAACCTTTTTATTTACATAATTTTTAATTCACTGAGTTTTCTTAAACCTGTCTACCAAGACATAACTTCCAAATATTTTGATTTTCCATTATAGAACTTCCATAATAGTCTTGTAATAGCTTGAATTATTTAGTTTTCCTGTCTTTTCTTTATTATGATCATCTTTTTTATACCTCATTGATAATAGTTATAATATTTGCTTTAAAATTTTTGTCAGTTTGTTCCAACATTGGGGTGTTACATTTTGAATCTGGTCAAAGTTTCCCTGGCCTTGCACTCCTGTGTCAAGCACTTTTGAGCTCTTTACGGGTAAGACTGCTTATATTCTTTCAAAGTGTTCTGAAGTTTTGTGTTAAAAGAAAATTAATTGAGTTGAATTCTCACTTTGTTTTCTGTTTTCTAACCCTGGGATGGCATCCTGATCTCTGGTGTTTGGAGCATAGTTGAAATATTTTAAGTCTACCCATACATGTCTAATTCAGATATCAATAGAATTAGAGGCTTCCTCTTTACAGGAATCCTCTTTCTGGAATACCACTAATTTTCTAATAATCATTTTCTATTATGTGATCTTTCAGTCCAAAACAGCTTTGTTGGATCTATTTTTAATTTTAGCTGTCTTGTATGGTGTTGAGTACTGTTTGTTCTCTGGTTAAAAGGCCTAAATTAAGAAATTATAAGCTTGTCACATCTTCCAAGATGTAATTCTCTTCAAGAATATGACTTTTCTTGTTGACTCTCTATTGTCTTCTTATTTATTTTTCATGCTTTATAAATGATAACTTCAGGAGGGACTTGAGTCTCATAGGAAATTATTTGGCCATATTAAATACAGAAATTTGCAGTAAGAAGTATAGCCATGATTGCATCTTCTGCTTAATTAGAACTACCTAAGTTCAGCATAAGAAACTTTGTCATTCAGTCCACTTATTATGAAAAACTGAGTGGTACTCTAACTCTGTGATCCTTTTATTAAAACCATGTCTTAGCCAGAATTGATATCATCTAACTAAAAATAATGGTTCTGCTCTTCCAGGTACCAAGGATGGCAAAGAAGATTTGGCCCTCTCAGCCAGAATTCCTAAAATAACAATAATAATAATTTTATGAATTTTATGAAAGTAAAAGTCTGAAAAATGAGAAATAACTGCACATGGTTTTATAATACTATTTCGTAACAATCAACATTAACACACCAACTGATAAAGAATGACAAATAAGATGGCCCACTATTTCTTTACTCCCAGAGCCTGTATCCCCTCTACCAAATTTGACCAAATTATGTTGCATGCCCATATGAATATATAACAATCAATTCTGCTATCATGTATTATTATAATGCACTAATAAAAATTTAAAACATTTATTCCACTCAATATGTAAATATATAAATCTCCAATAATTTACTTATAGAAATATTTTCATTATCCAAAGGAACCTTCAGAGACCTCTTATGTCAGTTTGAGTTCACAAGTGTATTGTTGAACAACTATCATATCTATTGTTCTAGTTACAAATCTTTGTAGTGGTGGCATAAATATTCTACCAAGGAAGGCAGACAAATGTGAGAGGATAGCATAGTTTTTCAGCACATTATGGTAAGTAGATGCTTTTCTACTAAAACTAGTATATATGTTAGAGGTTACACAAGGGATATTGAAACAAGTGTTAAATTGAGGTTTGGCAATACATTTGGGAATACGAAGAAATGCAGAAAAGTGGGTGTATCATTATATATTGAGGGAAATAGTACATTAATTAAGACATAATATAAGCAAAACAGAAAAATGTGTCAGGATAAAATAATCAGAGAACCAAAATTGCAGAGGGAAGTATTTGAACAAATGACAAGACCATGAAGATATATATTTAATTTATAGTATGTGAATTATTTTAAACATCTATGACCAACTAGAAAAATAACTTTGAATAAAGTTTTTAAAAATTATTTTCTCAATTGATTACAGAGTGAAACAAAAATATTCCACATGTTGAAGGAATACACAGTATGTCATTTTAGAGAAAGCTCAAGGAAAGTTGACAAAAATACATATCAAAATCATTCTATAAGCATTGGCACATAAATTGGATAAGATAAAAATGAAAATATTATTTTTATGAAAAGAGTTCTAGGTAATAATCTAAAACAAGAACTTTAGATTTATTTAACTGCTAGGAGGTAGTACTACACAAAGGGAACAAATTAAAGCACTTATGATTTTAAACAATATTGAATCGGTAGATGCAATGTATTGTTACTGTCACTAGAGGGAAATCTGAGAGGGATTTAGGGAAAAGAAAGTTTTTGTAATGGCTGAAGGTTGAATAAAGGATCTGGGAGAGTAAATTTTCTTAACAGCATGCTTACTTCAGGGGAAAATGAAGCATGGAATGTCTGAGAAAAAGCCATATTGTCAAGCTATACTGAAATAATTGTTTCTCAGCAAGGAACAAGATCTGTCAGATGCCCATGTTTAGACTCAAGCACATTATTGCCATATGTTTGAATAAAATGCATGGTATTTCATCAAACAAGAGAAAAAATTAACAAAAAAGAGTGTTTTAAGGTAGAGATCATGACAAATAGGGATTTTTTTTTCTAACTTTGCAAACAAATAAAAAATAACTACTATTGTTTGAGTCTCAGTCTTCATCCCTAGAGCCAAGGCATGAAGTGGTTCTTAGGTAGCCAAAAATGTAATAATTTCCTCCCCATGATAATTAGAAGAAAATACATCAAGATAGTGTTGCAATAAATATGAACATTATTCCTCTGAATGGCAAGTGCTCAGTTTAGTGGATAAGATTATGTGGGACTGATTGTGGAAAGTTTAGCTTTTCCTCCTGCCCTTATCTTTACCTAGTGATAAACACAAGTGATCTCATCCTGGAAGGTATTACTGTTTATCTTCACTTGTGGAAACAAAGGTTTAAATGCTCACTATTTATTTCATCAAGAAGTTTATTTTTTTTTCTATGTGACCTTGTTTCTTCCTTATTTCTTACCTTGTGGCAAATCACCAAAGAATTTGTTGGCCCACTATATATCATAGGAAACAAATAAATGTCATATAATAAACACCTTATAATTTAGTTGGAAAAAAATAGTGTAAATTTTAAAAAAGTTGCAAGAGTTCAGAAGCATGTGAGATTCCTGTGAGCTAATTATCTTTCCCTCCTGAGGGGACCCTTTCAGTTTTTTTCTTATTTCTGTGAAGTACAACATAATTAATTTGCTCATATACCTGAGAAGTCTGGAAATTAACCAAATCATTTCTTTTCCTCGTTCTATTGTGCAATTTCTTATTAAGTCAAGTGAATTCTACCTCCCTATTACCCACCAAAGCCTTTTGCTTCCCCTTAAGTCTACAGCACAAGTCTGTGCTCTCACCTGGCTCAAGGTCATAGCCATTTAGGGGACAGCTGACCTGCTTTTACTCCTACTGGATCACAATTTCTTCTTGAAGCAGTCATGTGAAACTTTCAAATTACAGATCTATCTGTGTTACTTCTCAATTTCTAAACTTTTAAGAGATTCGTTCTTTACCTTGAAATTAATCTATGGTTATATGGGGACTAAAGCCCCATGTATTAATTCTCCTCATCTCTAACCTCATCTCGTACCATTATTGTCTATGTATTCTGTTATACTGGCTTCTTTTAGAGTTTCTCATACTCACCATTGTCCCTCTTTTAATGATCTTTCCCCCTCTTTTGTTAATTCCTATCTTTCACTTATTTCACAAATCCATTTTTATAATTCTTATATAGTCCACACTTATTTTTTCATGATTTTTGTGAGTTAAATTTTAGGTTTCTATTTGAATCCCCACAATACAATTTGAAACATGAACTATTTTTCTCTGTCTATTCATTCAAACCAAGCTAATCATTGCCTCTACTGAATAAAGCCATGAATAAATGAATTTTCACTTAAAAAATAGTTTCAGGTATTGACTGTGAGTTTCAGACTCAGTAGAAAAAAGCCTATTACCAAAAATTTGAAGTGAAGTTTAGGTAGGAATGAGGTAATAGGTGAGATAAAATCATGCAACTGTACAAAGGACTAAGTTTATGTTGAAATAGTAATTAATTAATTGAAAAATCTTACTGATAAAATGTTAATACTTTCTCCTACTAAAACTATATATTGAATATGAATTATCTAGAATTCTTGTTCACATTGTTTTCTCTGGGACCCAGGCCAATGGAGCAGGCACTGTTCGATATTGCTTATTGCAGAGATAATAAGATGGGATTATCTAGCAACCTTGGTATCCCAAGTTTCCACTTAGCAACCCTCCCTCACACTTCACTGACCAGAGCAAGTCAAGTGTTCCACAGAAAACTGGAGGGACATTTAAACACATACTATCATGGAGATAAAACCAGAGAAATATTTGGTGAAAGATAAGAAATATTTCCATGAAAGACAAAGTTTGTCTGATAGAAAATTTTCAGTATTTAATGCTTAGCAAAGGAAAATTTTGGTCAGCCATATGGTACTAAAAATAAAACTATTTAAGTAAAATAAAAATAAAATAATTACTAGGAAAATAGTTCAATAATGGCGTAATTCTCAACTTTCTCATTGTTAGATTGACAAAACCTCAAGCACTATAATTATTATACCAAAATAAATTATCAAAGAAGTCATAAGTATGCATTCACAAAAAAAATTTGTTGAGAACCACTTTATTTTCTGATGAGTGTGAAAGGCAAAAATTATAAGCGAAATAAGTAAATTATATAGCTAGCAAAGTCACACAGAATAGAGAGCAGAATACGTAGTATTGAAAATTGAGACCAACGTGATGAAAATTTTCAGTATTAAATTTTGGTCAAGACAGGTCCCATTGGAAAGGTGACCTGTGAGCAAACAGTAAGGAAATGAGTGTGAAGTATGTAGATATTGGTGACAAAGTACATCAGGTAGACAAAAAAGCCAGTGCACGTACCCTGTAGTGTAAGCATGCTTGTGTGGCTTGAATATTTGTGTCCTTCCAAAATTCATGTTCAAATTCAATGTCCAAGGTGTTAAGAGTTCTATGCTTTAAAAGGAGGTAATCTGTGCCTACATAGAAAGCTTGAAGGCGTGTTTTAGCCACTTTTCGCCCTCCTGACTTTCTGCCATGTGACAATACAGCAGTAAGGCACTATCACTGGAGCCTTCCCCAGACACTGAATCTGATGGCAGCTTAATCTTGGACTTCCTAGCCTCTCCTGAACTGTGAAAAATAAAGTTTTGTTGGTTTCAGATTACCCAGTGTAAGGTGATTTGTTATAGCAGCAGGAACAGACTAAGACACATGTCTTGAGCAGGAAAGCACAAGAAAAAGTCAAGTGTTAGTTAAACCAGAGGGAAGGAGATAACATGAGAGAGGAGGAAATTGAGGCAGGTAATAGATATAGGACTTTGTAAGCCCTTGTGAAGAATTTGTCCTTTTTCCTGGTAATGATTTCTTGGAAGATTCTGAGCATATCAATGAGAATATATTACATCTTATGTGGAAGACTCACTGGCTGTTATGTCAGCAACTGGGTAGTCAGAGGCTATCCCAACAGTCCAGATGACAAAGAACTGTGGTTCAGTGTTGGGTGGTAAAGAGAAGGTGGTGAAATGAAATCTGATCATAGATATACTTTAAGGGGGAGTCAACAAGATTTCCTCATGCATGGGATTCTGAGCAAGGGAGAAAAGTGGGAATCAAAATTGACTCTAAAATGTTGGCCTGAGCAATGAAAAGAAAGGAGCTTCCATAAATGGAACTGCAGAAGCAGTTTGGTATGCAACCTGGAATTCTGTTGCATACCAAACCTAGAATTCTGTTGAATGAGGTAATGCTCGTAAAGCTGATAGAATATGGTAAAATGTTCAACCTATAGGTAATCAAAATGGGGGGAGTTTACTATGGGAGTTGAACATAAGATGTGTGAAAACAAGAAAGGATTTTGAGTAGTTGGGGGCTGGGAAACCTGCTTGAAGTGTATTTCAATTTAGTTTTTCTTCTAGGGCTGTAGTCTTGGTCACTATAATCATAATCAACTCCATAATAGTAATGAAAAGAGCTGGGGTAGCTTTCCATTGACTGGACTCTATTGATGACCACAATTCCTCACTCTATTACTAAAATAAGATGCATGCCAATTTTTCTCTTAAAATTATTTTTGCTATCTCTTATTTATAACTTTTATCATAGTTATAATATCTACCATGTTTTCTCTTAGTCCTTATGCCTCCAAGAAAACTCATTATCTTTCTTCACACTTACTCTATTTATATTTTATACCTCAGGGATAGTCATTTTACTACTCATCCGTGCTGAATAAAGAGATGGGTTTCTAACCCCTTCTGTTTTCACACATTTTATGTTCAACTCCCATAGTAAACTACCACCCATTTTTTTTGTCTCCCTAAAAATTGTAAATTCCACCATATTCCATCAGCTTTATGAGCATCACCTCATTCAAATTTTTAGCATTTTGTACTTAGACTTATATGAAAACTTAATACATTGTTTATCTTATTATTTTGTCCCTTGCTTGTAATATTTATATTTCATCTTGCTAATAAAGCAGTTTTTAAAATCTACTATCATGTCACAATATCACATAGTTACCCAACTGGTAAAACTTTGTAGACTGAAATTCCATTATCTTCAGAATAGAACATACCTTCAAAGTTGTAAAGTCATATTTCAATATAAGTTAATATCTCTAAGCCTATTCTACCTGTTTTCTTAGGAATGTCTTACATTTTGATTCTATGGGTTTCTTCAAATATGAAATTCACTTTGGGGTATTCTTGGTTTGGGAGATTTTTTTTTTTTCCTTAGAAAGCCTATTGAATACATTGTACTCAAAGAAGCATGGTGAATTGGTATGTTCATTACCCAAGTTGAAATCACTTGTGAAAACATAAATTCAGAAAGGATAATTTGACCTGACCTTAACTTCATGAAGCAAGCCATAAAAATTCTTTTTGGGATTACTACTCTAATCCAGATGTTCATTTGTCCTGTCATTTCTTCACAAATTTACTGTTCTTAGTTTAAAAAGTATAAAAGCATTATGCTTTGGTAGTTTACACACACTATACTCTCTTATGAAAAGAACATGAAAGTTAATAAAGGCTTTATGCTTTTCTCTCATTAATCAACTCTTGTAGTTAATTGAGTTCCTAGATCCAGCCAAGGAGACCACATGAAATCAGAGGAGAGTTCTTCTCTCCTCTACACATTCAAAGTCAAGTTCTTAATCAAAAACATTTTGTTTCAGGACAGAATTGATCACAGAATTAATTATATCTGTGGCCTTCCTGAATTTATAATGATTTATATATATTTATAATGCTTTATATAAGGTACATTTTTAATGTACCTTATCTCCTTGAAGGCAATATTCACTTTTATTTGTAACTGAATTCCTACTGTCTCTAAATGTTTGATAGAATAGGAGCTCAATAAAAACCTATTGAATACATTAATGTGAATGTTAAACAAATCCTGAGTAATATGTCTTGAAAGTTGACCATGAATTCTTATAACCAAAAAGACTGACTGCTTTTTGATAATAATTTTGTATAGATGGTTTTGTAGAGAAGACTCTATTTGCTTTTGTGATTTACCTAATCAATAAAACCATATAATTGTCGTTGCCCATAAATAAATGGCTATGTTTCTGTCACTTAGTAGCTCTTCATGGTGACATATTACCATAGAAAAAGGGTAACTATCCTATGCAAATTAATGACTTCTCCTTATAATTATCAGAGGAACTTTAAAACAAACACCGACACTACAATCTCATCCCCTAAAATAAATTCTGAATTATTCTGTCTGGGATTCATCCAAAGCACCAGATTTTAAGAAATTTTTTCAGGTATTTGTAATATACACCTACAATGAAAACACATCATTCTGTAAACATTTGTCAAACTTTTGCATATCAGACAATAGATGATTTGATCTTTTGATGATATCCTTGCATGAAAACAAATGCCAGAAGAATTTAGAATCTAGTATGTCATGTTCTGAAATTTTGTTTAATGTTAAAGATTTCTATGAGTAGGTATTTGACTAGACCAAAAGTTTCAATTTCAAAGATTAATGAGATTAATGGTTAGAATTAGTATATATTGCTTTTACTCTGATTTATTACTAAACAAATCAGACTTATTATATATATATATATATATATATATATATATATATATACAGTGTTATATATATATATGTACAATTAAGTATATGGGTTAATGAGCAGCTTGACTCACTACACCTTTTTACATAGGTGAGGGAAATTTGCTAATCCTCACACCCTAAGTTAGAACTGAATAAAGAACACCAACTGTCTTGAACACCCTTGTTGAGGAGCCAAATCAGTGTCAGTGGTCCAGGACCATTATACAGTGTCCTCAAGACTTAGCAAGACACACTGTGACCAACCACAGTGCACCATTATTGAATAAATGAGGACATTGTCTAAAGAAATGAAGGGCTCAGTTCTGCTCTAACATAGTAGAATGAATGGCATCTCATATTGTATAGATTCTGAATGTGATTTAGACATTAATGAGATGTTTAAACCTGACTTCTATTCTGTCCTGCAAAACTCTCAAATGTTTCTGAACACACATTTTTTTTTTTGTTGATCGTTTATATTCTTTTCTTCTAAGTACAATCACAGAAAACTTATAGGACAACTTCTAGTTGTAGTTTAGCATGCTATCCGTCATGTGGGATAGAGAGGATATCACTTTGAAGTTGCAAGAGTCTGTTTTTTGTATTTGCTGTTTCCAGAACTCTAAATCATTCCTTTCTGATGCAACTTACCCACCTACAACCCTTCCCTGGTGGACAAAACAAGAGATCCATAAGCCAATGTTAGAATATGTGTCTGAAGATCCTGCAAAAATTCAATTGTCATAATAAGAACAAAATAAATCTTTGAATTGAGCCCAATTAGTACAGCTGATTTGAATCAGAAAGTAAAAAGATATAACACAAGCAAAACATCCTATTTTTTCCTTACTATTGGCAAAATGATGAACATGTGAAATTTTAACAGTTAAAAATCCACCTATTTTGTTGCAAATAAATATAATTTCTTTCTTATTATTTGTATATGTTTTTATTACAGATTAAATGCACAGCTATATTTTTGTCATTATTGTGTTTATACACTAGCATTGAGGTAACAGACTATACTATCCCATCTAAACTTAAGAAAATTATTTCCTGCTTGCTTTTTTTTTCTGAACTGCTAAATTCTACATAAGCAGAATTAACATTACTAATTCAATATAAATTATCACCACAAAATAAAAAGTTTATCATTACCAGTTAAAGAGACATCTGGGAGACCTCATTATTTCAGTTTAATTTTTTAATTAAGCCAATTATATGTAGGGATATTTAAAAAGATATAAAGTGAATGTCTAAACATAATAAAATTGAGACATTTTATTTCTCATTATCAAGAACAGCATTAGTTCAAATAAGCAATTTCTATCTGTATGTTTGTGAAACATTGTCAAATGAGAAGTGAATTCTAGTGGTTTGTAATAGTAGATCCCTAAAAAGAACTGATATATTTTGCCAAGGGTACTGTCTCTGTGTTTTCTTTCTTGAAAATGAATAGTAATATGATATATCAAGAACTATGTAATGTTTTGAACAACCAACAATAGAAAATTTTAAAAAAAAGAAAATGAATAGTAAAACTACCATTTTATGGGATGAGTTTTTTGCAATTTGTTGATATTTTTAAAAAGTCATATTCTATTGATATTTTTTCTATTTTTAAAAAACAATCCTGCAATATGAATACTGTTACATATATTTTATATTCAAGAAAACTTGGATTAAGAGACTAATGTCTCAATAGACCTCAAGCGTAAAATTATCTGGGAAGAAAAAGTTTTTGTTTTCTGGATTCTTTTTCAATTATCTATGAACATTTGATTAGAGCATTTCCTAAAAGCCAACTGTTTTCCTATTAACAAAAAATATTTTAATATTACAGGAAACTTTTAATTCAGTATTATAACTAATAATTGTTAATTGTGATATAGGGCTCTTTTAAATAAAATTATTCCTAGAAAGATTATTGAGGTAAATCTAAATGTGTTTGATGCTGTTGAGATTATATTAACATATATATGTAACATTATTTTATATTCTATTTTTTCACAAAAATAAAATCAGATTTTATATAAAATACATTTGAAGGAATATTTTCACATAAATAAGATTTTCTTCCTGGATGTCTTCATCCATGGGAAAAAATAAAAGCTAAATAAACAAACAAATAAATAAAAGAAAAACTACAAAATAAAACAAAAGTAATTCCTATTATTTTGCTATATTTTTAAATGGTATTAATTATAACTCTCATCCTAGCTGTACTAGTTAACCAATATGGATCACAACTGATGAAAAGATTTATTTTTTAAAAGGAAATACCATAATAGAGTTCTACTATTGCTTCAAAAAGTTACAACAAAACTTATTGTTTTAAAACAACATAGATTTATTGTCCTGTAATTCATGAGTCAGAAGTCTGGTTTCAACTGGGTCCTCTCCTTAGGTTTTCACAAGACTTAGCATCAAGGTTTCAGCAGAAGTGTCCCTGGGAAAGTTCCTCCTTCCACCCTTATCCAGATTTTGGCAGAATTTATTTCTAGACACTATAGATCCCTGTTTGCTCCAGGCTGTTGGTGGGGAACAGGCCTTGCTCCTAAGGTTACTGAAGTCCTCTCCCTTCCCATGGTCCCCTCCATGTTGAGGTTTGCAACAAAGTGGCAAAGATAGTCATGTTTGAGTCTGTCTGCCTTCTTTTCTGCCATCTCTTTCATTCTACTCTTCAATTTGCTCTTCTGTGTTTAAGGGCTCATGAGATCATGTCAGGCTTGCCCAGATAATGAAGAATAATATATCTTAAGGTCAACTATTTCTAAACTTAATTATATCTTCAATGTCAATCCACTTGCAATGTAAATTAGCCTACTCATTGTCATGTTATATATTCTTTTATTTATAATTCTGCAGATTAAACTATAGACTTTTCCTAGGGTAATAATTCTACCTACCACAGACGCCTTTCTAAGTTTCTATAAATTAAACGGCAGTCATTCGCCTTTCTAAAATCTTGTAAGTGCCTATGAGTACATTAAAATATGTGGTTTCTAGTATACACTGAGTGACAATTTGGGACTGGTTAGTCACATGTACTTATGCACAATGATACATAAAATATATTTGTATACTCATGTATTTATTTAAATTTCATACTGATATGCATAGATATTAGCAGGTTCAAAGAACTTGTGGTTTCCACTTTCCTGCTAGTGAAAAGATATTTGATAAAATAAAAACAATCTTTGATGTTAGGTTTTTGGCTTATAGTCATGGTTCTTTTTCTAGATATGATTATATATTACTTAAACTTTGAAATTCAATATCTAATATATGAGACTAGGATGATTCTATCAATTTGAATCATTCTGTCAAGATTAGCAATTCTCTTCTCCTCTGTCTCCTCTCACCAGCATATGCATCTATCAGTTGGTCTATATATATATATATATATATATATATATATATGTGTGTGTGTGTTTTGTTGGCCTGTATTCTGTGATTAAATATAGCATGCTATTATTTTAATCTGTTTCCAAATAATTTTATAATTAGCTCTTAAAAAGAGAGATCAACCATATCATCCACCTTAAGATGGGCAATTTGTAATAAGAGCACTTATATCTTTGGAGGAGAAGACTGCAGTGAGAAAGACTAAGAGGATATTTTATAAAAATGTCCTTATTTAGTAAAAAGAATAATAAATACAGAAAATCTGTGTGTGTGTGTATGTGTGTGTGTGTGTGTGTGTATATATATATATATATATATATATATATATATATATATATATATTAAATTATAAGATTTTCCAGTCTCATTTGTCATTCAAATTCTTTCAATAATCCTCAATCTGTACATCATAAATATTTTATTTTCAAATCTCAATTTTGATATCATAAACTCATAATAAAAATTTTAAAATCCTTGGCCTTCATAAAATGAGGATTACTGTTTAATAAGAAAAGAAAAACATAAAGACTCTTTACTCATTTAACATTAGTTTCTAGTAATTGAAAATAATTCAAAATGACTTTAATTATTTTCAATTTCAATGTAACTAATTATAGTGGTAATGTATAATGGATGACAGATGCCAATTATGATTATTATTAATAGCTTTTAAAAATATCTTCATATGAATACAACTCAAATATTGAGAAATTTGGCTAAATATAAAATTCCTATTTTTACAAAATTAATCTGATTATTAATGGTAGAAATTGTTGATGCTAATATCAGGCATATGCCCATTTTTATTAAAATATTCTGCTTTTACAAAAAAAGTGGATTGAAAATTAAAGATCTTATCATTGTTACTTTAAGCTGTATATGGTTACTATATATAAATAATAAAATAATGTTAGATTTAATTTTTTTTAAAGAGAGAGAGAGAGAGAGAGAATTTTTTATTATTTATTTTTTAATTTTCGGGGGACACAACATCTTTGTTTGTATGTGGTGCTGAGGATCGAACCCGGGCCGCACACATGCCAGGCGAGCGCGCTACCGCTTGAGCCACATCCCCAGCCCAAGATTTAATTTTATTATAGAAATAATTCAGTTTTATTTTCAAAACTGCCTGATGCCATAGTCTTATTTGGTAACACACTTATTAAAATTAGCCATTTCAATTGATTACAGAACCATTGTTTTAGTAATTGTTATCATTGATGATATCAATAAATTTTCTAAATCCAGTATCCAAGAAACTGTAGTACTAAAGGTGAAATTTACTTTGTCAGTTAATAAGTCATATTGCTTTAGTATACTTCAAGTTTTTTTTTTTTCAGGGATGACTGATATTTGATATTTATACTATAGCAACATAAATAAGCTTGTCAATTTGTGTGTGTGTGAGTGTGTGCGCATGTGTGTGTTTGTGTGTGCATTAGTGGGAATTGAACCCAGATCTACCACTGAGTTTCACCTCCAGTCCTGGTTTATTTTTATTTTGAGACAGGTCTAAGTTGTCCAGGCTGGCCTCAAACTACAAATCCTATTGCCTCAGCCTCCCAAGTTACTTAGGTCAAGCTGTTTTTATCTGAGTTCATATTTCTTAATTTATAAAAGAAAATAAATTTTGATCTATATTTAGTAATCTACATAATTTACACAAGGATTGGTTTGGAAACTTATTTGTAACATATTTTCTATTTCATATAGCTTTCTAAAACTGTTTTCCTTGTATTCCCAAAAGACTCCATTGCTGCAACTAGCAAGGCTGTTAATTCAGAAAACTGGTGAGGGGTGATGGGGGATTAGAAAAGACAAACAGACACAAATAGAGGGAAAGTTGGAGCCAGGTGGTTCATCACTCCCTGATGGAGGATAAATGACCCAGAGCTAGCTCAACATGTTTATTATATAGGTTTTATCATCAAAAGGATTCTCTGTGAGAAAGTTTATTTAAAGCAGGCAGGCTGAAGGATGAAGCCCAATTATAATTATCATTTTGTGCTCATAATTTTCTATTCCTGGTAGCTGATGTCTGAACTCAAGGTAAAGACTGATAGTCCCTTATGCCTTGTACTGAACCTCCATTAAGCAGGATGTCACCATAGCAACTGGGCAGTCTTGACCTGCAGCTTTAAACAGGAAGTTCCCAGCACAGGTGCACATGTCCTGCTGTAGGACAGTCAGAGACTAATTCAAATCATCACTCCTGACATCCCATAGATGTAAAATTAAAGAGTATATGAGAAAATATGGATTAAAACAATTTTTTAAAAGTTTTATTGTTATCCAAATAACTTTGTTCAATTTTATTCAAAAATTATCTCTCCTCACTTTCTTGCTAGCAACCTAAAATGACTACCAAAAATGTTCTTGAAGAAAAATATGAAAAATAGATTTTGATTAAGTTTCCAAGTTGGAATATGGACAATATTCTAGTGAAACTTACAGATGCTAGGAAAAGACTTCCTTGTGATCTACCATGCTTGAGAGCTATCATTCAGCGGAGGCTTGCTATTCCTACAGTTCATCCCAGGAGCAGCAGCCAAAGTTTGTTTGATATAGTCTGTTTCAGTTGGCCTATTCTGACAAGAGTTCTACCACAATGGAGTACACTGCAGCAACCAAGACCCTTAAGAATGTCAGAGTAGCACAGATTTACTATTGCCACTGCATATTGCTACACAGATGATGCACTGGTGGCATTTAAAAATATTATCCAGAAGATAAAAGTTGAGTCTCAGACATTAGACATTTCATAATTACCATAACATTCAATGGAAGTGTCACATTACATTTAAAGACTTTAATCATATGAAACCCACAAAGCAATTCTTTAGTCAGATGAACAGATAATATTTTTAAAACCATATGTGTCATATACTATCATTAGTTTGTTTACTATATATGTATGGATAGCTCTACAAATGAAAAAATGATTAAAATATGTCACATTATATGTTCTTCATATGTATTCATATATATATATATATAATTTTTAAAAGTCTTTTTTATAAAACAAGCAAAAATATCTCTATTTAATATGACCCTGAAAGATTTGAATTAAAATATTCTGGAGCTTATAATGAGGTAGAGCAACTACTTTTCTCAAGGCTGTTTTTTAATTAATTCCACAATTATTTTTCATGAAAGCATTCATAAATAGCTCAGGAAACTTTTTTTCTAAAAATTCTTTGTGAGATAATTTCAAACTACCATACTTTTACTTTGTGTAGTTTATAAGAGCACAATTTAGATAAGTAATAAAAAGAAAGATCTTAACATGATTTTTACAAATAAAGCAACTCAGTTCTTCACAGCATATATCTGACTTAAAGTTCACGTCACAATATGAAGAAATTTTGAAATAAAAATCCTTATAAAACTGATAAAATCCAGAAATGGAAATGAAGCCAAAGTAGACATAAGATGCAAGTAATAAATCAATCTAAAGAAAAACCTTGGACTTATAACAAAAATAAGCAAGTAAATATAACAAAAAGACTAAATAAAAACTAGTTAGTCATCCTAGATACATACCCAAGTTGTTCACTCATTCATTTACCCATCCATCCATTTATGCACTTATTTAACTCTCCCTATAATTTAACCATGTGTATTTGTTATATGATACAATTACAGTTTCTCCTTTCATGGAGTTTTATTCAAACTAAATTATCAGTAAAGGACCTACTTGCCCCACTTAACAAAGCATTAAGTTGCTTAAGTTGCCAGTACCTATGCTAAGCTCCTAGGGTTCCCTCCCCAAATTCTCCAGAGACTCTTTCAACTAAAACCATAATGCAATCCTACCCTATCATCAATGAACTCTAAGATCATCAATTAGACCTAAGTTAGATCTTTTGTTGTTTCACTTATTAACACCATCATAAAAATCCTTAAAACTATTGAAGTTACAACTAATACAAACATGGGAGGAAATGTGTTATTTTGGGATTTGTGTCTGTTAACTAAAGAATCACTGAATAAAATAAAACAGATGCCCAGGAAAGCACTATTAAGAGAGCTGCTAAATATAACCTTTGATAAATCTTTTGAATCTTTTCAGGAAATAGGACAACCAAATGACATGAGAATGCTATCCAGAGAAAAACTGGTTATCTGCTATGTTAAATGTTCCCATAAATAAACAAAACAAGATAAAACAAGACAAAATGATTAATAAAGAAAAATTGTAAAAATGGATCACTAAATTGACAAACTAAAGAGGTGAACAATGGAAGGATTGGAGTGAAGCTTTTATTCTCTCTTTTTGGGGGGGTTTGTTTAGTTTTTATATTTGTGTGTTCTTTTCTTTTTAGTTTCTGTCAGTTGAGTTGTAAGGAGCCTCAGACTCATAAATGGAGTTAGGAAATTAACAAAAACTGACTTGCACTGATTCTCCACAAACATTTTGAGTGGCAGTAAAAATACAGAAGATGTGTCCTACAATTTCAAATAATTACTATATTTATTTAACCTTGCAGCATGCAAATTATAGTATGGCAACACTAGAGAAAATATTTTGGCCAATCTGCTGATTTCTGCACAACCTGATAATCAACCTATTTAGAAGATGTCACCATCCAAGCTGCTATTCCTTTTTTTTTTTTTTGTAAATCCAAAGGTAAAATAAGTATCTAATATTTTTAGAATTCTTTATTGGTGCCAATGTTAAAACTATAAACTTGCTAAAATTTCAAGATGAATACTGACTCAATTTTAAAAATATAAACTTGCTAAAATTTCAAAATTGTAAGAATATTGATTAAAAATTTCCTATTCATCATTTTAATACATCAAAATACATGTATTCAATGTCTGCAAGGTAAGTAGGATATTTAAATGTTTTAGAAAATATTTGGGAGGTAAATGAGGTCGGGTCCCCTTAGAAGTCAACTTTGGAACAAAGATTCAGATGTAAGTAACTTTTTGAAGAACTGATCCCAGAAACACAGAGAAGTTGCAGAGGAGTGGGAAAAGTGAAGTGAAGGGAGCTAAGGAAGGTGCACTGTGCAGTAGGTCCCCTCTCTGTACCCATGGGGAACAGCAGCAGCCACACTTCTGAGTTTTCTCCATCATGGTGAAATTAAACACAGTTATTTATTCATTACCCCTCAGTTCATCATGGGCTACAGGTTACTCCGCCAGCTTGAACTTAGGCCACATGTAGCAATAGACTGGCAGGCAGAGAGTCACAGTGTTTCTAGAAACTAATCTTGAGTTTTGAAGAGATGATGCTGAGAGAACGAAGGTTGGAAATTCACAGCCCATAACACATGGAACACTGCATTTTGAGAACTGAAAAGTATGTAAATACAATGACTATTTGGACTAACATTGGAATAAGTATTTGTTTCCTCATCACACTGCAATTGTTCCCTACTTTTGTTGGCCTCTATGAAACAACAACTTTCTTTTTTAAGTTTCATAAAATTTATCCTATGTATTATTTTTCCATATCATTTACTTTAGAACTCAGAAAGCAATGGAAACTAAGATACAAACCTGACACCTTTTAAAACAAAAACTTTTCTCCAATTGGGAAAAAAAAAAAAAAAAAAAAAACAAATGGAAATTAAGTCAAGAGGACAGAGTTCCTGACGTATAGTTTTATGTTTTTATCAAAAACTTGATTTTTAATTTAAAATCAAAGTTTTATTATTTATAAACATATTTGCTTTGAGTTTGCTTCAAATAATCAAAGATGGAAATTATTTTATCTAGGCAAGCTTGCCTTCCCTACTGACTTCTGTTTTCGATTATACTTCAGACATTTTAAATTTTATCAAACATGGAGAAATATATAACATTTTTATTTGTGAACTTTTAAAAGATTTAAATCTATTTGCATAGATATTTATGTGATCTACTCAAAACTAGGTGGGGTTGTTTTTGCTCATATTTGACTTGGATGACAATAAGTAATAAGAAAGAGTGGAATGAGTATGACATAATTTCTCTGTGTATGCATATGAATACACTACAGTAAATCTCAACATCATGTACATCAAAAGATCCTAATTAGAATAATATATGTCCCATGCTTGTATAAATATATCAAAATAAATTCTACTGTTATGTATAACTAAAAAGAACCAATAAAAAAAGAAAATATGAACATCTCTCTCTCCATCTCTCTCTCTCTATGTATATATATATATATATATATATATATATATATATATATATATATATAATTTTTAAGAATCATAGAAAAGATATTACATATAAAAATCTATTTCTGTATATATTCCATACACACATGCATATAAACATACACAAATAACACATAATTGGAAAGAAATACAATGATATTTTAGCAGCATTAGTAATGAAAATGGTGCAGCCATAAGTTCTTCATTATTTGATATACTCTGTACGTCTTAAAATTCACAAATAAGCCTGCAGAATTCTTTAATTATTTAAAAAGAAACTGGGCATGAGGGTGCATGCCTGTAATCCTAGAGGCTTTGAAGGCTGATGCAGAAGGATCATAAATTCAAGCCAGCTTCAGCAATTGAGTGAGGCCCTAAGCAACTTGGTGAGAATGTCTCAAAATAAAAAATAAAAAGCACTGGGGATGTAGCTCAGTGGTTAAGTGCCCCTGGGTTCAATACCTGGTACCAAAAACTAAAAATAAAAAAAGAGAAAGGGATATTATACAAAGAAAATAAGCATACTTTAGTAGTAAATGCATTTCACACACTGCAAGTGGAAATGAATATTGACTCAACTATTTTGTAAGACAAATTGGCACAAATGTGTAAGTTTAAATTTTTTCCTATATCTTTATCCTGACAATTCTACCAATAAAATAGCTTTAAAATCAATAAATAATTAGGGAAGTGCCAACAAATAGAAAATGGCCCAACCTTTGCTCCCTAACTTTGTAATACAAACAGCAAATGAAAGAGAAAGACAGGGAAAAAGAGGAGCATTTGTACATTCTAGCAATAATGGAAAGTGGCCCAGCTTTCTGGTAGTAATTATAAAATAATAAAAATTTACAGAAAGTAAAGATATATGTCTCACATCTAAGCAGAAGGAATCATAAAAAAATTCCAGAAAAATTTGTTTCAAGCATTGAGACCAATCACACTCAGATACAAAACATGGCAAATATTTCATAGAAAGTATTACCAGGAGTGGGTGGGAGGGCACTTTGTTGCTTGGCATGTATAACATTGTAAAACTGGATCACTAAATCGACAAAGGGAAGCTTTTATTCTCTCTTTCTCAGGGGAATTTGTTTAGTTTTTATATTTGTGGGGTTTTTTGTTAGTTTTTTTGTTTTTGTTTTTAGTTTCTGTCAGTTGAGCTGAAAGGAGGCTCAGACTCATAAATGGAATTAGAAGAAGAACAAAATATAACACAATCTATGCACCTTGCGTTCAAGACTGAATATCAATATCCATTATACATTTGTGAAGGTTAGTTTGAACAAATCTGAAAGGTGGGTAGTATCTTTACTGTTTTATAACTGAAACAAATGAAAACCAGAACATAATCTTACATAGTCATAAATCTAATAATATTAAGCTAGTATGTAAGTTCAAGTTTGATCTGGTTTGGGAGTTGGTGCTTTACCAGATGTTTAATAAAACAGACTGTTTTTTTCCAGAAATGGAATATTTTATATATTTCCATATATATGTATAATGGAATATTTTATATATGTGCATATAAAATATTCTATCCACTTAACAGTGAGTATTATATTAGTGACTAGTGTGATTACATTTGTTGTTTGTTTTATACCTTCCTTTATTATCCAAATTAAGTGAACTTGTTTGGCTTAGTATTCTAGTAGGGGGAAAAAGCATGCAACATATATTTAAATTACTTTAAATATAAACATAAATATAAATTCAATTTATGACTGGATTTTATTCACATTATAAAAATCTACTTATCAAAAGACATCATTGAGAAAAATAATGGCAAGTCACAGGTTAGCTGAAAACCTTTACATGCTTATTTATGACAACTTGTAACTAAAATACACAAAAATTTCCTATCACTCAACAATAAAATGACAAACGAATATGTTCAATTTTACTTTAATACAGAAATACCTGAACATTGATCAAAGTACATGAAAGAGGTGTTTTCAGATCTTGCACAATAGGAAACACAGAGCTGTGATCTCAGGGATTATGAAAACAGAATGAATTCTATAGTCATCCTGGCTTTGCCCTGAAGGGATATCTAGACTTCAGGTAAAAAAGGGGGAACCTAACAAGAGTAAGAGGCCTTCTGGTGATGAAGTCACAAGGAGGATCAGGTTCTGTGGGTTGATCCAGCCATCCTGGATGAATGGAATTCATCAACATGAAGAAGTTTCCAGTTTTGGGAACAATATTCTACATAATTTTAGGCCCTAGTTAAAATGAATTCTACCATTAAGGTGCCTCAAGTAAATGTTCCGCATGAATCGAAACAGTAAATCAAAGCGGACAATCTACTATGGCAGAATATATAATTCAGGTTGTTTTTCCCATTGGAGAAACCATACATAAAAGTGTATTTAAGAAAAAATTAAAATATTCCAAAAGCTTAAAGAATTTCTAGTTTAATCTGAGATAAAACTAAAATACATAATCTGAGATACAAGACTAAAATGGCTCTGGGACCTCATCGTCCTAGAATTTGAGGCAATCCCAAATAAGAACAGGAAACATAAGCAATATATTTAAAAGGTTTGTAAAACAAAAGAAAAAAATTAAACTCTAGATTACACTAAGAGTGAAGACCACAGAGATTTACCTTCAGAGGAAGGTTATCAAGCAATAAACCCATCCTCATGTGAACTACTCTCCAACCTCTAGTTGCCTCAAAAGTGCCACACACCCCCCTCAAAAATTCATAATTTAAAATTGGATTTTAGTGATTTTTCAGTACTAGTTCCATATGTATCTGACAAAAGCACAACATTTTGAGAAAAAAAATGTCATTCTAGTGTTAAATTATTTCCATTAAATACTTTTTAAATTTAAAGTGCATTACATGATTTATATTAACAATTTCCATAAGAAGAGACATCCCAGGGGCTCAGGAGGCTGAGGCAGAAGGATCACAAGTTCAAAGCTAGCCCCAGAAGCTCAGTGAGACTCTGAGCATCTTAGCAAGACCCTTTCTCAAAATAAAAGTTGAAAAGTTCTGGGATGTGGCTCAGTGGCTATAAGGGCCCCTGGGTTCAATTTATTTATTCATCCATTTATTTATTTATTTATAAATAAATAAATAAACAATCTGTTTATTTATTTATTTATTTGGTACCAAATAAATAAATAAATAAATAAAGAGATATTTAAAAAAGAAGAGGAGAAAATATAAACTGCAAACATACAGAAACAACAAATAACAAAAACAGATGCACAAATCATTCGGACCTCAGGTACTGGAATTGTCAGAGACAGATGGTAAAAAGCATTTTAAACATGTTCAAAGAGATAAATTCAAGCTTGAACAGTTTATCTGAGGACTTGAGGGAATAAAATGGCTTAGGAGATGAGAAAAAAATAGAAATCTAGGTCTAAAGAATATAGCAATCAATTTGTTAATTCAAAGGATGTGTTCAACAGCAGACTAAACATAGCTAAAGAAAGAATTAGTAATCTAAGTCAGACAAAATATTCAAGCAAGGAGAAATGAAAGACTTCACCCTAATGATGTAGATGTGGTTATATAACTGGCTTGGGAAAATAGGATGTGATAAAAATTAACGTTTCTCATTTTCAACAAGAAGTTTTAAAAATTTGTAAGCTGTGGTTCTACAATTCCTCTTTTCCCCCCTTAATACAAGAAAAGTGTGGCAGGTGCAGTGTTACAAACCTGTAATGCCAACTACTTGGGAGGTTAAGGAAAAAGGATCACAAGTTCAAGGCTAGCCTGGGCAATTTAGCTAAAAGAGGAGAGCACTCCTGGGTTCAATCCCTGTACTTCCAAAAATATAAAATAAAAAATAAAGACTTCTTCAAATGAGAGCTGAATTTGCTTCTTTAGACTGCTTACAGAGTAAAAAAAAAAAATACGTGAAAGCATGCTATAGATGCCTGGTGGTTGATAATAACAGGAAAATAATGTAGTTTTTATAAAGTATTGGAGATTTTTGTTATTTGTAACTATTCTGTAACCATTCTATAGTATAACAAAAGCTAACATATGCAAGGTCTTCAAGGTTGAATTGAAATGCTAAATACAAAGTAGAAGAGCAGAACATATTTAAAGAAAAAGTTCTGAAATTTCCAAAATTGATGAACTTTGTAGATATATGAATTCTATTATAACAAGGCCAAATGAGTTTAAATTATTCAGACTATAACATGACAAATGATAATACAATCTGATTTTAAATAAATAAATAAATTTATAAAGCAACCATGGTGGGAATTATTTAGATTATCCTCAATATTGACAACTAATGTGCCAATGGAAATATTTTTTAGGTAAATAAATTTGGATGCTGTCTCAGAAATGTTGAAAAAAATTTCCTCCAATGTAGAATTCATGCCCATTAAAATTATAACTCAAGAGTGAAGTGAAAGTTGAAATAATTCACTACCAGTAGACCTGTACAGAATGCAATTCTAAGAAACTATTCTTAAAATATAGGATAAAATTTCCAGATGGAATGTAATTGATAAAGAGCAATGTCAAAAGCAATTACAATTAAAATTCTGACTGAAACTAAAATTAATGATTGATTTATCTCTTGAACATTTTCTGATCCTAAAACATAGGAAAGGTAGAAAACCATAAGAATATTAAGATGTGGAAAACAAATAAATGTAATAACATCACTGAAGTAGTATAAACAACACAACACATCATTCTCTTATGACACATAGATAAATTCATTGAGAAGATATGAAAACTTGATTTCTTCATAATCTTAGATTCATAATCATTTTTACAATGAATATAGAGAGATTCCCATATCCCCTTTATTCAGTTTCCCCTAATGGTAATATCAGCTAACTGACAATGATATACACCATTGATCTCACTTAAATTTCACTTCTTTTTTATGTACTCATGTGTGCATTTTGATCCATGAAATTTTATTTATATTTCCATGATCACCACCAATGAAGATATGGAAACGTTCCAACAAGAGAATTCCTTCTACTACTCTTTTAGTTATACCCTTCTTTCACACTCCCGCAGTGCCTGGTAATTTTTAATCCAGCCTTCATATGTACAAATGGAATTGTACAACATGAAATTTTTGAGGTTGGATTTTTGCCCTCAGTATAATTCTCTTGAGATCCATCTAAGGTGATGGATGTATCAAAATGTAATTCTTCTCCATTTGCTGATTTCTTTTCATTTCATGGTATGAATATACCACAATTTGACCATTTAACCATTTTAAAATATTTAAGGTGTTTTTGTTTGGGGCTACCATGAATGAAGTTGTTATGAACATTTGTGTATAGGTTTTTGTATGTACATAAGTTTTTAATTCTTTGTGTCCAAAAATTTACTAAGTTTTATTTTAGGTGTATGTTCAGTTTTTGCAAGGACTCCACATTTATTTATTGAATGCCTGTATCATTGTACCTTTCCACTGACAATTTTGGAGTGATTCAGTTTCTTTACATTCTTTCCAGCATTTGATTATTTAAAACAAAACTTTTAAGAAAAACTTTCATTAACAACAAACCTGACAGACTATTCAGGAAAAGATGAATGTTAATCAAATAATAAGTTGAAAAAGCACTGAACATTTGCAGAAAATGTCACTACAATTTTAAATTTTAATTTTCAATTCCCACAACATTATTTTAGTTTGCAAAGTTCCTTCAGGAGGCCCTACTTGACAAAATAAATGGATTTTTAAAAATTAATAAATTTCAGTTTTTAGAGCAGTTTTAATTGCATGACAAAATTGAAAAGTACAGAAGATTTTCACTCTTCCAACACAGGTACAATATTGACATCACATACAGCAGACTGTTTATAATTGGTGAACCTTCATTGACACATCCAAATTCACCAAAGTCTCTAGTTTACATTAGGGTTTATTCTTGGTGTTGTATGTTCCATGGGTTTTAACAAATGTACAATGGCATACATTCACCATTACAGTATTATATAAAGTAGTTCACTGCTCTAAAACCGTTCTGTGTTCATCTCCTCATCTTTCTCTTGCACCACCTGGTGCAATCACTGATCCTCTTATAGTCTTCATAGTTTGGTCTTTTCCAGAGTGTAATACAGCTGAAATCATATAGTCTGTACCCTTTTCAGACTGTCTTCTTAATCTTATTAATGTGCATTAAAGTTTCTTCTAGTCTTTTCATGGTTTTTGGTGTTCAGCACTGAGTAATATTGCATTGTTTGTATGTGTTATCATTTTGTTTATCCATTCACCTACTGAAGGACATCTTGGTTGCCTCCAAGTTTGGAAATAGAAACAAAGCTGCTACAAACACCTATGTAGCCTTTGTATGGACATATTTTTTCAACTCCTTTGGGTGAAGACTGCAGAGCATTATTGCTGGGTAATAAGGTAACAGTATGTTTAATTTTATAAGAGACTGCCAAACTGTTTTTCAAAGTGATTCTACCATTTACAATGTAGTTAAACATCATTGTTGCTGTATTTGATGGTCTCAGTAGTTTGGATTTTGGTCTTTCTTATAGGTATGGAATGATACATCTTTTTTTTCCCCCAAAATTTGCATCACCTGTTAAATTATTTTGAACATGTTTTCATATGCTTGTCATCTCTGTATCTTCCTTACTGAGGTGTATATTCAGATATTTTGCTCTTTTTTAAAAAAAAAATTGGATAGTTAGCTCTGAATTTTAATTATTCATTGCATATTTTGAATATCAATCTTTAACCAAATGTGTCATTTGCTGTATTTTGGGGCAAAATAAATTACTTTTATTTCTCACTTTACTTACCTTTGTGGTGAATTTTTCAAAGTTTTAAACTTCACTCCATTGAAACTCTCAAAATCAATAAGTTAACAAGAAACTATACTCTTATTATTACTATCTCAGGTATCATTCTGTATCAGTATTAAATTAACTATTTACTTGTGCCAATTTTCTCAATATGGTAGTTATTTGTCCTCTGATCATCTGTAGTTGTATGTACATCCTTAATTCTTGGCTTATGACTTCTCAATAAATGCATCTTTATTTTTTTTCTTTTAGAAAGACACATTGTGCTAAATTCTTCTCATTTAATCACTTTGCATTTAAGATATTGCATAAAATCAATGATTTCTACCTATTTGAGCTCCATTCCTAAAATTCCTAGTGTATAATAGAAGTATTCACTGGACTTCTTGGGTATGGTTATGTCAAGTTAGAAACTTCAGTTTTATTTTATTCTTCTGACATGTGCCTTTTTGTGACCATAACACAGGTATTATTTTGTTATATTTTAAATTTGTCTCTATTCTGTCTTTTCATGTATTTGTTGGCTATTTGTATTTCTTTTGTTGAGAAGGATTTGTTTAGTTCTTTTGCCCATTTATTGATATTTTTTGATGTTAAGTTTTTTAATTTCTTTGTATATTTTGGACATTAATTCCCCAAGGAGCAGATTAATTCCCCAAGGAGCAGGTGGCAAAGATCTCCCACTCTGTAGGCTTTTTTCTTTTTTGGGGGGTGGGTTGGGGTAGGTACCAGGGTTGGAACTCAGAAGCACTGGACCACTGAGTGACATCCCCAGCCCTATTCTGTATTTTACTTAGAGACAGGATCTCACTGAGTTGCTTAGTGCCTCACTGATGAAAAGGCTGGCTTTGAACTCATGATCTTCCTGACTCAGCCTCTCGAGCCTCTGAGATTATAGGTGTGTGCCACAACACTCAGCTTATAGGCTCTTTATTAATCCCTTTAATTGCTGCCTTTGCTGTATAGGAGCTTTTCAATTTGATGCCATCCCATTTATTGATTTTGTATTTAATTTTTCATGATTTAGGAATCTCGCTAATGAAGTCAGTTTCTGTGCCAACAAGCTGCAGTATTTGGCCTACATTTTCTTTCAGTAGTTACCGAATTTCTGATCTAATTCCTCCGTCTTTGATCTACTTTAAATTGACTTTTGTACAGGGTAAGAGAAAGGGGTCAAATTTCATTCTTCTACTTATGGATATCCAGTTTTCCAAGCCCCATTTGGGAAAAAGGCTATCTTTACTCCAACATATGTTTTTGGCACCTTTTGTAGGATCAGATAACTATAATTATGTGGGTTTGTCTCTGTGCATCTATAATATTCCATTGGTCTTCATGCTTGTTTTGGTGACAGTTCCATGCGGTTTTTGTTACTATACCTCTGCAGTATAATTTGAGGTCCCTTATTGTGATGTCTACTGTTTTGCTTTTCTTGCTAAGGATTTTTTTGGTTCTTCTAGGTTTTTAGTTTTCAAATGAATTCCATGACTGATTTTTCTATTTATATAAATAACGTCATTGGAACTTTAGTAGAAATTGTATTAAATCTGTATAGCACTTTTGGTAGTATGGCCCCTTTGACAACATTAATTCTGCCTATCAAAGAACATGGAAAGTCATTCCATCTTCTAAGACTTTCTTCAGTTTTTTCCTTGAGGGTTCTATAGTTTTCATTGAAGATCCTTCATTTCTTTGTTAAATTGATTACCAAGTACTTTATATTCTTTTTGAGGTTATTGTGAATTGAATAGTTTTCTTAATTTCTTTTTCAGCACAATTTATCACTGGAGTATAGGAATGTAATTGATTTAGAAGTGTTGACCTTGTATTCTGCTACTTTATTGAATATACTTATCAGCTCTAGAATATTCTGGTTAAGTTTATTGAGTCTTCTAAATATAGGATCATGTCATCAGCAAACAGAGATAGTTTGAGCTCTTCTTTTTCTATTAGTATCCCTTTAATGTTCTTGGCTGATTTCTTTGGCTAGAGTTTCAAAGACTATGTTGAATAGAAGTAGTGAAAGTGGGCATACTTTCTTGTTCCTGTTTGTAGAGGAAGTGCTTTCAGTTTTTCTCCATTTAATATAATGTTGACCTTGAATTTGTCATATATGGACTTTACAATGTTGACATAATTTCCTTCCTAGTTTTACTAGTGTTATCAACATGAATGTGTACTGTATATCATCAAATTTTTTTTTGCAGCTATTGATATGTGACCCTTGAACTCAACTGCATTTATGTGTTGAATTACAGTTAATTTATGTATGTGAAAGCAATGTTGCATCCCTGGGATAAAATCCACTTGGTTATGGTGCCCTACCTTTTTTTAATATATTTTTGTTTGTGGTTTGCCAATATTTTATTAAGTATTTTTGCATCTATGTTCATCAAGGATATCGGCCTAAAGTTTTCTTTCCTGGATATGTCTTTGTCTGGTTTTGATAAAAGGGTGATACTGGCTTCATGGAGTGAGTTTTGGCAGTGTTTCTTCTTTCTCTAGTTCATGGAATAATTTGAGAATGATTGATATTAGTTCTTTAACATACTGGTAGAACTTGGATGAGATTCCATCTGGTTCTGAGCTTTTCTTTGTTGGAAGGCTTTTGATAGCTGCTTCAATTTAATACTTGATATTGATCTGTTTTAGTATTCTATATCTTCATGGTTCAATTTAGGAAGGTTTTATGTCTTCAGGAATTTGTCACTATCTTCAAGATTTTCTAGTTTTTAGGAGTATACATTTTTAAAATAATTTCTAGTGATATGCTGGATTTCAGAAGTGTCTGTGTTGATAGTTCTTTTTTTTCACCTCTAATTTTGTTAACTTGAGTTTTTTCTCTTCCTTTTAGTTACTTGGGTTAAAGGTTGATCAATCTTGTTTATCCTTCCAAACAATGTGACTCTTTCTTTGTTAATCTTTTGTATTCTTTCAATTCTCAATTTCATTGATTTTGGCTCTGATTTTAGTTATTTCTTGTCTTCTATTGATTTTGGTGTTAAGTTTTTTATTCTTTTTCTAAGGTCTCGAAATGTAATGTTTGATTATTTATTTGGCACCTTTATATTCATTCGATGGAAGAACTCAATGCTATGCACTTTCTTCTTAGGAATGCCTTCGGATTGTCCCAGAATTTTGATATGTTGTATCATTACTATCATGTACTTCAAAGAAATTTTTATTTCTCACCTGAATTCCTCTTCTGTCACTCAAAAGTATATTTTCAAATCTCTAGGTATTAGACTGGTTTACACATTTTACATCCTTGTTGGTTTCTAATATTATTCCATTATGATCTTAAAGAATGCAAGTTATGAACTTTATTTATTCCATTTCCTAAACTGTGCTTTGTGACCTAAAATATGGTCCATTTTAGAAAATATTCCATGTACTATGGAGAAGAAAGTGAATTCAGTTGATGGATGAAATATTTTAGATGTCTGTTAGATCCATATTATTAATTGTATTTTTTAGTTCTGTAGAATTATTGTTTAGTTTACATCTGGGTGATCAATCTATTGATAATAGAGGTGGATTAAATCACACAGTATTATTCTATTGTGTTTTTATTCTCAATATTAAGAAGGGTTTACTTTAGTAAATAGATGCACCATTGTACATACATATTTACAATCATTTTATCTTATTGTTGCATGTTTCTCTTAAGTGGTATGAACTAAAATGCTTTGTCTCATCTGATTAGGTTTGGCTTGAAATCCACTTTGTCTGATATGAGAATAGCTGTCCTTGCTTGTTCATGAGTACTATTTGCATATTATGTCTTTTTCCATCCTTTCACTTTCAGTCTGTGGATGATTTTGCCTGTGAAGTGAGTGTCTTGCAAACAGCATATTATTGCATCTTTTTTCTTAATGCAATCTTTCAACCTATGTCTTTTGATTTAAGAGTTAAGACCATTTAACATCAATGTTATTATAGGAAAATGTTCTTTATTTCATGCATTATTATGTATTTCTAATGTTTAAATCATATTTGATTCTCCTTTAATTGGCTATTCTTCTAGTGTAATTCATTCCTATGTTGGTTTACTAATTTTTTATAATTTAAGTTTTTTTAAGATTTTGAAAAGTTAGGATTAATTTGTTAGTGCAGTACAGCTTTTCCTATCTAGATTGACACATGCGATTAAAACAGTTTCCTATCTTTTTTATGAAATATTTCACTGAACCATTTTGTAGTGTAGGCTTTCCAGTTATAAATTCTTCTAGATTTTCTTTATCATGGAATATTTTAATTTAATCTTCAATTTGGAAGCTTAATTTTTCTCAGTATAGTATTCTTGATTGGTATCAATTTTCTTTCAGAGCTTGGTATATATTATTACAATCCCTCCTGGCTTTTACTGTCTGAATTGAGATGTCAGTTGAAATATGGATTTATTTACCTCTAATGTGACCAAAATGTCTATGTTTTTTCTATTGCAGGCTTTAAAACTCCATTCTTATTTTGTATATTAGGCATTTTCATTATGATGTGTTTTGGAGTGGATCTATTAGATATTATGTATTTGGGGTTCTACATGCCTCTTATATTGAATTACCATCTCATTCGAAAGATTTTCTGATATTATTTCTTTGAAAATATTATGTATCATTTAAGCTTATATTTCAGAGACTTCATTTACCCCAGTGATTCTTCAAATTGACTTTTTGATGTTATCTCAGATTTCTTGAATATTCTATTCTCTTAACATTTTTCTTTATGATTAACTTTATTTTCAAGATTATATACTTTGTATTTGATGCCTAAAAATCTATCTTTAAAGTGGTTGGAACTATTAGTGATACTTTCCATTGAATTTTAATTTGGTGTATTGTCTCACCTTTTTAGGATCTGTTTTGTTCTTTTTCAAAATCTCTCTTTCTTTATTGAAATGGTCTTTCAAGCTTAAAACCAAATTATGAAAAGAAAGTTGTGACAGAGTCCACAGCCATTTTGTGAAGCCCTCAGCTGTCTAGTCAACCCCTTACATCAACACAGCATCTTCCCTTGTCAATAGAGTTGCAAATTTTACCAGAGGGAACTCTCCTGCAGTGGGATCTCTTTAAGAAGCTGGCTGGAAGAAACGTCTAGAGAGATTGCTACTAGCCCCAAATTACTGAAACTCTCTTTCCTTGCCCCTCATCACAAACTAGGGGTGTAGGGTAGAGCAGATCTGGTCAGAGAAGTGTCCCAACCCACTGTTCTACTCAGCCTCTGAGACCCAGGCAAAGATTAAATGAATTGAAATGATCTCTGTGTAATGTCCACTGATCCAGACAGTGACAGAGTAGTTAAGCAGCTTTCATCCCAAGCAGGTGAAAGGGATCCATTAGGATCAAATCAGCCCCAATCACTGACATTGGGAGGAGACACCATGGGAAACTGTAAGACTATATCTCTTTGACCACAAGTCCCATACTGGAAGGAAGCAGCTTGAATATACAGAGGCATAGAGATTCATTTACTGGATTATGGCAGCCATGGGCAGAAGGCCACCAGGAGGAGTCACCTGAATACTCAGGAAACTTAGGTGGAAGACGCCCACAACCATAGCCGGATTCAAGGGAACAGGGAGTGACTGCTCCCAACCATGTCCCATCTTCCAGGCTGATGTGGCTTCCAACCTGACCCCTGGTCACATCTGACAAGTGAAGGGGCATTTTGGGGGCACTGGTTGGATCTTGCATCAGTCCTAGTCAATAAAGGGAATCAGCACCTGCTGTTCATAACCGGGAGAAGTGGAAATTAGAATCCATGTGAACCACCTGAATCCCTTTTCTGTAGCACCCCACACATCACTGGCTACGGGAACAATTTTTGACCATAGAACACCCAAAGAAAATCTACAACCTGAGAATCTATGCTTATACCCGGCCTGCAGGCTGTACACCTCCATGAAAAGAATGCTGTAGAGAAAAAAAGAATCACTTGTCAGATGTGACCAGGGGTCAGGTTGGAAGCCACATCAGCCTGGAAGATGGGACATGGTTGGGAGCAGTCACTCCCTGTTCCCTTGAATCCGGCTATGGTTGTGGGCGTCTTCCACCTAAGTTTCCTGAGTATTCAGGTGACTCCTCCTGGTGGCCTTCTGCCCATGGCTGCCATAATCCAGTAAATGAATCTCTATGCCTCTGTATATTCAAGCTGCTTCCTTCCAGTATGGGACTTGTGGTCAAAGAGATATAGTCTTACAGTTTCCCATGGTGTCTCCTCCCAATGTCAGTGATTGGGGCTGATTTGATCCTAATGGATCCCTTTCACCTGCTTGGGATGAAAGCTGCTTAACTACTCTGTCACTGTCTGGATCAGTGGACATTACACAGAGATCATTTCAATGATCACCATGATACGTATTCCCCACATAAATCTCTCCAGAGACAGTATCCTAATTCCTCATATACAATAGAAACAGCCAGCACACAACAATATACCCCTCAAGCAGTCAGCTCCAGGTTCCTGAGATAACAAATCAGAACTGCTACAGGAAGGTCCATATAATGAGGGAGGTGGCTCATTTGCCCCAGCAACTCTGAAGGGATCCACAGCCAAGGATTGAAGGAAATCTGTTAAATATTCAATTCTCATTGAAATACAAACCATGATTCAACAAGATTTTTCTTCACCTTGGCATGGTTTACTATAAGTAACTCTAGCTTCAACTTTGATCATATATATCACTCTTTAACTTGATTGATAATTGTTACCCTAAGAGTCAACACTATACCTTCAAACCATTTGAATGCATTTCTTTTGATGGTTTAAGCATTAATTGGTACAAATATTGCTAACTTTGTTTTTCCAGTTCTAGTTTACATTTGCTCCTCTTACCCTCTATTCATCTTCTTACATTATCTGCTACTGCTTCAAATACCCATCATCCATTTGGAAGTTTAATAAAGTCCATAACTAATTTTTCAACTTATTTCAAAAGTTTGCTATAAGTTTATTCCTGGTTGTGAAGAACTATGAAAATCAATGCTAACAAGTTTTTGTGTTTTCATAAAGTTGACTAGTATGGGGCTTGGCTATGAAGTGATTGTAGTAAAGAGTTCAATAGTATTTTCAAAGCGGTGCTGATATTGGGATCAGCAGAGGTCATCCATGGAATTGAAGTATCAATATCTGGATATTTGCCCAACCCACCATTCTTAAGAGAAAAAGTTCACAAAATCGTCCCTTGCTTAAAGAAAAACTGACAGCTATCCCAATAGATGGTAGACATACAGACAATATGAAAAAAACAAGGGACCAAACCATCCCGAACAGCCCATAATACTTCAATAACTGATTCCAATGATATTACAGTGGGGACAACATCAGAGAAGGGATTTATAAAGTTCATAGTTAAAATGTACTATAAGCAAAAAAAAAAAAAAATGAAAGGAATGAAATCAGAGAAAATAGAGGAAGCAGTATAATGTGGCAATTAGGAATCACTTTCTGTGTTTGTTTGTTTTATAATTAATAAAATCCAAAATTACCTAAAACATGAAATAGACTTTGTGGGTTCATATAGCTTGCATACCCACCAAGAACTTATCAGTATGTAAGGAAAAAATAAATTACTTCAAACCTAAAACATGAAATAGACTTTGTAGGTTCATGTAGCTTTTGAGGGCAGGTTTGGTTTCCTGTGTGGCTTGAAGTAGGTTTTAATCTGTATTCCAGAAATCACTTCTTCTCCTTGTATTTCTTAGCTCCTTTTTCACAATTGATTCTGTTCTTTCTTGTCATGACTACATTCTTCAAGATTTAAATCCTTCTGAGATTTCTTGATACCCATTAGAGTTAATATAGCTTATGTAACAAATCAACCCTGAATCAACTGATGTGGACAGGGGACTGTTTGAGTTCAAATGGGTCATGTGTCCTACATCTGTGTCTGGTCTGTTAGTGGGTAATAGTATGCACCCCTATTAAATTTGGGTTTTCCTAACAGAATTCACATTTCTAACAGGAAAAAAAAATATTTATCATAGTCCATGCTGCTATTGGAAGAA
Organism: Marmota monax; assembly: GCF_021218885.2. Lineage (NCBI taxonomy): Eukaryota > Metazoa > Chordata > Mammalia > Rodentia > Sciuridae > Marmota > Marmota monax. Next base: position 21,015,486 of record NW_026694084.1, on the reverse strand, counting down.
AAAATAGGATTCAATCCCTATAGTAAGGAGAATACATATTCAGTCCTTGTCACTCAAGGCTTCACATGTTCCAGAGGACAATGATTGAATCACAAATGAGATCTAAGATCTGCTCAATACACACAAGACACATTAAAACTAGTATATCAAGAGCTACAAATAACAAAACTTACCACATGGCAACACCTAAAATATTTAAAAATTAAATGATAATAGGAACAATAATTAATGTAAAGCATTGAAAACATTTGATATATTTGAAATGGAAACAAGTAATCAAAAGGTTGTTAAGGAAATAAAAATATGTTTGATAAAAAAATAAGCAATAAAATACAAACGAAAAGAGGATAGGTGAATTGGAAGACAAATTGCCAGTATGCACTATGGGCTGAAAACTGCAAATAATGTTTAAAAAGCAGTAAAGAGATATGACATATAAAATAGGGGATTAAAATATTTGACATACACTAAATAAGAATGCTGTAAAAAGGAAATAAAGAAAAGTAGGGAAAGTGACAATCAAAGAGACAATGGCAAAAAGGTGTGGGATTCACCCCTGTAATCCCAGTGGCTCAGGAGGCTGAGGCAAAAGGATGACAAGTTCAAAGCCAGGCTCAGAAAAAGTGAGGCACTAAACTCAGTGAGAGCCTGTCTCTAAATAAAATACAAATTAGGACTGAGAATGTGGCTCAGTGGTTGAGTACCTCTCAATTCAATTCCTGGTACCCCCCCCCAAAAAAAAGGGGAGCAATGGCTGAGAAATATCTCAAATAGAATATGTATTTTAAGATTACATAAAAATACTTAAAAATCCTTGTCTAAATATATCATAGTAAAATTTATACATGAAAGGAAAATAGAAAATATTAAAGAGCTATAAATAAAAGCGGTATACAGCAAAGAAAAGGTAATTAGACTTGCAACATGTTCTCATCAACAATAAATGTTAGAGGGTAATAGAATGACATATTCAATAATCAAAAGCATGCTTAGCTAAACTAATGTGAAAGAGAATAAAATAATGTCAGAGAAATTCTGAGAACTTTTAACTCAGAAATTATCCCTAAAATATAATGAAAGGTAGGGTCCTTTAGGTCACCCAGCTTTGCCTGTTATCCTGATTGAAAAACAGAGTGCTTTGACTTCTCGGTGACCTGACCAGCTGTACATATATTTCTGCAGGTTTGAATCCAAATTGGGGTCCTAAACATTCCCAGGCACTGATTAAGATGTTTATGTTGTTGCTTAAAATACTGAAAAGCACTGTCTCTGGTCCTGAGTCAAGTTTCTTAAACCTTTATATAAATGCCATGACCTGATCCCCTTCTTGTCACACATTTAGGTAGAACATTTCTTTCTTCCCCTGTACTTTAGGTATGTAAGCCCCTGTGTTCTGAAAGTAAGTTTGCCAAATACATGCTTGGAATGATCACCCTAGAATTTTGTGTTCCTTTTTTTATAATCCTAACTGCACTGGGACTCTCCCTTACAGAATTCCCCCTTTATAACTTTTGGGGCAAATCCAACGACAGGTTCAGTAAGAACTAAATAGGAGAATATTTTCAGAAAAGAAATGAATGTAAGTTGTCAGAGAAACAACTATGAGAAAAAAAAGAAAAAAGAAAGAAAAGAAAAGAAAAAGAAAAAAAGAAAAAGAAAAATTCTGAAAATGTAGGTAGGTATGTTTTAGCAACAACAATTTAATGACTAATTTAAGAGAGACTGAAAACAAGATAAACTAACCTATTAAGTAATTATGAGATAGAAAAGAGAATAAAGTAAATTGAAGAATTGTTAATGGATTTGTTTTACTTTTTCTAAAATAGCATTAAATTTAATTCACTGTATAAACACACCCTATGAAAACATGGACTGATATTACACCCATGGATTACTGAAAGTTATTGTTTCTTGGGTGCAAAAAAGAATGGAAAATGGAAAAAAGGGTCATGTGTGAGTGTTTGTGTTGTTTTATATGTAAAAACATTTTTATTCAGAGAAAATATGACATCATATAAAAAAGTCAAATTTTTAATTTTATCCATTTATTTTTAGAGAGATTTGTCTGTAACATAGTTGGATATTAGATTTTTAATGTTGACAAGTAAATTAACTATAAAGAACCATAGAGTTAAAAATCTTGTTATAATTTTACTGTCATTTCTTTTTTTTACCTTTATTTTAATTTTTTTTTTTATTTTTATGTGGTGCTGAGGATCAAACCCAGTGCCTCACACTTGCCAGGCAAGCACTCTATCACTGAGCCCTAATCCCAGCCCCAATTTTACTGTCATTTCTATAAAATGTAAGTTTATTTAATGTCATTTCTATAAAATGTACATTTCTATAAACTGTAAGTAAAAACTAAACACTACATTTCTACATTTTTCTACATATCCATCAAATATGATGTATTGAAAGATGTTATGTAGTATGTTTTCCATTCTTTTGAGAGTATAATTAAACACTATAAATCCAGGAATGGAAGGTTTTCTGTTCAGAGCAGCTTACCTCAATTGAAAACATAACGAATGTACACTCTAGAACATGAAGAAAAGAATAAAATTTAGTGAGAAATATAGCAGCAATGAATTTTTAGTTGACTCAATTTTCCAAATAAACCTATTTTCTTTTATTCTATTGTTAAATATACCACAATTACTGTTTATTCACAATGATGACAATGCTTACTTTTCCTGGTTTGTTAATTTCCTTTTCTCTTCCACTTTTGGTGTTTAGAAATTAAGTTCTATTAATCGAAATATGATAAGTAGCAATATTTTTGTTTAAAATATGTCAACGAAATGCACAAACACTGAGCTTATTTTCTTTAACAATCAGAGCAAATTTCTTTGCTAATTTAATTATCAATTGTGACCAGCATTAATTGCCTAAATAGAATACATTTTTAAAAGGCAATAGAAGAACTATAAACTAAAGATTTTAATACTATTTTCTTTAATAACCACTAGAAAAATCTCAGTTTACTGTAATGCCTCTGGAGTATGAAATGTCATTAGCAATGTTAAAGCTAAAAATAAGTCATGAATTGTAAATATTGTAAATCCAGGAAAAAACTTTTCAACTATATTAATTTTTGTATCTAGATGGTTTTTCCATTGATCAGTTTTATTGGTGCTTTGGTAGACACATACTGTTGTCAAAGCATTAGCTTTTCAACCATGAGGTGATTTACAGAAACCACAGGAAGGTTTCACAGCTATGTACTCACTATAAAATTTCTCTAATGCGAGTTCTTTGTCTATTTCTAAGAATAATAAGCATACTTCACTTAATTTTTTTATTTAAACACATGGGCCATTTAAGTTTACCTATACAGGTGTGATATGATTCACCAACTGTGGATTGGGAAGAGTGTACATGTATTAGGAGAAAAGGAAAATTTAAACTTATGTACATTTATGATAAAACAAATTGTTTTTATTTTTCTGTTACTGTCTCTGATTCCTAGTTTAACTTCAACCTATCGATTTCCTGAACCAGTATCTCTTTAAATCCTACTGCTATATATGAACAGATGTAGAAGATTTTTATCAAGTATTTTAGGGTACTTCTCATCTTTTTATCATTTTCAAAATATTCAGAAGTCTCTCTCTGTCTGTCTCATGTGCCCACTTTCTCTCCTATCTGATCCACCTGTCTATCGTCTCTTTCCAGTAGTGACCAAATGCTGATTGTTTTTAATGAAGTTCCACTGCCTCAAGCAAAAGACTTCTCTGTCTTCTCTGAGTCCCCTGGCATTACACATTTAACCCCCACTGCACAAGGAAACATGTACTATTAGTAATGAACATACTGTCTCTCATATTTCTCCTGGAGGGGGAAATATTGAGCTAGTGTTTGACTTCTTTAATAGAATCCAGGACAGATAAAAGGTTTGTAAAATATGTACTTAAGATGTACATTGTTATTTTTTAAATGACTTTAATTACATTCTCTAACAAATGTTCATTTTATGCAAAACCATTAAAGAATATTTTGAAATTATTCACAGCAAAAAAAATAAGATTTTGATTTTATTTTGGAAGCAAATGATTCTACATTTAACTAGATAGAAGAATTTTAAGGAAAGACACAGGCTTTTTTTCTAATTCACAATAACAAAATAATTTGTTACTTGTGGTTTATAAGAAACATCACTAGCTCAGAATGTGATTTTTCTCCACTCTGCAAGTGTAGCTCAAAATTCTGCTGAAAGATTTATTTTAAGTCATACTTACATATATGAATATAAAGCTTGAATTGAAACTGATTTGAATGTTTCTGTATGCTAATGTACAATTTTGTAACTCTAGAGAGATTTTAAGGAGTCAAATACTTCCATGCTTTAAAAGCAAATTAAAATATCCCTGTAAGATCACATAAAATCATAAAGAGTGAATTTTTTTAAAAAAATGTGCTACTATAATAGATGAAGGAAGTGATATTCTTTGAAAATCAACCATCTTGTCTTTTACTAAATTTCCCTGGAAGTTAGAGATGGTGTGCTAAGATTTTAAGGGGGGAAAAATAAACAAAGAAAAACTAGTTTAGGTCTATATTTCTACATTTGTATTTTGAAAGCCTAATGTACCTTAGGAAAACTGACTGAAACAAGATGGATTCTTGTTAGGAATCTGCAATTACTCTGGTCTTTTAGGAAACTAGAGAAGAATATTCTCTGAGAAATTTTGTCTAAGCACAAGTCTACCATATGATCTAATTCAGAACAAGGCAAACAGCCTGCACTCCCATTTGTTGATTCTCCCCAATTATCTCTAAATCTCAGGATCTGCAAATTTCTCAGGTCTGAATCCTACAGGAAATTGCTATGTGAAAATATATCACCATCCCTACACCTTAATTTCTGTGCAATGTTTCTCTCTGCCAGTTACACAGCTACTGGAACAATGTCCTTACTTTGCCCCCTGGAGAACAGGATTGCAGTGCACCTTTACCTGAATTCTTCTCTTCAACTGGATGATATCTTTTGCATGCCATTTCCCACAGTGAAAACCTCACAAATTGCCACATTGAGTTCCTGCTCAAGACCACTTATGTCTACTTCATGTTTTTCCTTGTTCCTTTTTAGATTCAAAAGAATTTTTTTTCTGCCAAACTTTGTACTTAATACCACTAATTATGTTGAATTACCATAGGTACACGTCAACCATTGCTACTTATCCTCTTCCTTCCTCCTCCTTCCTCTTCCTTCTTCTTCCTCCTCCTCCTTCTCTTCCTCCCTCCTTCCTCCTCCTCCTCCTTCCTCCTCCTCCTTCCTCCTCCTCCTTCCTCCTCCTCTTCCTCCCTCCTTCCTCCTCCTCCTCCTTCTTCCTCCTCCTCCTTCTTCCTCCTCCTCTTCCTCCCTCCTTCCTCCTCCTCCTCCTTCCTCCTCCTCCTTCCTCCTCCTCTTCCTCCCTCCTTCTTCCTCCTCCTCCTTCTTCCTCCCTCCTTCCTCCTCCTCCTTCCTCCTCCTCCTTCCTCCCTCCTTCCTCCTCCTCCTTCCTCCTCCTCCTCCTTCCTCCTCCTCTTCCTCCCTCCTTCCTCCTCCTCTTCCTCCTTCCTCCTCCTCTTCCTCCCTCCTTCCTCCTCCTCCTTCTCCCCCTTCCTCCTCCCTCCTTCTTCCTCCTTCCTCTTCCTCTTCCTCCTTTCTTCCTCCTTCCTTCCTCCCTCTTTCCTCCTCCCCCTTCTTCTTCCTCCTCCTTCCTTCCTCCCTCTTTCCTCCTCCTCCCTCCTTCTTCCTCCTCCTCCTTCCTCTTCCTCCTTCCTCCTCCTCCTTCCTCTTCCTTCTTCCTTCCTCCTTCCTCCCTTTCCTCCCTCCTTCTTCCTCCCTCCTCCTCCTTCTTCCTCCTTCTCCTTTCTCCTCCCTCCTCCTCCTCCTCCTCCTCCTCCTCTTCTTCTTCTTCTTCTTCTTCTTCTTCTTCCTCTTTACAAGAAAGGAATTTGGGGACCTTACATTGTTTTTTGCAAGAATAAATTCAAACATTCTGCATTCAAACCTAAAATCACTTCATACCTTGTTTCTTATTTATATGGTGTTCACATATTAATTAATTTTCTTTCATGTGTTTCCAGTTTTTTTCTTAAAAATGTTGACAATTAAACATTTTGCTTATAATTAAGCCCTGGAGATTCTGGATTAGATATAAATGTGACTGGATTACAGGATAATTTATATTCATAGGGAAAGTTAGTTTTTGAGATGTTCATTTACTTTGTATTTTATTTTTACTGCTATAGAAGAATAAGAAGAATGGAATCTTTTGTTTTTACTTTCTGTTTTTCCAAGAAATTATATACAACACTGAGATTCATCACTCTCAGGGCATTGCAGAGGTCAAAACAGAGACTTTCTGAAGATGTTCTATATTGACCATAGTTCCTAAATGTGAACAAGAGAAGTACTATCACCCATTCATCTATCTGTGTGCACGCACGTGCACATACTCACACACAATATGTAACAGAAGAGAAATACAGAAGAGGGTATTTGGTAACTTTTATAATCTCCCCAAATCCAAAGACCAGAGTAAGAAGTTATACAACCAGGAGAATTACTCAGTGTACAGCATATGTACAATCCAAAGATTACACCTACACCTTTATCCCTAGGCACAGAAGCCATAGTTTCCACCAATTCTAAAGACTTCTGACATGCCTATTTATGGGCAACTGGACTTGACATCATATTTACCATAGGAAATTCAATCAAAAGCCCACTTCTTTGATTTATTTAATCCCTTTAGATGTTGATATAAATGGTTTGGATTGTCAGAGTTATGAGAAAGTGTCTGCAAGAAACTGAAGGAAAGTTCATTTCTGACTTCAAACACAGGGAGGCAGATTTTAATATAATCTAGAAATTTCTCAATATTGCACAGAGTAATTCAAAACCACAACTGACTGAAAAGTATGAAAAATATACCTTATGATCCACCATTCTGGCTACCTAACAGCAACACACACACCTTTATTCCATATGTAAAGTTCTGAGCCACAATAAACAATAATAATTGTAACAGTATCTCTACCTAACACAATAGTACCTTTCATCATTAATAATACCTTTCATCCCCCAAGTGTGAAGAAACCACAGTGTCATGAAATCTTTTATTGAGCTTAAAATATATAATCTATGATATCACTTGTTTCTAAGATTCTCTCTTAATTCTGCCTTAATATTCAGCCATCTATTGAACTATATTGTAAAACTAACCACCAAACATGCTATAGAAAACTGAAAGAGACTAGAAACAGCAAAAAGAAAAACAATAGTTAATATATCCAAATACATGTATAAAACAGCATAGAACTCAATGAGTGAATATTACATTCTTTACATTTGCAATTGATTTTCAAGATTTACATCTATTAAATACTCATATTCTCCATCACTTTCCACCTTATCCTTGGATTTCAGCAGCTCTGTTGTTTTTTTACATTGTAGATCAACACAGCCTTTGCTGAGGGAGCCAAATTCTTGGGGATCCTGCCTTTAGGGAATTCCTCCATTTATGTCTTACCTATTTGTTCTTGCTATATGTTGCAGCAGCCTTTCCAAATTGTTCTTGAAGTTCAATATCATAGCAGTGGCAGCTGCAGTAAAACAGGCTTTAGATGCCAGGCCAAGAACATGCTACAATTGTGAACAAACAGGACATTTTAAAAGGAATTGCCCCATTGGAGGAGGGTTTAACAAAACTAGGTATCAAAGGAGTAGAATACCAGGTATTTGCCCACGATGCCGTAGAGGGAGACATTGGGCTAATAAATGCCGCAGTCTGGCTGGGCACAATCAGGAGCCACTTGTCAAAAGAAATTAACTTTATTTTTAGAACCACACATGACAAACAAAATAGTCTCTCAGGAAAAACCCTCAGAGCCTCAACTGCCACCACCGGCTTTCCACAAGCCTCTCTCTCCCACCCAAGCTTCTCCCCACCTCCCACAATCCTCCTGCTCTAGAGGCCGATTGGCTGGGTCACGTGGGCGGAGCCAAAAAAGTCCCCCAATGAGCAGCTCCGTGGTCTGAAAGGGCAGGGAAACAGTCCAATGAGCATCACCGCAGAGGAGCCAATCAGCTAGATGTTGCTGGGGCCGAGGAGCCAATCAGCTAGATGTTGCTGGGGCTGCTGTGAGCCAATCATCAGCCGGCAGCTGGAAGTTTGCTGGCAGCTGGAAGTTTGCTGGGGCCCCTCAGGCTGTGGCTCTCAACATCTCCCCCTCTCTGTTTAAACAACAAGCATGTGGCTTAGGGACCGTGCCTGTTAGGCAGTCCAATTCAACATATGGTCCTTACCCGTCATCGGATGAACTGACCTCTAGGCGTCAGCCTCCTGTCTTAGGTTGGTACCACTGCAATTGGATCATACCCGTCACTGACTACCGGTCCAGCATACAGCCATACTTGTGGATAGGCCTTTGCACCTGTGGGGGGGTGAGGTTCTTTGCCTCACCTCTGTTGAGGATGCAAAATGCCATGACATTAAGCCAATTGAGGGCTCCTAAATTGTACCACCGGTGACACCATCAGCAAAAATACTCCAGCACTACCACAATTCGCTGTACCAACAGATAGTTCACAATGCATACAGGTGAGCTCACAATGTGTCCAGGCAAGTTCTGCAAGCAGTTCAGTGATGGCTATTGTAGAAGCTGTAGATTGGTTTTATCTTTCACTTCACCAGCACTGGGATGAAGATAGGAATTCTGGCAATAATGGCTAAAGAAAAAATTATGTAACATTCCAGAAGGCACTAAAAGAAAACAATTTTCTTAACAATTTACATTGTCTTCACCGGCACTGGGATGAAGATAGGAATTCTGGCAATAATGGCTAAAGAAAAAATTATGTAACACTACAGAAGGCACTAAAAGAAAACAATTTTCTTAACAATTTACATTATCTTTAAGAGAATTATTAAATATAATGAAAAGGAAAGGTAAAAGTAAACAAACAGATCTGTTAACCTTCTTTTTTGTTTACATATTAAAACAATCCTCAACAGTTGTTTACCCAATTTAAATTAAACCATATAAATCACGTGAAAAAAAAATATTTGGATCCATTTTATCATGAGCGCTCATCATATATGATATATGGACATACGTACATTCAAACATATAACACAAAACACAAGTGTGCACACATAATATAATACATACAACACATAACATTATAGTAAAGGCCTTATAACTTTTTACAGGTGAAATCTCCATTGCAATGTTTAAAAACTCTATAGTCAAAAAATAGAACTGATCAGCAAAACATTAACCTAGGTCTGTATGAGCTCAAAAAACAAAATAGAACTTCATGATATGGCAAAGGGCAATAATAAAATAGATATTGAAAAAAGCATCCTGGTTCTGTTGCAGATGTAAGAATAGCCAAACTGGAGTTTTGGATATCAGTTGTTATGGATTTGAGCCAAATCATCTTCTTTTTGGTCTGTAGAAATCGCTTTAGTTAATCTTTCTGGAATCCAAATCGGCTGCTGTTCTCCCTGTGGAAACACATAAACAGACCCCCGACTCCAGACAATCACTGGGTCAGGACCTTGGTTAATCTCTCTGGAATCCAAATCGGCTGCTGTTCTCCCTGTGGAAACACACAAACAGACCCCCGACTCCAGACAATTACTGGGTCAGGACCTTTCCATTGTCCTGTTAGAATATCCTTCCAAAGTACCTTGGGCTTATGTACATTTTTTGGACACATATGCCTTTCCGCAGCACTAAGTCCTGATGAATCCAAATTTAAAAAGTTTAGAGTAAAAAGGGTTATTTTAAGTTTATCTTTGGGGAATATATACCCCTTCCCATAGCAACAGTCTAATTCTCCTATTTTTTTTTTCTTCACTGTTCATCCTATATAACAATAGGCATAAAATGGATGGGATGATTCCAGATTTTTTAACAGTGGCAATATTCTTGTGTCCCTTGCTAGGAATGTTCTTTCTTTGGGTACTTACTGAAACCTTTAACTCAGCAGAGCTCAGAGCTCTGTGGACAGGATGAACAACATTTGCTAGTGGTTCACTGGATATAATCGCGAAAGAAACACTCTCATTTCAAGCCCACATTTGGTGAGAGGGTCTGTTCCCATTTCTAACACTTGTTTCCCTGATCATGGAGATTCAGCATCCTATGATAAATAGGACAAAGTAAAATAAGAAACACTACTTATACACTACTTGAACCATCTAGATGCTGTATGTACAATATCTTATTCTTTACATTTAACAATGCTGAATTTATGATGTATTTATTTTAATAAAGAGCTTTGATCTAATTAATTAAGCCTCAAAAATTAAAATTTATTGTGCTCTGATTGCCATGGTAGTTGAAAATTTTCTTTATTGATTTTTTTTTTTGCCATTTAATCTAAAAACTAAGGTCTTTTTTCCTGTGAAATTATTATTTTTTTATTCCTTAGAATGCTTTTTTTCCCCAATTTCATTGTAAGCCTTCAAATGCAGATGAGTTGGTGAAGCACACCTTAAATTATTATGGAAATTCATAAAACAATTATATAGAAACTAGTAATAATTCAGAGATTGTACTTCTTGTTCTTCTCTTTACATGTACCTGAACTTACAATGAACTCCTTCAGTTTTCAGATCTGGAGCAACGTTTCCTTTTCACATATGCTATTAAAATAGTGCAATTTCTTGCTTTTGAAAAAGCAGCCTACTTAGTCATCTCTTTTTGATATTTAAAAAAGTACCTTTGACAGTTGCAAAATTTGAAATTAGACTTTTGTTTAAATTTCAATTGTGCTCTATGCATTTACATCTATTATCACATACTTGCATTGTTTTAGAACTGTTTATATACTTAGCATGTTGTTGAGGCTAAGCTTAAATAGGGATTGAGGTTGGAAGGGGAACATTCTTATCTTCTCCAGATGTGCATGCACATAATTTTTAATTGCATTTGCAAAAGATTTTGCTTAATTTCATCTGGGACTGACCAAGGGGAGAAAGGTTTATGCAAAGGAACTTTAAGCTTAGAATAAAAGGAGAAACAGAAAAAAAATCACATTCCTTTTTCCATGCCTATGGCAAGAAAAAGTCCCAGGAGTTCTTATTTAATGAAAAACCTCATACATACCATGCTGTATCATGGTGAAAAGAACAAAATTCAACACTGAATGGAAAAAAAGTATGACCTCATTAGTCAATACAACACTTTGGTAGCCTATTCCAGATGGAATCTAGAAACAATACAAAGGCTGTTGTGTTGGCAGAAAGATGGTATCTTTGGGGGCACTTTCTGCAGAGATGAAGGCAGAGTGTATAGACTAGGATCAGATCAGGAAGTTGGAGATGAATTTGTGAGACACCCTGAGCTTCCAGGACCAGAACAGTGGCAGACAATCTGGCCTGATAACCTGTGTCAGCATGAAAGTAGCAAGTTGCTAGAGAATTTGGTATTAAGGTGAAGGGGACATTTTCTGTACTCACAGGCTGATGTAGCCTCGAGGCATTAGGAAACCAGGATGATTTTTCTCCACTGGGTAAGATAAAATTAGACTGTAATAATGTTTGGGATGCATACATTTTAGTTTTTTAAAAATTACACAGCATATATGTTTAACAAAAAAAAAATCTTGACATTATACTCATATTGGAAAATCCTTTTTTGTTGTTGTTAGCATTATTTTGGATGAAATCTTAAATGAATGGCATAATAAAATCATTCAAATAGATCCAAGAGGCAAATGTAAAAATTATGGCAACATACAAACACTAGAAGAAAACCTTAAGTGAATCCTTATAACTTTGGTGTGGAGGCAAAGACTTGCATAATTTTAAATTAAGAAACAATGAAATAAAACCTTGATAAATTTGACAAAAATGAAAGTGAAGAAAAAAGTTTGTTATATGGAACAAAACCACATCATCTCAAAAGTCAAAAGCAAAAACACACTGAAAGAAATTTGTGAATAGATATCAAGGCTAGAGTGTTACTATCTCCAATATATGAAAGTATCCAATGCATGAGAAAATGTAACCAAAAGTTATAAGAAATGGACAAGAATTGTTTCAGATAAAAGGAACGACAAAACAACAAACAACAAAAAAACCTTTTTTGATTTACCAAATTAGCAACAAGTAAAGCATCTCAATATACTCTCTGGCTAAACCATGTGGAAAGAACAATTTCATTCACTGTTATGGGATCACAATGTGGTAACATTTTTTAAATGTTTTTATTAGTGCATTATAGTTAAACTTAAAATTGGGGTTCATTGTTACAAGTCATACATGCATGGAATATATCCACTTTACTAGCACATCCTCTTTCGTTCCACTCCTCTCTCCCTCTAGATGGGAAAATTCTAAGAAGTGTTTTCCTCTATTGTATCAGTATGTTATAAATTTTGTATAATTATCATGGATCATTATTAAAATTAGAGCAAAATCTATGCATTGCAAACCTTCCCTTGCAACCCTCCTTTGATCCAATACCCCAGGAGCTTTTTGACATATAGAACCAAAAGAATCAAAGATTTAAGTATCAAATGTCCTGTTCAGTCAAAAGACTTTGTCAAAGGAGTCTAATTTAAATAGAAGAAGCAGATGTTGTTTGTTAAATTTTGCATATATTTCTTTTGTTATTCAAAATTCCTCATTTAGTGGTTTACATGCATTATCTACAGTATTTCCAAAAGAAAATACTCTGCAGTCATTTATGCATCTTCATAAATATTTTTTTCCAATAGAATATTCTCAATAAAAAATAGAACTAATCAGCATAAAAGTTCTTTTGTGCATCATTTATGTCTCAGCTCAAAATTGCCCTTGTCTGGGAAGTTTTCTTTGAAACCTCTGACTGTTTAGGCTGCTCATCCTATGTGTTGCAGCATTTTTAATAGCTGTATCATCCACCTTTTATTGTATTCTAATCATTGATCTATTTCTTTGTTTTCTCAGAATGTTGTAAAGTCAGAGATGGGTCTTATCTATACTGGTGTCCACAATACCTCTATCTCTACGTTAAATGACAAAGAACCTATAAGTATTTAACAAGTGAATATTCTCTGAGTTTTCTGATCGATGGCTATCTACTAATGAGTTTCTGTCTCTAACAAAGTAATTACACCTGAAAAATTCCTTATCTTTATATTTTATACATTTGGAAACAGAAGATCGAGCTGTTTTTTATCCTCAGGGTAGGAATTTAATCTCATCAAAAGTAAAATGGAGGGTTGGGAAATACAGGGACTACTCATTATTTACTTGATATGCTATGAAGATATCTGCAATATTACTGTAATCCCATGTCTCAATGGTAGTTCCTGGAATTGATATCATGGTGGGGTCAATTGGATTGCATGTGTAACTGAGAGAATTGTATCAGTTCTTCCATTTGCTTTTTCGTAAGCATGGCTGGTGAGTTTGCTGAGTTTGCCAATCTGACATAAGTAAGCATAATTTAAAAATGTTTTTAAAAGGATACATAGGAATTCCTGTTGAAACTGTTCTAAATTCAGTTTTGTGGAAGTCTTAATTTAATCTGCTGTATTTAAAGCAATAGATGGAGAATACAAAATTCTCTACTCCCCTGAGAAACATTTCTTATACTATCATGCTTTGAAATTTTATAAACTGTTTGCATCTGCCCACATTTAAAAATAGAATTACCTTCAATTACATTCAAGAAAAGTCAATTTACTTTGCTTCTTTACAAGTTAAATAATTATATAATAAATCCATAATTTTCTCATCACCTGAATCCAATTTCCACTATAATATTTTCAAGGGTCAATTTCCTCTATTATTATCTATTTCCTGTGATTTTATTAAAATTTATCATTATTAGAAAAATCTCTGCTAAACAACCTTGTATGTTATGATCTTCTAATTATCTTTGTAACCTGTAGGCAAGGTATAACTCATATTATCCTTTTATGAGTAGTCAATACAATAATGATAATGCATATGCTATCTTAACAGAAACTATTTATTCAGCCTTTAACCACTCATTATGGGTTCTGCACTATGCTAAGTTTTGAATGTCAGCTGAGAGCCTTTATAACTGTGAGTGTTTTACACCACAATCTTTCTACAGATCCATGTATGGTAACTAGATCCAAGGTAAATACATTGGAGGTTTTCAATATATATCATGAATAAATTGTCTGGTCTTTCAAGTTTATAAATTATTTATGATACTCATTGCAGTGTACTTCTTCCATGATTCTATTAAGAAGCGGGAACTTTGTTCTCTCCACTTGAACTTGGGCAAGCCAGTCACTGCTCCCTAACAAAGAAATGCAGCAGAAATAACACTAGATGACTTCTGAGATTAGGTGAGAAAAGTCCAGTGGTTTTTGCCTAGATGTCTTGGAGCACTCACTCCTATTAGAAATCTGTAGGAAGTCTAATGTAAGAAGTCTAAATACTCAGAAGCCAATATACTGTAAGAAAGTCCAGACCACAGGGGACATTCACATGTAAGTGTTCTTTTCAACAACCTCTGCTAAAGTTCCAGAGGCCATCCATTATCAACCACCAGCCACATAAGTAAAGACACACATCAGATTATCCCAGCTCTTGAATATAAACTCATCCTCATGTATTAAGTTTTCCAAGCAAAGACTCCAGACATCAAGAAGTGAGACAAGCCAAATAATTCATTAACATAATAACATATTTATTTTATGCTAATGAATTTTGGGTATTTTATTATGCAGAATTAATAACTGGAAGAGATTTCAGTTCAGAAGAAGATCACATGCAACAGATCAACAAGATAACTATTCTGTTGAAATGAACCAAGCTCTTTCCAATTTCCCATGTATCTGCACAATGGACACAAAACAATATGATTATGGTGGCAGGAATGGAGGTCATTAACCAGGTCTGGGCTAAGCAGTGTGAACACTATGTCAATATAGTTCCCTTCTAAGCATGTGGTAGCACAAGTCATATCTAAAACCAACTGACCACATGCAATGATAGTCAATATGTTGTACTACTCGAGTCAATATGTTGACTAGGCTTTAATTCTATTTTATCAATGTTCTTGATGTTTGATCTTTGACAAGCTACTTAATAGTCCTCTCTTATTCACACAAAGCAATGATAATATTATATGCATAAAGATGGTGATAGTATTGTCTGATTTATGTGGTTATTTTGTGCAGTAATAAGTTAAACATGTAAAAGCTCACAGAATGGTATCTGGCATAATTAAGCTTTCAAAATGTTTAGTCACCTCATGGTTACATAAAGTCACTGTTTTAAAAAACACAATTGATAAGTCAACTTCTGTAGACAGCTCCTCCTCATACCATTGCCATAAATGTTTTCTCATATTTGATAGTGACATTTTTGTTTTGCTTTTGAGAAACAATGACACAAGAAGAGATACTTGTTCTAGGTTTGTACTAGGTTGAAATTTAACTTTGAAACCACAATAAAGATGAGTCATATTTTCATTTGTGAATTCCATTTTTCCAATGGATATATGATAAATGTATAGCCAATGGAAAACCAATCTGAATTTTCTAAGACAATTTAAATAATAAATTGTCTTTATTATTAAAAAGTTCTTAAGGACATAATTTCATGCTATTTCTAATTTACATTACATTAACATAGTTTAGAAATAGCCATGTGAAAGAAATATGTGAGCATTTGTACCCTAAGAACATTTTGTTTGCCTAGTTAGGAATATATTCTTATGGGAAGTCAGCTAGCATCTCTTCAGAAAGACCACACTCCAGAAGTGGTTACCCTCAGACATTTCTATAATCTGTATCTTGATGTCACAACAGCCAAGATTTGTAAGACTAATTGTTCTTAGCATTGGATCCCCATTGGTGAAATCAGTAGTTTTCAATATATATAGGTTGATTTAAAATAGTTTCTAAAAACTCCACATTTTTACAAGGACAGGATAATAAGTAATAATTGAAATCTCATCTTTTAAATAAGGGTTGGCAGTGTTGACTTCATCCCTAAAAGATTTGAAGCTCAATTACTGGTTGGGGTCTTTTTTGATCACCTGGGTGTGTCTAGTTTTCTTGATAATAAGACAGTTTTACCGCTCTTCTTATGAATATAAGTAAAATGGAAAAATAGTGTCTGAGATTTCTCTTAGAGAGGTAATGAGATTAGTAGTAGTGGCTACCCCTCATCTACTTCTAATAATTAACTGCTACTAATATCTTTTTAAAAAATTACTAGTTGTGTTTGACCAATTAGGAATAGAACATTTTGCAACAATTACTAAATATAATTAACAGTTCAACTTTAATTTTAGGATTTCCATGTGAATATATTCATAATTAAAAGAAAAAGTTGTCATAACATTTCCTAAATTTATTAAGAAAATATTACTACCATATTTTCATGATTACAAAGGGAATGAGGTTAACACATTGACTGTGCTTCAGGTGCTATGTGTAATCTAATTTTATGTTCATATTAGTTCTGTAAGCATTATTTTACCTATTTAACTAATAAGCAATATGAAGCTGAGAGATGTTCAATATACTAGTCAGGACCATATAATTAAAAAGAAATAGATTCAGCATCCACCCCAGGTATATATAACCCCAAAGACTATGGTATTATTTGTTCTTGTTTGTTTTAGCTACCATGAGTCTTCCTCACAGGAATATAGAATAATCCTTGAGGAGAAAAATATTTCATATAATTACCAGGCAAGGAATATATCTAATCTTTTTTGAAAAACCATTTGAAAAGTATGTAAATTTTGGTTATTTATTAGGCTCAAAATATATATCAATGTGTTAATCACTAACTACCTTTCTTATTATTTTGCTTATTTTGACAATTCCCTTAGGTTCTTTTGTCTTCTTTTTTAAGAATGAAGTTTTTGGTCCCCTCCATGAAAAGACCACATATGACTGGGATGCTCTGTGTACAAAAGGAACGATGAAGTGGAGAGTATGAAGTGTTCCATATGTTCGGTACAAACACATAACCAGTTTCAGAAATGAGGGCTGAAATATTTATAATTAGTAACAAGAAAAATGTAAATGGAATTTGGAAGAGTAAATAATTACCTTTTTTCCCCTTTGAATGTTGATGATAAGAACAGGTATTTTTGCAACACTTTCATGTTAACTCATGTTAATGCTGATTTGATCTGCTATCTTGCCTTGTTCATGGAGTAGCAGTGTGGATTTGGCTTCACCAGGTCCTCACGTCTCCTTATTTCAGTTTCTCCAAATTCTGGAACAGGTGGTCATGCAGCTCTGTGGTGAGGAATGACAATGTATCTTGACATAGAGCAAACATAGTCATACATATCCTGCTTAGTTCTCATAATTATATAAAGTCAAAGACTCATAAAAAGTTTCTCTTACTCATATAATTCAGTGATTTTCTTTTGTAGAAACCTGACTGATAGACTATGCATATTGATTTATTATGATTTCAAAAAATTTTATGTAGTTAATAATTCTATTCTTGATTAAAAATGTAAATTTTCAAATATTAAATAGATCCTTAAATTATACTAACTAACCTAATAAAATACAGAGTGATTTTCAGGATGATTTGTGGGAACATATTTCCCTAGGTCAAATTTCTTTTGAACAAATAGATTCTATTTAAAATCTATAGACAATTTTTGAATGTATAATATATAATTCAAATGTAATATAAACCTCCAATAATTAAAACAGAAATGTTCTGCTACAAGCATAGATAGATCAAGCTCTGTCAAATCATATAGTATATATATACACACATATATGTAACTTAAAATATATTTATTTAATATATATTTTATATGTATATATGTGTTTATATTGTATGTTTCTCTTACAGTATATGTTAACCAATGGCTTTCACTTGTACTCTTCAGAATTATGTAAATAAGAACATGTATTAAAGATGAACAAATAAAAAGATGAGGGGTCAAATAGAAAAGAACATAAGAAGAGTCAGGGAAAATTCCAGCTAGAACAAGGAGCAAGAATATTTTTTGTAACCAGAAGTGAACCTTTTACTTGTTAGGTTGTCATTTTAAACCGATGCAATTTGCTTCTCTGAGTTTGCTACTTAGTTCATTGCCTGACCAACAAAATTTGAAAATACCTTTGCAGACTCAGAATACAGTGCCAGGACATGTTGTTGTCAGTTGAACAGTAGGGGGCAGCCTTGCATAGGTTTCAAAGTGATGGTATGGTTAAACTTGGCTGCTTAGGGCATGATTGCCAGAAAGAGAATGCCACACAATACCAAGGCGTTTTTCTACAGAAGTCATTGTGTTTGGCAAATTAAGTACGGAAATAGCAACTTCTTTTCTTTATCTTTTAAACAAGATGCACGTTGAATTTCAGCAACATTTATCCTTTATCAGAGAGCTTCCTAATGTGTGCAAATTGCAGACAAAGTTGAATATGACAAGAGATGCCAATAGAGCAATAGGATAGTATATAAGGAAGCAATACATACAGGAAAACAGATAAAAGTGGTTGGGTGGGGTGTATTTGCCTAGCATGAGTAAGATCTTGGGTTTGAGCCCCAGAACTATAAAATATATAAAATGAAAAAAAAAAAAAAAAGGAGTAAAGGTTGACCTAGGCTCGCTAGTGCACAATTATAATCCCAGCAACTCTGGAAACTGAGGCAAGAGGATCACAAGTTTGAGGCCTATCTTGGCAATTGAGTAAAACCCTATCTCAAAAAATTAAAATAAAGATCCTGGTAATGTAATTTAATGGCAGAGCATGCCTAAGTTCAATCCCCAGTTCCAAAATCATCATCATTATCATCATCATCATCATCATCATCATTATCATCTTGGTAGATAAAAGAAACAGAAAAATTTGGACAGAAAAGTGATTGTAAGACTGAAAAGAAATATCTAAACTACATTACAAATGGTGAAAGCAGACAAGCAACAGATAAGAGCATAAAATAAAACTAAGGATGCTTTTTATGAAGGTTTAGCATGTCTTAATGGATTTCCAGAAAAAGTTATAAAAATACTAACAATATAGATATTTTTTATTGAGACATTGAGGAATTTTTCCATAAGTAAAAATTGACAGTTGTACTTTTAAAGAAACACAACATTGCAGTACAGAATTGAATCATGATTCTCATTAATTAATAACTTAATCAAACATAGGACAAAGATGATTCAGATATAAAAATTGGAAAGCTTGAAAAAGGTGATATTTAAAGATTTTTCACTTCATAATTTATTTTTAGAATTTATGTATGTCATAAGTTAGACTTTATCATAGTTTAAAAGATTGGTTCTTAAATGTATACCTTTTGTGTCCTTAATTAATGAAATAAGATAGAAATAATATTTAAAAGCTAGCTAAAAACTGTTGTATGTTTGGAAATTTAAAAACACATTACTAGATCGAGAGTATGTTTTACAATTGGAAAACTATAACTCAAATATGAAAATGATATGCACAAAAATCTAAAATAAAGCTGAAGAGATAGCATGAGGGAAATTTATTGCTTTATATGGTTATATTTTATAAGAAATAAGTATAAACAATTAGTGAGTTAATAGTAACTAAAATTTGTAAAAGGATATGATCATGATACATGCGAAGATATCAAGATATATTAATAATATAATGAAGAAGAAGAACATGAAAAATGTAAAACCAAATACAAATAATAACCTTTTACATGTAAAAAGTATTAAAAGATAAAATTCTTACAAAATAAAGTAAAAAAAATGAGAGAAGGCTTTTTTTAATATTAACATTTAAATTTTTTTTCTAATTAGTTATACATGACAGCAGAATGCATTTCGTTTTATTGTATACAAATGGAGCACAACTTTTCATTTCTCTGTTTGTACATAATGTAGAGTTGCATCATTTGTGCAATCATACACGTACCTAGGGTAATGATGTCCAACTCATACCACCATCTTACTTACCCCCATGCCTCCTCCCCTGCCTGTCTCCCCTTTGCCCAATCCAAAATTCCTCCATTCCTGAAGGCTTTTTTAAGTTCTATGTAGGAAGTTGTTGTCTGTGCCTATATTTTGGAGTGCTGATTCTACATTTTTTTCTTGTAATTGCAGAGTTTCTGATCTAATTACCACAACCCTGATACACTTTCAATTGACATAATGCAGGATAAGAGGAAATCTAGATGCATTATTCTATATATTAATATCCACTTTTTCCAGAACCATTTTTTTAAAAAGGTGATCTTTTCTCCAACATATTGGCACCTCTGTCCACAAGCAAATACTATATCTCTGTTTGTTTTTGTCTTTTATCCCATGCCATTGGTCTACAGGTCTGTTTTTATACAAGTACTGTGCTGTTTTTGCTACTATAAATCTGTAGTATAATTTCAAATTGTGTATTGTGATGCCTCCAGCATTGTTCTTTTTGCTCAGAATTGTTTTGGCTATTCTGGGTCTTTTATTCCTTGATACAAATTTTTGAACTTTTTTTAATAGTTATATGAAGGCTGACATTGGTGTTTTCATGGGGAATCTGTAGATCACTTTGGGAAATAATAACAAAAATTAATAAGTAGGATGGCATCAAACTAAAAAGTTTCTGTATAGCAAGGAAATATTTAAAGAAAGGAAGAGAGAAATTACAGAGTGGGAAAAATTGTTTGCCAGGTACTTTTCTGACAAAGAATATCCATAAAACATAAAGAACTCAAAAAATCATACAAAAGTTAATCAAACAACCAATAACCCAATCAATAAATTGGTAAATTAATTAAAAAGATATTTCTCAAAATAAGAAATATTATAGCCAACAAAAACATGAAAAATATACTTCTTAACATCCTTAGAAGGCAGGAAAATGCAAATAAAAACTATACTGAGATTTCACTCACTCTAGCTAGAATGGAAGTCATTAAGAATACAAATAATAGCTAGGCTGGGGTTATAGCCCAGTGGTAGAGTGCTTGCCTAGCATGTTTGAGGTACTGGGTTTCAATCCTCAGTACCACATATAAATAAATTAATGGTACACTGATAACTAACTAAAAAATATTTTTGAAAGAATATAAACAATAATAAATGCTGGCAAGGATACAGGGAAAAGAAATGTTTATATGTTTTTGTTGGTATTACGAATTAGCACAACCACAATGGAAATCAGTATGTAGGTTTGTCAGATATCTAGGGATGAAACTACCATATGATGCAGTCATACCACTCTTCAGTATTTAGCCAAAGAATTAAAGTCAGCATACTGTAGAGACACACACTGCATAATTTATAATAGCCATGATATGGAATCAATTTAGGTGTCTATGAACAGATGCATGAATTCAAAATAAGTCACACACAATGGAATGTTACTCAGCCATGAAGAAAAACAGAATTATGTAATTTGCAGGAAAATGGATGGAACTGGAGGATATCATGCTAAGTGAATAAGCCAGACTCAGAAAGTCAAGGGTCATATGTGGAAACTAGATAGAAAAGAAGGAGAAAAAGTATTCTCAGAAAAAATAGAAGAGAGACCAGAAGAGGAGAGGATAGCATCAATATTGATGTCAGATCAGTATGGAAAAACTATTTTCATCTTAGACACTAGCAAAACTTAAAGAAAATGTTAAAATGGCAACATTCAAGCACCAACCTAAATAGATTTGTGAATTTAGGATTACATCATTTAAATCTTATATAACTATTTTCCAGGAACATGTAATAAAAGACTATTCTCAATTTAATTTTCATAAGCTATACCACTTTAACACAAAATCTATGAAAGAACTTCTATGTTACAGTTTTATCCATGTTGGTTTTCAGATCAATATGGGAAAACTAATTTCGTTATATACACTAGCAAAATTCAAAAAACATGTTGAAATGGTAACATTCAATATAGCAACAAAATATATATCATGTGCTTTGGGATAAGTATAAATCCTTTAAACACATTAAAGAACTCCTAATCAACATATAGATACATTATGTTTCTTGCTTAGAAGACTCTATAAGGGTTATAAATACCTACATTTATAACATTATACATTTCTAATTAGTACATTTCTAATCAGCACTTTTTATGGGTTTCTTATGAACATTCAAATTTTTGCAGAAAAAAAACAGGATTGACAATTAAATAAACAAAGAAAACTACTTGACTTGTCAGAATATAGAGAAATTATAAAACTCTATGTTACAGTTTTATCCATGTTAATATGCACATTTATTTTTCTCATTTATGTGTCTGATAATCATAATACATTTTAAACTATAAATTGGTTTAGAATCACTGTCAGACAGAAGATTCTTCACACCATAGTTGGTTGTGAATACTTATATATAAGAAAATTCCAAATAATTTACTATCAAAAAGTATATAATATGTTGGTGGTTTTTAAAGAAAGACCAAGAGTCAAAGGAATAGTAAAATATCCCTTTAAATCTCAGAACATGTGGACAGTAAAGTGAAAGATCAAAAGTATGTTGTAAATTCCTCTACTGGAAATTAATCTAATTCTTCAGCAATTCTGCATCAGCATCATTCTTGATGGTGCATGGATAGTAAAAGATGAGTCTCCATATCTGTTAGTCAATATACTATATCTTTCAGAAAAATTTAAACTCTAAGCATTGAGAAGGAATACTTAGTTCAATTTTTGTTTTTACTTAAATTTTCCATTACACCTATGTAAAAAACATGTATTAAATTGTGAGACTGAGATCAAAAGGAACTGTTGCAAAAGGAATAAAGTAAAAAATCTAAGTGACTATAAACCATCATGTCTTAGTGTATTTATCATCTTACACTTGAAATCATAATTGTTCAATGAAATGTAGTCAAGAGCTCTAATGCTGCCAGGTAGACATATAAATAAACAAGTGAGGCAGAATAGCAATCTCAGAAAATCCCGTGTTCTTCTATGTGCCATCTCAGATTGGGTAATCTGATTAGTCCAACAGGGATGACTCTTCTAAAATCTTTTTGTTTTTGTTTTGAATATTGTTTGGAAATAATCTGTACATTAAACAAGATTAAAATGGATCCTTAATCAAATCATATATTAAAATTAATTTAGGGGCTGGAGTTGTGGCTCAGTGGGTGTACAGTTCTTGCCTAGCATATGTGAATCCCTGGGTTCAATTCTCAGCACCATGCATAAATAAGTAAAAATAAAGGCCCATTGACAAGTAAAAACAAAAACCTAAAAAAAATTAATTTAGGCAAGTTTGACATAAAAAACGCAACAAAACAGAAGTATAAAACTTTTAATGATAATTCACTGAGAAATTTTTATGAGTTTAGAGTAGAAAAAATGAAACACAAATCCAAAACAGTGAAAATATGGATAAATTTAACTGTAAATAGTTTTTTGACTAAAATGTAAAACAGAAGAGGAAATGACTGAAAGAATTCATCTATTATTTTCATATTTTATGAAGGATTAGTCAGCTGAATATTGCCAGAACTTCCACTAAGAAAAAAAATCAAAATAATCAAAGAAGAAAAATGGGCAAATATAGGAGAAGGAGTTTCATAGAACAGGTAATCTAAAGGTATATAACTGTATGAAAAAGAGTCAACTTCATGTTTTAGGGAAATGAAAAGTTAAACCACAATAACATATTACATGTTCCTTCCCACACTGGTGTGTGTGTGTGTGTATGTGTGTGTGTATGTGTGTGTGTGTGTGTGTGTTTAAATAAGGAGTGATAATAAAATATACTAGCAAAGATGTGAAGCCAAGTAAATTTTCATAAATTGCTGTTAATAAATATATTGACAATAATATTTTGAAAAAACAGCCAAGAATTTGGTAGTATTGTAGAACACACACATACATTATGTTTCAGCATTTTTACTTCTATGTATAAAGAATTCTCATATATGTGCATGTGTAACAGAAGATATATGTACAATAATATTGGAATAGTTTTGGTAATAGCCATAAACCACAAATAATGTAAAGGATTATCTAGAGTACCATACATTCATAACATTATATTAATAAAATGCAATACTACATGATAGTAAAAAGGAAGAAACTACCACACACATGTATCAAAATGGACAAGTCCCCAAACATAATTGACTGGGAAAAAGAATGAACTGCAAAAACATTCTGTCGTTTTTAATATAAGCAAAGTTTAAAATTCCATAATTTGAGATGCAGATATATGTTGTGAGGCTCAAACTACTAAATAGGGATATATTGAAGATAAAATTTAGGACAAAGAGGATTCTATTTTGGGAGGATCACATGGCAGGGTTGAGATTCCAAGTATTATCAATGTGTTTATATAATCTTGAATTGATGAAATAGGTAAAATTTTTTATAATTACAACATTTTCAATACGCCTATTATATAAACTATTTGAAATACATTCTGTATTTCAAAATATATTTCTCAATGTATTCTGCTTTAAATCCAGCAACTCTCGTTCTTTGAGATCCTTCCTCCATTAACTCTCAGCAAGGTGAAACTGACCTCAGATGAACTAGATAAGCCCATCAAAGTTTCGCCAACACCAAGCATCCAAATGGCAACAACGAGAAATAAGGGGGTCATGTTGTGAATCTTTAATATATTAAACTTATCTGTTACTGTACCAAATAATTAGTAAAGAATAGAAATATAAAGTGATAGATCATAGATAGACCGGCAGACATTAGATACACATACCAAATTTTGAACTTATTAATATGATGTTAATATGGGGTTGAATTAGAAGAGCAATCCTAGAAAAAACAAATAGGAGCTTTTATATCATCTCAGTAACACACTTAACAATAAAATTCTAGTTGTAGAATTTTACAATACAGTATCTTGGAAAACCCTAATACAGTATCTTGGAATCTAATAAATGTCAAATATATTTTCCTCTTTGTGGTTAGACTATAGAGACAAGTGAGGAAGAAGTCCTGACTATTCTTTTATTTTTTTAAAGAGGAGAGAGAGAGAGAGAGAGAGAGAGAGAGAGAGAGAGAGAGAGAGAATTTTTAATATTTATTTTTTAGTTATTGGCAGACATAACATCTTTGTATGTGGTGCTGAGGATCGAACCCGGGCCGCACGCATGCCAGGTGAGCACGCTACCGCTTGAGCCACATCCCCAGCCCCCTGACTATTCTTTAGTGTAAAATAATTGTGTAATAATATCAAAACATATCAAATAAGTACTTACATATCTCCATATACTGCTCTTATATTCATGTCTTGGAAATCAGAACAGTGTGGAACAGTGTGCATCATTCTCATGAATGGAATCAGAGAATGCTGGATAGTTATATGTGCAAAAGGAAGAGCAGGAAGCTTAGCAATCCTCTAACTGACAAGTATCTTGGAGGGAATGTAGAACTCTCAGGATTCTTTGTGCATGTATCAAAATTCTATCCATATGCTAAAATTCTGGATGAATTTTAATCATTATATCTTACTCTGATCATACACCATGAAGTAACCACTGTCTCTTTGAAACTGGTAAAACAATATGCATATCATTCATTAAAAATACACTAAGTGCATTATATTATTTTAGTAAAAATGCACTTAGAACATTTTATTTTTAGTGAAAATACATTAAGGATATTCTATTACTTTAATAATTTATTCATCATCACACTCTACTAATAAATTTCTAGAAATAAAGAAATCCTTATATATATTTTATTTCTCTCAGTGACTTGCAATAAGAGATACTCAACATGTGCTTACCATGATACAAAACTAAAATTCACATAGTAATATTTTTATCTTATTGTCTCTATTAAAAAGTCTAAGTATTTCCCTGTGCTGCCCACCACCCAAAGTTGCTTAGCATTTTGCGCTCTGGTTGGTAAAAACTACATCTTTCTAAAATACATTAATACAAATGAAACAAGAAAATGAATTGGCATGTTTGAACACAAATGCATACACTTCGCTTAGCAAAATTCAGAAAAAATAGATAACATTGTTTCACATTTGCCAGTGATTTCCTTGTAGCATAAAGAGAAGTTGCTAGAATCATCAAAGATAAAATAAAAATCAAAACTCTATTTTTTCAATTTATAATAAATGTATGCTTATTATACTTGCCTCTTAATTTGTTCTTATTTTATCTGAAATCTGTAAATGTAAGCTCAGACAGATGTTATGCTAATATAATGGCTAAGGTGTCCTGCATAAGTAGAGCGCAAATATTGACTTTCTGTCATTTGGGTCATGAGAGGAAGCCCTTAACATTCACTGTGACTGGTTAACTCAGACGCCAGGCAAGAATTTAGCTTTTACTCCAGATAGAACAATAAACTTGCATGAAACATCAATGAATATCCTCTCTCTAAGAAGACATATACAGTTAACTCCCATAAAATACCAAATTAATTCTTGTATATTAATAGTATCATTGTAAACATGTATGTAGAAAGCTTCATGGTCTGGAGGATATGGTTTGACCATTAATTTGGTTAACCATTAATTTAGTATAGTAGTTTATTGGTTGATAAAAGATTATGGTAATGTTTACTAATAGAAATTTGATGACCACAAAATGATCTAGAATAGATTTTAAACTTTTACCATTTTCAAATAGATTGAAAGAAATTACAAGGAAAATGAAATACAAATATGTAATTAAGAAGTCCAAATTTTATTATGCATTTCTAAAAGAATAAAATTGTTTGTTCAGTTAAATGTAACCAGAATCAGAACAAATATAGTATAGAAAAAAAGACAGATAATTGAAAAACAATGTATGTGGCACATTGAATTATATGTGTAGTTGATTAACAGACAACTGTGCTGATAATACTATCTACAGTGATAAAGATAATCTCTATATAGGCTATCCAGTACAGAAGCCACCAGGCAAATGCATCTATGGAGCTAAACAAACGATTAGACTGACTAGGTAATTGAATTTTTAAACTTAATTGTTGACATTTTAAATAAATTAATTAAGCCAATTAATATGGTTAATGTGGCTAATGGAAAATCACTATAACTCTAATTCCACAATTATGACATATTATTTATGAGAAAAATAGCTACTACCTTTTTGAACACATATAATTCAGATACTTAAGGAACATATTGATATTTAAAATTCTAATATGATGTGGAAGTTACTCATTTCTTAATTTATGTAATCTAGGTGAGATTGTTGGTGATCATATTTGTGTAGAATACTATATATCTAAACTTTTATTTTTTTTAAAAAAGGCATATAAATAGTTCTCTCATCAAGTCAATTTGAAAGAAATGAATGATATTTCAAAGCAAATTTCATAAGTCAAATATATTCATTTTTCAATTTTTTCCAGCATCGGCAATACATACTATATTTCAATATTATTTTGTCTGTTTTAAATTAAAATTCGATAACTCCTTAAATGATATATAAATCATAAATATTATAGAAATTAATGAGTGATATTTCAATATATGTACACAATGTATAATGTTTAGACTAAACATATATAACTTCTCAAAAGTTCACCAATTTTTTATTGCAGGTACTTAAAATCCTTTTTTCTAGCCTTTAAAAATGTACAGTATCTTATTGTTATATATAATTACCCCACAGTAGCAAAACATTAAAAGTTCTTGCTCCTCTCTAACTGCAACTAGTACTCATTGATCAACCTGCAATTCTTCCATCAATCAGAATCTTTTCTTTGCTAAGCTTAGATTTAATAATCTATCATTGTAATCAATGCCTCTTAAAAAGCTTTAGCTCCCTTTTTTTTTGCTCAAGTATATTCATCTGACAAATATTCAAAACTGGATAACCATGTGCTTTATAATTTATGAGAAAGGAACTCGATGCAAAATAACTCTTTTATCTTACCAGTTCCACACTGATAAAACTGTGTCACTGATTTTCCTTCCTCTTATTACAAATCTCCTTACTCTTATCTAAGGCCACTACATTCCAAGTATACTCTCAGCTCCTTTCTTGTTCTTGCAAGTCCTTTCACATTCTATTTTTAATTTTTTGAGGAACCACCATATTGTTTTCCATAAAAGTTGTACTAATTCACATTCCCACCAATACTGTGCAAGAGTTCCCCTTTCCCCATGTCTTTCCAACATTCACTATTTTTCATCTTTTTGACAATAGCCATTCTAAGAGAAATGAAGGGCTTGTGGTCTAATTTCAGTGCATTTCCAGCTTTTTAATCAATCCTCCTCAATGTGGATTCCATCATGAGTTTATTTAAAAGTAAATGATGACATTCAGATAGCTGAATTCAATGGTTAATATTTATCCTTCATCTTAGAAGCAGCTTGTGAGTAATTTGAAACAATCATGTGCAGTTTTCTTTATTGTACACTGGTTTGTTTTGGTATTCATGACAGCAATTGTTTCTGTGTCTTTTGTAACTCCTCACGAGTTTCTGTTTCTGTATGTAACTGCTAAATACTGAAGTTTTTTTTTTTAATCCAGGAATCACCAATATAATATACCCTATCCCAGGAGTTAATTATTTTCCTTTTTATTATGTCACAATTATTATGTAATTTTACACTTATCTGACTTTCTATTGTTTTGTCCTACTAACTCATGAATCTAAAAAGAAGTACTCAACATTAATGATGTACACTACTACTAGTGGTGGAATATAGTGCTTGAGATATAATGAGCTTATATTAAATTATTTTTATTTAACCAATTAATCAATCTATTATTATGAATACACACATATCCATATATACCTATTGTTTGCTATAAGCCATAATAGAATGTTAGTTCATATAAGAAAATTAAAGGGAACAAAAAACAGAAATAAGAAATACTTGGTTTTGATTTTTCTTACATGCTATTTGACACATATCCTTTTTTTTTTTTTTTTTTTTGCATTTTACCTCTTGGGGAATTAAGATCAACTGGAAGATATCCTGCATCAAAACACTTATTGCCTTTATTATAGCCCCAAAGGCAATCTGAGTTATCTAATGGAGTACTGTCTCTCAGGGCTGAACACACAAATGAAAAAAATCAGTACAAGTGTTCTTCATTTCTTACATGCCTATATCTAAACATCGGTATATAGAAGTAGAAAGTAAAATATAAATAGTGGACAGAGCATCTTAGCAAATTTTTTCTTTGTTAAAATTAGTTATCTATTAAAATAGTATAATAAGATAATAGCCTAATAATATTTCACTATTAAATGTGAGGGTGTTTCAATATGGATTGGATATGAGATTGATGTCAAATTGTTTCATTATTGGTAAATCTGCAAACCTTATATGACAACTTTGCTGTTGCTAATTAACAAATTATTGTTACTACAACTAATTGTTATTTTACTTGTTAGAAATAATAGATAATAAAAATGTTCAAAATATTCTATGGGATAATTTTAATTTGTATCTTCCTAGGCACAAAATCATTTTTATTTTCTTGTAACTACAGAAACAATTCAAAAATTACCTGGTCACAAAAATCTGTCAGAGTATACAAGTTAATTATACAAAAAATTTTGAATACCATAAGATTTAAAATCACATGAGACCTAATACTGTTAAACTTAAATCAGTATTAAGCCTTAAAATATTCTAGAATGATGACATGAACATTTCTATAACAGCTTGGCAACTCTCTACCTTCATTATTTGGACCCAGTTGAAACTAATTGTAGAACTGTGCTTTTATTTGCAAGTCTCATGAATAAAAAAGTATATAACATAGAGTTATTTTTATATTCCATCAACATAAAAATAGTTGTTTGAAACGTAAAATAATACATAGGCACTATTACTAATATAGTATTTTAAACCCTGCAATTTAACATGTCATGAAATAAGATAGGATTAGATCTGTTCAATCACATCTTTAAAAAAAAAGGTGATAATAACAGATACCATCAGTACTTTGAAATTCAATTTTCAAATGCTTTTATTTATAAAATCTAAGTAGCAAAAAGAAATGCTTCAATATCAATTTTCCAAAGCAAACAAAGTAGAGAACTGTCATTCTTAGTCTCTAGACATTCATTATATTAATAACAGGAAAGAAACACCCTCTCTTACAAGATGGTATGAAGAGAAGTGTGCTCTGTCTTTCAAAACAAGGAGTTGGTGTAGGAGTGTTTGAAGGAGCACAAACAGGAAGACATAGTAACCAAATACTAGATAGTACAGGAAGTCATTATCAACTTTAAGACTAGGAAAACTAAGTCAGTGATGCTGTAGCATCTAATCATACCTGTTGCCCACTACTACTAGAGACTAAAGACTGCTGTTGCTGTTTTCTTCATTGTTGAACTGATGATATTTTTTACATCATATTCCCCATCAGCCATTATCAATTACCATTTATTTTCTTGAATATAATCACTGACAGCCTCCAGAGACTTACCCACCTGCTTTTGTCAGAAAGTCTTTTAGAGGCAAAGAAATGAAAAGCAATGTTTGGATCTCATACCCTTCCTTATGATTCACCATTGATGTCATCCACTAATCAGATTTTACTGAAATCCTGATGGAAATATAGTTTTCATGATCTTAGCCCTGACAGTACATAGCAGAACATAGACTGGCAGAAAAAGATCTGAGAACTTATAGGTACAATGTTGGCCATGCACTCCAGGTTTGCTGAAGATTATGTGCCCATTACTGACAGACAATGTGCTCTAAATAGGATTCAGTGATTCACCCAGGAATGAAAGAATCACTCTAATGTAAGCCAATTTGTTCTTTTCATTACCTGCCATAATGAGTAACTCAGGTGAGCATATGACCTAAGGCAGTTTAATTATAATTCTCAGAATGTTTTCAAGAGTTCTTGGAAAATATGATTCCTACCATTCTCTTTATTTGAATGAGAAAGTATGTAGTATAAGATTTACAATAGTTACATTTCTCCACATGCAGACTGAAAAAAAGATGCCAACACAGTCAAAAAGTTCAGCAAGGACTCAGAAAATGTCATTCATGCTTAACTGATTTGATTTACAAAAACAATGTTTGAATCTGGATAGTTAAGATTTGTTTAAAATGATTTAGAAAATACTTATTGCAGACTCTCAGAAGATGGTGGAGTAGAGGAGGAAGCTTTCTAAGTTGCTCCAACACAGGAGACCAGGGAAACAGATAAATAGCTTCTCAGTGAGGCGGTTAAAAGAAGAATTTTATTGGGATTTAATACTGGACTCTCAGAACAGCTTAGGGGCTCAGAAAGTTGTACACAATAAAAACAAATGAAGAAAGCCCACCTTTGTTCTGGTGACTGACTGCTGGAGTTAATCCACCATGAGCAAAGTGGGGTGAGGGGTTAAGAGAACTTGCATTTCAGGTAGCACTGTGGGGTGTCTTGGTATGAAGGAATCAGAGTTCAAGGACACTGCCAGATTGATCCAGAGGATGTTCTACACTGTATTCCCCATGTGTCTCCTGTTTGTCTGCAGAGAGCTGAAGCAGGAGACATCATGCCATGGTGCTATGATGTCCTGTGGCTGTAGGAGCAAGTCCAGAAGGCCAGGCCTAGGAAATTCAAGATGAGTTCTAAAAACAGATCTGGTAGATATCTGCCACACAACTAATAGTGTGCTTAGGAGACCAGGAGAAAATCCAGCATGGGGAATGTTTCAAACAGGAGAAGATGGGTTTAGAGACCCAAGACATCTCAGATCCCTTAATTCCTTTGAACCTGGCAACTCATAGGACCTGATGGGGAGGTCCAGGAATTTGATCGGCAGACTGGAGTAATTGTGCTCTTGGGAACTGAGCGCAGGAGACCAGGAAGGATGGACCCACACGTGGCAGAGTGAATGAGGGATCACCTCCTCCACTGCTTGAGTGAAATCTAGGGGAGACACTTGGGGTACAGTCTCACAGCATTTATCTGTAGCTGCTGGGCACTGGAGGTGCACTGTTTTAAAATTTTTAGGCCAGTTTCCATTAATTGAAGTACATGGTCTCTAAATAGACCTAAGTTTTGCCTTCAGATGCTTTTCCTACATGAACTCCTCTCACAGAACTCAACCCCACTCTGAAAGTGAAGCAGACAGCACTCTCCAATATGCTCCATACTGCTGAGAAGAGTAGCTGAGAATTTTTGAACTCCTACTGGCAACTTGACAACAAACAAAAAAGAGAAAGAACTTGCCAGCCTGTGGCTACTACTCTTGTGCCCAATACATAACTCAAGAAAAAACGGAATGAAAGACATCTGAGAATAGACAACAAACATAAACTTATTGGCAATTTTTAACCACTGCAATGGAAACCATTTCTTAAATTTTCACGAAAGCATTTTTCTCTTTCTTCTTTTCTTTTTTTTCTCTTTTCTTCTCTTTTCTCTTCTCTCCTCTCTCTCTCTCTCTCTCTCTCTCTCTCTCTCTCTCTCTCTCTTTCTCTTTCTCTCTCTCTTTCTCTGATTGTTTTTGTGATGACTGCCTCATGGTTTATGGACAAATGTACCTATTTGTCTCTCTTTTCTCATTTATAACATTGTTTAAAGGTAGTTATCTTTTAAAATTTTTTATTTGTTAATTTTAGATACACATGAAAAAATAAAGTGCCTTTTGACATGTTATACATACATGAAAGTAGTTACATTTTATGACTTTTTTGAGGGATACAGTGTTTGATTAATATATTTTGGTCTTGATTTATATTTATTATTACATGTCTGTATCTCTTGATTCCTCTTTCTCTCGTTTCTTTTGTTAACAGCCAAATTCTATTATTTACTTTTTCACTGTTAATTTAATCTTTTTTATTTCTATTTTCTCTCCTTCTCCCTTACAATCATCACATCCTAACACTGTTTTGCATTATACCTGTTCACCCTTTGAAAATCCAAACTCTTTTGCAAACATTCTATTTCTACTGTTGGCAAGTTCTTAACATACAATTTCTGTTTATTGTGCCAATTTACATTATGAATGTCATAGTAGGAGCTAAGTATTTAGTTTAATTCTGTATATTATTTTCATTGTTTGTAGTTATTATTTGTCTCCTCTAAACTGTGAGTTACTAGAAACCTTTAGGTACACTATAGGTTCATAGGGTAGGAAATCTGCTGTCTCAGACTCATCATAATAAATGGGTAGACCTACAAGCAATAAAAAAAGAGAAAAACAAAGAACAAACCCCCAATAAACCAAAATATTTAAATAACAGAATCCATTGATACAATGGTGCAAGAAATGTCAAAGGAATTTAGAAAGTCCATAGTTAAACTTATCTGTGAGATAATAGATGATATAAGAGGTAAAAATTAGAGGAAAAAATTAAAACTTCACCTACACCAAGGCACATTATTATGACAAAACCTAACATACAGAATAAGGATAGAATTTTAAAAGCTGCTAGGGAAAAATTACAGATCAAGTTTAAAAATAAACCAATCTGGATATCAGCTGGTTTCTCAACCCAAACCATAAAAACTAGGAGGCCATTGAATAATATATACCAAACTTTAAAAGAAATGAATTCTGACAAGAATACTATATCCAGCAAAATTAAGCTTCAGAATTGAAGATGAAATAAAAACATTTCATGATAAACAACAGTTAAAAGAATTTATAACTAGAAAGCTGGCACTATAGAAACATGCTCAATATAATATTTCATGGAGAAGAAATAAAAAATAAAAATGAAAGCCAGCAGAGGAAGGAAGTACATAGAAGAATAGTCAATTAAAGGAGAAAGTAATACACATTTTTATTTTTTAAAAAAGCAGAAATAAATAAAAAGGACAGGGAATAAAAATCATTGCTCAATAATAACATTGGATGGAAAGGGTTTAAATTCATCAATCAAAAGATATAGTTTAGCAGAGTTGATTAAAAATCAAGACTCAACAATATGCTTTAAGACTCACTTTATAGGCAAGGACATCCACAGACTAAAGGTGAATGTATGAGAAAAAACATCATTCACATGGATCATGTAAATAAGCAGGAGTTTCTATTCCTACATCACATAAAGTAGACTTAAAACCAAAGTTAATCATTTATGCAAAGTTATGGTATTTATACAATGATCAGAAATAACAATCATCAATATTTACACCCCAAACAATAAAGCATCTACCTATATCAAACAAACCCTTCTCAATATCAAGAACAAAATAGGTCACAACACAGTAATACTGGGTGATATTAACATGCCTCTCTAATCACTAGATAGATATTTCAAACAAATATTATATGTAGAATATTTCATCTGTCAGTGACTGAACACATTAATTTTCAGAAGCACATAAATTATTTTATAAAATAGACATATATTTTAGGACAAAAGCAACTCTTAAAAACATCAAAAAATTAATAAAGAAAATACCTTGCATTCTACCAGATCATAATGAAATACAGTTAGAAATCAATGATAAGATAAAAATAGAAGCTACTCTAACAGTTGGAGTCTAAATAATATGCTATTGAATGGTGATTGGATAGCAGAAGAAATCAGGGGTAAAATTTAAAAAATTACTTGAGATAAATGAGATTAGTGATACAACATATCAAAATCTCTGACACTATAAAGGCAGTTCTAAGAAGAAAGTTTAGAGCATTGAGATCATTTATTAAAAGTACAGAAAGATAAAAAATGTAACATTACATCTCAACTCCCTAGAAAAGAGGAAAAAATGAACACAAAAATTAGTAGAATACAGGAAAAAAGTAAAGTTCGTTCTTTGAAAAAATAAATAAAATTAGAGGCCCAGAATAGCCAAAGCAATCTTTAGCAAAAAAAAAAAAAAAAAAAAAAAAAAAAGCAAAGCAGGATGCATCATAATACCAGACCTTAAATTATACTATAGAACTATAGTAACAAAACAGCATGGTATTAGCACCAAAACATGCATGAAGACCAATGGAATAGAATAGAAGACACAGGAAAAAAAAAAACCCACATAACTACAGATGGCTCATACTAGACAAAGGCACTATAAACATACATTAGAGAAAGGATAGCCTCTTCAACAAATGGTGCTGAGAAAACTGGATTTCCAGTTTTTGTAGCAGAATTAAATTGAACCCTCTCTCTCACCCAGCACAAAACTCAACTCAAAGTGGATTAAGGACCTAAGCATTAGACCAGAAACCCTGTACCTACTAACAGAAAATGTAGGCCCAACATTTCAACAAGTCAGCTCTGAAACTGACTTCCTTAACAAGTCTCCTAATGCATAAGAAGTAAAACCAAAATTCAATAAATGGAATAAAATTAAAAATCTTCACAGCAAAGGAAACAACTGAATGTGTGGGGAACATATAGAATGGGAGAAAATCTTTACCCCCATACTTCATGTAAGGCATTTAATTTCCAGGATATACAAAGAATTCAAAAAGCTTAAAACACACACACACACACACGCACAAAATCCCAATCAATAAGTGGGCAAAGGAACAAAATATATACCTTTAAAATAAGAAATATAAATTGTCAACAAATATGTGAAAAGATGTTCAATATCTCTAGCAATTAGAGGAATGCAAACTAAAACTATACTCCAGTCAGTAATAAAATTATAAAAAATACAAGGAACAAAATGTTGGCAAGGATGTGGGGGAAAAGGGTACACTCATAGATTGCTGGTGGGCCTGCAAATTAGGGTAATCACTCTTGAATGCAGTATGGAGATTCCTCAAAAACTGATAATGGAACCATCATTAGATCCAGTTATCCCACTCTTCAGTATATATATCAAAGGAGTTAAAATCAACATTACTACAGTGTTGCAGACATAGCAATGTTTATAGCAGCACAGCTCACAATAGCTAAGTTAGGGAACCAACTTGCGTGTCTTTCAACAGATGAATGGATAAGAAAAATGTGGTGTACAATGGATTATTACTCAGCCATAAGAAGATTGACTTTATGACATTATCCAGCAAATGGTTGGATCTGGTGACTATCATGCTAATGAAAGAAGCCAGTTTCAAAAAAGGTCATTTGTTCCCTCGTTCCCTCTGATATGTAGAATAGAAGTTCATTGGATTAGACAAAGGGGAATGAAGAGAGTGGAGAGGGGACAAAAATAGGAAAGAGAGTAGAATGAATCTGACTGGCATAACTAGTGAGTGTAGGCCTACACACATACATGAATATACTACAGTTAATCTCAACATTGTGTACATCCACAAGATTGGGATATTAATTAAAAGATGATATATTCCATGCTTGTTTAAATATAGAAAATAGATTCTATTGTCATGTATTACCAAAAAATCAAATAAAAAATTGCAAAAAAGTTAAAAGAAAATACGTACTGATATTTTTTTCCTTAAGGAATTTTTTTTTCACTATAACAAAACAAATTCTAGTTGACAACTTAGGTAGATATTTTTGAAAGCATCATAACTTAAGGACAATGATCAAAAATGATGGATGGTGACAATTTTCATGTACAGGGAAAGAGAGGAGACTACTTATCCACATGGCAAGGTCATCTTCCTGGGATCACAGACTGGGAATACAGTCAGAGGCTTCTTACAGCAAATCAGCTGTTCAATTGCCCTTTCTGATGTGATGTATTTCTATCACATCTACAAAGAACTCATTTTCTCTTCAACCAGGTCAACAATATATTTTGTGGGGCTAGATACCACATGAAAATGTGAAGCCCTTTGTTCAAAATGCAGGATGAAAGTACTATTACTTGGTAAAATATAAGACATTTCATTCTCTTCCATAGCCTCTATTCCAAATTCTATTAAAAATAGTAGAATCCTTCTTGATACCAAGCATCATAGATCTAATGGAATCCTGTGCTCACTGGGCATTGCCATTGCTATATGTGAATGGGGCATCAAATGACCTCAGCAAACATCCCCATTGCATGAGTCATCGCTACTCATGTGCATCTTCTATTATGCCAATAAACTTACACATTTCAAAGATAATCTTATTAAGAATTTAGGGAAGATGCAAACGTAGAATTTTTTTTAAAAGTGAGATACTTTTGAGCTAGGAACCTATTGAAAATATTGCATATTGATGAGCTGGTCATTTCTACATCAGAAGGTAAGGACAATTTTTTTCTCAAATTGTAGTCTTCTTCAGGCCATGGCTTACCTCCTGATTTTTTGCAGGATTTCATTAGTAGTTCTCATTTATCTTTTTTTTGTTATACATGACAAAATATCATAAAATATACCAGTGTCCAGCACTGGGTAGAAAATCCATATTCATTTAATTTCTTAGTCTAATCAGGCAGCTCTTGCCTGTAATTTAGGTATTTCACCCAAGTTGAATAGTCCTTTCTTGTTGATATCATGAAACTTTCAGTAGATTTTAGAGCTGCCTGTCACAAACTGTCTTCCTATCCCAGACTACAGTTTAATTTTTCCTCATGGATTCTTCTCAAAATTTATCTATTTAATTTATGAAGTAACTAGTAAGTGTAGGCTTACTCTAGTAGGTACTTGAATTTGTCTCCATAGAGATTAAATTCTAGTAAAGAGAAGTAAGCAATAAGCAAGAAACATCATACTTAGCTACATAGAATATTATAACAAGAGAAGTACCATTAAAAAAAGGCAAAGAGAAGGGAAATTATTTAAAAAAAGAAGAAAAGAAAAATGCAGGAAGAGGAAACGGTAATTTGGGATGAAAGAGATGAGTACGGGATGAACATGTTGCAATTTTTAATGGAAAAATGAGATAGGACTCATTCAGAATGTTAGAGTGGAACCAACATCTTAAAGAAATGAGTGAGTTAATGCTGCTATCTGAGGCTAGAGGTGCAGCTCACAGGTAGAGCATGTGTTTAGCAAGCTCGAGGCCCTGGGTTCAATCCTGAAGAAAAGTTGTTCTAGGCAGTACAAAGGCTGGTACAAAGGCCCTAAGGCAGGCAAAAGTCCGGTATGTTCAGAAATGGTAGTAAAGCTGGTGTAATTGTATGGAGGGAGTGAAGAGAACATGTACAAGTTAATGGGGAGTGAAACACAGGATATTGCAACCATTGTTAAGATTTCAGATTTTATGCAAAATGAAATAGGGCATGTTGAGTATTGAGCTGAAATAATGACATGATGGAATTTACATTTTGAAAGTTCACTCTGCCTTCTGTGCTGAAGGTACTGTGTCTTGTATAAAGAAAAAAAAATCAGGAGACAATTATTGTGCTCAAAGGAAGAGATAATGATGAGTCAAAGCAGTGTAGTAGCAGGGGTGGGTATGAAAATCAAATTCTGGATCGATTTCTCTACCACGATTTACCTCTCATTGGCCTCTTTCTTGTCAAGTTTTCCACCAAGCATTTTTACCTTTCCTATTTCTCTTACTTGACCTTTCTTTTACAAAAGCTTTACAAACAATGTATTAATTATTGAACTACCTTGGAAGTATTTTTGATGCATGGCAATGATCGTTCTGTTTGTACACTAGTTCTATAGAATGGAAGACAAATAAAATTTATTGACACCTTAGATCTGAAAAAAAATGCATTTTGGTCTGTTGTTCATGCCTCAAGATAATACACTAATACAGATTTTGATAGCTCTATTTTAATTTCCATATGAACACTACTACATAGGCTTAGGTTACCACACTATAAAGATCATGCTAAGATCATGTGACCATGCTGATGCCATCAGTGCTATAAATAATCAAAGACATGGGAAATGTATATATGAAAATGAAGAATGATGCCATATTTAAATTAAAAATTATTTACTTAACCATGTAGATTACAAACTCCAATGCACAATTTTTTAGGAGCCCTATGATGAATTTTTGACTAAGTGTGAATCTTTGAACAAGAGCTGGAAAAACTCAAGAGACCAACTAAGCCCTTATAGGCAGAAGATGCTATCTAAAGAGAAAAAAAAAACACACAAAACAAAAAACAAACAAACAAACAAACAAAAAACAGATGAATGCACTCTTGCATGTGATTTCTAGGGACAATACTTCTATAATCTTCACATCTCTGAAATTCACAATTGATCGGCATTATATTTGTTTCTATTATATGTCACATAATATAATACATTATATTATTGTGGGTTAATATGGCATGCATGTATTTGCTCCCAATTCTGAACATCAGAAGCCTGTAGGGCAGGGTCTGTCTCCTCTGCTGAGAGTATAAGGAAGCTGGATGTCTTACAGAGGCAGGCTGAGTGCTCTTGAGAAGTCTAGGGCAGGATGTGGGGATGCTCTACTTCCTAAGACAACCTTGCCATTTGCAGAGCTCAGGTCATTGAACACGTAGGACTGTAATTTCTGATTCCTTGCTGCCTATCAGTGGGATATGCTCTAAGTTCCTAGAAACTGCCAACTTTCCCTGCTTGCTCTATTCTCAGAGCCTGTAATAGATAATTTCTGTTTTGTTAAATCTTCCTCATGCTTTGAATATCTCCCAGTTTTTTCCTCGATGACCTCCTAATTAGCTTAGAACCCAGGGAGTATATTATCCTTAAGTTAAAGGGAACTGATATGGGACATAGTTATACCTGTAAAACCCTTCTCATAGCACCAAGATTGGCACATGATTGAATAATTGAAAAGTTATGTGTATATGCCAGCGTATGGGGGATCTTGTGGCCCATTGTAGAATTCTGCTTATCACAATTTATTTCTTGTAATTATTAGAAATGACAATATGTATGTTTATACATAAAATGATATTTTCTTCTCATTTATTATTTAATTAAACAAGTGCTATTGATTTAAAAATTTTGAAAGTTATAGGTTTCAGAGAATACTTTTGCATCCAAAAAAGAAATACTTTATAATATTGACCAACTTTAGATAGGTAACTCATTTTAATTGTTACTGATTTGTCCAGAAGTAATATGTTAATGAGCTTGAGTTCCCACTTTTCAATCCCTGGTAATATTTTCCTACACTTTCAAGGATAATATCCTTTCTAAGTTCTAGCTCATTGAGCACAACAGTACACTACTAAATTTGAATAAACATTCATAAGGCTTTTGA
Organism: Marmota monax; assembly: GCF_021218885.2. NCBI lineage: Eukaryota > Metazoa > Chordata > Mammalia > Rodentia > Sciuridae > Marmota > Marmota monax. The sequence continues at coordinate 20,975,664 of NW_026694084.1, read as the reverse complement.
AGGCTGACATATCATCAAAAGAATCATTTTTATTTAATTTTATTAAATAATTTACATAGAAATAATTTTTAGATTTACTAAAGAGTTAAAAAGACAGCAAAGATTTTCCAAATATCCTTCAACTAATGTTGACATGTTCCAAAATCAAAGCTAATAAATTGACATTGGTACACTTCCATCAAACTAAACTAGAAATGTTATTTGGATTTCCAAGCTTTTTCACTAATAGATTTCTTTTGTTCCAGTATACCATTTAAAATACCATGTTTCATGTGAAATATTAGTCACATCCCCTAATCCTTTTTAATCTGCTACAATTTCTACTTCATTCCTTCTTTATAATGACCTTAACATTTTCAATAGTATTAGTACTTGGAAAACTTACTATTTTTCAATTGAACTGTTGTATTATTGCAAGTTATAATCAGTATGTTTCAATAACACAGTGAGTCCAGTACACATTTCCAGTACAATCTTCTAATAATCAATTTACTCAGATAAATCTCAATATTTTATATATTAGCAGAAGAATGAATTTTGATATTCTACATAGAACACATGAAACAAAAAAGTGCATATGAAACTTTTCTGACTTTATGTATTTAATTAGAACCCAACTTTACCAAGTTTTAGGAGGTGGAGGAGATATTAAACTGATACCAGACAGCTCAAAATGTCTTTATCCTTAACCATTCAGAATTTAGTAGAACATAGTAGATGTTGATATGTAACTTCAAATAATAATAGATGAGAGGTATTTTAAATGATTTCATAACAATTATTCTGTGGCTAAGCATTTTTATTGGGAAAAGGATCAGGAGATAAGCATATTTAACTCGTACTACTTTATGTTCATTGAGTGATTTTACATACAATAAACCATGTAAAACCAAGTGTAACCTATCAACTTTGGTAGGATTCCTTCCTTTATCATGGCTTCAGCCACTAAACACACACAAATCCTTGGAACTTTTCTATGTGTAGCAACCTTTGACAGGCTGACAGACTATAAACCAGGTCATCTCGGCAAGATCACCACTACTGTATTTGAACAGAAATTTGAGAGAACTTGTCAGTTTTTTTTTCTTTTTTAATATTTTAGATATGTCCTTTGCAAAAATAGAAAGCCACTGAACTGTAACCAGTCAAAAAAGTATTAGCTTTGAATTATGACACTGTTCATCCATGACAATCAAAAACTCTGACATTTGAAGGAGTTACGAATTTATTCATTTTGAAGTCAAAGTTAAAGAACTATAAAAACAAAATTCGTATAAAAATCACATGAACAAATATATACAATATATTTCACACAGAATATTCTTTAACTTTTTCAATTTTCTTCCTAAGAAGAGAGTACTTTAGAACAAATTATCATTTGCTTCTAATCTTTTCATGCCAACTCAGCAATTTTTTTAGAAGGGAAGGCAGTCCCAATCATGAAATCAATGACACAATACTTTTGTTTTCACAAAGAAATGAAAAACTTACAATGTGAACCTTTCATATTTGCCTTATTTCATACTTGGTAGTAATGCAAATTGTTTTATTTGCAAGGTAATTTGTACAACATTCATCTACATTGAATGGCACATTGAAAATAATCTTACATGTACCAAAATGTATAAGATGGAGCAACTCTGAATTAAAGACCTTCAAAATTTAACACAAAGTATTTTGAACATCACATTAAACTCAAACAGAATTTTTTATACATAAATAATTATTGGGTAAATATACATAGAATGCTACAAATAAAACTTTAATTTTATGATATTTCATTAGAATAGTTTCATATGGAAGTGGCAGAAAGTCACTTCATGAAATTATACAATTGTAATGAGAAATAAATATATCATTCAATCCTAAGCATAGATTGCTTCTCAAATACTCAAGGCTTTCCTACAAAATGGTTTTGTATGTCTTTAATTTTAAGCTAATTTTCAAAATAAATTGCAAACAAGAATTCTTTTTAAACTGTACTTTAATTCCTATGCAAGTGAGTTATAGACCTCTTGATTTTGCTGTAAGATTTAGTTATTTCTATTTAATGTCTTGTCACTTACAGCACAGCATATTTAAAAGGGGTTTATCTTAAGCATTTGTATTATTTGCTAGTCATCTTATAAAATGTATGTTTTATGAAATGGAAGCATAGATCAATATAACTCAAAGGATGATGCTCTAAGGTCTAAAGTTCCAGATACATAATTAAATAGGTAGGTATAGATAGAAATAGAAACATAGTTAAAATATTCTTTTCATTTATTTACATAGTAGTTACAAGATGAAATCTTATATACTAATAACTTATGAGTAATTTACAATTATATATAATAAAAAGCAAAATGTGTTAATTACTCTTAAGCTCTTTGTAATAATATGTTTGAAGATACAAAGTAGAAAGTAATGAAAAAAAATTAAAAGATGGAAGATTTCAATGAAAAGAAACAGTGGTGTATGAAATGAAAATTATCAGACAAACAAGAGAAGACATTCTAGGTGGGGAGACAAGGTTGTGGGAATGGTAGGCTTCTGGAAGGGAGTGGTGTGAGGAGCCACTTGTGATCTTTTTGAGTGGCCTTTTACTCTGTACTGAGCCACTGGAGACTTAGGTCTTCCCTTGGGAATGATCCCGGCATTCCCATGTGTACACTGCCAAAGGTGTGAGATCTCTGCCCTCACTCTACTAGTGGGTCAGCTCTGGTAGCCTGGACAGCCCACCTCCTACCTTATTTGGCAAAAGAACATTCTGTAGAAAACCTTGGAAATTTCCCCATATAAATAAACCAAACACGGGTTATGGTTCTCTCTCTTCCCAGTGTGGAGCCTCCATCCCTAAGGTCAAAGAGCCATCCCACCCCCTCTTTCTGAAATTACTTTCTGTGTAGTGTGGTTTGTTCGCTGCCTTCTTTTCTTAGCTTTATGTCGCATCCAGCTCATTCCATGCAGAGGAAACCCAAATTCTACCACCCACGCGGGATGTGGGCAAGGGAGTGGGGTAAGGGGAGAAAGATACCACTGCTTTCCTTTTGTGAAAATTTGTTTTGGTTTTATTTCATATTTTTCTCTGCACTTCCATTTTTCACTTATTTGCTTTAATATTTCAAATTATTTAATTCTGTAAGCTATGGATCATGACAATGTCTCTTTATCCGGCATTCAGATAAATTTTCTGGAAGCCTCCAATCTTTTAACTTTTTTCTGGGAGATAATTATTTTGCCAACCCATGATATCATAACAATAATACAGTAATTCTAGAGTCAAAAGTACTAAAGTAGCAATCAAATGTCATAACAAAGAGAAACTATGTAGTTTCCCCAGACTAATATGTTGGCTGTTAAGTATGGTTCCTGAAGGTTGAATGCCCTGGTTTTCATATTGCAAGATATAAAAACTAATACAGAAAGAAAAGGCAGAACTTGGCAAAACCAAAGCTGGGTTCACAAGGAGCATTTTCTTGACAACTGAGAAATATCCACACAAGACTTCCAAGGCAAATATGAGATTTCCGTGAGGATCGAGATTCCTCAACATCCCCAGAAGGGTTATTTTCCTAAATAGTAGTCATTAATTCTGGTAGATTCTGAAATGCTTTGTGTCATCTACACAGGTGTTCATTTTATTATATGATGCATGCTCTTATAATTTCAAATTAATATTAACACTTGTATAGTACAAGATTAAAATCCTTGTAAGCAGAGTACCTTCTCACATGGTGCAAATGAAGACATGGTATTCAGTTATCTGTTTCTTTTCATTTCACCTAATAATTAATGTGTTAAGATTATAAAGTGAAAAAAGATTACTGTGTAAAATAAATAGTACAATAAGGACACATCACATTATATTTTCTTGGACATTTGTTTTAAATAAAGCAGTATACACATATTTGTATAAAATTTTAAAAATTAGTGAAAAAATTAAGGTTCTCACTGTCTTGGGATTTTATTAGAATTTGTGTGTTAAGCATTCTGATTCTCAGATATATATCTAAAATTAACCTCTGCTGCTGAATTTAGATATGGTCACCTCAGAAATAATTAATGTACCTTAAAAGCATTGATTAGCAAAAAAGAAACCTGTTGCTATTATAGACTATTTCCAATGATCATCTGTGAACAATTCATACTAATAGGACGATCCCATGAAATAATCCCATTTTTTTTTTTTTACCGGTGAAGTTCTCTGTGGGATTCTTCTATGGGAACCAATCCAAATAAATTTGCCATCTTGTTATAGACAGATTCAACCTAGTAAGTAGTATGAAGGGAAATGTAATAGGAAAAAAAAACAAAATGATTCTTGTTTGGATGAATAGATGTCCTTAATTAGTAATTTTGGTTATGCTTCCATAATCATCACCAATTATTTATGCTTTTATTGGAAGACCTAAATGAGGACACACCAGCTTCCATCTGTCTAAAATTTACTGAAGATTAACTTAGTGTGAACTCTCTAAATCATATGGAAACATTTATTTTTCTTCCCAAAATGTGTGGCTGACATGGCAATATATAATCTTTCCCACAGATTATTTTACTACAATCATCTGGCCTGGAACATGTGTAGGAAGGAAGCAAGAGACACAGAACTCAGTGGTACTTTTGCTTACTGCCATCAGTCATTGAGTTTTGCTGTAATAAAAGGTATAGGAGTCTTCAGAAATGGGACAGTAGTCAACTCACTGTCCTCTACGTAAAAATGGATGCTTCTCAGAAGATTTGACAGGGACCATTTCCCAGGAAATTTTTACGGAAGTAAGTGTGACATCCTGTTGCTAGAAAAAATAATTTAGTCATTGCCCTTTATGTCAACGTGAATGCCTCTGTTTTTAATTATCTCCCCAACATTCAACACGCTGACAGACACAACCTATTTTCTCTAGTTGAGGTTATCATGCCTCCATCACATGCTCCCCATCATGATGTTCTGGCTCACTACAAGCCCTTATTAATGGGGCCACATTTCTATGGGCTGAAACCTTGAAACTGCAATACAAAATAAATCCCTTCCATAAATAGATTTTCTCTGGTTATTTTGTCACGGTAATGAAAAGCTGACTAATACAACCATCTATTTTTCCTCTTTATACATTATCAGGATAAAAATATACCCTTAGTGTTTTACTCTTTGCTTCTTCTTATCCTCTTAATGGTCCAGTGTTGGCTCCCTATTTTGACTGATTTGAAATAAGGACTACCTTGTTTTTTTTAGTCAGTGGATTATGTCCAATGCTTATTAGTCCTCTTATAAGTTTCTGTGGCAAATCTCCTATGAATCTTCATGTCATCAGGTAATGTGACTCTGTACGTTGTCCTATTGATTAATCTGGATTATAATAATTACCTGGGTATACATTTTTGACAGGTTTAATGAGATATAACATTTTATGTATAAAATTCTGTGATATTTAGTATATTTATCATCTAACTTGAGAACATTTTCACACCTATGCAAAAGAACTATGGATATTAGGAATTAAATTCCACCACCCACCTGCTCCTCCAAACACATATGTAGTCACTCTAGCCCTAGGCAATACTGATCAGCTTTCTGTCTTACAGATTTGCCCATTTGGTTTATCCATACTACAGCTTATATCAGTATGTCTTTTTTTTAAATTTCCTTGTTATATTATGTTGTACATATTTTATATATCCATTCATCAGTTGATGGGCATTTGGGTTATTTCTACATTATTTAATTCTATTAGAATATTGGAGTAAACTTGTGCATAGCAAATGTTTAAATTTCTGTAAGAATGGAATCACTTATTCATGAGGAAACCCTGTTTAAATTTTTGAGGATGTACTAAACTGTATTCCAAAGTGGCCACACCATTTTACATTTCAAGCAGCTATAATTTTTCCATATCCTTCCTAAGACTTGCTATTTTACTTAAAAAAAATTATAGCCATCATTGTATATTGTGCTTGATCAAATTTGTATGTTTTTTTAATTTACATAAAATGTTTGTTTTCTGTAACAATACATACAACATAATGGTATGTAATATACATATACATACAAATATACATATACATATACATGCATACATACATTGTGGAATGGTTCACTCTACTTAATTACCTCACATTGTTATCTTTTTTTGTAGTGAAAACATGAAACTTTCAATCTTTACATTTTTCAAGAACACAGTATATCATAACTATTTTTTGTCACATTGCCATACAATAGATCTCTAGAAATACATTCCTCCTATCTAACAATAATTATGAATCCTTTGGTGACAAGGATTGTGTGTATTGTTACATATATTTTGCAACTCAGAGACAAAGAGACTGTTCTTTCTCATTTTTGTATTTTCTCATCGATTTCTTCACCTTGATTATGAACCCTGCTTTTCTTCACATCTTTATTTTCATTGCAGATTACATTCATCTCATTTAAGATTATCATGTAATACACAGTAAACCAGTATTAATGAAAACATTCTTTTGTCCTCTTCACTCTTATTTGAGCTGAAGTACACTTTTCACTAAGTTCATGGATATTTTGCGTGTGTTAATTTCAGGATGAGCACCTGGATCTTTTCCAAACTCTGCAGTTTGCACTTATTCTTTTCGTGAACTTGCAGTCATCCTCTTTTGATATTTTTTTTTCTACCATAGATAGGTTTTCTTCAGAAAGAGTGACAAATATCAGTCACTCAGTAAGTCACTGGCTTAGTTCCCATGGTGACTTCTCTTCTTAGATATTATGTTGTATCAAAGGAGCTTTTTAAAATTAATTATTTATTTATTTATTTTTGTAACTTGGACATTGACTCCAAATGTGCCAGAGTAAGCTGTTCATACATTATACGTTTTATGGTCACGCGAAAGGCTTTTGGAAGCAGGCTGGCTTCTCTTTCTCCATAAACCCTGATGATTCTTCTAAATAATCACCATTTATTTAATAATTTTTACTAATTATATATGTGAGCCAGTTCCTCCACCAAGTAGAACATGCACAAAAGAGGAGAAATCCTTGATTTAGATATTCCAGGTTGTCTCCCTCTCTTCTCCCTCCATCTATTGTAAGCTTTTGCCTGCAAGTCATGTAGAAAAGCTTTGACATTAACCAAAGGCAACTCTGTTTAATTGTTGAGGAGTTGCTAAACTGTTTTCCAAAGTGGCCACACCATTTTACCTTTCAATCGTAATAACTGGAATATCATGCTTAAATAATAACCTCAAAAAATAATTTTGGGGTCAATGCAAACTACTTGTATTCATATTCAAAAATCTCAAGGCAATTATTACCATGGAAAAATTTATAGATCTGCTCAGTGGTCCCAAAGATACAGTTAAAAAAAACACAAGAAAACGGCCTATGTTTTTGTTTTATGCCCAAGGAATAACTTTTAGGGTTAGGGTTGTAATTTCTGGGTGGACTGTTTCACATAATTACTTTCAAATTCAATAGGGAATCTTCTAGAAAATCACTGCCTGGAATGCATTCCTATAAATGTTGTATTTTGAGCCAAATTAAACAAGTAAAATGCCAAGTTCTCAGTCTAAGGAAAAACATTCCCATCTGCTGTAATTATATACAATGAGAAAGATAGTAAATGTATTCCCATTTACTGAACACAAAAGAGACACTTATTGTACGACAAATTATGCGGCTTTGTTGGTTCTGTTAGTGGTATTTTCACCCCAGCACCATGTTGTGCACATTCACTCAGTGCTATGTATGAGGTAGTTAGTTCTACTTACATCTTACTGAAACCTTGCAAATGTTCTTTGGCCAGAGGGAGAGTGCAATGCAACATTATTCTCTCTGTAATCAGTTACAAATATCCAAACTGACAGCTCACTCAGGAGAGAGTTTACTTGGGATTTAACATTTCTCCAGTGAGGTACAAAAGTAGTTTCACTCAACTCACAATTTACACTCAAAGAATTTACACTTAAATTAAAAAAATATTGACATGCTTGCCTCATTTTTAAAATTTGGAAGTAGTATATGCTGCACACAGTTGTATACCTTCTTTCTACAATTTTGTTTTCAATAGACAATTTGTCTTCCCCCCAAAATGGGAGAAATAAAATATTGATGAAATTCATACATTACTTATACATGAATAAAGAGTTGCATATTGTTAGTGAGTGCAAATTATCTAGACTTGACTAAGAACGAAAACAGAAAAGGCAGTGCTCACCATCCCTGAAGCAAACCTCTTATTTACCCACTTTATGTATCGAAATGAGAAATGGATTCCAGCAAATCCACTCTACTGTCAGTGCCACCAAATAACAATCTTAGCTGCCTTCAGTAAATTGCCATGTACACAGCACACATTTCACTCTTTTCTACTCCAAATGCATTATTTATGTGTATGCCTAATTCTGTTATCTGAAAAAGTAAGTTAATGTTTAGAGTTATTGAGTTTAGCTTGTCAAACATATGTTCTTTTCTTTGTGTGACTAAAACAGAAAGACACATGAGAGAAAAACAGGAAATCAGTGTTTCTCTTAAAATTATGTTACTTGAAAATTATATTTGATTTACAGACATGCAGGAAATGGGATGAAAGGACATGGAAACCAAATGTCCTCAGTTCCTTCCTCCAAATAGCTTTCCCTGGTCACAAGAACCCTGCTTCTTTCCCTTAAGTTCCACAACTGTGTACTTCAGTCATATATTGAGTCATACATATGCCTTTATTATAACTACTAGATTGTATGTTTTCACCAAATTATTAATTTATTAAGCACATTGGCATGTATGGTGCGTGTTAGAATGTGTTGTCCCAAGCACAAAAGAAAGAATAATCTCTTCACTCTATTATGAGTGAAATTTTACATTAAGTAACAAAAGGTGAAGAGTTTTAGTTTCTCAGATTGACTCACACTACTTTTCTACATCAAGTTAAGTGGGAATTCCTCCCTTTACTTCACTGTGGAAGGCTTAGAAATGATCAGACAGGATTAAAGGGACATATGGCTTAGAAAACACAGCCTACATAGATCTGATCTAGGCTGAGGCGTACATACAAAAAGTATTAGTAATATTATCATTAAAATGTCATAATTATTACATAATTACCCTTAGCTAAATACCTCTAACACCTGTATCTTAGTCATTTTCACTTGCTATAACAAACATGAGAATAGATACTTTATCAGGAAAAAAGAAGTTTATTTAGTTCACAGTTCTGGAGTTCCAGTAGCATGGCACCAACATCCTGGCAAGGTCCTCCTGGTTGTGTCACAATGTGGAAAAGGTACTAGCAGTGTGCTTCTAGAAGGGGTCAACCACATGAACTGACCTTTCTTCATAATAATCAACTCATGAAAACTAATTCAGTCCTTGAAACGAGCATTAGTCTCTACAGAAGTTTGCAGGCTCCATGATATAATCAGTTATCTTAAGTAGCAAGTTTGGGGTGGAGAGCACTTTCTCATCACTAACAGGTTTCTTTCATGTCCTGCAGAAGGAGGAATGACATCTTCATCTCTGTCTTTGAGACCTACTATAGGCAGGCAGAGAATATGGATTCCTAATTGTTCTGTGCCAGATCTTGGATTTGGGGGCAGAAGTCAGTAAGCTTAATTCAGAGCATTATTAGCAGCTCACATATTAGGCTGAAAGCATTTTGAAAATTTGCCAAGGAATTGATTTGTGCACAGGTAAGAATGGAAACTTCTGAAACATGCCTTGATTATGTGGGTTAAAGTTTTAACAGTTGTTTAGTTATAAAAGATAATGGAGGCTTTCCACACTTGTAAGTTACAAGGCCACTCCTCTGTCATTCTGCTCATTTTTAGCATTGTGCTTCTGTCTTAACTGATACAGATTTGGTCAGTCACTCTAACAAATGAGACCTTGCCTGCAGGTGAGAGGTTGTTTTTACACAAAGAATAATTTTAAACAGACACTGGTCTTAATAGAAACATATAGACTTCATCAAAAAGATGGTCTAAGGTTTCAAACTGTGCTGCTTTGAGCTGGAGCTGTTTAAGTGCAGTCATTAAAATTGTATATGTGGGTTGTGAGATGGTTTCTGGTTAAGCAGGGAAATCTGAGGAAAGATTTGTTGCACAGTACTATGGGAAAAAATAGGAGTTTCTATATTTAGAATTTTCAGACATTTGGAAATGCAATTCTTATTTTGTACTTTTATTGTGTGTTTTCTACCCCACTATTTAGGCATGTATAGTATATGTTTTGTGAGTCCTAGAATACTACTTTTTTTTTTGTAGTGGGGATTTAACTTAGGGGCATTCCAACACTGAGCCACATCCCCAGCCCTATATTGTGTTTTATTTAGAGACAGGGTCTCACTGAGTTACTCCTGAGCCACTGATTTTACAGCCATAAGCCACCACACCCAGTAAAATACTACTTTTTTGAGGTCTAGATTTCAGGCAGTGCTGAAGCAGCTAAATCAAATCACATTCAATATTTGCTACCAATGATGGGCATTTTTCATGGCTGCCCTTGAATTTAAGTATCTTGTCCTTAGGCTCAAGAGACATCCCTCTATCTTCCACACTGTCAAGTTAACCTGGGTTTGATTGTTTAGATACATTTGAATCCTTGCCATGGCTATGGAATTTGGAAACCTATATCATACATTCTTTGAAAGCATGTGGGAAAACCAGTCTTCACTGAGCTATGAGGGACTCAGAACAAAATTACTAAGGAATATTTCATTTCAGTAATCTTCTGGAGATTATTCTCCATCTGATACATTCCCCAGTGGATGATGGAGAGACCTAACATAAAAGGCATGTTACGTATGCCCAAGCATTTGCATACTAGAAGTAGAGGTACATGGAAAGATCTACTCAAAAGAGAGTGGATATCATATTAGACTAAGCCAGTGCTCAGTTCAGCTCTAGAATTTTAGGAACATAAAATGAAGAGATGTGGATATTAGCATTAAGTGATTTCAATAAGCCCCGTGAAAAAGAGTAACACTTCAAATAAGACTTGGGGTTTGAAGGCTGCTCCTGTTACTGTAATTTGTAAAATTTGCCAGGAGGCAGCAATTTCTGAATCAGCTGTCTCAGGATGGTTTATGTATGGTAACTAAACAATGGCTAAACTCATATTTGATATAACTTTTTCAAATTATATTAAAGTATATTGGTCATGGACCCTAGATAATTGGCATCAATTGACCAGAGGACTCGTATTTTTTTTTTTTTTAATTTTCTACTTGTAGGAAAGGAGAGTGTTCTTGGAGCTTATTGGGTGAAAAGTGAACAAAAAGAGAAATTTTAGGACTATCTACAAAAATGAAACCTCTATTTTTTTCTTTTGTTTTTTCTTAAAGGTGAATGTCTGTTTTCCACTGGAAGTGGGGAGCTTCCCTTCTATTAGTGGAACAACCCAAGGGACATCGCAGAGAGATGATATCATAGGCAACAGGAGACCAAGAGCAATGCTGCTAAGAGTCCAATCTAGGAAGCCCTTTCTCTATCTTTTCTGTCCCCATTTCAATCAATCACAGGGAGACATGTACACATCAAGCAAGAAGACGAAAAGAAAAAAATATGTGAAAGCCCACCCCAGATATTCTAGTTCTCTTCCAGCCACACATGCCATAGAACAAGAGCCCTGACGGAAAGTGAAAATAAATTTAAATCAGAAAGAAAAGTCGGATTTTAAAGTAAAAACTTCTGAGAGTGAAATATAGTGAGATTTCTCCCATAACCAAGGAACTACAAATTATGACAGGGCTAAAATATTTAGAAAAGAGGCATTATGTAGCAGTCTTGATATGCATAGTTGTGAGTGTAATTGTCTAAAAACAGCCATTGTGTTCACATTTGAATGTGTTGAGAGACCTCAAAGAACAAAATATTCTAGAGGAAATTTATAATGGTTCCAATTATGTATAAAAGCCAAGTAGTCCATTATCTTTGTGGAATTCAGAAAGGATTCAAAGAAGTGGAATTATTTAATTGGTAACTTGAAAAGGTTGGAAAAGATTATTTTTGGCAAAAAGAAGAGGAAAAATGTAAAAGGAATGGGAGAGACAAAAGTTGTTGAGACAACTTGCAGGGCTGCAGTGAGATGAGGGAGGGCAATATCATCACTGTTCCCATAGGTCACATTAAGAAAGCGTGAGTTCGCCTTGAATACAGTGAAAAGTCACCAAAGGTTTTAAAGCAGAGGAATTATAACATAGGGTGAGCATCCCTAATCTGAAAATCTGGAATCTGAAATGCTCAAAGTTCAGGTGTACTCAGGCTATGTGTATAAGATGTACATGAAGCATAAATGGACTTTCTGTACCCAAGACATTTTGTTACATATATTGAAACACTACAAAATCCAAAAATATCTAAAATTTGAAACAATTTTGGTTCCAATAATATCACATGAGGGACAATCAATCTACATTATCATTTACAATAATGGATGGGGTTGGTGAAGGTAAAGTCTAAAAGTAGGACCCAGGAGGAATGGTGGGTAAGCTATTAGGTGGACCTAGATCTCAAAGTGGCAGAAAGTAAATGGAGGAGGAAAGATACCTGAGGGTGTGAGTGGGCAATATTAATAGGAATGATAAGTCATACACTGAAGGAACTCAAAATATAGACTTGGCAGTTACCTATTTAAGGTAGAAAAAATTAATCTAAGGTTCTGGGATATAAAGGAACTGAAAATAAATTTATCATGCATTTATGTGTATTGTGGCCAAAAGCTGTAGGAACCTTACATAGGTTATGATTTCTGCCTTCCTACTAGCACTATAAGGTCAGGAAGCATGATAGGGATTGTTATTAACCTCTACAGATAATCAAACTGGAGGTCACATGCCTGTTACTGAAGGTTGAAGCAGAAAGGTTGCAAATTTAAGGATAACCTGGGGAATTTAGTAAAATCCTGTCTCAAAATTTTAAAAATGGAAGTGAGGCTGGGGAACTAGATCATCGGTAGAACACTTGCCTAGCATGCATGAAGCCATGGGTTGAATTCCTAGTACCAAAACAAAAACAAAACAACACAAGAGTAAAGTTGAAGGCATTACACTTTGTGATTTTAAATTATATTACAAAGCTCTAATAATCAAAACAGTACCATGTTGACATAAAGATAAACACACAGACCAATGAAAAATAATAGAAAAATAAACCAATCCACAAATGTTCAATGGATTTTTGATAGGCCCACCAAGCTGTACCATGAGAAAAGGATACCTTGTTCAACATATGGCACTGAGGAAACTAGATATGTGCATGAAAATCATGAAACTGGACCTTAATCATGTATTAGTTACAAAAGTAAACTTGAGATAGAGTCAAGCCTTAGACATAATCTATAAAACTCCTAGAAGTATGTGTAGGGAAAATGCCGTTTAATGTCAGTCTTGGCAAAGGGTTTTTGGATACGACACCAAACGCATAGGCAAAATTAAGCAAGTAGAGCTACGTTAAATTTAAAAGTTTCTGCACATCAAAGTAAAATATCAACAAAATCAAAAGACCACCTATGGAATGGGAGAATATATTTTCAAATTGTATATCTGATGAGGAATGAATACTCAAAAGGTAAACAGGAATCATACACTCAGTAGCAAATAATTAAATAATCTAACTAAAAAAATGTGTGAAGAATCTGCAGATATTTTTCAAAAAGACATACAAATAACAGGCAGATATATATTCAACATCATTGGTCATTATGGAAATATAAATGAAACCTACATTAAATATCACCTATACCTGTTAGCATGGCTATTGTAAAAGTACAAGAGATAAATGTTAGTAAGGAGGCAGAGAAAAATAAATACTTATAAATGGCTTAATTGTTTTTTCATGGCTGAATGGATAAAGAAAAATATGACACACATACATGCACACCCACTGGAATATTATTCAGCCATAAATAAGGAAATTCCACATTGTGGAACAACAATATGGATGTATCTGAAGTGCACCATGCTAAGTGAAATAAGCCAGACTCAGAAGAGAGACATTATTTGCTCTCACATCTATGCTGTGTCTGGAAAAGCCAAACTCATGGACTCAGAGCAGAATGGAGGTTGGCAGGGCTGGAGGACAGGGGCATAGAAAGATGCTGCAAAGTGTACAAATTTATAAATATAAGAGTTCTGGATATCTAATGCATAATATTGTGACTATAGTTAATAATGCATTGTGTACCATTTGACCCAGCTATTCCCCTTCTCGGACTATACCCAAAAGATGTAAAAAGAGCATACTACAGGGACACAGCCACATCATTGTTTATAACAGCACAATTCACAATAGCTAGACTGTGAAACCAACCTAGATGCCCTTCAGTAGATGAATGGATTAAAAAAAACGTGGCAGTTATACACAATGGAATATTACTCTGCACTAAAAAATAATAAGATCATGGCATTTGTAGGGAAATGGATGGCATTAGAGCAGATTATGCTAAGAGAAGTTAGCCAATCCATAAAAACAAATGCTGAATGTCTTCTCTGATATAAGGGGGGTGACTCAAAATAGAGTAGGGAGGAAGAGCATGAGAAGAAGATTACCACTAAATAGGGAAGAGAGGTGGGAGGGAATGGGAGGGAGTAGGGGAATTGCACAGAAGATGGAAGGAGACCCTTATTGTTATACAAAATACATGTATGATGATGTGAGGGGGAAGAAACAAAGAGAGAGAAATGTGTCACAGTAGATTGTGTAGAGAGAGGTGATGAGAGGGGAGGGGAGGGAGATAGGAAGGGCAGCAGAATACAACAGACACTAGTATTGCTGTATGTATATACATGGCTGTATAACCAACGTGATCCTGCAACCTGTACACATGGAAAAATGAGAATTCATACCCCATTTGAAAAAATATATGATATGTCAAGATAATTGTATTGTCATGTGCAACTAACAAAAATAAATAAATAAAATTTCCCAGAGAATAGATCTTAAATGTTCTTACCATCAACAATAAAAAGGTAATGATAGGTGATGTATATATTAACTAATGTGATAATAGTAAACATTTTACGATATATATATATATATATATATATATATATATATATATATATATACCAAATCCTCACACTCCTTTTAATTGGCAAGTTAATTAAGTAATGACCTTGCTTAATCCTACAGCATTAAAATCCATGAAGTATGATATCAACACTGTCTTAAATTTGGTAGTAAGATTTCACATAAAAATATTTACAATACAGTAATCAATTGCCCTTAATAATAAAGAGTAGATTTTATAATGATTATCATTGAAGTTATATTATATATTTCACTGTAGTTTAATAACTGTATTTATTAATAATAAAGATAACATGTTAACTTAGTAAGTATATATATGATTGTTTTCATTTGGCCATAGATTATTTATTACCAAATACAGATAGATATTAAAAAGAAATGATTTATTCACTACGAATGAACTGATGGTTCTCAGTAAGGCCAAGATATTAGCTCCTATTTTAAACATTAAAATATTTACCAGTAACAAAGGGATATTTGAATACCACAATATTTTATGAAATTTTTTATTAAATTAAAAAAATCATTAGGTGTGGCTGAATTGAGAAGCAGAGAATATCAAGGTTTGATAAACAATTAATATGGTATTTGTAGCTGCCATGCACTTTATATAGAAAAGGTCTCCAAATAAACTTAATCCAGTATTTCTGAATATGAATAACTTCAGGATTTTATTGAAATCCATTTACCCCTGGATTTCTGCCCACATGTACTGAAGAAGTGCTTCTGAGAGTAGGGCCAGACAGGCTGCTTTTTAAAAATATTCAGGGAAGAATCTGAAGTATGAAAACTTCAGAATAACTACTGATTCAAATCCTTGAGTAAACTATCTATTAATATCTATGAATTAATTTATTCAGGGGTGTGCTAGGCCTTGTGTATTAAAGAGTACAAATGGAACTGACTCTATATTCAGGCATTTAAAAAAGTAATTTAAATTATTCATATGCAAACAAATATGTAATAAAACTACATAACACAGAGTTTAAGGAAATCCTTAATAAACTAAAAATGCTTAGGTAGCATAACAATAAAAACCGTCTATTTTAAAATTATGATTAAAGAAGTGAAATTTTATGCATTTAGGTATTTCAATAAAAGAACATAATTTACATATGCTTATATTTCTGAAATGTTGGTTTTAATAATGAAGAAATATGTATGATATATCTATGTGTTAAGTACTGAAAAATTCAATTTATAATCTAAGAATTGTTGGCCTTTTGAAAAACATGGAGAAAAGTCTTGGTTCTTATCAATCTTTTCAAAAACCTATTCATACAAGCATTTTCCAATTACAAAATAAGAGTTTTGGATATTTCAAAGGTAGTCTGTGTTTTTATCAAGGGACTCATTTTCATAGCTATTGAAATATTTTGAAAACATGTATTATTTTATTGTTATTTTAAATTTCTATGTATTTATGGAGTCAGATATTAAGTAAAAAATATAGAGGAATAGGAATTGTTACTTGTGCATATTTCTCATTTGAACCTCAAGTTCTTAAAAATGTTTCTCTGAAATGTTCTTCCTCTATACTTTCTCTTAAGCTCTATCCAATTCACAAATTATTTTAAAATAAAAATAGGAAGATTTAAGCAGTTATCAGCATATGCCATTTTTTGCTGAGTGTATTTATCCACTTGTATTTCATTTAATTCAATGGTGGATCACGTACAACTTCAAATTCTTGTACATTTATTGTGGTAGGAAGAAAACTAAAGGATTAGAAAAGTGAAGCCCTTTGGGGGTAAAACTGTTATGTTTACTATTTGCTCACATTTTATAGATTAATGTGCATGATAGAAGGAAGAGAACAGTGGAACAGCGGCTATAACATGGTTTACCTATTGGTGAGAACTTTTTAAGAAAAATTTAAAAAGAAAAAGAAATAAAATAGCATAGATGTCCACCATCGTAGTAATTTCATATCATGGAAAGATATAATATTTAAGATAACAAATAAAATCTATTTTGATTGCAATAGAAAATTTACCAAAATATAGAAACATGAAAAAATACTTTCTAAAAAAGTATATATGAAGATATCACTTTTAAAAGAATCACTGCATACTTTACTATTGTTTAATGTTTTTTTTTTTACAAAGCGAAATATCCATATATTGTTTAATATTTGTTCTAAGTTCCATGTTAGTTTTTTTTTTTTTGTAGTTTTGTTGTTTTGTTTTTTTGGTGGGGGTTGGGGGAAGTGGGAGATGATACTGTGGATTGAACCCAGAGGTGCTCTACCGCTGACATACATGCCTATCCTTTTAAAAAAAAAATAACATAAGGTCTTGCTAAGTTGCTTAGGGCCATGTTAAATTGCTGGAAGTTGGCCTCCTACTTGTGATCCTCCTGCTTCAGCCACCCAAGTCACTGGGATTCAGAAAATACCATTTTATATTTTAATTGACACATAAAAATGGTACAGTTTAATGGGCATGCCATATAATAATGTTTTGATAAATATATACATGGTAAGTATAATGTTTAAATAAGAGTAAGCATATCTGCATTTTTTTTTTTTTTGAGATGGGTTTCCACTGTTTTCCAAATTAGCCTCCAACTCTCCAACTGCTGGTCTTGTTTCCCAAATAGCTGGGACTACAATTTATGCCACTTCCTGGGCTCAGGGTAAGCTTATCTATTTTATCAAACATTTATCTTTTCTTTGTGAACAGAACATTCAAAATCCTTTCTTCTAGTTTTTTGAATTTCTCATTACATTACTGTTATCTCTTGTCACCCTATTGTGTGACAGCATACAAGAATGTGTTAGCATTATAACTTTGAATCTACTAGTCAATCTCTCCACATCTACCCCTTTGCTGATCTCCTCAGCCTCTAGTAAACATCAACTTTTATAAGATCAAATTTTAGATTGCACATGTGAATGAGATCACAATATAGTATATATGTGTGTATCATATATAGTATATTTAAACACCATATCTACATACACACACAAACACACACAATGGAATGCATATACACATTTACTTTATCTACTCATTAATCAATGGCTATTTAAATTGTTTCCATTTCTTGGTTACTGTCAGGAGTCGTGATTTGAATCAAGGTCTTTGAATGGTCCAGAGACAGGAACACACCTGAGCTGGAAACTCCTAGTGCAAAGGCACAGTTGAGACTGCCCAGTTACTATGGTGATGCACTGTTCAAAGGAGGTTCTGTGATTGCCACAGAACTATCAGTCTTGACCCTGAGTTCACACACTAGCTGCCAAGGATAAAGAATTATGAGCAAAAAGTTGATCAATCTAATTGGGCTGCCCAGAAATTCATCCTTCACCCTGTTTGCTTTGAAGAAACTTTCTCACAAAAATCCTTTTGATGTTAAAACCTACATAATAAACATGCCTAGCTAGCTCTGGGTTGTTCATCCCTCATCAGGGGATGAAGAACCACCAGGCCCCAGCTTTTTCTCTCTACATGTGTCTATTTGTCTTTTCTCCATCTCCCATAGCCCCTTGCCTGTTTCTGAATTACAGTCCTGCAGGTTGCAGCAGGTTATTGTGGATAGTGCTGTAATAAACATAACACTGCAGATATCTCTTTGACATCCTGATTTTATTTCTTTTGTTTATACATCCAATAGTGAGATTTCTGAATCCTATGGAATTTGTATTTTTAATTTGCTTAGGAAGCTCCATACTATTTCCATAATAGCTGTAGTACTTTGCATTCCCATCAACAGTGTGTAAGGACTCTCTTTATCCACATATTCGACAGCACTTTTTATCCATTGTCTTTTTGATAGTAATTTAGTAATTAAAAAGTAAATAGTCACAGTATTAAATACAGGGAATAAGTTAGAATAATTTCATACATGAGTATCTGTTAATACTATGATATAGATAATCCCTTTAATTTTATTGGTGAAGATTGTTCAAAACTTGATTGAACAAAGGACTGTATTCAGAATACCTCATTATGGACCCATTCTAAGATTAGATAGCAAAAGTAAACTGAATATGCTACATTTTTTTCTGAAGACTTAAAAACCTGATAGTGAGGTTCTATTTTTTCCTGCTAGACTCCAAATAAAAAAAAAGAAGCTGATAACAATTAAGGAAATTAGAAATGCTGTGTTCCAATCAGAGCTCACCCACTCTGTAACTCAGATGATCTTGAACAATACTTAATAAAAATTTGCTATAGCAATATCTTCATCTATATATGAGGAGAACAATCTTTGTAGTCTAGTTGCAATATTTATTGCACACAGAGTTTTTACTCTACAAATAACTAACACATTCGATCCTAACAGACACATATTTTCTGGTAAAATACTCAACTTCAAGGCTTTTGGAATTGCAATCATCTTATCCTTTTCCTAAGTGTTGTTTTGCATGAATTATATACAATCTGAAGTAATTTCTGCAGTAGCAACTACAAGAGACTGATTTCCAAGCACAATTTTTAAGTAGAACAAATATAATTTTAGGTGAAATTTAAAAAATAAATAAATAAATGCATAGAATGAATATTTCATATGTAATTAGATATTAGGTTGGGATTTTTAAAAAATCATGTAACTTAATATATTTTTATTTGGTTAGGTGGATAAACCTGTATCTTACTTTTTCTCTTCCTTTACATAAACTTTCTTTGCATGATGCACATATATAAGGGAGTGATTAATTGGAATAAACAATATTGATGCTGAATAAAATTCATCTATGTTTATAACATGTTTATTTTTACAAATTTCATTTTTACTTATGGCAGTAAGATCTCTTTCTCCTGGGATAACTTCTTGTTTTTAATTCTGGAAGATGTCAGTGTTTTAGTTTCCAAAAGTTGAGGATATTTTTCTTAAAGTGCCTCTCATCTCTTTATCTGAAAATCTTCAGCCCAATGACCTGACAGCTGTCATTAAGAGGGTTTCCAAGAATCTTTGTAACACAATATTTTAGTGAATTTATACTTTACTTGCTTTGAAGGACATTTCAGGAGATATTTCTTCCAGAATTATGAATTTATAAGGCCCATAAAATATTTCCAGTGAAAGTTCTTAAAATCTTTTCCAGAAGAGAAAGCAAACATTTGCTTAGCAGAAGCAGCCAAGAATAGCTGAATTGACAGAATAAAATTTAAAGTGATTAAATACTAATTAAAAACATTAGAAAGTAGAAATTAAGTGAAAATTACATGTACTTAGATGATTGGAAAACAACCTACTTTGAGATATTATTAGAATCATGTAACCTTTTTTTTAAGTAAAAGAATCACATAACCCAGAACACTGTATATTACACTTTTGCGAACTCTTTTAGAGCTTTCCCGTTAATCACAGAGAAATGTTCAAAGAAATAATCTAATTGAAATACATGTAGATATTTAAAAATTACAATTATGTATGAGTATGGTGGTATATCTCTATAGTCCCAGGCACTTGGTAGGCTAAGGGAGAGTCTAAAAGTTCAAGACCAGCCAGGAAAACATAGTGAAATCTCCAGCTAAAAACCAAGTGGAAAAGAAAGAAAGAAGGAAAGAAAGAAAGAAAGAAAGAAAGAAAGAAAGAAAGAAAGAAAGAAAGAGAAAGGAAAGAGGAAAAAGGAAAGGAAGTATTCATTGAAGAATTTTATTTGTTAGTTGGCTATTTAACTGTAGTCCAGAGAGCACCCCCCTCTCTTTCTTAGTGAATAAATGCAATAAACAATGATTGAGCCTCTTTTATATTACAAACATTATTTTAATACAATATGCAATTGTAATTTCAAGAAGCTCTAGCCCACTGGTGGGGATTTTAAAAAATAATACAACACACTGATTATCTAGTCCTCGTTGCTTTTTAAAAATCTTTTTAAAAACCTTGCATATGAAATAGTGGCTACAGAAACTTTATAGCACATCACTACTAGTTGGGTTCTGGTTCATATATTTGCCCAATTCAGGCTCCTTATCACTCTACCACTAGTGAGAAAGAGATTTCTCAGCCACTCCACCCAACTAGGCTTTTGAGATTTTTGTCTTCATGATGCTCAGGCAAGCCCTAAACTCACTTTGATAAAGATGGACAAACAACAAAGATATGCAGGAAATTGCTGATAGAACACAATATCTGTAGGATTCCCAAAGTGCAAATATATGGATCTGGTGGTATAGAAATCCCATAAACAAGCCGGGCAAAGTGGCGAATGCCTGTAATCCCAGAGGCTCGGGAGGCTGAGGCAGGAGGATCCTGAGTTCAAATCCAGCCTCAGCAACAGCAAGGTGTTTAGCAACTCAGTGAGACCCTGTCTCTAAGTAAAATACAAAATAGGGCTAGGGATGTGGTTCAGTGGTCTAGTGTCCCTGAGTTCAATCCTTGGTACCAAAAAAAGAAAAAAAGAAAGACATCTCATAAACAAGTGAACTTATGTGCACTTTTTGAGATGAGACGTCAAGGGTCTTTAACAAGAAGACAGGCTTGTGTAACACTGAGGCCATTTGAAGGAAGAGAGGTGCATTTGGAGAACACAGAATATGACTGAGAGTTAGAGTGCCCAGGGCAGAGGTCATAGGAGAATGAATAGTATAAGAATGATTTAACTTGTATTAGGACTGTTTTCTATAACTGGGGAAATGGTGCAAAGCAAAATATCTGACAAGAACAGAAACAAATTCTGGAGCTAACCCAGAGAAATATTTGGATCAAATATAGTGATCAGTTTCAATTCACAAAATAAACAAAACCATAGAGCATATACTTAAGTTCAGTTTTTATTTCCTAGTGTTAAAAGTAGAAAAGAAGTCTACTTTAATATAATATTTCCTGAGCAAAAAAGGGAAACATTTTACATGGAGAAAAATTGTGATATGTCACTTTAGTCCTCATATATTAAAATATTTAGGCCTCTGTCAAGAAGATTCCATCTCTGGTGGTTTACGTGGGAGATAGAATATTTAAATTTTTTCCTTTCTTACCTTTGCTATTAAAGATTGCAGAGTCTATCATTGGCACCTTTAACTAGAGAAAGAGATTTCTGCTCTAAGAATTAAATTACTCTGTATAGGTTGAGCTAGAAAAGAAAGGGTGGAAAATATAAGCAGAAGTCATAACACTCAACGTTAGCAAGGGAAACACACAAGGGCAAAAAGAAAAAAAAGAGGAGAGAATGAGAAGAACTGTTGAATGTGAAAGGAAAATCAAAGGGTTGGATATAAAGGAATACTTTTAAAAGAATGCCTTCTTTATTCGTTTTGCATTTATCTGATTGTTTTCTCTCTCAATGAAACTACAAGGAGAAAACAACATGATGAAATGTTGGAAATTACTCAAAGCTTTTTTAAATGTCCACTGAAAGGAAATTAGTGTTAAAAAAAAAAATCTTACCTCATGGATTTCTTTGTTTCATGTGTTTTCTTATGACAGCCTGAAAATGTATTTGGTTCCTTTCCTTTGTAAAGGAATGTTTTTGCCACACCACTAATTACAAAGCGAATTGTTCAAGCAAAAGGGTTGAGGGCAGCTAAAATATCCCATCTGTTCAAAGATCTCATTAAAACGAATCTTTGCTATTTCAATGAGTAACTATTTCATAACAGAATTATACCAAAGCAAATTTTACATTATCTGGGGCACAGTAGGGGTTGGAAAGACTGGCAGAGACAGTTGGAAATGTCTAATTTTGTTTGCTTGTTTGTTTTAACTAGTTGCAGTGCCTAGGGCATTGCATTTATAGAACTAACATCAGAAAGGTAGTCAAAGCTTCAGCTGATGCCAGTATATAACATATTTTGTATGTCTGGATTTTTTTTATCCCTGAATTCTGCTTCCTGCTGGAAAGTGTTTTTTTTTTTTCTTTACACTGGTATTGACCCAGGTAGTCAATCTTAGACTTTTTCTGTACTTAAGGAAGCTTGTATCAACTAATCATTGTTAACATAGAAAAAAGCTCTGCTTTTACTATTTTGAAGAATTTGTGTTTGATAGCATAATGGTTAAGGGATTTTTGTTTTTGTTTTAAATACACAGTTGTTTTAAGTGTCAGGAAGTCAAGGGCTTCTGATTTGAATCTAACACAGTGAGCATGAATTCCAAGAACATGGGGTTAATTTCTCTATAAGAGGGCTTGAAGAAAATAGATTCCAACGAATTGGAGAAGATTTTGCCTTTTGAATTTAAGAATAACAGAAATGCAATTTGAAATACTATAGGGTAGTGAGTTTTTTCAGGAGTGAGGGACCATCAAGGGGCATAGGAATCTGTTGGTAATTAAGGATTTCTTCATTATTTTGTGAAATTATCTAATTTTTCACTTTACAGGTTGTTTTGATTATACTTAATTAAAGCTTATTATAGTAAAACACAGAAAAGAAGGGTACTTATTTGTCTTGAAACATCAAAATAATGAGTTAATATCATGTAATCTTCTAATAGTGACCTTAAAATATTTTGTCAAACTTTTGGATTTCCGCTGAGGTTAAGAAATTGTATCTTAAGCAATTTAAATTTATATTTCTCTCCATGAACAGGAATCTTCCTTCTTTATGATGTATAGCAGTCAAATTTAATTGTTTCTTCATATATATTACATATGCCTTTTAGTATGACAAACAAAAATGGACTTAATGAAGCACATGTAAACCAATCTTTAATGAACAGTCACAGCAAAAGCCAACAAGAAAGTTTCAGCCTCCAACTGAAGTTGTCAGCCTCAAACCTGATTTGTGACCCATCAACCAAGAATAAAGAAGGAAAGTTATTAGAAAGAGCAAACATGACAATATGCCTTGCTTACCAGATTTCCCCCTAAATTTCTCAGGAAATAAATCTTGACATATGCTAGTTTGAATATTTTTTATGCTTTATTGTAATAAAATTAAAACAAATTTTGAAGAAAGTTCACTAACAATCTGTGTTGTTAGTGCTTCTAATTTTAGCAAAATTGTTGAAAAAATCAAAGCAATTATTCAGATGACCTAAGGTCAATAATTCACATTTTATTTGGACCTAGAGAATATTTTAAGAAAGGCTTTTTGATTACATTGGAATATAGGATAGAAGAAAGTACTTTATATATAAAGGATTAATAGTTTAAAAATGCTGATAAATTGTAGTTTCAAAAAGATATGGAAGCTTATTGAGGATAAGCTTCCATATCTTTTTGAAACTACAATTTATCAAATCATGATTAAATGTTCTTCAAACTTGCAAAACTTATGCAGTGTTAGTAAGTTTTATATGCTTAATCATAAAACAGTATTTGATCTACATGAACACACACACACACACACACACTCTCTCTCTCTCACACACACACACTCACACAAAGACCTAGAATTTTCTGGTTCAGTTTCTAAGTAATAAATTTTTAAGTGATGGAGGTAGAAAGAGGAGGAATTAAGTTTTCTCTGCAAAGGCCTGAAGCTTTCTCACACTGCAAGTTTACATGCAATTTTAACCAAATTGTGTGGGCATATCCAAGGGTGCTGCGTGAAACTTTCAACTTAGTTTTTGAGATCATTTAAGCGTTTTGCCAACTAGAAAGTTTATTTTATATTTGTTAGACTGCAGTACTTTATTATAGTTGAAATGGTTGCCTCCCACTAAAGTACAAATAATAAATTTTTAACAGTATATATGGACAAAAATTCCCAAGGCTCAAAGAATATTCTAAAGATCATGAAGTCTAATCTTCACCAAAAGTATTAAAATGTAGAAAATATTTCCGTTTTTGAAGTTCTGGATAAAATAGAGGGAACAGCAAGGTCAAAGAATTTGATGGCCAAAAGTTTGGAAACTGGAGAAAAGAGCCTGGAGCACTTGAGAGAGAAGAGTGAGCTCAGCTCTGATCTGTAAATAGCTTTGAAGGCATCAAGCCCATCCTTTCAACAAGAAAAGCTAGTCAAACTGAAAATCAACAGCTTTCCCCGGCCCAGGATAATTGAGATTGCAGGATAATCATCACTGTAAGTTCTGGAAAGTCAGGCTTGTTCAGTTAAGATCTGCTTACATGGAGCAGACTGGAGCCATGAAACAGATCAATTATATGGTAATTCTAATGAATTGCTGAAAGCTGTTCTACTACAGCAACAGAAAAACTGCTGGGACCCACGAATTTAGACCCTACCACTTGTCAGGAGCACATACACTTCCATGGATTATCTTCAGGAAACCCCAGCAGTTCTCACAGTGAAAATTCAAGAAATATTCTCTATTGTCTGACAAGGAAAGGGATAGAATAACGACTGTGAAGCACAAGGGAGCCTTATCATAACTAAATACCAAATACTCTAGAAAGAAGACTTGCCTTCAACCTTGTTTGGATGAGGAAGGATGGTTCTTCCATTCCAGACCCTTCAAATCTTTCTGTTTCTCTGAGTGAGGAATTTAAAACAGTTGATAAGCAAGCAGTGGGGCTTCAAAGATGGAAATAGATTAAAAATATCTCAGATAGGGGAAGGAGTGGGAACCGAAATAAGTTATGCCATATGCCATGGGTGAATCAATGGTCAAAGTCACAGTCATAGATCTACTAAAACTCTGACATTTAATTGGTATGTTAACTATATAATGCCCCTCACCCTGCTGTAACCACCATACTAAATGAGTTCCTATATAATAAAAGTTGATGAAAACTGAAAAGCCAAGGCATAGCTGTAGTTGCAGTTAGCTTGCCGTAAGTGTAGAAACCAAGATGGAACCAACCCGTGGTCTGATGCTTAAGGCCTCTGTACCTGGAAACCTTTAAGGTTTTTACCAAATAACTCTGTGTGAAGTGAGGAGTAGAAGTTAAAATTCTAGAATTTAAACAATCTTAACAACCATAAAATAATTCAAATAAGAATATATACACTAAAAACAATAATCAGAAATCAATTAGATTACCAAGATGCTATTATTTAAGGTCAAGATAATTTAAATTGGTTTCTACTTCATTTAATGAGGAAAAAAATCACAAACATCACCCCCTCAAATACACAGATGAAAGAACATAATAAAGACAGAAGTAAAAATTATTGAGATGGAAGAAAAAGACAATAATAATAAATAAATCAAAATACTGTATTTTGGGAAAAACAAACACATGTACAATCCACAAGCTGACCTAATTAAAAACAAAATATACCAGAAATCACAAATAACAAAATATGAGGATGATTATTGAAATATTTTTTAATATTGTTAAGTTATTTGTTATTTTTGACTGGAGGCTTTAAATTCAGAGTTCTTTATTCTAATTTTCTATTCTCAAGCATTCAGTCTTTTCGATATGAATAAGTCAGTATTTTTCTATTTTGGAAAGTTTCTTAGATTATAATTACATATCTCTTCTCTGTTTCATTTGTTTAATTTTGATTTGTTATTAGCAAATCCAATATTATGAATATTATCAATCTTTTATTGGAATCTATTTCTTTTTCTTCTTCTCTGACCCCCTTTATACTTTGCTTTATGAATTTTCATTAGCTCAGTTACTTTCTTGTCTTTCTTTAGTGCTCTCTATTAAATTTTTATTTGGGTCTATTCTCCCTTTGGCTATTGGTTATTCATTCCTCTTTTTGACATACTTTTGAATATTTTATTGCCCTTCTTTCCCGAGTTTAACTAACTCACTTCTTTTTCATTTTGAACATTTGTTCATTCCATCCTTAGATTTTGTCTTTTTGAATGAAGGTGATTAATTTTTCAAATGCTTATTTGAGATAAGCAATTATGGAGTATTTGGCTATTGTTGTCTTCTGCTTCTTAGTTGTTTGAGAGGGGACAGATTTTCCTCCATTGGTAGATGTGCCTGTTTGTTTGTTTGCAGTACAGTCTCTGGAATTGTCCACCTTCTCATTAATTTTCATGTTATTTGTATATTTTAAAGATTGCTAGTTTGTGGCACCCTCTTCTGTCAGTACAGCAAAGTCCAAGTATTTCAGAGTTGTTTGTATTTATATTTGTTTGCTTTGGTAAAGAAAAGAGTCAGACTCCTCTAATTTGTGGTTCACCTTCATATTGCAAGAACACACATTCTTCCGATTTGACCCCTTTCTCTTTACCTACTGCCAGAGTAAATGACATGTTTCTTACCTCTCATCCTCACCAAAGGCATGAACTTCAAAGGCAGCCCTTCAAAATTCTGCCTTTCCCTGTAAATTTCCATACCTTAAGGTTCATTTTCCCATAGTCAATGCTTTTATTTGTTCACCTATGTTTTTAGTTTTCTCAATATTCGGGTATACTTTTAATTCAATATGGATTGATTCATTTGCTAGTATCTTCTTTCATCTTTCCCAGTTTTTCTTGTCTGCTTTGCTTGGTATAAAATGCTACATACAGCTAAATTGCTATGGGAAATTGAGAGATCATGCATTAGGATCAAGTGTTTTGCTCTTTTATTCATAGTTTTATGGAAATGTTGACATTTTCAGACACCATGTTTTGCTGAAAATGTATGTGGTTTTCAGGTAGATATTTTTTTTTCCCTTCGTGTTTCACATGATTTGGAGGAGATGAATTAGAAGATATATCACCAGCTAGCAGCCATTAGGTTCAGCAACTCAACTTCACAAAATCTCTTTCAATGTTTAAAATTGTGTCTTAGATCCTACATAGGTCTTTCCTTTTTCATTGTCAGCATTACTGATTTCATTCTTTCTTTAATGATAATAATTGATCAGTTTAGAAACTCTGCCAGAGACATGCACATATTTGTTAATCTTCTAGTATATTACATGTTCAAAACTGAATGCAAAATTCAAGTGTGATTATATTGCTAAGAATAGGAAAAATAAAGGATATGAACAAATAATTTAAAATATGTGCTCTGTAATAAATTCCTGTGTATTATCTTCATTCATAATCAACATAGTTGCAAGACATAATTTTCATTTCATTTTACCTATGCACAATCAAGAGACTATTAGATAGCTCAATGTAAAATTATTGAAGTATTTAAGTGTACTATATTCAGTTTTAGATTTGCAGAAAAATTGAGGTAGTAAAGGGAATTCTCATATTTCATCCTCTTCACACACATTACTATAGCATATTTAATTAATTCATTAATAAATTAAGTGGTTCATTAATTGCATATTAATGAACCAATATTGGTATATTATTAGTAGTTAAACTCACATTTCCTTAATTATGGTTGGGAGAGGAAGATAAAGGAGGTAAAATGATAAATTCATCACATCACTTCATGCCTAAACAATATGATGTAATTCATCACTGTTGATGTTGACTTTGCTCATCTGGTTGATAAAGCAATTGTCAGGTTTTTTTCCCACTGTAAACTTTACTTTTTCCATCTTCATTCCACACTTTAGTCTTTGGGGGAAAGTCACTCTGCCTAGCTCACATTTAAGAAATTGGGAGTTGTGCTCTCCCTTCCTGAAGACAGACCAAGTAAATAAATTATTGCAGGTTCACTCTGCATGAGAGATTTATCTCTTCTCCCCCAATCATTAGTGTTTTCCAAGCACGAACTCATGGATATTTATTTATATTTTGGGTTATATTTTAATACTGCTTTGTTCTCTCATTGTTCAAATCGTTCCAGCTTTGGCAACTGAAAGCATTTCTAGTTGACTCCCACACCTTACCTCATTAACATACCTCCCATGTGTGTGTGTGTGTGTGTGTGTGTGTGGTTGTGTTAACACTTTATTACTTTTTGCCAGTAAAAAATTGCCCCATACTTATCTTCTCACCTTAGTCCAAACTAACAGTCTTCAAATGAGACATTGCTACTTTTATTCAGGAATAGTATTAGAAAATGAGATCTCATGTGCTCATTTCTACTGAGGCAACTTTTTTCAGACCCACTAAGCTAATTGAACAAAGAAATATATGGATGTATACTAACTCATGTATGGAACCATATGTAATTATATTAAAGTGGACATAAGTCCTTGCTAATGTCTCAAACTCAAATTCACTAACCATTCAAGTGTGCTCCTATAGCTTGTATGTGAGGACATGAGAAACTGACTCTCACAGTACATCATGCATTTGCTTACTTATTTAATTCCAGTGTACATGTATAGTAGTGTTGTTAATCTGTAGCCATGTAGGGCATAACTTTACTAGCCAAAATATAGTGTTAATCTGCAATTTCTTTTCCCTTTAGCCTTAAAGACTCCACTCATTTCCAAAGTTAACTAGGTTAGTAACTCTTCTCCCTTTCCCTTTCGGTAAGGCTGTTTCATACTTCTGTAATGTTGATTGTCTTGTCACAATCATCTGTCCTCCCTGGGATCCCCCATGTTCCAAAAATCTAATTTTTTTTTAAATTTTAATACCATATTTTTTATTTTAATACCATATTAAGGTTTACTCTTTATTCAGTAAAGTTCTATAGGTTTAAATGAATGAATAGAAAATATGCAGGATTACTGTATCATACAGTATATTTTCACCATCCTAAAAATTCCCTTTTCTTTTAATGTGTATATGAAGTGTTCCCCAGATATGTGTGGCAAATATTTGGTCCCCAATAAAACTGTGGTTAGAGGTGGGGCTTCTAGGAAATCATTGAATCATAAGGGCTCTAATTTCATCACTGGATTTATCTATTGATAGATTCATAATTTCATTCGACTATTGGGAGGTGATGGAAAGCACTAAGCCATTGGAGGCATACCCTAAAAGAAAATTTCTTGTGGTGGGTCCCAACCCACATGCTTCTGGGCTGGGGTAAGTTAAAGAGCTTTTCTAATCGCATCCTTCCACCATGATGTTCTACCGCACCTCAGGTCCAAAGCAATGGAACTGTGCTACCATGAACTGAAACTGTGAGTTCAAATGTTTCACTTTTAAATATTTTATGTCAGGTGTCTTGGTTATAGTAGTGAAAAACCGACTTAAAACACCTGTTTTATTTATTTATATCTGTTTCCATCCTTCATCATGAACCTGTGATTACCACTGATCTTTTTATTGCATCTATAGTTTTGACTCTTCCAAAATGTCACAGCTTGGAATAATAGTTTGTGGGTATTTGAAACTGGCTTCTTTACTTCATAATGTGTATTTGAAATTCCTTAAGCCTATTCATAGCTTGAAACCTGATTTCTTTATTGCTAAACCATATTCCATTATATGTAACAATATTAATTTATTTACCTATTAAGAAACACATCTTGATCAATTCTAGATTTTACAAATTATTACAATTGCTATAAAAAGTCATGTGTAGTTTTTTGTGTATTATAATTTCTAGAAATATGATTACTGGATCATATGGTGACACAATGTTTATTTTCATGAGAAAATTCTGAACTATAAAATTTGACATAACATTTTTCATTCCACCAGCAATCTTCCATACCCTTGCCAATATTCGATGGTGTGATTTGAATTTAACCATTCTGTGTTTATAGTGCTATCTCATTGTTACTTTAACTTGCAATTCCCTAGTGACAAATGATTTGGGTATATTTATAATTTTTTTAGCCTCCTGTATTTTTACTTTGGTGGGGTGTCTATTTCAGATCATTTTCCCATTTTTTAAATTGGGTTGTTTTTTCACATATTATTGTATTTTAAGAATGAGTTTATCTATTTTTGGATATTAGATTTTATGATTAGGATATGAAAAAGTTCCTGGGTTTGTAAAGGAATGTTCATCACTCCTAGTTAAAATGACTGAGTGGTAACCATAGGCAGGTGGGGTATGGCTGGAGGCCGTGGGTCACTGAGGATGTGCCCTGAAAGGGCTTATCTTTCCCTACTTCCCTTTCTCTTCTTCCTGATTCTACCATGAGTTCAGCAGCTTTCCTTTGTAGGGACCTTCTATCATGATGTTCAGCCACATCTTGGGCCTTGAGCAATGGATTGGCCAACTATGGACTAAACCTCTGATATATGAACCAAAATAAACTTTCCCATCTTTAAGTTATTCATGTTTAGTATTTTGGTCACAGCTACACAAAGCTGACTCACATTCATCATTTTTTGAATCTATGGTTTGTCCAGTGTGACAGTTATCTGTGTGATGTTTTCTTCTACGAATACACGTAATACCATTGATTTTCAGTTTGCTCAGCTGTTTATGGTCATAATGATAGAAGTGATGACTTATAAGCCTTGTTTTTCTGAGCTATAACTGAAAGACTCTTTTTCCTTTTTTAATTGGGCACATTAGGTGGGCCACTGGAGACTTTCCAAGCCTATGCAAGTGGTTAGTTTAAAACAATATAGGGTACTTTGGGCATCAAGAACTTCTGGAATTAGTTAAGGACAGATTAGTTATGCATGTTTATACATATTCACAGAATTTTAAATAGTCATTTATGAACTATAAAAAAGTTGATAGATATTGGAAATCTAACTGTATAAAATCCGAACAAAATATTAGCCTGTTAGCACCAGCCATAATAAACATGGAATGAATCATTCAGTTGGTGCCACAGGCTAAGAGAGATCAGTATTTAGATAAACCTTTCTTTCCATTTTCTATTTTAGAAATTGCCAAAATTAATTTGCAATTATATAGACTTCCATACATGTTCACTATGTTCCCACAGATATTTGAATGTTTGAATTTATTGCCACAACCAGAGCCAGTCTCTCAAACATTGAGTCCTATTCAGGATGGTCATCCATTTTTCACTTTTCTGTATCCTCAGATCACAGTTCTTTTATTGTTTGTTTGTTTGTTTACTGACATTTTCTCTTCTTATCCATGGAAGGGTTTTATCTAGTAGGTGTGTGTTCATTTACAACTGGAGCACACAGGTCTCCCTTAGGTAAAAATTATTATTTTGTAAAAATTATTATTTCACTCATCTCTCCCCCCTGTGTTTTTTTTTGTTTGTTTGTTTGTTTTTTATAAATAGGCAGAGAGAAGCCAAATTATATTTTCTCTGGTATGCATGCAACTCTTCCTTGCCAGATTGTCAAGTTTATTAGGTCCATTTCCTATCGTCTATATTACTATTATTGTTAACAAGGTCTACTTCCCTTTACGTTCCCATGATACTTTCCTCACTTTCATTTTAACTCCCACCTACAGCTGGTTTGAGGTCATAGGCATCAGGACACTGCCCTCAGCTTCTGTTTGCAATCCAACCCCAACACCAATGTCTCGAGCACTCCACTTTCAAATAGCAAAATCTGTTGCATAATAATATACTTAATGATGGAGTAACTTAAAACAACAAATTATTTTATTATGATCTGTCATCTTTTGGGGCTTTACTGCACTCAGCTGTATGATTTTCTGTCTTGCTTTCCTTCTCTCAGTGGCTGCCTGAGTAGAAGGAGCTAGAGTATCTAGAATGCTTCCTCAATTACATGTCAGGTGATTGATGCAGACAACTGATTTACACATCAGTTGGAATTCATGGATAAAACTCTCTTCTCCAAGGGTGTGCAGTTCCTAAACAATACTGACTGGGTTCCAAAAGTAAGTATCTAAGACACAAGAAGCAGCTTATGGTTTAAAATCCCAGACCACAAACTAGCAGGCATACTTCTGTATTTCATACACACAAGTTAAAGATACCAGATCTAAGGAAAGCAGATAAAAATGACTCATCCAATAGTATCTTGGGGCCATATTTTTAAAATTGAAAATTATTTTATATGAAAACAGCTTCAAGTGGCATTTCTACAACACATGCTAACTATGTGATATTGACAAAGTTTCTTTCTCTCTCTTCCTCTGTCTGTATTTCAATTTTTTTAAATCATTGTAAAGGTATAAAATTTTGTGATACTAATTTTATCATTCCAAGGATCTAAAGTAAGTCAAATACCAAATATAAAATAGATTATGACTTTGATAATATTAAATTTTGTTTTGTGAAAAATAAAAACCAAGAACATGTGAGCTACTTTAAAAATGAGCAATTACCAAATTATGCTTTATATATTATATTGTTGATATATTTCAGATTTGTTCTGGTTTTCTTTTTATAGATAACGAATATGCTTACATTTAATATTAGGCATGTTCCACAACCTAAATAATGTTTAGTTTGAAAAGTAAGATATGTTTACTTTGCAATGCATAGTAGAATATAAAATTTACCCAACAATTTTTGAATGCATATTTTATTTTTAGGCAGTCAACTTTTATTGCATTATGGAAAAAACTGGCAACATGAATAATTTTATATGTAAAATACCAGAAGGCTATTTTTGAGAATTTTGATGTTTTATACTAACTAAATTTCTTCAAGAAATGTACTTTGTGCACTCAAGCATTCTAATTCTATAAGTCTCACCTTGGATATAGTAGCAAGTAAGTTCTACACTTTTTTATTTTAATTGAAGAAATGTCTTTTTTCTATCAGGGTATATGTACTTGTGTATGTATATAGAAAGAGGAAGAGAACTCTTTATATGTGTCTAGCATACCTAGACACACAGACATAATACTTCATGGCATGTCTTTTCTTTCTTTTTTTAAATTAATCAATTTATTTATGTGTTTTAATTTTTTACATATGAAAGCAGAATGTATTTCAATTCATAGTACCCATATGGAGCACGTTTTTTCATTTCTCTGGTTGTACAGAAAGTACTCACACCATTAGTGTACCTAGGGTACATCACATGTACCTAGGGTAAAGATGACCATCTCATTCCACCATCTTTTCTAACCCCATACCCCTTTCCTTTCACTCCCTCCCCTTGACCCTATCCAAAATTCCTACATTCCTCCCATGTTCCTTGTGAGCCCCATTATGTATCAGCCTCCGCTCAACAGGCAGTACATTTGGCCTTTGGTTTTTTCAGGATTGGCTTACTGTGCTTAGCATGATATCTCCAACTTCATCCATTTACCTGCAAATGTCATGATTTTATTCTCTTTTATTTCTGAGTAATATTCCATTGTGTATATATGCCACATTTTTTTTTTATCCACTCATCTATTGAAGAGCATCTAGGTTGGTTCCACAGTTTAGCTATTGTGAATTGTGCTGCTATAAACATTGATGTGGCTGTGTCCCTATAGTATGCTGTTTTTAAGTCCCTTGGGTATAAATCCAGGAGTGGGATAGCTGGGTCAAATGATGGTCCCATTCTCAGTTTTCCAAGGAATCTCCATACTGCTTTCCAGATTGGTTGCACCAATTTTCAATACTACCAGCCAGGTAAGAGTGTGCCTTTTCCCCCACATCCTCACCAATACTTATTGTTACTTGCATTCTTAATAACTGCCATTCTGATTGGAGTGAGATGAAATCTTAAAATAGTTTTGATTTGCATTTCTCTAATTGCTAGAGATGTTGAACATTTTTCATATATTTGTTGATTGGTTGTATATCATCTTCTGAGAAGTGTCTGTTCAGTTTCTTAGCTCATTTATTGACTAGATTATTTGTTTGGGGGTGGGGTTTTTTTGAGTTTATTATATATCCTGGAGATCAGTGCTCTATCTGATTTGGAGGAAAAGTTTTATATTGATTTTACTTTAAAGTTCTGCTTCTGAAAAAAAAATGCACAAGATAAATGGAATTGGGCAATGTGATAAAAATTTGCTTCCATTCTGTAGGCTCTCTCATTACCTCACTGATTGTTTCTTTTGCTGAGAAGCTTTGTAGTTTGAATCCATCCCACTTATTGATTCTTCATTTTAATCCTTGCATTATAGGAGTCTTGTTAAGGAAGTCAGGGCCTAATACAACATGATGAAGATTTGGGCCTATTTTTTCTTCTATTAGGCACAGGGTCTGTGGTCGAATTCCTAGGTCCTTGATCCACTTTGACTTGAGTTTTGTGCATAGTGAGAGATAGGGGCTTAATTTCATTTTGTTGCATATGGATTTCTAGTTTTCCTAGTATCATTTGTTGAAGAGGCTATCTTTTTTCTAATATATGTTTTTTGTGCCTTTGTCTAGTATGAGATAAATACATTTATGTGGGTTTGTCTCTGTCTTCTATTCTGCACCATTGTTCTACAAAGCTATTTTGGTGTCAATACCATGCGGTTTTTGTTACTATTGCTCTGAAGTATAGTTTAGAATTTGGTATTATGATGTGGCACTTATTTCCTATGAATCTAATTTGAGATTAGAAAGCATTTCATTTTTAAAAATCATGAAACAAAATTTATTAGTACTGTAGAGAAGTGAGATAGTCACAAAATGAATTAAGTCATCAATAAACTGAATAAAACAATAATAGCTTTTTGAAAATGCTTTCAGTTGTAAAATTCCAGTGGAAAATCTTTTTTTAGCATAGCTTAATTAATTGTAAATCTTTCTCAATTTATCATTTCCAATAATTCCTTAGAATTGCAACTTTTATAACACAATTTTTCAAAGACTAAAATTGTATTCAGTATTAACTTGGCACATTTATACAAATATGAATGTAATTTTAAAAGTGTTTAAAAGTCAGCATTTACCTAAAACACATAGTTAAAATTATATTTTATATCAAAATACAGTTTTTTAATAGCTGTTTTAGCTGGTAGCATAGACTTACATTTTGTGCTCTGAAAGATACAGTATAGGATTTAAGAATTCCCTTTATTACAGGAACCATCAATTCTCATGTTAGAGGAAGAAAAGTTTTATATTCATTTTATTTTAAAGTTCTGCTTCTGAAGAAAAAAAAATGCACAAGATAAATGGAGTTGGGCAAAGTAACTATATTCTGCTTTCCTATACATTGTCAGTTATAAGTAATCATGAGAATAAAGGCAGTGACTACATTACTACAAAAGAGGTATATAGAAGATTGAGAAGGTGGGCAGTATAGGCAACTGGTTATTCTAAGAGCTACCCATGGAGATACACACACACACACACACACACAGAGTGTATGTAGTAAGTTAGGCCTTCAATGTTTTTAAGAAAAAGCTAAATATGTAAAGATGAGTGGAGGAAAAGTCACCAAACTCTTAATATGATGATTTATCCAATAGCCTGGACTTAATCTAGTATGCTTCTACATATAAAAAAAGGACCACAGTACTACTTGTTTCAGGAAAGAAACTCGGAATGTATTTCCATCACTTTCTACGGATTCAGGATGATTTTAATTTACTCACTGGTTTTACTGTCTGAACTGGAACAAATTACTAAACTTTGTTTTTTTTAAATTGAGTCTCCTTATATATACAGGAGGTTTGGGGAGAGATTTACTAAGATAGAGTATATGCAAATACATAAAATCTTTATAAAACTATCCCATTTTAAGTGTTAAATAAATGTCTATTCTTATCTTTTGAAAGTAGACTGATAGGAAAGAATTATTAAGCTTAATGTATTTCAGTATTTCAAATCAGAAGTCAGTGAAAATTATATAAGAAGCAGACATTTACCAAACTTCTCCTGCAGTGTCCTTCATATCTCCATATTCTCCAACACTATTTCTCTTGAACACTGAGTGTCCTTTTGCTTTTCACATAGCACAGAGTTGGGATAATATTGTGGTGAGTCAGG
Source organism: Marmota monax (assembly GCF_021218885.2). Taxonomy (NCBI): domain Eukaryota; kingdom Metazoa; phylum Chordata; class Mammalia; order Rodentia; family Sciuridae; genus Marmota; species Marmota monax. The sequence goes on along the minus strand of NW_026694084.1, from coordinate 20,939,338 downwards.
TAGGATATTTTAGTGAGTTAGATGTTAGTGATATTGTAAACGATAGAAATAAAATAAAATTTATATATCAACCTTTCTTTTTATTTTGTTAGGAAATACATATGGAAACTAAATTTGGACATATGAATAAAAATATAAAAGTGGGAATGACATTCTATGTTAAAGGAGGCATTTATTAAGTTTTCAGTAAATTTACCATAAATCAACAATTTATTGTAAATAGTTCAAAAGAACTATCTATATGTCCATGGTAACTTTAAAAGATACTGCATTTTAAGTAAAAACAGAAATACTGAGAAACTGTCACAGGTTGAGGAGGTTAAAAATACAATTAGTAAGCTGCAATATAGTATTTTACATCGGATTGTGAACTAGAAAAAGGAAAAAAAAGATATTATGAAAAAACTGGTGAATTTCTAGTAAAGCCCATATTTTGTTAATAATATTGTACCAGTGCTATTTCTTAGTTTTGGTAGACTCCCATTGGTAAGATGGCTACATGAGCAGAAATCAGGTGAAATCATGTGGAAATCAGGTGACTTCCCAAATGTGAAGACCCAGCAGTCTTATTAAAATTCAGACTCTGTTTTAGCAAGTCCTTGGTACAGTTTAAGTTTCTGCATTTCTTTTTAGTTTAGATTTTAAGAATTTCATGCATAATATTTGTATATTTTTATTAGGTGCTATATGATATTTTGATTTATGAATGCATTGGGAAAAGATCAAATCAAGGTAATTGGCATACATATCACCCTAACATTTATAATTTTTTTTATTCAAAATCCTTTATCCTAATTATCATTATTATTGTTTTTTGTTGTACTAGGGATTTAACCCAGAGTATTCTATCAATAAGTTACACCCCTAACCCATTTTAATTTTTATTTTGAGACAAGGTCTCACTAAATTGCAGAGGCTGGCCTTGAACTTTTGATTCTCTTGGCTCAGCCTACCAAGTTGCATGGATTACAGGCCTGAGCCATTACACTGCTTACTCTGTCTAATTATTTTGAGACACATAATACATTATTGTCAACTATATTCACCCTACTGTGCCATAGAACACAAGAAGTTGTTCCTACTAACTGTAACATTGTACTTATCGGCTAACCTCTCTTTCCTCATTCCACTTCTACCTACTCTTCCCAGTCTGATAATCACTATTCTTATTTCCAAATTCTGAGATGAAGTGTTTTTATATTTTATATTCAAGAGTAGTCAGGTTGTATTTGTTTTTGTGTGCATGAATTATTTCACTTAACATGATGTCTCCGGGGTCCATTTGTGTCCTCGCAGATGGCAGGATTTCATGCTTTATTATGGTTGAAAGGTAATCCACCATGTATATCCATCATATTTTATTCATCCATTCTTTTGCTGATAGACATTTAGGTTGACTCCATAACTTGGCTATTGTGACTAGTGCTGTCTTAAACATGGGAGTGCTGGTTTCTTTTTGGTATGCTGATTTAATTTCCTTATAGTATTTACCCAGTAGTAAGCTTGCTGGATTATTATTATTCAGTAGTTCTGTTTTTAAGAATGATGTGTGAGTTCCCATTTTTCTATATTCTTTCCAGCGCTTGTTTGTTTTTGTCTTTTTGATACTAGCCATTCTAACTTGGATAATGTAGTACCTCATTGTGGTTCTGATTTACATTTCTCTGATGAGTAGTAATGTTGAACAACTATTTTTGTCTCTTTACCATTTGTCTTCTTTGGAAAAATATCTATTTTGGTTTTTTAGCACATTTTTAAAATTTGGATTTTTTAAAGTACAGAAGTAATTAAAGATGACAAATTTACTTTTTGTTTTGCAAATGTGAGTGTATTTGAATAATAAATCACAGAGTATTCTCTTTGCTCTTGTTTATATGGTTTAATATAGGCTTGTCATGTTTAAAATCCAGCTAATCATAAAGTTATCTTAATGAATCATAGTAAAATATCTATAAAGCTATGGTCGATTTTAACATCTATAATGAAATTAATAAATTAATACCCTATTCTAGGAGAAAAATCTGTGTAACTACAATCTCAAGGTTGAGATCTATTTTGTCTATTTTCATTAATCCAATTCATCTCAGAAAATTTTGTATTATGGGCTAATTTCCCATTGTGGACTAATACTTCTAACTATAACTTTATATGTTAATTTCATCTAAAAGAATGCATAGAGTAAACTCACTAAGCAACTATGACTACCCTTTTCCTGAAACAACATCTGAGGCGTTTCTTATATGGTTGTGTTTATTACATCTATTGGCTATTTTGCTACAATATTTATTCTGTCATTATTTTGTTTTTCTTTGGTATCTTGAATTTTACTGAGGGACAACCTCATAAGATTTTCATTTCAGTGCCCACTGTAATTAGCACTCTGAAATGGAACTTTAAGAGAGCCAAGAATAAAGGGACATTGTACACTGTGTCATATAAGCTCATAAACATCAAGGAAACAGCAGAAACTGAGAACATAATGCTTGGCATATCAAGGAAGAGAAATGAGAAGAAGAAAGTATTGCATTATTTCCCTGGCAATAAAAAAGTGCAAATGGATGAAAAAGAATATGCTGTTCTCTTGCTATTTTAGACAAATTTTGTCTTGGGTAGATGATCTAACAAAATATTTTTTTAGATTATTTCTAAAACATAATTCTAAGAAGCCAAGAAATATAGCAATAAGCTCATTTTTAACCATTATGGCATTATTTTTCTAGAGGTTCTTTCAGTCAGTCACTACCAGGTATCTTTTCTAATCTCTATGACCTTCTAATCTCTCACCTGGGTGTTGCTCTAAGCCTGTTAACTCTTCCTGCCTGGCTTGCATCTTTCCTTCTCATGCTGTCACGTCATATTTCTAGAACTGAAATCCAACCATGCTGCTCTACACCAGCAAACCTCTAGTGTCTTCTCTGCTTCATGTAGTATAATGTCCAAATTCCTTGATCTGGTATTTCATATTTCGCCTTACCTGCCCTTCCACCTTTATTTCTTTCCACTTCTCTCCTCTATCCTAGTCGAGATAAAACTCTCCCCACTCTCAGATCATGTCAGGTGAGTTCATGGCTCTGTTTAACATTCTTATTTTTTCTGTTTAATCTACGTTTTCCATTTTCCTTCATCATTCAAAATCCAGTTCAAATATTATTTCCTCACCAGACATCGGGGCACATGCCTATAATCCCCATGACTCTGGAGGCTGACGTAAGAGGATCACAAATTTCAGGACAGCTAGAGCAATTTAAAGATCCATAGCAACTTGTACATTGCTGGTGGGACTGCAAACTGGTGCGGCCAATTTGGAAAGCAGTATGGAGATTTCTGGGAAAGCTGGGAATGGAACCACCATTTGACCCAGCTATTGCCCTTCTTGGACTATTCCCTGAAGACCTTAAAAGAGCGTACTACAGGGATACTGCCACATCGATGTTCATAGCAGCACAATTCACAATTGCTAGACTGTGGAACCAACCCAGATGCCCTTCAATAGATGAATGGATAAAAAAAAAAAATGTGGCATTTATACACCATGGAGCATTACTCAGCACTAAAAAATGACAAAATCATGGAATTTGCAGGGAAATGGATGGCACTAGAGCAGATTATGCTTAGTGAAGCTAGCCAATCCCTAAAAAACAAATACCAAATGTCTTCTTTGATATAATGAGAGCAACTAAGAACAGAGCAGGGAGGAAGAGCAGGAAGAAAAGATTAACATTAAACAGAGACATGAAGTGGGAGGCAAAGGGAGAGAAAAGGGAAATTGCATGGTAATGGAGGGAGACCCTCATTGTTATACAAAATTACATATAAGAAGTTGTGAGGGGAATGGGAAAATAAACAAGGAGAGAAATGAATTACAGTAGATGGGGTAGAGAGAGAAGATGGGAGGGGAGGGGAGGGGGGATAGTTGAGGATAGGAAAGGTAGCAGAATACAACAGTTACTAACAGGGCATTATGTAAAAATGTGGATGTGTACCCGATGTGATTCTGCAATCTGTATTTGGGGTAAAATTGGGAGTTCATAACCAACTTGAATCTAAGCATGAAATATGATATGTCAAGAGCTTTGTAATGTTTTGAACAACCAATAAAAAAATGAATAAATAAAAAAAAAGATCCATAGCAACTTTGCAAGACCCTGTCTAAATTTTTTTAAAAAGTAAAAAGGATTGAGGATAGAGCTCACTCGTAAAGCACGCCAGTTTGAAAAAAATCAAAAAGTAATTTCTTCTCCCTTGTATTCTATCACTACTCAAAACAGAGGAAAACAAGCATTTGCCTTCTATATTTCCAAATGTTTCTTGCTCTATCTTCATCTCCCTCTTTTTCATAGTTTTACAGGTTGAGCTGAAAATAATATAGATTACAAAGCTACATGAAAAGTTATTAAATTGTTTTAAATGAAACTTTTACATTTTGTTAGAGGTAACCTGTGAATTACTTAATTCTTACAGAGAAAATGAAGAAAAGTGTGTCATTCTCTTCAGTTTTAAACAACTGTAAATAGATTAAAATGAATCCTGTTGCAGCATATGATTTGTATAATTCACCTTGTTTCTTTGAGACTTCAATTATATAGCATCACAGAGTATTTGTGGGATTTGGAAAATTAATAACAATTTACTTATTTTCTGACATGTAGTTTATGAAATCCTCAATTTTCACTTATTATATATGAATTTATTGAGATCCTTTCTTGCTAAATCATACCTACATCTCTATGTTAAAGTATAGTAGCTATTAAAGTACTTGGAATACAGGAAGAAGTCAATAATTATGCAATGAATTTAGTGGAATCAATCTTCCCATGCAAATGCTAAATACTAATTTACTAATATTATGTAAATACTCTAACAAAAAGTTATCTGCTTCAAAATGTGTGATCTGGGATGATTGCTGTTTTTTAAATACATATATACTTATATGAAGGTTTTGGGTTAATAGAACATATCTCTGATTTCATGCTCAAAGTTGAAATTCAAAAGAAAATTAGATTCACTGATTTCAGGAAGATCATCTTTTCTGAAAACATTAAAGAAATCACCTATTTTTAAAGCAGGGATAATTTTGACATCTTAGAATTTTCTTCTATATTATATATTAATATTTTACGCCACCCTTGTATCAAAGTAGTGTGGATTTATAATAAAAACCATTTGGTCTTTCTTTCACTCTTCTAAATTTTCTTTAATAATTAAGTGTTATATTGATATTTTTGTACTTCAGTGTTGTCCTTTTTTGATGACAAATGGGAAATGAATCTTGGTGGTTTCAGGGACTATCTCATGGAAGTCTCTGTGCTTTTTATTCAGTGTGAATTCTCACAAGAACTTTAAAACTTGATGGTTATAATTCTTAGTACATAAATAAGCAAATTGAGACAGGAAAAAGATAAATTTTCAGTTAAGAATCTTCTCCCCTCCTATCCCCCGTTTCCTCTCCCCATCTCTCCTGTCTCCTTTCCTTATGATCATTCAGGTCATTAAGAACTTCTAAAACTTATGTAGAAATTCATTCAATATTCATACATTTGCAATTTTATGAGTTTGGTGAAATGCACCTTTTTTTCTTTTCTTTACTCTGGAAAAACCTTTATATCTTTCATTATTTGTCTCAAATCTTATTTCTTTATGAAGCTTTCTTTTACTTAATATAGCAAAGTAATTTATTCTACCCTTCTTCCCACACACAAAAATTTAGACTCTTATTTATAGTGAAGACTTCACATTTTAAAATAAAATGTTATGTTTTCAATTTCTCTTCTTCTCTAGAAGATAAGTGCATTGAGGATAATGGCTTTATTTGGTGACTTTTCATTTGAATGTGCTCTGAAATCATTTAGGAGTTAAAAAGATACTTGCTTCCTCCCCTCAGTCATCACCATCTACTCTACAAAGGTCATAGTGCTTGAACAGGGTGTAGGACTTGCTGCTTAGCAGGTTAAAGGTGCCCTCATTGGCTCAAATACCAGTTCTGGTCCTGTCTTCTGTGGTCATTCACCTATGTGTTCAGGATACTTCATAAAGGGTTTGTCTTTGTTTGGATTCTACACATTTCCAAAAGGCGACTTTAAGTAACAAACATTCATTTCTCACATAACTGGAGGCTGGGAAGTCCAAGATTAAGGTGCCAACTAATCTGATGCCTGATGACGGCATTCTTCCAGGTTTTCAGACAGCTGTCCGAAATTGCTTAGGATACAGTAAGAAAACAGAGGAAGAGGCCAGAAAGAATGTATGTTTTCTCCATACATTGCTAATTGCTCATTATTTGAACTATTCTTCTGTTCTTTAAAATGTCTGTCATAACGTTCTTATAAAATACTTTAGGTGGATTCTGACTTATCTTGCCTGGTAAACAAAATCATATTTGATATTAAATTTATTATTTTTAACCTCATCTAAAGGTAAACATAAGTGATTGTGTGCTTCATTTTTCAGCATGTTTTCTGCCCTTATTTTCAGTTCATCCTAGAAGTCTCTTTAAGCCTTAAGGGCTCAAGGGCTCAAGTGCTGACTTTACCTAATCTTTGAAACTTGTTTACCGCTGTTGATAATGGTATTGGGATTTATATGTCTTTTTGGACAGTGCACAGGATTCACAAATCACCTTTAGGTTCCTTCAGTAATAGGCAAATCTTTATTGCATTTTCTCTCTTGACATCAACAATTGGCTGGTGCCAATATCCTCTTGCCTTCTTTTAAATTAAACTCTGCATTCTGTGCTGCCACGTAGAACCACTTTAGCAAAAAGGAGAGGTTGTGTGAGATGCTGTTTGGGACTGCCATTGATGAAAAAGTTGAAGGGTGGTTTGAATATGGATGAAACAAATTATTTGCTTTGGTAAGTTTCCCCACTAAGTAAATGCGGAACAACTTAAAAACAGGAAGAAAAATCTTAATTATACGAATTTTATTTTAATTTGTTTTTGCAGAGAAGAGAAATATTGGCAACCCTTGCAATATTTTAATGTGGTTTTAAAAGTTGCATTTTGGCACATTATATCTCTTGAATTTAATATTTCAAATGACTGTAATGATTTAAAAGTATAATCAGGTGTTCAGATTCAGTTTCATTAGGATGTTAACCCAATAAAAGCAAATTCATTGGAATAAACTAGAAAAAGTTTAAAGACTTTATTTATTTTTTTTTCCAAAGTGGAATTTCTACTACCACTCACACACAATTGGAAGGAATTGGTGGTGACTGATCTTAGTAGTTAGGAAAAAAAAAAAAAAAACTCTATTTACTTTAATTACTATTAACAAATTTATATTTTTATGCACAGGAATGAGAACAGATTATTCTCATCTTACTTAATGGACCATTGTATTTAAATTATTGTAAAATGATTGCTTGGAGCTTTATGAACAACCAGAATAAAAGTCTTCATTTTGTAAGAGCAATGTCACAGATAATGCCTGGTCCTGGTCCTCATTTACTTAAAAGCCTGGATAGATGCAGACCCTCAACCTCACTACAGGGACAGTCCGGTACAAGTGGAAGTTTGATGTGGCTGTGGAAGTGACAGACAAGCATCCTAGGTTCACCTGATGCCTTCTCTCCATCATGAGGGAAAGGAGTAAAATGACTGAGGAAGAAAAATCTTCAGAAAGCAATTAGGCAGAAAGATTCAGCAACAAACAGGCAGAGCAGCCTCTTCCCTCTGTAAAGGGAGTTTGAGGAAACTGGCTAGAGGAAGTTCAGAACCCACCCTAATAATTAACAGCCCAGGACAAAGTTGATGATGATGATTATGCAACCCTTAAGAGAGACTCAAGGGACTCTACATGACATTCACATTTAACCCTCCTCCAGGGGCCTTTGTGGGATACACAAGACCAAGAGACCAAGGAACTGAGGCTTCCAGAGGCTCCACAGCTCCCCCAACTAAAGCACAGGATAATCAGAGAAATTCATGTTCCACTGCATTTCCATTGTGTTCCTCAGGGATGGGAGTCAGAAAAATACACCAGGAGTGTTGTTAGCTGTACTAGATTACAAGCTAGGTGTTAAATCTTAAGAAACAAAAGCAGCAGCTTAGTTTTTTTGTGAAGGAGGAATGATGCAGAGACTGGAAGGTCCTCGATTTCTGTTCTCAGATGTCCTCCTTTGGGTTTTTCTATGACTAATCAATGACTTAATTTTTGAAACATATTTGTACATATTATGAGGTGAAATGTGATGTTTTGATTTAAGTAATATTGGGTCATTATCAAAACAGGGTAATTAGAATATTTATCATCTTAAACTTCTATCATTTCTTTATGGTGAATACATTCAAAATCCAGTGTTTGTTTAGTTTTGTTTCATTTTTATTGTTGTTTTTATAGTACCCAGGGGCACTGTTCCACTCAGTTACATACCTAGTCCTTTTATTTTATTTTATTCATTTTGAGACAGTAAGTTGTTGAGGCTGTTTTCAAACTTGTGATCCCCTTACCTCAGCCTCCTTAGTCGCTGGTATTACAGGTGTGCACCACTGTACCTGGTGTCTCTTCTATGTTGATATATAAATTATTTTGAGGTATATTCATTCTGCTCCACCTTAGAACACCAGAATTTGTTACGTCTAATTATCACTTTGTGCCTTTTAACCAGCCTGTCCCCATTCCCTTGCCCCTATCCTCCCCAGTCTCTGTTAGCTACTATTCCCATTTTTTATGAGCTCAGTTCAGATCATGAGCAATGGTTACCCACTACACCAGGCATAAGAAAATAAACAAACTTTCAGGTTTTGTAGTCTCAGATTAGTTTCATTGTTTTCCCTCTCTCTACTGCCCAGGAATCAACAAATTCTGAATTTAATTTAAAATGTCCAAATTATTTATAACTTACTCTCAATGAGAACATTGTATTCAATTTTCCACTAACACTTAAGAACAGTTCTGCTCTTTGCTTTGCCAATGGACTCTCTGATACTTCACCGTGCACTTTCTAAGTTCTCCTTTCTCTCTTCTGAATCCAAATAGTATTGGATTGTAGCTAGGCTGTGACAGGAGCATGAGATGATACATATTTCTGATCATATTTCATAATAGTTAAAAGGTATTATCCACATTATCTCTGAAAAAAGAAAATTAAATTGTGATAACCTGGATCATGAATTTGTTACTCAAAAATATCTGGCTTCTGTATTCAAATGTAACATCCAGCATAGATGTCTTTATATCTGCATGTGGCTTGCTTCCATTTGAAAAGATGGACTGCAGTTGAAGAACACAATTCTGCATTTATTAACCAGGCAGAAGAATTTTGTTTCAGAGACTTGTTTTGTTGCTGTTTTTATTAAGACAATTGTTTTGTCCAGAGACAGCTGAAATTGTTTCAAATCTTTTCCATAGTGACATAATTTATTTTAGCAGCAGGACTGATGATATTCCTTTAGTTATATAAAAAAATTGCTTCATGCAGTGTGCTTTTGGAGACAGAATCATTTCTGAATGTTAATTCCTGCCATCTTGTTAACATTAATTTATCTCCTAGCCTTTCATGTACTTTGACTTCTTTATCTCCATTTGAAATTTCTGTCATACTTTAACACTAAATACTCTCACCTTTTCCACATTTCTGAGTTAATAAATACAAAGTCTCTCTCTTTTGTTCTCCATGTTACCTGTTTTTTTCCACTGTATATTTTTTGTTAGTTGATACTTACTTCTTTTTATTTTCCTATTTTTTTTAATTTCCCATATCATAAAATAATTTTATTTGCCTCCAGCTTTATTGAGATATAATTGGTATACAAAAAGCTGCACATAACTAATGTATACAGTTTGGTAGGTTTTGCATATGTATATCACCACAACAAAAATAAAAAGCATATCCATCACCTCCAAAATTTTCCCTGTGTCTCCCTACCTTTTTTCTATGGTGAGACCAATTAACATGAGATCTACTCTCTTAAAAACCTTTTTGGTGCATAATTTTGGTGCATATACCTTTTTCTTAGCTATAGTCATTGTCTTACAGAAGGTCTCTGGAACTTATTCATCTTGTTTGCACCTTTATGCCCCTTGAGCAACAAATTCCCTATTTGTCTCCTTCCATTCCCTGGTAAACTCCCTTCTATTTTCTGTTTCTATATATTTGACTATTTTAGATATTTCATAGAAGAGGAATCATATGGTATAAAATCATTTGTAAAAGTCATTTATTTTTCCACTAAATGAAGTATATTTTACATTTAGTGTAACTTAGATATTAAGCATTATATAAATTAGAATTTAAATATTAATTAGTTTTGCTGGGAATATATATTCTTTTACTTTAATTTGTGGAAGCTGACAGAATTAACAAGTCATTTAACATTAAACTGCTTCTATCCACCTTGATTATTCAGGAAGAAATTTAGTTTTTCATAAGTCTCAAATAATCTTTCATAATAAATTTTGTGCCTTTAAGGTTTTCTTGCTGCTCTAATAATTTTCTGATTAAAGTTCCAACATACAATGTAAAAAAATTATCTGTGGATTTGAAAATATATATATATATATATATATATATATATATATATTTCAAATATAGAGAGAAAAATGCGTTTTACAAGTGTTTAAATAATGAATTTCTGGGTCAGTGAACTAAACACATATAAAAAGTGTTTATTAGCAATATAAAATACTTCATGTTCAGATTCCTTCTTAATACAAAAAGTATGATGTTGGAAAAGTTAAATGAACATTCTGGAATATAAATATTCTTAAATATTAAGTACAAGTACCTAAGTTTGCACTGGATGGAGATGTTTGATCGTAGACAGATGGCTTAATGTCTCCCTGTTTCATTTATCATATGTGAAAAAATAGTGCATATGACATAAGATTGTTATGAATATTGAGTGAAATAATACATATGCAATGCCTGGTAAGTACTCTTTAAAAATAGCTATTATTATAGCTAATTATTAACTATATTATAGCTATTATAAAAAGATGTTTAAAATCTATAAAATAAGCACATGTTCGGCAATTTTTAAGCATATAAAAAGAAACATTAAATTTGGGAACTAGTCTCAGTCTTACAAAACTTGACATAGAAAGCATGATATCTTTATTTCAAAGTGACATGGAAAATTCAGATATTTTTACTTTAATTTAAAAAAATTAACTGAGATTATGGGGTACTAGGCAGAGTTTGAACACATATATACATTATGTAATTTTCAAATCAGGGAAAACAAATTCATCTCCTGAAACATCTGTCATTATGATAAAAAATTCAAACTCCTTTCTTCTAGTTTTAAAAGACATACATTGTGCTTTTTTTTAAATCTATATTTACTCTATTGTGCAATACAAGAAGAGCATGTGGCTCCTATCTAACTGTAACTTTGCTCCCAATAATCAATTGTAGCCCATCCTTCCTTCCCTAATACTCTCCCCAGCCTTTTGTAACCACCATTGTACCCATGTCTTACATTTATGAGATCAACTATTTTAGCCTCCACATATTAGGTGGATCATGTGTTACTAATCTTTTCTGGCCTAACTGGAGAAAGGCTAGTCCAGTTCCATCATATTGTGCCACTTCCAGTTCCATCCATATTATGGCAAATGACAGAATTTCGTTGTCTCCTTATAGATGAATAGTATTTCTTTGTGTATAAGAGCCATACTTTCTTCATCTATTCATCAATTATTGGACACAGGCTGTTTCTACTTCTTGGCTATTGTTGAATAGTGCTACGATAAACATGGGAGTGAAGATGTCTTTTTGAAGGACTGATTTCCATTTCCTTTGGATATATAATCAGACTGTTGGATCACATGGTAGTTCTAATTTTCAATTTTTAAGGAAGTATGGTATTGTTTCCCACCATGGCTGCTAAAATTTACATTTCCAACAGTGTGTAAGGGTTCCATTTTTTTTTTCCGTATTCTTGCTGATATTTTGTTATCTTCTCTCTTTTTGATAGAAGCTGGTCTAATTACAGTGAGACTACATCTCATTGTGGGTTTTATTTTTAGTTCCCTGATGATTAGTGAAGTGTAGTTTTTTTTTTCTTATAAATGTTGGCCATTTGTATATCTTGCTTTGATAAATGTCAATTTAGATTAATAGGCTATTTTTATTGGGGTCATTTGATTTTTTCGCTGTTGAGTTGTTTGAATTTCTTACATATTCTGGCTAATAACCTCTTGTCAGATATATAGTTTGGGAATATTTTTTCCTATTCTGTAAGTTGTCTCTTTACTCTGTTGATTATTTCCTTTGCTGTACAGAAGATAATTAGTTTGTTACAATCCCAATTGTCTACTTTAGCTTTGGTTTCCTAAGCTTTTGGAGTCTTATCCAAAAACTTCTTCCCAACTCCAATGGTCTGAAGTATTTCCTCTGTGTTTTCTTATGGTAGATTTATAGTTTCAGGTTTTACATTTAAGTCTTTAACACACATTAAGGTTATTTTTTTCTTTAACTGGTGAGGGAAACGGGTAGAGTTTCTTTTTTCTACATGTGGATATACAGTTTTCCCAGAAACATCTTTTGAAACGACTCTTCTATCTTTTATGCAGGTTCTTAGCACCTTTATCAAGGAGCAGTTGTCTATAGAGACATGTACTATTGATCTTCCTATTTTTGCTCCAAGACCATGATCTTTCAGCTACTATGTTTGTGGTATATTTTGAAGTCAGGTGGTATAATGTCTGTGACATTGTTCTTTCAGTTATTTTCAAATCTGCTTTAGACCAAAGAAATCTGTCCCAAGTTCCTTAAAAGACAATAATAATTACTTACACATTATTACTTTTATGAATATAATTTTGTTTGAGAAATGTACTCTGTAGTTAGAAACTAAAACTGGAAAGTATCTCATGTATGTTTCAATCCATCCTAAAGCATTAAAAGACAATACATCCACAAACATTAGTAAAATGGTAATCATGAAAAGAGTATCACTCAACCATCATGTGGCTAAAGCCTTCATGAGCCAGTTTAATGCCCTGTATATGTTGCACAGACTTAGCTGGAGCTTTGTAATGTTTTGAACAACCAATTAAAAAAAAAAAAAAAGAACACGGAAAAAAAAAAGAACAGTAAAAAACAAAAACAAAAACAATACATTCCTCGAGTTAATTCTTTACTCCTTTTTAGAACTGGTAACATCAATTACATATCTTGATATTCTTTTATTTATTCAACATATTTCAGTTCATATTTATATGCAACTCATGTTCTAGGATCGCTGATTCAATACTAACCACAATTCAAAATATTATGAATGTATAATATAGTAGTTTCTCCTCTCTAGGTACATATTTCTCACTAGATTGAAATATACCTTTAGAGAGAAACTCAGCCCTCAGTGGGCTCTCAATAATGTGTGTTCTATTAAGCACATGGAAGTCCAAATCTATCTTTAACTTCTGGCAAAAAGATGGCAAACTTAATTGTTGAGCACACCATTTGGGCCCTATCACCTACGGTTACTCAGTGTAAGTCTATACTAGCAATATTACTAAGTTATTAATACTAATAAAGTTACACAAACTGATGAGGAGTGAATAAGAAAGCTTCTACATTGAGTGAGAAAACAAGATATAGAAATGTATGCTTGATCTACTTTCCCTAATTTGGGTTGCATGGGCTCAAATAGCAAAGGATGTGGTTGAGTTTCTTAATTTATTGCATATTATCATCATTTATCCCTCATTCCTCTTTCACTCTTGCCCCCACCTCCCTTCCTGACTTCCTCCTTCTTCCCTCTCTAAATAAATTTCTGAATTTACTTATATAAGATTTTATTTGATTTTTATATTTTAGAGCAATAATTCAATTCTATTTAACTACTATCAAAGGGTTCCTATTATATATTTGATGTGTATTTTTATTTATAATATACTTATAAAATGTTCATATTTTTGTATATATGTATTTTAATTTATCTTTAGACTGGGAATTTAAACCAGAATTTTCAAAGAACTTTCATATTTATTTAATGATTATTGAATTTTTAAATATATTTGTTAAGATTATTCTGATACTTCATAATCTGCAACTACTCTGAATTAAACATTATTTTAATATATGTTTTGTTGTTATTAAAAAGAAATATTATTGATTTTGTAGGTTGATATTAAATATCAAAATTCTTGAGCTCATAAATGAAGATAAATAATCTTCTCTTTTTTACAAATAGAGTTTTATAATTTCTACTTTGATTTTCTTTTTTTGGAGTACAGGGGTTTGAACTCAGGGGTACTCCACCATTGAGCCACATCCCAGCCCTATTTTTTATTTATATATGACAGTAGAATTCATTACAACTCTTATTATACATATAGAGCACAATTTTTCATATCTCTTGTTGTATACAAAGTATATTCACACCAATTCATGACTTCATACATGTACTTTGGATAATAATGTCTATCACATTTCACCATCATTTCTAACCCAATGCCCCTTCCCTTCCTTTCCCACCCCTGTTCCCTATCTAGAGTTCATCTATTTCTCCCATGCTCCCCGCTCCATACCCCACTATGAATCAACCTCCTTATATCAGAGAAAATATTCAGCATTTGTTTTTTGGGGGGATTGGCTAACTTCACTTAGCATTATCTTCTCTAACTCCATCCATTTACCTGCAAATGCCATAATTTTATTCTCTTTTATTGCCGAGTAATATTCCATTGTGTATATATGCCACATTTTTTTCACTCATTCGTCTATTGAAGGGCATCTAGGTTGGTTCCACAGTTCAGCTATTGTGAATTGTGCTGCTATAAACATGGATGTGTTTAGTATGTATGTAGTATGCTGTATAGAGAAATGCAAATCAAAACTACTGTACGATTTCATCTCACTCCAGTCAGAATGGCAGCTATTATGAAGACAAATAACAATAAGTGTTGGTAAGAATGTGAGGAAAAAGGCACACTCATACAGTGCTGGTGGGACTCCAAATTGGTGCAGCCAATATGGAAAGCAGTATGGAGATTTCTTGGAAAATTGGGAATGGAACCACCATTTGACCCAGTTCTCCCTCTCCTCGGTCTATAACCAAAGGACTTAAAAACCCAGCCCTATTTTGTATTTTATTTAGAGACAAGGTCTTGCTGAGTTGCTTAGCACCTCCCCATTGTTGAGGCTGGCTTGGAACTCTCAATCCTCCTGCCTCAGCCTCCGGACTCTCTGGGATTACAGGCGTTTGCCACAGCTCCTGGCTCTACTTTGATTCCTATAGCCACTATTTTTTTTTTTTAACTTTAGATCATAAGTACATTTAGTACAATGGGAACATTTGTTCTTACTCTTAAAAGTGTGTCCCTTAATATAACTATAATGCTTGCCTTAGATTCTTATAAAATAATGTTTATCAAGATAAATTATCTTCTATTCTTCTTATATAATATAAATTTACTTATAAATACTAAACAGTAAGTATTTTTCTGCATCAGTAATGATGTTTCTTGAATTTAATTGGTTATTCCATTTACATATTTATTAAAGAAATAAATTAACTTATGAGATTTTTGTAATATCTGACACTATATTATTTTTTAAAAAGACACTTCAGGGCTGGGTTGTGGCTCAGTGTAACATGGGCGGGATCCCGGGTCAATCCTCAACACCACATAAAAATAAAGGCATTGTGTTGTGTCCATCTACACCTAAAAATAAATATTAAAAAAAGACACTCAGAGGCAGACCTCCGACTGACCAGGAGAACAGGCCCAGCAGCCCACTGGTGTGGTAGACACATCATCCCATTTGGAGGAGGGGCAGAGCCGCCCCCCTCACCCGCAAGGTAGGCAGACCTCTGACCGACCAGGAGAACAGGCCCAGCGGCCCGCTGGCGTGGTAGACAGATCACCCCAATTGGAGGAAGGGCCCAGCCGCCACCTGCAAGGTAGGCAGACCGCACGACCCGGAGAAGGAGCCCAGAGGCCCGCTGGCCTAGTTGAAAGATCACCCTCATTGGAGGAGGGGCACAGCTGCCACCTGCGCCTGCAAGGTAGACAGACCTACAACCTGGAGAACAGGCCCAGCGGACCGCCAGCGTAGTAGACAGATCACCCCTATTGGAGGAGGGGCCCAGCCGCTGCCCGCAAGGTAGGCAGACCACGCGACCTGGAGAAGGGTCCCAGCAGCCCGCCGGCATGATAGACAGATCGCCCCAATTGGGGGAGGAGCACAGCCGCCAACCGCACCTGCAAGGTAGGCAGACCTGCAACCTGGAGAACAGGCCCAGCGGTCCCCCCCCCCCTTGCACGGTAGACAGATCACCCCTATTGGACGACCGCCTACGTGGTAGACAGAGCACCCCAATTGGAGGAAGGGCCCAGCAGCTGCCTGCGCCTGCATGGTAGGCAGAACTGCGACCTGGAGAACAGGCCCAGCGGCCCGCTGGCGTGGTAGACAGATCACCCCTATTGGAGGAGAGGCCCAGCGGCCACCTGCAATGTAGGCAGGCTGCGTGTCCTGGAAAAGGAGCCCAGCGGCCTGCCGGCATGGTAGTCAGAGCACCCCGATTGGAGGAGGGGCCCAGCCGCCGCCTGCGCCTGCACGGTAGGCAGACGTGCGACCTGGAGAACAGGCCCAGCGACTCGCCTGAGCGGTAGACAGATCTCCCTAGTTGGAGGAGCCCAGCCTCCCACTGGTGAAGTAGATAGACCACTCCAACTGGAGGAGGGGCCCTGCTGCTCGCCCATGCAGTCACCTGACCGAGCTCTTGACAAACATAAGGTTTCCCCAACACCCCCACCTCATCAAACACCTTATGAAAAAAACTGATGGAACTCATCTTGGAAAATCCCACCAACCCTTAAAACCCACCAACCCGTTGACTGGCGTGGCTACCAGTGCGGTTCTGCAGTGGATCAGGCACCTGGTTTACATCTCAGAGAATAAGAGTAGAGAGGCCACAGGTGGAAGCTCAAGTCCTCTCACACTGACTACCACCACCATCCTGAACTCAGAGACTCAAGCTAGGAATAGACAACGCCACCAACTGGAAGAAATGAAAACAGAGTTCTGAGAGACATTTTTTTTCTTTCTTTTTCTCTCTTCTCTCTCTCTTTTCAGCCATTCACCCAGTCTCCTCTACCCTTCCCCCTCGGGTCTTCGCAACCTCAACATATGTGAAACCAAAAATTGTACACGAAAAAGGTCTTTAACAACTGAATCACCAGAATGATATACTATAGAGGAATTGCATATGCCCACCTCCCTTCCCCCTTTTTATTTCTTTTCTTTTTTCTCGTATTTTCTTTTTCCCACTCTCTTTTTTCTCTCCCTTTCCTTGTTATCTGTTTTCCTCCCTCTTCCTCCCTCTATCCCACTTGCAACCCCCTAAATTTTACTATTCATAAGTAGGGTAATCTTATAAATAGAGATAGGAATTTGAATCTATACATTCTTCCATAAACTACCCATCTATTGGTTAGAGCTCTCCAAAGTTACTAAGTTAGATTAACCCCATACCCTCACTCCTTTCCCCATAAACATAACATCCTACACCTAAAACCCAGTTTTCTTCAAGCTACCAGAAATGGTATGCCTTTCATGAAACTAATGACTATATTTGTAAATGATAATCATAACCAACATTTGTAGACATAGAATCTAGTTATAAATGTAGTAATAAGGAAAACGGGTGCTTAGATGATGTACTATTGATATTGAGAACTGTTAACATTGTCTTTCTCCACAAAAGGGTGACTTTGCAACTATACAAGAGCAATATAAATATATAGGGGGAAAAATCAATAACACAACAGTTTCACCAAGCAGAAAGAAACACGAGCAGTATGAAAAGACAAGGAAAGAAAGGACCACAAGCAATGCAGGTCAACGCAACTTTAGAAGAGGTAATAGCTGCAGCAGATGGAATGTCAGATAAAGAATTCAGGATATACATGCTTCAGATGATCTGGAGTCTCAAGGAAGACATTAGAGAGCAAAATCAGACAATGAAAGATCACTTCGACAATGAATTAAAAAAACACATCCAAGAAGCAAAAGATCAACTATACAGGGAGATAGAGGTTATTAAAAACAAACAAACAGAAATCCTAGAAATGCGGGAAGCAATAAACCAAATTAAAAACTCAAATGAGAATACTACCAGCAGAGTAGAACACTTAGAAGATAGAACATCAGACAATGAAGACAAAGTATTTCAACTTGAAAAGAACATAGACAGCTCAGCGAGACTGTTAAGAAACCATGAGCAGAACATCCAGTAAATATGGGATAACATAAAGAGACCAAACTTAAGAGTCATTGGGAAACAGGAAGGTATAGAGGTCCAAACCAAAGGAATGAGCAATCTGTTCAACGAAATAATACGAGAAAAATTCCCAGACTTGAAGAATGAGACAGAATCCCAAATCCTAGAAGCCTACAGGACGCCGAATGTGCAAAATCATAAGAGATCCACACCTAGACACATTATAATGAAGATGCCCAACATACAGAATAAGGAGGGAATTTTAAAAGCTACAAGAGAAAGGAAGCAGATTACATTTAGGGGTAAACCAATCAGGATAACAGCTGATCTTTCAACACAGACTCTGAAAGCTAGAAGATCCTGGAACAACATATTTCAAACGCTGAAAGAAAATGGATTCCAACCAAGAATTGTGTATCCAGCGAAATTAAGCTTCAGGATGGAAGATGAAATTAAAACCTTCCACGATAAACAAAAGTTAAAAGAATTTGCAGCTAGAAAACCATCTCTTCAAAACATCCTCTGCAAAACATTAAAGGAAGAGGAAATGGAAAATAACAATGAAAACCAACAGTGGGAAGTAGTACAGTAAAGGGAAAAAATAATCAAAGAGGAAAAACAAACCATGTTAAGAAACATAAATAAACAAATATGGCTGGAAGAACAATCCATATCTCAATAATAACCCTAAATGTTAATGGCTTAAACTCACCAATTAAGAGACACAGGCTAGTAGAATGGATCAAAAAAAAAAAAAAGATACAACAATATGCTGCCTACAGGAAATGCATTTGATAGGAAAAGACATACATAGACTGAAGGTGAAAGGTTGGGAAAAATCATATCACTCATATGGACTTTGGAAACAAGCAGGAGTGTCCATACTCATATCAAATAAAATAGATTTCAAGCCAAAGTTAATCAAAAGGGATAAAGAGGGACACTACATACTGCTCAAGGGAACCATACACCAACAAGACATAACAATCATAAATATATATGCCCCAAACAATGGTGCAGCTATGTTCATCAAACAAACTTTTCTCAAGTTCAAGAGTCTAATAGACCACCATACAATAATTATGGGAGACTTCAACACACCTCTCTCACCACTGGAGAGATCTTCCAAACAAAAGTTGAACAAAGAAACTATAGAACTCAACAATACAATTAATAACCTAGACTTAATTGACATATATAGAATATATCACCCAGCATCAAGCAGCTACACTTTTTTCTCAGCAGCACATGGATCCTTCTCAAAAATAGATCATATATTATGTCACAGGGCAACTCTTTGACATTATAAAGGAGTAGAGATAATACCATGCATCTTATCTGATCATAATGGAATGAAACCAGAAATCAATGATATAAGAAGGAAGGAAAAATCATGCATCACTTGGAGAATGAACAATAGGTACTGAATGATCAATGGGTTATAGAAGACATCCAGGAGGAAATTAAAAATTTCTTAGAGATAAATGAAAACACAGACACAACATATCAGAATCTATGGGACACATTGAAAGCAGTTCTAAGAGCAAAATTCATCACTTGGAGTACATTCCTTAAAAAAAGAAAAAAAAAACAACAAATAAATGATCTCACACTTCATCTCAAAATCCTAGAAAAAGAAGAGCAAAACACAACAAAAGAAGTAGAAGGCAAGAAATAATTAAAATCAGAGCTGAAATTAATGAAATCGAAACAAAAGAAACAATTGAAAAAATTGACAAAACTAAAAGTTGGTTCTTTGAAAAAATAAATAAGATCTACAGACTCTTAGCCATGCTAATGAAGAGAAGAAGAGAGAGAACTCAAATTACTAGCATATGGGATGAAAAAGGCAATATCACAACAGACACTTCAGAAATACAGAAGATAATTAGAAATTATTTTGAATCCTTGTACTCCAATAAAATAGAAGATAGTGAAGGCATCGATAAATTTCTTAAGTCATATGATCTGCCCAGATTGAGTCAGGAGGATATACACAACCTAAACAGACCAATTTCAATTGAGGAAATAGAAGAAGCCATCAAAAGATTACCAACTAAGAAAAGCCCAGGACCGGATGGGTATACAGCAGAGTTTTACAAAACCTTTAAAGAAGAACTAATACTTTTACAAAACCTTTAAAGAAGAACAATACTTTTCAAGCTATTTCAGGAATTAGAAAAAGAGGGAGAACTTCCAAATTCATTCTACGAGGCCAACATCACCCTGATTCCTAAACCAGACAAAGACACTTCAAAGAAAGAAAACTACAGACCAATATCTCTAATGAACCTAGATGCAAAAATCCTCAATAAAATTCTGGCGAATCTGATACAGAAACATATCAAAAAAATTGTGCACTATGATCAAGTAGGATTCAACCCTGGGATGCAAGGATGGTTCAGTATACAGAAATCAATAAATGTTATTCACCACATCAATAGACTTAAAGATAAGAACCATATGATCATCTCGATAGATGCAGAAAAAGCATTCGACAAAGTACAGCATCCTTTATG
Source organism: Marmota monax (assembly GCF_021218885.2). Taxonomy (NCBI): domain Eukaryota; kingdom Metazoa; phylum Chordata; class Mammalia; order Rodentia; family Sciuridae; genus Marmota; species Marmota monax. The sequence goes on along the minus strand of NW_026694084.1, from coordinate 20,918,640 downwards.
TTCAAAACTCTAGAAAAACTAGGGATAACAGGAACATACCTCAATATTGTAAAAGCCTCAGGCTAGCATCATTCTGAATGGAGAAAAATTGAAGGCATTCCCTCTAAAATCTGGAACAAGACAGGGATGCCCTCTCTCACCACTTCTGTTCAACATAGTTCTCGAAACACTGGCCAGAGCAATTAGACAGACGAAAGAAATTAAAGGCATCAAAATAGGAAAAGAAGAACTTAAATTATCACTATTTGCAGATGACATGATTCTATACCTAGCAGACCCAAAAGGCTCTACAAAGAAACTATTAGAGCTAATAAATGAATTCAGCAAAGTGGCAGGATATAAAATCAACACGCATAAATCAAAGGCATTCCTGTATATCAGCGACAAATCCTCTGAAATGGAAATGAGGACAACCACTCCATTCACAATATCTTCAAAAAAAATAAAATACTTGGGAATCAACCTAACAAAAGAGGTGAAAGACTTATACAATGAAAACTACAGAACCCTAAAGAGAGAAATAGAAGAAGATCTTAGAAGATGGAAAAATATACCCTGTTCATGGATAGGCAGAACTAACATCATCAAAATGGCGATATTACCAAAAGTTCTCTATAGGTTTAATGCAATTCCAATCAAAACCCAATGGCATTTCTTGTAGAAATATTTAAAGCAATCATGAAATTCATATGGAAAAATAAAAGACCCAGAATAGTTAAAACAACTCTAAGCAGGAAGTGTAAATCAGGCGGTATAGCGATACCAGACTTCAAACTATACTACGGAGCAATAGTAACAAAAACAGCATGGTACTGGTACCAAAACAGGCAGGTGGACCAATGGTACAGAATAGAGGACACAGAGACCAATCCACAAAATTACAACTATCTTATATTTGATAAAGGGGCTAAAAGCATGCAATGGAGGAAGGATAGCATCTTCAACAAATGGTGCTGGGAAAACTGGAAATCCATATGCAACAAAATGAAACTGAATCCCTTTCTCTTGCCATGCACAAAAGTTAACTCAAAATGGATCAAGGAGCTTGATATCAAATCAGAGACACGCCGTCTGATAGAAGAAAAAGTTGGCTATGATCTACATACTGTGGGGTCGGGCTCCAAATTCCTCAATAGGACACCCATAGCACAAGAGTTAATAACTAGAATCAACAAATGTGACTTACTCAAACTAAAGAGTTTTTTTCTCAGCAAGAGAAACAATAAGAGAGGTAAATAGGGAGCCTACATCCTGGGAACAAATCTTTAATCCTCACACTTCAGATAGAGCCCTAATATCCAGAGTATACAAAGAACTCAAAAAATTAAACAATAAGAAAACAGATAACCCAATCAACAAATGGGCCAAGGACCTGAACAGACACTTCTCAGAGGAGAACATACAATCAATCAACAAGTACATGAAAAAATGCTTACCATCTCTAGCAGTCAGAGAAATGCAAATCAAAACCACCCTAAGATACCATCTCACTCCAGTAAGATTGGCAGCTATTATGAAGTCAAACAACAATAAGTGCTGGCGAGGATGTGGGGAAAAGGGTACACTTGTACATTGCTGGTGGGACTGCAAATTGGTACAGCCAATTTGGAAAGCAGTATGGAGATTTCTTGGAAAGCTGGGAATGGAACCACCATTTGACCCAGCTATTCCCCTTCTTGGTCTATTCCCTAAAGACCTAAAAAGAGCATGCTACAGGGACACTGCTACATCGATGTTCATAGCAGCAGAATTCACAATAGCAAGACTGTAGAACCAACCTAGATGCCCTTCAATAGACGAATGGATAAAAAAATGTGGCGTTTATACACAATGGAGTATTACTCTGCATTAAAAATAACAAAATCATGTAATTTGCAGGGAAATGGATGGCATTAGAGCAGATTATGCTAAGTGAAGCTAGCCAATCCCTAAAAAACAAATGCCAAATGTCTTCTTTGATATAAGGAGAGTAACTAAGAACAGAGTAGGGACGAAGAGCAGGAGAAGAAGATTAACATTAGACAGGGACGAGAGGTGGGAGGGAAAGGGAGAGAGAAGGGAAATTGCATGGAAATGGAAGTAGACCCTCATGGTTATACAAAATTACATACAAGAGGAAGTGAGGGGAAAGGGAAAAAAGGAAAAAAAAAACGAAGGGGAGAAATGAATTACAGTAGATGGGGTAGAGAGAGAAGATGGGAGGGGAGGGGAGGGGAGGGGGGATAGTAGAGGATAGGAAAGGCAGCAGCATACAACAGACACTAGTATGGCAATATGTAAATCAGTGGATGTGTAACCGATGTGATTCTGCAATCTGTATACGGGGTAAAAATGGGAGTTCATAACCCACTTGAATCAAAGTGTGAAATATGATATGTCAAGAACTATGTAATGTTTTGAACAACCAACAATAATAATTTTTAAAAAAAGACACTTCAAAGGCATATACAGGTTAAAATGAATGGCATTAGGAGTATGGGGAGAAAATTTGAATATAAAGAAAGGGTAAATAGTTGTCTTATTAGACAAAATAGCATTCAAGGAAAATATAATGATGAGTTACACATAATTCATTTAGAGAAATGGTTAAATAAAAATACTTCTCTATTACAGGCATCCCTTCATGGTAAATTACATTACTGTTTAATATATTCATTCTCTCAGAATATGAGATCATATAGCTCTTCCTCATGTAAGATTATATAGCTCTTCTAGATTGGCTACTTGCTTTGTTTAAAGGACTAGAAACAGAAGTATCTTTTTGTTTCCTATCATAAGCTGTAAGAGCTATCTTGTGATTCTGACATCTGTTGTACACTTTTCCACAAGATTAGAAATGTTGTACGTTTAGGCTCCTTGTTCAATTTGGATCTCAAGGTGAAGACAGTGTGGAACAGAGCTGCAGATGGTATGCGAACATGACCTCTCATGTTCTTTTATGTCTCAACTTTTGGTGTAATTTGTTATTGCAGCAACACTTATCTTTAGTTGGATGTCCTAGTTCTTAATGCTGGTGCTCAAAAAATGTCAAGCCACAGTGATGGAATTAGAAAAAGTTATTTTAATAAAAATTGTCATTAGAGAATTTAATTAGCCCTTCTTTACATAATTAAAGCTAGAATAGGTGGCAAAGTTTTACTTCAAACACAAAATAATAATAATAAATACTGAGATAAAGCTAAATTATATATTACTGCAGTACTTATTAAAAGGTGATGCAAAACTTGATCATGAATAAAATATTAAAATTTTACTTAAAGATCAGTCACATGCTTTGCAATTCACATTGGAGCCTGATGTCAAAGGAAAACAAATCAGTAATACTGAATATAAATTTGCAAAACTATATTTAAGTATTATTTATGCTAAGTAATGAGTTTTTGTTGACCTTCTAAATTTTGTGCTGAAGGTCAGGGTTGAAGTCTTAATGGCCATACTACCAAAAGCACTCTACAGATTTAACGCAATTCCCATCAAAATCCCAATATGTTCTTCATAAAAATACAGCAGTCATGAAATTCTTTCGGAAAAATAAAAGGCCCAGAATACCTAAAACAATACTTAGTGAGATATACAAAGCAGGAAGCATCATAATACCAGACCTTAAAGTATACTACAAAGCTATAGCAACAAAATAAAAATGGCATTGGCCCCAAAATAGAACCAACCCCAAAAGCGTACAAAATTAAAATGGCATTGACCAAAAGAAAAGAATAGAAAACACAAACACATATCCCTATAAAAACAGTTACCTCATACTATACAAAGGTGCCGAATATACACACTGGTGGAAAGATAGACTCTTCAATAAATGGTGCTGGGAAAACTGGATATCCATATATAATAGAATAAAAGTAAATCCCAATCTCTTATCCTTATCATAAAAATCAACTCTAAGTGGAGCAAAGACCTAGGAATTAGACCAGAAACCCTGCACCTACTAGAATAAAAGGTAGGCCCAACATTTCAATGTATTGGCACAGGAACTGACTTCCTGAAGAAGACTCCTAAGCCACAAGAAATAAAATAAAAAATCAAATAATGGGATTGCATCAAACTAAAAAGCTTCTTCACAGAAAAAAAAAGCAGTCATGAATATGAAGAGAGAACCTAGAGAATGGGAGAAAATCTTTGCCACCCACACCTCAGTTAGGGCATTGATTTTCAGGATATATAAGGAACTCAAGAAGCTTAACACACACACACACACACACACACACAAATAACCCAATCAATAAATCTTCCAAAAACAGATCCTTCTCAAAAGATAAAATATGTAAAATCAATAAATATATGAAAAAATATTCAAGATCACTAGCAATTAGAGAAACACAAATCAAAACTACACTGAGATTTCACTCCTGTTAGGGTCTGTAAACAAGTCAAGATGGTGCCTGGCATTTTGCCAGAGGGAGTGGTTTGTGAAGTAATGCCAGTGAGCCATTAAGTGGGGAGATTCCTTATTGGTTGACTGCTGTATCTAGTTTATGTTAATTTAGATAAGCTGTGTGTAACGTATATATACCCCTCCTGTCCTACAATAAACGGCTCCCACTCCTGCTGTATCAATGTACACAAGTTGTTTGTTACCCCCCGGTTATTTTGCTGCAGCCAGACTGCCAGACTGTGGCACATTCCAGTCAGAATGGCAGTTACCAAGTAATAATACATTTTGGTGGGAATGTGGGGAAAAGGGAACACTGTTACATTGCTCATGAGACTACAAATTGGTGCATCCACTCTAGAAAGTAGTATGGAGATTCCTCAAAAAACTAGAAATGGAACTACCATTTGACCCAGCTATCCCATTCCTTTGTTTATACCACAAGGACTTAAAATCAGCATATTACACTGACACAGCCACATCATTGTTCATAGCAGCATAATTCACAATAGATAAGCTGTGGAACCAACCTATATACCCATTAACAGATGAATGAATAAAGAAATGTGGTATATATACACAATAGAACATTACTCAGCTGAAATAAGAATGATTTCATGACATTTCCCAGTAAGTGGATAGATGTGGGGACTATCATGATAAGTGAAATAAGCCAATCCCCAAACCAAACACTGAATGTTTTCTTTGATATTAGAAGCTAAACCATAGTAAAGGTGCAAAGGGGAAGAATAGTTCAATATATTAGACAAGGGAAAAAAAGGAAGGGAAGGAATAGGAATAGGAAAGACAGTAGAATAAATCTAACACAATTTTCCTATGTACACATATGAAAATAACTAAATGAATCCCATCATTATGCCCACCCATAAGAATGGGGTTCTAATTAGAATAAGATATATCTTATGATATATAAGATATAGCTTATGCTTGTATAATTTTATTAAAATAGTTTCTACTGTCCTGTATAACTAAGAAGAATCAATAATATATTTTTAAAAAAAGATACAGGAGTATCAATAATCAATAAAAAAGAATAACCCATTACATTGATAATTACAACATACGAATATATTTATAAATAATAAGATCACTACTCCTAATTCACATTGTTTGAATGCTTTGAAATTATTGTTCTCAAAAATATATGTAATCGGGGCTGGGGATGTGACTCAAGCGGTAACCCGATGGCCTGGAATGCGCGTGGCGCTGGGTTCAATCCTCAGCACCACATAAAAATAAAATAAAGATGTATCCACCAAAAACTAAAAACTAAATATTAAAAAAAATTCTCTTTCTTTAAAAAAATATATGTAATCTAACTCAGTGATATTCTCCAGTTCCATCTATTTAGTGGCAAATGTCATAATTTCATTCTTCTTTTAGGCTGAGTAATATTCTCATTCATATATATATATATATATGAATATATATATGTGTATATATATATATATATACATATATATATGTGTGTATATATATATATACACACATATATATATGTGTGTGTATATATATATATATATATATATATCACAATTTTTTAATCTATTCATCTGTTGAAGGGCACTTAAGTTGGTTCCATAGTTTAGCTATTGTGAGTTGAGCTGCTATAAATATTGGTGTGGCTGCATTACTGTAATATGCTGATTTTAAGTCCTTAAACTGAGAAGTGGAATAGCTGATTCAAATGGTTGTTCTATTCGAAGTTTTCTGAGGAGTCTCCTTATGGCTTTTCATAATGGTTGCATCAATTTGCATTCCCACCAGCAATGTAAGAGTGTATATTTTCCCCCACATCCTCCCTAACATTTATTGTTTTTTGTATTCTTGATTATTGCCATTTTCACTGGAGTGAGATGAAATTTTAGAGTAGCTTTGATTTGTTTTTCTCTAATTGCTAATGGTTTAGGCATTCCTTATTGTACAGTGAAAAATTAAAACATTAATGGACAGCAAAAAAATTCTAAATAAGTAGCAAGAGAAATAAAAATACACTTGATAAGCTTGAAATATTATATGTGGAACATTCAACAGCCAACAAAAAATACAACAGTATACGTATGATATCTAAACAGAAAAAAGTGTGTACATATAGAATGTGGATCACTAAGGAAACTCAATCAATGCAATATAATTAAAATTTAAATATAAAGGAACATTGAAAATATATTTGGATTTACAAAAACAATATTTTTGCTCTAAAGATATTAAGAAACCCCAATGGCATTTACTTATTTACTCCTTTCTTTGTTTTATGTTGGTAGGGATAAAACCCATGTCCTCATGCATTCTAAGTATAGCCTAACAGTGAGCTACATGCCCACCCCAAATGCTCTTCTTTTCTTAATACCCCACTTAAAAACAAAAGTAAAAACAAAACAACAGCAACAACAAAAACTACAGAAAAACATACTTAAAAACAAAACAACTAAAAATGATATAATCATTTTAAATATTAGTTTTCCCCAATTTCCTCAAGAAAATACTTGTTACTGTAGATTATTGGATCAGCAAAATGACTGGTAAGAATAAATGGAGATTTTGCCTCAAGATTTGATGGAGAGCCTGGTATTATGCTAAACTTTCTCGTATAATTTCCCAAAAAAACTACATATATGTCAAATTTTCCTAAGTGTTGGACATAGGCAGTGAATGCTGTGAACTCTGAGAAAAGGAAAATTCATGAGAAAAAAATAGTATAACTGGGCCAGCTCACTGGAGGGGAATGATTTTCTAAAACATTGCAGAAATTTGGAGTTCAAAAAGAATAACGGCCCTGGAGCATATCATAGATGGTGGATCAGAAAGAAACAAACTTAGCCACATCATCAAATCATGTTCAAACTGCTGAAAAAAGTCTTTAAATAAGCCAGAGAATATGCAAAACATTGTAGAAATGAGGATTAACTTTTAATTAGAAAAAAATAGACACTAAACACAATAACAGACCACCTTCCAAATGCTGTTAGAAAAATAAATACTGATAATTCAAAAGAGATAAAATTTCTCTTTCAAACTAAGGTAAAATTAAGAGTTCTAGATAAATATATTTAGGAAATTTATTACCATGAATACTAGGCTACAAGATGTGATAAAAGTAGTTATTCAGAAACAAAGGAAACCATGCCAAATGGAAACACTGATATATATATATATATATATATATATATATATATATATATATATATATATATATATATGTAAAGGAAAGATGTTTTGAGTTGAAAATAAATGAATATAAAAATAATGTTATTTATCTCATAATTCTTATATAGAACTGGCTCTTTAAAAGCAAACAAGTGCTATGATGTAGGAATTTAAAACACTTGTAGAACAGGTGTAAAATTGATACTACAAGGAACAGAATGCAAGTAAAAGAAGTTCATTGGATGCATGAAGTGTGCAGAGTGAAATAGAAAACATAAAAAAGGAAAAGTAGAAGAAAATAGTTCAAAATGGAAATATTAAGTTGGAGTTAAAAAATGAGAAGTGAGAAGCAGGAACTGGTCTGTATAAGTGTCAGCTATGAAATAAAAAAATGCAAACTGTGAATGATGAGATGTTAATCCAGTATACAAGCATATCTTCAGCTCTAGAGAAACTAATAAAAATAAAAATTTTAAAATGAGTTCACCTTAAAAGCTAACATATACAAGAACCCTCTCTAAAGTAGAAAACAATACCTAAATATTTGAAATAAATATATTATAATGGATTCTAAGAGTAGAACTTTGTAAAGATCAGTCAATATAATTCCTGATTGAAAATCAGCAAATCAAACACATGTCTATAACTGTAGAGGATAATCATTAAAATGGGTTATCTAGAGATAAATTTCTTCATGCTAACAACAAAATAAACCAAAAGTGCCCAGTAAATGAACAACTTCCACAAATTAGTATAAAACAGAGAGAAATATAGATAAATGATATGATAGCAATTTAAATACATGAATTATTTGATGAAAATCATTAATTCATTTGTTTCTGGAAACAAATGTGAAATGTGAAATTGTATTGATAGGTGTCATGAATATATACATTTTCCTAATAATTAAAAAGAGCCAATCACAAACCTCATTTTTTCTAAAATTTCAATGTGCTTTAAGTGATAATTAAAGCTGTTTAAATTTTAATAAACACATACAACAAAGGCATATTTTAGTTGAAAACTTCATTTATCAAAGTATTATAATATTAAACACTAAACATTTTTAGATGTTTCAAAAAAAAGTGATTATAAATAACCTCAGATATTTTACTCTATTTCAATACTTTGCTTACATAACTGCATAAGGATTTTATCGTAAAAAAAAAAAAACCCTTTTCCTGTAAATGTTGCTGCAGTGATTATAAAATCACTTATTTTATGGACACCTAACAAATGCTTAGGGAATGAATCATTAAGCATACCTCATCACCATGGTTTAACTTCTGCCTCACTTTCAATATAGCACAGTAGGAAGAAAACAGTCTCTGCCTTTGTAAATCTCTCTGATAAGGTTGTGAAATCCCCTCCCACTCCAGACTGGGTTATCTTGGGCAAGTTACACTACATATTCTTTTTTATTTTATCTTTATCTTTGAATAACTGTGAGATTAAACCATATAATCATGCTATGCACAAGATTGGCACATAGGTACTTTCCAGAATTATAATTCTCCTGTTTTCTCAAATACCCAGGCTGTATGTATCAAGTTTATAAGTAGTTTGTTTTTCTATATACGGTCTTCTTTTCAATCATATGTCCTTGTAGATACTGTTTTCCTTGGCCATGAAACTTACAAATTTTTGGATCATCATGAATTTCTATTGATTTTTAAAGATTCAGATACTTTTTTATTATATCTTCATTAATTTTCTTAAAACACTGATTTGAAAATTATTTAATACACATTTAATTATTATTAGTTTAGCAATTAAATATATTTATTTACTAAATAAATAAAGAAAAATTCTACATGTTTCTTCTTGATAGGGAAGGGAAATACTGATTTTTATTATATCTCTGTACAAAAATGAATCACCATATACCTTGCATCTCCCTCCAGCCACAACACCCATTACCCATTTCATATCCTCACCAAAGAACACAATCTATTTCCATTGCTGCATGACCCAGTCCTTACTCACAACCTCCATTCCTACTTTTCTCACAGCCTCTGTCATCAATCATCTTCAGTGTTATTAATGGCCTTCACAGTGGTTGCCAAAACTATAAAAAAATTCTCAGTCTTAAAACCTCTCAACAGTATTTGTCATAGTTGGCAATTCCCTTTGATAATGTCCCCTGTACTTTTGGAGGCACTAACATCTCTTGTTTCCTGCTATCCAGTGGCTACCACTCATCCAAAATGCTTCATCCACTCCATCTCCATGTCTAAGTGTCTGAGTGCCTCCATACTGCTCCTTACTAACTACAATGCCTCTTCAGCAAATGTCAGAGTACTTTATCTTGAGGTACCAACTATGTTGTGAAGAAACCCGAAATTCAAACCTCTAGGCTTTTTCTAGAGCCAACTCAGTATATCCACTTGGCTATTTAAAAGTACTTTCACATGTAATATAGGCAAAACTTTAATTTAAACTTGACCCTAAGCCACAGCCATTTCTTTCATCAAGTTCTTCAAGTTTAAATCATTCTATGCATCTCCCACCATGTATTTTGTCCACCAGCATTTCCTGTTGGCTTTTTTTGAAAGCTTTTCTAATTCTGAACACATCTTCCTTCCTCTCCTAACAAAGTCCTAATGTAAGTCCTTAGTTTCTCTACTTCTAAAATATTTAATCAGGTTTTTATTAAGTTTCTCTGTATTTATTTGTATATTCTTTCTCCTCTTTTTCAGTATTATATCCAGAGATATTTAAAAATCCAAAACATCTCAAGCTCCTATCCACAATTGACTATCCAATGGCTTTCCTCCAGACTTAGAACAAAACCTATGATCAACTCTAAGACCTACCAAAAATTATAGCCCATCATTCCTCACTTAAAATATGCATTTTGAAATTACTGCAGGACTTTCCAAGGGGTACAGAGGCTGAGGAAATTTTCATATGATACACTGAAGATCCCCAACTACTCTTTGTTCTCTTCTCCGTGATTATTTGCCCTGAGAAAAGTTGCCAGGATGGTTCTTTGTTTTTGCCACCATGTTTACAATCTTCCTTTCACTTTACAAAGGATGTCCTACCACTACCACTTGAGAAAGAGATTTGCTTAAGGATTTTACAAACTTTTGCTGTATTATTCTAGAGGACTTGTGAATGAAGACCCCTTTATCAAGTATTGTGCTTGGGTTCTTTTTTCCTGGTATCCCCACCACATACATACTTACATGCTTTTTTTGAAAGCCTTTTCCAATTCTGAACACATCTTTCTTTCTCTCCTAACAAAGTACTAATGTAAGCCTTTAGTGAATATTCTATCCTCTCTCTCTCTCTCTCTCTCTCTCTCTCTATATATATATATATATATATATATATATATATATATACACACACACACATATATATATATATATATATATATATATATATATAAAGTATATACTGAAGATATCTGAACTATCTTTCTCTATATATAGAGAAATGATTATATATATATATATATATATATATATATATATATATATATATAAACTCTATATCCCATATGTATGGTACCAATAAGTATATTTATAATTAGATGTCCATATACTTGCAGTTATGGTTGATAGATAATACAATGGCATTAGAATTGGCAATGTTCTGTTGTATGTTAGAATAATCTGATTTCAAATAGATTGTAACATCATTACTTTACCATAAGTTTGCCTCTTTAATCTATTAACCATTTTCAAAGAATGTTACACTCCTTATGGAATATTTTAAGAGTAAAATAGCTAAATTCATAGGTAAATAATATTTAGTTTAACAGCCCATTGTTTTAATTCAGGCAAAAACTCGTGAGAAGTTTTCAGTAAAGGGATGCTTCCAGCTGTGGGGAGGGAGGGAGACAAACAACCTCCAGCTGATATTTCTTTTAGGATGTACCTCAGCTGCAAAGATCTACTTCATCCATGCTCAAGGACTTCACCACATAGCACTCTCTGGTTATTGAATCAGGTGGAAATATAAAGAGCTACAGAACATATTGACGAAAAAATATTCTCTCCAGAGCTTCCTGACAGGTGAGCTAAGGATTTTTCAGGTCTACACTATGGTTGGACTTTCTCTTTCACTATTTCTACTTATTCACTATCACTTCCTTTCACAGATATTGTTTCAAATAAATATTTTGAATATTTGATCTCAGAATCTGCTTCTGGAGATTTTAAACAGTAAGAGGTTGTATAGGAGTAGCCTGAGAAAGCAGATAAGAAATCAGAATTTGGAGTTATATTACTCACTGTTCAGATTAAATGAGGACTTCATCACTAATAATAGGTAAAATAAAGACTTTTTGCTGAGACTTTAATGATTAAAAGTCTATCAATGGTGAATTGGAATCTTGTCCACTTGATATATATGCTAATGTATATATGGTATCAGAACTTTGAGATGTAAGCAGAAAAGAGCAGGTGTAAGTTCTCTAGAATTGAGTTCTTATTGCAAACCATCTTTATCAAATGGAAAATGAACAGCTAAGGGGAGTATTAGAAGACTGAAGATCATTCATGAAATCCTGAAGCCCTCTTTGCCAACATACAAAGGAACTCTCATTTTTTAGACTTTGGATAGTGGAGAAAATTAGTACTAAGCCTAGCAGTTAAATGTCATTATGTCTGACATTAAAAGGAACAAACAACAACAACAACAATAAAAACAGTTAACCCAAGTAGATGCAATGTGTCCTGATTGGGAACATGTGGATTTTGACTTTCATATTGTCCTGAATTTCTATGAGCTATGTTTATCAAGAGCTACCACTCCCAAGAGACAAGGGCAGAATTGGTAGTACCTTTGTAGATGTAAAATTTCTAGGGGAAGTAAGTCCAATTGCATATCTGTTTGAATCACAATATGACCCCTGAAGAATCAGATGGATCCTGGTGGATACTTGCACACTATGTCAAACTCAACAAGAAGCTACCATGCGTGAGATTATTTTTTCTTTTTTTTGGTCCTGAAGTATATTAATATTTGTAAGATGTGTGGTATGAACTCTTTGATTTGACAAATGCATTGTGTTGTATCCCAAGTATTTAAAAAATCAGAAACAGTTTGTATTATTTTATAATCAACCAAAACATATTTTTATTATTTCATCTTTAGTTATGTTAATTCCCTTGTGCTCCATAAAATTATATACTGAAGATATCTAAACTATCTTTTCTCATGGAGCATCACCTTGATTTATTATCATGATGAGATAATTTTTGATATGGCTTAGTGAACAAAAGGTGGCTAATACAGAGTGCTTTTAGTCAGACACATGTGTCCCCAAAAGTGGAAGATTAAACCTATACAAATTAAGAAGATTACTACTATCCAAGTTTTGGTGTTTAGTTGTCAAGTATATGCCAGGACATCTTCTCCAAAGTAGAAGATGAATATTTTAATTTGAACTTTGTACCATAAAAAAACAAGTCAAAATGTCTCATTGATCTCTTTGGGTTCTGGAGAGACTATATTCTACCCCTAAGTATAATCGCCTAGACCATATATTACCTGATGCAAACAATTCCTACTTTTGAATGTGGCCTAGAGTAGGAATTTCTCTTGCAGCAAGGCAATGTTTCGGACCCTTAGTTTTCTTTGGTACTTAGGATCTGGCAGATCCTATAGTGTTAGATGTATCTGCTACGTACCCTTTGTGGAAAGGCTCATTGGGAGAGTCACAACACAAGATCTTAGTGTTCTGGAGTAAGACATGCCATTAACTAAATAGAATTATAAGATTTCTGAAAATCAACCAACTCCTGATGTGCTAACTAGCCCTCACAGAGGATGAATGTCTGATTGAAGAGAAGCAACTACGCAGCTAACACTGTCCATCATGAGTGAAGCTCTCAACACACATCAAATCATAACATGCACAGGATCAGCAGTGATCAAATATAAAATAGATGAGGTAATCCCATCACCCAGAACAGGCAGAATCAGTCATGAGCAAAAGACCCATATTCTTACGGTGTCTACCACAATTGTGCCAGTGCCTCTTCTTCAGTTTGAGGAGGAAGAGAATTCCACGCCTATTTCCTGGATGCTGAGCTTATTGTTTCAGTGTAAATAAAAAAAATGGATAGTAGCTGCCTTACTGTGTCTGCCTTACTGTAATTGCCTTACATGAGTCTCATATAGGTGGCCTTAAGAAAAAAAAAGTGATCATTTGTCCCAATGGACGAATTTCAAGAAGAATTATTTAAAAAATAGAAGGAGACTTGTGAAGAAAAGTGAGTGGCCAGCCTGTAGAAGATTGAAAAATTAACGTTGAGAAGCTCTGGGTAGACTGATGAAGATGGACATATGGAGTAGGCATAGAGTTTGAATGATTATACTATCTACCCACCAGAGAGTACTTACCAAAGAAAATTCAGTAAACAACTAAGTAGGCAAAGTGAAATAGTAGGCTGATATCAGTTAGCCATAGCAACTCACCATTCAATGCTGGCATAACTGCCATAAGAGCTAAGTGGTTCCAGTGACAGATGTGGAGGTAATGCACATATCCCAACATGATGGACTAATGCTTACCAAGAGTTATCTAGCATCACTGATTGTGTGACCTACCAGCATAAAGATTAACTCTCCATCTCTTATGTAATCATTTCCCCAGGTGACAAGTTGGATATTTGAGGATAATTTGACTTTATTAGGCTTCTTCCATTTTTTGGGGGGGGGGGCGGGGAAGACTAAGTATTTTGGTCTCAAAGGAATGCAAATTAGATCTGTCAATGTGGACTCCTACACAAGATTGAATCAGACCAAGAAGTCCAACTTTCACAAATGAGGGTGATATGGAAGTGGACCCATGACCATGATATCTACTGGTCATATCACTAACCATACCATTCAGCAGCTGTTGTTTTGATAGTTGGAGCTGCTTGGTTAAGTTGCAACTGAAGTCTTTACACAGAGACAGTCGGCTTCAAAGATGAGAAACCATCCTCTAGGAGGTAGTACATAACCAAACCTGAGGCATTTATATTATGTTTTGTCTAAAGGATAAATGAGACATGAATCAAAATTTCAACACTCAATGACCTTTATACTGTCTTCATCAAGTGTGTACTACTATTACTTTTAATTTAAATTAAACTTAAAAATAACACCATAGCCTAGAATTTTTCAAAGGTATATTTTGATCACATCAATAAATCACAAGATATAATGGGAGTTTTTATTATTATTATTATTATTATCACTATTCCACAGGAAGAAGATTGAAGTCCAAGAAGTACAGATGAAGTTTTAGATTTTTGGTGAAAAGAAAAAGAAAAGTCATGAAATTCATTTCAAAATTAACATCCAAGTGAATTAAAAACAAACAAACTACAAAGGGTTTATTATGTTTCTACTACAATCATGTAAGTGTGGAGGGAAGATTGAGGAATGTTTGCTAAAATTCTAAGTATCAAACATAGGACCAACTCTTTATTATTTTCCGTTAAAAACACAATACTTTATTTTAACTAGAAAAATTCCCTATATATTTTAAAAATATAACCATTAAACAGTTTCCTCATTAAAAATAAAAGTAAAAAAAAAGAAAAGGACAACCCTATTTTCTCTTCAGAAAGTAAAAAATTATCCATCTTATTTTATAGTAAAAATTAGTTTAATGGAACAATTCTCATTATGTGTTCCCTTTGGGTATTGCAAGTAAAATTTTAGAAGCAGTTTGTTTTGATAATTGTGGCATAAATGGGGTCTCTGTTTCAGCGTAAAGGAATAAAACATGAATAAATCAGGCATTTGTGTATAAATTCCCTATTCTTTCACTGAGGGGAACTAAATATTTGTAGAATTACAACAGAAATATAATAAAAGCAATGTAAATAGTTGTTGAAGGGAAACTGAATGAGGAGATAATGAGACTCTGTTGAGAACAACAGAACTGAATGAAATTATACCACAGTACTAAAACTGCCCTTTATGTCAAAGAGCTCATGCAAATTGCTTAAGCAGAGCTAAATATATAAAAAAATTGATATGGACTACGTTAGTTAAGTACTAAGGGAAACATTAAGAAAGAGAAACATGATTTTTACTTGGATTAATTAGGTGAGAATTTCAAGAGCTGATTATTTTATAGAGCAGTTTTGCAGCAGAACAAAGGGAAAAAAATGACACAGAGTTAAAAAGAAAAATGAGTTGTTTTTGTTAGTCCCTTGAAGCAAGAGCAAAGAAGCTAAAACCTCAGTATTGAAACCAGCATAACAATGTTAAGTAATACTGAAAAAACAATGTCAAAAAATACTGGAAACAGATATAATTTTCTTACCTTAAGCAAAATCAGTACCAAGAACAAGGCAATCATAGCTTTATTTTTTGTTAGTATTTGCTCTACTAAAATAAAATAATCAACCACCTAAACTAGCTTATTTATCAAATTCCAGATTTCTCATTGAGATTTCCTCAAGACCAAAGCTGAGCTGAACCAACCATTCCAGTTATTGCATCCTGTATATCTAATCCCACGAATTCTTTCTCACAAATTCTACCATAAAATCACAGTCTTAGGCTTGAAACACTGAGATAATCATCTGCTGTGCATTTAGAGTTTAATAAACCTGGTTTTCCTTGTTCAACAGAATTTAGTGTTGGTCATATAGGGAATGGATAGTTGATAATGCTAAGGCTGGGTAAACTACCTTGTTAATCATATTGTTAATCAACCCACTCTATTATGAAAACAAACAAACAATAACAACAATAAAACAAATAATTTTCATCTAATCTTTCAGGCTGCCCAATAGTTTATTAAGATGCAAAAAGTTACTTGAGGCTACAAATAATTTTTAAATACTGTGCTTATATCATCTCTGAGAATGAGAAAAATTAATATAAAGAGAATGAAGAAAGAATATGAAAACAAAGGAAAAACAAAATACCTTATAGATAACCTGGTTATATTTTGAAAGTCATCTAAGATTACCATATTTTTTCTACTCCAAGTGATAGGAAACAGACAAACCATAAGCAGCAGGAAATGAGGCTAAAAGAATAATTCTATAAACTGGACTAACTCTGCTCACACCCACATGCTTTCATTGCTTAAAAAAAATCAATATTCCTGTAGCCCTAGTTGGCTTAAATCAACAGGATATGTTGAACAGCACATCACCTGCAGGAGAAATGCAGGCTTGAAATGCCAGTAAAAACAGCACAAGTTACCCTGAAAGTGGGGAGGCTGAGATTTTGTGACCTTTACTCAAACTATATTCCAGAACCCAGGGACGCCATGATAATTCCCTCTAACCATAATACCTGTAACAATAGGTTCTAATTAAACCAGTCTGCTGAGGCCAATGTGACCTAGAGTTGTCATGCAGTAGGGACTGGATGTTAGGATGTCATCCTGCTGCAGTCAGTAGTCAAGAAGTAGACCTCAGTGAGACTCTGGTAAAACTGGAGGGTAGGAGAAAAATGCTGTCTTTCTCTTGTTTGAGAGACCTACTTCCTCTTTTGAGAGTTTCTTCATTTGTCCTTTCTGATAAATTGAGCAACACGCCTGAAATATTTCTGGAACGATTGCAAGAGCCAGTAAGAAAGGACTGCCCTGGCTGCTTTGGCTTCATGCAGCATCCTTTACCCTATGGACAGTAGTACTTTAATTAGCAAAGATATAAAAAGTATTATTTAAAAAGACAACCCATTTTAACTTTTACATTTTGCAATGATAGACATCCATTTTCACTATTATAATGAAGTGTTTCTTTAAGGCAAACTAACTTTCTAAAGAAAAGAAGAATATTTAGATCACAATTTGGGGTGCTAAAAGTCCAAAAAGCATTGTGCCAATACTAGCAAGACCCCTGCCCCCTTGGCAGGATCATCTCATGGCTGATAGGTGTGGCAGGAACATGTGAGGAAGGAAGAGATAACATTTCCCAATTAAAAGGTAGAGAGAATTTGGTGTCCCCAAACCCCCTCCAAGGACATCCTCTCAAAAGACCTGCCATAAGTCCCCACCTCTGAAAGGTTCCATCCCCTCACCCTGAGAACAGGCTTCCAACACACAGACCTTCTGGGGTACAAACTCAAATCATTACCAAACCATAGGAATAGTTGAGGAGACTCTAAGAGGAAATGAAATTTAGTATGATTAAAAAGAGCCAATCACTGAGTAGCATTCTGTACTATTTACAGCTGTTGCTTATAGTTACAGAAGTTTTAATTACTGTTACATTTTGAATCTTAAAATATGAGGAAATAAACACCTCAATTAGAAAGAACTAGTATTAAAATATTAATGATAGCTGCCTAATTTGATTCACAATATAAATATATTAATTTCTATATTTTTACATTATAAATATGCTAATTTTTATTTTTTCAGACACGAAGAATATGTTTGGTATGGCAATTTACTCTATATTTAGTGTAGCACAAAGAACAGTAGCCAAAACCAGCTAAGTTCTAGCACAAAGCAGGAAACAAAGTGGAGGAACGAAACCTCTACTCAGGCAGCATTTTTCTATGGCTAGTTTCTACTTGGTCACTCCATATTAAAGGCACCCAGAAATTCTCTTTGTGTTTGCTTCTGTCCATAAGCATTCATGATTTTGTTGTTCTACCAACTGACTTGCCTTAATTAAAATTCCTGTGTTCAAAACTTCTGAGTTATTAATTTAGGTAATTTCTTGGAAAAATGCTGTCAGAACTCACAAACTTTTATTGAGACTATAGATGGTCAATTTGTTCACTTATTGTCTAAACTACTGTTCAGGATATTGAAGAAAAAGAAAGGTGGGAGGAGGAGAGTTGGTCCTAAAGATCAAATTATGGAAGCAAATAAACACTTCACATTGTTTCTTTCATCGGAGGCCATAGACATCAAAATTACAGAATTTCTGTACATTGGAGAACCTGATCACTGTGTTGAATTTTTAATACTTTCTTTTGCTTTTCTTAAGGAGCTATTTTAAATGCTAAGAATCAGATATTCTAACTCTTTGCATTCTATATGAAACTTTTTCTCATTCATTTATTTTAGACCCTCAATATTCTTAGCTCCTAATATATGCCAAATACATATTGGACATATTAAATAAAAGCATGAAATAAAAAGTAAGAGTCTGTAGTCCTGGATTTACATTTCTGGTCGTATAATATAACAGACTATATCCCTGGAGAATTCAGGGAGAAGGAGGTGGAGAATAGAAACATTTTAAAATGCATCCCTTAGCTAGCCAGACATAAAGAACCTGCAGCAACAAAGAGACCAAAACTAACAGAAGACATGAAGCATCCTGAATTTAGAGAGAAAATAGGAACTTTTTCCTGGGGATGTTTGCTGAAATATAGTGATTTCAGATTTCTGTATTATGGTCACACAGTTTAAAGGTCAGAACCCATGAAAGCTAGGTTAACTTGTATAAAAGACTAATAGGAGACAGATATGATTAACACCACAAAAAACCACAAGTGCGTTATAAGGTAAGCTAGAAATAAACTCCACACAAAGATAGAAAATGTAGTTCTTCTGAGAACCCAGTGTAAAAGACTGCTTCTTTGTATCCATTTTATCCGTTTCAGAATGTCTCCACTTTGAAAAAAGTTTTTGAGTGATCATAAGCCAATAGAAAATATGCAAGAAGTTGATATAAATGTGTTATTTACAAACAGTTTCAATCCAGGACTCAAACAATTTGCAGAGATATCATCATTCTAATGAACTTAAATAAAAAGATGTTAAGAACTAGGTAAAACAACAGAGAGTAATGTGAGATCAATCAATGTGACCATCCAGTGTCTTTGGTCTAGTAAAGATGGAAGAACACTGAAAGAAAAAGTCTGAAGATATGAGTAAATTTTAAATAGATCAATTCTCTCAAGGAATTGAAACCTTGTTCAAAGGGTGATCTAGCACTGCTACTGTCTAACCCTCAGGTGACTTATATATGCTAATATAAATATTTTCTGGAGGGAGAGAATACCATCTAGATATTATGCCTGTTTCCTTTGTTGTATACACAGTCTATTTTGAATAGGAGGCAAAAGTATAGTTTTTTGGTCTCATGATGAGATATAGATTCCCTACTTGCCTTGTATCATTATGTAAATCTGCATACAAGATGATTAGATTAAAATCTAATTATGCCTAATGAGTTAGGTAACAATCTTAAACTTCAGACTAGGCTGACCTGCTGCAGTTTTTATAGCAGATAAAACACAGCTGAAGTTAGAATTAGTGAACTGGAAGACAGAGATGAAAAAATATTCAGAACACAGAAGTTGGAGAAAAGAAATAGATGATAGAAAATAAAAATGAGATGTGAGATACAAGAGGGCCTAATATTTACTTAAATGTATTTTCAAATTAAGTAAAGAGAAAAACATTGTTATGACTTTATTCTTCCAGTTGAACAGTGACCACATGGTGTTCATCTTAATGTTAAAATTTAAAATATATCACTTATTCATATTAAATAGCCATTCAATATCTAAAACTATAAATAAAATTTATGACTCCCTTCCCCTGGTAAATTATGAAACCTAGAACACAAGTTCTGAAAATTTAAAATATTTTGTATTATAATTTTATGAATTTATATCTTCTCCACTAAAAAAAAAATCACTATTCTACTCTTCCAATATCTTTTAATATAACTTAGGGGATTCATGTTCTAAATACCTAATGAAGTACAGCATAAGAGTAACAGCATGTGTGAATATATATATATATATATATATATATATATATATATATATATATAAAATATGTGTTCTAATATGTATATGTGTTAGAAAAAGTAAAAATTGAAGATGAGACTTCATCAACATTACAGGCTTTTGATGAATTAGTTCTTGAAGATTGCATAGTACTTACCTGTATATAAAGGGGAAAAATTATTTTCACTTAGTACACAGTCTAAATGTGTACTTAATCATAAATTACATCAAATATATTAACATGGTTAAAATATATAGACATATAAGTATTTCCAAAACCAGAAAAAATATATGATTAATATAATTAAGTCTATTTGCATATTTGACAAAGTTGCAATATTACTAATATCATATGTCAAAAATCTCTTTATTCTGTATAGTTTTTTATTTGTTACAATCTAAAATGTATCTCTTTCCAATAATGCTTTAGTACTTTAAAACACTATTTCACTGGAGCTACTAATCACGTCTACATTAAGTCAGGAAAGGAAGCTACTTGGAATTTCCATTTCACATGAAGATTCATTAGTATTATTCTAACATGCATTTAATTGATATTCTCTAAATATTATTGTAAAGGTAAAGGGATTTTGTATGATCAGCAATCATATATGCACTATTGTCAGCTATACCAAATGCCCTGGGCATTAAATAAATGTAACAAAAGTTAGAATTACTTTCTGTATCATGAAACTAAATTAATTAGTATAAAACTCATTTATTTTATTCATCAATATAATTAAAGACATGTCATCCCGTATAGTTCTTTGTCTCCTCAGTGATGAACTTGTGTTACATATCCTCTGGCAATTTTTACTTAGTGAGAATCATTGTATATAGGAAAGTAAAATAGAATTGCACAGTCAATTATATATACTTGTGATCATAAAAATGAAAAGGTAGATGGGCATGGCATACTTGTGATCCCAGCAACTTGGGAGGCTGAGACAGAAGAATTTTAAGTTCAAAGCCAGCCTCAGCAACAGCGAGGCACTAAACAACTCAGTGAGATCCTGTCTCTAAATAAAATACAAAAATAGGGCTGGGGGTGTGGCTCAGTGGTCGAGCACCCCTGAGTTCAATCCCCCAGTATCAAAAAAAGAAAAGAGAAGATATTTTATAAATTAAATTTTGAGCATAATTTTGTTGAATTAACAGCACACTGAAGATTTGTTAATCAATTAGATTTTGTGCAAAGTTCAAATTTACACCTTATTTACATAAAAATTTCTCTAATAATAAGTATTTGCTATTTTCTTCTTTAAAATTGTTTTGTATATATGTCTATCCCACTAAAATGTCAAAATCAGGACTGGATCATTTCTGGCTTGTTCCTTAGTACTAGATTGTCATTTTTCACGTAGTACCAGTCAAAGTTATCAGAGAAGAACACTTTTATAATTTGTCAATTTGCAATTTGGCCAGGTGGTTATTGGTCTTTGGAGAAATTACATACTTTGAAAAAGAGAATGACATATTTTTAAATTTTAGCCAGAGTTTAGATAATTATATTTCATTTATCTTCTAATGAGACAGTTTTCCTGGGAAGTATTTTTAAGAAACACTGGGAATATTTTCAATTATGTTGTTGTAGTAGGTGTTACTGTTTATAGGCAGTGGAGTCACCTGTCCCCTTGACCCAGAGCCTTACTTTTGACCAAAGGTCACTTCCTGGAATTCTTACTGTCTTGCTTTCTGAAGCTGAGGACAGCAGGGTATCCATTAAACCCATTGCTAAGTAAGGGGGAGTTTAAACAAAGAGTAATATTATAAAATCACTAAAATGTATCAAATGGAGACTAATGTTTGTTTGGAATAAAGGAGCAGAGTTTTTATAAGTTATTCTTGACATGTAGTTTATTTAACAGCAATTAATCTCTGATTCAGATTATTTAATTAAGCCAGGCACAGGGCACAAGCCTATGATCCCAGTAACTCAGAAGGTTGAAATAGGAGAGTTATAAGTTTTGGCAACTTAACAAGACCCTGTCTTGAAATAAAAATGATAAGGGCTACAGATATAGTTTAGTGATAATCCCCAGTACCAAGAAAAAAAATCACAAAACAAAACATTATTTAATTGAAACTTATTATTTGATCTGCTATGCTAAATCTATATGTTTACTGTAATTTCAATGCAGTGTGGAATTTGTTAAATACACATTTTAAAAATTAAATTATTGCTAGATTCCCTAACAATGTGAGTTCTAGCGAGACATAAAACAAATAAATAGAATAATTGAAGACTTAATTACCACTCTATCAGCCATTATATAAAGTTTAAATAGATTAAACTCTGCAATTAAGACAGAAATTGGCAGAATGAGTAATATTGTTCAACAATACAGTGTCTACAAGAGGCACAAATTAGATTTGAAGGTACACATAGGTTGAAAGAAACAAGAAGCAAAATATACAATGCAAAATATAAAAACAGATGGAATGCATAAATTAATGTTAGTTGAAATAGACTCAAAGACAATGTTTTTATTTTCTTTTTTTTGTGTGTTTTTGTTTGTTTGTTTGTTTGTTTTGGTACCAATGATTAAATCCAAGGGTAATTAACCACTGAGACACATCCTCACCCTCACCCCTTTTTATTTTTTATTTTGAGACATGTTCTCACTAAATTGCTTAGGGCCTTGGTAAGTTGCTGATGAAGGACAATGTTTTCAACAGAGGTAATGATATTTTATCATAATAAAAATATCAGTCCTTCAAGAGCATAATTTAACTACAACCATATACATATAAAAACAGAGTCTCAAACATACATGAAGGAAGATTGAAAAAATTGAAGGGAAAAACAGATAAATCAAGTGTAGTAATTAAAAACTTCATTATCCTACTTCCATGAATAGATAGAACAAATAAACACATCAGCAAAGCAATAGGAGAATTTAACAACAGTATAAACTAACTCTACATAGTGGACATCTGTAGAGCATCCCAACCAACAACACCAGAATACACATTACTTTCAAGTACACATGGAATATCCTCCAGAATACTCGTAAACCATAAAAATAAAATAAAATGCATCCAGTTTAAAAGGAAAATTAACAAGAATTGTATTGACAGATTGTATCATTTTGTATTTGTAAAAATCCCGAGGAGTTCTAAAAATCTTTTAGAGTTAATATGAATTCAGCAAAGTTTCAGAATATCAGATGGACATGAAAAATTCAATTGTATTTCTATATGAAGGAAATGAACAATCTGAAAATGAAAAGAAAAAGATCTCCATTTGCAATGATATTCAAAAGGACATTTAGGAATATAGTTAACTAAATAAATATGACTTATACACAAAAATCCACAGAATTTGTTACAAGAAATGAAAAAAAATAATTCTGGATACAACATGGGGGTACAGCTATCTCTTCTAAATACTAATTTTGTTTCCCTCAAATTTACACCCAGAATGTGGCATTGCAGGATCATATAGAAGTTCTCTTTTTAAATTTCATACAATTTTCTATATTGGTGGTATTGTATTATGTTCACATCAAAAATGCATAAGGATTCCCTTTTCTTATACTCTCACCAATCTTTGTTATCTAATTCCTTTTCTAGTAAGTTTGAGGTTATATGATTTGGGGTTTTAATTTGACTTTATGAGATATTTCATAATGCCTGTTGGCCATTTGTATGTCTTCTTTTAATAAAGGTTTAGTTCCTTCAACCATTTTTAAGTGCTTTATTTATTTTTCTGCTATTGAGTTGTTTGAGTTCCTTATGCATTTTGTATGCTAGTTATGTATTATATGTAAGGCTTGCAAATGCTTTCTCCCATAACATAGGTTATCTCTTCATTCTGTTATTTATTTTGTAGTGTAGAATCTTATTAGTTTGATGCAATTCTTTCATAATTACCTATGCATACAACTATTTCTATCTGGTTTTAAACAGTACAAATATAAATAACCTAATTAAGAAGGGCAAATTTTCTGGATAGATCTTTTTTCACAGAAGATATACAAATGGCCAATATGCACACAAAATGAAGGGAAATCTCATTAGCATTAATAGAAATGAAAATAAAACCACAGTGGGATACCACTTCACATTACCTGGGGTGGGTATCCTATAGAAAAAGAAAATAGCAAGAGCTGATGGGTGCAAGCTGGCACCCAGGTTTGTGAGTCTGAATTGTTGAAGAGTTGTGGGAGTTTCTGCCTTTGGATGCTGTTTTCACTGTTAGCTTACAGTTACACTTTGGTGGGTTCTTTCCAACACATTCTTTCAATACGGATTTTGTCCTTTATGTATTACAGATGTGTTGGGAATTAGTAAATCAAATTATTTCTGGAGCTTTAATGATCAAACCTCCATTCCTACTTTTTAGTCCTTTAAATCAACTAGACTTGCTCAGGTATTGATGATTTTAAATGAAACCTGGTTTTGCCTTGTATTCTGTTTATTTAACTGAGCTACATTATCCATCTTCAACCCTAGAGCTAAGTCATTTTCTCTAACAGAGCATCCCAGTTACCTCTGGCCAGCTTCACATAGTGTCGTCTTACAAGATCTCAGGGCCAGGCCTCCTTAGAGTATGCAAAAGAACATATTATTTGCCATAGGTCCTAAAATACATGGAGTCTAGATGATATTAAAGTTAAGTTAGATTTCTTAAGATGAAAAATTACACAATATTATTGCTCTGGATCTTAAGAATTAGGTTGTCACTATGGTAATTAACCAATAGACTATGACACTCGGTGTGGTAATAACTCCATTAGAAAGCTGAAAAATACACCAAGCATTGACAGAATCAAGACAAGCCAAAATTGTTAAAATACCTGTATATTCTAATAACAATCTCTGTGTATGACTGTTGTAGTTCTTAATTAGCATGAATTGTATAGACTGTTACTTTAAAAATGTTAAGTATTTTAAAGTATATATTAAAATTTAAAAGCAGCCTATTTTTCTTAGGATTCTTCAGATATTACTGACCATCTCAGTCCATTACAGCTCCCTCTATGAAAAGATTTTCTGACTCCCAATATGCAAGATTCAGGGTGACTTTGTAAGTGTGCTGAGGAAATATTTTGGTCCTATTTCTTTCCATGTTGGCACAGACCAATTAGAAATCAATTAGTAATTGTAAGTTTATTATTCACCTGGGCAGCTCATAAATACCATGATAAATTCTTTAACGATTTGTAAATTTATATGGAGGTTACTAAACCTAAGAGTGATTCGATATGTATAGAGCAGCTGTGAAGTCTCTAAAGACCATAATGAAAGCAAACCATTCTGTCAACATCGCTGAACAAATTGTGCCATTAAAGCTGGTGACAGTGATTTAGAAGATTTGACAGTTTCATTCATTTAACAATTATTTCCTGAAGTCTGCTGTATGCCAAGAATTGTGCTAGGTGCCAAGAATTTAAGGTTGAATAAGAAATAGGCACTGTTTTAAAGGATCATTATTTAATGGGAAAGACAAATGTAAACAAATAATTACAGAACAGGGAGATAAGTGCTAAAATGAAAGATCGTATAAGGTGCTGTGGAAATACAGAGGAGGGACACCCACAGTGTGCCTGCCTTTTGAAGGGAAGAAAATAATAAATTTAACTTAATAATATGCATAAGGTCTTTTACAACTCAAGAAGGAATTAATCAATGAAGACAGAAGTAGGACTCCTGGTTTGAGATAATTACAGCCTAGGAATTTTAATAATTTAAGCAAAACATTATGAGACAAATAATGATATGTACATATAACAAAGAGTATTGCCTACAGGTCTGCAGGTGCATATGTAATAATTTATATTCATGTAGTATTATTTTAATGTCAAAACTGATTTGAAGACAAAGGAGGAAAATTTCAGGAAAAATGATTGATAAAATGGCTTGATTCTATATACTTGGTAAGCATTTCTATTATAATTGTTAATTATTTCCTATGCTAGCATATCTTTAATACAGTTGAACCTAAATCTATATGACACTTCAGAGGAAACTGATTTTGTTCTTTGCATATGCCTTTTCTATAAGCAAGAAATAGCTATTAATGTAATTGTTGTTTGTGTATACATACACACAAGGGAAAAGTGAGGCTGATAATTAAAACATTAATATAAATTATTTCTAATTTGAAATATGAATGACATTTTTATCATTGTGCTTTTTATCTATGATTGTTTTCATGCTTAACATAGTTTACCTTTATAATTAGAAAAAATAAAGTTTTGTTGGTAAAAAGAAAACTGGTCATTATAAAACTTATACTGGGATGACAAAATGTAATGCTTTCTGTACTAAGATTTTAATAGATATGATGACCAATTTTATCTATGTAAACAGTTAAATAATGCTTTTGTTTGTATATATTAAATCATCTTCATGTTTTACAGTTTTTAGCTTATTGGTCTCAGGGAATCTCTCTTCTTACCACTCCCCCAAAACATTAGGTTATAGAACAGTCAATTATACTGTAAAGCTCCAAAGAGGTATTGTTGACCACACAAATACATCCTAATAAGAAAGTAAGTGAAATGATATATAGGAGAGTGATACTTTAACAAATAGATTATAAGAGTCTTAAAATGATATAATATTTCCTTTTCATCTCCACTTAGATAATTCACCTTTCATCATTTTTCATTCCACCTTGCAAAAGTATAGTGAGAAAGATTTCGATTTATAATTCCAAGAGTCTAAGATTTATTGTTCCATAAAAGAATTCAATATTCATTAGAAAAGAGCATCACCATCATTAAAAGATTGTTCTGATCAGGTGGCTGACAGTTTCAAGGTACTTAGTCAAGAACCATGAAAAAAAAAATCACTGAAAATTCTGGTTATTGACCTCTCTCTCTCTCTGCATAAGGCTTTCTACCAAATGAGCAATAATGATAGACTCAAAAATTTAATCATGATTAGTGAGTTGAAGCATTTATATAGTTCTGCTTTTTACATTTATGTTTTCATATAGCTGATGAGAGTTAGAGAAATTAATATTTACTCATGTTCATATATAATTCATTTGAATATATTTTAAATATTATTTATTTTGTATTAAAGGTAATATAACCATCTTTATTTTATGTATTTATTATAAATGATAGGTGAAATAATATAAATATTATGTTTATATTATCTTATATAATATTTATTATATATTATAGTTAGGTATAAACAGGTGAATGTATGCCATTTTATTTTGTAGCTATGTCCACTGAGAGGGCCTATAAATGGTGACAATCTAAGCTAATGAGTACTCCAGCACTTTTATTTGCAGTCCAATTCTCGATGTAGAGAAACTAACAGTCCTTAAAGAAATACTGCATCTAGAACTGGGACAAAAAAATATGAAAACTTACTCAGTTTTTTTTTTTTTTTTTTTTTAGCGTTGAGACTTCAGTTGAGACTGAAGACCATTGAGCTATTTATATGTTGATATCTTCAGAAATCAGAGAAAGGAAATCAAAACTACATAGTGATAACATCTCATTCCAGTTAGAATAGCAATCATTAAGAATACAAATAATAATAAATGCTGGCAAGGATGCAGAGAAAAGGAATTTTTATACACTGTTGGAGGGAATGTAAACTGGTAGAGGCACTATGGAAATTAGTATGAGATTCCTCAAAAAACTGAAAATAGAACTACCATATGATACAACCATACCATTCCTTGTTATTTATACGAAAGAATTGAAGTTAGCATACCTTAGGCATGCATGAATACACCCATATCTATTGCAGTACAGAGACATGGAATCAAAATTGCCAAGTTGTGGAATCAGCCTAGATGTCAAATAATAAATAAATAAATGGATAAAACATGGGGCTTACATAAACAGTGCAGTTTTATTCAGTTGTAAAGAAGAACAAAATGGCATTTGCAGGAAAATGGATGAGACTAAAGACCATAATTTTCATTAAGAAAGTGTCAGACTCAGAGAAAAAAGTATTGCATGTTTTCTCTCATATATAGAAGTTGTAGGGTTAAAAGCAGGAAAAAAAATAGATCGCACATATGTAGAAGGGAGTCCATCAGAGTAGTTGAAATAGATCAGGGAGGGGAAAGAGTGGAGAGTAGGAAATATCTGGAGGAGTAAAACTGATCAAACTATATTTTTATGTATAAATACATAGGCTACAATAAAACCCATAATTCTGTATAAATAATATATACCAATAAAACATTAAAAACAAAAAAATAATGAAAGAAAATAAGTGTACAAGATGACCCTGGAGCATTATACAGTGACTAAAAATAAGAATAATAACTTAATTTACAATTGCATTATTACTGAAGTATAATGTAAATATCAATAAGTTGAGATTATCATGAATAATGAAAAAAAAATTGATGGAGAGAGTGAACTAGACTTTATACAGAAGAATCCTAAATAGAGTGTAGATACTTAATCCTTTAAAAATTTATGGGATGCCACCTTATATCTTAACCATGGCTATGAGCAGTGACCTCCTTCTAAATCAATAGGAAAACAAATAACATCATAGTGGTAGTCCCTGCCACTACTATGTTCAGCGGCTGACCAACTTTAACATTGTGAATGATTCTTGTTAGCATACTCTTGATGAGCTGAAACGACACTTTACTTCTGTGAACTTTCTGCCCCAAACTCAAAAACCCAATGTAAATAGCAGGAAAATATCAAGATAAATCAATTCAGTGGGCACTGTATAATAATAATAATCCCCCAAATTACCAAGGTCTGGAAATAAGAAAATCCAATAAACACATATTATCAATAAAAGGCTAAAAGAAAAATGATTAAATGAATGTGGTTTCTAGGTAGAATTCTGGAACTGATTTTCAAGCAAACTAAGAAAATCTAAATAAAACATACACTGTTTAACGATAACGTATTATTGCTGGTCCCTTATTGGTGATAAATGTTCATGAGAATAGAAGACTATTATTAAGAGGAACAGAGTCCGGGTATGTGGGGATTTTCTGTATCATTCTTGCAGCTTTTCTCCCATGAATATAAAATGTAAAAGCACATTGGTTAATAAGTAAAAATGACTTAAAAAGAGTAGTGCACACACAGAATAATTTTGAACATGGATATTTTTAATTTGAATTTGGTTTTTGAATCTAATAAATCTATAACTCAATTTGGGAAATTTATCTTCATATGTTAAACTACCTTTCATGGTAAGACTCTCCATTTATTTAGACCATTTAAAGTTTTCTGAGCAATGTTTTTAACATTCATTTCATATAAAGGTGTTGGATATCTTTTAATGCATTTGTTCCTAGTATTTTGTTTTGTTTCTTGGGTTCTCCAATGAATGGATTTTTAAAATTTCATTTTTATACTTATAGCTAACATGTAAAAATACAAATAATTTTATACATTAACATTTTTCCTGAATTGTGCCCAATTTACCTATTTTAATTACAGTTTATAGAATTTTCAGATTTTATTCTATAGAAGCAAACATCCAAAAATGGAGGGAACTTTATTTCTTTCATATCTTTGTGATTTTTAGTTCCTTTTATGGCCTTTTTGCTCCAGTGATATTTCCTTCCCAGTGCTTTAGGAGAAGTGGTGGGAGTGAACATCCTTGCTGCCATGTTCCTGGTTTTAGAGGAACATAGTCTTACCATTATCATAAAATATAATGTTACTTGTAGGATTTTTTAGATGTCTTCAAAAGTTCTATGCATTAGTCTACTTTGTATTGTTGGATTCAAATTATTAATATATTTAAAGAGTTCTTATTTCTATGTTTATGAAGAACCTTTTAGGTTGAGTATCCCTAATCTGAAAATCAGGAATCCTAAATGGTCTAAAATCCAACTGTTTTGAGAATTGACATGAAACCACATGTAGAAAGTCCCACATCTTACCTCAAGATACAGCCAAAATGTAGGCATACTAAAAACATTGTGTAAAATTACCTTCAGGCTATGAATATAAGGTATACATAGAATAAAATAAATTTCTTCAGGCTTGGATTTCATTCTCAAGATCTTATTATGTACATGAAAATATTCCAAAACCTAAAAAAAATCATTAATATGAAACACTTCTTGTCTCAAGAATTTTGGAGAAGAAACACTCCATCTGTCCTTTGTTATTATATTCACTTTGGTTATACTGGCTTCATAAAAATTCTCTATTTTCTGAAGCATTTCTTACATTGATAAACCTCATTTTTTCTATATTTGTTCGTTTATCTACTTTTATTTTTTCTAGGTTGTTTCCCCACATTTTCTTTTTACAACAGAAGCAAGGCAGATCCTAATGACATTTTCCAAGAGCTGGTAGGTTTTAGGAAGGTATCCATGAAGAACAAAATTTTCCTGCTCTTTATTGACTTAACCCACAACTTTTTCCTAGTAGAATCACCATGTCTCTGGAATTTGCCTTGGAGTTCTATCCACTTTCTTTCTTATCATATTTTCCCCTTATATGTTTTTATTTCATACCTGTTTTTCATTGAGTTTTACTGAGTTTCATCAGTGGTATCCAGGTGGCCTTCAGTCAGGGTCAACACCATGATATGTGTTTCTCACACCATCCAGTTTTTGCTAGCATGAACGCCACTTCCCAAATTTGTCTCCTCTGGTTCATCATATAATTCCTTCATATCATTCTTTTAAAAACGATTGTCCAGAGTTTTTAACTATCATGTGCAGGAAAGCTAGCCATGACATGAGCTATTTGGTCATAACAAAAGAAGGATTCCATTTGTTTGAAATACTTTAGAAACTATTTTTAATAATATTTCATCTAATGAAGTGGAACTGGATATCCCAGAATGATCTTGAAAGGGTAAGTTATTTATTTATTTTGGACTGATTTTCACATAAATCTCATTATTGATCACATTAACCATAACATTTTAAATCTCAGGGACAACTTTAGCAGTATCTCCAGGTAGTCCAAAGAGTCTAAGAATGTCATTGCTACATTTCTAGATAAGTAAAGAACTGTAAGTGATTAACATTGGGGAATAAGAAATATTACTCTATCTCTGCTAATGTAATGAGAAAAAATATACATATAGAAAATTTAGGTGTATATGTCATTTTGCTGAGAATAAAATTACTTTACCTTAATTATATTAAGGAAAATTTCCATATCTGAATGTATAGATTTCCAAAAACTATTAGAATCTTAACTTTATTAAGAGAAATACTTCTATATATAAAATTTAAAAACAAAATAAATAATAACATCTCTCAAATAATCATTGCTAATTTCCAAGGCAACCAAGAAGAGAGAATATATTGCAATAAATTCTTAACCAAGTTAGAATTGGGTTATAAAGACAATCAAGAACTAGACCTATGAAAGTGGTGAAGGAATTCAGATATAACAATTCAAAAAATAACAACACTATTAATTGTATGATTCAATACGATTCAATGACTCTTAATAAGGAGAGTCACTCCAAAAAATTACCCTAAAATATTGTATTTCTGACTGTAGTGTTAATTCCCTGAGAACAAAGGAAGTCATAATCATATATTTAATACTGCTTATTTTTGAAGAAAAAATATATGTTTAATAATGTGACATTTTGAGTTAACATTTGTATAAAATTTTGTATCTTATATATTGCCATATTTTAGTTTGCATACAGATATGATAGTATTATTTTAACATCAATATTTTAAAAATAAAAACAGTATTTACTGTTTTCCACACTGAAAGATACTATTCGGCCTTGTTCTATATAACACATTTTTTCAAATATTTAAATAAGACAGTTATGTTATACTGATGAAAAGTTTGATAAAAGGAAAAACTTTTGTGATCCCATTTATAAAAGCTGTTTATATGTCAGGAAGCCACCTGACAAATCCTAACATGTCTTTTGTCATTCTAATAAAACAAAATCTGAACCAAGCAAAATGTTCAGAATATAAAATCATCACCTTGTA
Source organism: Marmota monax (assembly GCF_021218885.2). NCBI lineage: Eukaryota > Metazoa > Chordata > Mammalia > Rodentia > Sciuridae > Marmota > Marmota monax. The sequence continues at coordinate 20,886,523 of NW_026694084.1, read as the reverse complement.
GAAACTTCGATATTATACAGATAGATTCATTCTCTTATGTAATACTTAAGTATTAATTTGTCTTTAGAATTTAAAACTTACTTAGGATGTATTTACATTCTCCTTAATATGTTTGGTGAATGATTTTAATATCTTACAAATAACTCCTTTAAAACTGCTCATGAATTAAGCATGTTCCTACCCCAATTTTGGAGATTAAGAATGGGTGGCTAAGAGAAGTTAAGTAATTACCTAAGATTTTATAGATAGTCAATAGGAAAACTGAGATTTAAACCTATGATTTATATCTAGATAGTCTTTCCCTGGAATCAATTCTTAAGTTTATTGCTATACTCAAATATTTTCTTCTGTGAGTCATGTATACATCATCATTGGTGTGTGGAAATGCTGTTCTCAACCTCCGTGTGTGTGGGCGGGTCCCTGTAGTCATTGTCACCATCCATCCTCCTTCTTCTTCATCATTTACCCTAAGAATCAGGAGAGTCTGACACTATGCTGAAAAAAAAAACAGCTGAAAATATCTTAGATGTTTAATAACTGTAAAGGGTTTCATCAGACTCATCTCATTTCTTAACCTTCAAATTCATTTGAAATATCTATTTTTAATATTGACAAAATATGTTACTGTGTGGATTGAAATATTTATATAGTTTCCCAGACAGGACAGAGAAGAAAACAAATTTCTTCTTAAGGCAAAATTCACATGCAGTGGTAAAGCTAAATTCTCAAAATGCTCTGGAGAGCCCTACATGATCTGGTTCTCAATAAATAATTCTCAAATGAACAAATGAGTGAATGAGGGAACATATGGACTATTTCTATTTATTCTATTGCTTAATATAAGATCTAAAATAAATCTCAGTTAGGCTTTAGAGTTTATAATTGAGGGACGCTCACTTTTAATATCAGAAGTATGGCCTGATACTTCAAGCTGAAAAAGAAATGTGAAATAATTTACAAAGATGTTGTATCAATCGCAAAGTGCTTTCTCAGACTTACTGAGTTTTCTTGCAGAACTGGGGAATTCTTCCATAATATTTTGTTACTGTTGCTTACCTCCCTGACCTCCGTTATCTGATTCTTACGGATGGTACTTGAAATTCTAGGGACACAGAGTACCTGTTTAGAGAATTAATGGTGTAAATTTCTAATTAATTGTTATGCATTTTCTGCTTAAACCACTTTGATTTTCTATATTTCTCACACCCCTAAATCTCTAAGTCACTGCTCTTCTAGTTTATAATACTGTTTTTTTTTTTTATGGCCCTGAATCCCCATATGTAAGTGCATCTTTGATTTGATTATCTTGATGTTTATCTCTTGTGTTGTTACTTTCTCTAGGCCCTTGTTTTTATTTTTCCCTGTTTCTCTTAGCACTCTTAGATTCAGCTATGATAAAATTAAATCTGAAACACTGAGGAAGCTATCCTAATTAAGGATTTCTAAGTACCCTTTCTGGCACCCTGAGTGTGTCCTCCCTGCAGTCATCTGTATTAACAAAATGATTGTCCTTTATTCTGACTTCTATGTATGCAAATCAAGTTACCAAACAATAGCACGTCTGCTATGTTCATTAAGAAAAAAAACAAATATCTCATCTGAGTAAACAGAAGAAACACTTTAAGGCAGTCTCCCAACAGTGTGGAGATACGTCCCATCATTACAATATTACACCCACACATATCTTCTTGTGTGTTTATGGTCATGGTTGTAACAAAATATTAAACTTTTATCCTCCTTCCCCTCTTCCTTTTCTTCTTCTTTCTTTTCTTTCTTCCTCCTTTTGATCCTCACCAATGATTTAATAAAGCCTGTAACATTAGGCATAGCTCTGTTGTAAAACAATATGGGGACACTGCAATCAACAAAACTGAAATCCAGAGGATCATTAGGTACTATTTTAAAAACTTATATTACACTAAATTTAAAAATCAAGAAAAATGGTGGTTAAAAATCCAGACACATAAGATCTATCACAACTGAACCAACAGAAAATAGAAAATCTAAACAGACCATTAGCAAGCAATGAGATTGAAGGATTAAAATAAGTATATGTATGAAGACACAAATTGTGTGACTCTACGTTGTCTACAACCAGAGATATGAAAAATTGTGCTATATATGTGTAATATGAATTGAAATGTATTCTGCTGTAATGTATAACAAATTAGTATATATATATATATATATATATATATATATATATATATATATATATATATATATATATATTTTTAAAGTCCTCCCAATAAAGAAAAAACCCAGGACCAAATTGTTTGACAGCTAATTTATTGAACATTAAAGAGAAATTAATTCCAATTTTCCTCACATCAGTTTATCAAATAGAGGGGGAGGACATGCTTCAAAATTCATTCTATGAAGAAATATCATGCTGATACCAAAATTAGATCATAGCACATCACCAAAAGAAAATTACACACCAATTATTTTTAGGGGGTGTGGGTGATACTGGAGATTGAACCTAGGGGCACTCCACTAATAGGCTCATCCTCAGCCCTATCTTGTATTTTATTTAGAGATAGGGTCTCCCTGAGTTGGTTAGCACCTCGCTTTTGCTGAGACTGGATTTGAACTCCTGATCTTCCTGCCTCAGCTTCCAGAGACTCTAGGATTACAGGTGTGTGCTACCTGTCCAGCTTGGAGGATGAATTTCAAAATGTAAAACAGTGGTAAATAAAACAAAACAAAACATTACCTTTGAATTGAGAATATGATTCTAAACAGAATTTCATGTGTTGATTTTATTTATAGACTGCTAATATCCAATATCAATATAATAATACAACAAGTTACAAAAAAACTAGTGAAATATTTGGAAATGTATTGTAAAAATATAAGAATTAATGATACAACATAAATAATGACTTCAAGAAAAATATTAATCTATATCCTTCCACCTTTTTCAATTGCATTCTCAAAACCCTCCTTAAGACCAGCTAGTCAGCTAACCATAGAACAAGAAAGTCAGGGGGAACATATCAACACTTTGCATTTTATATTGACTTTAAAATTCATATGATAATAATATTACAGTATTTGAATAGGAAATATAAAACTTTACTTCTAAGGTTGTGCATACATTCCATTATTAAAATGGATACCTTTCCTTTTACCAGTTTCTATTCCCTGGTGGCTAAAATAGAATTACTGTGTTGAGTTTTATTTAAATATATATGGATTATTATCATTCTAAGAGACCAGCATGGTGAAACTTTTCCTGAGCTCTCTGAGTTTTAAGAAACAGTTTAATAAAATTAAATCTTTTATTTAAGTACTTCTAAAACAGTAATATTGGATTAATATAATACTTGCATATTTGAATATTACAAGAGTTATCAGAAATGTGGGCTCTAAGAAGTCTTATTTTATAAGAGTATTATTTCCATTATGCTTTTTATAATATGTTCTTGTAATAACATAGAGATAAGCAAAGAATAATATATTGATTGATCAGATTAGTTGCTCCAAGTTGAGTTACATCTGAATTTTCTTTATAACCTTGATTTTCTCTTTTAATATTATTGGGTATTAAATTATACATGATTATGTGTGTATGTTACATATATCTATCTGTATATGTATATTGTCATTTTATATATTTATATATAAATAGTTGCATATATTTGAAGATAATATATATTTTTAAGTGGTTACTATAGAAGGGCAAATTAATATATCTATCAATTCATATGATTATCCATCCCTCACCCCATTCTAGAAGCAGCTAACATCTGATCTTTAGCAAACATTGTGAATTTAATATACCATTATTAACTAAAATCTTGGTGTGGTACATTAGATCTTTTCTTGTTCTTTGAACATATTTTCTTCTTTGCATCCTTTGATGTATATGTTCCTATTTCTTCTTCCTGATCTCTGTCCCTGCTAACCACTATTTATTCTCTGTAATAAGATATTTGATTTTTTAAAAATTTTTTGGCCTCCACATATAAGTAAGAACATGTCAAATTTCAACAGATATCTATAAAGCATACTAAACAACAGCAATGAACATATCTGTTATAGTTTGGGCTGAAATGTCCTTTGATATCCGTGGGTTAACAGATTGGTTCCTAGCTGGTGGTGCTAATGGAAGATGGTGGAACCTTGAAGAGATGGGGCTTTGAGGGAGATGGTAGGTCACTGTAGCTATGTCCTCAAAAGGGCTCTTAGGGCCTTGGTCTCTTCTTTATCTTTTTTTGCTCCCCCACCATGAGATAAACAATGTTCTCTATCACATGCTCTCCACCATCATGTACTGCCTCACTATAGACCCAAAGAAACAGGGCCAGTCCATTACTTTAGTCCATTACTGGACTAAAATTTTAATGGACTAGAATTTTCAGAACCACGAGCCAAAAGAAACTTACATTGATAAGTTTATTATCTCAGGTATTTTGTTGCAGCAATAGACCGCTGGCCAACACAATATCTGTCACAGATAACTTGCCAAATAAAATAAGGCATTTTATTTCTTATACTACACAATTTAAGTTCATTTTGAAACACACGAAAAAATAATTTTAATAAAAGTAGACAGCTTTTGAAACAGTAAGCCAAAACATGCTGTTCACATTCTAGTTTTCTTCATATTATATAAATGTCTAAAAATGACAGATTTACTTTGTCATTCATTCATCAAATAATTACAGAGATTCTAGTACACACAAGGCCCTCTTAAGCACAGACAAGGATCACTGGCTTTATGTAATCTACATTATATTGAAGACACAATGAACAAAAAATAAAAAAAAACACAAGACAGTTAACAAAAAAAAACATGTATATTATGGTAGAAGGTGATAAGTGACTAAGTGATGGGGAAATTACACAGCACAGCAGGAAGAGTAATATTTCAAAGGGTTAGACAGTGCTAACTTGGAGGGCAATACCTTTTGGGGACTGGAAAAATACACTGGGAATGGCAAAAGCCATAAAACAGCAACTGATATGTGGGGATGTTTTTCTCCCAGCTAGAATACTAGAATCCAGGAACCAAAGATTAGAAACAAGAGTGTGTTACGTGTGAGGAAATGAAAGGCGATCAGATGGGCTAGAGTTTTGTACAAGGAGAAGAACATAGGAGGTGGCCACACTGTGTTTGGCAATGCAGTTTCTGATTTACTCTATATGAAATAAGCTATGGATCAACTTTGAGTTAAGTTGTGAAATAATATTATTAGAAAATTAAGAAGGTGTGTTTTAAATGGTTGGTGCAAAATTAGATGAGAATGGAACAAATCAGAAATCCAGGGGTTGTTGTAGTAACCATGAACCCGGATGTCAATGCCCTATCTTGGCAATTGGAAAGAGAGTTGGAGAAAAGACTGAAACAAAATTCTTGATGTTTGTTTGGAATTAGGGGGAAAGAGAGTCGAGATAAAACATGACTCTGATATTTCCACTTTGAAGAGCAGAACAGATAAATGTCAATTACTGAGATAAGACAGAATATGAGATAATAGGCTTGAATGAAAATGTTGTGATTTGATGTGGAAAAGCAAGATAAATATTTAGGATACATTTAGTTTCAGATGAATTTGAGATTTGTAAAAAGAGATGTCAGTTACTTAGAGATGAGATTAGGGACCAGATAGAGATACACATGTAAAATGAACAAATGCATTTCTGCTTTCTAATCTATGGGGATAGACAGAGCCAAAAACTGAGGCTGAAATACTCTTATTAAGAATTCAAATAGAGAGTTTGAGTGTCTGAAATAAAATGAAAGGCATCCCCAGAAATGAAGATGAAGACAAAGAAAGAGAAGGAAGAGGAAATAAAAAGAAAGAAAATTGAAAGAATAATGTAACAGAAGTTAAAAAATAGCATTTTTTTAAAAAAGAGTGATCTCTTGGGTATAATGTACTTGGTGGTTTGAGTAAAGATCAATGGATGTACATATGATGTACATACATACATCAAATCATTGATGTCCTGTTACTTGACAAAGGTCATTGGGAACTTTAAGAAAAGATAAGGCATTTTATTCAGCATGTAATGCTTTATTTTGCTGAATATGCTCAATAATTCTGGCAAGTAAAGATTCCTCTCCTCATATTTTGAATTAGGAAATCAAAATACGGAAAGGGTTAGCAACTCATGTAATATCCAAACAAGTCCACTGACTTGATTGGACCAAGAAGCCAAAGGAGCCTTGAAGTATGAATGGGAATGGAAGAAGTGACAGTATCCTCTTTACATATTTAAAAAATAAACTTTGCTATATGAATAACAGAGAAATAATATGGCAATTAGAGGAAAATATGGGGCAAAAGAATGATAACATTTGGATTCTTGCTGAATCTATTGCTACCTTGGAAAGTATATTCAAATCAGTTTGATCAAGACAGAACAATCTATGGTGGTTAAGAGTTTGAGATTTGGATCTGAACAGCTGGATCATAACCCAAATATTTTAACCAAAAGCTGTGTGGTTTTGAGCAAGACACAGAATCTCAGACTCTTTATAATATGTATACCATATCTACCACATGCTTTCTTGGGAGGGTTCAATGAAATTTTTGAGTGTGAAACAGTCCCTTATATATGTTAAACACACTATAAAGTTTGATTTTATCTTTTATTCTTTTTTATCATTTTATATTATCATTATTTTCCTCCAGTTCCTCCAGTTTAACATGGCAACTAGCTTTGGTTAAACCAATATATAACCAAGTAGAAATGGGAAGCCCATTGTGGTGAAAGTTGTTTTTATTTAATTTTTAGAGAACACGAAATTGTTACCCCTGGGCCTTATTTGCTCACAGAATGTTTCCACATTCCCAGTCCTGGCATGCAGGATTGAAGGTGATTGTTCTCAGCTGACCATGGGTAGATCTTGAACAAACGATGAAGTAATTCTTCACATGACCACTAGAGGACAGAGGAGGGCCAGGCAACATCTGAGGAGAAATTTTCAGGAACCAGATCTAGATGCTAAGGTAGTTTCTGTTATGGGAACCTCAGACATCAGAACCAAGTAAATGTTTAGATTAAGGCCACTCTTGTCTATTTGAATAATGGAGCAGAAATATTTCCCCAAGCCAAAGGTCTTTTTGTTTGTTTGTTTTTGTTATTTCAAGTGTAGAAACGGGACAATTTTCATTTCATTACAGTGCTTGTACTCTTATTATAGCTCTTATTTCTATATCATGTTATTTTATATTTTTTTTTGTTTCCAACCACCATTATATGTAAAACTTTCAAAGCCTAGAGCTGTACCTCTTGAGGAATTCTTTCTCTTAGTAGGCTTTCTAGGGCTTAGATTTAAGTTCCCTTCTTCATCCTCGTATTAGAGAGAGGCAACATCAAGATACTCCCAGATCAATGAGTAGGGAGGCAGAGATACAGTAAGGGGCACCCATATTTCTCCTTATATTTAATATGTTCAATTGTGTTGAAAGCTAAGGTCAATGCCAGAGAAGTAATGAAGTCCACTTAAAATGTATTCTCTTGAGAAGGCAAAAATGCAAAGGAAATAATATTTATTCATATTATAATTCTTGTCAGCATGTAATGCTTTATTTTACTGAATATGCTCAATAATTCTGACAGTAAAGATTACTTTCTTCATATTCTGAATTAGGAAATCAAAGCACAGAAAGGTTTAGCAACTCGTGTAATATCACAGAGCTAGTATGTATTGAATCTGGTAAAGAAAAATCACAGCAGAGGAAATAAGCAAACAAATTGATTATATTCTGATTCTATTAAGAGCATCAGGGAGAAAAAAACTTATCTAGCCTGGAAATTCACTACATGAAACAGAGTGGAAGATTTTTAAGAGCTCTATTAGGGGATCATTAGCCATCCATGCCTGTTAATGCACGTTTCCCAAAAGAAAACTAAGCTTTTGCTTACCTTCATGTCAGGAGGTGGTTTTAAGCAGAGCATTTCATTACAGTGCTTGTACTCTTATTACTCTTATTATAGCTCTTATTTCTATATCATGTTATGCTTCTAGCCTCCCATAGAGATGATTGCCTTTGAAAAGGATGGCCTCTGGATGGTAAAAACTGGCAAAAGGTTTTTGTTTTTTTTTCCTTCAAAATTTACAAATTAAAGAACAGTGAAAAAATTTACAATGACAAATTTCTAAAGAAAATGCTCTAAGAAAGTCAAGGTCAAGGACCTGGAGTCATTTAAAAAAAAAAAAAAAACAAAACCGAAAACCTGCCTAGAGTTCAGACAAGCTGAGAATCTGAGAGAAACATTAAAGCCATCTTCATCTAAACCATGTTTTAACTATGATCATTAAGACGCAAAAGTTCATGCTACATTTTCTGAAAGTACTGGTCAACACAACCTAACATATCAAATTCCCATGGACATTGCTGGACAATAATACATATTTATTGAGAAATGTGTTCACAAAGAATAGAAATCCTTTACATTTTATCACTCGGAGTTAGATCCAGCTGCACCAATTTAAATGTAACCAACACAGCTACTTCTGTATGAACAAGGCCACTTTCTTTAAATAAGTGATCATTAATCACATCAAAGATATTTGAAAAGACCACCCAACTTCAGTTCTTCCAATTTTGGCACAAGAAGTAAACTCTCTCCTTATTGAATTCCTTAAAACAAAAGAAGAGTTGAAAATTCACGCTTTTGGTTTGGTTGAAGTGTACCTTGAAAAGTAATGATCTTAGAGATTTCTAAAGAGTTTTCCAAATCTACTTATATCCATGTTTTCTCTATTAAGCTGAAGAGGGAATAAAGATGAAGTCAGCTCCATAGTTTTAGGACAATAGACAGAATTCACATAATTTAACATATTGCCTGAAATGCAAGAGCTTAAAGAAAACCATCAATTGCAAATTCAGAGAACCAGGTAATGTTTTTTTTGTTTGTTTGTTTGTTTGTTTTTTCTGGTTTGCAAGGCAAAGAGATACTAATAGAATGATTACTACAGGGGACATAGGCTAGAGAGGTGAATAGAGGCAGAGCATAGGTTATACAGTCTTTTAAGGAGCACTAACGGGTGATCTGGAAAAATGTGGAGAAGATAGTTTACATCACACTCTCACTATTTTGTTTTCAGCATTTTCTGGGTAGTGCTCACAAAGATCAATTAATCTTCTACAATATCTCATAAAAATAAAATTAAAAAAAAACAAAGAAAGCAAACATAACTACTACAATAATAAAACTTTTCTTCCAACCTATACTAACTCCAATTCCTGCCTATTGTCTATGAATATGAATCATGAAATTCAGATAATGCTTTTTTTCATGTCACAAGAACTTATTGCCTCTATGGAACAATATGTGGCTTCATTTTGTAAAATAATTAATAGAGAATCATTAAGCTGCCAGTGTGGTATGCAAGCACATAATAAATGTAAAAACTCTAAAGCACAGGAAGAAAAAAACAAAAAGCTATGAACTGATTAACAAATATCCACATACTTAAGCCACACCTTTAATCATACAAATGTACTTTAAAATAGATTTTAAAAATGCACAGCAACAGTTAATTGAAATACGACTATGTAATCAATTTGCATGTTATTTGTGGCTGCTTTCACGCTATGATATCAGAGTGAGCAGCTGCAACAGAGATAATGTGTCCAATACAGACTAAAACTGTTATAGTTTGGCCCTTTATAGAATCTGCAGTCACTGGCCAAAGCAGCAATCCATGGGCCTGCTGCCCATAGAATTATCCTGTCCCTGATATCCAACATCTTTAAGGATCAAAATACTATTTTCATTATTATTTAAATGATGAAAATTCAGAAGAAAATATTGGACAATTTAGAAATTCTTCAGGATACTTCAAGGTATTCCATCATATATTCATTAAGTCCGTGATTACTAAAGCAAGTTAATAGAAATGTGGAATATTTTAATTTTTTAAATTTCTAAATGTAGAAATGGTTACTTTAAAAAGAAATGTTCTCATGTAACAGAATACCCCCAAATAGAGAAGCGTTATGGAAATTGAGGTGCAATCACAAGTCTCTATTTCTTTTTTTTTTTCTGTAAAAATAGGTTGTTTTTTCCCCCATTCTGTTGCCTTTCTTTTCCCATTTTCCATGGTCATGGAAATCCTAAATAAAGAAGCAAATAAATCCATAATCTTGGAAATAAACAAATGCTTTAGAACTCTGAAGTAAATGCCATGTGTGTCGGTGACCATAAATCCTATTCAGGAGTGTATATGACTGGAAATGACTACTTGGAGTAATTTATTAAAGTTGCCTATAGGCCAGATGACCTTCGATTCTGTTTCCAGGAGAGAATGCTTCCATGCCATTACATTGTCTGGATTTTCTATTATATTCTAGCTAAGTTCCCAGAATGTATTGAAAGTGAAACATTGAGAAAAATTCAGATTTGGCTGGAAGCAAACTTGTGGTTTGCCTTTAGGCATAAATGATTTATTACAATGTCTAGCTTGACATACAGGTAACTACTCTTAAATTTTACATTATATCTTCTCTCCAAAGGCATACATCTGCCCTCTAAGAAACATAGACCATCGTTACTATTCTAGAATATGTAAGCTATGAACTGACTATAATCTGTTCTTAACAAATGCATATCAAAAATACCTCTTACCATAGAGTGTTTAGGTGAATGTCTATGAGAGAGAGAAACAATTTGCATGGAGAAATATCTACTCTGTAATTTAATACTTTGTATGAAAATATGAAGGGCAACTGGTATTTACTTGATATTCTGAGTTTGAAACCATACTCCTCATATGACTATGTATTTTTTTCAATATAGTGGTATATGTGAATGATGGTTAGATAACCCATGTTAAAGTGCTAACTGTCTTATAGGACATTTATGTTTTTACTGTTTGGAACTAAACTACCGTCACATTTCTGCCCTCAGTCTTTGAAGCTCAAGAATGAAATTAATACCTAACTGAAGTCCCTTATTTCTTACAATTAGAAAATAATATTTTCTTTTGTTATATATTAATTTATATATAATATGTAATATATAGTATAATTCAATGGCACAATATGCTATATATTTGTTACATACTGAAATGACCAGGAAAGTAAAAACAGGGGACTGAGAGAAGGTTCCCAATATAATAAACATCTAAAAATGAATTACAATATTATTTAACATAATAAATAAACTCTGATATTACTATTTACAAATATGTCAAATATTCATGTTTTTGTCTGTTGAGGAAAGAATGTGTGCTAAAACTTATCTTAATTATTTATTCTATGTTTTCATGGAGAAAGCATATGTAAATATTAATACTCTAACCGTCTCAAATATTAATACTCAACCTTCTTATGTATCAAGATGTATATATTTTGATACATATGTGTATCAAAATATATTAAGATAATTTTGATAACAATAATGAATTAATACTACCAAATGAAATTTTCTCTTCACCTGTCGGTCAGGTATGTTTCTGATACATTTTGTTCTAAGCTTTAGGAGGAAAATATGAATTGTGGGTACTTGGTACATCTGCTTACTGGTATCTCAGTCTCAATGCCTGAGAGCCTAACTCTCTCTCTAACCTGTCTGAGATACAATCAGGTTTGATTACCAAACAATGAATACTCATTAGGCATTCTCAGTCTCTAGGTAACCACAGCTGTCAATCAGTGGAGACTCAGCAGAAATTTTTTCAAATAGTCTTTTAAAAAATCTTGAATTGAGATGTCATCTTTCTGGCACTCAAACCCAGGACTAGATTTTGTCCTAGGAACTGTACCCAGGGGCACTTAACCACAGTCATATCCCAAGGCCTTTTTATGTTTTATTTTGAGTTTCTTATGGCCTTGCTAAGTTGCTGAGACTGGCTTTGAACTAAGGATCCTACTGCCACAGTCGCTGTCCTGAGTCACTGAGATTACACTTATGCGCCACAGGCTGGTTCTGTCCTTCATCTTAACTGCCAGTTTTTGCTTTAACCTCTGCTACAGCAGATAAGTTGTGATCTTGCTGGGAGATTTGAAATGGGGGTGATTTAATTCTTCAACTCTTTTCCATGATTTACACAGGATGATCAGGCCTACAATGGCCACAAGTTGTTGGTTTTCCCAGTCATTCCTTCCAGGGTTTCATTTTTTACTAGATTTCTGGCCAGATAGAGCAAATTTTTCTAGTTTTTATCTTTTTATTTTTTTGTTTTTACTTGTTGGTGCTTCTGGGTTTTAGATTTCTCTAACTTCTAGTCCATAATAAATGAAAAACAAGAAGATAATCCAGGGAACTCCTCATGGTGTTGTTTTTCAAGTCTTGAGGTCTATATCCATCTTCCACCTTTCTCTTTTCACCTTTCAGAGTTCTTCTACACTTGTTGAATCATCGCCAGCATATTTGATTTTATGTAGAGGGAGTTGCAGGGAAAAGTGAATCTTAGGCTATGTTATCCCCAAAGGAAAGCTAGCTACCCTTGCCACGTCTTTTTATGTTCTATCTATCTTCAATTACTCCACTTTCTTAACCTGGAAAACACTTTTCAGGTGCCATTAAAATACCACTTTCTATTTGACTTCCTTTTCCAATTAGATAGATATCTTCTTCCATTCTTTACCCTTCCAATGTTCAATTTTGTGAAATGCCAACTTTGTAAAGGAACATCAGAAAAGTCTGTTGATTGAGCAAAGCTATGTTCATTAGACTTACCAAAGTAAAGGAAAACATTACTCAGTGTCTATAGAAGGATTAATGCATTTCCTTATTTCCCTGGCTTCAACATGTACCCCCTATAAATCTTTTTGTCTTTTTTCTTCCTTTTTCTGTTGTCTTTCTACCGAGCTTTCAAAAATTGTGAGATTTACAAAAGTAGTTATGAACAGAATTGACCTGAGAATTTCCTGACTGGAATTTCACCAATGATCTTTAGCAAAGTCACAAAACCCAAAAAAATTTTCACTATTTCGAACCATAAGTTTTCTATCAGTTAGAAATGAGGACATGTGCTATGTCATCTTAACCACAAAGACATATACTCCTCTTCACTACTGCCCTATACAAATCCCGTGCTGTTTTGCCTCAGATATTTATGTGGTCTTCTGTTTCTCTTTGATATACATCAGCTAAATAAAGTTTTAAACCTTTCAATTGTTAATTTTTTTTTTCTTTTTTGTCATATCTCAATGTTTATAGGATTTTATGTCTTCAGTTGTGTTACTTCTAATCTGTCTTGCAAAGTAAGGAACTGGTTGGGAACAGACCCAAACTTATGACAATAATTTTTATTGGTTGTCATAGCTGGGAGAAGATTTTGAAATGAGTCTTAATATGGATACCGTTTCTTTTGGTTTATAATATTATCTTCTAGAAGCAATGATTTGCTGAAACAAACTACTAACTCGTTATTTTATTTTTTAATACCTGGTTCCAGTCTTACCCAATGTAAATTCAGAAGAACATGCTGTGTTCCAGTATTGTCTCATATAATAATATGCACAACTGTAATATTATTCAATAGAAACACAATATAAGCTTTGCTTTTTATCAAAAGTATCCACTAGAACACTAAGTTCAGTTACTATAATTATTTATGATTACAATTATTACTTGACTATTTACTTCATTAGAAAGTGGAGGCTTGCTAAGAAAAAAGTATTATTCATATTTATATGTCAATTCATGATTATAATGTGGCCACAAAATATATATACATTTATGTACATCAGGAGGGATATTGTGAGGATAACTATATGGCCCTACACTTACAAAATGTTAACAAATCTCTAATCTAAGCTGAAGTTTATTACATTATTTTCTTAATATAACCCACAAATTATACTAAGGTAAATGTGATTGAAAACCATGTGTTTTTTTTTTTTCTGCCAGGAAAAAAGTAGAATACATTTCTACTGCCTACCCTATTGTTGGAATCACAAGTGAAGTATTTAACATAATTTAATTAGGAGAATTATTGAAAATGGTAAGGTGAGGAACTCTCATACTCAATATACCTTCATGTAATATATATTCAAAACATACCAGGTTTTTCCATAACTCATTTGATAGTAGAAGATATATTTTGGAGGAAAAATTGAAGGCAAATTAATGAATAAAAACCTCAAACTTTGTTTTAAGCATTTACATGTATAGCAATGTAATATTAACAATTAAGGAAGGTCTATCTTATTTGTTCAATCCTTTCCATATTATAGTTTCAGCAATATTGATGGATCAAATAAACTAATTAAGAGTAACATTTGTTTCATACTGACTGTAAAGAGAGAGCTAGCAGCTGTCAGGACCCTCTTAAGCTCCAGTGGCTCTTGCTGGCTGTTCTGCCCTGACATAGGAAAAGAACTGCTAACCAAACTCATTATGCCAAATGCATGGGATATCATCTCTGCTTAGCTTTATATACCAATAACAGCAAACCTTTTTGAATGAAAAACATAATGTAACAAAATATGAAATAATAATATAAGCATACTTATTTTAATTGAGTTTTGAATCTGTTTTAAAATGAAATATTATTCTTATAGTATTATTAATCTTTCATTAAGTCTTCCCTGATTACATATATTTTTAATTGATTTTTTAAAAATAAATGACAGTAGAATGCATTACAATTCTTATTATACATACAGAGCACAAATTTTCATATCTCTGGTTGTATTTAAAGTATGTTTACACCAATTTGTGTCTTCATACATGTACTTTGGATAATAATGACCATCACATTGCACCATCCTTGCTAACCCCCTGCCACCTCCCTTTCCCTCCCACCCCTCTGCCCTATCTAGAGTTCTTCTTTTCCTCTCATGCTCTGCCTCCCTACCCCACTATGAGTCAATCACCTTATATCAGAGAAAATGTTCAGCATTTATTTTTTGGGGATTGGCTAACTTCACTTAGCATTATCTTCTCCAACGCCATCCATTTAGCTGTAAATGCCATGATTTTATTCTCTTTTATTGCTAAGTAAAATTCCATTGTGTATATATTCCACATTTTTTTTATCCATTCATCTACTGAAGCGCATCTAGGTTAGTTCCAGTTTAGCTATTGTGCATTGTGCTGCTATAAACATTAATGTGGCTGTGTCTCTGTAGAATGCTGTTTTTAAGTCTTTTGGGTGTAGACCGAGGAGTGGGATAGCTGGGTCAAATGGTGGTTCCATTCCCAGATTTCCAAGGAATCTCCATACTGCTTTCCACATTGGCCACACCAATCTTCAGTCCCACCAGCAATGTATGAGTGTACCTTTTTCACTATATCCTCGCTAACACTTGTTGTTTGTCTTCAAAATAGCTGCTATTCTGACTGGAGAGAGATGATATCTTAGCATGGTTTTGATTTGCATTTCTCTAATTGCTAGAGATGAACATTCTTTCATATATTTGTTGATTGATTGTATATCCTTTTCTGAGAAGTGTCTATTCAGGTCCTTGGCCCATTTATTGATCGGATTATTTATTTATTTTTTTGGTGTTTAGCTTTTTGAGTTCTTTATATACCCTAGAGATTAATGCTCTATCTGATGTGTGGGGTTAAAAATTTGCTCCCAAGATGTAGGCTCTATATTCACCTCACAGATTGTTTCTTTTGCTGAAAAGAAACTTTTCAATTTGAATCCATACCATTTATTGATTCTTGGTTTTAATTCTTGCTCTATAGGAGTCTTATTAAGGAAGTTGGTGCCCAATCCCACATGTTGAGGATTAGGGCCTATTTTTTTTTTCTCTATAGATGCAGAGTCTCTAATTTAATTCCTAGATCCTTGATACACTGTCAGCTGAGTTTTGTGCATGGTAAGAGATAAGGGTTCTATTTAACAAAGTTCTTGAAACACTGGCCAGAGCAATTAGATGAAAGAAATTAAAGGCATATGTATAGGAAAAGAACTTAAATTAGCACTATTTGCTGATGATATGATTCTATACCTAGAAGACCCAAAAAGCTCCACCAGAAAACTTCTAGAACTAGTAAATGAATTCAGCAAAGTAGCAGGATATAAAATCAATACCCATAAATCAAAGGCATTTCTGTATATCAATGACAAGTCCCCTGAGAGGGAAATGAAGAAAACTGCCCCATTTACAATAGTCTCAAAAAATAAAATAAAATACTTGGAAACAACTTAAAAAAAGAGGTGAAAGATCTATACAATGAAAATTACAGAACCCTAAAGAAAGAAATCAAAGAAGACCTTAGAAGATGGAAATGTCTACCTTGCTCTTGGATAAGCAGAATTAATATTATCAAAATGACCATACTATCAAAAGCACTATTCAGATTTAATTTAATTCTAACCAAAATCCCAATGACATTCCTCATAGAAATATAAGAAGCAATCATGATATCCATCTAGAAAAATAAATGACCTAGAATAGCTAAAGTAATATTTAGCATGAAGAGTGAAGCAGGTGGCATCGCTATACCAGACCTTAAACTACACTACAGAGTAATAATAACAAAAACAGCATGGTATTGGCACCAATACTGGTAGACCAATGGTACAGAATAGAGGAAACAGAGACTAACCCACAATATTACAATTATCTTATATTAGACAAAAGTGCCAAAAACATTCACTGGGGGAAAATATAGTCTCCTCAACAAATGACGCTGGGAAAACTGGAAATCTATATGCAACAAAATTAAATTACATGTATATTTTTGAGGATATCACATTTGGTAGATACTCCTGAGATATACAAAATGAGTATAATATACTGTTTGTGAACTTAAGATATTCACAATGATGTTAGTTCATTTTTGTAAACATTTTGAGAAGAAACGTTTTTCAAGTCCTGTTAGGTCTGGAGACAGGCCTTGTGGGTAAAATAACAAACTACTTTCAAAGTCAATAGGAGTAATATAAGCAAGTTATTTGATAAAAATAAAGCTCCAGGTACAAATCTTGTGCTGCAGAAAGCCCAAATAGGGACACTTCAACCATTTAAGGCAATTAGAAGGCTCACAGAGAAACCTTTGACTGATGTAAGTTTGTGCATTTATGGAATTTGTTCAGTATCACAGGAATATCCTCCCAACATTTGGAGGAACATATCACAGTATTTGCCTCATTTTCCAAAATAATTCACAGCCTAGTCTAGGAAAAAGTATTAAATGAGGAATTGGAAAAAAATAAATAAAACTGATAGAGAGAATCATATTTTATTTTCTCTACTTTGGGTGTGAATGCTGTGCCTATGTTCAACACAAAATGGTCCTACCCTGAACAGATTGGCAGTCAACCAGGATGGTCCATTAATCTTTTCATAAAATTCTTGTACTATCATTCCATACCTATTACTGCTGTTTCAAATGTCCTTTTGGGACAATTGTTGAGCAGTTTGAAATCTGTTATTAAATCTTTCCAAAAAGGGTTCAGACAGTTCAGCTAAATTCTTTTTTTTTCAAGCTTCTCTAATGAGATCAGAGGGTAGCATGAACACCATCAATAAAAAACATGCCAAAAGTCTGAATAAATTTTCTAAGAAGAAACTAAATACTCATAATTAAAATTTAGCAAAGAAATTAAAGTCAAAATAAATCTTGTCAATTATGGTTCCAATGCAGTGTCTATTAAATGATTTCTTACTGAGAAGCCTGTGTAGAGGTGGGAGTCCTTCAACAGATGAAGCTTGTCCTCTTTACTCAAAAACTCTCATGGTGATATTACTTCATGGCCTCAAGAACTGAATTAATCAAGGGTCTGTATCTCACATGCCCACATTTTAAAAGGGTCCAAGAATCCATAAAATATTCATGGTTATCATAATGCAAACCCAATTCAAATAAATCTTAAAGTAAAGTAAAATTTTAGAGACTAAGATTGATATGTGACACAGATATATGTTACCAGGATTCAATAATGCATCAAATAAAACACCTTTTCCAAAGAACCCAAAGATATTTACATGTATCTAGTAAATATGAGGTAGACTGAGCTTGCTTTATAATGGTCAATTTATGACAATTGACCAAAACAGTAAGACCTTTAAATGTAAAATAATTTTGGGGACATCTCACAGTTTGGGACTAAGATGGTCATTTTGCCTTAACCAAAAGAGGAAGAGTCTTCCCTTTCATCTATCAGGGGCATTTAGAAATTAAGAGGTTCCTGAGTCCTTGCCAAACTTTGGAACTATAAAATTTGCAAGACCATTATTCCATAAGGAATCTTTTTTTCCCTGCTAGTTCAAACCTCTTAATTTCTGTTTCAACTTTAAGGCCAATATTTGTTACTTGATTGTAAGCAAAAGTTTTAGGTGTAGAGTCAAAATGACCATTATGCTGGACTTAATTTCTTCCAAGGGAAGACTTCCACTTAGTTCTACATTGGTCTCAGATAGTTCCACCAACTAACATTTGTATTAGGCATGGCCACAATATACCTAAGTTATTTAAGTCTTTTGTGTTGGGTCAAAAGTATTCTTTTCATTTTATTTTTTCTCCTGTATTTCATAGCAATACCAGTAGAGTCCTATGGGCTGCTGTGATTGTTTTTGTTTCCCATTACGACTAAGCTGAGAATCTAACAATTTAACTTAATTCTTTCATTGGTCCCAGTCTCTTGGCCTGTATACTTGACATAAAAATCCAGTCCAGCCCCCCCCCCCAAAAAAAGGTCTAGTCTCTAATGTCCTAAAAATGCTCCTCTAAATAAATGAGAAAATTCAGCTGTCCTTAAAAAACAGATAGAGCCCGGCATTTTCGACAAAACCTTCTTGATGCACAAAGACATTTTGTTTTGAGTTCTTAATCACATAGAGAAAATAACAGAAAGCATTTTAGAATGAAATACTATAAGCTCTGGATACTACAAGTTTGTCTTAACTAAAGGTTAAATAAAGGAAACTGCATATTAATTGGCATAAGATATGTATTGAAAAATATTGAGATGAGAAGAATACTGATAAAAATATTTTTTCAAAAAAATGAAAGGTATGAACTGGATTTTCCACTAAAAAACTTGAAAGTGTTATTTAAAAAATTTTAATAAATTTCTACACAGATAATAAAGTGTAACATAGTAACCAATTCGGTAAAGTAATGTCCTCAGTGTATTCTGATGTTTTTACCCTCATAGTGAATTTTAATTTCTTTAAAAATAAAAGTCTTTCCTATTATATTCTTTTTCTAAAAGATTTGTGATTACAGAAAACAATCCACAAAAATACAACTATCTTATATTTGATAAAGGGGCTAAAAGCATGCAATGGAGGAAGGATAGCATCTTCAACAAATGGTGCTGGGAAAACTGGAAATCCATATGCAACAAAATGAAACTGAATCCCTTTCTCTTGCCATGCACAAAAGTGAATTCAAAATGGATCAAGGAGCTTGATATCAAATCAGAGACACGCCATCTGATAGAAGAAAAAGTTGGCTATGATCTACATACTGTGGGGTCAGGCTCCAAATTCCTCAATAGGACACCCATAGCACAAAAGTTAATAACTAGAATCAACAAATGGGACTTACTCAAACTAAAAAGTTTTTTTCTCAGCAAAAGAAACAATAAGAGAGGTAAATAGGGAGCCTACATCCTGGGAACAAATCTTTACTCCTCACACTTCAGATAGAGCCCTAATATCCAGAGTATACAAAGAACTCAAAAAATTAGACAATAAGATAACAAATAACCCAATCAACAAATGGGCCAAGGACCTGAACAGACACTTCTCAGAGGAGGACATACAATCAATCAACAAGTACTTGAAAAAATGCTCACCATCTCTAGCAGTCAGAGAAATGCAAATCAAAACCACCCTAAGATACCATCTCACTCCAGTAAGATTGGCAGCCATTATGAAGTCAAACAACAACAAGTGCTGGCGAGGATGTGGGGAAAAGGGTACACTTGTACATTGCTGGTGGGACTGCAAATTGGTGCAGCCAATTTGGAAAGCAGTATGGAGATTTCTTGGAAAGCTGGGAATGGAACCACCATTTGACCCAGCTATTCCCCTTCTCGGTCTATTCCCTAAAGACCTAAAAAGAGCATGCTACAGGGACACTGCTACGTCGATGTTCATAGCAGCACAATTCACAATAGCAAGACTGTGGAACCAACCTAGATGCCCTTCAATAGACGAATGGATAAAAAAAAAATGTGGCATTTATACACAATGGAGTATTACTCTGCATTAAAAAATGACAAAATCATAGAATTTGCAGGGAAATGGATGGCATTAGAGCAGATTATGCTAAGTGAAGCTAGCCAATCCCTAAAAAACAAATGCCAAATGTCTTCTTTGATATAAGGAGAGTAACTAAGAACAGAGTAGGGACAAAGAGCATGAGAAGATTAACATTAAAAGGGATGAGAGGTGGGAGGGAAAGGGAGAGAGAAGGGAAATTGCATGGAAATGGAAGGAGACCCTCAGGGTTATACAAAATTACATACAAGAGGAAGTGAGGGGAAAGGGAAAAATAATACAAGGGGGAGAAATGAATGACAGTAGATGGGGTAGAGAGAGAAGAGGGAAGGGGAGGGGAGGGGAGGGGGGATAGTAGAGGATAGGAAAGGCAGCAGAATACAACAGACACTAGTATGGCAACATGTAAATCAATGGATGTGTAACTGATATGATTCTGCAATCTGTATACGGGGTAAAAATGGGAGTTCATAACCCACTTGAATCAAAGTGTGAAATATGATATATCAAGAACTATGTAATGTTTTGAACAACCAACAATAAAAAATTAAAAAAAAAGATTTGTGATTATATCCTAAAATATGTAGGCATTTACTTAATGAATATATTTCTAGGAAAGCTTGTTTTACCTAACTTTGATTAAAATATGCTGATTTAAAATTTAAAGTAGTCCATGATATATTTCATAAAATATGAATTATAAGGTGCAATCAGTTACAAATGATTTTATTAACCTCATTTGTGTATATTTTCATGAGAAAAAAAAAATATATATATATAAACACACCCATATACACACATTCACATACATGCTTGCTATACTCATAGAGACACCCTCTATTTTTTATACTACCCAAGTAGTTCAGGGAAAGATTTTCTCTTTCCTTTTCCTATTGAATATCTATATCATAAGTAATACATAGAATTTTCCATGTATTGATTATACTATTAATATATAAATTTATAAGTTACATATATAAATTGTTAAGATTTCATTGTTTATGTAAATATTGATATTTACTTTAATATGAATATATTAAGCATTGAATCAATTATGAATTTTTCATTTTTTTTAAAATTCCACTACATTTTTTTATCTAAGACCTCTGTATTACTCAAGGTTCTCCAGAGGAACAGAAACCATAGGAAAGAGAGATATATAAATAAAAGGAGATTTGTTACTGGAATTGGTTCACTTGTTATGGAGTTGTGAATTTCATGACATGCTGTTCATTAACTAGAAAAATCAGGAGATTTATTGGTGTGATTTAATCTGAATTCAAAGGCCTGAGAGCCAGGGGAGCCCATGGTATAACCTTGTCTGTGGCCCAAGTCTTGAGAATGTAGGCAGGAAAGAGGGGGACACTCTTGTAAGTCCTGGATTGTGAAGTCTAAAACAACATGTTTTATGTCCAAGGCCAAGAAACATGAATGTTTCAGCTTTAAAGATGAGAGATGAATTGCCTTTTCTCTGCCTCTTTTTCTATCTTTTAAGGATAGAACAAAAGGTGAAGGTATATCTTACTCAGTCTAGATGGAAATGCTAAACTTTTCTGTAAACACCTTTATAAATAGAGCCACGAATAATGTTTCACCTGCTACTAGGCATCCTTAATCTAACAAAGTTAACTTCTAAAATAAAGCATCACATACTTCATTCACATAAAATGCTTTTCAATAGTAATGATTGAGTACAATTATTGAGTATATATACACCCAGTATTCTTTTCACTGTTTTATATGTATTATGTCCTTTGTCCTCCTCATCATTCCAGGAAATTTCCAATTTCCTAAATGATAACACTGTGCAATGAGCTATTAAGTGAACATATAAAGTCTGTCATAAAGGTGCAAGAGTTTAAAACTAAGTCATCTGTTGACTAAGCTGCAGCTGATGGTAAACTCTTTCTACAAGGTTAGTGGGTGAACCTATCAGAAAAACACAGTTTATAGCATAATCATGTATAATTTTCATGGACTGAATATCATGTTCTAGATCACAGAGTGTTAGGAATCATTTTCAGATACCTTTTCAGAGATGAGAGGAGCTCAGTCAATGAATACCTTAGGATTTGGTGTCATCTCTATAATGGTAAATATTCTGTTAATATAATAACTTTCAAGCTACTTTATCATTTTAGTTGTCATTAATAGCAATAATAATAAAACAAAATGCAATGATAAAATAACTCCCCTTATGTTATGAAACTCTTAGTTCCTATTAATTGGTATAAAAATAGGCCTTCCTGTTCCCCTCTTAGCCTTAAATATATTTACTTTGAAAATATGAGAAAAATAAATATGCAAACAGAAAACTTACACAATTTTGTATTCATTGATTATTTACCGGAAATATTCAAAACTTTTTTAAAATAATGAGTATTAATTGCTTGACTAATTATTTAATCAGTTACTCCTTGCTAGTTACTGATTAAATAATTAACCCTGTTTTTTAGATAATGGGTAAAAGATTCAAAATTCTAAGTGGCAGTTCTCTTCTAAAAATAACAGTTTTCCTACAAATTTCAAATAGGTATCTAGTCCAGAAAATATAAATAGGGCTCACATTAGGTTTTTTGTTTTTTTGACTCTTTTCTGGTAAGACTGTCCTTAAATTCATTGACTTAGAAACAGCAATATTTGCCTTAAATAAGCCTTTTAGCTTATTTACCATTATTTGCTTGTGCCGCAGTCCGGACTGCGGCAGAATAACGGGGGGGGGGGGGGGACGAGCAACTTGTGAAGGTTGATACAGCAGGAGTGGGAGCCCTTTATTGTAGGACAGGAGTGGTATTTATACATTCCACACAGCTTATCCTAATTAGCATAAACTAGATACAGCAGTCAACCAATAAGGAATCTCCACACTTAATGGCTTGCTGGCATTACTTCACAAACCACTCCCTCTGGCAAAATGCCAGGCGCCATCTTGACTTGTTTACAGACCCTAACATGCTTGTGGAAAAAAAAATGACTTTCTTATTTCCTCTTTTAAAGCCAAAATAATTGTTGGTATTGACTTCACATTATTACCTTTCTTTTCTTTCTTTCTTTCTTTCTTTCTTTCTTTCTTTCTTTCTTTCTTTCTTTCTTTCTTTCTGTTTTTAATGAAGACTTAAAAATGAGTGTACTTTAGTACAAAAAGGAAATACTATTAAGGGGCAAGATTTCAGTTTCTACTGGTAGAAAGATATATAAGGTTTTGAAGAGTATATCATGCATTCATCTCTTGGTATTGATTCAGGAATTGTTTAGCACAAATTTTTGCTGTATGCTAGAAATTACACATTGGATGTGAAAGCAATCGTATGACTATACTCCTTACTTCCAAAATTTGGCAGCATTGGTAGTATCATGTATGTTTAAACCAAGTCTATTAGCGTTATCTGAGCAAAATAACTTGAAATCACTTGATCTTTTGGTAAAGGCCTCTGGAAATGAGAAATCCTTTGTAATACAAATGTGAGTTAATTTCTAACATGGTTACATGTTTTAATCCTTTTTGTTAAAACTGAAAGAAAGACTATCCCTTAATCAAGACATTCTAGAACTTCATTCAAATAAAGGTAAGGCAAAAAGAACTTAAAACTTGGAGTAGATTAAGAGTATATTGATGACTTATAAAGGAAAAAAAAGGACTATAAGCATAATATGAAAATTTTAGTTGAACATCACCACACATCAATTTCTTAATCATCTCCTCTGACCTGTATAAAATCTTGTAGTCACTAATAAAATACTAAGCAGAAGTTTCCAGCCTAATATATTCATTGGAATGATTTGGGGAGGTTTACAAAAAGTGATACTTGACATTGTAACTGCAATGAGATGAAATATCAGTGTAATTTTGCTTTGCATTTCTCTAATTGTTAATGATGTTGAACATTTTTCATATATTTGTTGACTATTTGTATTTCTGCTTTTGAGAAATGTCTGTTTAGATTATTGACATTTATTGTTTTTTTTGTTTTCTGGAGTTTAGTTCTTTAATATTCTGGGTATTAATCTCACATGGTTGGCAAATATTTTCTACCATAGTGTAACTTCTCCCTTCACATTATTGTTTCCTTTGCTGTGAAGAAGCTTTTTAATTTAATGCCATCCCACTTATTGATTCCTCATTTATTTATTTATTTAGTTAGTTTTAGGAATCTTATTAAGGAAGTTGATGCTTGTACCAATATGTTAGAATGTTGATTATATATTTGTTCTAGTATTTGCAATGTTTCTAGTCAAAATCCTAAGTCTTTAATCTCTTTTAGTTGATTTTTTTGCACAGGATAAGAGATAGAAGGTACATTCATGCATTTTTGATGAGACTACAATTAGTATAACCACTTCAAGGAATTCTAGAATTGTAGTTTTCCTAAATAAACCTTAACTGCTATTTTATACTAATTAATGTGTGTGTATATAACTATACATATATATTGGACATCACAAATTTGTGTGTGTGTGTGTGTGTGTGTGTATATATATATATATATATATATATATATACACACACATATATATATATATATATATATAGAGAGAGAGAGAGAGAGAGAGAGAGCGAGCGCTAGAATTTAGTATGAAAGCTACTGAGCCCTAAGAAGGACAAAAACCTGGTAATTTTGTTTCCTTTGTCTATGCTGCTTTTTCTGATTATTAACAACCCACATTGATCCATCAACTCTGAAATTTCAGAACTCTTACACTTTCTAAACTACAATCCATTATGTTGTAGCTACTTGCACCATTATCTTGTCTCCTGGCACATACAAAAGACTTGAAGTTCAAACCAGGATTTCCTCATTCTGGTGATGTTAATTTGTTTTGTTTATTCTTAGTTTTATATCTTCAGCACCTAGCACAGCTACATGTACACTAGATTCTAAACAAATATTTGTTCAATTAATTCTTGGTAGAGTCTTTGAGGTCTTTGTAATTAATATTAACCCTGAACATTGTTGTGTGTGTTATGTCTCAATGTATATTAGTTAACTAAGGATATTTTAGTCTTTGTGATTTCTTTGAAAGTGAACAACTTTCTTAATATTTTAAAGATATTCTCCCTAGAGATGACATATATCACCAGAAAGTAGATTTCAGATATATATATATATATAACATTGACTTACATTGCGGAAATATTAGTTCAAAGTATTCATTAGAACAGCACCATCTGTCAATGTAATTGTTTTGAAGACACTGAAGGAATAGCAAAGATCAAGTTGGTAGTAAATGCAAGATATTTTTTTTTTAAAATTGCACCATTTAAATAGAGTAATTGTCTGACTACAAAATCTACAAATTTTTAAAGATTGTATTTAGTTGAAATATAAATAAATTTAATGTGACTTTGTTAAATTTAATTGTGAAATGTACCTAGCTTCAATAAATGCATCTTCATTATTCCTGAATGATAAGTAACTATTTGGCCAGAGCTCTTTTTTCTTTTTCTCCAAAATTCAATTTAGGCAAGAAAAGATTATATCTAGAGTATATACAAGTGAATATTCACATCAACTGAGATAAAAACGAACTGCTCAGTAAACTGAAGTAAGACAATGTGTTCACAAACAAACTTGAGAATGATTTATCAAATAATTATTCTTTATTGTTTGAATTCTTTAGATATTCAATTTGGATTTATTTCATTTCATGGTCTGATGAGAAAACCTTTTCATTTCTTGCTGTCATCTGCTGATTTCAACCTCAATAAGTTTTCCATTTAAACACACTCTGAATTGACAAACATTCTTGTTTCTGATCATGCTGAACATATTGAGTCATCAAAACGAATGCCTTTTTTTTTTCATGATGGCACTCACAAAACAAATGTCAATGCATCTGGAACACCATTTTCACACTTTTGCAGAATTACTTAAACCCTTGACTTAACAAAGCATTCTTATAACACAAAAGATTTTGTTCTTCTGTATTGTCCTTGCTCATTAGAGGATAAATGGAAATGACTGACTTGATAAAATAAAATAGTTTTTTTTTCTTTGACATTATATCTTATATTTTGACATAATATATACTCAAAATATCCATTTGCTTGTAACATGCACCTAGAGACTTGGTTGTAATATGTCTGGATTTTAGTTAAGACAGTTAACTGACAACAGGCAGTGAAAAAAGAGTTTAAATTTCCCCCTTAATTACTAAAGACTCCCCTATTGTTTTCATAGTTTGCTGACAGTAATAATCATCATGAATGGATATTGAGTTTTTAGCAAACATATTTTCAACATCTTGGAGAATATCTTTTTTTATTGTTTTAATTGTTAATAATAAGAATTTCAATAAGACCATGCTTGGTTTCTTGGAATAAGTTTAATGATATGGTAATTTTTTTGTCTATTTATACATGGTTGCATTTGTTTCATTGATACTTTAAGTTGTCATTAAATATAATAAGGAAAATTAGACTTCACTTTTTTGTAATATCCTTGTTTTTGCTGTAATGAATATGCTCTTCTTATGAGTAGGACTTGTTATTTTTTTCATTTTTTAGTGTAATGCACAGTATGATATATTATCCTACATGTTATTTTTATTAAAATATATTATCAAATATGCATTATTTTATCTACTAATACCTTTTAAAATGTCTGGTGTATCTGTTATGGTGATGCTGGATTTATTTCTAGTATTTTTATTTATTTATTTTTTAGAACAAAGTAAGTCACATTTATTTGGGTTTAATTAAGATTGCTGTTCCTGTATAACACAGATTCAAATAATCTTGAAAATGTGTTCTGAGGACTTACACAATGGCAACTGTATTTATAGCTTTCAACTAAAAGTGGGGTTGGTAATTATATAATTTTAGGAATTATTCCTTCTGGCAGAACTGTCTTGGATAGGGATTGGATGCTTTATCATTCTCTGGGCAGTTTGGGGAAAGTGGTCTTTTGTTTAGAAGATCAGCAAAGGATAACAGGATTTCACAAGTCAACTTGAATCCAGACTGGGCATGTCTGCAGCCCAGTTCAATAGTCCATCTGAGGACTTGTCTGACAGCTGATCAATAATGGCCTTCTCTAAGTGCCTGATCCAATTCTACTCCATTTTGGTTTTCCATGACAAAAAAAAAAAAAATATGGCAGTTGGAAATTTGTCAAGAATTCTAGGCAGGAAGCCGAAAGAAAGAATTTTTAAAATGAGCAGGTAGTTCTTCCCATTTCAAAAACTTCCAATAATTTTCACATATATCTTATTAGTCATCTGACCATGTCTGCCTGAGAGGGAGATTGGAAATATGTTCTTTAAGTTGATTGAGCACATGTGATTTCAGAGGTCTCAATCCATAGACAGGCAACTCCATAGCCCAGGTGAGGGAGAACATCATGGCAGAAATGTATGGAGGAGAAAAACTGCTTAGAACATGGTAATAAGGAAGAAGAGAGTTTATTCCTTCTTTCTATATGTGTGCTTCTTCTCTTCTGTTAATCTCCATCATGCTAGAAGAGCATGCATCTCTTCTAGCCCATGCATTTTTCCAGGTTTTTCAAAGTACTAATTTTAATCTTGTTGCATTATTGTATTTTAATATTTGAATTTATTAATATTAATTTTTATCTTTTAATTTCCCTTCTATTACTTGGATAGAATTAATTTATGCTAACTTTATCTTATAAAATAAATACAAATAAGAAAATAGAATTTGTTCTATTTTTTATAATAGATGTATTTAAGTTTAAAATATTTTCTAAGTATGGCTTTAGTTTCATAACAAAATTTTTCATATATCATATTTTACCATTAAGTTTAAATTATTTTCTTTTTTCAATTTTGATCGCTAGTATTTTTAAAGTCTATTTAATGTTTAGAGAACTCAGCATTTTACAGTATTTTATTACTATTGTTTTTCATTTATGTATTGAATTTACTGATTAGAAAACATAGTATGAATAAAATTGAATTTTATATTATAGCACACAATATGAATACTTTTCATAAGCCTGTGTACTTAAAATATAAATTTTTGGCTTTTTTAGAATTATATATTCAAATATTAATAATAATTAAAATCTTACATAAACTTGCTGATTTTTTTCCATTCTCTTAATCATCTATTGAGAGATGTATGTGAAAATTCCTTTTATGGTTTGAAATTTATCTGTGTTGCTTTTAGTTCTGTCATTCCTTGGATATATTTTGAAGCTGTGTTTTAGAAGCATGCACATTTAGTGGTAAAACTACAATGTTCTCATAACATTTTCCTTTCTTATAACATTTCTTCATTTATGTCTACTTTGATATCTCTAAAACTATACTGGCTTCCATTTTTTAGCATTTATATGATATAATTTTATCTATTCTTTTTTTTACCATCTATCATAGCCTAAATTACCATTTGTAATTTTTAAACTTCTTCCTTTTTATGTATACTTAATTAAAATAGAATTTGATTTTCATACTTTACTAAATATAAACCATTGCCCAATTTTGCCTCTCAAACATTATGTTAAGCTTTCTTGCTTTATTGGTTTTCAAGGATTCAAAAATATTCCAGTAAATATACTCAGTAACCTTCCTGGCAACCCTCTCTGAATTTTTATTACACTAATTGTGAGTGAATTTTACTAGTTTAACTTATAAGAAGACAATGTTACTTCTTTTATTTCCATGTTTCTCTCACCAACTTGTAGGAGTTTGAAATCAACTTGAAACAAACATAAATTGTAAATGAATGTTCAACTCTAGTCAATAGGAAGAAATTTCCCAATAATGTAGAATCAGAACAAAATTATTGCTGGTAGAAGAAAAATGAAAACTTAATGTTATGGGAGGAGAAATAAATATTTGAGAGCTGACAATATAGTAATTAAAGAGTAATGAATTCATTTCCAGAAGGTAAAATAATCAAGTAAACACATTTCAGAAGAATAGGAAGTACAGGATTAGAGATGTATATGTTTTACTTTGAAATAGTAAATGCTAAAATAAAAAGAATCCTGTTAAAATATTTGCTGAATTCAGTTTTTCATAGTTCTCTTTCTTTTTATATCTGTTTATGTATATCTGTATGTGTATATACACACAGGTAATTCACAAACTGTGTATACATGCATATTCCTAAATAAATAGTAATTGACAACATTTGAAATCCATATATGTTCCAAAAGTGCATATGTATACATATTTTTCTATATATGTGCTTAATATATACTTATACATGTGTGTTTATGCTTCTAATACCCAGACAAATTTAGTATAGCAAAGTAATTGTCAAACAGCTTAGTGATATCTCTAATAAAATTGTATCAAATTCTTTTGTGTTAGCTACTATGAATGAGTGATAATAGAATGATAAATAAAAATGTTAGTGTCCTTGTGAAATATGCAAAATAAGGCTTGAATAATTAACTATGAAGAGAGACAAATAGAGAGGTAATAATAACAATAATTTAACCAAGTAAGACTTATTCATTCTTACAACTAATAAAATAACAAACAAGTGAATTTTCACTAAGTTGCTAAAATTACCCTGTATATATGAGTAGTACCTCATTTTCAATGCCTTTAGTGTAGGAATATATGTACCTTAAACAACAAAAGAAATATATTGAAAGACTCTCAACATTAAAAATAACTTATTGGGGCTGGGGTTGTGGCTCAGCTGTAGAGTGCTCACGTAGCATGTGCCAGCCCTGAGTTCGATTCTCAGCACCACATAAAAGTAAATAAATACATAAAAAATAAAGGTATAAAAATACCTTATTGTAAAACAAATGATTGCATACGTAAAATTTTCCCTTAAAAGACTTTGCCAAAGAACTAAGCAATCTTGTGTGGTTTTTCATTTCTTCCCAGTGTCTTAGAGTCAATGGAATTCTGAGAGAGGAGAAGGTACAAATATATACCTGTCAGCCAGGCATCTCTTTATCTTACGTGGACTGTATCTCCTTCCCTGATATTCTTTGATGTCAGACTGTGCTATCACTGTTCTCTCCTTTGAGCATTTTTTGCTCTTCATATAATAAGATTATATCTGTAAAACACTATATTGATTAAAAGTTTTTTTTTTTTTCTGTTAACTGTTTCAACAATCTTCAAAAAACCTGGCAGATTGGTAAAAAATAGTATAACAGTAATAATTTCAAATAACTATTGTTTGTATAAGTGTGTGTATATAAAATTTCTAAGTGCTTATAGCAATTATTACCTTATTCTGCAAAAGTTGCGACTATAATGTGATATTTTAATACAGTCACAGAAATATATCAAACTATTTAAATTCACTAATACTTATGGTCTTTGCCATATACTGGGGTATTTGTAAAAAGTAATATAAGAGTATTATAGTGATTGTGAGAAATAAAATTACCACAACATTATACAAAATTTAAAAATAAAAGGTCAAGTCACTTTTGCAGAAGAAAGGAATCAAATGGAAAAAATATATTATTTGTATTTTTTGCAAAGGTGAATCAATGTCTCTATGAAAATAACAGAAATAAATACTATCAATCAATGATTAGCTATAGCTTATCACTGATATGACTGATCACAACAACCATCTCACTCTTACCAAATATTAACTAATTCAGTCAAGGACTATTACTGGATTCACTTGAGTTGTAGATATCATGTTAGAACATAAGGCTACAAGACTGAATTACTGAAACAACAGAACCACAGTGTTCGTCAGCTTGCATCTCTGTGACAAATATAACTTATCCAAACAACTTACAGGAGGAAAGGCTTATTTTATGCTTATTATTTCAAAGGTTCTTTCCCTGGTGCAATGAGTTTGAGCTCAAGGTGGGGCACGGCATCATGGCCCCCGAGCCCAGTTAGGGGAAAGCAGCTCAGCTCCCGGTGGGGTCAGGGAAACAGAGAGAACAAGGACAGAAAGGGGCACAGGGATGATGCACACTGCTAGGACATGACCCCAGAGACCAACCTTCTCCAGCCATGCCCCAGCTGCCCACAGTTACCTCCCGGCCAATCCATTCAAAGCAGAATAGCGGTTATAGTTCTCATAATCTAATCATTTTACCACTAAATAATCCTGCATTAACATAGGAGCTTTGGGGGAATACGTCATAACCAAATCATAGCATATGGTTAGAGAACAAATTAAATAATTACAATGATTACATATGTTTTAAAAGGGAATTATTGACTGTAATGTGACAAAGCACTTGTTCTAATTTAGAGCGTTTAAAATACTAAATAAAATAGGGTTTATTCTAAGAACAGTGAAAACATTGAAACTATTTGGACAGAAAAGTGACATGCTTATATTTTCTAGATTTTATTTGTTTTTCCTGACAAACTTCATGTGGTATGTTTCTATGATGCTGAAGAAGGAACCCAATTCCTCACAAATTCAAAATTTTATTATACATAATCTACAGTTAAATCTAGCAACATTTCATCAATGCAATAGCAGTATCTATCAGTGGATATTCAGAAGAAAAATAATACTGGGTAGAAACTGGGATCTATCTCTAAAAATAAAAGCATACACCAAAAAAGAGTAAGTTAAGGTAAACTATAATTTAATATTTTTGTCTTCCTTGGCAGCCATAAGCTGAAATGCTTCTGTCCACTATAATTCTCTACCATGATGTACTGCCTCACCTCAGGCCCAGAATAACTGAGTTACCCGAACATTGACTCTTTATCCACAAGCCCCAAATAAGCTTTTCCTCCTATAAGCTGTTCTTGTCATGTATTTTGGTCAAAGTGATGAAAAGCTGATGAACACAATAACTAGTCAATATTTGAAATATCTGCAGTTTTGTGTTTAACAGTTACTCATCATTGAAGGTGAAAAATACCAAAAGAAAGAGCTAATTCCTTCAATGTTTACTCATGCTACATTTTTAAGGATAGCATGTCCAAAAACCAAAAATTAAAAATTGTATGTAGCTGATTAAGTGTATGAAACTACACAATAAATTAGCACAAGCAAATATAACTTCTTCCTCAATAGAAATTATGCTTGATTTTTTTTGGACCATAATAAAGGTAATCTAGTAGATGAAATTCTTACATGGTTTCAATCAGTGTAATTCAGTGACTCTTAGTCATTCATTCAGAATGACCACAATGAGTGCTGCACCATGTTAAAGTCAGCAAAATGGACATAACTGAGACATGTCTGTTGCTTGTAAGAAGGTTCGTGATTAATGGCAAAGAGCAGACACAGAGATAAATCATAATATGGTACATTAAGTGCCATAACAGAGGCATGATCAAGTGACAGGCCTGATTAAATGTTCTGGAACCACAGAGTACTCTTGGCCTCTTGATGATGCTGGATAATGTTGCCTGGAAAAGGCGGCATTTATGTTGGAGCCTAAAAGACTGGAATCAGGGTTTCTTGTCATGGAGCATTTGATGGTGATCTAAACACTGCAATACAGCAAAAATAAAAATAAATTGTTGATTCTAATGGAAGCCTGGTTGCCACAAGCAACAGCTTT
Source organism: Marmota monax (assembly GCF_021218885.2). Lineage (NCBI taxonomy): Eukaryota > Metazoa > Chordata > Mammalia > Rodentia > Sciuridae > Marmota > Marmota monax. The sequence goes on along the minus strand of NW_026694084.1, from coordinate 20,853,984 downwards.
TTTTGCTAGTGAAAATGTAATTGCACCTATGAAATAAGAAGTACATTAGTGACATGTTTTTGTTTGTTTTTATTAAATGATACAGTCATTATTTGTAAGTTAGTGTATACATTAATAACTTTGGATATTGATTTGAACATGTAGTATATATTATTCTATTTTCTAATAATTAAAGTGTAACATAAATATAGTGGTGCATAATTAGAGAGTAGCAAGGAAAGGTGGAAGGTGGATATATGTTCTAATAAACATATTTCTACATATATAAGATTCCACTGTTATAATTAAATCCCATTTCTTACACTTAGATGCTATTATGTTTGACTCAGAGCTATAATAAACTCCTTGGTTCACACAAAATTCTGAACTAGTTCTGCTAAATTAAGACTGATGCATGTGCTGCTGAGATTCCTGCTGTTTTTAAACATCAATTTTTGATAAAATTTAATTACATTTTATCAGTATTAAATATTACAACTATAATCCAAACAAATGGAGCCAAAAATATTTTGGTATAATAAAAAATATCATTTCACTTCCCATTTAAATGTATTTTATATAACAACTCTCATATCTTACTCTTTATCCATATAATATTTCTTTTTATTTTTAATCTTTGTCCTTAGCATACTACCCTATCAACACTTCAGTGAAATTAAATAGTACCTTATGTTATATAAATTTTATTTTAACACAAATGAGTCCTGAGATCCTTGTAAATTAACTTAGGTTTGTTGCTATTATATTTTTAGTATTAGTACTAGCAATTATAATAACAATGCATTAATGTAATAAGCATATTAAGCATAACTATACATTTAAACATATTAAAAATTAAGTAATTCAGTAGAATACTCATTACAATGAACAATAACAAAATTTAGTCCAATTAAGCATGTGTCTTGCATTAAGAATTCTCTTGTTTTAATCTCAGATTGGTAGTTTATTTATTCTGCAGGAATGTGTACTGTACTTTTTTTCATTTCTTGGCAGATAAATAAGAGCCACTGTAAAAGAATTATATATTAAGCCTCAGTATAACAACTGACATCCATATTATGCTTATATTTCTATGGTAAGTGCAATAATGCAATAGTGCAGTATCTTTCATGGCAACCTTTGACCTTATGTCTTCAACATTGATAACAAAATAAATGAGAAAAGATAAACAATCAACTAGAAAAAATGGACAAATGTGAAAAGGTATCATGCTACTAATGACAAAAGTACAAATTCTATTTATATTTCTGAATGTATAAGTAATCTATCAATAAAATGATTGAATGTTAATATTGAGTTTTACCTATCAATTTTTTTTTAGAAATCACATTATGAATTAAATTGCTAAGAGGGGCTATTTTCAGTCACACTTTCTTATTAATGATGTGAATAAATGTGTATTTAACCAATAACATGGAAACATTTTGTTTTATCAAATTGTATAATACTTATCTTTATGACAAGTTCCATTTATGGGACATTATCTTGTGGTCAATATCTTAGAAATATCCTAAGAATCAGTCATTGAGAAACCAGTAAAATAAGATGCCTTCATACAGAAATGGATGATTATACACCAACCTAAGAACATAATGTGTAATGAATTTTTATGCAAAATGATAAATTTCTAATCTTTTGAGCACAATACTATGTTTAATTCAAGGCATTTGCTAAATCTTAAAGATATATATATATATATATGTATATATTTGTTTTGTATATTGAGACAGTGTCTCCCTATGTTGTAGGCTTACCTTGAACTTTTGGGCTCAAGTGATTCCAAGTTTCCCAAGGTGGGGATTAGATGTATGCATCACATCTTCCTTGGGGAAGATGCAGGCAGAAACCAGAATGATTAGTTCAGCAAGTTTGTGGAAGCCAAAACCCTGCGGGCTGCAAATATAGAAGAAATTTGAACCAGTCTCTTTCAGGCTTCTTTTTTTTTTTTTTTAAGAACGCCTCTGGGTACTCAAGAAAATCTGAAGGTATATTGACAAATCTGCAACTGTGGAGCAAAACTAGAGAGGAGGAAAAAAAAAAAACAGCAATTGTAGTTGAGGCACAAAATTACACCTTGATCTTTCCCCCTGTTTTACCTGTCTTAAAGAAATCTTCAAGATACAGAAGAAGAGGACAGAAACTTTGCTGCCCATAAAGCAGGAGAGAAAACCCACTGCATCTGGCAGCTGCATCACTTTCCTTTGGACTTTTTTTTTCCTTTTGATTCTCCTAGTTTAATTTAGACTTTATTAATATTCACTTTTGTCTTGACTATTGACTTTTTATTATGTCATTCTTTTCCAAAAAGGTTTAGGATTCTCTTTGAGCTTTTAAATAAGCATCTGTAAACAGTCCAATTCTACTATCAAATAATAGTTTACTATTCATGCATAGCATATTTATCTTTTTAACATTATATTCCATTGTATCTCCTGTAACTTTTGTTATTGTTGTTATGAACTTTACTTCTACAATATATTGTTACTATTCTGCTTTATACAGTCAAATGTTTATTACACTAACAACTAAAACTAAGCAAAAATAAAATATAGCTTACCTTTAACTATTGCCAATACTTTTCATTTCTCTGTGTAATACACATTTATACCTGAAAACATATTATTTTGCCTTAACTCCCTTTACAATATTATGTCAATTCCCTAAAAATTAATTTAAAGCTTCTATTTTTGGAAATCTTTAAATTCTCTTCATTAGTGAAAGTCCTTTCCACAAGATGCTGATATTTAGTTATCAATGTAAAGAATTTAATTTAAATTTGTATTGTTTTTATTACTCTGATGAAATTATTTCACTGAAATAGTGTTCAACTGATGTTAAATAGTATCTATATTTTCCATCAGATACTTTAATATTCTTGAACTTTTATCTAAAATTCTATCATGTAATGGTCAAGTTGTTCCATGATTTGTCATATCTGAGTGTGGTTTGATGTTTGCTTTATCACTTAGCAATGCATTGCTTTTTTCTTGATTCTCTTCATGATATATTGTGGATGTTGTTGTTATAAACCAGACATCTTATGCAAGATGGAAGGATATGATATAAATGCCTAAATTTTGGTGCATGTTTCCTTCTGGTAGAACTTTACTTGGGATTTGAAATTAATCTGATAAGGAGATAGGCTAGGTGTAAAACCCATTGCTGCTCTGTTACACTCATTGCCACACACAGTCTTTGGATTTCTCTAGCAATAATTTATGACAATTGCTGTATGGTTTACCAATGAGATGTTCTTAAAGTCTTTCATTTTAATTATGCAGTTCAGGCTTCCCTTTAGAGAAACTTTGCCTTTGCCAATGGTCAGCCAGCCTGGTGGCTGGTAGTTGGGAAAATGTTGCATTGTTTAGTCTGGACTCACCTGCAGGAAAGCATTGAATCCCTGAAACTCTTTTGAGTGTGGCCTTTGTATTGCTGGTACTCTACCCCTGGTATTTTTCTGAGCCTCCAATATTTTTCCAGTTCATTTTTAGAAGAATTGTTTTACTTAGTTCTTCCCTTCTCCCAGCAGCAGTGTTTTTTCTCTCCTGTTTTATGGGTAACAAGATTGTGTTCTTTCTCTCTGTATGATAAAGACATTTATGTTCACCATAAAATAAATAGGGGAAAAGATTTGATGTAATTTTGGGTCTCTGCTATTGCTGCTACTTTTTCTTTTCCACTCCAGTTTTGCTCCCCAAGTGCAGATGGCTCTTAAGAAAATGAAAATATTCCTTACATTTTCTTGAATTGCCAGTGGTGTTCCTGGAGAGAATGCCTGCAACAGTGGTGAGAACTTCCCCTATATTTGTAGCCTGCAGGGCTCTGGCCTCTACAAACTTGCTGAATTAATCATTCTGGTCTCTGCCTTCATCTTCCCCAAGGAAGTCTGTGCTCATAAATCTTCTCTCCTTCTAGGACCCACCTCTCTTTAAATATGGGTCCAGTTGGTTTTACAACGACCTTACTTCTCTAAAGGGCTCCTGAATAGAGTCTTTCCAAGAAGTATACTGGGGAAATTGGACATTCTAATGCAAAAAAAAAAAGAACTTTGATCCAGATACCAAAACATCTATGAGATTAACCTAAAATGAATTATCAACTTAAATGCAAATCTTAAAGCTATAAAACTTCTAGAATTAAACAGAGGGGAAAATATATATGGGTTTAGATTAGGAATGATTCCTTGGGTAAGACACAGAACATATAGTTGGCCCCAATAAAAATTGGTATGTTAAATCTTTGTCAAATTGAAAACCTTTTGCTCTTTAAATAACCCTCTTAAGAAAATGAAAAAAAAAAACAAGATTATCTATAAAAGAAAGGTATTTTTGAAACATAATACCTGATTAAAAGCTTGTATCCAGAATTTAGAAAGAACTATGAAAACTAAATAATCACCAGAGAATCAATGGAAATAGGTAAATGATTTATGCCTACACTCTTCTAAAGAAAGGGGTTGACTTGAAAGGCTAATGCCCTCTGAAGGATACACAATGTCATTTGTCATTAAATAAATACAAATTAAAATCACAAGAAAATACCACCACAAATCTGCAAAAATGAATTATTTTTGTTTAAAATAATAATACTTTTAAATATTAAAGACACAAAGCAGTTAATTCTAACTCATGTTCACATGTTGATGGGGGAAATGTAAGCTGATATTGTCATAAAACCAATGATCTTATTTTACTTAGAGGAATGATGTATGTTTTACATATGTACAGATCAGAAATGCAAGAAACATATCTTGCCTTGTATAAAAACTTATAAATTATCATAATTTAGAAAGAAGATGTCTAAAATAATCATATATTATGATGAAGAAGGTAATATACAGTAGGATATATGGTAATTCTGATAATAAAATAGATTTCATATTGGCAGGTACAGAATTTAAACTGGAACATTGATTTTTTTTAATTATTATTATTATTTTCATTATTATTTATCTTACTCTAAGAAATAATACTTTCCTGGCTTCTGAAACTGTCAGAATATTATTTCCTGTACATACTCCCAGGACCATTAACCTCCAAACACTTGAGAGATAAAATTAACTTGCATTGTAATGAAAACACATATCATGAATAAATGAGGCAATTTTTACTTCCTTTTGAATAATGACTTTATAGAAATTGTCTGCATAATACACTAGATTCATGCTTGGCAAAACAATCTATGTTTCTTACTTTTATTAAAATTGTCTTAGTGAAATAGAAACTGCATCAAATGTTCACTATAATCAAAGAAGTAATTAACTTTAATTGAAAGTCTGGGTACAAGGAACTATTTCATGATAGAAAGCCACAAAGTAGACAAGAAAAATACAATTTTTATTTTTTATTTATTCCATTATAACTCAGATCTAAAATTAAAGAATTGAAAACTTATGCATATTCCCTGTGTTAATTGTCTAGTATTGAATTTTCTGCATAGAATACAGATAAATTAAGTCACATTATTTTATATATAAAAGATATGAAATATACACTTTTGTTTTCATATCTATCTGAAATAATAGATATTTAAGAGTTTTAGGTGTTTGGGTTTTTTTTCCTAGTTATTCAAGATGATGGACAATTGGTGTGAAAAAGCCTGTAAAGCACTTAAAAGAAAATTGAAAGAGTAAATAACCATCAAAATTAAAATTTCATGAAAGAGAATTTTATTCTCTTTCAGTTGATTTTCCTTACTGTTTTCCACTAATGACCCACCGTTGGGCATGCCATCATAGGTACTATCCATATGCTTTGTTATATACCACTCAAAACTGGGGTGGATATTATTCACGCCTTGTCATTCAATGTTTGTTGTGCTTCGGACATGTTTTGGTACTGTGCTGGTGACGGAAGATAATGAAGAGCCAAATTCTCAAGGAGTGAGAAGAATGCATATTAGCATTTGTTATTTTCAATGATAGAGACTTAGATTTAAAAAAGAAAAAAATCAGCTAAGAACAATCTTGTAGTGGGAGCTTGAGGAAAGTTGACTTTTGTGGGTAACACAAAGCTAATTTAAAATATCAGTTTGAGTTTAATGGTAAATGATAAGTAAAGGAATGAGTGAATGCAAAGGAATGAGTCTATGCAAATGGCTACCATGAGCAAAATTAGATCTAGGGCAAAAATATGATTGGTTAAAAATGTAATGATTGTTTGGCTTGAACATAAATTGCAAGGTAGAATAAATATGCAGTCATGAAGATGGCTGAAAGGGAAGACCAGGATTGGTCTTAAGGTTAGGGAGCACATTTTTCCTTCTAATAGCATTACTTAATTATATTATATAAGCGTGTTTGATTATATTTGTGTATTAAAATTAGAAAGAACAGTGATGATTATCAGTTAGGAGTCAGACTAGAACATGGATAATTAATTAAGAAAGTGGTAGAATGATATCAGAGTAGTTTGATGAGGATAAGAAAGAAGGCATGAACAGTAGAGAAGGAAAACATAGATTTATTACATATTTAGGAGACTAAATCCAGTAGGAATTGTGTTTGGAAGTAAGTGTAAACAATATGTGAAGAGGAAAGGTAATTCCCACTGATTGGTTGCATGGACTTCCAATATAGAACAGAAACTCCTCTTATGTACATTTGATTCTCACCTTACAACATGCAGTGAAAACTTCTTTCTCAGCCTATGAGCATCAGTTGTCATGGTTGATCTCTTTTCTCCTTTTCATACAATTTTGTCTTGTGGACACAACATCATTGTTGTTTTCTGGTTGCTGCTTGGGCTCCCTGTATCTCCTGGCTACTCACTTGTGCTCCCTAAATATAACTATGTACCCATATTCTCTTCGTATACATTCCCTTCCTAGGTGAACTTTCCATGCACATGGCTTAAATAATACATGCTAGAATAATTGCCAGCCTCTCCTGTTAGCTTCTTAATTGCTATTTTCTGCTTAGATTAACCTTTCAAAAATGATTTTAATCATTTGTACCTTGTATTAAATTTGAAAGTTTGATATGGTACACATATAGATAATTACAAACTGGAATGTATAGATTTTTTTTTCATTCATCATTTCAGAGATTGTTGTAAATTGAGAAATTAAGGTCCAACTGTAGAAAACAGTGCAACTCTTAACATAAGTCTAAATAGATTTTTATTATCTACCAGAGCTAGAAATATTTTTTTATTCACATTCTTTCTGTTTCAATTTCCTTAGTTTTTATTCATGATTTTTGTGGGTTTTTTTTTAGTGAATCCTTAATTTCAAAATTAGTGTGAGCCTCAAATAAAATTCAATGCATTTAATAAAACAAAGTAAATTTTAAATTATTTTATTTATATTTATATTTATACATTTTCCTGCTTTCCCATTTCTGTTGGCCATGACTTTTCTGTATTTTCCATATTGGCACTTCACCCAATGAACCAGGAAAAAACTGCTTGCTTTTATGTAATATCTGGATCTGAACCAGATGGAAAAGATAATTAATATTTTGTAGCCTAACACATTAGATGAAGAGTGATAATTCACCCCAAAGAGGGTATTTACTAAATAGGAAAACTGAAAAACTTTTGAAATACAATGCTCTGTAGCATTTTACCACCTCCTTGATAAAATATCAGGATTTCTTTGATGGAACCCTAACAAAAGATTTTACTGATTTAATGCTTTTCTAATTTACTTTCTTCATTAAAAATATTTTTATTTTTGATTACAGCATTGTGCAGCAGAAAACTGATAGAAATGTTTAATTTATTCAATAGGAAGGCAGTGAATTGAGTGATAACATATTTTCTAAATTACAAATAAAATTGTGTTATTATAAACTTATAATATTTTATATTCGATTAGTTTCTTTTAATACAGATTAGTCATAATTTGCATTTTTCTAATTAGTAAAAAGATGTTTATTAACATGGCCACCTACCTGCCTGATAAGTTTCTTTTATCATAAAATCCTAAATATTCTGAGCAAATAGAATAAAAGGAACATTCAATATTTTGCTTTTTTCTCTGATGTAACATCTTTTGAATTTTCACAGATTTAATGTTACAACATTTGATTATGACCAATAGAGAGTAAACAAGATTATGAAGAAAGAGAAATATAAAGGTAAAGAAGTTTATGAAGGTAGAGAAAGCTCAGAATTAGAAAAAAACATGATATTATAGGAGCCAACATTGGAGAGAAATGAAGGAGGTATGAAGGAAGTGAGCAAATAACTACAAAAAAATCCAGTTAGGACAGTAGTAAAAGATATTCATTGGATTTTGAAATTAACATATCATTGGGTATCCAAGTAAAAGAAATTTCATTGGTTTAAGAAAAAGGATGTTGGAACAGGTTGAATATTGGAGAAAGGGCCCACAGTGACCTGTCTCCTCAAGCCACACTCTACCTGCTTAGAGTTACCACCCAGTTAATCCATTCAATTGATCAGTGCACTGATTAGGTCACAACTCTCATACTCTGATCATTATTTTCTGAATGTTCTTCCATTGTTTCATGCATGAGCTTTTGGTGGACACCACATATCCAAACCATAACAATGTAGAAAGACTATAACTTTATATGTGACTATTAATAAAGTCAAATTATTTCTTTTCCTCAATGTCTTCTCATTTTCCTGCTCCATTAAGACTAACTGTGCTCAAATTCTCCCACATATTAAAAAAATAGTACACAAACTCACAAATCTCCAGTAAAGACATAAAAAATTCTTCTCTTTGATCTTACCTGCAGCTAACATTCTATATATCAACTGTCATCTGAAGTCAAACATTTTGAAAATAATCCTTGTCATATTGTGTTTACAATTCCCTTTCCCCTCATTTCCTAGTTCAATTTTAGAATCATTTTGTACCCTCCATCATGCCTAAATTTATGTTACATAAATTACAAATGATATGAATGCTAAGTGTAGTGGGTACTTTTCAGTACTCAAATAGCCTAAACTATTCCTATTGATAAAATTACATACTCCCTTTTCAGGAGTTCTGCTGAAAATAAAATTTACTCTGAGGTATATCGTATCACCTACTGCTCATTTTCATTCCATATGTGATATCAGTTATTACTTTATTAATTTATGCTTCCTTAAATATCTTAAACTTTAAAATATTCAAATATAGATATAAAAAGACAGGGAATACCTTCTCTGGTATATTAATATATTATTCATCTCTTTTTTAATTTTCTAACTTCCCTTTTTCCCATTTCACTTTTTATAACTACTTATGAAGCATTAGACATCTTGATTGGACTAATACTGTCTCATGGTTTTTTCCCTATTTCTTCATCTTTTTCTTTACATTCCAAGAAAGATTTAATATAATTTTTTAAGCTGTATACTTGAGGGGATATCTATCAATCTCCCTCATCTATTTATCTCTTATTATATCCAGAAACATTTTCTTTTATATATTTTTCATCATCCCACTCTCACAATTGAAAAAAATTTTATATTTAAATTTCTCTAATAATATTCGCTTTCATTGTTTAATTGCTTTGACTCTAACCATTCCCATCTCCTTCTGTTATAGTTGTGTTTTGTTGTTCTTTTATATACTATTATTTTGTTTTAATATTTGCTTTTCCATTTATAACTATAGGTTTTCTTATTTTTTCCCCTTTGGTGTTGTTTGATTTCCCATTTATCTTTAATGATGATATTATTACTTGCTTTATTTTTCTAAAGAACTGATCTGAAATAGTCCTTTGCTCAGACTACTAGAACTGATAGTGAGAATCTTTCAGTAAGTAACTTATTCTATTTTAACATCCCTTCACTATATTTTTTAATTGTAGTTATAAGCAGGTTGAAAATGCAACAATTAGACTGGTAGAAATGAGAGTAACCAAATGACCAATTTGGATTTTCTGTCAATATAAGCACAAACACTCCTCATACATCCTGGGTTTGCTTAATTATTGACTAATAATGATTAGAGGCTCTAGACATACTGTCTGAATTTTAATAATGGGCTCAACAGCATGTAACTAATTTAGATTTGTATAAGTCATTGTGTTGATTTACTAAACAAGGAAATAACATACTGCATTAGCATTTTGTGAAGATTAAATTCAGATAAATATAAATTGAAATGACACAAATGCATGGAATTAAAATAAGAAGATATAACTCACTTATATAGCTCAAAATCAATTGGTAAGTATTTGACAAATACTACCTTCTTCTTTATCACTACCACCACCATTATTTTTATCTGAGTACTGCTATGTGCACTTAGTGAAAAAATGGATGAAAGGACATTTTATGGATTCTAGACAATATTTGCATTAGATGAACCTTAAAAAACCTGGGTTTGTAATATTATAGTAAGGCCATCTAACCTAGGATCAGCTATTTTAACATTTTTTTAAGTTTATAATACAATATTTTTCACTATTAACATGATGATACACAACAGATCTCTAGAACCTATTGATCTTGTGTAACTGAAACTTTACACTGGTTGAGTAGCAACTTTTAACTTTCTGATTTTATTCCACAGCCACTATTGTCTGGGTGAATGACAACCTCTCCTTGTCTTTTTTCATCCTCTTTCCCAATTATTCTGTGATTCCACAGCATTTAGTCTGTGGGCTCTGTTTTTAAGAAAAATCTTCCATTATTTTCCATTTTTCTTGTTATTTAATGGCAGAAATTCTTAAAATTTCAGATTGTCCAGGTTATATCTGTGTTTCTAAATTTTGATCCTCAAACTGTTTTTGATGATTGATTTTCCTCCCTGTATCCCCAGCCACCCCCCTCCCCCAGCTAGGGAGTGAATTTAGGGCCTCATGCATCCTAGAGAAGCACTCTACTGTTGAACAACACACATCCCTAGTCCTGATTTTCTTTTTTTAAAAAATAAATTTAATGAAATTGGGCTCTTTTCTGATTGTCATATTATATGTACACCTGATTGTCATAAATATGTATACCTGATTTTTATTTTTGGTACTGGTTATTGAACCCAGGAGAGCTTATCCACTGAGCCACATCCTCAGCCCCCAGCCATTTTTATATTTTATTTTGAGACAGGATCTCACTAAGTTACTGAAGCTGGCTTTGAATTCTCAATTATTCTGCCTTCGCTTTCAAAATGGCTGAGATTATAGACACGCGCCACTGGATGTACCCAGCTACACCTGATTTTCAGACTAAATTTTCTTCACTTGACAAGATGTGATATGAAAATATGAGGTATGCGACATAGGTTGAGAGGATGAGGTCAGCTTAATAAAATTTTTATGATAACATTGGAGAAAACCCACTAATGTTCAATATTATCACAGCCTTTCTACCAGCTGTGGGTGAACATTTCCAAATGAAAGTCTGGGCCTATTCATCAGAATAACACAATATAAATTTACTGATCTATTAAGGTGCCAGAGACCACAATGTTCAGAACTCGATTTGTTTTTTGTTGCCACAAAAGACATAATTCATTTTAAGGACATTTTTTTCATTGGGTAATTGTCCATTGAAATTTGATCTCCTATCCTTAACTCTGAATATTTGCTTAAGCTTCAGGGAGAAAGGGCTGACAAATAAAAATATTATCTTAATTTTTTAATTTTAAAGATTCAGAATGTTGATTTCTACTTAAACATAGTTACTTTGTTGTTTTCCCTCCTCTACTTCAAAAGCATTCTTCATTTCCATAAAAGAAACCCAATTATATAACGTAGGCAGGAATTCAAAAAAGGAGTATTAAGAAATGTTCAATTTTTATAACAAGGTAGTTATTTTGTAAAAATATTCTGAACAGCATAAGTATGCAATCAATGTATTTTTTACATTTAATTTGGCAGGTAGCAATTGCATTTTCAAACTAGGGATCTGACTAGAATATATGACAATAAGAATGAGGTTATAAAGCCTTCTTCATATACCTGTGAAACATAAAATGCCCTATTATGAATTTCATTTGATGCAAAAAAAACTTAAAATTCTTTAAAGAGGGAAAATCAGTATAAAATACACAATTCAAATTAATTTAAATCAGCATGAATTATAAAGCTATGTGATAAATTAGGGGGATATTGAGCTTTCAAGCAGAACAAGAGTCTATGATAAAGTATAATTCATGGTAGAAAAATATGAAATGACAATAGATAAAATGAGTGTTTAAAATACTATTGTTTCTAAATATTTTGAGGTAGATTTCCCAGACTGTAATCATTCTTATAGTACCAACATAGCTTTCTGATTGCTTCATTTTGTTCCATATCTTTAACTCTACCATTTAAAAGTGATTCTCTTATTTTGTTCATATTCAATTGTATTTGAAAATCTGCTGAGCTGTGTATCCCTGCCAAGGAGGAGTTAACCACTGAGAACCCGCTTTTTCTCTATTTGTGTGTCTGTCTGTCTTTTCTCTATCCTCTCACCACCAGGTCTGGGAACCTAAGTTAACAGCAGTGCAGGTCTTGACAAAAACTTTAAAGTCCCTCTCTGAATTGGGGACAAGTTTAGAACGGGGGGCACTGTGGAAAGGACATATGTCACTAGTCCAGCCAGCTGCCACTGAGAAAAACAACATGTGGGAGGGTAGGCACTACTTGGCAAAACAATGTAAGGGATGGAGGTGTTGTCACCTATTCTCTAAACCATTCTTGGAGTAGTCACTGATCTCTTGTAAGTTTCCTTAATAAATCACAGGTACCATGCTATCTCTAGGCACTTTCATTGGCTTGCCTACAAAGAACCCACTGCCTTGGCACAACCAATACACCTAGGCTGTGGAAGAGAAAATAATGGGCTTAAGTTAATATTCTATGTATGAGTCTTCAGGGTGAATATTTTATATTCAGAAGCCCTTATGTGCACGTTTGCATACAGGTGTGTAGGCCCGCATGCACACACACATATACACACACATTCATAAGGTCTTTACAAATGTTTTTTAATTCTCTGTTCAGTATATTGACAAGTGAAATTCTTATTTTAATATTTTTAGTTAGAGATGGATACAATACCTTTATCTCGTTAATTTGTAAGTGGGGCTGAGGATTAAAACCAGTGTCTTACAGGCTCTAGGCAAGTGCTCTACCACTGAGCTAGAACCCCAGCCCACAAGTGAACTTCTATTGCTTAATATCTAGATTTTTTTTTTTAAATTACACACTAATGAAAGAATCAAGTGTAAGAAACAACAGTGAAAACAAACATGCACTATGAAACAATGAATCAAGATGAAATTCTATTATTTTATGAATATAAATATTGATTTTAACTGACTATAAAACTCTTTAGATTTGAAATATCCAATGCAGTATCTTTTACTAATAATTCTATACACCAAATATGAAACAAAAATCAGCATTTTTGAGAAGTAAAAGTAACAGCAATTTATCAGAGGCCCAAAATACTTGGCCCACATATAAGACTTCTATGGGAGGCTGAAAATTTGGGCATGTTTGAATGTCTTCTTATCATTTGATTAATGCACAGCCACTGGGACAAGGAGTAATGAGTTCACTTTACATTCAAGTAAAGAAAGAATTTTGCTTCCAATGTGTTAATTTCTATTTGCTCTGGCATTTGCTTTGTCTAAACAAGATGTTTCCAATGATCTGGTTTTGAGAGCTAAGATGAATTGCCTTTTAGAATGCCTTTTGTATTGAACTACAAATTAAAGGGATTAAATTAATTCATTTGCCAAAAAGGTAAATCTAGCAATTGTCTGAAAGCATTTTCTCAAGGAGTACTTTTGTGGAATTATAAAGCAAGTAATATTGTTATCAGTATTCTCTCAAGCATATGGATTCAATGGAAAAATTTGATAGAGGTCCTTATTCAGTTGTAAAGAGAATTTGAGTCATTCTCCAGTTCATTCCAAATGCAAATATGGATATTTTGGGAGAAAACATTTGAAAATTTAATTAGCATTCTTCAAGAAACACGGTCAAGAGCTAGATCTTCTGTACAAATTTGCAAGCACTATTGCAGAGCAAGTACTCAATTAGTTGTTTCAAGAGTAAGGCTTCCAAATGTGTGCTTTTCACAGAGCAATGCCCACAATTACCTTTATTTTGTATATCACAGTTCAATAACAGAGTACTGCTTTAATACTTACATATCTCATTTCATAAATTCTACCCCAGCAGATTTTTTTGTCCTTGACATTACACTTCAAGGTACAGCCTTATTTCTCTTTTTCTAGAACACTGTAACTACTCACCATCTCCATTTCTCCTTATCTCTTTTTCTCTTGAACAGACTTATTGTGTCTGTGTGTGTGGAGGGAGGGCCTCAATCATTTTATGGATCTCAACAAAAACCACAATGATATTCATGTGGAAAAATTCAAAAGTCAGCTTTTTAAATTTTTTTAATTTTTATTTTTTACCTCATCTTACTCAGATAAGCCATATTTACACAGAACTATATAGGGCCTCTTGAAACAGATTATTACATCTCTTCCAAGACAATATTCTTTTTCAATTTTATATCATATCAAGTGCTCTTAGATTGGGATCACTTGTTTAAATGATCACTAAATTGTGCTTAGCCTTTGTGTGGCTTCTCACCTCCATTTACACTCACTCTCTAGAAGATTTCACATGGCTTTAATTACAACCCCACATTTATAACTGCAATCTGATATATCTGACATCTAGACTCATGCATCTAATCAGTACGAACTGGTAGTGTCTCTCCATGCCTGATAGTTATATCAGATTTAAATTATGAGAAATATCACTCTTTGTGTCTGCTCTTCTCATATGTAAATTTCACTCTTCCTCAGAAATACACTCCTGACCCATTCTTTTCCTTTTCAGTAAATATCTGCTTTATTCCTCTGAGTGCTCAGGTCTTAGAATTTAATTTTCTTGACTCTTTTTCTTACTCCTGAATGATGTTTAAATCCATTAATAGGAGCTACTGCCTCTGCCTTCATATGTGCCTGGAATCTGGCCATTCATACACATCCAATGGGGTTTCTTCATCTCTTCCTATAATGATGGCAACAATTTCCTAAATCCTCTTTACACGTTGGTCTTGCCATCACGACCTACCTATAGCGAATTTTTTAAATAATCTTTTAAAAAATATAAGTCAACTTGCCAGGTGCAGTGCTACATGCCTATAATCTCAGTTACAGCAGGTTGAATCAGGAAGGACCACAGGTTAGAGGTTGGCCTGAGCCACTACAGAGGCCCTACACAACTTACAGAGATCTATCTCAAAAACAAACAAACAAACAAACGAATAAATAAATAAATAAATAAATAAATAAATAAATTGGGGATATGACTCAGTGGTAAAGCACACTGGGTTTAATTCCCAGTATCAAAAAAAAAAAAGGGTAAATAAACCAACAAAAATATAAGTCAGCTTATGTATCTGTTCACTAAAAAAATACTTCATTCTTTATTAGAATTGGCATTTTTGATCTTATCCTTTGTTACGAATCTACCCTTTTCTCCCTTCACCCTCTCCTGCTTCGCCTCCATCTTTATCCACGCAGCCCCAGCCCAATCTCATTTTGCTGCAAATCAAATACATTGCCCCCTTGAATATGCTCATCAGTTATTTGTATGCTTAGTGGTTATTTTCCATCTCTTTTTTATTCTTTGTTTTTCTTTATTGGCATTTATCACCACTTAGAACTTTGCATACATAATTTTCTTTTCCTTCTCTGTTTTTTTCTTCTTTTCCTTACTCTCTTCCTTCTTTTCTCTCTTCTTGACTTTTTTCTTCTTACCTTTATTTACTCTCTCAATTACAATGTCAGCTCGATGAGAATAGGTGCTTCCTGTCTATCCTATGCCTCTATACCCCAAATAACTAGAACATATAGATGTTGATAAATATCCATTGGCTCAATCAATTTAGCATCTGCAGTGACTTTGTGAAATGACATATTACAAAGAGAGACTAATCCAAAGCCTGGAAATCAATGATGTTTTTGTTGTCTTGTTGGTGAATAAATAAATGGATTTAAACATAAATTAAGGACAGAACATACCTAAAACTAAACTTTGAAGCATTTGCAAAGATTAAACAGCATTATCCTGGAATTTTTGAGCTCTGTAATTTAACTGAACACACAAAAATGCCTACTCAATAGCTTAAAAACAGGTGGGATATTTTAAGATCTGTAGGGCAGTAGATAATAGGATAGGCCTTTGAGACAGAGATATAGGTCCACTTTCCTGATTTGGGCCGCAGACTTATACAACATTTTTCTAGATATTTCAAATCAGGAATTTATTGTCCTAATATAACTGTAGGTCATAAAGAAGTAGAGTGAAATTAGAGTCTATATATATATATTATCATGGTGAGGTAGAGTGAAATAGACTCTATATTATCATCATCATGTGTGACCACCCAAGTTCAGCATTTGTGATCTCTTTCTCTAAAGTTATTTTTCCAGCATCATCTGTATAAATTGTGTCTTTTATCTGATTCTTTTGGTGAAATGAGAGTAAAAATAAATTCTATTATCTTTGTGCACTCAAAGTCTGGAAGACATGAAAAACACATAATAAGCATAAAATGAATTCAAATTTTGTTATTATTGATACAATTGAATAGGTCAGAAAGTATAAATATTTTAAAAGCAATATATTTGGTAATATAAATAAGATTTCTGGAAGACCTGTGCTCAACAAATGTAAAACCTTCAAATTTCTGGAAGTAAAAGGCAAAGAATTTTCAGAAGTAATAATAATTATATAAATAAGATGATAAAAGTGAAAAGGCTCTGTAAAGTATAGAGCTATGTAAAAGTATAATAAATATTTAAGCTGATATTATTTCTGCTGGACTACTTAAGAAAGACCTAGTAGAAATCAGGAGGAAATGATGCTTATTTACTTATACACTTATTAATATACTTGCTTATTTTATATGAAAACATTGATATATTTTCATTCAAATTTTTTTAAAGAGAGAGAGAGAATTTTTAATATTTAATTTTCGGTGGATACAATATCTTTATTTTACTTTTATGTGGTGCTGAGGATTGAACCCAGCGCCCCACGCATGCCAGGCAAGAGTGCTACCACTTGAGCCATATCCCCAGCCCTCATTCAAATTTTAAAATAAAACACAATATTCCTAGTTACTAGATATACTTAGAAATATTTAGGCCTCAAACTTCAGTTTGCATAAAAATCTACACAGAGAAACATATACATATAGAGGTATGCAAAAATTATTTCTTTTAATATATTCTAGTCAGCATGAGTAGGAAAATATATAAAATAATTGTATCACATGAATATTTGAGAAATATTTGATACACTCTGAGAATATAATATTATCAATTCACATATGGCAATAATTAGTAACTTTTTAAAATGTATACCTTCTATTAAGTTAATTATATTTCTAAGTCATATGTCAATATCTTTTTAACATATATTTTATGCATACCAATGTGTTAAACCATAAATTATTTATAAAATATTGTCAACATACCTATAATGCAGTAGTGCCAGATAAAATAGGATAACGAATATATCACTGTTTTGTAGATATATAAATTAAGATACTTAAGTATAAAAAAGGAATACTTTGCCTATGTGTAACTATAATAATCCAACTAGTTTGATAACCTTTCAAATACACTATGCTCTGAGTTATTAAAATGAAAATATTTGATATGCTATAGTAAAGCACTTATTTTTTCCTTTCTCCTCCTCCTTCTCCTTCTTCTTCTTCTTCTTCTTCTTTTGTTTTTTTAACCAGAGATTGAACCCAGAGGTGCTTAACCACATCTCCAAGTCTTTCTATATTTTCTTTTTAGACAGGGCCTTGCTGACTTGTTTAGACTGTCCTAAAACTTGTGATACTTCAGGCCTGGCCTTCCAAGCCACTGGGGTTATAGGTGTGCACAAAACTGCGTCCTGCAACATTTTTCTATTTTAACCTTATGTGTGTGCTATATTTGAAAAATGTACAGATAGGGGAAATATTCAGAAAAAAATTATAAAAGAAATAACTTTATCACTCTGGATAAACATATGTTACCATTTCCTTCCAATTTATTTTTTCTTCCCTTCATATTTTTTTGGCAGTTGAAATATTTCAAACATAAATTTACATGACTAAATTTACATAGAATTACCATAGAACAATTTGACAAGTTGCTAAATTATTTATATCTTTAGAACCATCACTGTATTCTAACAATAAATGTCAAAATGTACTTAACATTACTGAACATGAGTGTCGTGTTCAAGTTTTAGTCCTATGTTTACATATTACATTGTATTTTGTCAATTTATATTTATAAAAAGGGTACTCAAAAGATTTTAATGACTTCCTATTTTTTTCACATAAAACCTCTATACTCTCATTATATTTTTACTAGATTTAAAATTAAAGGGAATTACCAATGTTTTTCCATCAAATGAATTTTCTTATAATTTTAAAATTTTTATATATAATATTTGTTTTCTTGATATTTTCATGTGTTCATCATTTATTAGTTACTATATTATGAAAATATTTTACCTAAGCACAAGGAAAGAATAAAGTAAGGTGCTTGGAAGAAACAGAAGGAGAAATATGTGGATGTATAAGGAAAGCAGGAAAGAGATCACTGGAATGTAAAGTTTAATTTTTCCAAGGCTTCTCTCTTGAGAATAAGTGAGTCTCTTAAAGCCTTCTAAGAAAACCAGCAATATCCACACAATTCAATTTCAAAGCATGTTCTTCAGGACCATAACTGTCTTTTACAGGGAACGTGTAGGTGTTTTTCTGAACCAGAAAAAAAAGGTGAATATGAATATATTTTGCCAGTCATTTGCTACATCATAAAGCTGTAGCTGAAGAATTCACATTGCATCCCTCGAAGCTCATCAGGGAAAAGGTTACTGCCCTGAATCATCCATCACACAGGATCAGGGAGAAGAGGGTTATAACCAGTTTCCCTGGCAATATTCTAACTTTAGATCAACGAACATGAAGTCAGTAGGGTCCCACAACTCAATGTATTTTCCTAGAATGGACAATGGGACTCACATCTTTGCTTTTGAACTAGTTAGTCTTTCCCAAAGATGCCAGTCCAGCAGACCTATAGATATTCCTTACTGGAACATTGTCTCTTATTGGTAAAAAAGCCAATGATTTATAACAAATAGATAATATTTGAATTTTTCATATTTTATAAATCATAAAGAACATAAACAAGATAAAATTCTAATCTGTGAGAAAAATGTTATAATAGTTTTTTAAAAAGCATTTCTGTTTTAATTTAAAAATTTATACTTAAATATACATAACCTAATAAACATTTAAAAGATATCTAATTCATAAAATAATGAATATGTCTTCCAAAGGACCATTAAAATAAGATCATGTATGGTAATAAAAATTTAAAAGATACTAACTTGTAAAAGAATAAGTATAATGGCTTAAATATATTAAAAAGTAAAAAATTATTATATATACATTTTATATATATACTTTCAATTTGCTGAGGAGTAAAAATTAAAAGAGATATATAAAAAAATAGTTCCTAATCTTAATAGTTTTAATCATATGTATTTAAATTGAAACAGAATGTCTGTCAGTGAAGTTTGACACATAAATGTGGATTTCATTAAAATCTCTTACCCATAAATCATAATCACCAGTGGGGATCTCTGGTACACAGGTCTAATACTGGACCCAAACTCTGAGAAAATTGTCAATGACCAAACACTTTCTAAAAGTGCTTCGGCTATTTCTGTATAAGCTAAATTTTGAAGATTACAGGTCTATACTATTTGGTCTAAATTTTTCAATGCGGGAATTGATTTAATTTTTGGAACTAGAGGTGCTATAGAAGAATGTATATAGAATTTTGGTTTCATATATATATATATATATATATATATATATATATATATATGTGTGTGTGTGTGTGTGTGTGTGTGTGTGTATTTTTTTCCATTTCAAAGTTCAAATTTCTTTTGAAAAATTAACCATTCCCATTTTTTAGATGCATAGTTCCACCAGGAGGACTATTCCTAAATCCTCCTTTTAGGACAACTAGGGTAGATCTTGTTTAAGGACCAGTGTTAATAAAGGAGGCGTTTACTGATGTTTTGGGGTCTAGGGGGAGGTGGGGAGGGAAGAATATTCTTTTTCTTTTCTCTCAAAGAAGAAGATATTGGAATATAAGACATGGAATGGCTACAGAAATTTCACTTCCATAGAAAGAGGCATCCAGCTAGACCCAAACCAGTCTCAGGAAAATGGAGTCACCAACATTTATTGTAGTTGGTAGTTTAGCCATAACAAGACAGAATGTTGTGATTTGATTCAAAGTTTGTCATTCGAAGAGTGACATAAGTAAGTTTCCTTAAGTGGCATAAGTAAGTTTCCTCATTTTAATTTACATTCTTGGGATGTATTTTCATACTAAGATATGCAGGTAAAAAGATATTTAATTCATTTTAATTATAGTAATATTAACTGGAAATCAGTTGAACCACAGAAACTTAGAGAATTATAGTCTCAAAAAAAACATTAAATGGTATGGAAAATATATACAATTGTTTAGAGAAGGAAGAAGCAAATATGCAACAATCTAACAATACACAACAATCTTTAATCTTTTGAAAACATTAAACATATTTATAATAAATTAACTTTTCTTGAATTCTCTTTGTTATCATTTTAGAAAGCAACTGAAATCAAATGGGTATTTTCACTTTTACAGACATACACACATAAGTTTATGGCTAAAAGTAGCTTTATAAATACACAGACATTTATTCAAATGAATTTACTTTCATTTATTCTTGAATGCTTAAACTTCTTGTAAATATCACCCCCGACCTGCCGGTCTTCATTCTCTTTCTTCTACTCCCACCACCTTCTCACACCTTTCTGTGACCCTGTTATCTCTACCTTAAAAAATAGATATTTAAAGAGATATTCAGGTTTCAGGTATTTTAGAATAAATTCATACCAATGTCTGCTCTATGTAGCTGTGTTTGCATTATGAGCAGTATATCCTAGTACATAAGCATCTCCTTTGTCCTGCTAAATAAGTAGTGTTTTAAGAGCAAATATTGACATAACATGGGTTTTTTTTTTTTACCCTTTTAAAAAATCTCTTTCCAATGATTTTATCTTTTAGAAACATCATTGTTTTAATATTTGCCAGGCTACTAGTTTGTAATATCTTTTTTTACAGAAAAATTTTGATCAAACACTAAAATATGGCATCATTATACATCATTATATAATGCTGACCAGTGTGTTTTTTGGGGGGATATACAAGGGATTAAACTCAGGGGCACTCGACCACTGAGCCACATCCATAGCCCTATTTTGTATTTTATTTAAAGACAGGGTCTCACTGATTTGCTTAGCACCTTGCTGTTGCTGAGGCTAGCTTTGAACTTGCAATTCTCCTGCCTCAGACTCCCAAGATGCTGGGATTAGAGGCATGAACCACACTGCCTGGCTTGACCTAGTCTGTTTTATGCTGCTATACTAAAATAACTTAGATTAAGCAATTTTTTTTCTTTCTTTCTTCCTTCCTTCCTTCCTTCCTTCCTTCCTTTCTTTCTTTCATCTATTTTTCCTTTTCCGTAGCAGAGATTGAACCCAGGTGCGCTTTACCACTGAGCTACATCCCCAACCCTTTTATTTATGTATTTATTCATTTTTAAAAATTTTGAGACAGCGTCTAGCTAAATTGCATAGGGACTCCCTAAATTTCTGAGCTGACTTTGAACGTCAATTCTCCTGCCTCAGCCTTCAATGCCTCTGGGATTAAAGGTGTGTGCCACTGTGCCTGGCTAGCTTGGGCAATTTATAATGAACAGAAATTTATTGTCTCACAGTTTTGGAGTTGGGAAGTCCTAGATTAGGATGTCTGCACCTAACACAGCTTTCTTGCTGTGTCATTACTTGGCATAATAGCAAAGAAAGAGGGCAAGACGGGGCTAAACTTACGCTTTTAGAATGGCATTAATTCCATTCATGGTGTAGAATCCTCGTGGCCTAATTACCTTTGTTTTAACGGTACTCACACATGTGTGGAATACACTTTGCTCTGTTTCAGTCCTCACTACTTCCTCCTTTCCTCTCTTCTTCTCCTCACTCACCTGGTTTCCCTTCCTCTACTCTGCTGATTTTCCATTTACTTATTTATGTATGTTTTATAGGTATAGATTAAAGTAAAATTCATATATGAACACAGCATAATTTGGCCAATTTTAGTCCAAGATTTTTCTCTTTTCCTGTCCTTCCTTCCTCCCCTGTAACCTCCTTTTGTTCGACAAATCTCTCTTCTATGTTTATGTTATCCCCCCACCTTTTTTCTTATTTTTGATTAACTTCTGCATATGAGAGAAAACATTTCAGCATCGATTTTCTCAGTCTGGCTTATTTCACTTAGCATGATGTTCTCCAGTTCCATCCATTTTCCAGCAAATGCCATAATTTTGTTCTTCTTTGTAGCTGAATAAAACCCCTTTATATATATATATATAATATATGTGTATATATATTATGTATATATGTATATATAATATATGTATATGTCTATATGTCTTTATATGTCTATATATGTCTATATAATATACAATATATATATGTTCAATATCCTCAGCAATGAGGGAATTGTAAATCAAAACTACATTAAGATATCATCTCACTCCAGTTAGAATGGCAATCATTAAGAATAGAAATAGTAATAAATGCTGTACTCTTTAAAGCTATACATCTTATTTCTTCTTAAATAGTAATTAAATTTCAGCATAAGTTTTGGAAGAGAAAAATATGCAAAAAATAGCAAATAATAATACCAGAAATTTTAAAGTTAATGCTCTATGGAGTTTAGATTCCTACATAAGGGTTTAAATTCAAGCTTAGTAAATTATTCTTCACAACATACTAACTTTTCTGTGTTTATATTTCTTCAAGATTCTAAATGTAGAATATAATACCTGTCTCTTACATTTATAATAGAGATTAAAATAGATGTCTAAAAAGGGGCATAATTTAGGACATAAACTAAATATTTACGCATATTATTCTTGTTTTTAAATTTGAAAAGAAATACACGTGAAGACTTTCTCCATTTATTTAATGAGTTGGTTTTATGTCTTTCCTCATATATAAAAAAAAAAATGTTTAACTCGATTTTTGTGAACTTCCTATTTTTTTAGATACTAAAATAAACTCTTCAAATCAGCATTCACTGATTTATAGATTATTACACATCCATGTTCCCTTAATATGCATTTTCATTTTAGATCTTATTTATATTGCATAACAATACTGAATTTATATTTTTAGCTTATTCAACTAAATATATGAAGTAACTTAGGCATTATCATTAGTTAAGCTACCTAAATGCCTAGCACAAGAAAAGTATAGACAAGTATAAACTCAAATAAATGACAAGTCCTCCATCCAATAAAATCTTTAGCATTCTTTTAAATAATTTTATTTTTAAGATTATCATTTGGTCATGATTAACAGTATATAACTGTGACTAAGAGAAATTACATATTCATTAAGGTAGATTTAATTCCTTATCACTGGATATTTTAGTTTTTGGCAAATGATACGTGAATAAATTTATATTTAATGAGTAAAATAATGAAGTATCTATCTATTCATTTATTCATCAATGTGTTGTGACTCAGAAAACTATGTAATGTAAAATTCTGACTCATTGACTATTTTATTGGTTTACTTGTACAATAAACATATTCATATGGTATATGCATGTGATTTGAAAGTGCACAGTTATATACAGACTTGAAGGATGTGACAAGTCTTTGCCTCAATTTGGTTCACCTTTTACTCAAGAAACTGAAAATATCAAAGGGTAAAATTGTAATAATGTTAGAATATCTAAGATTTAATAGAGAACCATCCCAAATTCAGAGCTTCTTGTAGGAAAATCTGAGACCTGTGTTTAGACTATACTGTTGTCCAGCTAGGATGATTAATTCTTTATGTCAATTTGACTGGGCCTTAGCTTGCACAGATATTTAGACAAACATTATTTCATGTACAGCTGTAAGGATGTTTCTGGGTGAGATTAATATTGGAATTGACTGAAGTAGAGGTTCCTTCCTAAAGGGGGTGGGTCCGATTTAATCAGATGAAGCCTTGAATAAAACATAAAGGCTTCCCTTGAGTAAAAAGAAATTCCATCCTTATTCTCTGCATGAACTGGGAACATTCTAATTGATTAAATAATTCATTCATTCACTCATTAATTTCCCCTGTTTTTTTTTTTTTTTTCCTACAATCCTGGTAGCATTGAACTGGAACTATACTGCTTACTCTCCTCAGCCTCCAGCTTGCCTACTATAGACCTTGGGAATTGTTAGATTCTTATCTTCTCTCTCTCCTTCCCCCAACCATTCCTATGGGTTCTAGTTCCATATCTCTGAAGAACAAAGACTAACATACCAATATTGTCCCCTTTGCTTCCTTGACTTCCCAAAGATTTGGTTACCAAGGTAACCCCAATAAGAATTTTGCATAATTGTTTTCTGAGGACCCAATTTGCATATGAACACTCAATGACATGGTAGAAAATTTCCATCATTACGCTGCAATTTTTTGAAGGGAATGTATATATATTTAAATATATTTTAAATATGTAACTTAAATCCTAATGTACCTTTTGTGCTTATCATGTGCAAATAAATATGCTGAATACATGTCTTGAATTATATCTTTCAGTTCACATGACTGTACTCACTGAATAATCCCTCTGGTTTTGGAGATATAGAGTAATGTGTCGATGGGTGCAGCAATGAGTAATTTACTCATTTAAAGTATCATTTTACTTATTTTTTTATCATCTTCTATGTGATATTTCCCTTCACATTTAACTCTTACTGCTACTAAATTTGTTATCTTTTACTCCAACTACATTTTATACTTCTCAGAGCAAGTGAAACAACTAGAGCATATTTGACCTTCCTGCTAAAAATTTCATTTTTATTTATATTTTTTTATCTTTATTTTGGGGTACCAGGGATGGAGCTCTGGGGAATTCGGACATGAGTCCCATCCCTAGCCCTGTTTTATATTTTATTTAGAGACAGGGTCTCACTGAGTTGCTTAACACCTCGCTTTTGCTGAGGCTGGCTTTGAACTTGCGATCCTCCTGCCTCAGCCTCCCTAGACGGTAGGATTATAGGCATGTGCCACCAAGCCCAGCAAAATTACATTTTTAAAACAATGAATGTATAAAGATATGATAAAAAGTTGTTCTCAGTATAAAATCCACCGGTAGATTCTTTCTTTCTTTTTTTTTTTTTTTTTTTTGTGGAGGTGTGGAATGTTGGAGATGGGGAGTACTGGGGGCACAGGAGAAGAAGCCTCAGAGGTAATAACACAGTGTTGCTTATTTTCCTGTGTGGTCTTAAGGAGCCACACTTGTTCTCCTTTTGAAGACACAATTCCAGTGTCTATATTAGGTATTGAGCCTGATAACTGGCAGATTCAACAGCTATTGATGTTTTCATCCTCTGCTCTCCCGTTCTCCTATCCATCAGGTTCTCAAGTTCCCCCCACCTGCTTTCCCCAAAGTAACCCTGCCAAGAGCAGAGAGGATAAGAAACAAAGAAGATAAACAAATCATGCACCTGGCTGATGTGGTTTTCTTCATTTTTGTTACAGATACTCACGGTGAGTTTTGAGGACTTGGACACACTAACGTTCTTTCAAAATCCAGCATCCTCTGGTCAGATTTTAACAGTCTTGTTTTGGTCACTACTCGTTCTGATGGAAATTTCATGTAAGATCCAGCATTTCAAAGTTGCCATAATTAACAACACAGTTTCCATTTAACTAATCTTGCAAATCAAATCATTTAATAAAATTCAAGAGACTAGAAATATGAATGTTGACATGTATAGTTTAGTCTATGCAATTTTGAATAAAAAGTAAACTTTTAGTTTTGATTTTAATAGCACAGACCCCATACTAATTGTTTTCCATTATACAGAGAGAATAGGAGTGGTGTTATATGTTTTTTGCTATCTAAGAAACTGTACATGGATGTGTGAATGCATGCCTGTGTCAAGCCTTACTGATGCACACATGATTGGGTACATGTGTGGCTGCTATGTTTACCTACAGAAGTCCATTTTGTAAGTAGAAAATGACTAGTGGAGTATAACACGTGTATTCTTTGTAGACTTTTCTTTAATAACTCTATTTACTTTTCGCTTTATTATAAGGCATAAAATACTACAGAAAAACAACAGGTAGAACACTGAAATAGTTCTTCAAACTGCCTCTGTTAACATTTCAAAAACAATGATTACCTTCTACTTAGATTGTCTCAAATTTGAAGCACTCCGAATCAGATGACATAAAAGAGAGATGAACAATAAATGTTCAAAGACTTTTAAAAGTTATTGCTATTACAGTATCTGACTTGGGTTGTCATATTGATTACTGCTGAACAATGAAACATACCCACAAGCAATCATATATATTTTAGCTGATGATTCACTCTGTAAGCTTCTGTTCTCCTTCAAAAAGTATTCCCTTTAGGAGTTTGATTTGTCTTTCTACATTCTCTCCTCTTGTAATGACAATATTGGATACTAGGCCTTCACTTCAAAACCTTCAGCAATATAGCAGTGTTTTAAGTGGTGGCACTAGTAAATGTTAAACTTCACCTTTTAATTGTTTAACTATAAACAATTAAAAATATATTATAATAAAAAGCACAAAACATTACATAATGCTCTGCAGAGAATATATTTACTACAGTACAATAAATTTAGTGTCTAGATGATCATAATTCTTTGAAAGATTAGTTGGAATTAAAAATTACTATGAAGGATATTATATAGTATTTTGAATGTATTAAAAATTTCCCCCATGTTACCAATAAATATTTTAACCCATACGTTTCTCATTTTTGCTTTTATGTCCCCATGTTCATTTCTATTTCCAAAAATAATATAAAATAAATATGTACCATATTCAATCAATGATTGAAAACTAATTAACATTTAAGTAGTTGAATAAAACTTCACTTAATGTAGGAAATTAGCTTTGAATAAATGCTGAGAGCAATTCTGCTAGATTATGAGGACAATAGCAGGCAATACACAGGCAGAGGACATTAGACAGCAAAGACAACAGGGAGGGGACTCACTGTTGTATATCTGAGACTTCTCCATTTAAAGTGGGTGTGGCAGTGCATGACTGTAATCCCAGCAATTTGGGAGGCTGAAGCTGGAGAATTGCAAGTTTGAGACTAGCCATAGCAACATAGTGAGACCTTGTATCAAAATAAAAATTAAAAACTATTGAGGATGTTGCTCATTGCCCTCAGTCCTATCCCCAGTAACAGAAAAAAATATTTTTAAAGATTTTCATTTATATATCCATGTTTACTTATCAAATGTTTCCCAAAGGAAACATGACATTAAGAGCATAATTATCAGTAAATGCCTACTTATAAAATTATTCCCACTCCAATATATCTCTCCCTTAAAACTAAAATCAACACCTATTTTCCCCTGTTGATCAAATAATCAGACCCATTTGGGAAAATCTAGCATTTGAAATATGACATAAAATAATTAACTAAACATAAATAATGAAAATCTTGTAAACAATGCTCAGTATAATGAAGTTAATGAAAGTGATGTGTTCATTTTTCCAAAAAGTCAGATGAATTCATTTCTGACAATCCTTTCAGTATCTGATGAATAAATGGGCAAGAATGATTTATTTGTAAGATCATCAAGAAGAATTATGTTGAATATCAAAGAATTAAAGAAGATCCTTATAAAAAGAAGAAACCTTAGAATATTAATTCAAAGTGACTTTGATAATCATTTTGGGAGAGAATCCAATATAAAATAAACACATTTAATCTTACTGTCATATATTATTCAAAAAATTGAAAGAAATATGTATTAGTCTTTGTTTCTTATATAATTTATGACAAAGAGGTAGAATTTGAACATGGATAATACAATAATTTTTATATTTCAAGATTCATTTTATTGAAAATGCACAAATCCAACTTCTAAGATAACTAGTAGGATATTCAGATGCTTATTTTATTTCAAATGAATTAACTTTAGATATCCTGATTTATTCTAAAATACTTTATTGAATGCTTTCTTGTTTGCTACTATAAGCTTGGCCGAAAATTGTGGAGTGAAATTTTGGATACATATCATAGGATTTAAATTCTGATTTAAAAAGAATTCCAAGGCTAAAAACACGTTTGCTTCTTTCTGGATTTGTTCACTCAATTTGTAGTTCATCATTCATACATCTGTATAAAAATGATATCTTGCTCTCAAGAAATTTAGAATATAGTAGATCAATATCAATATATCCTATTAAGAATCTGCCTTGTAAACAACACTTCAATCTCATGGTGCAATTGAACATCATCAAAAAGGAAAACTATAAGAATTTCTAATATTTGCAGATGCTGGAAAAAAACACAATAAATAAAGATGTGGGTATTTCTATCTGAATAGACTGTTGGCCTCTTATATATTATAATTAATTCAAAATCTTCTTCTTTAAATATTCAAAACATCTTTGTCTTTTTTAGATTTATCTTCTGTCACTGATGCCAATATCAAAGTATTAGTGCCAAGAATAGTGTGTGTTTTGGGGGATCAAACTCAGGGCCTTGCACATGCTAAGCACAAACATTACCACTAAGATACATTCCCAGCTCAAACTTTGTCACTCTTTTTTCCATCCACATTCCACTCCAATGAAGCAAATTATTAATTATTTTAAGAAAAAGAGGAAAAAATCTTGCTCATTTTATCGCTCTGGTTTGCTCCTAACTAATCATTCAGATGTGGATTTCCAATGAGAAAACATTATTGTAAGTGCTTATGGTGTGATTCATTCATTCATTCATTCAGTAAATATCCATTGACTACCTATTGATTTATTTGAACACAAAATTTGTGTTGAAATTAGAAGGCAATGACTGGGAATCAGGTGTTTCTTA
Source organism: Marmota monax (assembly GCF_021218885.2). Lineage (NCBI taxonomy): Eukaryota > Metazoa > Chordata > Mammalia > Rodentia > Sciuridae > Marmota > Marmota monax. Next base: position 20,825,061 of record NW_026694084.1, on the reverse strand, counting down.
ACATTTATTGTGTAATCAATCTATAATATTTTGGAGAAGAGATGAGTAAGAAAGAAATGAACTATTAAAAATTTTAAATGATGGGGGGGACATCATCATGGGTAGGAAGCATGAATGCAGAAAAAAAGAACTAGGTAAGCAATATTCAGAGAAATAAAAACTAATCAACCATAAGGCCTTCTCCCATCTAATTTACACATAGATTTAAAAATATTTATTTACTACCCAGTTTAGCCATTAAATCACCCATTCCTCGCCTCTTTTTTCACCTCATCTCTTCTTTAAAATATGTCACATCCTTTTAATAACACCTCTCAGACACTTACTCTTCTCCTATTCAAATGTGGACTTGTTTTATGGATTTGATATAGTAATATTATGATTAATTGACTTGCTGTCACAGATATTCTAAGTTACATTTACATGTTTCTGTCTTATATTCATGGTATCCTCTTTTTTTGATATTCAACATCAGGTTTACTGGAAGTGTCTTTCTAAGAAATGATGCATGGGAGAGAGAGGCCAGTTTAAGATCCTGTATGTTAGAAATGTATTTTGTTTTACATTGATCCTTGAAAGATAACATTTAAACTTATAAAACTGATGGATTAAATTGTTTCCATCTTAAAGTTTTGAAAAGCCTTTTCCAATATCCTGTAGTGCAGTTTTACTAAGAAATTAGATACCAGATAATTTTCATTCCTTTTCTGGATATTTTTGAAATTATCTCTTTGTCCCAATACATAATTAAGATCTACTGATGTCTTAATATTTTTCTGCCCTTGTAAATAGATTGATATTTTTAGGAGTATTTTGGTGCATACATACAAATATACACATATGGAATATTTGGGGTGATATATGTCATTTCATAATAGAATTTCATAAAATTAACCAAAATAATTTATACAAGTTATGTTTATAAAAATAATACTCCTTAACTATATGTATCATATATATAAATATACATATACACAAATATAGTATATGTCTACAGAACAAATATAGGCATCTATAGGTATGTGCTTCATATTCTCTGTTGTTTGGAATTAGTTATCAAAGTATAATAAATACTAAATGAATATGATTTTATTGATCTATGACATAGTATAGCAAAGGAAAATTAAATTCATTATAATCTCTGAATTATTATTTATATAATTGATCTTGTACATCAATATTACTGATTGCATTTTCAACTGTGAAGGCAATAATCCTTGCACAGATATTCCGTGTGTTTTATGTTGAGGACTTCGAATATTATGCATTTCCTTCTACACACTTGTAATACCATTTAGAAACCTAGAATTTTTTAAAAATAATTTTTTGTATATTCATCATACTTTTTTCTCTGACAAAACCCCATATATATATATAGCATTTAGTTTGAGTTGTTTTCACCTGTTCATTTGTCATTTTTTTCTTGATATATAAGATCAGTATGCGAGTCTATGCTACCTTCCACTGCACATTAATAATCAAAGAGTAGTTTTATCCTGCAGGAGGTGTGTCAGGGCAATTTGACAAACGGTGCTTTGAAGGATCATGACCTTGGACATCTCTCGCAAGTCAATTTCTGAATTTGAAGGGGCTGTCAAATTGAATGTCAAAGAACAGTATATTATTGTCCATGATTAAGACTAGAGATACCCTAATGCAATGGTTTTTATTTGTCAAAATTAGACTGTAATTAGATAATAAGGTCCATGCACAACAAATTAGAATCAAAATTGTCTAATGAAAGAAGCATGGCACACAGAAGAGTATAAATTTATGCCTTTGATCACATCTGTGTTTTGATGGGAGTGTTAGAAAAGATATGCATGTGGCTACATTTTTATCCAGTTTAATTTTACTCAGTGATTAAATTATTTAATAAGTCTGCTATTCAGTTGTAGGTTTTGCTATTGTAGAAGGGGAAGATTCATAGCAGGAAAAGTTAAAAGTTGCAGGCATTTCCTTAGTCTGTTTAGATAAGATCTAAATTATTTTAGCTTCCCATAACAGAAGTGATAGTGAAACAAGTATATGGTTAAGATACTATATGACAATTTCTGTACAATTAAAATAGAACAATATTATTTTGATTAATCAACTTAAGGAAACCACTTGAAAGTTTTATGGATTCCTTTCAAAATTATTCATTTTACTTTTATAAGGTCACGAGAATTATTTAGGGAAGCAGGAGAAGACATTAAAAATTTGAAGCTTCAAAGAAAGAAGGAAAGAGAAAGAAAGAGGTAACATACCTATAAGGAATTTAAAATAATCTTGTGAAAATTGGTTAAATACATTTAGTATATATGATGAAATTTTGAAGGCCCTATTCCCATTGAAATTCACCTAAACACATAAGTACATAATGCATATGGCTGAGATATTGAATAACTTTACATTTTGCAAAATTATTAAGATTATTTATGGAAGCTCTTTATAAAAATATTTTTCTTTATATAGAGTCATAAAGTTTACATATAATCAAAGTTAATCTTATTCAAGTTAATTAAACTGTATACCAGGTCCATAAAATCATAGAGATGTTACCTAAGTCCAAGTCCTCGTTTGACAGTCATACATAGTGTTTAAAAGAGCTGCGTGCAGTGGCCGTGCCTATAACCCCAGTGGCTTGGAAGGCTGAGGCAGGAGGATCCCCAGTTCAAAGCCAGCCTCAGCAAATTAGATGCTAAGCAATTCAGTGAAATCCTGTCCCTAAATAAAATACAAAATAGGGCTGGGGATGTGGCTCAGTGATCAAGAGCCCCTGAACTCAATCCCCAAACCCTTCCCCTCAAAAAGACATAGTGATATATTTAAAATGACCACATGAACTGTAGGTATTCCTCAACAGATTACAACTGTGAAAGGAGAAATATTTCACATTATATAAAGAAATGTTACCCATTATAAAAATTTAATTGTGACTTGACAATCTCAAAAATAAAACAGTTTTTATGAATCTTAAAATGCATTTATTCTACCATTTTTATTCCTATTATAATGGCATTTCTGGTTAATTCTCTAAGCAACTTCTCTATTAGTATATTTCAGTGTTCTTATTTCTCAAAATATGAGAATTTCTACTTAAAAGCTACTGCTTTAAGACGGGAGTTTTCATACACTTAATAATTTAAATTATTTATCAGATTTATACCTTGTGCAAAAATCTTTACTATCCAGTGGGCCTAAAGTTTGGTTCTACTTTGAACTTATTCAGTTAGAGATACTTATTGGGTTCCCAAGTAGTAATGAAGAAGTAGAGATGGGATATAGAGCTGGCACTAGGAAAAAAGATGAATTAGAGAAGTAAAAAAGAGTACAACTAACTTTGAAAACCATAAGCCCATATGAAATGATTTGAGTAAATACAGACAAAGTAGAAATAGAGTCAGGCACAGTGGTGCACACCTGTAGTCCCATCTGCTCTGGAGGCTGAGGCAGGAGGATTGCGAATTCAAAGTCAGCCTCAGCAAATGTGAGGTGCTAAGCAACTCAGTGAGACCTGGTCTCTAAATGAAATATGAAATAGGGCTAAGGATGTGGCTAGGTGATCAAGTGCCCTTGAGTTCAATCCCCGGTACCCACCTCAGAAAAAAAGTAGAAATGGATAATTTCTGGTCCCTAAAATGCTTAGATACTTAAAGTTTAGGAAGAAAAGCTGAAATCTGGAAAATAAACATATAATAACTGATATAATAGGGGAAGAGATAGTGGAGATAAAATGATATTTCCAGAGTAAGAGAGAAGTTTTATTAAAGACTGCTTGGAAGTAGTCTTTAACACTTATATTTTGAGTTGAAGGACTGGTGGATTAGTGAAAATGGTGATAAAAGCAACTCTCAGAAAAAAAGCTATTGTCACAGAAGTATGACAACCAAATGCTATTTAAAATCTTCAAATAAATTATCTAGTTTTGTACAGAAACAATGTTAAATATAAAATTCAAAAACATACTTATAGAAAAATAAGGGTGTCAAGATTAAAATTTGTAGAAAATCAGTAGAGTTTTGAAATATTTTTAATAAGCAGCATAAATTAATAAAATAAATACAAATGTATCAAAATTAAATTTTAAACTTTGAAGGAGTTTAAAAACTTATACTTAGAAAAATAATAGAAGTATAAATTAATAGAAGTTCATAGACCCCAGAAGGCATTCCTAACACATAGTGACACTTGATACAGAATGAATTTAAATATAAATTAAATAGGTAAATGATAGACAAAACCAAGTAATTGAATTAATAATACTGAGGAAGAAAGAATATTTGAAAAAATAATACATATACTTATTCATTATTCACAGTTATTTTCAAATTCCAGAAAAAAAACTGGTAAGTTTTATCAGTGTTTCAGGTCTTGGAAAAGGAAGTAGTACTTCCGAACTATTTTCTTATACTATTGTTAAGCATAGCAAAATCTGTAAAAATATACTGTCCAAAATGCAGAAATTTTACCTTGGCCATGGTTTAAAATTAAACCTGAGACCTAGTTTGAGTGGGAACATGTGAAAAGCAAAGAAGAGTAGAATGAAAATCCTAAAGGATGTCATGAAATTGAAATCTCTTTCTATCCTGAATGCATTTCTGAATTACTCATTAAATGTAAAGATCATGTAAACAGAGAAAAGTTATACACCTGTGCTGCACTATTGGAGACTTTCTATCAAAAAACAAAACTTCATATACAGATTATGTTTTTTAACACTGATTCAATTTCATAAGTTGCAAAATGGAGCCAATATTGAAAAATTCACAGGGCAGTTAATAAGAGTCAATATATAAATTGCTAAACATGATGCCAGTCAGAAAATAGATATTTGATATATTTCTTCACTGTATATTCCTATTCTGAAAAACGTGCACATTGCTGACTGATATTTACTGGCATATAATAATTGCATACAGCTTCTAAGGATTTAATCAATCAGTTCTCTCCAGTGAAAGACCACCAACAACATACCCATAAGGAACAAAGTCAGGTTTGTTGGCTCATACAACAAGGAGATAGCAGACCATGAAAGCATGAGGTACAGTGGAAAGAGCATAAAGATGAATTACAGAATTTTGACACATGCTACATTATTTTGGAGAAGATTCAAGGAAGCATAATATTAGCCTGGATAGGGAAAGGCAACCCTATGCTTATCTTAATTTTTATCTGAAAGGTGGAAGTAATGAAGTGAGACTAAACTTAATATGCTGATGAAGCAGCAGTTATATTAACATTGGTGAGATGTGGTCGGTATTAAGTCATTTTTGTGATTTGGGCAGTGTTTCGGTGGTTGGTTGTGCTCAGCCATTATGGAGCAGTCTCATTTTTGGTCTCACTCCACCATGGTCTTTATTATAGTTTGTGTCTGAAATTTACCCCATAAGTCTATATGCTTAAGGTTGGGTCCTCACTATCTGGTGCTATTGGCATGTGACAGAACCTTCCGCTGGTAGGGCCTAGATGAATGAAGTTAGGTCAGTAGAAGTATGCTCTTGCAGATGTACTCGGACTCTAGCCTCTTAAAATTTTTTGCATCCTGGCTGCCATCAGGTGAGCAGGTCTCCTTTGTCATTGTGCTCCCACAACACAACAGGACAAAAGAAACAGACTAAGCAACCATAGACTAAACTGTGGATCAAAACAAAATTTTATCTCTCAAGGTAATTTTCTCCAGTATTTTTTCATAGTGATGGAAAGATGACCAATGCAGTAACTATAAGCTTTATCTGCTTTTTGTATTCTTTCAAATTACTTATGTTCAGACCTTCTGAACATTATCATCTAGCTAGCTACCTGAGTCAGAAGAGCTAGCTGACTTCTATCAAGGGCAGCTTTTTTTTCTTTTTCATATATTTTGCCTATATAAGATAATTTAAAAGAGTATAATGACTTAAGTCATGTAGAGCAAAGTAAAAAGTTTTAAAATCACAATGTCCTATATCTAAAGGATATGTAGACATAAAGCTTGCACATGAGTTCAATTAGTACCTGAACTATAAGATAAATGAAATACAATAAAATGATTTCAAATATGAATACAGCTATATAACTACATGTATTATGCATGTATTTATATTAAAAAGTACATATAACATTGACTGACAGTGAATTCAACTGTATGTATAGATATAACTGTCACTGATTTATTTTTATTATGAGATTTTCTATGACATCTCCATACGTGTATATACTAGGTTTTGATTGTATTCCCTACTCCTGCCTTATCTGATCTCTTCCCCTCAGTCCTCTTCCCCTTTCCTTGTGTTGCTTTCAAATATATATTGAAATTTCTCTTACAAAATATTAAGTTGGAAGGTAGCTATCTGAGCTTACAAATACACAAACATATCTTTTTTTTTCTAAATTTCTCATTTTACCTATGAACTGAATATCTTTAAAAGCACTCTGACTTTTGAGAAATCTGTCAACATTTATATTTTTCTACATATTAAAATAAATTTTACATGGAAAATCAACATTTGAAATCTGTTCTACACAGTTTCTTCCTTTTAGGCACTGTTTTCATAGAAATACAGAACAGCTGCCTTTACATAATATAATAAGGCTCTGTCTCCTTCTTTTTAAAATATAGTATTGTTTCAGATTCTTACTTTGTGATGTACTCAACAAGCCAGCATCTTCTTCCCTTAGAAGAAAAGCTAAATCAAGCTGAAAAACACCTCTATCTTTCTGCCAGCTTGTAAAGATACTATAATTGTCAACCTTTGGGGATCATAAAGAGTTCTTTTGAGTATGAGTTCTGTATCTACAAGAATAAAACTTTCAAGTCTTCCCAAAAATGGGAAAAAAGAATATTGCTTAGTGAATGTCTACAGTTCATATCAAAAGGTATGGTTTTCCCCCTTTAATCCAAAAGTAACTGGTTAGGCCATTAAATATGTACTTCAACGATTGAAAAAGATTACTGCATTTTTTTATCATTTATTTTTTGAGAGCTGTAAGTTTAGGAAAATCTGTTTTTAATGTTTTTATGAAGTCATTATAGTTACACATAACAGTGCTGTTTACTTTGACATCATCATGCAAATATGGAATATAATTTGCTCCATTTCAGCCCCAATGCTTCCTCATTACATCCCCTGCTCCCTCTCCCCATTTTCCTTCTTCTATTGTACTGGTCTTTCTTCTATTTATTAATTTTTTAAAATCAGTGCTTTGTAGATTTTCATAAAGGTGAAATTGACTATGGCATATTTATATATGTAGATGGCATAGTTTGGTCCATTCCACTCCACCATTCCTCTCTTTTCCTGCCCGTTCCTCCTCCCCCCAATACCCTTTCTCCACTCCACTAATCTCCCCTCTATATTTGTGGTATCACCTCCATTTTCCCCCTAAGTTGGTCTGGCTTTTACACATGAAAGAGAACATTTGACTTTTGACTTTCTGAGTTAGGCTTATTTCACTTAGCATGATAATCTCCATTTCCATCCATTTTCCAGTAAATGCCTTTAATTTCATGCTCTTTTTTTATGGCTGAGTAAAACTCTGCCACGCATATATACATAACATTTTCTTTATTCATTCATCAGTTGATGGGCACCTGGACTGTTTCCATAATTTGTCTATTATGAATTGTGCTGCTATAAATATTGAAGTGGCTATATCACTATGGTATGCCAATTTCAGTTCTTTCTCATAAATGCCAAGGAGGGAAAAAACTGATCATATGGTAGTTCTATTCCTAGTCTTTTACAAGATCTGATACTGCTTCCCAAAGTGGGAAATCCTGTTTGTGACAGTAAATTTTCTTCAGTTAGAAATCAATGATGGCATTCTAAATAATGAGGAAAAAAGCCACAAGAAAAGAATGTATACACATACATACACACACGTGTATATGTTATAGTTATTCAATTACATTAATTATATAATTTAATGGCTTTCACTGTAACATTTCCATAAATTAACACATTATGCATACATGGAAATGAGAAATTATTATTTCACTCATATAACTTTCCTGAAGATTACCCTTAAAAATTGTGGAAATATTAGGTATAACATTTTTTAATTAAAAATACTGCTTTATATTTAAACATGTTTTTATTCTCATTCTCTCTTAAATCTTTCTTTTTCATCAATTTATTGGAATTGATTCTGATGGACAGATCTCAAAGATTGTTTTGTGACGATTTATGTTGGTTTCCAAAATTATTGATTTTTAGCAACAGTTGCTTTCTCACCAAGTGCAGTGGCCCATAATACTCAGGAGGTTTGGGAGACTGAATAGGAGGATAACAGTTTACAGCTAATATCAGCAACTTAGAAAGGCTCTAACCAATTTAGGGAGACCCTGTCTCAAAATAAAAAATTAAAAGGGCTATGAATGTAGTTCAGTGGCAAAAATCCCCTGGATTAAATTTCCAGTATTATATTAAATAAATAAGTAAAAAAAGGATTCCTACAGTTGGAAATCTTTAATACAAAGGAATAAATCCTTAATGGTAGGGAAAATACAGAAGAAAAATATTTGACAAATTATTACATAAAGAATTTGAGCCAGTCAGAATTGAATTTAAATAACTACCTCACCACTAGTACAATTTATATCAGAAAATTTGTAACCAATTTGAGCCGAATTTCTCATTTTTTAATATTTATGCAAAATGACCCATTTAGAATTGTTTAATTATCAGTTAGATAAATGGCCACAAAATGGATAATTGTATATGGCATGACATAATATTTACTTTTCAAAAATCATTGTTGCTAAGGTTATTAACAATATTTAATAAGATATTTGGCATTAACAACCCATTAAAGTTTCTGTACTCTAAAACATCTAACAACAACATTAGATTTCTCAATTCGATTGATATTGCCTACAATCTTTAAAAAAACAAATAATTTCTTGCTTATGGAGAAGCAATTTTACAAACATGAATGAAAGAATCATGAAGATATGATATGATTTTAATGTCAAATGGAAGTAAATGACTAAATTAGATATAAGGTGGATGAAAGATTTGTAATTAATATTGAAGGATCAAAATATGAGATTAAATATAACTTTGCTTTTCAGGTTTCAGAAAGATTCAATAAGGCATGGATGCCCTTTATAATTCAACTATATTGTCTATCCCATCCCCTTTAATTTTCCAATGTTCACAGAACTTACTTAAAATAAAAATTATGGTGATGATGACAGTAATATTTTTTTAAATAATTATGATATGATTCTTGGAAAGAACAGTGTTTGCCAGAATCCATCAATTTAATAACATTGCCAGATTATTTACCATCTATTTTGCTGTTTAATATAGGAAACCTTTAGTATTTTCAGCTAATTCATTCTTTTAGAAAGAGTTTTAAGTAGACTAATAAAGTTTAAATTATTGAACACAATATCACCCACAACAATAGAAAAATAAACAAAATTAATCTTTTTATTAACATCTCTTACCTCACGTCACTTCACAGAGCTCTGTGAACCTATGAATTATCCGTGCAAGAGATGAGAATTAGGCATAAGTACAAACTTTAAATCTCTCTTCCTAAGGGTTTCTTTAAAATTGCATATGGTAAACTGGATTTATTAATACATTAATAAATATCAAATAAGTATTTGTGAGTTAGGGACTCTCAGGTATTGGAAATTCAATGGTGAGAATTATCAGCAAAGTCCGTGCCTTTATAGGCATCCATTCCATATATTCCTATGTATGTTAAATTAACTGATGTCACTTAATTGTACATATTTATAATATAGAAGATCCTGGTTGACAAATAATAGGCATAAGTAAGGTTTATCAAGTATGTTGTTTGTGACAAACACTGAGCTAAATATAGTTCTTTATTATCTAATTCAAATCTAATAAAACTCACATTTTTAAATAGTACATTTTCCTCAATTTATAGATGAGAAAACAGAAACATTAAAAAAGTCTCTCATAATGAGACTATCAAGAAATGAAAATGAGGTAGGGTTTGCTTTACATTCTTAAAGGACTAAAGAGGGCTTTTAGAACATTAAAAATATTTTGTAATTTTTATGCACAATAAATTAGCAAATAGTCCTTAAGTCTCAAACTGGCTTCTACTTTAACACAATTTCAAACACAGCAAATTGTTTATTTGACTTTCTTTTCTAATCTCTTCTTCTGTGTCATGTATTCATAGTATCCAGGCAGACTGACAAAAGCAATATGTATTTTATGAATAAACATCTGAAGAAACCAAGATACACAGCTGCTGCACATGTCGGTTTCCATCATTTACGATTCTCACATATTGCCCATTATGTGCTCTCCTCCAAAGGGGCAGGATGTAATCATTGCTCTCAGAGCTATAATACAGGGACACTGTATAGGTTCCAGAGGAGGCGTTCTGCTGATCATGATGGTATTCTCTACCTTAATTATGCACTATATTTGCATTATTGAGAGCACAATTGCTGCCAAGGAACTGTTATGATGTCAATGCAATTACACTGGTATTTTGCTGTCTCAGCATTGTTCAAATGCAAGATCCTTACGATGCAAAATTTGATCAAAAAGGCAAATGGATATTTATATCACACTTATCAAAAGGATATTTGATGTAAACGAAATATGCTGTCTTAAAGTTCACTAGAGAATTTAAAGAGTTTTATAAACGTTCTAAAGTATACCGGTGGATTTATCATTGTACTGCAAGATATTTAATCGAAAAAATAAAATTGCTAATATTCAGACTTTTATAACCATAAAAGTGGAAATTTCACATGATTCAAGATACTAAGAATGATGGCTACTGAATTGTCTGTTTCCCCACAAGTAGTGGGTTTAAGAATGAATATATTTGTTTGTAGAATTTAATGCCACTTGTTGAAAAATAGACAAAATATATACCTTTAAGAAAACCTCAAATTCACCTTACTTAAACCTTTCAAGTTCAAAATGCCATATTATACTTTGAAGATAACATCATAAAGCTATTAATTCATTTAATTAAGTCATTCACATATTCATCAATCATTTTACCCAGCACTTTTCAGGGAAAATATTAAGCAATCAAATAATAAACAAAAATAGTCTGTGATTAATAAAATTAAAACTAGGGAACAACCATATATTTAAATTGACACATACTGATTTAATTCAATTTAAAAAGCAGAAATATTGATACATTTTAGATATTCATGGAGAAATAAGAACAAAAAACTTATATAGGCTTAATGATAGAACATATGTATAGGGTATTAGATAATGGCAGATATTGATAAATTCATAAAATGAAGCAATGTTTTGGGAAAGAAAAATACATACAAAAGAAGGAGACTTAAGTCAGGTTAGTGAGCTAGAGAGTGATTAGATCTTCAGTGTTGAAAGATGTTACCCACACTGGGAATCAGAAGAATGAAGCAGAAGTTTATAAGAAAGTTAAAGATGAAATAGTGAAATTGAAAATCAGGCAACTCATTTTTTTTCCATCCATGGAGCTTCAAATTTATGTTATAGTCAACAGAGTTGCATAATAGCTTAGAAAGACAAGAAATGCTCTAATTGTTCTGCACAGGAAAGATCATGGCTGCAGAGAACAGTACTGAACAATCCTTGCAAAGAGCATTCATAACGTGCTGCCCTTTGTCTTAAATGAACTGGAGAAATGCCACCTATCAATGTGTGGAACTGGGAAGGAAGTATTTCATAAGGGTTGAAGTGACTCAAAGTTGATATTGGAAGTTAGAACTGTGACCATGAGGAGATCTTGGTTACTTTTGGGAAAGCAGGAAAGAGAATACCCGAAGAAAATATCTATTGAATATCTGAGTTGTCAATAGCACAAGAACAAGATATTTTCAGGCACCAGTTTCTATGCTCTCATGCTGGAGGCTGGCAAAGTCTCAAATCTGATCCACAGAAGTCAAGGTGCATCACCACTATAAGCAAAAGTCATTTCTGCTTGTATTTCATCTTCTAAATCTCCATCTTCATTCAAAGAGGTTTCAAAATCCATTTCCATAGTCTTTATAGCACTCTGAGCACTTATGTTTTGACTTCCTTACTTCCAACTATTTTTCTCTCACCCAGGTTCCTGACCACCTGTTATAGCAATACTATTATTGCTATAAAATACCCTACTAACATTTACTTGCTATAAAACTCCCACTTTGGAAATTATTTAATCACAATTATACCCTATCATTGTTTCCTTTTCTAACACTACACTCAGAAAGTTCTGTTGATATTAATGTCGACACCTTCTCTCATCTACATTTCCCCAGCACACTTTGAACCAACCTTAAATCTGTAGTCTTTCACTAACAAACTATCTTTAACCAGACAGTTGAAATGGCTATAAAAAACAGTTATTTGGTTCAACTGTAAGAAATCTTAAGTGGGCCCTCTGTGATACTCATGAAACCTACTATATTCCTCAACTCCCTCTCTTTCAGATAAATATTTTTATCACTACCTTTCTCAAATCTAATTATCTCTATCCCTTATGTCTTTCCTATAAACACACCTGTGATATTAGGAGTTACCAGAGAATTCTCCAGTTTCACAACATCCACTCTACTAATGTTTTTATTTATTTTTTATTTTTTTTATCTTTTGTTTTACACTCTGCCTGTTAAAGTGCATAAACTTCTCTTACCCCTACATAGGGTAGAGATCTTCATTTGTTCAGTAGGCAACATCTTTCTTTCCCCAATTCTTTCCTGCAATATTCCCTTTTATCTATGAAATCATTCCATTTTTCCTTTCTATTGCATTGTTATCCATGTTAAATAGGCACATTGCAATTTAACCTGTAAAAAACACTCTCTTGTCTCTAAGAGCCAACACATTTATTGCTGCTTCTTCTTCTTCTTTTTTTTTAACTTCTCTTTTGGGCAAGTACTTTTCTAAATATTATCCTTTTCTCCAGTCTTTGCTTTCTTACCTATTGTTTTCTCCTTAATTCACTCCATAAAAGCATCCACCCACAAAATTTCAAGCTTGACAACATTTTTCACATCTAAACAAATACTCATTTTCAGCCCATGATGTGTCATGTTCCTCAGCAAGGTTTGATTCCAGTGATCACTTCTCCTTCCAGACTCTCTCATCTTAGGATTTTGGATGCCACATCTTCTTATATTTCTTCCTACCATAATTTTTCTCTCAATATTTTTTTCTATTTCATCTTCCTTTTCCCAACATTTAAATTTTGATATGCCCTTAACCAGATGAATGGATAAAGAAGATGTGAGATTACATATATATATATATATATATATATACACACACACACATACATACACACACACACACATACATACATACACACATACACACACACAATGAATACTACTCAACCATAAAAAGAAAAAAAATTATGGCATTTCTGGTAAATGGATGGAACTGGAGACTATTATGCTAAGTGAAATAAGCCAATCCCAAAAAACCAAAGATCAAATGTTCTCTCTGTTATGCAGATGATAACTCAGAATAAGAGTGTGGTGGGGAGTTAGGGAAGAATAGAAATACTTCAAATTAGACAAAGGGGAATGAAGGGAAGGGAGGGAGAATGGAAATGGGAAAGATAATAGAATGAATCACACATTCCTTTCCTATTACATATATGATTACAAGAACAATGTAATTCTACTTTATGTACAAACAGAAGAAAGAGAAGTTATACTCCATTTATGTATAATATGTCAAAATACATTCTATTGTCATGTAGAATTAATAAAAACAAATTTAAAAAACAGCAGTTAACAAATGGCAATGAGGGTTAGAAATACATGTAATATGTTTCAAAGGAAAAATGGTAAAATGCAAAAATATAAATATGTTAAAATTACCAATCAACTATTCATTTATTCATTCAATAAAATTTTTAGTATAAGGTACTATTCTGTGTACCTTTGAGAAGTATAAAAATAATATATAGATAGATAGATAGATAGATAGATAGATAGATAGATAGATGTTTCCAAGGACCCAGATTTTATGTTCTCTTGCTTCCTTCTTCTACATTCACTAAGTTGGTGTTTTTTCAAACTTAGGTGTGAAATAGTCATGAAGTCACTTTAAGAAATCAGGACCAGATTTTTATTTTAACAAAATAAACAGAATTTCATTGAAAATACTAGTGAACATCACACAGTGTAAGAGTATAAGAGTTATTTTAAGCTGGACTGATACAGTTCTTATTTTCTCTAAAGATTCCTGAAATCTTAAGATTGACTACTTGTCAAGATAAAGATGAGTTTAAATAACTAGTAATATGTAATGTGCTATTTATAGGTCAACCTCTGCCACCTGAAAGCATCCATAACAAACTTATTTATTTTATTTGCAAGTATATAAATTGACACCTTATACTTGATTTAACTGCTTTTACAGTTGTACTTAGCAATATAACCTGACCTGTGAGATACCTGAGACCCCACTGGAACTCTTCCTAAATGTCCTTAGAACAGTGCCATATGCATAACATAGTGATTCATAAATTAAAGATGAAGTGTGTTCTGCACAACTTAAAAAGGACTCTGGGAATTGTGCCTAAAAATCTCTCTTTTACCAATGATTGCTCGTCCATTCTTTCTCTTGTGGTATCATATTTTCTAACTTTATCAAAGCTTTCATAAGTTTATGAGCTGCAGAGTCTTTTAAGTCCTTTCAAATGTTCAGTCCTGCATAATCAATGCAAGAAATTCTTTGAACCTCCTATTTCAGCATTTATACATTAATGAGTATTAAGAAGTAAAATGTCCATTTTATTATAGATTCAAAAAGCTTGATACTGCCATAGGTGATTTTACCCAACTCTGAGATTTTAAAGATAATTTGTGTGTTGTTCCTCCCACATTCATATCTGTAAACACTTCTCTAAATCTTACACTTGCATAGTAGAACACATACTTGATATTAAATATGTCATAGACATCACAGTGGCAATATATCCTAAAATGAACTTTGATTTTTCTTATCAAATATTGATTTTCTGCCATTTTTTCCATAGAACTACATTAATATTTATTCAGTTGATCCAGAATAAAAATATTTAGAAAAATGAAGGAATTACCCTCATCTCTTTTCTGTATCAACTCTGCCAAATTAGAATTCACTTCAAAATATATTTGAAATCCAAACACTTTTCTCAGTTACCCCTGAGAGCATTGCTGGACACTCCTACCCTTCTCCCTGTTTCCATTCTTTTTGTGTGTAGTGTATGTTCTTGTGTGCCACCAGGATGCCCCTTTTTTAAAAAGGTGCTCATTTCCCCCAGATACTCGGAATATTTGTTGCTATGGCATTTATGTGTATTTTCTCAGAGCACTGATGTCAGACATAGGGGTCAATAGTGACTGTCTGATCACAAAGGCCTTCAAACCTCTGGGACTATTCCAGAGGTCCCACTTCTAGTTGATGTGGATTGTCTAAGGCAATTGTGTGATTGTCTTAAACATGTTTTGTGCAACCGTATTACAATTTAATTTCTCTTTCTGCTCAATCCTGCATTCCTTACTTCTGTTTCCCACGAATCAAACTAATGACACCATTTTAGAAACATTTATCCACAGAATGATTAAAAAATCATCCCATTAATTTCATTCTTTTCTTCAAATGTTAAATGCTTTAGTACTACAGAAAAAAAGCACTTGGTGTAACTTTTAAGTCCCCAATAATGAGTCAGACTATCTCTCATGCTTTTTCTAGATTCTGTGTTTTACATATACTATTCTAAATGATCTGTCCACTTTTTTTTTCCATGGCAAAATATCTTTCTCTGTTAGGACACTTGCACATGCTATAAACAGTGGTTAGAATGTTACTGACAGATAGTTAGATTCATCCTGTTATTTTACATCTCAAATTTAAAATAACTCTACCCCTTTACAGAGTCTTTCTGGCTACTAAATTTGAAGCATCATCTTATATATTTTCTATGACATTCTACTTTAAATTTCTGAACAGCACTCACCAGTAGGTTATTTTCTGCTTATATATTTATGAATTTATTTATTCACAGGAGCATGCATATATATATATATATATATATATATATATATATATATATATCCATTTATGTATGTATTTTTATGTATGTATGCATTTATGTATGTATTTTGATGCCTCTTCCAATTGGAATGCAAACTATATTAAAATAGACTCCTCATCTGTTGTGTTCTCTGTTAAACTCCAAGTACACAGAACATGAACTGGAACTTAATTGGCTAACAGTAACTATGTTTGTGAAAAAGTGACATAAAGGTTAATTATAATGAGAAAATGTAAAGTACTTCCTTGGTATCAATACTCTCACTGAATAATTTAATAAATATGAGTTGGATTTCCTGGAAGCCAAGAGAGAGGGAGATTGTGGTGGAAGCAACTTATTCATTCCCAGGAAAATAGAACTGGAAATAGAAGGAGTAAAGCATGGATCTATGATCCATGAGCACTCCCACTCCCAGGGTGGGTGGCTTTGGATCAATCATGCAAGCTTGCTCTAAAGATACCGCAGATCATAAATTGGAGTTGAGTTGACCAATTCAGCAGCAAGGGACATAGAGTATTCATAATCTCTCACCTCTCAGGGCTTAATTATAACTGGGCATCTTTTACATAAATTCCTGTATATTTGTGCAAAACACACAAGTACAGGCAGCCCAAGGGCATCTCTTTAACAGAAAGAAGCAGAGCACACACTAAGAAGTAAAAGGATCCTGTGGTAAAGGTATTTTAGAGTATGTATGTGGAGCGAACCATGATGGCAGCTGCTATGATGGGGTTTTTGGATAGAAGATTAGAGGCCTAACGAGCCAATTTTTTCTAAACTAAATGAATAAATTCAATCCAAAGCTTATTACAGAATCATGTATAGCACTACTACAAAATGAACAGTTCTAAAATGAAAATGAATACCGATAAACAGGGTTTCACTAAATATGGCAATTTTTTCATGATAAAAATATCGATTAATCAGTGGCCATGGAGATGTATTTTTTTTTTTACCAGAAACATTGCAAACAATGAATAGGCATAGAGAACTAAACTAAACTTGTTCTCCAATATACTACAATATTTATTTCAAGATAGATTGAAGATCAGGTATTGAAATACAAGCATAACTTCAGTAGACTTGTAGAAAGCATGAGTGACATGAGTGAATGACATTTGTTCTTTACTATATGTGCCATCGAATAAAGAAACTAGGACATATTGAGAATTTGAATATGACCTTTTCTATATTCTCCATAAAATAAAAAAAAAAACAAAATAAAAACTTCAAAAATAACAAATAAGTTAGTTCAAGGCATCATATTAAGGTCTTTAAGGGCCAATTAGTCCTACACAAAATGTGTATGTCTATTTTATTATATGTTATCTCCCATTTCCACTAAAAACAAGTCTATGAGCCAGCATTACAAAAATTCATATTGGTTCCCCTCAGAAGTTTTTGAAAGACCTGAAATTCAGTTTCTAATGGTGTTCCTTTACAAAGAGAAGATGGTCCTATCAAATGAGGCTACAAAATGGCATCTATTCTTTTTTAAAAATAAGTTCTTTCATTAAAGTTCTCTCATTTTCTACATTTCACATGAATAAATAAGCATAGGCACATTTTAATCTATCTACATTCATATTAATTGATGTAAATTAGAAATTAAGGGTGTCATAAAGGAATAGTTAAAGGCAATGAGGAAGTGTTAATTAAAAAGTAGGGGCCTGAGGGGAAACAAAAAAAATCATATGCAAATATCTGAGGATTAGGATCTTGGAGAAAGCAATGCTCTTGCTCTAGTTTGTCACAGACAAGAAAACTGTAATAATTGGTAACACAATGTTTGGTGAATATGAGGGCATGTTTCTAAATAGTCCCACCAAAAAGGTGGAGATCATTTTTATCCATCTTGTCATTGACCTCCTTACTAGAATAGCTATGAATCACTCTTTCAATTCTACTTTAAAAATATTAATAAACAATAAAAAAATTATTCCAATATGGAAGTAACTAATTTGACTACCATTCATTTTAATCACGTTACTTATATTAATAAATGGCCTTTAGTTTTCCAAAATTTATATGCAAATATTTTATGAATATATTTATGTAATGTTTTATTATAATGCACTTAACATTTTTCAGATGTTTTTCTGGGGCTAGAAAAATCATTCATTAATAAGTGAATGGGATGAACGTATGGTTTTGAAAACAAGATTCAATTAAAACTATCTAGGCATTTCTTATTGCATATTTATGGTATTAGAAAAAAAAATCTCAAAATAAACCCAGTTAATAAAAGAATAATTAACTCAAAACTTAGTTTTAAATTTATGATTAAAGACTGTTCTTCATGAAAGACTTATGGTTTTCATCAGGTCAGTTTCCTCAATGAAAACTCACAGTAGGGTGAAATAGATCAGAACTATATATAATTTTGACACATAATCTGTAAAGCCATTGCTTACATAATAACAATGTTTTAGAGATTGTTGTACAAGGACAAATTTAAAAATGTAGTTAAAATAATAAGCATTAATTAATAAACTAACTTTTTACTAGAGGTATTTGAAATAATTAAATGTGGAAGTAGAGTTGGACAAAAGCTACCCATTAGAAGTTTGAAGTTTTCAACACTGAGAAAACACATATTTATAGCAAAAACGTAAACACCATATCAAAAACTTCATCATTAATGAAATAAAAAATTCCCTACTCTTCATATGCATTTATCATTATCACTGCAATAAATCCAATTCCTTGTTTAAGTTGGCAAGCCTGAAAATAGTAGAAGCATTGTTTAACATTAATATACTTTAAAAAAATGTAAGTTTTACCTCATTATTTAGCATGTTGTCCTTTTTATCCAAGATCATTTATATGTAAAATCATGAAAGATATATTTAGAGGGTAAATATCCCAGACTTAGGACCACAAAATTTTAAGTTGTCTTATCACAATGACAACCTTTTGACTCTTCTGCATTCTAAGTAAAAGAAAAATGAAATAAATTGCTAAAATCATTTGTGGCAAGTATTATAAATAACATTTTAAATTCATTATAAATTCTAGAGTTTTACATTTGTGAATAGCAAAAACAAGTTCAGGCACATAACAGTGCAAAAATCACTAAAAAAAAAAAAAAAACTTTACGATAAGCATGTGAAATCCACATAATAATATTTTAAAAGGCAATTTTAAGTGGAGAGATTTAGTGTTCCACATATAAATTCTTAAAAATAGTCAATGTAATAGGTAGGGTGGTTCTTTCATGTATTTCCAGCTAGTGGAGAAGCTGAGATAGGATGATTTTAAGTTTGAGACCATCCTCAGAAACTTAGTGAGATCCTGTCTCAAAATAAAAAAATAAAAAGGACTGGGGATGAGGCTCAGTGGTAGAATGCCCCTGGGTTCAGTCACCAGAACACACATGCGCGCATGCACACACACACACACACAAATACACACACAATCTTTCAACAGATTAATTTTATTTCTAATTAAAATTGAATTAGTTTTCTTTATAAATCATGACAAAATAAATTTACATCTAACTTTGTATATGCACAAAGAATTAAAAAGAGAAAAATTTGAATATGTGGTTTTTATTACTCAGAAAGCAAGTTGTAAAACAAAACTATAAATATTGAGCTAGTTCAATATTAGCCAAAAACTGCCATAATTATCAGCATGATTTGATAGTATGAGAGGGGGGATTTTGTGACAAAAGTAGAGTTAGGATGAGCTTAGTTGCAGGCACATTTGGAATTCCTTAAAACTTATTCTAGACTATATTTTATGTCATTGATTACATTGTTATTTTGGCTGTCTATATTAAATGTAACCTGGCTTTCAAGTCATTTATACACTAGGTCTCATATCTTCAAATTGGACTTATCTTTACTCTCCTACTCAAGTATTGTTATTTTTATCAGCAATCCATTTTTCTAGGTATTATATTCTGACCCCTAAATCCCTAAACTCTAGTCTCTTCCAACCCTAGGTTACCAAATCTTTACTTTTCCATTTATGTAGCTGAAGTTATTCTTTCTTTATATTTAATTTACTTATTTGATTTCATTACCATTTAACTTGAATAAACAAACTCATAATTCATTTCATTCATTTACCCACACATTTATATAATGTCCTATTACTTGTTACTGAAACTTTTGATTAATTAATATTCATCTGCCTCTTTGACTTATTCTATTTGGCCCTCCAGTGTACAATTCTGTTGTATTTTATACATTTACAATGAAATTCTAAATACACTTAAGTTAAGTAAGAACTAAATTTTAATTTCAGAATAACTATGCAAGTATTTTTAGTTCAGTTTAAAATAAAATCAACTTTTGTTTGCAACTATAAAAATGCTTATAATTCTATATAATAGACAACATTACCACCTTAAACTGCTCTTTACCATACACATACATATACACACACCTCAGAGAACACTATGGCTGGCATCTCTTACATTTTTGAAAATACAGAAATTTTTTTCTAAGCATATTTTTGTGACTTAATGATAACCTGCATCATAGTTTAATTGGGAGCAAACAGCATGATTACAGAGCAACAATGTAACATATTAAAGCACTTATCTAATCTATATCAAACGTCCATTGCTGACTCTCATCAATGTATAGACTATGTAAAGAAAACAAAAAGACTTAAGAATAATTTCATTCCAAGGCTATTTTGTAAATGACTGTAATTGGGGAAAAAACAATACATGATCAAGTATTGTAAAATATTACTGGAATTTATTTATATTTATTTGGTGAATGTGAATGTTATTTTGGTTCACAAGCCTCAGCATTCTATAATTCTATAATGCAGAATTCTGGAACAAACAATATTGCCATACACAAGGACATTTAAAGGAACAACACATTTCATCAATGCTCTGGGAACACTGACAGTCCAACTCACTCCCACTTCTGTGATGTACTAACGAACAAAACCAAGAGTACCTCAATACATAACTTTAATTAGAATGCAGACACATGAGTATGTGACTAAGAAAAGTAGGAGTCTGGAGGAAAATAAAATATCAAGTACTGCACTGAAAAATAGGGATGCAGCAAAAATGATAAATCTTATGGATAACAAGGGACATAACCAAGAAGTGCACCTCCTGAATGCAAAGACAAAAGAGAATATGTTAAAAAGGAGAACACCTAAGAATTCAGAGGTTGAACTCTGAAAGGAATTCTTTGTCAATTGCAACAAGGAAGTCAGGTAAGTAAACTAAATGCTATGACCTTGAACAGTAAAAAGCAAATGTTAGTAAATAGGATATAAATTTAAAAATATGAGTCAAGTAAACAATGATAAATTTAAGCCATGCTTTAATTCACTTGATGATAAAATATCTTGCTTGATCACAAGCAGACATGCACATGAACCCTGTTGGATAGATAATAAAATGAACAATCACATTACCATTTTCAAGTCATTGTAGTACACTTATTATTCAAAATTGCTTGTAAGTTTAAAACACTTCATATGTAAAAGTAAAGAAATCATATAAACCTGGTCAAGGCTCTATCATTAAATGCAGCTGCAGCCATGCACAAAAGGACCATGGAATATAAACATTAATTTTAACAGAACTGAAATGTTTTGTCATAAGCACACATTAATTTTATATTCTTATCTTTATGTATATTTCTTCACAATTTAATAGCAAGACATTTCAAACAATCTTGCTTAGTGAGAATTAAACCCCAAAGAATTTGCCCTATTTTCAGGCTAAAACAAGTCTTGGGAATGGATGATTCACAATTTGAAATCAACATCACTGGTAACTGACATTATTATTTGCTATATATCTTTAAATGATTTGTGTATGTTTAAGTTCTTAAGTTGTCAGTATCAATTTTATTTTCAAATAATTAGTTTTTTTTGTATATTATTTCAAATTTTTTTATCAGTTCTGTTCAAGCATTTAAGATAAAACTGGTATGTGATTCTCAATGTTCTATTGTTTCCTATATTGCAAAGTCTTTTTACTTCATTTATTAATATTTAAAAATAATGTGAGCCAGTCACAATTTTTGAGGTTATTACCATAGGAAATGTCATCAACATTACTAAAAACATACTAATAATGGACTTGCAAAATAAATCACTTGATTTTATTGAAAAATGAGAAAGGAATTAATATAAAGCATGAATTTTGTTAGAGGAACCATCATGCAGAATGCTTGAATATTTTACATTCATAAAATATCTTGCTTGATCACAAGCAGACATACACATGTATTTAGAATCATAAAAGCTTTCTCTGATTTATAAAAATTCATTAAGAAATCTTTGCTCCTTGTACTCTGTATTACTACAGTCTAGTAAAACATAACAATAAGGCTTGAATACATCACAGCTAAATTCTTAACTGATTACAATGCACAACATTCAACCAAACTGCACATATACCCATAGTTAGAATTTATTCAAATTTTTAATTTAATTAATTTTAAACAATTTAAAAATACGTTACATTTTACCATTCATAAAATTAGATATGTAGACATATACATCTTTTAATATTATTTTATTGCTTGTGATTAAAGTAGTCTAATGACTTTGCTTTTTAATTTGAATTTTTTTAAGAGGATACTGGTGATTGAATTCAGGGGCACTCAACCCCTGAGCCACATCCCCAACCCTATTTTGTATTTTATTTAGAGACAGGATCTCACTGAGTTGCTTAGTGCCTCACTGTTGCTTTTGATTCATTATATGACATAAATATATTCATTTCATTAAAAATCATTTAAAAGAGGAAACCCTGAATAATTATTATAATTCCCCTTTTCCTTTATTTTTGAAAATATAAATTGTTAAGCCAAGTATCAAATGGCAAATGTTAAAATAAATTTGAACTTGTTTTTCAAAGCATCAATATGTGCAGATGAAAAGCAGAAGTGTCATTACCTTTGAAGGACGAGAAAATGACAAATAATCAGAAGACATGTGGTTAAGAGATTAAAAATGCCGTTCTTATCTCTTAAGTGTAACATATATCTGTTTTAATTGCAGGCACTTGGATATCAGAATAAATTTTCAAATACTGGATAAGGAAATGTAATTTCCTTCTAAAAGTTAAAAAAAAAAAAAAAACAACTCTAACTAATTACAGGTTCATTCCTAACAACCAACTGGCACTTAGGATGCACATAGCACTTGGAAAGCATCATGTTTTGCATTAATATTACAGACATAACAGGAACCAGTCATCATACTGTAGTCCTTGCACAGAAGGGCTAGGAGAATAAAAAGTCTGACACAGCTATGAGAGCACATCATAAGGACTCAAACAGATGCTGTGAAACACAGATGGGGGAATGATTAACATTTCTTGACATTAGATAAATGAAAAGTTTGTAATTATCTGGCAGAGCTCAGGATTCTAGACATGAACTTATGTGGTTTTGAGGCAATGCCAGACAGGACAGGTCAATTCAATTTGCTATGTGACAAAATGACAATATTTACAGATAAGAGAGAAGGTATAGATATATAGATTTAGCAAATCTTCTGATTTTATCTCACTTTATATATTAATATAACTCACATATGGTCTAGATCATGGTATTCAAACATTTTAAGTCTCTGAAGGAAATTTCTCTATGACTATTCAAATATGAGGATAGATGTGATATTGGAATAAAAAGGTGAATAAAAAACAAGTAAACATATCAACTATAGTCATATATAGTTACAATTGTTTTCACTACATAAGATGCTTCCTGGTACCATAAAGTGGTAAAGAAAACTAAATATAAATATTCTATTGAGTATTCTCAGCTATGTAATGAATTATCTTTCCTACAATGTTGTCTTATTTTTCTATTCTCTAATATAAATTTTGGTTGGAAGCCCACTGTATAAAACCATTGCAGAAGCTACTTCAATATATTGAGATACTAAAAATTAGGAATACAAATACAAAATTTTAAACAACAGATTGTTTAAAATTATCTTCTTATATGAGAGATGTGACTTTGTAGTTACATAGTTCTGGTTTTTACTGCTTTCTAATGTTTATATTGTGGATATTTGTGTAGTAACTCATAAAAATTGGTTTTGTATATCATTTAATATACTTAAATTATATTTATGGATTTGTTTTAAGAATTAAATAAGAAAATAGCATAAATATAAACTGAGTTACATGCACGCTGTCAAAAAATAATTATATTGTTAACTATAATGTATTGATTAAAATTATAATAATTATTCCCATTACACAATAAGTGCTGTGCAAAATATTCTGATGCTGATATGTTGTGCAGTTAAAGACAAAAAACATTTTTCTATAGATACTTCTTAAAAGTGCATACAAGTAATGATGGTTAATTTATACTGTATACAATTGACTTCTCTTACATTTCATAGAAGAGAAAGGTCATATTGTCTCATGGCTATTATTACTCTGTCAGTCTTCTTTTTTCTTCTCAGAAATTAAAAATTTAAAACAGTCTCAATTGAAATCATTGATACATGTACATCTTATTATATCTGTATCATTTATTCTTACTATATCACAGATTATTTCTTAATAATCTAACCCTCATGTTTTTCAGAATTCACTATGTACTATTATACTCAGCATTATTCATACAAAATATTTGAAGCTTCAAAATAGCATTGCAAAATATATATGTTTCTATATGCACAAATATGTTTTTACATTAGTTATCACATATATGCTTTTTTTCCCAATTATTTTACACTGAAAGAAACCAAAGCTGAAAGAGGTTATGAATAAAACTGGGTATTTTGAAGTGTAATACCAAAAAATTAGTGATAATATATCAGTTCTGATCATGGTTGAGATCATTTTTTTTTTTAGTTCTAATTTTGCACCAACTAATTTTTCTTCTGTGTGAGATACAGGACTTTGCCGTTCTGTGGAGGTGTGTGTATTCACTAAGGAGCCTTTTTAAGCCCACCTTATAATTGCTCTCAGTTCAGCTTAATTCTCCTAGTTATTTCTAGCAGTATTTGCTATTTCTTGTAATTCAGGAAAGATAATATATACCCTAATCACTTTCTAATTGGTTATAAATAATGGCTATATTATTCCTGAATATGTTTAATTTTGTGAAAAAAATAAAGGAAATCAGTTAATCCTAATTGAAACATTAAAAACAGCTATGAACTCAGAGGCATTTTGAGATTTGTTGAAT
Source organism: Marmota monax (assembly GCF_021218885.2). Classification (NCBI taxonomy): domain Eukaryota; kingdom Metazoa; phylum Chordata; class Mammalia; order Rodentia; family Sciuridae; genus Marmota; species Marmota monax. The sequence goes on along the minus strand of NW_026694084.1, from coordinate 20,799,919 downwards.
GATTTGGTGCCAAACAATGGGACACATCTAAGATGAGGGCTCAGACAACTGAAACACAGGATGCTGAAAGTCATGTTTATAAACTGGCCAGTTACAGCTTACTCATTTTTCCACATTTTATTTATGGATGAATTTCCACTATTCAGGATATATAATTAATGATATTTAAGAATAAAGAAACGTATGATGTGCATATACACATGTAGGAATGAAGGTCACTGCAAGAAAAAAACACTCTTAAAAGTTAATTGTGATAAAACAATTAGATTAATCAATATTGAGTATCCAGAATGTTAAGGCTCTTTGAAGAACAAATCTCATGCTCAAGATATAGCAAATGGACCACTGTGGCTACACTGGAGCAAACCAGTGGGAGTCCAGGGTTGTTAATGCCTACAATAAAACAATATATCCATTTTCTACTACTATTAATCATTGGTCATTGTTATTCCCCAGGGCATTTAGCAAGGAAAACTATATAAGTACTTGAATATTTTTTTACTATAATATAGGAATGGGGGAAATATTTATTATGATATAAGTTCAAAAGTAGTCATAGAAAAAAATAAATAGTAAAAATTAAGTTACTTGCATTGTTGCATGGTAATGAACATAACAGAAAATTGACAAAATGAAAAAAGAGATGATTGCCTTTGTGTCACAGAAAAGGGCCGCAAACTCTTCCTAAAAATTCAGAAAAATAAAAGCCTAATGAAAATAAGGAGACTGAATGTTTGTGCTCCCCAAAATATCTGCACGGAAGCCATAATCCTCAGTGTGCCTGTATTTGGAAATAGGTCTTTCTCTGGAGATTACATCCTGAATCATCTCCATAGAAGAGTAGCCCTGAGCCAATGGTATTAATCTCCTTATAAGAAGAAGAGAGAGGAGAGATTTTGCCTCTCTCCCATGTAAAGACATTGCAAAAGTACTGCCATCTACAATCCAGGAAGAGAACTCACTCTAGAAACTGAATCATCTAGCACTTTAATCTTGTATTTCCTGGCCTTGAGAACTGTGAGAAAATAAATTTCTGTTAGTTAAACCACCAAATCTACCATAATTTGATATGGCAGTGCTGGCAAACACAGAAATCCATATGAACAGACAACACATAAAAATAATTTTAGCAACTCTAAAAGAAATTTTCAGTCTTTCCTGTGTTAAAAAAAAAAAAATACAACACTTCTCAATGATTAGATTAAGGAAAATGTAAAGTTTGGCAATATATCTTCTTTCAGAGGCTGGGTGAAGCCAACAATTCCATATTTTGATTATGGGAATTTTGGAGACAGTTGGCAAGACCTAGCAAAATTACTGACTAATGTCCATTTAAAGTAATTGATTCAGCGTTTAAATTTCAAAAATGTATTCAGAAGATATAAGTGAAAAATACAAAATAAATTGTGGCCATTTTACAATATCAGCAAGGAACAACAAAAGTTTAGAAATAAACACTTGCCAATATTGAGAACTGAGTGAGTGAGACATGTTGTGTTCATATACTTCTGTACGTTATGATATTACAAATGGAAAAACAGATTACTATATATTTTTGGAGAATAATCTGCTGGATTTATTGTTAAGCACAAAATCTGTCCTCTTTCTTGGAAGAGACACTATCTGTTTTTCAAGTCCAGTTGTTGTATAAACTTTCCTAAAAGGATAGTCTGTAACAAAAGATGATGCAAGATACACAGACAGCCTAGAAAATTTTATCATATTTTATTATTGTACATGCTAATTGGAAATATGATATTGACCTTTTTAAACTTATACTATCAATAGAATCATATTAGCACAATACCACTTATAGGAAGGTGAGAAAGAATATTTTGTCTCCTATTGCTTGTTTTCCTAAAATCATATTATACAAGTAATATTAAAATGTAGGTGTTTATGATGAACTCTCATTGCTTTGCTTCATACTCTCCAATTTATTTAACACAAATGATGTTCTCTATACTGAACACAAATTTAATTGAGATCTTCTAAAACATGCCTGCCCCTTAAAATTGATGGAAGCCAAAACTGACTGTCTTAATGACTGACTATTCCATAATTTTCATAGTCTTCCAGACTTTATTTCAGTTTAGCATAATTGAAAGTTAGTTCTATAGGAAATGGCACTAAACTGAAAATTACAATAGAGTACTTTAAAATGAATCTATGACTTGATAATAATCACAATTATAAATTACAATTCTATTGCCAAGGAAATGAAATCAATGGTCGGAATATGGTATTTTCTTCTATATATGATCAACTAAATTTATAGCACTTAGTAGTATGTGTGTGTGTGTGTGTGCGCGTGTGCACGCACATGCGTGCATGTACGTGTGTCATTATTTATCAATTCAGGGTACTGGAATGGGTGCATTTCATTTCCATTTATATTTTTCATTTTGGCTTATTATTATTTTTTTAATTAGCCATATAAAGAACTCTGTTTCTAATGGGTAAGCTCTATGCCAAACAGAACGTAAGCTTTTAAAAGGTTACATTTTATTTTGAGTTTGTTGCTTTCATTTGTTTTTAATAATGGTTATTTATTCCACCCCCTTTCAATGCATTACACTTTTTGTTCCCTCTGAGGTTGTTGAATATTATGTTTCATAGAGAGGGTTATGGTTAAAAACAAATATGGAAATGAAATGATTTTCTTCTAATGAATAGCCTGCAGCCTCAGCTCAGGTTACTTTAACCCTTGTCTTTACTATGCCCCATTTTGTCAACTAATGTTTCTGATCCTGTATCATATTTTTAATCTAAATTCTATACTATTGTTCCAAGGATGTTTAATAAAGCAAAATTTTCCCCCATGACAGTGTAGTTTATAGGAAATTGAGAACATCTTCAATTTGTTTTGCACAGTTCCTTTTTTACTTATATCACTTTTCAGAAGTGCTCTAAAATAACCTTGTGGATTATGAATTATTGAGCTTGAAAAATATAAAATAAAAAGGTTTTTTGTGATGTGTTTATCAATCTGATCATGGTTCAAATGTATACTTGTAGATTGAGGTTACCAATGTTGGGGGAAAGTCTGCAATATGAATTAAACCTTTTCAAAGAGGAGGCAAAGAAAAATAAGATGAACCAAGCATATGTATAGATATTATTATTCAGTAATAAAAAGGATGAAATTCTTTCATTTTCTGCAGCACAAAGGGAACTAGAGGATATTATGTCAAACAAAATAAGTAGTGACAAAAGAACTAATACTACATATTTTCACTTAAATGTAAAATTTTAAATAGTTGATTGTGTAGAAGTAGAGAGTAGAATAGAGGCCACTGAGAGAAGTTGGATAATGGGTACAAAAGTATAGTTTGATAGTAGAATAGGGCCACAGAGAGAAGTTGGATAATGGGTACAAAAGTATAGTTTGATAGTGGAATTCTTTGTAATACCTTATATCTGAGCAGGTTAACCATAGTATAAAAATTTTTATTATATATTTCAAAATAACCAGAGAAGTGTTTGAAGGTTCCAGATCATAAAAATTATAACATTTGAGAATACAAAAAAATAATTACCTTAACTCCATCACTATACAGTTTATAAATGCACCAAATTACGATATCCTACACATAAGTACAAATGTTATACATAAATTTAAAATAATTATAGGTAGATGGTGAACAAAAAATGCTATCCTCTTAGATGACAACTCTACTCTGACAATCTAGGCTTTGCCAGTCACTTCATTTACCACAATATGCCTAACCAGAGGGAACAAAGGTTGACCAAGTCATCCTGAATAGAGGCAGTTTTAGAGGAAACAGTTCTGAAAACTTGGGGAGTAACTTTTACTTTTCATTTGTTGAGCAAGGTCAAAAAAGCTCTGATGAATTTTGTCATCTTTCTGGATCTCTACTGTGAAACTTGAGCCCCAAACTGCATAATTGGTGGTATCTCCTTCCTTCTCAAATTCCTTCTTGCTCTCTGAGAAAGTAGTGTCCATAAAACACTTGAATTAAATCACAGATCTCTGCTCTTTATTTCTTGGTCCTAACTACACTTTGGTCACAAGTGCGCTCTAAATCGATGTTTTTAGGATCATTAATTGGAAACTTCAAATATTCTCACCTCAAATTTTCCCTGTTTAGGATATAAAATTAACACCCATAAATGAGTTTTGTTCCTAAATACCAATGATGAATCAGCTGAAAGAGAAATTAGGAAAACTATCCCATTCACAATAACCTCAAAAAAAAAAAAAAGATATGGGAATCAATCTAAAAAAAAGAGAGACAAAAGATCTCTATGATGATAACTATAAAACTCTTAAGACAGAAATTGAAGATCTTAGATGATGGAAAGTTCACCCACATTCTTGGATAGGCAGAATTAAAATTGTCAAAATGGCCATACTACCAAAAGCAATAGATTTTAAGCAATTCCTATTAAAATTCCAGTGATGTTCTTCATAGAAATAGAAAAAGCAATCATGAAAATCATTTGGAAAAATAATAGGCCCAGAATAGCCAAGCAATCCTCAGTAAGAAAAGTGAAGCAAGAGACATCAAAATACCAGACCTTAAATTGTACTACGGGAGCTATAGTAACAAAATTGGCATGATATTGGCACAAAAACAGGCATCAAAACCAATGGAACAGAATAGAAGAAACAAAGACAAACCCACATAAATACAGTTATAATAGACAAAGGCACCAAAAACATACATTGGAGAAAAAATAGCCTCTTCAACAAATGATGCTGGGAAAACTGGAAATCCATAAGTGGTAGAATGAAATTGAATCCCTCTCTCTCACCCTGCACAAAACTCAAAGTGGGTCAAGGACACAGGCATTAGACCAGAAACCCTGTGCCTACTAGAAGAAAAAGTAGGCCCAATTCTCCTTCATATCAGCTTAGGAACTGGCATCCTTAACCAGACTCCTAAAGTGCAAGAAGAAAAATCAAGAATCAATAAATGGGATGGTATCAAACTAAGCATCCTCACAGCCAATGAAACAATCAAGAATGTGAAGAGAGAGTCTACAGAATGGGAGACAATCTTTGCCACCTGAATCTCAGTCAGAGCATTAATCATGAAGATATACAAAGAACTCAAAAAACTCAACACCCCCTGAACAAATAACCCAAACAATAAATGGGAAAAGAAATTGAATAGTCACTTAATAAATGAAGAAATATGAATGGTCAACAGATATATGAAAAAAATATTGACTTCTCTAACAATTAGAGAAATGCAAATTAAAAGTACACTGAGATTCTATCTCATTCCAATCAGAATGGCAATTATCAAGAATACAAGTAACAATAAATATTGGCAAGGATGTGGGAGAAACGGTACATTCATACATTACTGGTGGGAATGTAAATTTGTGCATTCACTCTGGAACGCAGTATAGAGATTCCTTAGAAACCTTGTAATGGAATTACCATTTGACCCAGTTATCCCACTCCTTGGTATATAACCAAAGGACTTAATATCAGCAAAGTATAGTGACACAGCCACATCAATGATTATAGCAGCTCAATTCATAATAGCAAATCTGTGGAACCAACCTATGTGCCCTTCAACAGGATAAAGAAAATGTGGTGTGCGTGTGTGTATGTGTGTGTGTGTATGTGTGTGTGTATACATATATATAAACAATGGAATATTACTCAGCCATAAAGAAGAATGGAATTATGGCATTTTCTGGTAAAGTTCTGCTATGTGGTTGATGACATGCATGTGAGAATAGTATAGAGTTTCATTAGATAAGATAGAGGGGAATGAAGGGAAGGGAGGGGGCGGGAATAGGAAAGACAACAGAATGAATCTGACATAACTTTCATATGTACATATATGAATACAAAACCAGTCAATTTCACATTAGGTACAACCACAAATATGGGATCCTAATTAGAATAAGTTATACTCAATGTATGTATACCTCAAAATACACTCTACTGTCATGTATATCTAAAAAGAACAAATAAATTTGTTAAATGTCGCTGTCTAACTACTTTCAGTGATTGGTTATTATCTATGGAATATGACCCATAACACTCAAAATTACTTAACATTCCTTTACAAAATAAGGTGAATGCTACCTTTATAGTTAGTTGCATATACTGTCTTCCTTATAATACAACCATCCAATCCCAGAATCATTCTGGACCATTCATAGTTTCATAGCCATAGCACACCCTCTCATACTTCTTTTAACCTTGTTCATGTGATTATTTTCTGAAATGTACTTTCTCTCTTTTTGGTCTGATGATATTTACTAATCATTGAAAGACCTTTTCAAATTTAACCTTGGCAATAAATCCTTCTCTAAACCCTTATGTTCTATTTTCAGTACTAAATACTTAAAATAATTTATGTAAATATACTTATTAAAATAAGTATCACTTTGTGCTTTCATGCCATTTTTGTTAATATGTTCTGTAAGCATATTAACAGTTTTATACTTGGTTACTTTTATCCTTCATTTGTCAAAGTTTAGCCTAGTTTGACCAAGCACTTCCAGGGTCTAACACTGTAGTTAGCTCGGGGACTCGAATAACACTTCACTAATTAAATAGTTGAATAAATGTTGAATCTCAGATGAAATTGTGTTTTCATAATCATTTTAATATTTCTGAACTATATCCTATATTTCACTAATGTGGATAATGGGAATTGAATGTGTGTTCATGATGTCTTATAATGGGCAATCTTTGTTTCCTGTTCTATAGGCACAACATGCAATTGATTATATTTTGCATGGAGAAATACCTATTGCTTGTTTTATGAAACTGGAATCTGTCAACACTTCTACCACACAAACTCTTCATTTTGGCTCCTATTCTACTTTACGCTGAAGTTCATCAATGTTTACTTTCTGTAGTTTCAATGTACTTGAAGTCTTAGGACAAAGACTTTCCTAAGAAAATCTTCACATGGCAAATGGAAGGAAAGTAACAGGAAGTTACTAAGGATAATCTCATGTTTTAATTCTTCCTAGAATAATCTCTTTTGCCTATTTTTTCACCAGGTAGTCCTCAACTAAAGCAACAGCAGCCTCAGCAAATGAACTCTGACAACATATTTCTGTGTTGGGTCTCAGTGATGGCAAGGAGAATGGCAAGAAGATAGAAAGAGAACTAAAACATCTTCGTGATTTTAGTGGAAAGAGAAAGAAAACAAAGGACATAAATTATATCAATATTTTCTAAATTTGAACTTAGCTCTGTTTGTATATCATATTTTGAAATTCGTAAAATCCTATAGTCTAAGGGTAGCTTTTATTGTTTAATTTGATTAAGTGTGCTGCTCTTCAAAATCAGAGTGACATGTTTTAATCTAAAACATCTTCTTGTTTTTAAAATATTCAACCATATAACACACATTTGAAGTTTTTATAGACATAAAGCAATCTTTTAAATGTACATTTTAACAGGTATATGTGCCATAAGGTGTGATATGAAATTTAATCTATGTCATTCATGCAACCAACTATAAATTTGTGAATAAATTGCACAGATATTTGACTTTTGTTGCCTGGCCAAAAATAAAGCATGCAGAAAATTTAAGGATCAATTTATTGACTGTACAATTTACGGATTCTGTAGTCATTTATTGCATTATCTTATTCAACTCAATATTACTCATTATATGAATTATACTGGATCAAATTTTATACAAAAGGGTCTCAATAGTGAATACTAGTTTCATATTTCAAAAGATACAAAATAAATTCAAGTATTAAAATCTATATTTGTTGTATGTGTATTTACTATTGATTTATTTTGCCCATTTATCTAGAATGTCATATCTTCTTTCTCTAATGACTAAAGGTCTATCTCAATCAGCTCTCTATGGATGGCTATGTATATTTTGATATTAAATCCAGTAGCTGTATATTTAAATCAAATTTATAACAGTGTCTTTAATATAAGGAGCTTGCAGCATAGATAAGGCAGGCATGTGCAAAGATTAAAAATAGAATGAAATAACATTATTAGGTAAAATCAGCAAAATAGAGAAAGAAGATACTTATTTTTAAAGTAGTGATTTAAAAATTATTTTTGAAGCAATATAATTTAAGCTCATAATAGCTAAAAATAGAGCTTTGATGTAGGAATTCTTGCCCAAGGGAACAGAAAAAGTATAGGTATAGAGGAAGACCAAGTTGATGCATTTAAATATGACTTGAGTGATCCTGTATGCAAATGTGATACTGGTGTTTTTGAAAACATTTGATAACATGGTAAAAGCTATTCAAAAATTTGTTTTATATATTAATATTTTACTACTACCAATTCTTAAAAGGTTAGTTTTCCCCTAAATCATATAATAATTTATGTTGACATATAAATTATATTCAAGAATCCAGAAATTTTATCTGACACTCTTAAGGAAACTTTATTACATGCTTAAGCAATTTTCATTATCCAATGTGGATTAAGTTGTTAAAAATATTCCAATTTTTGTGTCTAAATTTTCTGACTACCAACAACTTTCCAAGTACTTAAATGAAAGATTTATAAATATGGGGGAGGTTGGTATTTTTAAATAAGGCAATAATATGTCAGTGTTAATGAGAGTGGAACTTAACAACTCTATTTCTTTTGTTAAACCAATTGAAATTATAAGTAAAAGAGATAATCTTCATGAGTGAATTTACTTGAAAGTCACAAACATCCAAAAGATATCAAAGTACTTTTTTGATTTAGTTCCACACACATATTTAATTCTAAATATTTTATGGTCAAGAAGAACTTCCCCGCGCCTGCCAGGTGACCACCGACAGAAAAGGCCCAGTGGCCCGCGGTGGGACAGAGCTTCCAATCACTCCTGCAAGGTAGGCGGGCCTGCGACCCACCAGCAGAAGAGGAGCAGCGGCCTGCTGAGAGGCAGAGCCGCCCCCTCCCCCTGCACCGGCAAGGTAGAGGGAACTGTGACCACGCACAGAGCAGGCCCAGCGGCCTGCTGGGGGGCAGAGCCGCCCCCCACCCCCCGCGCCTGCCAGGTAGGTGGAACTGTGACCACCGACAGAAAAGGCCCAGTGGCCCGCGGCGGGACAGAGCTTCCAATCACTCCTGCAAGGTAGGCGGGCCTGCGACCCACCGGCAGAAGAGGAGCAGCGGCCTGCTGAGAGGCAGAGCCGCCCCCTCCCCCTGCACCGGCAAGGTAGAGGGAACTGTGACCATGCACAGAGCAGGCCCAGCGGCCTGCTGAGGGGCAGAGCCACCCCCACCCCCCGCGCCTGTCAGGTAGGCGGAACTGTGACCACCATCAGAACAGGCCAGACCTGCAACCGAGAGACAGAACAGGCCCAGTGGCCTGAGGAAGGGTAGAGCCACCCCCCCCCCCCGCGCCTGCAAGGTAGGCGGACCTGCGACCCACTGGCAGTACAGCCCCAGAGGCCTGCAGAGGGGCAGTGCCGCTGCCTGCGCCTGCAAAGTAGACAGAACTGTGACCGCCGACAGAACAAGCCTAGCGGCCCGCAGAGGGACAGAGCCGCCGCCCGCGCCTGCGAGGGAGACTTTGCAACTATACAAGACCAATATAAATATATAGGGGGAAAATTCAATAGCACAACAGTTTCACCAAGTAGAAAGGAACGCGAACAGTATGAAGAGACAAGGAAAGAAAGGACCACAAGCATTGCAGGTCAACTCAACGTTAGAAGAGGTAATAGCTGCAGCAGATGGAATGTCAGATAAAGAATTCAGGATATACATGCTTCAGATGATCTGGAGTATCAAGGAAGACATCAGACAGCAAAATCAGACAATGAAAGATCACTTCAACAATGAATTACATAAACAAATCCAAGAAGCAAAAGATCAACTATACAGGGAAATAGAGGTTACAAAAAACAAACAAACAGAAATCCTAGAAATGCAGGAAGCAATAAGCCAACTTAAAAACTCAATTGAGAATACTACCAGCAGAGTAGAACACTTAGAAGACAGAACATCAGACAATGAAGATAAAGTATTTCAACTTGAAAAGAACATAGACAGCTCAGCAAGACTGTTAAGAAACCATGAGCAGAACATCCAAGAAATATGGGATAACATCAAGAGACCAAATTTAAGAGTCATTGGGATACAGGAAGGGACAGAGTTTCAAACCAAAGGAATGAGCAATCTATTCAATGAAATAATACGAGAAAACTTCCCAGACTTGAAGAATGAGACAGAACCCCAAATCCTAGAAGCCTACAGGACGCCGAATGTGCAAAATCATAAGAGACCCACACCTAGACACATTATAATGAAGATGCCCAACATACAGAATAAGGAGAGAATTTTAAAAGCTACAAGAGAAAGGAAGCAGATCACATTTAGGGGTAAGCCAATCAGGATAACAGCTGATCTTTCAACACAGACTCTGAAAGCTAGAAGATCCTGGAATAACATATTTCAAACACTGAAAGAAAATGGGTTCCAACCAAGAATTGTGTTTCCAGCGAAATTAAGCTTCAGGATGGAAGATAAAATTAAAACCTTCCACGATAAACAAAAGTTAAAAGAATTTGCAGCTAGAAAACCATCTCTTCAAAACATCCTTGGCAAAATATTACAGGGAGAGGAAATGGAAAATAACAATGAAAACCAACAGTGGGAGGTAGGACACTAAAGGGGGGGAAATAATCAAAGAGGAAAACAAACCATGTTTAGTAACATAAATAACAAATATGGCTGGAATAACAACCCATATCTCAATAATAACCCTAAATGTTAATGGCTTAAACTCACCAATCAAGAGACACAGGCTAGTAGAATGGATCACAAAACAAGACCCAACAATATGCTGCCTACAGGAGACGCATTTGATAGGAAAAGACATACATAGGCTGAAGGTGAAAGGTTGGGAAAAATCATATCACTCATATGGACTTCGGAAACAAGCAGGAGTATCCATACTCATATCAAATAAAATAGATTTCAAGCCAAAGTTAATCAAAAGGGATAAAGAGGGACACTACATACTGCTCAAGGGAACCATACACCAACAAGACATAACAATCATAAATATATATGCCCCAAACAATGGTGCAGCTATGTTCATCAAACAAACTCTTCTCAAGTTCAAGAGTCTAATAGACCACCATACAATAATCATGGGAGACTTCAACACACCTCTATCACCACTGGACAGATCTTCCAAACAAAAGTTGAATAAGGAAACTATAGAACTCAATAACACAATTAATAACCTAGACTTAATTGACATATATAGAATATACCACCCAACATCAAGCAGTTACACTTTTTTCTCAGCAGCACATGGATCCTTCTCAAAAATAGATCATATATTATGTCACAGGGAAACTCTTAGACAATATAAAGGAGTAGAGATAATACCATGCATCCTATCTGATCATAATGGAATGGAACTGAAAATCAACGATAAAAGAAGGAAGGGAAAAGAATACATCACTTGGAGAATGAACAATAGGTTACTGAATGATCAATGGGTTATAGAAGACATCAAGGAAGAAATTAAAAAATTCTTAGAGATTAATGAAAACACAGACACAACATATCGGAATCTATGGGACACATTGAAAGCAGTTCTAAGAGGAAAATTCATTGCTTGGAGTTCATTCCTTAAAAAAAGAAAAAACCAACAAATAAACGATCTCATACTTCATCTCAAAATCCTAGAAAAAGAAGAGCAAAACAACAGCAAAAGAAGTAGAAGGCAAGAAATAATTAAAATCAGAGCTGAAATTAATGAAATCGAAACAAAAGAAACAATTGAAAAAATTGACAAAACTAAAAGTTGGTTCTTTGAAAAAATAAACAAAATCGACAGACCCTTAGCCATGCTAGCGAAGAGAAGAAGAGAGAGAACTCAAATTACTAGCATACGGGATGAAAGAGGCAATATCACAACAGACACTTCAGAAATACAGAAGATAATCAAAAATTATTTTGAATCCTTATACTCCAATAAATTAGAAGATAGTGAAGGCATAGATAAATTTCTTAAGTCATATGATCTGCCCAGATTGAGTCAGGAGGATATAGACAACCTAAACAGACCAATATCAATTGAGGAAATAGAAGAAACCATCAAAAGACTACGAACTAAGAAAAGCCCAGGACCGGATGGGTATACAGCAGAGTTTTACAAAACCTTTAAAGAGGAACTAATACCAATACTTTTCAAGCTACTTCGGGAAATAGAAAAAGAGGGAGAACTTCCAAATTCATTCTACCACGCCAACATCACCCTGATACCTAAACCAGACAAAGACACTTCAAAGAAAGAAAACTACAGACCAATATCTCTAATGAACCTAGATGCAAAAATCCTCAATAAAATTCTGGCCACTCGGATACAAAAACTTATCAAAAAAATTGTGCACCATGATCAAGTAGGATTCATCCCTGGGATGCAAGGCTGGTTCAATATACGGAAATCAATAAATGTTATTCACCACATCAATAGACTTAAAAATAAGAATCATATGATCATCTCGATAGATGCGGAAAAAGCATTCGACAAAGTACAGCATCCCTTTATGTTCAAAACTCTAGAAAAACTAGGGATAACAGGAACATACCTCAATATTGTAAAAGCAATCTATGCTAAGCCTCAGGCTAGCATCATTCTGAATGGAGAAAAATTGAAGGCATTCCCTCTAAAATCTGGAACAAGACAGGGATGCCCTCTCTCACCACTTCTGTTCAACATAGTTCTCGAAACACTGGCCAGAGCAATTAGACAGACGAAAGAAATTAAAGGCATCAAAATAGGAAAAGAAGAACTTAAATTATCACTATTTGCAGATGACATGATTCTATACCTAGCAGACCCAAAAGGGTCTACAAAGAAACTATTAGAGCTAATAAATGAATTCAGCAAAGTGGCAGGATATAAAATCAACACGCATAAATCAAAGGCATTCCTGTATATCAGCGACAAATCCTCTGAAATGGAAATGAGGACAACCACTCCATTCACAATATCTTCAAAAAAAATAAAATACTTGAGAATCAACCTAACAAAAGAGGTGAAAGACTTATACAATGAAAACTACAGAACCCTAAAGAGAGAAATAGAAGAAGATCTTAGAAGATGGAAAAATATACCCTGTTCATGGATAGGCAGAACTAACATCATCAAAATGGCTATATTACCAAAAGTTCTCTATAGGTTTAATGCAATGCCAATCAAAATCCCAACGGCATTTCTTGTAGAAATAGAGAAAGCAATCATGAAATTCATATGGAAAAACAAAAGACCCAGAATAGCAAAAACAATGCTAAGCAGGAAGTGTGAATCAGGCGGTATAGCGATACCAGACTTCAAACTATACTACAGAGCAATAGTAACAAAAACAGCATGGTACTGGTACCAAAACAGGCGGGTGGACCAATGGTACAGAATAGAGGACACAGAAACCAATCCACAAAACTACAACTACCTTATATTTGATAAAGGGGCTAAAAGCATGCAATGGAGGAAGGATAGCATCTTCAACAAATGGTGCTGGGAAAACTGGAAATCCATATGCAACAAAATGAAACTGAATCCCTTTCTCTCGCCATGCACAAAAGTGAATTCAAAATGGATCAACGAGCTTGATATCAAATCAGAGACACGCCGTCTGATAGAAGAAAAAGTTGGCTACGATCTACGTACTGTGGGGTCGGGCTCCAAATTCCTCAATAGGACACCCATAGCACAAAAGTTAATAACTAGAATCAACAAATGGGACTTACTCAAACTAAAAAGTTTTTTTCTCAGCAAAAGATACAATAAGAGAGGTAAATAGAGAGCCTACATCCTGGGAACAAATCTTTACTCCTCACACTTCAGATAGAGCCCTAATATCCAGAGTATACAAAGAACTCAAAAATTAGACAATAAGAGAACAAACAACCCAATCAACAAATGGGCCAAGGACCTGAACAGACACTTCTCAGAGGAGGACATACAATCAATCAACAAGTACATGAAAAAATGCTCACCATCTCTAGCAGTCAGAGAAATGCAAATCAAAACCACCCTAAGATACCATCTCACTCCAGTTAGATTGGCAGCCATTATGAAGTCAAACAACAACAAGTGCTGGCGAGGATGTGGGGAAAAGGGTACACTTGTACATTGCTGGTGGGACTGCAAATTGGTGCAGCCAATTTGGAAAGCAGTATGGAGATTTCTTGGAAAGCTGGGAATGGAGCCACCATTTGACACAGCTATTCCCCTTCTCGGTCTATTCCCTAAAGACCTAAAAGAGCATGCTACAGGACACGCTACATGATGTTCATAGCAGCACAATTCACAATAGCTAGACTGTGGAACCAACCTAGATGCCCTTCAATGGATGAATGGATAAAAAAAATGTGGCATTTATACACAATGGAGTATTACTCTGCATTAAAAAATGACAAAATCATAGAATTTACAGGGAAATGGATGGCATTAGAGCAGATTATGCTAAGTGAAGCTAGCCAATCCCTAAAAAACAAATGCCAAATGTCTTCTTTGATATAAGGAGAGTAACTAAGAACAGAGTAGGGTCGAAGAGCATGAGAAGAAGATTAACATTAAACAGGGATGAGAGGTGGGAGGGAAAGGGAGAGAGAAGGGAAAATGCATGAAAATGGAAGGAGACCCTCAGAGTTATACAAAAGTACATACAAGAGGAAGTGAGGGGAAGGGGAAAATAATATAAGGGGGACAAACGAATGTCAGTAGAGGGAGCAGAGAGAGAAGAGGGGAGGGGAGGGGAGGGGAGGGGAGGGGAGGGGAGGGGAGGGGGGATAGTAGAGGATAGGAAAGGCAGCAGAATACAACAGACACTAGTATGGCAATATGTAAATCAATGGATGTGTAACTGATGTGATTCTGCAATCTGTATATGGGGTAAAAATGGGAGCTCATAACCCACTTGAATCAAATTGTGAAATATGATATATCAAGAACTGTGTAATGTTTTGAACAGCCAACAATAAAAAATTTAAAAAAAAAAAGATTTTTGCTAAAAAATAAAAAAAGAAGAAGAAGAACTTCCCACTTTTCAGTTGCTTTCCAAGAAATAAACAGATCAATTACTTCATAGCTAGCCAGACTACTGTATGTAATCAGAATTAGGCCCCAAGTTCCATTTTGTACTCTCACCCAGGACACCTAATAGATTCGATCTCCCTTTATGCTTACTATAAGAAGCCCTCTATAACTTACAGGAGTGGTCATAAAGCTTGGATCCTTAGATTCATATTATGCAGTTGTCCAAATCTTTTCTACTAAGGGATATCAGAAAACCCTCTTTAGCAATCTAAATGACTCAAAAAGAAAAGACATAGCATAAAATATGGGAAAACCTTTAAAAGCCTTTATTTAGACATATATCTAGGCATTCCACACCAACACCTATGTTCCTCTTTCCTCTCTGTAATAATAAAAGCCCTTTTTATTCCACATCTATCATAAGACTCTGCTGTATTTTCTAATGTACTCATGGATTCTAATATTAACTCAATTACAATATAGTCATTTTTTTCTTTCAGATCTTTTCATGAACTGCATATGTGAGTGGTACTTAACATAAACTTTCTTATATTGCCCATTATCTAAAATATGAACCAATTTTCTACTTTTCTAAATTGTCATTAAGTAATAAAGTTTTTCTCCATTAGAATATTATTTATGTTAGAAAAAAATTATAACAAAGATAATCAAACCTAGTCTTAAAATAAAACTGTAACATGGCTTATAGGAATCTGTGAGAATTAATGAGACTTGAATACTTCTAAGAGACTTGACATTATACATCACTTTAATTATTTTAATATTTTTGAATTAGGCAGTAAGAATTACAATGTGAGCACCATTATAAAAGAAGCACTTAGACTACCATAAGATTTAATTTACTGATTTATATCTGCTACTGTCTCATGTTGTTAAGCAAGAGTTAAGTTGGCTGAACCACACATCCTGAAAGGAATTATTTGATCCTTCAGTCCCTTTCCACATCAGCAGATAACAATTAGTGACACTGGTTAATATTTTTTAAAATAGAAATTGATTTTGAATATTTATGGAGAGTTTGTTTAGATTTTTCTGTAAAATTTTGTACATGGATTTTGGATTCAAATGTAAAAGAATGTCTGGGATTAGTAATTGTGTATGCCAGTTAGATTTTCTGTGTTTCAGGGATATGATCATTGAAAGCTACTTCTTAACTTTGATAAATTGGAACTAAATATGATGTAAGACAAATTAACTTGAAAGATAAAAATGTAAGAGACCATACATAAATGTATCATATAAAATCAAATAAAACAAAATACAAGGTGACATAAAGGAAGCTTATGTAAAAACCCATCCATAAAAGTTGCATTAGTTTGCTTGTACAGGAAATATATTTATTCTCAATGTCACTACTACTAAATTCTATGACTTAGGTTAGGGAAATCAAGTATAGAAATTGTTCCCAAAAATGCTGCACTAAGCTCTATGAAAGGTATGGAAGCTATGTTCCCACCTATAGTATTCCTTGTCTCTATTAAATGTACTTGGAAATCTACTACTATTATGTCTTTAGCTGAATATTTTTAAAGTTTTTTATTCAGTAAAGGGGTAATGTTAATTATTTGGCAAGAATACTATTTGTAATTTCAGGTATTTATTTATTTCTCATTTTTGAGGTCCACAATCAGTGAAGATTGCATTTTCTTCATGAACATACTATAATCTAGGTTTTTAAATGATAACTCAATGTTTTCGTATGATACTGACAAATTGATTAATAGATTCTATTTCTACTTCTGAAAACAATAGTCTCATCTTACTAATATTAACAATTAAGAATAATTAGTATGTTATCAAATTATATTCAATTTGCAATTTCTAAGCACCATGTTTTTATTTTCAAAGTTTTTAATGAGAGACTCTCACTTGTCTAAAAATAGTTTTAGCTACAGAATTGTGTTTGAAATTCTTAATATATTTAAATTTCTTGAATCTTCCCTTTTGCTAGTAAGCCATGAAGACAAGGTATTTTTAGTTTGTATTAATAGGAAATACATAGGTTCACTTATGTCTGTTATAATAGCAATTAATTCTTTACTAAATAAATAGTATGCTTAATCTCTTACTGATAGCTTCATTGTTCCCCCACTGGTTTAAATTTCACATTCTGCTATCTATAACAGAAGAGAGAACTTTCTAAGATCATCTCTGCATACCAATTGCTCTCTTTTATATTCAAAACAGTCATACCCAAGGCTGTGAAGATAATTTGTGGAGTCCAAAACAAAATAAAAATTCTAGGTCTTTTGCTCACAAATTGTTTAGAATCCCCAAATGGAGCACACCATTAAAATAACAGCAGTACTTATTAATCATGGGACTCAGTGGAATTGAAACCAGCCCAGGAAGGAGTTAACATATTTGTGGATGGGAATACGGCTTCAGAGATGCTTGTCCAAGTTTCATTCTGTTTTACCAATTTTATTTCTGTTTGATCCAGAGTGAGCTAATTAATCTCTCTCTGAGTGGTTTTGTATGTACAAATAATGATAACAGTATCCAATTCATAAGAGTATTTTGAAAAAATGGAATAAATTAATACATATAAACATTCAATGAATAGTGCTTGAAATAAAAGAAGCCTATGATGATATTAGCTACAATTACTTCTTTGTAAAGCAGCTATATCTTTAAAATATAGCTGTTAGATCAACTCATATGAACCATCCTTTTCCACAGAATAAGAGCTTACATTTCCACAGAATAAGAGCTTATATTTGCCATTCTTTGTGTTGCAATTTTGAAGACCACTGTTATCAGAGCAGACAACTCTGGTTCTCTGACAGTCTGGCATTTAATTTATGAAGTGAAATTAAGATCAATCAATTACATATTTGTAATTTTTTAAATCCAATGGAAATATATACTAAATTTCTTAATTGAGTTCTGATGGTCTAATTTTACTAAAGAAATGTCTAAATAAAGTATAATTACAAAATATCTATTATTTACATTAAAATATTTCAAAATTATGTGAAATAAATGTGTATATATTTGTGTTTATCTAGACTCTATGGGCATTCCCTAGACCTAATTATGCATTCAATCTCTCTGGGTGGTCATTTAGCAGTTAAAATCAGAAAGCACAGGCTCTAGATGTGGCTTTCTCAAGCATTTCTACAAGCACACAATCTTCACTTGAATCAAGCAATCCACATCTTGACTCAACATCAGGAACTTTACTAATTAGCATAATGGATGTCATGAATGAATCTCCACTGAATTAGTAGCTTTCAAACTGTTTTGTTTAAAATAACTTTCTGGAATCTCCATATTATCGCACTGTCAGAACACAAGACTCAAGTGAGCTTTTGGCTTGATCTCTAACAAGTTCTGAGCCCAACTTGAATCTGGTTAATTATCTAACTTAAACCTACTTCTAGAGTCTTTTAACATATACCTGAAGTGAATTTTTCAAGGAGGGTGCTTAGGGCACCAGAGAAGGGGGAACAGCCAAGATTCATTCTAGATAATAGAAATACTATAAAACAGTTATTGCATCCTTTCTTATGATGGCAGAATACGGCCTGAGATTCTTTCCCTTGAGATTGGTAATGTGGGTTTTAGGAAGCACCTAACTCCATCCTATCACTAATTCAGAGCAACAAAGACCTTTTTTAAAATATAATAGTTTTACATAATTAGTATAGAAGACATACTTTGCAAAATTATTTGAAAAATTAACATTTCAACTTTTTTTAAGATTGTATATAAAAATGATATTCAAAGAAAAATAGAGCATATGTCCTAAATTTTGGTTAAAAAAATGATTATTACATTTTCTTTACTATAGAAGACAATGAACAATTATTAAACACTTACTATGTTTCAGCTCCTTTAATTACATAACTTTATTTTGTGTTCAAATAATCCCTAAAATAGTTATTTAAATATTATTTTTAAATTTTACTAATGATAAATGAAACTAAAAGAATTTGAGTATCTTTTTACAAACATATGGTTAATAAATAATAAATTGAAATTCAAAAATACCATACATAACACCAAAATCTATGGAATTTTTTTTGCTTATTGTTTTCATGTATCATAAATTTTCCTTCTAAAACTATAATTATAAAAATACAAGAAAAAATAAAAACCTTTTATGATTCCCAGTCTTTACATGTATATCAAGACCTTAATTACTCATCATTTTTGTTTTATTTCTGTGATTTTTAATGGAGTTTTATTTTCTAAGTATTTTATCAATTTTTCTTATAAACAAATTTAAAGTCCTAGTATCATGAATTTATTTCTTAAATTATTTTCTTGCCATAAAAATTTCCACCTAAGAAAGTTACACTTACTGAATAACATATGGAATAGATTATATTAATACACTAATTAAATATCCATATTAGTAAAATATTTGGCTAAAATAGTCCTCATGAATGGAATAAATGAGATATTAAATAGAATTTTAATTTGATTTATTACTCTACCAAAGCTAGCTGATAAAAACAAAAGTGATATTTTGGTCAAAGGAAATTGCCATATCTGGATACCAGATTAAAATAATTTGATTAACTAAGTCAATTACCATAACTAGTAACTGAAAATAAACAAAATGATAAATTTATGGAGTTAAATTGCTGGATTATATTGTAATTGAATGTTAGTTTTATTTATAAACATAGATGCTATATAATGCCACATTGGACCTATCTAAATAACTCTTTATTCATTGACACTTTATAAGTTGAGAATTCAAGGTAAAAATAAATATCACCTAATCCAAATACCTAAATATCTTAACCTTTGAATTATATAATATTTAGACCCTTACTTGGATAATTTTGGAAATTTTGAATAACTAATTATTTAGAAAAAAAAAAACTGTTGAGTGCATGTTCTCTTTTAGAGTAATTTTAAGCATAGAGCCTATGAAGATGAAGTGATATCACTTTAAATATTATCATGGAAAAGGGTAGAATTTAGGTGATTTTTAACACTTGGCCTTTCAACCACAAAGGGGGCCTGAATTGAAGGATGATGCAAGATTTAGAGGGAAGGGTCATGTCATAAAATATTTTGCATGCCATACTGTGGTATCAAGCTTCATCTTGTAGTGCAATAATACTTAACAAATTGCTACTTTATCAGGAAATATGCATTTCATCTATATGTGTAAGGACAATTGGCAACTACCCCAAATTAGTTCTTTCTCAAACTAGTAATTATAAGGTTAGTTCTGTTATCCTCAAAGATGGCTGAAAGGTTATTGCTAGAAGGTGAGTAAAGTTTATACAGAACACATGGTCTCACACATCACTTACACTCATATTCTGTTGATCAGACCTAATTATGTTGGAATACAAACAAAAGTCTATGCAATAGGGTCTCTGACTATACAGTCAAGGACTTCTAACATTGAGTCAGAATGTTTCCACTACAGAAAGTAAAAGGAAGAAATAGACAGTTGGGGACAATTAGCCATTTTCATTACAATATTTCATTAATAATACAAAATTGTCAAACATAAGAGCTGCTTTGGTTAAAGCCTGATATGACTCCAAAGAATGCCTAGATGATATAGAGAATGCAAGTTGTAGATCATTTTCAAAGATGAACAACAGAAATCATCCATCTAGCACAGTTTCTCGATTTCACTACTATTGGTATTTAGTGTCAGCTAATTGGTGAGTGGTGGGAGCTGAGTGGGGATATCTGTCCAATACAATAGGATGTTTGGCAGCACCTGTTTCCTCTACATACTAGATGTAATTAGCATCTCCCTCCCTCATCAGTTGTGACAAAAGAGAAACTTTCTAGAGAGTTACACCTGTCCACGAATTGGGAATAAAATTATTCTCACGTAAAAACAAATGATTTTTCGAGACAGAGGAAATAGTATTGTACCAGAGGCAAAAGGAAGCCATTTCCATTATGAAAAGGTGAGTAAAGAGAGCCAAGGATGGATATGTATTAAAGCTAAATTAAGTACCCTTTTAATGACTTTATTTAAGCAAAATCATCCTAAAATATACTTTTATTCTTCTGACACTTTCCATCAATTCACAGAAGAATGTGTTGCAAGTACAGAGAAAGTGATATCTAATCTAAACCATTAAAATACAATTGTGAATGATGATGCTACAATTTTTTAAAAGAAGGAATTACAAGAATTAGTATGTTTAGAGATAGTGGTCTAAAGAGAGTCTGACAATAAAGTTCTTCTGGATTTCAGAAATATCAGAACACTGTGCTTGAAGTGGATTCATATTTTCTATCTCTGGTCAAAACTTTTCTTTCCAATTAGAATTATAGGTTCAGAAAACAGACAGTTTCAGATGTTTTGACAAATAGCAGGTTAGTGATTTATTTAACTCTTAATTGACTTAAGTTCAATTCTTGTGGGAAAAGAGAATTAAATATACTTGTCAGTGATTTTGTTATTCAAAAATTGATTTGGAAGCTTTATTTTTATTTCATCTGCACATATGAGGTGCACATATTTGAGGAAAGAGCCCTATTTCTTCACTATATATTCTGTCCATTGATTTTTATGTATTATATGAGATATAAATCTTAATTATGAGAGCAAACTATCACCAGCTACACAAAATACAGTACTTAGGATCATTCTGACACAGGAATGTTATAATGGATTTTTTAAGAATTTTCCTTCTGAAATTTTTGAGAACTTCATCATAATTAATATTATAATTGTATTTGATTATGACTCCCATATATAGGGTAACCAGTTACAGATGCAGAATAGACAAGCAACGATTTTAAGGAGTTCTGAGAAACAATTCAGGGAATAGATTTAGATAAACATGAAAGGGGAATCTTTTATAATGTTGAACAATATGAAAATAAATTCAGAAGCATCTTATTCAAACATTTGTGCTCTAACACTGTAGCAGAATTTTTTTTTAAAATTTGTGCTATTCCTACAGATCATTTCTACTGTTAGCTGGTAACTATGGTAGCTGTCATCTATAGCTGAGAGAAATTATCAAATTGCTTACTGAGTAAAATACACTCTAACAATCCTAATTAGAGAGACGATGAAGAGTTAGTTCTTTGCAGCTGTGAAAACTATTTGGCATAAACTAAGAGATTGGTAAAAACATTAGAACACCCTAGTAGACAAAGGTCAAATTGTGTCCTTACAGATTTTAGGCGCCTTGCTGAGTAACTGGAATTCAGTGGTGATACACCAATCTGGTTTCATTGAATGAAGAAAATACATTTACTTACTACTCACTGTGTAATAGGCATGATGGAGATATTTTTTCTTTAAAATATATAATTGTGGTTTTCTCATTTCAGCTCTGGGATTTAAAGAGCATGGAAGCCATCAACCCATATTGAAAACAAGACAAGGTGGAAAAAATTTTAAATCAATGAACAACAAAGAATTTAGTTTTCAGAGTAAACTGACAGTCCAAAATCTGCAAAGGCAGATGAATCCACGCCAAGATCTGTTTCCCTGCTGCAGAAGTGGTTGCATCATAAACTATTCGGAAGACGTAATTGTTAATTTTAATGAATTGCTGAAGATAGAGTATGGGTGAGAATATGTAGCTTCTGAGGGCTCACAGTCTTGGGGGTTGTGCAATTTGGATATGTAGTGTTCCCCAATGGCTCATACATGAGACAATGCAAGAACATTCAGAGGTGAAACCATTAGATTATTAGAGATATAACCTAATTAGTAGATTAATTCACTTGAGTGGATTAATAGGGTAGTAACCATATGCAGGTAGGGTATGGCTAGAGGAAGAAGGTCACTGAGGGTGTCCCTTCCAGGTTCATATTTTGTCTCTGGTGTGCATGGCAGTCTCCCAGCTATTATGAACTAAATAGCTTTCTTCTGCATTGCCCTCTGCCATGATGTTCTGCCTCACTTTGGCCCTAGAACTATGGAGTCAGTCATCTATGGACTGTACTTCTAAAACCTCGAGCCACAAAAATGTTTTCCTCCTTTAAGTTGTTCTTGTCAGGTATTGTGATCACAGTGACACAAAAGTGACTAACATGGGGGTCTACATTTCTATAGTCTTTGTGTCCTAAAATACCACTAGGTTCTCTCAGTAAAGATCTAAAAATAAATTTGCTTTTCTCCATGGCAAGGCAGGGGAAGAAAAATCATTCCAAAATAGACAGTCTTCTATGTACCAAGGTTCTAATTTTCTTATGGAAAAGACTTTGCCTGAGCCTTATCCCATCTGGAGAAAGAAAATTTCTCCCATTATTTTTCCTCCAGTCTTCCTGTCTCACACAAGGAGAAGAAATACAGGAGGAAACATAGTCAACAGAAGACAGTGCTTCATGGAAATATATCGTGGACACAATAGCCAGAAAAGGAATTAGAATTTAGAGGAAAAAGTTGTAACACTGTAGAAAACTTTGTGAAACCACAGCCCCACTTAAAGACTGAGATTTCATAAAAATATTTTATAATACACCTCCTTATACATTATAACATTAAAAATTTATATATGACATAAGTATAATAGTCATCCCCTTTTCTGACATTTAACTTTCCACAAACTTAGTTGCCCATTATCAACTGTGGTCCAAAAATATTAAATAGAAAACTCCAAAAGGAAAAATTAATGTTTCAAATTATGTAGTGTTAGAGTCTGTAAACAAGTCAAAATAACACCTGGCATTTTGCCAGGGGAATGTTAGCTTTCGTAAACAAGTCTGGATGGTGCCTGGCAAAATGCCAGAGGGAGTGGTTTGAGAAGTAACAAAAGCGAGCCATTAAGTGTGGAGACTTCTTATTGGTTCAGTGCTGTATCGAGTTTATGCTAATTAGATAGGCTGTGTGGAATGTATAAATACCACTCCTGTCCTGCAAAAAAAATGGCTCCTACTCCTGCTGTATCAACGTTCACAAGTTGTTCGTCACCCCCCGGTTATTTTGCTGCAGCCGGACTGCGGCAATGTAGCATTATGAATAGTGTAGTGAAATCTTGAGTTATCTCAGTGCTTTCACTTGGGGAATGAATTATCCCTTTACATAGCATATTCATTTTGTAAACCCTGACCATTAGGCATGTTCTATCTTTCATAGATAAAAAAATATATATTTATACAACTTATAATATAGCAGACTGTCATAAGTGTTCTCTTTTATTAATTATTATTTTTAATTTCTTGCTAGGCATAATTTAATTAAACTTTATCCTAGCTATTTATTTATAGTATACATAGAGTTTGGTATCCATGGATTCAGAAATCCACTGGCACTTTTCAAATAGATTTCTTGTGAGTAAGGGGATACTACTATAAATTGAGGTTAAAAAAACCTGAAGAAATATAGTAAGCAATATACCTAATGACTTTCCAAAATTAATGACAGAAACTGAGTGACAAATTCAGGAAACTTGGAGACCGGTAAGCAGTTTGAATAAAAAATTTTCAATCTGTATCCAGGTATCTCATATTCAAGCTGAAAACCAAAAAAGAGCAAATATTGAAACAAGCCACAGTAAGGTTGAGGGAACATCTAACTTGCCCTTATGGACAGAGGAGAAGGATAAGAATTACAGGTTAATCAACAGAATGCATACCAGCAAAAAGAAATGGGTAAAATACATACAGTGCTAAAAGAAATGATTTTTAAAAACTAGAATTCTATACCAGCAAAATCATGTTTGAACATTATAGACATATAAAGAATATTTCAGATAAATAAAATGTGAGGGATTTACCCTGAGTAGACCTGCCCTGTAATTAATGCAGAAAGAAGGTCTTCAGAGAGAAGAAATTTTATAAAGGCCAGAAACACATATTTATATGATGAAAGGGAAAGTGTCAGGGAAAGAGTCAGGGAAAGAATAAATGAAGGTAAAATAAAACCTGTCCTTTTTTTTATATAATTTAAAATGTTAAGTTTTTGTTTAAAGTAACAATAGTTGCTATTCCCTGAGTAGCTGTAGCACAAAAATAAATTGAATGACAGCAATGTAATTAGGGATGAGAGGGAATAATCCTGCATACTGTTAGAAAGACCCTGTTTCACAGATAAACCAATGCTGGTTTATCTATAGTTTATCTCGATTTATGATGGGATTAGCTCCAAAAAATCTCATTTTAGCATGGAAATATCACTAGGTGAAAATGTATTAGGCTCACCTCACCCAGCCAACATCACAGTTTAGTAATCTCATGCACTGTTGAGTGCCAGTTGCTTACCTTCTGCACCACGTAGCTAATTAGGATCTGTGACTCTGTGGCTTCCTGCTACCCTCCAGTATTGCAAGAGTATCACATTGAACACTACTTACCCAGAGAAAATAAAAATTCAAAATTCAAAATTCAAAGTATAGTTTCTAATGACTGTATTTACTTTTGTACCACATAAGTCCAAAAATTTTAAGTCAAACCCTTGTAAGTCAGGTACTCTCTGTATGCTATTTAAGGCTGTCTTAAATTAGTTAGACATGTATATTTAAATGTACATTCAGAATTCTTTTAAATAATGCAATTTATATGCTAATTGAGGAGATAAAATAGTATCATAAAATGCTCAATTAAAGTATAAAAAAAAGAGGGGACATAAAAATAGAACAAAGAACAAGATCGATACAGGGACAAGAGTTAAATACCTGGTAGATACTAAGCTAACTATATCAATAATAAATTTAAATATGAATAGTGTGAATATACCTATTAAAAGACATATTTGTCAAGGAAAAAAATTCAGTATGTCCTCTTCATAAGAAGTGTACTTTAAATATCAGGATTCAGATCAGATAAAAGCAAAGTCATAAAGAAACATGCAGCCCACAATATTAGTCAGTATATTCTGTCACTATGACAAAATACATGAGGCATTTATTTATTTTTTGATACCACGGATTAAACTCGGGGGCACTCAACCATTGAGCCACATCCCCAGCATTTTTTTGCATTTTATTTAGGGACAGGGTCTCAGTGAGTTGCTTCATGACTTGCCATTGCTGAGTCTGGCTTTGAACTTGTGATCCTCATGCCTAGCCTCCCAAGCCTATGGGATTGCAGGCATGCACCACTGCACCTGGCAAGGCATTTAATTTATAAAGAGAAAATTCATTTAGCTCTTGGTTCCAGAGATTCCAGTCAAAGATTGGATAGTCACAACACTTTGGCTTCTGGTGAAGGCATTAGATGGCAATGACTGCATTGGTATGGCGGAGCAAAGTGCTAACATCATAAATCAGAGAGCAGAAGAGAGGAAAAGATGAAGAGTCCAGGCTTTTATAAACTCCTTTGCAAGAATATCTGCAATGACCTAATGATGGATCATGAGGTCCCACCTCCCAAAGATTCTACCACTTTCCTATAGCACTACCCAAGTGACCAAACATGTAACACATGGATTTTGGGGTACATTCAACAACCAAACGGGAGAGCATGCTAACACTAATCAAAAAAGAGGCTAGAAAAGAGCCTAACTATAGGGGAAATAAAATAATAACTTCAGTACAGGGAAATTTAGCAGGAATAAAGAAGTGCATTATGTAGAAACAGGGTTTCAGTCTCATAGAAAACATATAACAAAACTTGTACATACCTAATTATGTTAAAATCAGTCAAGACAAAATGATAGGATGTGCCGCAGCAAAATAACCGGGGGGTGAGAGCAACTTGTGTAGATTGATACAGCAGGAGAGGGAGCCCGTTTATTGTAGGACAACAGAGGTATTTATACATTCCACACAGCTTATCCTAATTAACATAAACTAGATACAGCAGTCAACCAATAAGGAATCTCCACACTTAATGGCTCACTGGTGTTACTTCATAAACCACTCCCTCTGGCAAAATGCCAGGCGCCATCCTGACTTGTTTACAGACCCTAACAAGGATGAAGAAACAAAATTCAAAATTATAGTCAAATATCACTTTGTCAATCCATATAGAGGCTCATCTTCCTATTGAAGTTACTCCAAATCAAAGGCTCAGGCAGTTTTATAGACCCTAAATTCATAAGTAGGATGAGTTCGCCTGGCAAGGTGACACACGCCTATAATCGCAGTGGCTCAGAGGCTGAGACAGGAGGATCCGAGACAGGAGGATCCAACTCAGGGAGACCCTATCTCTAAATAAAATACAAAAAAATAGGGCTGAGGATGTGGCTCAGTGGTTGAGTGCCCCTGAGTTCAATCCCTGACACCCACCCACCCCCAAAAAATGTAGGACAAAGTTCTTCTACTCCATGGCTGGGAGTAGATGAGTACTGGATACTGAGTCAGACTGTCAGATTAGGGAAACTCGTGTTCATGATTTGCTACACTTTACCCAAAAGGAGTTCTCAGAAGAGGTTTCAGAAGATGACCCCTGAGGACCTCAAATAAAGAGATCTATGAATGAAGACACTAGGAATATAAATATGGTAACTCTATGACTAGCCAGAGATCCCAGAATCTTTAACTACAATTCTCTTAAGAACTATAATGCACTGTCTGTATCCCATATATGGTCTGCCAGGAGAGCAGCTTTCCCGTTTGGAACATGCCAGGTTAAAGACTATGCACAGATCTGAAAAGTCACATGTAAGATTTTAATCAGGAGTCAAATTCTTCATGCATACAGAGTCAGAGAAAAATATTAGCCTAAGAACTTGTATGCAAAACTCACAAAGAAAACCTAAAACTTGGCAATAAGAAAATAAATAACCAACTGAGCCTGGTAGAGGGTGCATTTTTGTAATCCTAGCTACACAGTGGGCTGAGGCAGGAGGATTATAAATTTGAAGATTAACCTAAGCAATTTAGGAGGACCCTGTCTCAAAATAAATAATAAAAAGAAAAAGGATGTAGCCCAGTGACAGAGCACCCTTGATTTTAATCCTCAGTACTGCAAAATAAAAACAGAAACAAATGAGCAATTAAAAATTAGGCAGAAGATCTGAAAAACTCTCCCCTAAGAAAAAAGATCAGAGATAAAAATATGGTAGATATTGTAATTTTAAAATACAAATTAAAATAATAATAATACATAACTACACATATCTATTTTATTTCAAAAATTAAAAAATAAACAATATCAATTACTGCAAAGATACAGAAGAACTAGAAATCTCATCTACACGTAGGAATGCAAGCAAATCTCATCTATACATAGGAATGCAATTCACCTGGAAAATGGTTTCATATCTTTGTTCAAAGCTGAGAATATTCTCACTGTATATTACAATCTTGTTATACATTGTGGTCCTTGTTATTTACCCAATGAATTGAAAATGTATATTTATGCAAAATATCCATATGTATGTTTATAACAGTTTTATTGATCATCACAATAACCTAGAAACAACCAACATGCACTTCAAATGAAAATGGGAAATATATTGTTGTATCTCTACATAATGAAATATTTTCCAGCCACACAAAGGAAGAAGCTATGGAAATATTTGAAATCATGGACAAATTTCAAATGCATATTGCTAAGTGACAGAAGGCATTCTCTAAAGACTATCTACTCCATGATTTCAATTCACTGACAAAACAGTAAATTTATAATTAAATGAGTTCATGTAGAAGTTGAATCCAAGAAGCACAGGATATTTTTGTAGAGCACTGAAATTTTTCTGTATGACCCAGTACCATTTCTGAAAATCTATAACAATTTATAGACTAGTATGTGAAATTTGGTTCATGTAAAGTGTAAAAAGAAACAAAACTAGAGATTCATGGAATCTCAGGATGAAATTAAAACTGTGACATAAGAATCTACCTGTATTTACCAATGTATGGCAAAACCTCCAAAAGGCAATGTAGAAAATAATGCTGACCCAAGCAACTTTGGAAATGATTAGGGTCTAGAAGACTTAAGGCATAATGAGGTGTGCATAAGCACTGTATTGTACAAGGATATACCTTATAGAATATGAGTCAGTTTTGGAACTTCTACACATATATTCTTGAATAATTAAATAAATGATGTACCTGTTGCACTAATTAGAAAAAGGGTTTGGCCATTTCTTTGAAGCTTAACATAGTCTTACTTATATTCCAGGTTTCTTATTTCAAGAGGGGTAGGCTGCAGATCAGCTAGATGAAAACACTAGAATGATCCATGTGGTAACTGATTAACATTGGCAACATCAGTATGATCTCCTGTTCAGTTTTATGTAGATTTAGATAGATAATAAATAACCTGGGTATACACGGGCAAATTATCATACCTGTGTTTTCTTATTTTCTCAGTTGAGAGGGTCTAAAATAGTCTACTTCCCCATAACAATGAGCTTCACCTTAGTTACAAGATCTTGATTTCTAACATTATTTTCTCACAAAAGATATAGGATGTCCATGAAGAAACTGGCAGTTCAAGGAATGGGCCATGAAACATACAAAATATTCCTGGAGAATCTGTAGTTCCAGAAACTAAAAGAGTGTTCAAAGAATGAAAGACCCACAGGCAATGATGGAAGTGTGAATGATGCACAGGGGCCAAGTGAAAAAGTTCTCATGGAGCAAAAAAAAATCATGTACTTCAAATTATGATCCAAAGTGTAAACAGAATATGAATGAGTTTATATTCATACAAAATATTTGATTAATTAAAATATGTTCAGAAAAGGGAACTTTCTCCTAAGGAAGAATCTCAAAATATCTATGTAGCTCCTCTTATTTAAGGTGGTAGTTTATAACACCTCCTCCTTATTCACAGTGGTGTTTCATAATACCCACTCATTAAGTGTGGGTTTTACCTAGAGTTTTAGACAGCTTTTTCTCTGCTGTGACTTAAAGACCTATCCAGAACAATTACAGAGGAAGAAAAGTTTATCTGGGAACTCATGGTTTCAGATGTCTCAATCCATAGACAGCAGGCTCCATTCCTCTGGGCTTGAGGTGAGGCAGTACATTATGGCAGAAGAGTGTGGCAGAGGGAAGAAGTTTATAAGATGAGAGACTCCACTTGCTAGATACGATTATGTACCCCAAATCCACACTCCAATGCCCTTCCTCCTCCGGGCACACCCCACCTTCCTCCAGTTACCACCCAATTAATCCCATCAGGTGATTAATGCACTGATTGGGTTAAGGCTCTACTAACCCAATTATTGCTTCTCTGTACTTTCTTGCATTGCCTCACACATGAGGTTTGGCGGGACACCTTACATCCAAACCATAACATTTAGTGACTTCCTTCCAAATACTACAGTACGAAAAGGGGGGCTTTCCAATGGAGAAATCTGAGGAATACTACCTCAGCCAGCTGATCAGGTCAGCATCAGCCATAAGTGGTATAGTGACACTTTACCCTTCTGATCTTAAAGAACACACATAAAATAAACAAAATCATGAGAGAAAATCCCAAAGAGGAGGGTCACACAAAGTCCTTCTCAAAACTCTAAAAAGTCATCAAAACCAAGAAATATTTGGAAAAGTTATATAACTATGCCTAAAAAAAGTTACAACTAAATATAGTATAGTGTCTTAGGATCTGGAACACAAATCTTTGTTAGGCAGAAATAAAATATGAATATAGCATAGATTTTACTTAATAACAATGTGACAATATTGGTTAATTAATTAGAATATATACGTAGTTGCTAATAATGTGGAAACTGGGAGTTAGGTGTATGAAAAATCACTAGAGTTATATCTGCATCCATTTTTTCTCTAAGTCAAACACCATTGTAAAAATTTTTAAAAATAGTAAGTGCATAAAATACTATAAGAGAAGAAAACACGTGGCAGGTACAATAATTATTTCACATGGAAATTCTAAATCTCAAGATATTAACTGATTCCATTTAACCCAAGAGTAAAAGACAGCATTAGACATTTTATTTTTCTAATTCAAAATATTTTGTTGGTGGTTATTTAAAAAATGAGATAATTCAGTAGATACACTATATTCTGAAATATTGTTTAAATTCAGGACCCACATCTTCTCCCCCCAAAAATACTATTTCAAATTTTCCTAGGTGGTTATTAGGCTACTTTCTTCATAAAAATGTGCCCTGTGTGTTTTTTCGGTGTGCTCTTTGGTATCCTATAAAAGGATGTCCTTGAAGAAAGATGTTAAAACTTTCAATGACTTTTTCAAAATAAGAAGTCTTGAAGTAGCCGCTCTGAGTGACAGCTGAACACAAATTTCTGACTACTAGAAGAGGAGTCATGTTCACAGTACATAAATATTCACAGAGATGGTATCTTTAAATATAACTTGCAAATAATCTGACAGTAAAAATGTATTTTTATGTTACCCAGTGGAATTAAAGTGAACTTTCTTCTTTCCATTTTCTTTGATGAGTTTTAAAATGTTCCTTCCAATTTCAGCATCTGCTACACTGATTTATATTTTCAAAGAAATTTATCAGTAGTTTTAATTGATTTTATATTGACCTTTACCAAGCAATCATATTTCTGACATATTTTAAAATCATAAGATTTTAATTTGCCCTTTATTTCTTACATATTCACATCTGTTTTTGCATCTAGTGTCATTAATTAAATAGTAATATATTAAAGCATTGTTATGGTTTATATATTAGGTGTCCCCTAAACACTCATGTCTGAGAGAATGCCAGAGAGTTTAGAGGTGAAATTATTGGGTCATGAGAAACTTAAACTAATTAATCCCTGGTAGGGATTAACTGGGTGGTCACTGTAGGCAGATGGAGTATGGCTGGAGGAGGTGGGTCATTGGGGGGCATGTCTTTAGGGTACATATTTTGAGAACTCATCTTAGCCTCTCTTTTTGTGCTTCCTGATGCCAAGTCCCCAGCTGCTTTCCTCTGCCTCATATTTATGCCATGATGTTCTGCCTCATCTTTGCCCCCCAGGAGTGGAGTCACCCATCCATGGATTGAGCATTCTACATTCGTGAGACTCAAAATAAACTTTTCCTCCTCTAATTGTTCTTGTCAAGTTTTTGGTGTCAGCAGCAAAAAAAATTAAAAAAATAAAAAATAAAAAAATGAGCATCTGCTTATTATAACATTGTATGTAAAAAGCAAGTGCATTATTGATATGTAAACATAGATCATTATCAGTAGTTTTATTCTATATGTTTCCTTATAAATGCAAAGAATCTGGAATGGTTGACAACTCCAAATTTTGGTGTTTTTTGAATTATAAACAAATGAGACTTTTTATTTCAAAATAAGACAGTGATCAGATTTGCCCTCCTCTTTGAAAACAATTAAATGTTCAGAAAAAAATATTAAAAATATCTTTTGTTTTCAGGCATTAGATGCCAAGGACATAGAGGAGAATGATTCCTGACACAGGAAACAAATGAGAATAGTTTTATGATCCCCCAGAGTACTGCCTGAAAATTGGTTTTAGGTATAGTATAGGAACAGGAAAGCAAAGTGTAATCCAGAATACAAAGCTGAGTCTTAAAAAGTATATGAAATTTTTCAGTAAGACATATTAAAAGAGAGGTAGAGGTGTATAGGGGGATTTGTCAAATATTTTAGCTGAGGACTGATCATATCTGAGTGATGAAAACCATACAAGGCCAAGGAAATTACCACTCAAAAGAAGCAGTACTTCTGGTATCTGTAAAAAGTGAAGAATATACTTTGTTCCTATCACTAGGAGTAGAAAACTATAATTCATAAGACATTAGAGTACTTAGATGGATATTGAGTCAGTAATGGTAAAACATAACAACAGACTATTAGAATCTCAAGTCTTATATAATAAAGCTTAAAAACAAGCCTGAGAAGAAATAAATTATTTCTAAGAAATTTATCTGTGCTTTAAGCAAAATTTGATAATAATTTTACAAAAAAATAAACAAGTATCCAGCAACTTCTAAGGTTAAAATGACAACTGTTCTAAAAGTAGAGAAACATGATCAAAAATAAAAAGTCAACAGAATCAGATCTAGAAACAATATTAGAGACAAATACTTCAAATAATTCTTTGTAACTAAAGTTTGTAAGTTCAACAAGGTGGATGAAAATAGAATAAAGTTGCTATAACCTTTGAAAATTAATGTAAGTCATAGTTAACCCATTCATTATGGGAGAAAAATAATATTGTGATCATTTTAAGATATACATAAAAATTTTTTGGCAAATCCAAAAATCCATTCCTGATAATTACTTTTAGCACTTTTATCAGCTAGCAGTAGTTGGAAATTTCCTCAATCTGAAAAAATTCATTTCAAAAACACCTCTGGATTATATCACAGTTAATCATAAACCAATATTTTCCCTTTCACAGCAGAAGCAGGTCAGGAATGTCTGTTTTCAGCTCTACCATTTATCATTATAAAGAGGTTCTGGTTATGTAATATGTCAAGAAAAATATAAAAGATATCCAGATTAGAAGGGAAGAAATAAAACTTTATCAGAGGATATTATAATTATGTAAATAATATTAAGATTAAACAAAAAAATCCTAGAACCAACAAGTTATTTAATGTGGTTGTAGTAAACAAAAATGAATATACAAAATACAATTTATGTATTTTATATTCAAAATGGGTAATAAAGGTTGAAATAAAAGTACTATTTGCATGACAATATAATATACATAGGAATAAAATTAACAAAAATGTGAAAGGCCTATATATTTAAAGTGATAAAAATAGAGTTGACATGTAAGCAGTAGAAACAAAATAGGTTAACTATACTCAGTTCTAAAATCTTAATATTGTCAAGACTATTATTTTTGAAATCGTTCAACCAATCTAATACAATCAATCACAATTACAGCAGGCTTGTTAGAAGACAATAATATGTTGATGCTTAAGAAAATGTAAATGACTTAGAATAGCCAAAACAGGTTTGAAAAGAAAAACAAACATAAAGGGCATATTCTATCTGACTTCCACACAACATGACATTGGTGTAAAATAGAAGAATAGATCACTTCAAAAGAATGGAGTGCATAAAAACAGACTGTTGATTTTAAACAAAGATGAAAAGGAGTTCAAGGAGATAGCATAGTCCAAGTATTCTGGGTTAGATAGATGTCAACACACTGATAAAAATAAACTTTAATCCATACCTTACATCATTTACAATGTAACTCAAAAATAATTCCAGTCTTAATATGTAAAAGCAAAAAATAACATTACCAGGAGAGTAGAGAGGAAAATTGTTATGAATGTTAAAAGCAAATATTATATATGATTACAAAAGATATATACAAAGGTTAATCAGTTTAACATCATCAAAATTAACAACATTTTCTATGTTAAGATTTTTAAGCAGACTAAAATGTGATACAATACAAGATGTGTATCTGCAATATATCATGAATTCTTAAAAAAACAAATTATAAGAAACAAAACCCACAATTCTTTAAATAGTGACAATGTTCAAAGTTAATTCACAGACTAAAATACACAAGTAATAAATTAGCCCATGAAAACATGTTCAACATCATTGTCACTAAGAGACAGGAAATAAAACCACTTTGAGATACCATCATACATCCAGGACAGTGTCCAAAATTAAAATAGCCCAACATCAAACACTGGTAAAAATTTATAGGAACTGAAAATCCATTTTCTGATTCTGGAAATATAATATGAACTAAATATTTTGAAAAATCGTATCACAGCTTCTAAAAATACTAAACACATACTGCTTGTACCACTTGGCCATTCAGTTCTAGGTATTCATGCAAGAGAAATGAAAAGCATTTGTCTTTACAAATACCTGCACATGAATGTTCAGAACAACTGTAGGTTTTAAGCCCCCAACTAGGACAACCTAAGCACCAAATGACAGGAGAATGAATATGGTTATGTAATGAAATAACAGTGTAATTGTAAAAATAAATGATTGATACACATTAAATCTCAAACCCAATATTTAGGTAAAAAAAAATAGACAAAATTCTAGGCAAACAAACCAATCACAGTGACAAAGAAGATATGTCTACAAAGTCGGGAATAATAGAGGGGGCAGGAAAGAGCAGAGTAAAAAAATTAAAAATTGGTTTGATGAAACATTTTGCAAAATCTGTATAATAATTATCCTGATTTTGATGATGCCTTCATATGAATTTACATGCATGTCAAAATGCTTCTATAGGAGGCAGAATCTAAATTGGCCCCGAATATTCTTAGCTTCTGTTGTTCATATACTTTCTTCATGTTACTTTATCAATTACTAATATAAGTGTTGCTAGAAGGAACTTTGAAGATTCAACTAAAGTCCTAAATAGATGACTGTAAGATTATTCAGTGAAATCTCTGTACCTTAGGAGGCTGAGATAGGAGGATCACAAGTTCAAAGCCAGCCTCAGCAATGGTTAGGCTCTAAGCAACACAGTAAGAACTTGTCTCTAAGTAAAAATGCAAAATAGGGCTGGGGATGTGGCTCAGTGGTTGAGTGCCCCTGAGTTCAATCCCTGGTCCAAAAAAAACAAAAAAAAAAAAAAATTCAGTGAGCTAACTTAGTCACATGAGTCCTTGATTCAGCACTAGGGAAGCTATAAACTGGAAGCAAATGGGAGACTTGAATTAAAGTAAGTACTAACATAATTTTGAGGCACTGGGTTTGATCATTAGCACCATATAAAAATAAATAAATAAAATAAATTTATTTAAAAAAGATAATTTTGATAGTAATGAATGCAGGTAGACATGTAAATTGTACATAACAAACTAGAGAAATTGGAACCTCAATATTGTTTTACTACAAAATTAGCTTCTTTGAATCTATGATGATGAAATAATTAGAAATATTGACAGGTTATGTGTGTGTGTACACACACAAGCTGATGTTTACACTATTTATTACATTGAATACTCTAACCCAACTCTTAGGCAAATCATAAGGGGTTTGTTATACCATAGAACATTCAACTACGCATTTTCAAAATTAGCAGACTCCAATAGAAAATTTACTACATTGAAATTTTGTGAAAAAACAATGATGTAAAGAGGGAATATACTCCCAATTTGTTATGGATTTCATCCATAAAAACAGACATACATAATGATTACATCAATAAAAATTCAAATCATAAGGAACATACACATACTACTTATCACTAGGTTCATTGGACAGTATTTTCTCTACCTCAACAAATTTGCAAATGAAGGTTAGTATGAAACCTTCTACTAGTATGAAACTTTTCATACTAATGAAGGTTAGTATGAAACATAGTACATCTATGTGTATGAAAGAGAATGAAAGAAATAGAATGAGAGAGATAAATAAGTACTATAAATAAGCCAACTAGTTATAAATTGTTAAAATATCAAGTTTTTATTTTTTTGTGATCGAACAACCTGCAACTACCAGCTTTTGTAAAGCAAGATCTGTTTTGTTCACCTCAGAAAAAATAAATCAAAATAGTGTCACATATTTTCTCACACCAATTGGTGATAATTTGTGGGTAATGACAGAATTGCATAAAAAGAGTCAGGTGGCAGAAATGAGTATTGTGGAAGACTTTAATTGCAAGAGTGAAAATAATCTGGCTCAGGACAATATCTACCTTACTTATTAATGTTATTAAAATAAGACTTTTAAAAACATAAAAGCCAGAGTCTATATTTTATTATTATGATATGCTTGA
Organism: Marmota monax; assembly: GCF_021218885.2. NCBI lineage: Eukaryota > Metazoa > Chordata > Mammalia > Rodentia > Sciuridae > Marmota > Marmota monax. Next base: position 20,763,453 of record NW_026694084.1, on the reverse strand, counting down.
GGTATAGGTAATGGAAGATTTTGATTTAAACAATACCTAGTTGATTAAATTCGGTATCCTTGAAATACAATTTCATAAGATTTTACTGTGGTAGATACTATAAAAATGAGTCTGTATGCCGAATAAAATTTTATTCACTATTTTATTTGACTGATTTTGTGTAACTAAAGTCTAAAGTGTAGTTGTTCCCAAGATCTGCTAAATTTGATCTATATAAAGGGACAGGGAGAAAGAAATATCAAATCATCTGATCATTTGACCATGAAATAAGTAAAATGTGCATGTTATTGACTAAACGACATCCCTGACTTGCACTCTGAATTGCTTGAGCAGATAACTGTGTAGTCCCCATGTACTCATCTCATTCATGTTAAAACAAGGCAAATGTGCAGACGTATTGTCATGAAGAGATATTTACATCAGAAGTAACAATCAAATTGCTCAAAAATCATCAGATTAGAAAACCACAAGCACTAAATTCCATAGGAACCAGTGTCGGGTTAAGAAATCTATTATGGTTTGGATTTGAAATGCCCCCCACAAGCTCTTATGTAGAAAATGTGGTTCCCGACTGGTGGCACTATTGGGCAGTACTGGGAACTTCAAGAGATGGGGCCTAGCTGAAGGAAGCAGATCACTAAGGGCATGTCCTTTGGAGGGTATACCTTGTCTCTGGCCCCTTTCTTCCTCTCTCTGCTCCTCAACTGGCATGAGGTGAGCAGCTTTGTTCCATCACATGCTGCCTGCCATGATGTTCTGCCTCATCATGGCCCACAAACATCAGAGCCAAGCGACCATTAACTGGAACCAAAATGAATCTTTGCTCCTTTAAGTTGTTTCTCTCAAGTACTTTTTCACAGTGACAGAAAGATGACTAACACAGAAACATAAGGTATAATTGACACATTTCATAAGGATCATTGTGAAAGAATGAGGTAAAAACTTCAGAGAAATTCAGAGAAACCATTGCACCAGGAGCCCCCACATTTTATGAATTTAACTACATAATTCTACTAGGTTCTTACAAGTGAATATCAGGAAACAAACAAACAAACACCTCATTTTCCATCAGGGGAAGGATAAAATGAAATTCTACTAAGCATTTTGTTTTTGTCTTTTATTTATTTTTTAACAAGGTCATTGCTCTGGAGAAACTGTTAACAAACTATCGTGCTGGGGGTTTATCAGCACCTACATAACCTCAAGAAACGGAAAATAAAAATTACTATGCCCTCTAGCCTTCCACTGGGAAAAGGGAAATACTCAAATCTAGCTCACAATAGGTATCCTGTCCCATCTAAAAAGGTAGGAAATCAAGGGAAAAAAATGCTGAGAACTACATGTAAAGTTCATATTACAGAGGTTTAGACTCACTAAAAACTGAAACCTATGTACAGGATTAAAGAATGTTTTCTTTTCCTATACCATACTTTGCCATCACATTACTAAATGTCTATAATGATTCCTTATACCCTGTACATCTTGCCAAACTACCAAGCAAAAATAACATGTAGCAAAAGACAAAAACAAAACAAAATAAAATGTGAACACACATAAAATGAAAGAGACAGAGCAAGTATTAGAACCAGGCTTAGCTCTTGAAGTGATGCTAGAATTAACAGATGGGAAATTTAAAACATTGATGATCGATATATTAAGGGTTTTTATGGATAAAGTAGATAGCATGGAAGAGCAGATGGAAAATATAAAAGATGGATGGAAATTCTAAAGAAGCAAATTCTAGAAACAAAAAATACCATGACAGAAATGAAAAGCACTTTTTATGGACTTCTTAGTAGACTGGAATTTGCAGAGGAAAGACTTGCTGAAATGAAGTATTTCACAGTACAAATATTTCCAGAAATGAAATATAAAAACAAAATCTGGGGAAAAAACATATTCTAATGTTTGGCTTAGTATCTCCCCGAAGCCCAAGTATTAAAGGCTTGATTGCCAGACTGTGATGTTAGTAAGAGATAGTGAAATCTTTAAGGTGGAGCCTAGGGGGAGGAAATTAGTCACTGGGGAGGTGACTTTAAAGAGGATACTGGTGCTATGGTTGCTTTTTCAATCTTTCTTTGCTGTCCAGCCCCATGTGGTGAGAATGTTCCTCCACCACATGCTTCTGCCATGATGAACTGCCTCACCACAGGCCCAAAGAGAGGACAGCCAAGTGATCAAGTACTGAAATCTCCAAAACCATAAGCTAAAATAAACCTTTCCTAATTATAAGTTAATTATATCAGATACTTTTTTATTATAATGGAAATCTGATTAACCCACTACAACATTATGTTCAAGAATTGTGAAACAACTACAAAAGTGTAACATGTATACAATATGTGTACCAGGAAGAGATAAGAAAAGAGAAGGAACATTTGAAACAATAACAATTGAAATTTCCCCAAAATGTGTGTGTGTGTGTGTGTGTACATGCATACATTCCTGTGCATATGATTTTTTAAAAATACAGAATATCAAAGACAAATAAAAACTCTGGAAGGAAGCTAGAGAAAAAAATCACTTTCTCAATGTAGGAATGAAAGCAAGGATGGCATCTGGCTTCTCCTCAGAAACCATGCAAGAAAAGGAGTGTGAAGTAAAATATTTCAAGTGTTAACAAGAAAACATAAAGCCCACCAACCTAAAATTCTAAACCCATGAAAATATTCTTAAAAGTTAAGAAAATATAAGGACTTTATCAGACACACACAGATTAAGGAAATTAGTTGACCATAGATTTGCCTTGCAAGAAATCTTTTTCTCATAGAAGAAAAACTCAGATACACATAAAGTAGGAAGAATATCAGAGAAAGAATCAAGGAAGGATTTTTTTAAAAAAAACTGTTTTCCCTAATAATTAATGGATCTTAAAAATAATTTTTTTCAAAATAATAACAGCAGCAAAGCATTTTATTATATATGTATATAATGTTTATTATGCTTTCAAGTAAGTGAAATGAATGATATGGCAATGATATAAGAGATAAGAGGAAAGAATTCAGTTTTTTTATTGTAAAGTATTCATACTATTTATGAAGCAGTTTAAAGTTATTTGAAAGTGTACTTGGATTAGTTGTAAATATATACTGCGAAAATTACACAATAATCAGATCAAAAGAAGTAAAGCTTTTGATATTCCAGAAAAGAAGAGAAAATGGACAGATATGAAAAGCTCATTTAAAACCATAAAAAGTAGATGAAGAATTAAAGATAAAAATAGAAAAATTAAAAAATTTTAAAAAAATCACAGAATAAAGGCAACAAATAGAAAATAGTAACAAGTATGATGCATGTTAATTCAAATGTATCAACAATCACTTTGAATGTAAATGAATAAATGCAATATTAAATATACAGATTGTCGACTTTGGTTTATAAAGGCCCAACTATATGTTGTTTATAAGAAATCCTGTTTAATATAAAGACATATAAAATAAAAGTAAATGGATGGAGAAATATATACCTACCACACTTACAAAAAGAAGACACAATTTACTATAATAATATTGGATATACCCAAATTCAGAGCAAGGAATATTATAAAAGACAAAGGGGCAGTATTACATAATGACAAAAGGGTTTACTCTCTAAAAAAAGATGTCAATCTTTAATGTGTAAGTATCAAATAAAAGATGTATAACCTGTATTTATCTAAATATGTGTAATAAAAACATATAAATGCAGGGAGATGGATAAATCCCCTATTATACTGACTTCTTTAACACTCTTATATTAGAAAGGAACAAACCCAGAAAGCATAAAATAAGTAATTTCACAGTTTTAATCAACATTATCAAATAAAAAGATGTATTGAATATCTATAGACTACTTTCATCAATAAAAACAGGATATATTATTCTCAAGATCACCTGGAACAATTGACAAAATAGACAACATTCTAGGTCATAAGACACATCTTAAATTTAAAAGAAATTGTACAATATTTGCATCCAGACAAAAACAGATTTAAGGTAGAAATCAATAACAGAAAGATAGCTAAGAATATAAAAATATACAAGTTTCACAATACAACTCTAAATAACACATGGATTAAAGATGAAGTTTCAAGAGAAATTAAAACAATTTTAGCTAAATAAAACTAAAAGTTTTACTTTTCAAAATATACAAATCCTCTTATATCTAAATAATAATGTACCAATGGGAGAAAGATGTACCAATGGAGGAAAAAAGATATATATGGAAGGCCAGAATGGTAAGGGAAGGGCAATGAGGAGATGAAGGAGGAGAGGAAAAGAGAAAGTTCAGGGGAATAAATTGGAACAAATTATGTGCATATACAAGTATGTCACAATGAACCCCACTATTATGTATAATTATAATGCAATAAAAATATGTGAGATTTAACAAAGGCAGTGCATAAAGAGGAATGTATAGGATTGAATGCATATATTAGAAAATCAAAAGTTCAATAGTCAATAATCTATCCTTCCACCTTAGAACTGTTTTTTTTTTAAATCAAATTAAATCCAAAGGAAGAAGAAAGGACATAAAAATTAGAGCAAAAATCATTTAACTGAGCAGAAAATATCAGTAGAGGAAATAAAAAGCCAAAAGTTCTTGCAAATAGTCAATGAAATTAATACACCTTTCAGTCAGATAGATTAAGAAAAAAGAGAATACAAATTACTAATATCACAAATTAAAGGGGAGACATCATTAGAAATTCTCGAGCCACTAAGATGATAATATAGGAAAACTATATACAACTGCATTCACATAATTTCAAACAAAATAATAGAAAATATATCGGTGCCAGTATCTATTAAATTAATAATGAATAACCTTCCAAAAAGCATTAGGCCTAGGAATTCTCTATTGAATTTCTACCAATTGTTTAAAGAAATTATACTAAATCTGTATCATTTCTTTCAGAAGAATGAGGCAGAGAGGCTACTTCCTAATTCTTTGAAGCTAGTATTACATTAACACTAAAAGAAACATTAAAATGAAATTAATATTAAAATAAAAATATCTATCAATATCTTCCATAAATAGAAATTCAAGAATACTCCACAAAATATTATCAAATCAAACCCATAAATTAGATGCCATGAAAAAGTAGGATTTATCCTGGTCTTGTGCATGAGTTGGTTTGACACTGAAATCAATTAATAAAATCCATCATATTCATGTGAAAAACACATAATAATATTAATATATCAATATATACAAAAAAATAACAGTTGACCAAACCTAATACCCATTCATGACAAAAACTCTCATTAAACTAGGAATAGTGAGGGACTTCTTAAACTTGATAAATAATATTTACCAAAGCTTATAGCTAACATCTTACTTAAACATAAGAAACTTGATGCTTTCCCACAAAGATTAAGAACCACTTGTCAACAATTACCTTTCAATGTTTTAGTGGAAGTCCTACATAATAAAATAAGAAAAGAAACTGAAACAGAAAGAATTCTGGTTGAGAAGAAAGAAAACTTTGTTAGGGTTGACATTCTGAAGAAACAGTGATCTAGACACTTCCAGCATTAAAAAGTCTACTAAATAATTTTACTAATTATACTTAATAATTACAAATGCATAATAATCAAATTACATCTGAACTATAAGATTATTAATTGTAATGGTATTTTGCATTTGTATCACAATCAAAATGAGAAATTGTTTTTTCTACTAAAACAGAAATATTTCTGTGAATAAAGTCCAACCAACAAAAATTAATTTAAGACACTAGAGGCATTACTTTGGTTGTACACTAATGTGATACTGGCACTTTGAGAACATGAAAAATCTAGCCAACTAAAGTCTTCTAACTTGTGATTGGTTCATGTACTTTCCATAGTTTCTCAAATTAGCATATATTTGTGTGTATTTATACATGTGTATATATATATACATATATGTGTGTGTGTGTGTGTGTGTGTGTATGAAAATTTAGTATGTCCTCTGATTTAAAGCATTACAAAATGTACTTGGAAATGCCATAGGCAATATAATATTTCTAGTGTTTTATAGGTATTTATTTTATGTTTTCTTAAAATTAATTTACATAAAATTAAGCATGAAAATGTTAGCATATATCTTAATACTGTATTCTTGAAATTAGCTTCAATAAATATTATCTAGTAAAAGTAGATTTATATTTCAGTGTTCATCTGGCATATGGGAGTTAAAAGTTCCTGATGAGACCATCTGAGATCAGAATCCATTTTTGTCATATACTTACTGTAGAACTATCAACATCTTATTTCACCTTGCTCTATCTCAGCAGGTATGTTGTTAGGATTGACTAAGATTACCTAAAGTGTTTAGAAAACCACCTTGCACATCATCAGAATTTAAGACACTTTGGTTATTAGTACTTTTTACATAGCTGCACAATCATTTTTTAAAACTCAGACCATTAGAGATATCCCTTCAAAATTAAATTGGCTAAACTCAAAAGAAAAAACTTGATGGACAAGATGCCAGACACTGCAATACAAACTGTATATATACTATACCTCATTGATTTTTTATAAGGAATCTTCTGTAATTATTTTTTTATGATCCTATAATATACTAAGGTTTACTGAGTTTAAAAAAAATTAGTCGATGTCACAGAGCAAATGTGTGTTGTTGATGAAATTTCAGCTCTGGGTACAGGAAGAAAGAATGAGGTGATGAGGAAGGGGTTTGAAGATGCAGCACTACTGATTGAGGAGGGATACACAGATGGAGAACTGGGCCCATTGATGAAGACAGGCAGGCAGTCTCTAGAAGCTGAAAAAGGCAGGGGAAGGGATTCACTGCTGAGATCTGAGAAAGGAATGCAACCCTACCAACATAGTGATACTAGCTCAACAGATGGACGATCACTAATCTCTGTTATTTTAAACTGCTAAATCTGTGGTGATTTGTTACAAAAGTAATGAAAAACTCATAAAAAAGTCTCTCAAGAATTCAAAATCATAAAAGAACATTGAGCATTTGCAGAGGTGTGGATGAAAGTGCTACACTTTGTAGCATTTCAAAATATCAAACTTGAAATTAAAAGAAAAAAATTGCATTTTTCACTTAACATTTCTCATATCATAGCGGGCATTTTTTACCTGTCTTATCATGAAGCTAGTAAGTTGACACTAAGGAGGTCTTAATTATTGCAGGGATGGGGATAAAAATAATTCCACTGTTTAAAGACAGTTTGGTATATAGATTAATGGCTTTTATAAACTGATGAATTCAGTTATTTCCTAGAAAATTCCCAAAGGGGGAAAACCTTGAACTATAAACAATAAATTATGTCATTCACATGTATCTAAAGTTAAGGAAGTTTTGAAATATGACTTCAAAGACATGAAAGGGTAGATACAGAAGGCTTAAATCTCTTTCCTAGGTAGAATGAAGAGAGTAAGAAATTAAGGGGTTTGGATGCCAGCAGTTAAATAACTAGTGCTAAGTTTAGAACATGGAGCTGCTGCAGGATACACTAAAGGAGAACAAGTCTAAAGAAAAGAAGATTAATTAGCAAGGTTTTATAATAGAGAAAGCAAGATACAATGACAATAGCGACAAGTAGAAAAGGTGATACATGAAAGCAAAGAACATTCTGAAATATGTGAGAAAAAAAGCTAACCTATGCACAACTTCAAACTTGAGGGAGGAGGAAATAAATGTGGAGTTTGAGGAGGAATTAGAAATAGAAGACTATGACAAGAATATGTGATTAGGAGTTGGGAGAATTGTGCTAATAGTAGAAAAAATAGAGAAGTCATCAATCATGTCAGTATCATCAAACTCCAGGAATACCAGACTGCTAGATTTGACTTCACCCTTATATAGTCTTGTTCACCCTTTAACCCTTTCCTCCCTTGGCTTATGTTTGTAGTTACAATTTTATTTCTCAAGAGAGTTTTCATTTTTAATTTTTACTGTAAACATGTTATATTAAGTGTACATTACCTATATTGCACACATGTGGAACATAGCATTATGCAAAGGTAAACATACACAAAAATTAACAACATAATCAGTCCTCATGTATCCCACATCCATATTCAACAGTGGACTGATAGCAAACCTTATTTCATCATATTTTCACATTTCTTGCAAATATTATCTAAAAGTTAATCTCATATGAGATACCATTTAATTAACATGTATCTCTAAAAGATTAAAAATAAAATACAATTTCAAAACATTGTAGACATCAATAATTTTGGAATATATATTAAATATAAGCATGTACCTTCATTATTCAACATTTAATTAACCTACAACTGTCACTTAAAATTTACAAGATAATTTTTTGGAGTTATAGCCCAAAAATATTCATAGTTCATGGTCAGTTATTGTATTTAAGGTTCTTCTAATCTATAGGCTTTCTGCTCTGTATCCCTCTATCTCAACAGCCCAGTCATATGATTAATTTGGAAAAGGAATCAGGATTTTTTTGTTAGGGTTTCCTAACGGCTGAATTTTGCAGATGACATTCTCTATCATTTGATTCACTCTAAAAAGGTGGAATATTTAAAGATATAGTCAAATTCAGATTGTCTAAGACAATCATATTTGGTAAGACTGATTCACAAGCTGGATCTACTTCATTGACTCTTTTTAGATATATTCTTTTCACCATGTTAATGTTTCATATATCCTCACAGAAAGTCCTCAAATATTTCCTATTCAAGAATCTCAATTTTATAAATTGATTGCATACATTCATTAATTAATTGACAGATGAAATTAATTTAAAAAATAGCCACCAAAGTATGCAAAGAGCAAACCTAGTCCCCAAATTCACATAATTAATATATAAATCATATTAAAATAATTAATATGAGAAGAAGCAAATTTTCAAGAAGTATGAGTTATCTAGTTTTAGAAACAGTAATTATAAGATACTTCTGTAGATGGAACATACAGGCAAGTAGACAGGTTGTCCATCTGGGGTCTGAATAGGTTTTGGAGTTGTCTGCATAGTTGGCATAATTACTGAAGCTACATTCTGAGCATGATCAAAAATAAGAAGTATGTCTTAAAAAAACAAATTCTCTTCTAAATGATTTATGTGAATTTTTCTGAATTACACTGGATTTCAACCTTACAAAATAGGCTTATTACTTTAGTTTTACTGATGGGGAAACTGAGGCATTGAGAGTGTAAGTAACCTGTTCAGGAAGTTTTTTTTTTTTTTTCCAGTGCCCATACTTTTCATGTGCATCTCATGATACGTTTAAAGAAATAAAAAGCAGAGGTTTAAAAAAATCCTTCAAATAGTGTCTGGCACAAGATAACTAAATGTTGACTGATGTTAAACTTTTTACAATAAATGTAAAGTTTGTTAACAAAGCACATAAAAATCTTGATAATCCTAGAATTACAGCTTAAGCTCTTTTCTACTAATATTTGACATATTCTCCTTGCTTTCTTTATTTATTACCATTTGAATTTTAATACAATAGAATTGCATAGAGCTAGAATTGTCTACTGACAATTTTGAAACCCAGGATTGAAACTTTAAAATGAGACCAGAGAATTAGATTTAAAACAAAAAGTCATGTCTTAGAGTTTACAGTTGGAACAGTGGAAACTGAGGAGAAGAAATTAGAGATGGATTTTTTTTTTACAGTAGATAAAAGGTAATACACATATATCTACTTAAAGACAGCAAACATAGACCTATATTTGTTCAGATATATCCCATTTGGGAGCTCAGAAATAGAAGAAATATCAGAGATAAAAATGTAGAAAAAATAGCGAAGGAAGAAAAAATAACCACACTTATTTCAGGTCAGGAAAGTTTAGAAGGAAAAGGTCATTTAAGTTGAATGATACAAATTCAACATTTTGTAGTCACATCTAATTTCAGAGGTCTTCACTGTTATCTTTAAGACTTATTTGTTTTAATGGTTCCCAAACTGTGGACTGTATACAGTCTTATGTATGTACACATATTTAGACTGCTGTATACTATACCTATCTGAAATTATTGCATGCATGATAGCTTGCTCAGCCAACACTCTCTCTACACTACAAATAATCTCAAACAGTCTCTGTCTTCATAGCCAATCTCTATGTCTCCCTTGATATCCTTCAAACCTCAGTTTAAGTATGAGTTCAGGTAGGTCCAACTGTCTTCAATATTCATATTCCTTCCTTATAACACCCAGTAATTTTTGTATTTACTTAACAAATTCATTCATATAACAAATTTTATGTTTGTCTTCTGGTTGTTGATACTGGTTTATACTAGAGATGAAGTCATCATGCAGATAGGTGACATCTCTTCCCTTATAGAATTTAATGTCCGGTAAGTAAACTAACTTTTCTGCAAAAAGTGCTAAAAAGAGGTAGAGAATGCTATGAAGGTTCTTAAATTTGCAAATTTTTCTAGTCTGGAAAGAAATATAAAGTTTTTATGATAATTTCAATATTCATAGTAAGAGCAAGAGGGAAAGATAATCTAAGGTCTTGATATTCAGATACAATAATTTAAGCTTCAACACATAGAGTTAACTTGAATACTTTCAGTTTTTTTCCAGCATCATCTTTTCAAATACTTTCCTATGCTTTAATATTTTCTGTAGTATTTGTTTTTATATAATAGAGGTAAGTGAAACATGAGGAAATTACAAGGAGGCTGTCTCCCTTGATATCACCCTTAATTTTATTTATTAATTTATATACTTTGCTATATGGGTAATTATGTTTCATGAATTGTAATAGAGTATGCTATGCCCCTCCTCATGACCCCCCCCCCCCATCAAGTTATATAGAGGAAAAAAGAGAAAGCAAACCAACACAGTGTGCCCATATTCTAATCAATGTGGTAGCCTGTGTTAGGCTGTTTTGTGATGTTTAGATGCAGATGTTCTCAGCACGGTGTCTGAGTCTACTATGATTTTCACCAAAAAAATGAAAGACTTAAAAATACAAAAAAGGTTACATTTTAGAAAGATTTCTGAGACCTCTGCCAGCTGGTAAAGCAGTACCACTTAAAAATACGTTAACAGGAAGAGTTTTAGGAGAGCTGTCAGATTTTGACATTATAGGATTACATAATCATCGAAATTCTCTAGTGCATGCCAGAAAAGAATAGTTAGGAATTAATGTGTGAATACAATTGCTTAATTTCTCTGGCTGTGAACAGCTTTGTCAAGTCTAGGCTGTGCCCTACCTGTCCATTCATCAGAAAAATTAAAACCTTTACACATTTTTATCTATAATATGACAACTGGAACAATTGCCTTTTGTGCCATATTGTTATAAACAGAAGTTCTCCCACATTACCTTTTGGTACTTTTAGTTTCATCCAGATTTCCATAATCACTGTTTCCCAAGCCTACCAAATGCACACCTGCTTCTTTTATTTTATCATGCTGTTTTATTCTTTGGATGCTTTTTCACTTGTTCTCAGATTTGCTTCTCCCCAGTGACATCAGTCCTTATGAGCCCAACACAAACGCCTGCACTATGCATTCATCAGTCTCCTAACATCTTATTCTTTCTTCACTGGCATTGGCAATGAGAAGGCACAACAAACATAACACAATGTATATAAAGTATACAAACATAACACAATGTATATAGAGTATTAAACTGGTGTTGAATCTCAAGAAGATGTTTAGAAATAGAGTATCAATATATCAGACAACTTAAAAAACAAATAATAGGGGCTGGGGAGGTGGCTCAAGCGGTAATGCGGCCCGGGTTCGGTCCTCAGCACCACATACAAACAAAGATGTTGTGTCCGCCGAAGACTAAAAAATAAATATTAAAAATCTCTCTCTCTCTCTCTCTCTCTCTCTCTCTCTCTCTCTCTCTCTCTCTTTCTTTCTTAAAAAAAAATAATAATATCAGAGAGGGAACGAGAAACTATCATATTTTCATTCCAAGAAAGCAGAATTTACCTTAGGTTGCATAATATAGACAGACTAGAATATATTAGAAATCACTTTAGATTTATCCAAATCTTTGGTTTTTTTCAACTAAATTATTATTTCTCAAATAGGAGGAAACAAGTTCTTTGCACATTTATCCCTGATATCTAGGCAAAGATTTCTGGAGATTCAAATAAAGCTTCTTATATGTCTATTATGAGCAAGGCTCTGTTCTAGTTACATTCACAGACATTATTTTATTTATTACCTTTATTAAAATCAATAAATAGCTGGTAACTATAAATAACACAATTATATATTGGTATACCACATTTAAAAGTTCATTACAGATTATCAGCTTGATATTAACTTTAACTCTGATAATTAGTGTTAAGAATACTTATTATATAAGGAGTTGCATTACATTTAAACACATAATTCTCAGGATGATAGAAGCTCAGTTAATATTATTAAATTTCATTGAATAATAAAATTAAGTGTTATTTCCCCAATATTTGGAATACTGCTTATCTATTCAGGTAAATAGTGATGGAACTGAACTATGAGTTGTAGACCTGAACGGCAGTATAATTTATGAACCAAAAAAGTCATAGGTCATGTACAAAAGACTTGTGGGAGAGAAACCTTTGTGGAAACTGATGAGCATGATAATACAACAAAATACATACTTGGACATTTTTTGCCTATGTGCTACCTGATTTGTTTTTGGTTTAGAATTATATGCAAATATAACAAATCTACAAAATGGAATAAACAATATTTAAAATATTTTGCAAAAAGACTTTCACACTAAGCATTTTGGGATAAACCATGAATCATTAGTTATTTTATAGATGCAGATACACATCTGTCTTAAGAATGCTTTTTGCCTTTTCATATATACCTAACTACTCAACATTTTGATTTTTTAAATACTTTGTACAGGAATTATAAACTAATTATCTATTTACACAGGGAGTTTTATATCTTTTGTAAAGCATTATTATTGGGGTCATTATAAGATGATACATACAATATATTTTTAAAAATTATATGAGTAATAAAACCCTTTAAAATTAATTTTCGTCAAAAAATCTTCAGGAGTAATGCACTTATTTTTGAGCCTCTGTGTCATATAATCAACTCCAAACACAACAACAAAAAATGAAGTCATATTTGGATTTAAAAATTTCTAATTAGCCCATCCAAAATGCCTACAACAGTAAATTTCTCCATTCTTATTAGAGTGATCTGCTTTGTTTTAAACTTTAATCATTTAATTATAGAACATTAATCTTTTCTCAGTTCCTTTGAAATTAACTATTATAACTTGTTAAAATTTTTATAATACAATAATGACTAAGTATTAAGTTGAAGAATTATGATGTGATGAATATTACAATTCTAAACTTATGGTCATAAACTGTGGGATGTGGCTAGTTTCAAACAATAGAAAAATGCCTGAAGCATGTTTGGCTTAATTTTTCACTTTCTGAAATATTTTGACTTTCTAAGAAGTATGTGGTCAAAAGGTCTTCTTGTGGCAAATACATTTTATTCAACTTCATTGATAATAAAGAAAGAGATTATTATGTAAGTCACCAAAAGCTAAATATAAATGTTTTAAAATGTTTCCTTTGTATGTATGAGAGTAGTTTTCCTATTTATTAATTATTTCATAATGAATATTTCGTATCTTAGTAACTACCTCTGAGAGCAGCTAGGTTCCTGGGCCTTTGGCCAAGGAGACTGCCTTAGTGACCCCATTGCCTCAATAACCTGCATCCCCCTAGCCATCAACAGATCAGTGATTATTAATATTCTCATAGGGGTAACTATTTCATTGAGAATTTTCACATATTCAAGAATAGTTGTTTAAATCATGAAAATCATCTAATTTTGGTAAATATTTAAATAAACTTAAAATAATGTTCATATGTATGTTTTCTTTAAACCTTGAAAAACTGTCAAATATTTAATGTTCAGTATGTTTAGTGAGTAATTTATAAAACTCACTATGTAAGTCTTTCACTCTAACATTAATTCAATTTGGATCCATTGAAATGTAAACATTATATAGCCTGCTGAAATATCTGATAACAACAATCTCAGATAATTCCTCTAACATTTTCAAAATCTTGAAATATACATAATTTGATAATATTTATATAGTGTAGTAGGGAAAACTGAAATTGCCTTAAAGGTAAAACTGAAATTGTCTTTGAATAGAGATGCATTAATAAGGGACATTGGCTATCAGAGATGATTACTATATTGACATACTGTAGCAAAACTGTGATATACCAATAAAATCCCAAACAACTATTTGGAAGAGTTTTTGGTTCAGAATTGAAGCATCAGGGTCATGACACTGACTATAAACTCTACATGAATTTTTTAATTGACCATGTTGACTGAGGTGGGAAAAACTGAAATACTTGTACAGAACAATTTTATTGCTGTAGAATAAATGTTAAAAATCAGCTATCATGAGAAATCCCAGGTGTGATATTTAATTCAAAGATGGCAGTGAAGTGGGATTTCTCCATGATGTGGGAAGTTTCAGTGAATGTAAAATAAATATCTCAATGATACAGGATCACAGTTACAATCTAATTTAGCCATATATTAATTTAATTTAGATAAAATGTTAATTTGATTCACATAATTCCTATAAACATACATTTGATAAAATTATGAAGGTAAAGTACATGGGATAAACAAATTGTGCTATAAGAAATTTCTAATCAAGATGCTATACCCAGATTTTGATGTTTCTGCCCATGACCATATGAAACTTCTGGTTTTATATTCATCAAATAAAGTTACTGCTTTCACTTTCTCTTCTCAAAGAACACAAATAAACAAAGCACCAAGGATAATTGGAATATGAGACAAAAATATAATTTTAATAAAGCTAAAACAATAACAGAAGCCAAGCATGAGGTTATTGGACTTAATAATGAACTATAATGCTCTTTTCTGAGTACTAGTCCACAGATTAAAATTTCCTCTAAACTCCCCATCTGCTTTTCTTTTGTTTTTGCAAATATTCACTGAACTCTCAATTTGACATCAATTAGTGGTGATCACTAATATTTTCATCATTATTGTAAAAAGTGTTACGTGTTCTTATTATATATTGGCAACACCCTCTCATCTCCACTCTCAGCTGCAGCCATTAATTAAGGAGATACCAGATTAGGAGTGATAGGGGATGAAAAAAAAGACAAACACACATAAAAAGAGAAAAAGCTGGGGCCAAGAAGGCATTCAAATCCGATGGACCAGAACAAGCTCAATAGTTGTTTATTATATGTTTCATCATCAAAAGGTTATTTGTGGGAAAGTTTCAGCAAAGCAAGCAATCTGAAGGACACAGGACTGGTGAGACATTAGGGTTATCTTGTTATGATCAGAATTCTCTGTCCCTGGGAGCTGGTTCCTGAGCTCAAGTCTTGACTGATAACTCTGAGCCTTTGCACAGAGTTTCCTTGGGCTGGCATCACCATATCAACTGAGCCATCTCTACCTGTACTTTTTGCACAGGTAGTTCCCAGCACAAACACAGACATGATGGTGTCAAGAAGACCATGATCAAATCACTAATCTCCACAAGATATCTTTATTTTGACAATCTATGTATATTCTCTTGAACTTCTTTCCCTCTTTCCACAATCCGTTGTTATTTTTTGGTTCCTTTGATAAATTTCCCAAGAATGAAGTCATCTTTCCTCCTCTCACTAATTCATTTAATGATGCCTTCATAGGCAAGTTCAAAGGTCAATTACATTTTTTTATTCTAGTGACCTCACAAAGGCTTTGACACACTTGATCAAGCCTCCATCTTGACTTTGTAACTTGACTCTGAAGATGCCATCTTGGTTTTATTGGATTATTTATTACTTTTTCTCAGTTTCTTATAATCTCCATGACTTCTTAAAATTCTCTTCTTCTATATTCCCTGATCTCTGTCAATCCATTGACTTTAGAGATCTTTTGTATATCACTGGTTCTAAGAAATATAGCTCAATTCTTGATAACTTTCCTGAACAATAGTCCCATTTACACAAGTACCTCTTTGATGTCTACAATTGAATCAAATGTGGGTTTCTCAAATTTAACAAGTTTGAAACATTAAATTTTTACACTCAAGTGTATTATTCACAGATGGAACATAAAAAAACATGAGACCTCTTTGATTTCTTTCTCTCTCTCAAAATTAGAAATCAATCCATCAACTTTAATTTCTAAATCAATCTAAAATCTGATCCTGTCAACTGCTTCTAACATAGTCCAGGAAAGATAATAATCTTGGATATATGGATTATGTTAAGATTCCTTACATCTGTTTTAATACATTATTTCCTATATTTAATATATTTCTTAAGGCATACAATGATGCATGGATTTTGTTTTGTTTTGTTTTGTTTTTGTCTTATCAGAGTATACGGTCAAAACAGTGTTGCCTAACAAGCCCAGTGTGGTGGCACACACCTGTAATCCCAGCAGCTCTGGAGGCTGAGTCAGGAGAATCAATTGCAAGTTCAAAGCCAGCCTCAGCAGTGGGCAGGTGCTGAGCAACTCAGTGCGACCTTGTCTCTAAATAAAATACAAAATAGGGCTGGGGTTATGGCTCAGTGATTGAGTGCCCCTGAGTTCAATCCCAAGTACCCAAAACAAAACAAAACAAAAAACAGTGTTGTCTAACAGACACTATATTAAATGTTGATTACTGAATGAGTTCCTAACAAAACTGAGAAAAAAAGTAATAACATAAATAAAATAAATAAGAGATTTTTTAAAAGTTATAGAATCTGTTGGAATGTAAGAAAGAAAATGAGGCAAATAATCTTTGTATCTATAGCAGTTAAGGTTTAGAATAGTCGACATTTTAAAAGACTGATAAGTGGTATTTTTAAAATACAAATCAAGAACATAAAATTACATGTTATATGAAGAAAAAATAATAAAGGCAAAATGTAAAGAATATAAGTCAAATAACTTGTAGACACTTTTTACATGGGTCAAAATAAACTTTAAATCAAAATATATGTTTGCAGGGAATATACAGACTCATTCCAAAATTGTAAGAAGAAAATTTGTGAGGAAAATCGATCAATTGTAAATATGTAAGTATTTTTTAAAATCCTCAAATATATAAAGCAAAAATGGTACATTACAAGGAGTAATACATCAATTTAAAATTTGTTAATTAATGTCAAACACAAGATTTAACAAAAAGTTTAGTCTTTTTCAGCATAAATCTCATTTTTACTAAATACCTTATATAAATAATTTACTATTAATTAAATTATAAAAGGTTCTTTTTTATTTTTTATACTTCAGTTTTTAAATACAAAAGCCACTATTCCAGTTTCATGTAACAATAATTAAATATAAAATAAGTTCTTATCTCAGGCAACCTCTAATTAGATATTTAAATTAGGCAATACTCTTTTTTCTCTGCTTGTTGTTCCTTCCTGAAAGTTGGATTCTGTTCTACTAGATTAATTTCTTGAATTTATGAGAAACCTGGCTTGAGGCTTCCATAATCACAAGAGAGAGTAAAGCCTGTGCTTTACTGTCTCAAAATCAAGAGTCCCAAGGAAAAGTTCTGATTGTTCTTGTTTTTGTAGCTGTTACCCATCGCTATTTATTATTTTCAAAAGAGACAAAAGGGATGATCCATTATGATTTTGTAAGCATTGAATATTTCTTTGACATCCAGTCATTGTATTTAAAGGGATAAATACTATGATGGATCAAGATTATTATTA
This sequence comes from Marmota monax, assembly GCF_021218885.2. Lineage (NCBI taxonomy): Eukaryota > Metazoa > Chordata > Mammalia > Rodentia > Sciuridae > Marmota > Marmota monax. Next base: position 20,745,824 of record NW_026694084.1, on the reverse strand, counting down.
AGATACAATTTTAGTATATATTCTGAGTGGTCTTTTTCAACATTTAATTTACATGGGAGAGGAGCAACTATCATTTGGAATACACCATGGAAGGCTGCTCAGAAGACATGACAATGCCAATTATGAATGCAAAAAGTATTTCCAAGAATCTTCAGAACATTTTAGCTGTAAACATTTTATTATGGTGTTATCAGCTTGGGGACTGAATATAGGGACACATACAGAATTGCATATTTTCTTCACAAAAAATCAAAAGTCTTATTTGTACTTTTATGTTTTGTAAAAATTATTCAGAGAAGGTGACACCCCATAAAACGAAATTTACTTTCTCACCTAGGGAAAAAAAATAGATACTCTAATGACATTGTTAAAAATAACTTTTTCAGGACATTAAACATTTTGAATAATATACAAATTATAACTTTACTACTGTCATCTCACTTTATCATTTATGTATGAACCACAAATATATACTGTCACTAAGTGAAATTGGGGGAGATACAGGAATAACTAATATTATTAAGCTGCATTTCAATTATAGTCCATAGAAACCCTCAAACTTTCCAAAATTTTAGGAAGTCTAAACAGATAATTTTAAAGTTAAAGTTGCTTTATGATTGCAATTACAAGTGGTACTGTATTCACTCCACTGATATTCAGACTGGATATCAAAGGGAATAATCAATGTTTAGAAAATCAAAATGGATCATTCCCTTTTGTCTCTATTGAAGATAAAAAAAATGGTGCCAGGAAATATCTACAAAAAATTGGATGTATCTAATGATTTGAAAATGTGGTTATAAGCTTCAGTATCAAATGTTGAAGGTTTGAATTGATTTTATTATTGCCAGAGGCACTGAAAAGGATAGGCATTATTTTACTCAAACAGCCTTGCTATTTTTGTGACAAAATAACTTAAACAGTATTAAATAATTTTTGGCTATTTGAAGACCAGTAAGGCACTGAAATACTACTGTATTCTTTTTTCTTCAAATTCAAAATGATTTAAAATTGGTAAGATACATTATTTGGAAAATATCTGATTTTGAATTATCTTATAAAAATTGTTTTGTGGCAAATGACTTATTTTTTTCAAGTTTATGAATTTTGCAGTGAATGGTTAAAGAAATATTTATATGTAAACAAAGTAATAATATATTCCAGTATTGTTTTTATATCTTAGAGAAGGAAAAAAGTATTGGCATTTGTATGGAGTTGATTTCTGGATTTAAAATCTCTTTATATTCTGCTACCTGCAGAATACAACAGTCACTAATATGGCATTATGTAAAAATGTGAATGTGTAACCGATGTGATTCTGCAATTTGTATTTGGGGTAAAAATGGGAGTTCATAACCCACTTGAATCAAATGTATGAAAGATGATATGTCATGAGCTTTATAATGTTTTGAACAACCAATAAAAAAATACAATTTTAGTGACTACTCACATGTTATTGATCAGCATAGGCTTAGTTATACTATGGGAAAAATGATCAATGTGTCAGCGGCTTACAGAAAAGGATTTGATTCATGCCAAATATTTATTGGAGGTTGAAAGTAACACTTCAGTATGTCTTCATACTGCATGGATCCAAACTAAATGACCAAACCTCCTGAGGATATTGCTCACCTATAACAGAGTAAAGAGACATCAGGGTGGAACCACAAACTGACTTTTTTTCAATCTCTTCTTTCAAGTGACAAGTACTTCTATTTAAGTGTCAAAGGTCAAAGCAAGTCATGTGACTATGTATTCCTTAAGATGGACAGAGTATTAGGATTCCTCTCCCATAAGAGACACTGTTCATCAATTCTGATGATTATATGGTTCATTAAATGTTTCGAATGAATAAAATTAATCATAGCTGTCCCCAGCCACATCACAGATATTCATTTCTTTTCATTCAACATGTAAAAGAAGCTTAGCCACTCCTGAAGGAAGGAAACCATACAATGCTAAAAGTAAAAGGATATCCAAGATCTCATTATCTCTAAGTTGCACCTGGATGTGGCTCCTTGTATTCTGGAGCCTGCGAGCTTCTCCATATCAGCTAAGCCCAAATAAGTAATGGTGAAGGATAACTTCAATAAATTTCCCACTTGGAAAGGGACTAAATGAGAGAAATAAACAGGCAGTGCACCAATACACAACAATTCTCCAATTCTCTTAGGAAGATGTTTCAAGGGTTCCCAATTATTAGAACTGAGAAGAACTCCTTTTTCTGTATCCAAATAACAACTTGAATCTAGGATTCAGGTTTCTATAGCATTGCGACAAAACTCTCAAAAATTTAGTTGACTTTTTATGTATGAAAATCAATAGAAAATGTTAAATCCATTATTTTTTAATTTCCTTAAAATTTTCTTCTTAAAAATTTTTCTTTCTTTCTTTCTTTCTTTCTTTCTTTCTTTCTTTCTTTTTTTTTTTGTGTTGGGGGGCACTGGAAATTGAACCTGGGAGCACTATATCAGTGAATGACATTCCCAGCTTTTTTTAAAATACATCTTATTTTTCCATTTTAAGACATTGTCTCAATAAGTTCCTGAGTTGGTGTTAAACTTGCAGCCCTCCAGCCTGGGTCTCCTAAGGCACTGAAATTACAAGTCATGTGCCTCATTATGGGCTTGCTATAGTATTTTTCTTTCAATATTTCAGTTTTTTCTCTATATAGTTTTCTGGGCACACTGCATATTCTTTTGTGAGACTGGGGATACCAGCGTGCTTCCTGAACATTCTCTTAGACATGAACAAGCTACAAACACATACATATGATTCAACTTTTAAATAGTAAATATATAAATGCTGTACTTTATACATACCATAAACAAACTTGAAAGTCTGAAACAAAATTATTTAAATTTTCAAAATATGTTAAAATCAATGGTTTAAAACTATGTAAAGTGGAAGGTTTACTACAAATAGGAACTTTTCTTTTAGTATAATCTAAATCATCATATTCAAATCTCAAAGCTCACTTAATAAAAGAGGAGAAATAAGTATATTGCTAATTTTTGTATAGTTATTTCATTAGGTAGATGGGATTTAATGTTCTGTGTAAACAAGGTGTGCCTGTGCTTTAATATAAATATATAAACATTCTTAATAAATTAGGCAAAAGTCCAATATTTAAATAAAGTCCTTCAAATAGTTACTACACCTTAACAATACAGGTTAGTGAAAATCAAGGGGGTTATAACATTTTCTCACTTATCGAGTCGACCCATATTTTAAAATATGCCAAAATATAGAATCTTGTGGTTTATCATAACACAGTGTTGTCCACAGTGTGACAAAATAAGTGTCACTTGAAAGACAAGATAAATAAATGTAAATTTTACAAAAAATAACCTACAAAAAAGTGGATAAATGGGAATAAACATTAGCAGAATCATGTATGTAACAAGGCTATACTATTCTCCAAGGAAGTTCTGGAGATACAATCATACAACAAAGCAATATAAACAATTATTTTTGAATATAAAATAAAAAACTACATAATAATACTGAGTTATTCAAGTTTCTAACCATAAATAAAATAAATAAAGCATAGAAAGCAAACATGTAGTACCTGACTAGAATTGAATAAAGCTAAAATTAATAAAACATATTTTAAACATAACTATAGAAAATATAAAAAGAAATCACTATAATTTTACAAACTAAAAAGTTAATGGAACTATCACTTTGAAAAATTAATATACTTTGACATAATAATGAAATATCCTTCAACATTTGATTTGCAAGCACACACACACACACAAAAAAAACCAGAAAATCTGAAGTGGGTCAAGTTCATTTTGCATCTATCCATATTTTTATGATATTTTATTTTTACTTTGCAAAGGTAATCATCTATTTCAGTAAACTCATCTTTGTTGAAAGACATATTGCTCTTCATAGAAAGATCATAAATCAGCTCAAACTCTATTGGTTTAATTAGAGCTTTATTGTGCTTGAAACAGATGTATATCAACTAAGTTTCTACTGTTAATATTTAAGATACTACTAAATTCTATTAATTTTTTCTTTGTCCCAAATGAAAATTTTTCTTTCACATTGGGGTACTTATTCCTTATGCACTCTCTCTTCCAGTATGTCCTTATATGATCCCTGTAGTACTTAGAAAGGTTAAATTGGATCATTGTTCCATAGCTGTCATTTTTAATCTCTTCTTTTTAACTGTTTTTGCCTCTACAGTAAATTTTTAGTAAAGTTATTTAAATTGTCCTTTACCACAGTAATCTGTTTATCTTCAGTATCCAGGAACATTTAGGCTATTTTAAGTACATTCCCCTCCCACTCACTTTAACCTCACCACTTACTAAGAAGTCTTCTTTCCATGGAGATAAAAACTTATGTTGAACTTTTATGATTATCCTCTCTTTTATTTATCTATCTAGCAGAACTCCATAGACTGAAGCAATCCTGAACAATATTTTATAAATAACTTAGTAATTTATGTTTTGTTAATAATTTACATTTTCAATGGAACCAGGGAAATAATTATTCTATATATACCAAACTCACACTACCATTTTCCATGATGTTCAGACTTCATTTTCATCTAGATTGAGAATATTTTTATAAAGTAATATGTCAAAATTAAAATTAGTGTATGGTATTATTATTTCATAATCATATTACATGTAGGCTGTTTTTCTATTTTTTAGTTTTAGAATTTGTGCTGTTTTACTAAATTATTGCTTTATATTAATATTAATTATTCCTATAAGTAAATTAAATTGAAAATTGACATTATCATGTTGATCCAACATTATTTCCTATAAAAATCTTTTAAAATATTTTTCATATATACTATGCTTTAAAATTTTGTTTTTAAGTCACTTGAAATATAAGTTTCAAGCAATGTTTTATATCATTTTTTTAGCTTTTATCACAATAGGTCCCACCATATCTATGGACCTAAATACACCCTTCTTTATACATTCTTTTAATCACTAAATTAAGAAAAATGTTATCTATTCATTTTCTTTTACAAAAATGTGGTTGAGTCACCTTAAGAACCCTCCTTTGATCAACACTATTGCTTTTTCTGCTATATTCTAGAGTGTAGAATAATAGTAATATGAATAGTAGTAGTAGTTGTAGTAATTACAAATCTCAAAATTCCTATAATAATATTAATTTTTACACTCTGTAGCTTTGAGTTTAAGATACCTTGATAGTTTCATTATTTTAAGACATACATACTTTATCTGATTTGATTTTTTAATGTTCACTACATTCCTATATTTCCACATTTTTTTTTTGTTCACATCATTTTTCAAAGGATTGATGTGCATCTTTGAATATGTAATTTTGGTAAAAGGTCACTGAAATATACACATACTCTGAGATCTTCCATGATGAAAATTATAATTTTCTGTCTCTTGTCTGGAAGCCCTATTCAACTGTTTATACACCTCTTAATTTCCAACCACTTCTCCAATCAGTAAAAAGTATAGATGAATAGTAGAGAGCAGCAATTCTGCTACTGCCTATTTTCAAATCCAAGAAAATTTCTTAACACTGTTAGGTCTCAGAAACTCTATCATTAAAAACTGACCTCACAGATCCACAGTAGGGATGAAGTGAGGTGGTATTACATAAACCACTCAGACCCACACCTGGCTGTATCTGTACTGCATTGTAGAGTTTACTTTCCTAGCTGTTCTCCTTCATTGCTTGAGACATTTGCAGATAATCTGATTTATGCTTGCATGTCTTCTTTGAATATTCAGGATTCTGTCTTTATTTGTGAGATGCAGTAATTTCACCTGCATATGTCAAGGTTTTACATATTCCTCAAGGTTTACTTAATCCATGTATTGTAAAATTCATGACTTAGATTTTTACTTAGAAAATTTGACTTAGGAATTTTGCTTTCAATTTCTCTGCTTCCTTCTTTCTTTTGCTTATCATATCTTCTATAAAATGTACATATTCACCAAATTCCACATATTATTTCTTCTATTATTGCTATTATCATTGTAAAATAATATTGTACTCAACCCTGTATTGGAAGCAGATTATTTCAAGTTTATGCTTTATATCACTAATTTATTTTTAACATGAATGTGGGATTTTTAACTTAATGATATGTCAATTTTAGTTGTACTATCCCATAAACACTTTCCCTATAATATTTACTTAAATCCTCCAGGTACTTTTTTAATTATTTTTAAGTTGGCAATTTTACTAACTAATTTTCAGAAATTAATGGAAAATTCAAATATAGGCCCAAAACATTTCTATTATTGTTTTAAAAAATACTTTAAATTGTTTTTATAATTTCTCTATTTTTAATATTTATTATTATAATTTGAATAAATTAAATTTAAAATAAACTGATATAACCTTAAATTGAAATTTCTAGACAGTATCTTTACTTTCATAATATACCATAAAAATGCAACTATCTATGGTTATACATGTTGAATATGGCAGTCAGGGTCACAAAGTAAAACCTAAGAATTTATGTAAACAAAAATTTATTTGCTACATTTAGAGACTTTTCAAGTCTTTTAAAAGGTATAAGCTCCTCAAAGTCTTAGATCATCATTAAATGCAGTGTTACCATGGAAGCTCAGCGATTACTGCCTCTCTTTTCAAACAATCTCTGTTTCCCTTTATGGATACAGATGAGCCTGTTCTGAAGGCTTCAAGTTTGAGTCATAAACATCATCAGGTCACTACAGATCTGTGCCTTCAGAGTTTATTCTCATTTAGCCTTTCATTCTGTCTCTGTGATTTACATACCACCTAACTGGCCAAGATTCTTCCAAGGATTCCCTGTATAAATTAGTTATATGGATTTCTTTTCTTTGAATTTTGCAATTATGACAAGTGTTTTTAACAGATATTAAAATAAAATAAAAAGCTATATTTTAAAATTAAAAACATATCTATGAAAGGAACGTATGCATAAATTATTGAGTACTTTTACTATTTATTTTATTCATATTTTACAGTTTCAACCAGTTTCAATTAAGTTCAATTGAGAAATCCATTTTTGATAACTGACCACCCTCTTCAAATCATTATAAGAATATGTTGCATTTAGCTTCAGTTTTTCAAATGAATTTTTAAAAAATGACAAATTTTATATGAGCCATGCTATCTGCCTAGCTTTAATTTGATTCATTTTTCTAGCTGTACTATCCTTTCACACATTACATACTGTGCATTTGGAAAATTATTGTGTATAGGCTGCATTCCTGAGAAGTTCCTGCTGATAAGCACATTTAGAGTTAATTCAAATTTCAGTTTTATTTCTTTTAAAGGGTATGCTAGAGTATAATGAGAAACACAATGGTTAAGATAAGTTTGATAGCTTTAATGAAATCATTCTCTCTCCCAGTGACCCTGAAGGTGTCCTAAATTACTCTTCTTGATGGTGCATGTCAATAGGAATAAGAGCAATAATTGTGCCTGATGGCCCATTTCTAGTATAGCTTCAACAAGAATATCCCACAAGGTTTGAAGGTCTTTTTATTACTCTAAGTGAAATCAATAAACAAATTAATTCTTTTTCTTTGAATCTTCACTCACTTTCAGAAGTAGGTTGCACTAGCTGAATAAAGATTTCCCCCTGAAAAGTTTGGACTAATAAAACAGCATTTGAAAATTTTCAAGCATGGTGCCTAATATATATGATATACACCGTGAATATCTTTTTTTTTCTTAATAATTTCTCTTTTCATTTTCCCCCAATAATGTGTTAAACTGGAATAAAATATAGAAATAAAGAAAATATATAGTAAATTTTCAATAATAGATTGTTTTTCTTTTTGTCATATTTATGTATAACTGTTTTATTAAAAAAAAGTAATGAATTGCTTAATTGTTAATGAATGATTCATCTCTGTGGGTCCTGACAGATAATAGAAGGCTCAGTCAAAAGCAGTAAGGGATCACTATAAAAATACAGAGAAGGTAAGGGGAACCACTAGTGTGAGATCAAGGAGGGCCCCAGGGCAATCACAGCTGGGAAGCATTATCACCACTATGCCCAAGTTGGCAAGAGTAGAGTGGTTTCTAGGAGTCAAAAAAGATCAGTTTAGAGAAGACAGCCTCTCAGGAATTGGGAACTTTGACAGAAAAGACAGACACTCTCCAGGGACAAAACAGGAAAAGACCCCAGAAAACCAAAACACAAACATGCACAAAAAAACAGTCTCACTTCTGGTCTTTTTGTTGATAGTGTTCCTCACTGACTGTCTCCAACAAAAAATTAGAAGGCATAAAAACCCATTGGTTCAGTGATTCTTAGCCTGGCTTCTGGAGCAGAAAGGAGTAGATCTCAAGGTGCAAATAGAAAACGTTTAGTGTGAGCCCTTTTGGATTTGATTTTTACTGTAAAAGAGTTTCTTTTCTCTGAAGAATTTGGAAGGTAGTCCTCCTTAAGAGTTCAACTGCTGTCATTAAACTTAAGTGTTTAAACACAGAATTAAATACATAATTAGATGAATATGTGTGATTTGGAAAAGTAGAATAAATGAATAACAAATTAATTTAAATAAATTTAAAATTTGAGAAAGCATTTTGAGGGATATGAAAAAAGAAAATGTAAGATTAAACTAGAACAATTGCTAAATTAAATATAAAAAGGTTATGAATCATTTCCAAAGTTATGATTATTCTTTAGGTGTTTATGGTTATCTACATTTCTAAGATATTTTATAGGGCATTTTATTATTGAGAATAATTTTATAATTTATGAGACTTTTAAGAGCATAATAGGTTTAAATCTTTTGTAAATTTTCTTATTTTTATACAACCAAGGAGATGATGTGATTCATTTTATTAAAAAAATCTTTTGATTTAAGATGTAAATGAGATGCTAACCTTGATTAATTTTTATTTATTAGATGTAGGACAATCATTTGTATTTGTATTTTTAATTTGATATAATGTTGTTATGGATTTTATTGTTTATATATATTGGCTATATAATCCTTTAAGAAGATTTTATTGTGACTCATTAATATCAGACTTTACCATGAGACTAACTTGGACAAAAAAAAAAAAGAATAAAAATGATTTGCACCACTTCTAAGCATAAGCTTAAGAAACTCAAATGCTTCTTCAATTTTGTCTCAAGCTTTCCCTCCATAACAGATTTAAGAAGACACAGCCACCATGTTACGCCAATGAGAAATGAACTGTGTGGAGGTAAGTTACCAAGATCTGGGGGTTGTTAGTTATGATAGCAGAAGTGAGTGAAAATTCAGTGATTGAACTCATGTATCTTTAATAATGTTTAAACTTTGTTTGACCATAAATCACTCAGACAGTAAAGAATAATACTGAAGTATTCATGAAGACTGAAGGTTATAAAGTATTATCATGTGAGGACTAAAAATGACTAGTTAACATAAAGAAAGAAAAGAAAGTCATGACAGCAAAAGCTTCTACTAAGACCATTCAAGAAATATTTCATAGATGGAGAGACATACTATATTAAATGCACAATGTTAAATTATACACATATATGTATAATATTGCTTGTATTTAATATATATATATACATTATTTAATGTAATATATACACAATATATATGCATTGTGTATATATTATATATAGTATATATACAGAACATTGTATATACTGTATACATATTTGCATATATATGTACTAAAACCATATTTTCTGATTTTTTAAGTCATTATTTTTAACCAGGGATTAAACCAAGGGTATTTAACCATTGAGGCACATCCCTAGACCTTGCTAGTTCTTGCTAAGTTACTTAGTGCCTCACTAAGTTGTTGAGACTGGCTTTGAATTTGCAATCCTCCTACTTCAGCCACCAGAGTTGCTTGGACTACAAGTGTGTGCCACCATACCAGGCCATTTTAAACCAATTTTTAATGTAAAATTCAAATAAACTGAACTTAAGGGATGCCTAAATCACAAATAAAAACTACAATTCAAAATGTGTTGCTGGTGAGCTTAAATATGTAAGACAACAGTTACATAGAAAGCAATGTGCTAAGAAGTATGGAAATTAAAAATTAGGTAGTTTCATATAGATTTGGGAAAATAATTCATGCACACCAAAGTGAAGTGCTAACAGAATTAGAGAATTTAAGATTCTCAAAGAGAGAAGTAATGTGTCTACAACGAAAGAAATAATTGTAAAATCAAATAGGATATTAAAATAATTGCAGCTCTAAAGCAATAGATATTGTGGATATTGTCAGTGATATTTAGGCAAACACATATAATTTGCAAATCACTTTTTGAAGGGTTTAGAGCAGTTAAAAAGGTCCTCTGACATTTGAGCAGAGATCTGAATGAAATAATAGTTCCATTCTATTATTTAGGGAAAGTTTTTCAGAAAACTGCAGAATTAAATACAAAGATCACAAGTCAGAATATGAGTTATTGGCATTGTATAAATAAGACAAAACTTGTCTGATTGAGATAAAATAATAATTAAGAAGATAATTCTATGCTGGTATTATTATTTCTATGTCAGCTGTGCTATTCAGAATAGTGTCTAGTGTTGGCTGAAGATTAGTCTATTATTTGATCTATCATCTGTATCAAAATTCTCCCTGTCTGAAAGAAGATTCCTTTTGTAGACCTTGACTGCACTTGTATCACAGCCTTTATTTATTATTCATCTATGATAGCCATTACCTCACCTTACCACAATCACTGGGTGAAAGCATGTATTGACATAAACAACTGTGAATTTAAAATAATTTGAATAACATATTCTTCTCATCGTGTCTTGCATAGACAGTATACAATGAAAATGTTTACTAAAATGTACTAGTATTTTCAGAAAATCAATGAAAAGTTAGCCCTGTATTTAACATTCACCTCTCCTCTTTTGCCATGAATTAATTTTGCAAGAGAGCTGAGGAAAAAAGACCTAGGTTTAATTCACATGACAGGAATCTAAATCTGATCCAGTAGCCTTTTCTCCTGTGTTGCTTAGTGAGCCATGTAGTAGGTACTTTCATGGGAGTGGCTGGAAGAAGTTCCTGAACTGATGAGCTTTTCCCTTGAGGAGTCACTTTAAATGGTTGGAGCTTTGGGCTATTAAAAAAAAAAAAAACGTATTTTCTTTACTCTGGATTCCATAACTCTTCCCTGTTGTTCCTTTTCAAAATTTCATATTCCTAAATGATCCTCTGTTCACAGAGATTATTTTGGTTGTTGCTCTATTTGCTGGCCCTTTGATCTCTTCATCTAATGACAAAGAAGCATCTGAATATATGCAAGGAAAAAAAAATCTTTCTTATCCTGGAATTTACTTTTCTAGGCTCAAAGATACAAGTGATTTTTAAATTCTCCCCCTTAGCTTTTTTTTTTTCATTTTACTATTAACTTATAGCCCATTTCCATCCCCAAATTTTAGATCTGAAAGAAACTGTAAAGTTGATTGTTTTACTTTCACTCAAAAAACCCAACTGTAGGCAAGCGATAGGTCATTAGGTGAAAATGTGCTACAATTTTACAAATATAAGGCATTATTTTTAAAGTTTTGGCACAGATATTTTTTAATTCATCCTTTTCATTCATGCATTACTTTACTAGTCTATCAAATGTGTATTCAGTGCCTGTCACATGTCCAACCCAGTCCAAATGTTGTGATTATAACAATTAGATGGGGTTCATAGCATTAATAAGGGTAGGAAGAGCTTAGGGACAGGTGTCAGTGAATAGTATACATGCCAAGCAGTAACCATGAAAATATAAGCCAAAGTTTTCAGGAGAGCAGCTCAATGTAAAAGCAGAGAACATTTCTGAGAAATTTATACCTCAGCCACAGCTTAAAAGATTAATGGGACTTTTAAAATGATGGTAAATGATGGCAAAATGATGATAATCATTTTAAGTAGTCAACAGCATCAATATGTCAGTAATGGTGTGATCTTGCTGCTAGAAGGTAAGATTTGAGCCAGAACCTAATATAAATAAATAAATAGATAGATAGATAAATAAATAAGGGTGTAAGCTTTGAAATTCCAGATTAAGAAAAGTTAGTTTGGGAATGGGTTTAGGGAATGAAAGACTGAGTCAGTCAAAGTATTTGCAAACTTCCTAAGTGTAAATGCTTCCTCCATGGTTTACTTAATCACCAGCTGACTAAATTCTTAAAATATTTTACAATCAGTTCTTCTCCTCCACAGGTGCCAATTAAACTTGATTTAACATTTTATAAGTTACAATTTCCTTATTTATATAGTATAATAAAATATTCCTACTCACATAGTTGAAATGAACGGTGAGATATATTACATACTTGCTCATAGTAAACTAGCAATAAAAAGTAATTGGTACGTATAATCATGTTTTTCCAGATTGTATATATGTATGAAATCTGTTAGAAACTTATAGGCTTTTAGTTTCTTAAAATTGGTCTTATTTTGTTGTTTCTCCATTACATATGTCCTTAAGATAAAAGCTAAATGACGAACCATTTGGGATTTTCAATATGTCCTGGAGAAACTAGTTTTTTTCAAATCTATGCTAGCTCTAAGATTGTATCCTACTTAGGCATCCATTTTTTTTTCTTTATATACATGTTGTATTATATATAATGTATTTACTTTGACTCTGTGGCTCAATCTTTCATTTCCTAAACCCACTCCCAAACTAAAGATTGAGTTTTCAAAACTATTGCTCATTTGTTCAAGTACATAATGATAAGTGGCCAGCTGGAGATATGAAACTATAACTTTCTCTCCAAATCTCCAGGATCTTAGAGTTTATAGTATTTCCTAATAAACCAATATAACTGTTCTACACCAGGACACATACCTGTAATCCCATTGGTTTGAGAGGCTGAAGCAGGAGGATTGAGAGTTCAAAGCCAGACTCAGCAAATTATATATAATTTTTGGCTTTTTTTGAAGAAAAAAATCTTTAGATTGTGAAAGCAAGATTATAAATTTTCATAGCAATTCAATTAAAGTTTAAAAAACATTATCTCACTTTAGTAATTAAGTAATACAAGGTTTTATTAGAGTCCAAAAATGACTCTACTACAGAACAGAATTCAATGTTATTTAAAGATTTCTAGTCATTATTATGTACTTTATGAAGCAAAAATCTTTTTTTTTCAAGTTGTTATGTGCCTAACACCTCTACAGTTGCCAATTTGATACTTTCACAAATAACAAAACACTTAGCAGAGATCATAAAGGCTATCGTAAAACTATACTACCTGTGGCTTTAATAAAACTAATTTAGTAAAACAGAAGATCATCATTATTCCATTTATTTTATTGTTCTACAACTATAATATTTTTGTTCATATTTAGTATATTTCTTCAAGATAATTGTTTGGTTTTTTTTACTCGTTCATAAAACTCATGTAAGTATTTGTCCGTTATACATAATTTTTGCAAGAGATGTGAAAATATTATGATAGTACACAGTGAAAGCAGCTGTTTTAGAAAAATTTCCAGTTGCATTTTCATTTGAGAAACTATCTTATAAGGAGTATGTGTGTGTGCATATTAATTAAGTTTTACTTTTATCTTGGGAGGTATGAGAAAGGAAACTTGGCCAAATAATGATAATTTGTAATGACAAAGTATTACCAAAGAGAGTATATAGATATAAATTGAAGGTTAAGAACAAGTAGGGATTTTCCTATAAGATTTTAAATATGTGTGATACTTATCTTTTAAAATTGTGGCTAGTGATCTATTTATCTATTTTATCATCTTCTTATCTATAATATGTCTGTTGATGAGGCTGGCTTTGTAAAAGAAATATATGAACAATATATCTTGAAAAGAAATTGTTGTTTAAAACTAAAACTAATTATATTTAGTTCTACACTCCTGGGTTGTGGCTTTGTTCATAGCATTGGGACATTTTATTTAGAGACAGGGTCTTACTGAATTGCTTAGTGCCTCACTTTTGCTGAGACAAGCTTAGAACTCACAATCCTCCTGCCTCAGCCTCCCAAGCTGCTGGGACTATAGGCATACACCACCATGCCCTAGGGCATTGAATCTCTATGAATAAAACCAAGTGACAGCTAAAACTCCCCCTTTCTAATATTCCAACTGCCACATCCTGGACTTTGACAGGGTTACAAGGACCATTGATCTCATCCCATTTTCACTACCCCAAGTGCTTTCATGAACTTTGTTTTTGCCCTCCAGGCTACATTTTGCAGTGATCAACTTAATTATAACATAATTAACCCCCAAGAATTTGAACATTTTCATATTTTGTACACCTTTTAATTTTTTCTCTGATTCTGCCCTTTACATCTCATATCAAATTGTTCCTCTCTGCTTGCTAATCAGCAGCTACTGTTTATCATCATATGATTACAAGCATGCTGTGTTTTGTTTTCTGCACTAAAAATAAAAAAGCAAAAACCTGAAGTGCCTTTATCTTTTCAGTTTCTGATCTACAACTTTATTTTCTTTTATATCAAATGCTCTTGGATGCTGGGAGCCATTAGCCAAGTAGGTATGACAATTTCCTTGCCAGCGTACCCCATGTTGCTGACATTTTGCAGTGACATTGAATGTAGGTGACCTTGCTCAAGGACCAGGGCGGATTAGGGTGTTCCCGGTTTAAGATAATCGGGTTTAGGGCGTTCCCAGTTTAGGTTCCAGGTTTAAGGTTTAAGATTATTCCTGCTGGGAATAGGGCGTATCCTGCTGCCTGAGTTCCCCTTGAGTTCTCACGGGATTCAGACAGTATTCTTTGGGAGATAGAAGCCCAGTGGACGTGGATTTGGGCAGAGAACGTGGATTTCCCCAGAACGTGTTTGTAGACGGCTGGTGTGAGTTCGGGAATAAAGAGTTGCTGTTTGAATCTACAAGCTGTGTGGTGGCTCGTGATTGTGTGCCCAGCCAGACTGCGGCATTTGTGCCCAGCCAGACTGAGGCATTTGGCGGCTCCTACGGGGAACTTCTGAAGCTTGGAGGTAAGTGAAATTGCTCACCCCTGAGGAAGAGCGAAAGAATGGGTGACCAATTCAAAAAACAATGTGTTATTGTTTTGATTTATCTTGTTTTTGTTTCAAGCTGCCTATCCCTAGAAATTTCTCAGGCAAACTGGAAAAAATGGTTGACTAAAGGTTTGAAGTTTGTTGGCCCTGAGGAAGAGAAAATTGATACAACGATTTTTTATTCCGTTTTTGTTTCATTCAGTTTCGGTTTTGTTTTGTGTTATCTTATTGGGTTGCATTATCTTTATAGTAGATTAGAAATTAGTAAAAAACAAACCGAAAAGATGTTAAGTAAATTGTTAGAGGTTCAGACCATGGAGAAAGACATTTTAGATCAAGCAAAAGAGAAGGTCTCTCGAGCTAGTCAGACGGAGGAAGAAAATTTAAAGGAAAAGGGGTTGTTAGGAAAAAGGCCACAACAGGAGGCTGTTACTAACTCCGTTTTATCACAAGAGGGCGTAATTCAACCAACAGCCCCACCGATGGAGACAGCTGAGTGGCCCTCAAACCCCATAGTTGATAAATGGGATCCTGAGACAGGACCTCAAAGATTAGCATGCCCTGTACTTGAACAGGTAGGAGGACAGCGAATTCACTGTGCTTTAGATTTTAAAACAGTGAAGCAGTTAAAGGAGGCTGTAACAACCTATGGTCCCCAAGCTCCCTTCACGGTAAGCATGGTCGAGTCCATTACTAACTTGGACATGACGCCAGCAGATTGGGCTAGCATGTGTAAATCTGTACTAAATGGAGGACAATATTTGTTATGGAAGGTTGCCAATGAGGAATTTTGCACGGAGACAGCTAGGCGAAATGCAGCAGCCGGTTACCCTCAAAGAAATCTAGATATGTTGTTAGGAAAAGGACCTTATGAGGGTCAATGGCAACAAATTGAATATGATCCTGCTATATATGCACAAATTGCTGCAGACGCAGTTAGGGCAAGGAAGACTTTACAAGGACATGGAGATTTACAAGGTCAGCTATCTAAGGTAATACAGAGAGCTAATGAACCTTACGCTGACTTTGTAGATAGGCTAATTCAAACGGCTGCCAAAATTTTTGGGGATACAGAACAAGCAATGCCATTAATAAAACAACTGGCTTATGACCAAGCAAATCGTTGCTGCAGAGAGGTTATTAGACCATGGAGACATGAAGATTTAAACACATATATTAAATTATGTAGAGATATTAATGAACAAGGGCAAGTCTTGGCAGCTGCAGTACAACAGGCTTTAGATGCCAGGCCAAAAACATGCTATGATTGTGAACAAACAGGACATTTTAAAAGGAATTGCCCCATAGGAGGAGGGTTTAACAAAAGTAGGTATCAAAGGAATAGAATACCGGGTATTTGCCCACGATGCCATAGAGGGAGACATTGGGCTAATGAATGCCGTTCTCAAACCACCATAGAGGGTACTCCCTTATCAAAAAATGGACAAAGACCAGGTATTTATCCACGATATTGTGGAGAAAGGCATCAGGCTCCATTGCCAAAAAACGGACAGGGGGGCCCAATGCTCTGGGGCCCACAACCACAAATCTACGGGGCAGTGGAGGAACCCAGCAACACCATCAGGCTAGTGCCCAGGACACATTGTCCATTAAATCCCTCATCAGACAAACCCGAGGGAGCGCAGGGTTGGACATCTGCGCCTCTGCCAGAGCAGTATTAACTCCAGAGATGGGAGTTCAAATCATTCCCACAGGAGTAAAAGGACCTCTTCCCCAAGGAACAGTAGGCTTATTATTGGGACGTAGTTCATCTACATTAAAAGGACTTATGATAAGTCCTGGGGTAATTGATCCCGATTATGTAGGTGAAATAAAAATTATAGCTAGTTCTCCAAGAGGTATATCAGTAATTTCACCTGGAGATAGAATAGCACAGTTGTTAATAATACCCAGCCTACATAATAAATTTCCTAGTCATAGTGTAGAAAGAGGTTCCAGGGGATTAGGCTCCACAGGTGTAGATTGGGCTATGTTGTCTTTAAATTTAGATTCTCGCCCAATGCTAAAACTAAATATTCAAGGTCATGAGTTTAATGGGCTACTGGACACAGGAGCTGACCTTAGCATCATATCTCGTCAAGAATGGCCAAAACATTGGCCATTACAACAAGCCACTCAAACGCTTCGAGGCCTAGGAGTGGCGACTAATCCCCATAGAAGTTCTATGATATTAGATTGGAAGGATCCTGAAGGATGTGAAGGAACTATACAGCCATATGTATTGGATCATCTTCCTATAAATTTATGGGGACGAGATGTCCTAGATCAATTAGGTTTGACATTAACAAATAACATCAATCCTAATGCGCCCACTACTAGGGCTAGACAAGGCTTTAGGAAAGAAAAAAGATTAGGAAAACAAGGGCAAGGTATAGCAGCACCAATACAAATAGATCAAGGAACAGACAGACATGGGTTGGATTTTCAGAAAGGGCCACTGAGACAATCAAAATTACTTGGAAATCAGAAAGACCAGTGTGGGTTCCTCAGTGGCCCCTGACTAAAGAAAAGATACAAGTAGCCCATGATCTGGTCAAACAACAATTAGCGGAAGGACATATACAACCTTCCATATCTCCCCATAATACTCCCATTTTTGTCATCAAAAAGAAATCTGGTAAATGGAGATTATTGCAAGATTTAAGAGCCATTAATAATGAGATGGTTATTATGGGACCTGCTCAATCAGGGATTCCTCAATTGTCTGCTTTGCCAAAAACCTGGCATGTTTTATCTATAGATATTAAAGATTGTTTTTTTTTCAATTCCAATTCATCAGGAGGATAGTCCACGTTTTGCATTTACTAGCCCTGCATTAAATCATGAAGGTCCTGATCAGAGATATGAATGGAAAGTACTCCCTCAAGGGATGGCTAACAGTCCAACTATGTGTCAAATATATGTTAACAAAGCAATCCAGCCACTTAGAAATCAAAATCCTGAACTACAAATATTTCACTATATGGATGATGTATTATTGGCACATAAAGATAAAAACATATTGCTGGAATGTTATGCCACACTTACAAACTTATTAAAAAATTATAATCTAGAGATAGCAATAGATAAAGTACAATTAAATTTTCCAATTAATTATTTAGGAGTTCTATTATCCTCAACCATGGTCCGTCCACCAAAAATTCAAATACGAGTAGATCAACTCAAATCACTTAACGACTTTCAAAAGTTATTGGGAGACATAAATTGGATAAGGCCTTATCTAGGTATACCAACAGGAGAGTTGGGACCTTTATTTGATATTCTAAAAGGTCCATCAGATCCAAATTGACCCCGCATGTTAACTCCTAAAGCAAGAAAGGCATTAAAAATTATTGAAACATATATGGAAAATATACATTTGGATAGAACTGATATAAGTTTGCCTTTATTATTTATTGTACTACCAACAAAAAATATTCCTACAGGAGTATTTTGGCAAGAGGTCCATTATTGTGGATGCATTTATCTTATTCTCCTAACACTATTCTTACTAGGTATCCTGAGGCTGTAGGACAATTAATACTCAAAGGAATAAAAGCAGCGAAGGGAGTGTTTGGAATTTCTCCCAATAAAATTATTACTCCATATACTATGGATCAAATTGATGAGTTAGCTAATGAGTTAAATACTTGGGCAATAATCATGTGTAAATCTAATGTTTCATTTGATAATCATTTACCATCTAATCCTTTGTTGTCTTTTTGGTCTAAGCATCCTGTAGTTTTTCCTAAAATGACAAGAAAAACACCTATCATGAATGCTCCAAATATATTCACTGATGGGTCTAATAATGGTACAGCAGCAGTAGTTACCCCAGATCGAAATTTTACATTTTTAGTACCCAAACAATCAGCTCAAAAGGTAGAGCTTAATGCAGTTTTACAAGCTTTTTTGATGTTTAAAGATTCTGTATTTAATTTATTTTCTGATAGTCAGTATGTAGTTAATACTATAGTATCTCTTGAAGATGCTGGTAGGATTTCCCCTTCTTCTACTGTTTTCTTTTTGTTTTCCACTATACAAAGTCTAATCTGGGACAGAAAAGATCCATTCTTTATAGGACATATTAGGGCACATACAGGATTGCCTGGAGCCCTTAGTTTAGGCAATGATTTAGCAGATAAAACTACACATGACATACATATTTTCTCTACATTTGAAGAAGCTACAAATTTTCATAAAAGGTTTCATGTTAATGCTAATACTTTACAAAAGCGTTTTAAAATAACTAAGGAACAAGCCAGACATATAATAAAACAATGTCAAAATTGTGTGACATTTTTACCACAAGTTAATCTTGGAGTCAATCCTAGAGGACTGATACCTAACCATATTTGGCAGATGGACATCACACACTTGCCAGAATTTGGAAAATTAAAATATTTACACGTTACAGTTGATACTTCTTCTGGATTTTTGATGGGCTCCCTTCATGCCGGAGAAAAAACTAAAGATGTTATAGCTCATTGCTTACAAAATTTTGCCACTGTGGGCATTCCTAAACAGTTAAAAACCGATAATGGTCCTGGCTATACCTCTACCTCTTTTAAACAATTTTGCTCATCATTTGGTATTACTCATATAACAGGAATCCCATACAATCCACAGGGACAAGGCATAGTTGAAAGAGCTCATCAAACTATTAAAACATACTTATTAAAGCAAAAAGAGGGAATTGGAAGGGGGTATATATCCCCCAAAGATAAACTTAAAATAACGCTTTTTACTCTAAACTTTTTAAATTTGGATTCATCAGGACTTAGTGCTGCGGAAAGGCATATGTATCCAAAAAATGTACATAAGCCTAAAGTACTTTGGAAAGATATTCTAACAGGACAATGGAAAGGTCCTGACCCAGTGATTGTCTGGAGTCGGGGGTCTGTTTGTGTTTTTCCACAGGGAGAACAGCAGCCAATTTGGATTCCAGAGAGATTAACTAAAACAATTTCTACAGATCGAAAAGAAGATGATTTGACTCAAATCCATAACAGCTGATATCCAGAACTCCAGCTTGGCCATTCTTACATCTGCGACAGTGATTAACCAGGATGCTTTTTTCAATAGCTATTTTATTATTGCATTTTTCTACATCATAAGGTTCTATTTTTATTTTTTGAGCTCATAAAAACCTAGGTAAATGTTTTTCTGATCAGTTTTATTTTTTGACTGTGGAGTTTTTAAACATTGCAATGGAGATTTCACCCAGGTAAAGCTACAAGGCCTTTACTATTATGTGTTGTACGTTTGTGTACACTCTTGTGTTTTATGTTGTATGTATGTGCGTATGTCCATATTTCTTATATGAGGAGCACTCATGAAAAAATGGATCCGAATTATTATTATTATTTTTTTTATTCACATGATTTAAATGGTTTAATTTAAATTAGGTAAACAGCTGTTAAGGATTGTTTTTAAAGGTGGTTAACAGATCTGTTTGTTTACTAATTTAAATTAGGTAAACAGCTGTTAAGGATTGTTTTTAAAGTAGGTTAACAGATTGTTTGTTTACTTTCACCTTTCCTTTTCATTATATTTAATAATTCTTTTCAGGATAATGTCTCTTTAGCATCATTGCCAGAATTCCTATCTTCATCCCAGTGCTGGTGAAGACAAAGATACAACCAGACTACAGCTTCTATGATAGCTATCATAGTAAACTGTATAAACTGATGCATCAATGAATATAACTCAACAAGTAATGCTCAATCAAGGAGTTAACTTACTTTGGGAGGAAACGGATTTTGGGAGGAAATGGACATATTGATAGATTCCTCCGCTTTGAACTGCTTGCAGAACTTGCCTGGACTATGTAACTATCGTTTGGTGCAGCGAATTGTGGTAATGCTGGCATATCTTTGCTGATGGTGTCACTAGTGATGCAATTTTTATTTCCTTGCTAGCGCACCCCATGTTAATTGTGATAGTGCTGACATATCTTTGCTGATGGTGTCACCAGGATTCAATTTTTCCCAAGGAGCCGTCAATTGGCTTGGTGTCGTGGCATTTCTGTATCCTCCTCCCTTCTGCTAGTGATGGTCTAAAATTTGGGGGCCAATGGCTATATGCTGGACTGGTAGTCAGTGACAGGTATGATCCAATTGCAGTGGTATCAACCTAAGACAGAAGGCTGACGCCTAAAGGTCAGTTTTCCGATGACGGGTAAGAACCATATGTTGAATTGGACAACCTACCAGGCACGGTCCTTAAGCCACATTGCTTGTTGTTTAATTAATCAGAAGGGGGGAGATGCTGGGAGCCATTAGCCAAGTAGGTATGACAATTTCCTTGCCAGCGTACCCCATGTTGCTGACATTTTGCAGTGACATTGAATGTAGGTGACCTTGCTCAAGGACCAGGTGGATTAGGGTGTTCCCGGTTTAAGATAATCGGGTTTAGGGCGTTCCCAGTTTAGGTTCCAGGTTTAAGGTTTAAGATTATTCCTGCTGGGAATAGGGCATATCCTGATGCCTGAGTTCCCCTTGAGTTCTCACGGGATTCAGACAGTATTCTTTGGGAGATAGAAGCCCAGTGGACGTGGATTTGGGCAGAGAACGTGGATTTCCCCAGAACGTGTTTGTAGACGGCTGGTGTGAGTTCGGGAATAAAGAGTTGCTGTTTGAATCTACAAGCTGTGTGGTGGCTCGTGATTGTGTGCCCAGCCAGACTGCGGCATTTGTGCCCAGCCAGACTGCGGTACTTGGAATTATTGCTTATGTGCATTGCCTGCAATTCTTCTCCCCCTGTTCTCTATTTACTGAATTCTCATCATGTTTCAACCATATTAATCCAGCAAAAAATTTTAGAAAGGCTGCCAATATTTTTTTTTTATTAGTTGCTCCAAGGGGCTGCCAATATTAATGAAATAAATCTCTCAAAACTAAATTCTTACCTGTTTTGACACAGAAATAGAATTTGACACAGTTCATCCTTTTCATAGTCATGAAACACTTTACTCATCAAAGATGGCTAGGTCGTGCTATTGGCTGGAATAACCAAATATCTAAGTTGTTAGTTGGCACCTAAATTGTAAGATATTGTCTTTGACTAACAATTAACCTATAAATTCAGTATGATTCCAAATAAAAGCCCAGTTTCTTTTATTTCATACATATTGTTTTAATTTTGAAACTAATTTTAAGTTTACACAAAAGTTGCAATCTCACTTTCTTACATTAAAAACGTACATAATTATAGTACTCTTGCCCCAAAGAAGTTATCATTAGAAAGATTTCCCACTAATAAATGTGGTTGATAAGCTCTAACAGTGGATGCTAAATTTAGTGGCTAAAAGACTGCAGAGAAACAGAAATAATACTGTCTTCAAGTATTTCCCCAAAGATAATTATCAATTATAAAGAGAAAGTAAATTTACAGTGCAGTAATCTGACAGAAAGCAAATTAACCAACTGATCAAGGTATATCTCACTACTAATAAGACAATATCATAACACTTAAGATATTGCACTAAGAACACAACATCATCTCTGTGATATTCTTGTTAAAAATGCAGAACCTAATTCCAGTTTTGAGAAAATACTGGATAAATTCAGTTCAGGCACATTTCACAAAATAATTGAACAGTACCTTTTGAAAAGTGTCAGGTCATGAAAAACAAGCTGAGTAAATTTTTGAGAGATTTTATAAATTAAAATTTATATAAAGTATGTAAGGTCAAATATTAACCAAGTTCATCTTTAGAAACTGAATAAAGAGGAATTGTGCTCTACTGGATATTACTACAGGAGGAAATTTTTATGCTACAAATAGGAAACTTAACCAAGAGAACAACTGTAAAAAACTTCAGAGCTAAAAGTAAAATCCATGAAAATGTATGACCCTGATCTATAATAAAACACAAAACAAAGGGAATAGAATGCTTGATTTAGTAATGATATGGAATAAGTGACATACTATGAGAAGAAAAGTAAATCTAGATTCTTCTATAGAATACCATAAATAATTATATTTACATTATTACATTATTATATTCATATTATAAATAGTTTTTCCACATTATCTTCTATTAGTTTTATAAGATCCTTATTCTTATAAAACTAATAGAAGATAATGTGGAAAAAATATTTCTGTGACCCTCATGTAGGGAAGGACTTTGTATAAAACCCTGAGAATACATCAAAGTGAATATATTATTTGTGATTGATTTTGGCAAAGTAAAGAATTTCTGTGTAAAAGAATTTCTTAGTAAAAGAATACTAAAGAGGACATGGAAGATAATGGTTATTTCTAAATACCAATGTGCAAATTAGAGATGACAAAAGAAACTACAAATTTACCAAAGCAACAATAAAATACCTCAGTAGAAAACAAAACAGCAAAAATTATGGCAGATGACTTAAAGAAAATAGAAATAGCTTACACACACCAAAATATGCTAAAGATATTAGTGATCAGTTAAATATAAAATTCTAAAACTAAAGAGGTATCACTTTTAAAATAGGAAACTCTGTAACAGAAAGTATTAAAGAAGTAAAGTTGAGAATTTTCATGCTCTGGTAGAGGGGGAGCACAAGGAATTCATCAGGGGTATACCACAGCATTGCTGTGGTAACAAAAAATTTGAAAAAAGCTAGGTGTTATTCTATGGATAGAAATATGGTATATTCTGAAAAAAACAGCTTTCATGTTCCTCCTAACATGAACAAATGTATATGACTATAGTATTTTTTACTTCTCTTTGCTTAGATTATTAATTTTAGGAACTTGTAATTTTGAATTCTTTCTCTGCTACTTTCACAGAGACTCTTCTCCTGAACTCTTTTTTTTTTTTATGTTCATTTTTTTTATTGTTGGTTGTTCAAAACATTACATAGTTCTTGATATATCATCTTTCACACTTTGCTTCAAGTGGGTTATGTTCTCCTGAACTCTTGCTATAGTGTTTTACAATCCAGGAATGTTCTTCTCAAGGAACTGGAAGCAATCCTGGGGTAATTGATCTGAAGTGGGATTATCAAGGGAGATAGTGTCCCTATTTCCTAGCCTCTGTGGGAGGATAGGAGTCCAATTTAGATAAATGTCAGCTAGCAAACTTGGGTACCCTAATCACACTGACCAGTTTTTTCTATAATATCCATCATTACATTTTCAGCAATTCATCATAGGGTTCAAACCTCCCTGCCTTTTTTCCACCCATTTTGCTTATTTTGTTTTTGCTGGTGCAATTTTTCTTTGGTGATGTACCCTGGTGAGAATTTATGCAGTAGTTAGGAACAATGGGCAAGATGTAACTTTAAGATGGCTATGTCTTCAAAGCACAAAGTTTACTGGGAAAAAAGAAAAGTAAGAAATGAAATACATAGTTTATCATTTACATAATGTTGTTCAAGTTAAAAATACATGAACACAAATAATTTATAAGCACTTTGTGAGAATATACACAAAAAGACAACACATGGTACCTACAAAGAGGCATCAACATGTTAGTTTTCTTTATGCTCTCCTAGCTATTTGTTCTTTACATGATGGCCTTTAAAACCTATGGTGATTCAGACTTAATCCTTAGACCTTTTGTTTTCTGTACACACACTCACCCCTTGGTAATATTTTCTATTCTGTGGCATTAAACACTGTGTGTGACCTAATAGTTCACAAATGTACATTTCTGTTCAGACCTTTACTGCCAAATCTAGGATCGGTATCTACTTGTTTACTAATTTCCCATAGGGTTTCTTGGGAAACTTAACATGTTTACAAAATAGTAGCTAATGTCCACTCCTCACAAAGTACAAAAATAAACCCACATCTCTAGCAGTCTTTTAGTTTTCAGAAAAACCTGCATGGTTCTGGTTGCTAAGAGCAAAATCCTTGAACTTTTATAGATTCTTTGAGAAATTTATCCTACCAGGTAGCCAATAATATTGTCTATCTACAATACATATGGAGATTTTGAGGATCTCTTATTACTTTTCATTTCACCTAATTAGGGTCACCTTTATTCCTTGTGCAAATTTCTATCCAGGAGACCCCTAGTGGGTCACCCTGCTCCTATTCTTGATTGGTCCTGAGGATTAAAAAAAAAAAATTAAAAGTTTTTGTAAATTTTCTAAACCCTCTAATGTTACCAATGATCTCAGAACAAAAGTGAAATTTGATGCAATTGCTTTGAATTAACATAAACAAAAAACTTTGCACCAAGGCCAGCTACTTAATTTGTAGGGCACAATGCAAAATGAAAATATGAGACGTCTTCTTTCAAAATCAGGAAAAACACTTTGAAAAATACTTAAATATGAAGCCTTATCTTGCTTTTTCAGCCAGTGTCTCAATTTGTCATGTTTTAAATTTGTTAATTAGTGTCATTCTGTTTTATAATTAAAATTTTAAATTATTACATATATTTTATTGTCCATCTTTATATTGTGCAATGACAGTTTTAATTCAAATTTATAAAGGTATTAAATCATGTGTAGAAACACTAAAATAATGCAATTGACATGTTTTGCTGTTAATTAACGTCACTCTAACTAATAATTTAAAATTTTAATTATGCATAAATTTGGCTGTCTATCTTCATATGTGCAATAGCACTTTTAATTCAAATCTGAAAGTGTAAAAACATTTTCAAAAACATTGAAATACCATAATTCATATTTTATAGCTTGTACACAGATATGTATTTTCATTCTTAATTGAAGAGTAGAAACATGAAAGAAAACTAACTGAACTGTTGATATCACTTCTTGATTTTCTTTCATTCTACCACTCTTTACCTTCAAGTTATTGAGTAAGGAAAGACTGAAAGCAAAAGGAACTATTGATTGTTTTATTTTTCTTTACCTTTCGGTGTCATTGTTTTCAGTGCTCTGTATCCAGGAAATATTGTGAATGTGGTGAAAATAAATGTGGAAGTACTTATGAATTATGTACATTTCCACTGCTTACATGCATGTTCCATTTTCCTATCTGGTTCCATTTACAAAACACAAATGTAATAAGAATATTGTTAAAAATTTTGAGATGGCAACAGTAGAACATTAAAGCAAGCATGAGGCCATTCTGAGCATAGAGCTCAGGTAACTAAAGAGGTTACCTGCCCCAAAAGCCCTCCTTACTCATCCTATTTTCCTCTTCCTCTCAAATACTTTCTTCCAACCACTTGAATTCCTCACTAATCTCTGAATATGGCAAATTTATTACTATTGAGGGCCTGTGAACCAGTCTATGCTATATCCTTCTCAGCAAGACCTTTTCTGACTGTCCTGCTTAATATTGCATTTTCCTTACCTCCAGAACTTCCCATTTTATAATTCTCTTTATTTTTCTCTTATAAAGAGTCTTATCACCATCCACCATATTATGCATTTTAGCTCATTATCTGTCTCCTACTAGAAAGTAAGCTCCATAGTAAGGATGTTTTGTTTTGATATTTGCCTGGTATTCCACCAACAGTAAGAGATTCGATTCTAGAAATTAAAATTATAGCTTAAATATTTCATGTAAAGTATGGTTAGAAGATGTTTCATTCTAAATCTGTAGTAGGAAAAAAAATAGTATTTCAACATGATTAGAAAGCAAATTTTTTTACATTTTCTTAAATGTTACTGTAATCTTTAATGAACATGGTAACAAATCTTTGAGAGGGTCCTTGAATGTGAGCATTTATGGGTAGAATAGTATCATTGTAATCATGTAGCTTCCACTAAATAGATGGGATTAGGGAACTGCAAAGGCAAATGTTTCTACCTTGTTCCAATAGAAATAAATGCCAAAGAGTCATGGCATTGTGCATCGTAATAGTATTGCTCTCAATCTCTTATAATGGGAGAAATTAAGTTAATCTGGAAGGGCACATTCAAAAATAAGAACACAAAGAGATGTTTTCCATACATGTATAGGAAATAAAAAAGATGCCTGCACAGTATGAACATTTTTCATATGCACTGTGCTTAC
The DNA here is from genome assembly GCF_021218885.2 of Marmota monax. Classification (NCBI taxonomy): domain Eukaryota; kingdom Metazoa; phylum Chordata; class Mammalia; order Rodentia; family Sciuridae; genus Marmota; species Marmota monax. The sequence goes on along the minus strand of NW_026694084.1, from coordinate 20,718,951 downwards.
TGTATTATAAGAAATGTATACCACTTTTTACCAGCTGTTCTTTTTCTATAGTCTATATTTACCAATAAATCATTATAACTCAGATGGAAGGAACTCTGAACTTTGTGATACTGTTTTAATTAAGTTGGTTATATAAATAGGGGTCCCATAAGTTAATTATACATACTTGCACATACATACTGTAAGAGAGACCTTTGGGACTTTACAGGTTTTATGGAGAGAAGGCAATAGATTTTCCACATAAAGTAGATTCAAATTCATTATAGATATATCTCAAAAGATAGCAGGCTCCAAAGGACATAAAGGATATATTATCATATATTTTGGGGAATAAGGTAAAGGAGAAATATAACTGTAGGATTTCATTCACTCTATGTGTAACTTCTGTAACAAAATTTAAATTCTCATCACTTCTGTGTTCTCACTTAATGACTGGTTTAATTTGCTTAGATTAATAGTAAGATCCTGCATATACGAGTAAATTCTATATCTTTGGCTCTTCCTTGAAGTAGCTGTTTGCCTCCATTCTATCAACTGCATTCTGGGAATGTATGTCAGCTATCCTTCCTTAAAACCTCACAGAGAACAGTTAACTAATATTTTTTGACTCGTGAATCTTCTTTAAGTTACAAGATAATCAGCAAACAATCAGTTCTGTATTATATTCAATTTTTTTTTCAATATGTGGTTACTGCACGTTGTTACTGAAAGAAAAGTGAACAGTTTGGTTTAAATATCCATAAGAGGGTGCAAAGTCAATATCTAAAAAAGGAACCTATTAAAAACACATATAAAGGGAAATTGCAGTCAAGCAGCTACACCATCTGGGTCATATGAAAATGAGAAGTAGTGATGAGTGTCTGCATGCTGATGGTGCTGCAGACCTAATCAACTCACTGTCTCTCCAAGCAGCCATGTGTACAGATTAATGAAGAAAGGTGACAGAATAAAACTTCCCGCTGACTTACTGTGGATAAGCTATTTTGCTCCATCATTGCCTCAGCTTTGCTTACAGGAGAGGAGGTTCATTCTAGCATGTGCTTATCTACTAATCGTTCTGACTAAATGAACCAAATCTCTTGGTGAAAGGTGCCAGCAACATCTGGTAGCTCTAAATCAGAATCAGTGTGGATAAACACATCCACGTTGCCCCGTACTTTGCGATGATCACAGATCAGCATGCTGCAGCTGACCCGTCACAATGTGACCCTGTGCTACTACTTGATCAGACAGAAGGTACATTTCTCATGGTTTTCGATGCTGATTTCTTATGTCCTATTTTCAGGTTGGTTTCTAAAGTCAATAGAAACAGTTCTTATTGTGTTTCTTTCAGGGGTTGATTCTGTAGCCTAGATAACCACTAGTTATCTCAAACCTAGTCTAAGAATTTTAACAATCATCTCTTACACATAAGATACAATAAAAGACATTAGATGCATTTTAGTAGCTGTGCATTCTAAATGTTTAGTATTTAATGTGTTAAACGTACTTAAATACATATTTAGAATGCTTAATAGAATAATTTCTTACCTGCAAACTTTTGCATTTATTTGAAAATTAATAGAAAATTTAATTATCCTTGAAGTTCAAAATCAAGTAAAGATTTAAATGCTCGGGCATATGGGAATTGAAAGACAAATCTACAAAATTTTAGGGGATCTGAGCTAAGAAGAAATCTAAAATTCTAAAATAATACCTACATGTGTATATAAAGATGTTCAAGTACTTTCCTCCTACCTTGATCAGAGGACAATCGTGATGAAAGGCAGAGAGACAATTGTTCATAAGTTAGTATCAAGCACAGACAATACTGAGATTCAAACTAAAATATATAATATCTTTTAATATTTAAGTTATTAGGTAGTAACTAAAATTATTACTTTCCCATTAGGAAAAATGTCTGTGGTAGAATTTTAGTGTACTCAAACTGTATTTTAAAAAGTAATACCAATAACTTACTTTTTAAAATCACATCTATACTTCTGATGGATTCACAAGAAGAATTCTCATGTATGGACCTTGAAAGTCATTCATAGTAGTGGGGAGGGCTATAATAAATTGTGCCATCGCTGAATTATGAAAAACTTATGGGTTCTGATGGCCCTTAGAAAGAAGGTAAAGCATTTCTTAAAAGTCAATTAAGCAAAGCTTTTTGGTTATCTCTCAAAATTTTCTGTGTTCCACTCTTCTTGAGCTTCAAATTGTTAAATCTTTCTTATTAAATTTCTCTTGAATGTTATGGAGAAGTGGATGAGAAGGAAGACAAGAAAATCAATCAGAGGAGCAGATTCAGTATAGCCTCTCCTGTCTAATCTTCAAATCTAAAATCTTTAGTAATTTTGATGCAGTAATGCCTATTTCTGAAATGAATCATCAATGGGCCTATTCAGAATGGCTCTGTTTGCAAAATAATATTTATAAAAAGAAAAGTAAGATACTATTTAATATGCTATTTAAGTATTTTTCCCAAAATATTTTTATTATCTGATGAGATAGGTAATAATTAACATTTATTCCTATTAACATGATCTTGAAATTTATCAAAATTTGCTAATGCCTAACAAATCTCTTCTTTACTTCATTCACATATATAACTAAGAATTATGTTAAAGTTGCTGTGCATTGCCCCAAAGATATTTTTGCAATTTATTGTATATATGTATGTATGTATGTGTGTATATACACACACACACACACACACACACACACACACACATATATGTATGTGTGTATATATCCACAGATAATAAATACTATAATGAGTGTTAAAAATTGATATTGTTCCAAATGTGCCAGTTCCAGGCAATAGTGAATAAATTAATGAAGATTTGCATTATTGTAATTTAACACTGAAATAAAATTAATCCATTCACTTGTCAATTTATTTAGTAAAACAATTAGCACTTAATATTAATTGTGCTCCAAATACTGGTTTGTTTCTTCAGAAGAAAGATTCTGCTTTCAAAAAATTTCAATCTCGTGGATGTGGGACATAGTTTATTTTTGCTGCTATAACAAAAATGCTTCAGAATGGGCAATTTGTAAATGACAAATTTATTTCTCACAGTTCTGGAGTCTGGGAAGTTTAAGATCATGGCACTGGTGATTTTGCATCTGGTTACAGTGCTCTACTTCAGAGATGGTACCTTGTTTCTGTGTTCTCATAGACAAGGTCAGGAGGGGTGAATTTGTTCCTGCCAATTCTTTTAGAAGGACATTCAGGAAGGAAATGCCCTCATGGCCTAATCATGTCCCAAAGGCACCGACTCTCAATACCTTGGAGTTTACATTCTAATATGAATTTTTGAGTACCACATATATTAAAACCATAGCACTATAAGAAAGACTTAGACTTATAAAGTTGTGACATAAGAACAAATACACTGATATACCCAGAGTATCATGATACCAGTACAAGGCTCTACCTAACCCAAAATATTTAGATGCAATGTAAAAACTTTTACATATTTTAAAAAATACTTAGCTGTGTCTATTTTTTTCTTTTCTTTTTTACCTTCTGTAAGCTGAAATAAATTCTTTCTAACTCCATAGCCATGTGGAAGATCACTGAAATAATGAGTTTTGTTCACTGGTACTAAATTGAAATGAAATTTAAGTAATTGGGTTAATCTGCATGCCACCTGCCTCAGGAGTTTCAAAGACTTGAAGTGATACAAATTTAAAGGAAGTTTCAAATGTAAATTGTGGATCTGTGCAAACCACAATATTCACTTGAACATTTCTCTGCATATGTGTACATGATAAAACATCTTTGGAGTTTTTTTTGTTGTTGTTTTAATTACATTCAGTTAAATTAAAGAAAGAATCTGTTGTATAATAATAATTTATAAAACTTTATAATTAATAAATAATTCAGAATATCTCTAATACATGCTAGTACAAGATTAAGTGATTTTATCAAGATTGATTCATTTATCCGAAGTCAAATAGTCATTTAATATTAGAACGGGAACTAAAACTGAGTCTCCTACCTTCTGGTATTATACTTTGGAAAGTAATTTCTAGGATAAAAACTAGCTTTTCCATGGTAAATGTGTTGCTAGGATAACAGGTGCTTTAAGAAAACCAGAAAAAAACATTGCTGTCAGATTTACAAATTTTCTCAACCACACTCATCTCTAATATTATATTATATATACTTTGATGTTAAACTTTGAGTTTCCTTTCCCATAATTATACCCAGGAGTATATATCACTTAAAGAAAGAATCTGTCTTTTAAAATCAAAACAGTTTATTGTTCCTACCACCTGAAGTAGATTTTTGAAAATAGCAATCTAGAGAGAACATAAGATACTTAATGGTACATTTATAGTTTACTTAGACTAGTTTATAATGAACACAATTTAGAAAAAGATCTCTCATGATGAAAAAAGAATCATGATTTCAATCTGATCTGCTCAATTAAACAAAAACATGCAGAACTGTGCTCAGGAAAATAAGACAGTTCCATCTTTGAATGCTAGACTCATTCATATCACATATCCATCCTATGTGGAAGAGTCAACCTAGACAATTCATTGGATATTATTACTTACAACACATGTTTTCTATTTGTAAAAATCAATATCACTATTTCCAGCAAACCTCATAGTGCTTTTTTAGATATATTAAGTTAGTGCTAATTTATAAATATAAAAACAAAATGACTTTTAAAAAGAAGAAAAATTAAAATTTACCTTTCTTACAGAATAGCTGAAAATTGTGAATCAACCAAATATTTTATATAAATATATAAAATTTTATTATGCAAATATGTTCCTGCTGATAGATATAAATTATTGAATTAAAATATATTCTATTTAATTTCTTGTGTAAATCTTATTTGATTTACATTACCATTGTAATCCTTAAATAAATTTGACATTAACATTATTGAATAATCAAATCTTAAATAATTGATACAGTAAATACTTTAACTAATAATAAATACTAAATAATATACTAATTTTTAATAAAATTATCATATTGCTTACATTACTTTTTTAAAAGTTTGAGTGAAAGATCAGATGTATTCCTTATCATTTGGTAACAAATACTCATATTATTGTGATTGCATTATTTGTAATGATATTGAAATAAGAAGAAATACTACTATTGGGTGCTTTCTGTGTGCTGCTAAAAATATGGCAAGCCTTATCAAAACAGGTTATACTTATAGCAGTGTTTACTTCAAAATAAATGAAGCTGAGTATTAATTTAAATAACTAATTAAGTGACTTGTCTAATGGCCCCACAATTAGAACTACAAAGATAGAATTTATAAATCACACCCTGTGTTCCCTATATTTACTCCAAATCAAGTGTAACTTCATTAAAATCCATATTGTGTTTGTCTTTTATTATAAAGACCACTTCCTATTTCTTCCTTAAATATTCTGTAGTATGTATTTATCTTTTAAAAGTAATTTTGACAAACCTTTATGAAGTGTTCCCTTTGTGATTGGAATGGTTGTGCTATAAATAATTAGTAACTCATGATTCCTGATGGATCTACTTTAAATGAAGCTTTGGTTTTTAGTTTTCAGTTATGTATATCAAATGTAGTCCTTGAATTTAAAATGTACAATGACTGAGCTTGGTATTGCTAGAAGGCTTTATAGTTTTACAGGGACCATGTGTCTGCAGTTCACAAATAGTTGCCACTAGGTGGCGATCTTGAAGTTACTGCCAAGGGATCATTTTCAAATTCATTCAAGTAAAAAAATCTTCAAATAGGATGTCTTCATTGCAAAACATAACAAAATATTTTATATATAAAAATATAATTTGTGAATATTTTGTTTTTGTTTCAAATTATTGAAAATATTAACAGAACATGTAATATAATTTAGCGCTACTCTAATTGCATTGAATATGTACTTTTTTTCAGAACTGAGAAGCAATTTATTAGGTATGTCAGGTTTTTATGTACATTAAACCAGCCAAAACAATAGAATAAAAAGTCACCAACTAAACCATGCTTTAAAAGTTTAGTAATTAAATATGTGGAATGTAATTTAATGTATGTCTTTCCCCACACACGTACACAAAAGCATACACAAACATTCATGTACAATGTAAGTTACAAGTCGTATTTATATTTTGTTTAAATGTCTCTGCTGTGGAATGGTTTGAGAATGGTTTGAGATTGAGTTTTGAAGTATTTGAACCTCTCAAGTTCACAAGCAATAAAATAATCAGTACTGGAACCTTTTTCAAGGGCTTGCATTTTGTTTTACAAGGTGCAAAAACTGAATTTTTTTTCTTTTTTTATAATTTTAATTTGTTATATATGACAATAGGATGCATTACAATTCATATTACACATATATAGCACAATTTTTCATATCTCTGGATTATACAGAAAGTAGAGTCACATCCTTCATGTCTTCATACAGTCCTTAGGGTAATGGTAACCATCACATTCCATCATCCTTCCTACCCCTATGCCCTCTCCCTTCTCCTTTTCTCCTTTGCCCTATCTAGAGTTCATTTAATCCTCCCATCGCCCACCCCCCACCCCCCAGAGCATATTATGGATCAGCATCCTTAAATCAGAGAAATAATTCAGCATTTGTTTTTTGGGGATTGGCTAATTTCACTTAGCATTATATTCTCCAGCTCCATCTATTCACCTGATAATTGAATATGTACTTTTTTTAATCTTCACTAGTAAACATAAAAGGATGGATATCATCAAGTAACATATATGGAGTCAACTGTAAGTCATATAACCAGAATAGTAATACTAATATTCTTATCCAAAATCTGATGTAAATCTACTCCTGCTGCTATGTATGCGTTTTTTTTTAAAGTACATCAAATATAAAGAAGCTATCTAATGATAGCTCTATTAGATAGTAATCCTCTATTAGATAATAATCCTCTATTAGATAAAAATTTTGTAAAAAGGAATTTTACTTTTGATCATTGCTTTGACAGCACAGTACCTGAAACCTGGTAGGCATTTCATATGCATTTTCATATATTTCTCTAGAGCACAGTTCTTTAAACACTTGAAGGAATGGATAAAAATCACTTAAATATGTTTTTACTCAGTTATGACACTGGATCTAATAAATATATATGTAATCTATCTATCTATATACATCATCTTTTTTCAAACTTTATTTGTCATGATTGGTTCCCAACCTTCATGTGAGAAATTATTCAGTCTGCAGTGAGTCATAATATATATTTCCCAAGAGTCATGAAATTCATTGTCTTTCTTTCAAATGTTCACCATTTATTGTACTAAGATTATAAGCTGTAGAATTAGCAGGGATATAGGTGGTTAAGAAAAGTATAATGGAACTACAATCAACTACAGAGTGAAATAGATAAGTTTCAGTGAGATACTCCCATCTGAAGAGAAATGTAAAGGATGTGGTTATGTGAAAAGAAGCTGTACAATATTTCTTCACCAACTACCATAAAAATCCAGGGAGAAACTTTTAAAAGACCTAAATAAATAGGTCTATGTTTTGGAAATTCCAATATTGTTAACATGTTATTATTCCAGAAATTGCTCTTTTGTTGTTGTTGTAGTTGTTGCTATCTTGTGGGGGAATTTGTATTATTGTTTTGGTTATTTTTTTTTCTGTTGTAGAAGTTGACTAGTTGCTTCTAAAATCGCAAGAAATTAATCTGAAAAATCAAAGACACACTTGGGGAAGAATAAAACAAATTTGGAGGTATAATTTACTTGATTACAATATTTTATTTAAAAGGGCAGTAATCAAGATAGCTTAATATTCACATGAAGGTATATGTATAAGTCTATTGGCCATAAAGGAATTCGCAAATGCTCACACACATATAATCTCAATTAATTTGCAACCAAAAAAGTCATATCATTTCAATATGAAATAATTAATTTTCATAACTGTGTTGGAAGAATGGACTCTCCATGTGGAAAAAATGTGATCTCTAATTCAAATCTCATTTATCTTCAAAGATAACTCTAGAATATATTGCATCTTAGACCTGGTGATAATAACTAAAATTTTTAAAAATTCAAGTATACACTGTAAGACATTATCTTCATGATAATGGCTTAATCTAAAGACATGGTAAAAGAAATGACAAGGCAAGGCACAGAATGAGAAAACGTATTCTTAATACATATATGTCAAAAAACTCATTTCCAGAATTATAAGAATTAAATTATTTAAGACACAAACAATGGTCCAAAGTCTTGAAGATCATTAGGTTGTCCAAAAGCACAAGAAATAGAACTCACCATCATCAGCTATAAAAATATTAATTAATGCCACAAGGTTATACCATTACATAAACTACAGAATTTTCAGATTAAAAACTCTGACAAACCCAATGTTGGAGACAACATGGAATCACCAGAACTCGGGAGAGGAGTGATTGGAATGTTCCATCTCAAGAGAACTGGAAGTTGCTTTTGTTAAGCTTAAAGTTTGTTTATGATCTAGCGATTCTTCTCCTATTTCTCCAAGAGTAATGACTGTGTCTGCTCATAGAGAATTCTTAATCATAGCAGTTTATCCATCATGATGGTAATCTATTGACATGACCAAATATACTTCAATTAGAGATTGGATAAGAATTACAGCATTATTTTAAATATATCATTATCTTGGATGACATGTGATAAGCCCAAATACACATCAATAGAGAGAAATTGGGGGAAAAAAAGCTCACAAGTTGTTGTAATTCACACTTCAATAGGGAATACACAGCATTGCCACTAGGAAAGTATCAGGGTAAGTCTTGAGGCAAAGGGTGAGAGGGCAAAATGTGGGCCAGGGATTTTATTTTGGTTTCTGAGGGAAGAAACAGGCAAGGCAAAGGAAGCAGGTTCAGGATTGGCTAGTAGGAACCATTTCAGTAGGCTCTGAGACATAGTGCTTCCTGGTACCTGATGTGAGAGTGATGAGGACAGATGTATGGTGGAGTGGAGTGAAGGAAGTGGGCAGGGTTGTAGTCCTAATCAGCTACACAAGAAAAAACTGACCAGCCTCTAGCCAGGACTCCAAAACTGGTACAAGACAGCATTTACAGAAATTTCTAGTCCTACTTATAAGACAAAAAACACAGCTTCACAAAACCTTTAACTGTAATACCTATAGCTTTTTTCCTGAAGCTCTTCTCCCTTTGCCTCTTGGACCTCTCTATATAGCCCAAACACTAATCTTCCCTAATCTTATTATGATAGACACAGTTTACCATTCATAGAGACATGGATCCTGATTCTAATGTTTTCTAATGTTGCACATTGAATAAAATACAAGACAGAATTCCATTGCCATAGAAATAAGGGTCAAAACATAGGATATATTAGTAAGAAAAGGAAGACCAAGTCCATTCATCCAAAATTGCAGATTTTAGACTTTTTAATCAATAACAATCACAATTTCTATGAACTAGGTAATTCTAGAACATAAAATTAAATCAGTAACAATACTCACAACATTGCTTCAAAGATTAAGCTGCTGAAGTTGGGGCTGGGAATGTGGCTCAAGAGGTAGCGCACTCGCCTGGCATGAGTGCGGCCCGGGTTCGATCCTCAGCACCACATACAAACAAAAGATGTTGTGTCCGCCAATAACTAAGAAATAAATATTAAAATTCTCTCTCTCTCTCTCTCTCTCTCTCTCTCTCTCTCTCTTAAAAAAAAAAGTTGCTGAAGTATATCTAATGGAAAGAGATTGCAATTGAGGCAATTAAAGAACTACAGCAGCAAGCTCTCGCCACACAAAACATTACAAAAGTCAATGTTGAAATCACCCGTGATGGTAAAGAACAAGGAGAAGACTCAGGCTTTATGATGGGTGCCTACACCAAAGAGTCAAGTGGAGGAGAGTGTGTAAATCATCACAGGATGACTAGGTGATTAGAATAGGACAGTATTTTTTCTAGGACCTTCACTTTCATGTGTGTTTTATAGGCCAGACTGTATTTTCTCAACACAAGGAAATATACCTAACATTCAGTATTAGGTATTCAATAAAATTACTGAAAGAACATTAAAAAATAGAACAGAAAAATGAAAGGCAGAAAAGAAAGAAAGAGGGAGGGGGAAGCATCAGAGAAAAAAGAAGGAAGGAAGAAATCAAGCATACCCCTGTAAACATATTTAATTTCAAATTGCATCTAATCAGAGTGAAACAGGAAATTTCATCAGTTAAATCACACTCTAACATGCACGCATATGCGTGCACGTGCACACACACATACACATACACACACACAAGGTATATGTATAAACATAACTTAAGAAAAAAGAGGAAGAAAATTCCTCCAGAAAGTTACAATAGTGCAAAAGCATGCAGTTTTGGAATCAGCTAGATATATCTTGTACTCAGTTATGAGTTTTTGGAGAAATTAAAGAGTTCTTCTCTAGCTGCACTGTCAGGAAGCTGAAATATTCCTGACTGAAAAGAATGATTCTTTCAGACAATCACTCTCTGTATCACTTTGTCTTCCCTTTCAGGCATGGTAAAGATAAAATGCTTCACTCCTTATAATAAGATCAGACTGCAGACAATTTTTTTCATATAATAGGACAATCCAATTGCACTTTATATGGTGAATTAACAAATGAAATAAGTAAGCAACATTTCGTAATGTTCAGTTATTTTAAAAACATTCACTTAAATTTAACTAGTAAAGTTTGATAATAATGGAGTACTCACAAGGAACACTTTTACATAAATTAGTTCTTGTTCCACTACAAGAAACTATGAAACAATCCAATGAAATCTATTACCATTTATCATAGTTCTAGCTCCTCCCCAAATATTTGTATTCACCTTTCTGAGTTATTCCAGAGTAGAGGAATAAATAAAACACATCCAGGGATTGTGTTTTTCTATCCACTTTGCATAGAGGTGGGGTCATGTGATGAGTGCCAGCATTTAGAATTTAAGAGAACAGATCAATAGCTTTTCTAAGTCTGGTTCCTACAATATCCCAGGCAATTCTTTTCATTTCTCAGTGATTTGGATGGCTGTTGACATTCAAAGGCATCTCAGAGTCTACACTGTTGATGTCAAAGCCTCCAACAGTCTGTACACCACCTTCCTTCTCACTGAGGCCACCAATTAAGCCTTATGTGAAAGAAAATAAAATTTGTATTTCCCTAAGCCAAAGATAGTTCAAAATTTAGGTACTATAGCATTTCCTATTATATAAATGTATTGTTTTCTTTGTAAGATTATGTATAATTGAGAAGCACATGGGTAATTTTTTTAAGGAGTTAATTGCATGCATTTTATTCTTCTAATAGTCCTTTGTCAATTGTTAGTATAAATGTAACGAACTTACAAATGAATATGTATGGGAAAATTAACTTTTGGTGGATATTTTCCAAGATAAACATAAAAAGTGTTTCAGTGTAATAAAACAATGCTTATATCAGGTCATTTAAATATACTTACAAATTTTGTACTATGCTTCAAACATCTTTTAGATCTTTCAGGCAATGAAACAACAACAACAAAAAAGCAACATATTCCCATTGACTATATTATGTATTAAAGAAAGAATACAGAAGTAACAAAAAATCTAATAATGATATACAATATTTCATACATTTACATTTTATACTACATTTTCTCTTCTCTGAACTTAGAATGTATATCATAATAGAATCTGTCTTCAAAACTCTATTTTTCAGGCAGCAATTGTAATTTGATTGTCATATTTCACATATGTAGGGCTTGGTCATAGTGTGTGTCATTATTTCATTGAGCTAATGTACTTTGCTGATATTACACATATCTAGTGTAAATTTTATTTCATTCAAGGTCTACAAATGGGACAAGTATTATATGTAAAAAACCTATATCTAATCAATTCTAAAGAAACTATTTCCAAAAAAAAAATCTAAGTGCTAAGATAGCATTGTGGCAGTACTGTTTTTCTTTCTCAGTGTTTCATAAAATGATTTCATTTTAAATCATTGACATCCTAGAATCGATGAAATACATCATATCACCACAAAGGTAACCTAAGGTGCTTGTTAAAAAGTGATTGTTTATTGACTGGAGGAGACAGGGAAAAAAATCTCAATGAAGAAGTAATATTTTTCCAAAGATCCTCCCCACAAAATGTTCCTTATGCAAAAAATGAGTGGAAGAATACTTTCAGATATGTACAATATGTGCAAAACATCTACATGGGAGAGACACTGTTATAGTTGACAAATAGAAAACAGTTTAAAAATGTGAACTGAGATAGCAGGATTTTATGAGTAGGAGAAAAATCTGTGAGCTGTGGTCTGAGAAGTAGTCAGAGGCCCATATCAACTAGAATTCTAAAGGCTATGCTAAGGAATTTGGATCATCTACATTATATAAAAAAGTACTTACAGTTTTTAAAAATCCAAACACCATAAAACTATGGATGTCATTTAGCATAATTTACTTCAATTGAGAAACTTCTGTTTTTTTTTTTTTTTTCCTTTTCACAAAAACTTTGGCTCAAAGGAAAAGTAAATGAATAACATAAGAAGACAATCTTGTAATCATCCTTCCAAAGCAAAATTAGTTACCAGATTTTGCTTTCATTCCTATCCAGTAATAGTTTATGTTTTCTAAGGGAAAAACAAGAAAAAAAACTTTTTTAATAAGGTACTTTAAAAACATTGTACAACAAATGGAACTGAATTTAATATCGTAATTTTCATTATTTTAGCAATGAGAAATTATAGATAATTACTCAGAGAAAATGTAAAAATCTGCTAAAAGGTGTTTTAAACATTTTCTTCCTTGGAGCAGTGGTTTTATTTTGCTCATTTGAGACTTCCATAACATTTTTATAAACTTTATTTGTTGCACATTCATTTCTTTTGGGGTGAAAATATAACTCTTTCAAAAAAGTAAAAATAAAAATAAAATTATTGTTCTCTTTGTATTTAGCTATACAGTATGCTTCAGAGAGTGGCCATGGGCTTATAATCTTGGGGAAAAGTAATTTGGCTTGAGATAAACCTAAGAAAAAAGTGTCTTAGGAAGCATCTGCCTTGAGCCCATATGAGGTGTATCCCTTTTTATGATTTGCAGAAAGAAAACTTTTTTTTCCTGCAATTTTTAAATGGAGAAGAAAAATACACTAAGATAAATCAGATTTAAAGAAAATTTAAACATATATCATGTGAAGCCTATATAAAATAAAAACTATAATAAAGAGATGTGTTTTAAAATTGTAAGAGCAATTTGGAAAATATTTGGCCAGTTGTAGTAAGTTGAAATTATGCATGCATTCAGTATAACCCATACACAAACATATGTTTACATATATATGCACACATATATTTATATTTGTATATATAAATACATATATACATATACACACACATAAAGACAAAAAACTTGTTTACTTGAGTACACAGAGATATGCCTAAGAAAGCTTATATCACTAATTGTTTTTGATAAACTAAATCTTTCTGTTGCTGATTATAGGAATAATTTAAATTTCCATTAGGAGGAGAATGCATAAACATTAAAAATTATGAAAGAAATACTATATTTTAATTTCAAAAACTTAGCCAGAGATTCATGAATCAATATGTATAAATTAAAAAAAAATATTATGTTGATGAAAGAAAATTTGGACCAAAATATTTATTGACGATGGATATTTAGCAAAGTGTCAGGGTCTTATAATAACACATAATACTGTGTTTCCAGTTTATTTTATTTTTTTAGCTGCTTATGGATTTAGAAATTTTATCTTATATATTTTTCACATTTTTCTCAAGTATTTACAGCAATATAAAATCATTGCAGTAAAAAAACGATAAATGGGCTGGATGCAGTCATGAACTCCTATAATCCCAGCAGCACGGGGGGCTAAGGCAGGAGGATTGAGAGTTCAAAACCAGCCTCAGCAAAAGCAAGGTGAGACTCTGTCTCTAAATAAAACAGAAAATAGGACTAAGAATGTGGCTCAATGGCTGAGTAGTTTAATCTCCAGTACCCAAAACAACAATAAATGTTAACATGCAATATATGCTATAACCTATTCATAATCAATGTTTAATGATTTTTTAAAAATGCTTAGTAATATTCTGTTATATATCTAGAATAAATTTGATTTAATAAAATTTAATGTTTTCTTTAAATATTCAATTTGGATTTAAAAACAAATGACAGAGTTGTTTTTTATAATCTTAATTCAATAAAATTATTTTCAGAATAATGATTGACTAATACTACAAATGTGTATTTAACAAGTCATTAATACATATAATAATGTACAGATAACTAATTTGTACTGAATATTATAAATCCATTTTCTGGGTAAACATTTTACATCACAGTACAATTTACAGCATATATGTTTTATGCAATGCATTTATTTATGTTTACCATATTTGCTTTCCTCTTTATCTTTATCTTTTTGTAAAGAGATTAACAACACAATGTTGACTTGAATTGTTTGTGTAGCCTAGTCTGATAACGAGAGCAGTTCATCCACATAGTACCTGTATCCTGTGAACCAAAGGCTTAAATGCTGTGTGTGCATGCACATTAATATTCTTGCATGTGCATGCGTGTGTAATATGGATACACAGTTTTGTGGTAGGAAGGGAAACTTGTGTCCTGGTCTAAGATGTCCTCCACCTCTTAGTTTTCAGATTCCTGACTTTTCTTTATATGGGATTGCATGCCCTGCTGACATCAGTGTGTAAAATCTGGATCTGTGGCCAAAGAAGTTTTTGATCTGGTCTTTGGTTTGCTCAGAATCTGTTAGCAGTCCCTGACTAACACCATCTCACCACATCTCTCACTGATAACTTTAGTGCACTATTTCCCAGTTTTCAGTGCAGATACTCTTGCCATTCAATGGTAATTCCAGGCTTGTAAACTTTTCAACCAATTATCATTTGGATATACCAATAGAATAACAAGATGAGAACTTCTGGTCTCTGCTAAGTATGCTAGTTCCCCCAGAGGAAAAATGGGAAACATTTCTTAAATCTTCACTCTGTTCCCTTTTCTTTCTCTTTCCACAAACTCTTGTGTCAGAAAGAAGTGGATGATGGTGACATTGTACTGATGAATGATTGTTGCTCTTTTGAAAGGGGAAAAGTAGTCCTTGACATCTAGAAACCAGAATAGCTTCCTGTCGATCTGCTACTCAGGTCATAGAATTTTCCAATTTAACAAAAGCAGTTTCACAGAAAAACATCAAAGAAAGTCACACCATGACCTGGATAAAGTGTGACCAAAAAATCTGAACATTTTGTAATCTTTCTAAGCACAGACAAAAAACAAGGTCACTGTACAGTATAAACAAAATTCCAAATATGTTCCATCCTGGCTAATACGATTACTGCTTCTTTTCCAATTATAGTTTATCCTCACTCTACTTTTCTCTCTTCCTAGATGAGATTCATTCAGATATTCAATTATAAATTATCCCTGCTTCCTCAAACTATCCATTCCAGGACGAAGCCCTGCTTCCATATTCACCTAGCAAAAGCCTAACTCCTCTAAATCCTTTCTACTATTCTCACCTTGTACTTTACATCTACCCAAGGTGTGCCTTCTCCTTATTACAATGAATACTCATCATACTTACTCAACTAAAGGAATATACCTGATAGTCATTACTAAAGAGCAGAGGCACATTTTACATATCTATCAAAGAATAATAATTTAAAAGTTATATATATATATATATATATATATATATATATATATATATTCATGCAAATATGAATAAATATATGTCAAAGATTTTATTCAATGCATTCATTCACAGGGGAAGTAGGAGATGATGAAGCCTCTTAAAAAGGAATCATTTGAAGAATTGACCCCTTATACTCATTTCAAACAAAAACAAACAAACAAAAATAGAGAACAATAGTTAAACACAAAATTGCACCTACAGAACCAAATGAAATAAGCCAAGCAACGTCTTTGGTGATATCTTTTCTATCAGCAGCAGAAATTTACAAGATATCATGCAATGTACAGCTTGTTCAAATGTCAAATCACAAAACCAGTTACACATAAATTTTCTCAGAATAAAAACTGTCTTCAGTGAAGTTGCTAAACAGAGTTTTTTAAGATAAAATTGAAATGATGCCTATATTCTTTATTTGCTTTCCATGTTTTGGTAACTTTTTCCTAACAGATGTATTTTCCTAGAGTTTAGAGCATGCACAGCTACCAAAGGTAGAAGAAGAAATCTTCCCTCTGATAGACAAGTTATGTAGAATAGATTATCCAGATAGGTTGAGGGAAATATTTTAAAATTGGATATTATCTTTCAAGACAAATAGTGTTGCTTACAGTCAACTGTCTATGCACATACATATTTTGGAATATCTGAATATGAATAATTTTTTAAGGTTGCTTCTATTGTATTGCACATGTAACAAGTAACAGTATAATCATAGGTAGAGCAAGAAAATAAAAAAGGATAATTCCCAAGGTCACTTCCTCCCCTAAAGAGTTTGGTTAAAAAGGAAATATGTTGGGAAATAAATTAGTAAGCACTTAGATGTGTCAATATTTTGTTAGACCTAAGTAGTTAGGAGTTCAGGTTCTTTGATCAGATTGTTTGGGATAAATCCAAATTTTCACTTTAATTAACAGCATGATCTTTGACAATTTTATAATTTTTCAGTCTCAGATAGTCACCATATAGAGGTACTAAAAGGAATAATGTTTTATTCAATGAAAATTTATGTGCTAAGCTTAGATGGAGCAATCATGAATAAAGACATAGTCCTGATCCCCATGCAGTGAGCTGTCTGGTAGGTGAAAGATAGTCCATTGGGGGAGGAGTAAATAGAGTATCCCATAAAGCATTAGGTATAATGTCTGACAAATATCTGCCCAACCAACATAAAATACTATCATTATAAAAACGTAGTGTTCAAGTTAATTTTTATATGTAGTTTAATTACATATACCAATATTTTACAACTTTTATTGTGTTAGGAAAAAAACTCTGTATTTTGGTAGATTCAGCCAGTTAAAAGTTATAGAAACTTATTCATCTTTTGATAGTATAATTTATTTTAAATTAAGTTTAACTTACAACCTATGTAAATTATGATAAATTCCAAGTTAATGTCCCTAACTTAAAAGAGATTACACTGTACCAGAAAAAATATATACACATACACACACACACTATTATTATTATAAAACTTCAGGAAATTAAGTCTTCTTTGTTCTATGTGAGAAAAAAAAATGGGACTGGGATTGTGACTCAGTTATAGAGCACTTGCCTAACCTGTATGAGCTCCTGGGTTCAACCCCAGCACTGAAAAGAGGGGAAAAAATGAAAGAAAGAAAAAAGAGAGAAGATTCATCTATGTCCCTTAATATTTACCATATATGAAATCTGGGCTAGTAAAAGTAATATTTAAAAATAATAAAATTTAACAAGCATTATTGTATCTATATTTATGAAAAAAAATTATATAGCTGTATTTCTATCTGTCTACCCGTACATATATGGAAATAATGAGAGAGAGAAGGAAATATTGAGAACTCTAACTCTCTCTCTCTCTCTCTCTCTCACACACACACACACACACACATTCAAGAACCCTGTTAGGAATCAAACCTGGTACAAAACAATTCAACATGCAACAAGAGAGTAAAAGAGTATTGTTCACTAGAGCATAAATTACTGTAAATTATTCTGCTTTAAACAGGAATCTTCCTGAGAAAATGTAGATAGTATGCTAAATATTTATGTTTTATCACTTCTTGCTATTGCATTTGCACTTTTATAGAGACTACAGGGAGGGGGGCCTGAACAGCAATTCTAATGCAAGATAATCTTCCCTCAATTGTTTAATTTTGGCTAAAAGGATGCAGTTCGAATCTGTATACACTTGTGAAAGAAATATGGCTAAACCTTCAATTTACTGTTTTGCATATGAATACAATCAGCACACAAACAAAGACCTGTGTGGGGGGGGAACTAAATCCTGGTAGTTTTTAAAAATTTTTTTAATCAATTTAGGATTTTAGAATTTGTAATTGCAAACTCTTTTCACTGAAAGAAAGGAAATTCAAATCAAAGAATTTCATAAAATTCTTGAATTCAGCATATTCAATACCAAATCATTTAACTAATATTAGCACCAGTACCAAATATAAATTGCTAGAAGTTTTAGCATATCTTTTCTCCCTTCCTCTCTGCAAGCTTCCAGGTATCTGTTGATAATAAGAATGAAACTAATACTAAAATTGGCAGAAAGAAGAATCTTCAAACATGATATCTGAATTCTAATGAAAGGAATTAGACAGCAAAATTTCAGGTCCATGTCTCCAAATTCATTAGTGACATTATATATTGGGATGTGCTTCAAGTATCTCAAATTGGGTATATCTATATAAGACATTGTCATTACCAAAAGACTCAAGTAGCTAGAAAACAGATGAACTTGTGACAACTCCTATTTTTTCAGTCTGACTTCTGATCATGCATGCTTAACCACAATGCGAAAATGACATAATCAAAATACTTCTTTCTGCCTATGCCATAAATAATTTATTTAAAAAGTACTCCTTTAGATATTTAGGATGATGTTATGGTTTGAATATGTCCCTGCAAAAATTCACACTTTGGAAATTTAATCTCTAACCCAACATTATTACCAGGAGGGACTTTCAAAATTGGTTAGATCATCAGGGCTCTGCCCTTGTAAAAGGATAAATGTCCTTATCACAGGAAGCAGTTATCCTGGGAGTGGGATCCTGATTGAAAGATGAGTTCAGCCTCCTGAGCTTCAGTTTCCTTTATACCTACTGTCTTATCCTTCTACTTTGGGATGGCAAAAGGATCTTTGCCAAATGCTGACAGCACAGCCTTGGAATTCTAAGTCTCCAGAACTGTTAGAAATAAATCCCTACTTTATAAATTACCCACTCTCAGATATCCTTTTATAGTAGCCCAAAACAAAGATGGGTGATAATTTAAATTTTTCATGATTTTGAATTCCTGAAAACCAGTGATTCTGTGCGAACAGCTGCAAATATTGAACATGAAAAAAAAATAACACTATTACAATTCTAATTCTTTAAAATAATGTAAAGTTCATATAAATTTTACACTGTATTTAGTACAGTGGTTATGAGCAAAGACTATGGGGCCAGAATGTCTGCATCTACACTTAACTCTTCTGTTAATTATTTGTTCTGATAATTACTTATGTGACTACAGGCAAGCAAGGCAAATCCTCTGTGCTGTGGTGTCCTGTTCTTCAAATGAGGATAATATTGGAACATGTCTTACAGAGTTGTGTGAGAATTAAAATGAATAATACAAATAAAGCACTTAGAATAAAGCACTTAGAAAACTTCCTGGCACAAAGTAAGTTTAATCCTTTTAAAAATATATGAAAAAGCTCTTCTTAATGGATAGAATTTTAGATTATTTTATTTCTATCTTAATCTGAGATGTCCATTTCAATTCTTTCATATTTTTTTCTTACTGGAATAAATTTTATGCTAAAAAGTCTTCAATTGCTCAACTTTTCATACTTGTTTGCAATAAAAAATGGATAGACATCATTATCCAAAGTACACGTATGAAAACACGAATAGTTAATGTACTTTATATACAACAAGAGACATGAAAAATTGTGCTGTATATGTGTAATAAGAATTGTAATGCATCCTGCTGTCATTTATTTTTTAAAAAAATCAATTTAAAAAAGTATATAACTAAAAACAATTTAAAAAATATTCTGCAACTCTACAATTTAATTAATATAATTGTATTTTATGTTGAATAATCATTATTTTCAGTATAATATCAGGGATCAAAACATAAATAAATGTATTGCAAACTTTACTGGCAACTTTCAGATATAAAAAATGAATATTTAATTGGAAGTAGGTAGTCTAATAACTTAGATGGGCCCCTTCTTTCATTATAAATAAATATGTCTATCTGGATAGATTTTACTTAATGTTAGAAAGAAATGGTTTCTCTATTACTGTTTGTTTTTTATAGGTTAAAATGTTGAGAAACAGTCACAAATAAATATCTAAGAATAAAAAATAATTCTTAGGGAAATGTCATATAATACTTTAACCTCATTCTAAGATTTATTGTTAAAATTGCAAAAGATTATCATCAAAAATGATTTAAATCATGTATTAATTCATGCATAATTGCAGAATAATTTTAAGACATTTACTTATGGGATCTGCAAAATTAGCTGTAGCTAACACAATTTGTGGGAAGACGGACTAATGAGAAGCATTGTTAGAATCAGCACTTTTGAACATTTTGATTTGTATTTATATTTATAAATTTTCTTTTAAAAACATCTGTTATACACATTTTGCTCTTATTGCAATCATTGCCAAATCAATATTCATATGTCATTATTTTTTTAGTGAAGAAATAAAATAAACCAATCAATATATCAATCAGTTTTCAAAATAATTAAAATATTTTTGAAACAAAATGATCAATTAGTATGATACATAAGGAGCTAGGGAAACATATTATGAAAGATTTACCTTTTAATGCCCTTCAAGCGAACTGTAAAGCTGTATAGAAGGACACTGTTTGGTAATAAACACACATAATATTTTCACAAGCAAACTGCATTTCATCAAGTCTTACAAATACTACTATAGAAATATTGAGAATAGATATATTTATATGCAACCTAACAAATGTAAAATCCACAGGAGGGAGAGTTAATGGCAATGACATTTCTCACAGCATTAAAAGAGTGAATTATTTGAATACAAAGAGCCCAATAAAATGTTTTTCTCAGGTTAATAATCAGAGATATGCACACTGTGGAGAAACAAGGGAAAATGCTGACACAGGGCAAGCATGGGCCAGAAATGCCTTGAAAGTGAAAGTCACAAATATCCTCCAACATAAATGCTAATGAAAAATGCTCTGGGCTCAGTCCTCTGCAGTTCACTTATTCAATTGTAAGTGCCATTTTGGCAAAGGTAGCTTTTGTACTTGGAATTCTTGCATAGGGTAGAGTAGTAGATAGAAAATAACACAGAAAGCTGAGGATAAAAAGGAGAGTTGTTTGGAGGTTTTAGGTTTTTATGTGTGAGTAAGAAAGAATTTGCAGTTGTTTTTCTTTGCCTGTATTTTTCTTCTCTGTTGCCCTTCATCTTTTTAAAATACTTCTTCCCTTCCTACCTTTTTACTTCTGCCTTTATTTCTTCCTTCCTTTTCTCTTCTCCTCTTCCTCTCCTTCCTTCTTCTTCATCGTTATTTTCATCTTGTAACAGATGCTGCACAGTTTTTCCAGGAGCGTGTAACAATACAGGCAAATCACATTTGAAAACCTTAAGATTCTTAACATGAGATTGTTTAGTCATTAAGTAAATATTTATTGCATAAAATTATGGAAAGAAGTAAAAAATCTGATAATGGAACTATGAAGAGAAATGGCTTCAATGTCCAAAAAATTTACAGGCTTAAATATTGCTTTGGAATGAAAAAAAGAGCAAGAGAGAGAATGAGAGAAAAAGAAAGAAATTTGGTAAAGGCACTGGTTGCAAGATCCAATACTAGAACAATAACACAAGGAAATAATGGTTCAATTTTCTCTGAAAATGCTCATAAAATAGGATAAGAAAGGTCTTAGGATGTATTCATAATTAGACAAGTTGTTCCAAGATGAATATAATAAGAAAAATAATTTGTAACATCATGACACCCTCACACAAAACTGTAATTGGTCCTCAAAAGTTAAGAAACAAATGAATTTCTGGATTCAATTAATTTTGACTTAATTTCTAGATTAAATAATGAAGTTTCAGGTTAATCAAGCAAGTGCCTCATTTAAAAAAGACTTTTGATAGCTTGCTGATGTTCTTGTATTTCAGACTTAGAACATACAGAGTCAACAGCTGGTTAAAACAAGAACATTAGAAAGGAGCCATCTTCTTCACAGCATTCCAAAATTCCAAATAATATATGTTTTGCTCTCCCCTCCAGGAGATAGAACATGATTCCTTTCTTATTGAGAGTGGGATAAACTTAGCAACTTGTTTCCAAGAACAAAGAAAAGGAAAACTCCTGGCATATATAACCTTAATCAAGTGATCAAGAATACTCTAGTGAAAATTCATGCTGCTATCATTGTCCTATGACATGTTAACAATAGAAAAACTTTATCTCTGCTATAGTGTTCCAAAAAACATACTCACATCTATAAACAAACCTAAGCTGAAACATGATAAAATATTAAAAATTGATAGGCATTCTAAAAAACTAAGTATTTTGTAAACTATTAACATCATGAAAATAAGGAAATACCATCTGAAACTTTGTCACAACCAGTTGACACTAGGAAACTTGATAGAAAACTCAGTGTGCTGTCTTGCTTGAGGCTCCTAGACCAAAAGATGGCACTAATGGAAAAAAAAAATTGTGGAAACACTAATGAAATTTGTATAGCAGTAGCAATATATCAATTTTAATTTTTAAGTTTTAGGTAAAAATTATGTTCCTTGATTATATACAATGTTAATATTTTGGGCAACTGAGTGAAGATATAAGAATAATTTGCACTGCCTTTGTAACTTCTATTTAAATCTAAAATAATTTAAAAATCAGAATTCAAAAATAACTAGGCAAGGGCTGGGATGTAGCTCACTGGCAAAGTATCTGTCTTTCATTTGCAAAGCCCTGGGTTCAATCCCCATTTCCAAAAAAGAAAAAAAGAAAAAAAGAGAAAAAAAAAGAATAATAACTAGGCAAAATAAACCTGGAAGCTAAATGAACAAGAAGTGAACTGGTAGCTTCAAGCCAGTGAGAAAAGTTTTGGGGTTGTGCTAAGGTCATGGATGGGGAGTGGAGATGTGAAATGATTTGAGAAATGCCTATGGGATTGCCTCTACTTGAAGTCCTAATACATGTGGGAAGGTGAAATATCAATTTTTCAGTCAGAGTGAAACAACATACAATAATCTTAGCAAGCAATAGAACAGAGAAAGGTAGCCAAACAGAGAGAAGGTGAAATTTGTTTCTAAGTCAGATGTGGATTATTAGTTTGTGTGATAATCATTCACACTTTTCATAAGGTATTTGACCTTCTGAGGTTTAGGTGATAAAAGTTGGTGACCAACCTCTGAATGGAA
The DNA here is from genome assembly GCF_021218885.2 of Marmota monax. Taxonomy (NCBI): domain Eukaryota; kingdom Metazoa; phylum Chordata; class Mammalia; order Rodentia; family Sciuridae; genus Marmota; species Marmota monax. The sequence continues at coordinate 20,695,863 of NW_026694084.1, read as the reverse complement.
ATAGAAACCTGTAAGAAAAAGATGAGGTGCTCACTCAGGAACATGCAAAGGCAAAAGCTAAGGTCAAGAGCAAATACTATATGAAATAGCAGCACTAATAAAAGAAAGAAGTTGAATGATCCTAAATCTATTATCTGAAAAATAATTGACAAAGAGTAAATGAAAAATATATATGAAATATAAAGAATATGTTATGCAGAGTGTTTTGGTACAGAAATGCATGAGAGATCTGTCTTAGAATAATTTGAGGAAAATTTGGAGAAAAGGTCAAAGGGATAAAATGATTAAATGATACATTGATATTTATTAAGTAATAAAACCAGATTGTCTTCAAGGAATCAATAATTTAAAATGCACAGACATACAATATTATCAAATATAAATGTTTTAATAAAAGTGATATGTTATTAGTTACAAACTGACTCTTACGGGAAAAAATCATGTATAACTTGAGTACTTGAGAAATATTTTATGACATATTGGTGCATCTTAAAAAGGTAAGAAAAATATACTCAGGAAAGGAAATTTGATAAAAAAATAAAAGGCATAAAATTTAATCATAGTGAAAGCATAGGGATTTGAAAGGGAATATCAAGATAGTATGCTCAGGGAGAAATACTCAGGTGAATTGTTGGAAAACTAAAAACTGTATAAGATGGCTTATATTTTGCTGACTACAGGATAATAACCTACATTTAATTTTGGCAAAATCTGTGACTATGAAGACATCCATGTTTTAGATCCATTTTACAATTAGATAAATTTAAGATGAGAAGGCTGTGGGAAGCCACACTAACCACATAAGACATATGTCACTTGGTAGTTCATTTAGATATGACTATGAAAAAAATTCTATAAGGCAAATCATCATTGAAACTTAAGTTAAAATTGAAAAAATAAACCTAATAAGTACAGAAAAATAACTTTTTAAAAATTCAGTAAATATAATTATTTTTTAATTTATAGATAGATATAATACCTTTATTTTATTTAATTATTTTTATGTGATGCTAAGGATCGAACCCAGTGCTTCACATGCACTAGGCAAGCGCTCTACCACTGAGCCACAATCCCAGGCCCCAATTAATATAATTCTTAAATTTTAGTAGAAATTTCCTAGCAGGTCATTGTTCTAAAAGAACTCTCATCAGTATTTAAGATAAAATTAAATTTTATTTTTAAAGTTTCAGAAAGATAGTTATAAAACAGAACAAGTTGCTAGGCAATTACCATTTTTATGAAAATGTGTTATATGACAGAAGATAAAAGAGTGAAAGAAAAATAAAATTAATTAAACTAACAATACTGATCAAACAAATTGAAAATGGAGAAAAAAAGATTTTCACTCATTTATTTTTCTTTGTTTCTAGTGATTGATATATATTAAGTAAATCATGTATCTTATAATTTTTTTAATAAGAATCAGTTGTTTCTTTTTTTTTCCCCCCACAACAGGTTTGCTGTCAGAACACAGGTTTCATGAAAACGTCCCCGAAATCAAAGCCAAAATGGGAAAGGAAAAGATTCACATCAACATCATTGTTACTGGACATGTAAAGATTCCGGCAAGTCTGTGACTACTGGCCATCTGATCTATAAATGTGGTGGGACTGACAAAATAACCATTGAAAAATTTGAGAAGGAAGGCTCCTTCAAGTATGCCTGGGTCTTGGATAAACTGAAAGCTGAACATGAGTGTAGTATCACCACTGACACCTCCCTGTGAAAATTTGAGACCAGAATTTGTGATTATCTTTGATGCCCCAGGACACAGAGACTTTATCAAAAACATGATGACAGGCACATCTCAGGCTGACTGGGCTGTCCTGATTATTGACGCTGGTGTTGGTGAATTTGAAGCTGGTATCTCCAAGAATGGGAAGACCTGTGAGCATGCCCTTTTGTCCTACACACTGGGTGTGAAACAACTAATCATTAATGTTAACAAAATGCATTCCACTGAGGCATCCTGCTGTCAGAAGAGATCAGAGGAAATCGTTAAAGAAGTCAGCACCTACTTTAAGAAAATTGGCTACAACCTTTACACAATAGCATTTGTGCCAATTTCTAGTTGAAATGGTGAAAACATGTTGGACCTAAGTGCTAATATGCCTTGGTTCAAGGGATGGAAAGTCACCCGTAAAGATGGCAATACCAGTGGAACCACACTGCTTAAAGCTTGAGACTGCATCCTACCACCGACTCATCCAACTGACAAGCTTTTACATCTGCCTCTCCGGGATGTCTACAAAATTTGTCGTACAGTACCGTCTCTGTGGGCTGAGTGGAGACTGATGTTCTCAAGCCTGCCATGGTGGTCACATTTGATCCAGTCAACGTTACAACTGAAGTTAAAGTCAGTTGAAATGCACCAGGAATCTTTGAATGAAGCTCTTCCTGGGGACAATATGGGCTTCAATGTCAAGAACGTGTCTGTCAAAGTTGTTCATTATGGCAATGTTGCTGGTGACAGCAAAAATGACCCACCAATGGAAGCATCTGGTTTTACTATTCAGGTGATTATCCTGAACATTCCAGGTCAAATCAGTGCTGGCTATGCCCCTATCCTGGATTGTCACACAGCTTACAGTGCTTGTAAGTTTGCAGAGCTGAAAGGAAAGATTAATCACCCTTCTGGTAAAAAGCTAGAAGATGGTCCTAAATCCTTGAAATCTGGGTGCTAAATCCTTAAAATCTGGTGATGCTGCCATCATTGATTTGTTTCCAGGAAAGTCTGTGTGGGTTGAGAGCTTCTCTGTCCATCCTCCTCTGGGTGGTTTTGCTGTTTGTGATATGAGGCAGACAGTTGCTGTGGGTGTCATCAAAGCAGTGGACAAGTAGGCTGCTGGAGCTGGCAAAGTCATCAAATCTGCCCAGAAAGCTCAGAAGACTAAATGAATAGTGCCCCTCACATCTGCCACCCCAGTCTTAATCAGTGATGGAAGAATTGTCTCAGAATTGTTTGTCTCAATTGACCATTTAAGTTTGATAGTAAAAGACTGGTTAATTATAGCAATACATCATAAAACCTTCAGATGAAAAGGAAAATGTCTTGTGGACCATTTTGTTTTTGTGTGTGGCAGTTTTAAGTTATTAGTTTTTTAAATCAGTACTTTTTAATGGAAACAACTTGACCAAAAATCTGTCACAGAATTTTGAAAACCATTAAAATAAAAGTTTAATGAGGGGGAAAAAAAAGAAATCAGTTATTAGACCAAATTGACCTCCTAATCATATGGAAATTAATTCAGGAATGTAATTTTTAAGTTTAGTCCTTATCTGGCATCAAATTCATCCTTACTGTGGGTCTAGTTCTTTTTCATTTGTTTATTTCAAATTCTAGTTTAATCATTAATACACACACATATATAAATATTATATATGATATTTTCTAGAACTTCATTCATTAATAATAATTTAAGGTTGTCCTTTTGCTTTAGTTTTAAAATATAGGTAAACCATATTAACAAAGCATTGAATTATTTCCCTGCTATGAGTGATTTTATAGTCTCATTCCATTAAATACAATATTTAAAAAGGAAGAGATAAATGATTAAATGGAATTATTCAAACTTAAAAATCTTATAAATTCTATTCCAAATTTTCCTGTTCACTACTTTTCATAATACCTCTATTTTTCTGTAGACCACGGGCCCTTAGTGTGAATTAGCTTCTGCATATCAGAGAAAATATTTGGCCTTTGGTTTTTTGGGATTGACTTATTTTGCTTAGCATGATATTCTCCAGTTCCATCCATTTACTGGCAAACACGATAATTTCATTCTTCTTTAATTCTGAGTAATATTCTATAGTGTATATTTTCTTTATCCATTCATCTACTGAAGGGCATCTAGGTTGGCTCCATAGTTTAGCTTTTGTGAGTTGAGCTGCTTTAAACATTGATGTGGCTGTGTCACTGTTATATGCTTATTTTAAGTCCTTTGGGTATAAACTGAGGAGTAGAGTAGTTGGGTCAAATGGTGGTTCTATTCCAAGTTTTCTGAGGAATCTCCATACTGCTTTCCATAATAATCACATCAATTTGCAGTCCCACCAGCGATGTATGAGTGTACTTTTTCCCAACATCCTTGCCAGTATTTACTATTGCTTGTATTCTTGGTAATTGCCATTCTGACTGGAATGAGATAAAATCTTAGAGTAGTTTTGATTTTCATTTCTCTAATTGCTAGAGATGTTGAACATTTTTTTCACATATTTGATTGATTGTATTTCTTCTTCTGTGAAGTGTCTATTCAGTTCATTAGCCCATTTATTGATTGGGTTGTTTGTTTTTTTCTTTCTTTTATTTTTTTTTGGGGGGGGGTGTTAAGTTTTTTGAGTTCTTTATACATCCTGGAGAATAATTCTCTATCTGAGGTGAGCATGGTAAAGATTTTCCCCCTTCTGTAGACTTTCTCTTCATGTACTTGATTGTTTCCTTTGCTGAGAAGAAGCTTCCTAGTTTGAATTCATCCCATTTATTTATTTTTTATTTTATTTTTTGCACTTTATGAGTCTTGTTAAGGAAGTCAGATCCTAGGCTGACATGATGAAGAGTTTGGCCTACTTTTTCTTTTAGTAGGTTCAGGGTCTTTGTTCTAGTACCTTGGTATTAGGCTGAGGAAAGTGAAGGGAAGGGAGAGGTATGGGGGTAGAAAGGATAGTAGAATGAATTGGACATTATTACCCTTTTGTACATATATGATTACATGACCTGCGTGATTCTACAATTTGTACAAACAGAAGAATGAGAAGTTATTCTCCATTTATGTATGATGTGTCATGAAGCATTATACTAGCAAGTATAACTAATTAGAATTAAAAAAACAAAATAAACTATTTTCATAAAGTGCGGTAACATATGAATCTGTAATTAGAAATTATTAGGATGAGTATCACATAATTTAAAAAAATATTATCATGTAACATTTTATAAAATATTCTACAATGTGATATTTTTCATTGATTATCTTAATATATGATGGTATAATTTCAATGTGAAGTTAAAATTTCAAAGCATAGTTTGGTATTTAACTGACCAGAATGCTCAGTAACAAAAATATCACATTTCAAAATAGCTATTCTCTTGATGCCTAGTTTCCTCACATCAGATTTTTATTTATAATTAAATCCAAGAATAATGACTAGACCCTGGAGATATAATCTAAGAAACATTTCTTAGTAACTTAGTAGCTTTAATCATTTACTATTTGAATTTGTTAATTAATGGATATGGTTATCTGTGACTATGTTAATATTTTAATTATTATTTTATATAATCTGAAATGTTAGTGTAATTCACAGGTAGTGTTAATGAAAAATTTGCATTATTAAAGAGAATATCAATTTAATGAAGTTGTGATTTAAGCACAATAACCATAGCTCATTCACATTACTTCTGCAAATGTAAAAGTGGTAGAGGGATTAAAATGATAAACAATTTTAAATAATCAAGAAAAATGTGTTGTTGTATATGATCTATTGTTGTCAGTGGTATTCAACTGAAAGTTATGAATGATATCTTAAAACCACTTGGCCAGATTAAGTCTGAGAAATTAAGTACCTATATAATGGAATAAGTAGAGAGATGAAAAAATTTGCAAAACCCCACCGAGTAGTGAATTTGGTCGATGTTGTTAAAGTTTCTTAAGATGGATAAAGATATTTATAACTCTGAGGTCATTGATTCTTTTGTCAGATTCATTCAGAATGCTCCACATTGTTGATATTCTACTTAAATCTCTGAATTTAGTTTTTATGTCAATTACTTTAATCTGTATTTCCCTACATTGCCTTGACACAAATATTTCCTGAATTTATATGTAATGGCTACAATTAATGTATTTATTTATTTAATATCCCACAATTATTGAGTGTTACTATATGCCAGATGTCTTTCTGAGTTTTCTTATAAAGCAAAATAACAATATAGAGATTCTCATCTACTCTTATTTATACTCTACTTTAAAAATTAATGAGCATACAATAAAATAAAAATTATTATAAAAATATGTAAACATATTAATTCCCCCATACATCATATATTTGAGTTCCTTGAGAACTAAACACTTGCTTTTAAATATGTATAATCTCATCTTCTATAAAGTAAAAGAAAATATTAGATTATACCTGTATTTGAGTCCCATGCTCAATGATGCCCCTGCTCTATTGCAATTTTTAACTATTTTCTAAGATATTTACACGTGTATTTCTAATAATTAGCATTTATTTCTTTAAAATATATTAGTTGTAGGTTCCTCAAAAGAGTAGTCATGGAACCCCCATGTAACCTGGCTGTGCCAATCCCAGATTTTTATTCTAAAGAATGAAAGTCGTCATATTATAGGGATATGTGCATAACTATGTTTATAGAGGCACAATTAACAATAGCCAAACTTTGTAATCAGCCTATGTGTCCATTAACAGAAGAGTGGGTAAAAAAAAAAAAATGTAGTGTATACACACTATGGAGTTTTGTTCAACCATATAGAAAAGTGAAATTATCATATGTCATTTGCAGGAAAATGGATGGAATTTGAGACTATGATGTTAACTCAGAAGGTGAATAATCATATTTTTGTCTCTTAATGTGGAAACTAGAGAGGAAAAAAGAAAAGAAAGGTGGGGACAGGTGGTCTTATGAAAATCAAAGGGAGATCAGAGGAAATGGACCAGAGAGCAGGGGTAGGTGAAAGGAAATAGAGAAATACTGGGGAATGATTAGTCAAATTATATTGTTTTACTGTGTGCATGTATGAATATATAACAACATCCCACAACTATGTATAACTATAATGCACCAAAAACTGGAAAATATATAAGTATAGATGTATATTTGTTGTGAATATTACCTATTTTAGTTCTATTATGAAAATGGGGATTTACTATATTATTTTTCCCAGTATAATATAGATACATCCTTCTGAATCTTCTTCAGGTAATTTCAAAAGAATTCTTTAAACTACTTGATATAAAAATTAAATTTACATAACACAGACACAGTGACTTCACTTTATAACCCAAGTTATGAAACAGATTATCTAACATTCTAGAAACACCATTATCACTACCCTTCAAATACCTCAAAGGTAACTATTATTTTGACTTTTGAAGAAAGAAAAGGGTTTTATAGTTTTGGACTTTATTCAAAAGAAAGTGTAGACATGTTATATCCATAGTATCATTTGTTTAAATTTGTTTGTAAGATTCATACATGTGATGTAAAGTTAGCTTAATTTTATTAAAATGCTAAAGTTATTTATCCAATTTACTGCTCATGTACATAGGCATTATTTCCACTTTTTAAAAAATATTTTTTTAGTTGTAAGTGGATACAATACCTTTATTTTATTTGTTCAATTTTTATGTGGTGCTGGGGATTGAACCCAGTGCCTCATGCATGATAGGCAAGTGCTCTACCACCTGAGCCACAACCTCAGCCCCCATTTCCACTTTTTAAGATGAATTATTTTGGTAAACCTGTTTTAATATACATTTCTGGTGCCTATGTACTTTAAAGTTTTGTGTAAATGCATCCCTATTGAAGTTTAATTGACAGGAAAGCAAACATTTCCAGTGATCTCCATTCTCTTGTGTAGATACAATATTTTACCTGGTATAATTTTTTTTCTGTTTTAATATCTCATAGTGCTAATGTGCTATGGATTCATTGAAAGTTTTTTATTTTTGTAGCCTGAGAAAGTCATTATTTCATCTTTGTTTTTGAAGGACATTTTTCTAGGTATTTAACTATAGACTAATGAGATTATTTTTTTCCTCAGTAATTTAAAGATATTTCATAATCCTTTGTTCTGAATTGTTTCTGACTGCAGGTCAGCCTGCCATCTTTATTTTAACATGTCTTTTTTTCTCTCTCCTTCCCATCACACCTCTCTGGTTTGTTATAATTAGTTGTAAGTACTTTATTAACAAAATTGATGTAATTTTCTTTTTCTTCTATGAAAGAGGATCATTGATTTACTTGGATATAGTCAGTTAATACTGGAATATTTTTAGCCATGGTTTCATCAAATATGTAACAGTGGTCCACTTTATGCTTTGAATACAGCCGTCGATGCTCTGCTACTACAATTTATTTTTAAAATGGGCATGTTTCTTTCTCTTCCTCTCCCCCTGCTCCTCCCTAATCTCTTTCCCCCTCCCTAATCTCAGGAGGAACAGGATTATCTTTCTTTCTCACTTTTAGGCAAAGATATCTGTCCTTGCATACATACTCACTATAGGAACAAAGTAATCCAGACTTTGGGGATGGTACCAGAAGATCTCAGAAATGCCAATCTCAAAAATTAACAAGTGAATTACAACTCCAGAGAATATATGGAATGTAGCCTTTGAATCACTTCTTTAAAAGTCCCCTGTTTCTGCTAATGGGCAGAATCATAACTCTCAAGACAGGAGTCCCCTGTGTTTCTCCTTTGCTAGCAAAGCAATAAACCTTCTTTTTCCTTTTGTCTCAAAACCCTGTTCTCCTTATTAGATTGGCATTGGGGTCAAGAACCTAGCTTTCGGCAACTTATTCCTTATACAGGACTCCAGGAACATTAGATTGATGGATGTTGTCCTATAGCTAATGACAATCCACTCATTTTTCCCCCTCATTTTGTTTTGTTTTGAATAGCATAGTTTTGTTGCTATTTCCAACAATAGTTTTGTTGCTATTTCCAAGTTCACTATCCTTTCAAAGGAGAAACACAAGGACTCCTGTCCTAAGGGTTATGATTCTGCCCATCAGTGGGAACAGGGAACTTTTGAAGAAATGATTCAAAGGCTGCAGTATCTAATTTAACATCTTTCATCCCCAGTACTATATATTTTATCTCCAGTATTGCATATTTTTATTCTAGAGGCTTTCTCTATCATGCCAATCATTAATTCCATAAAACCCTTGAAATAATATAGATATAACAAAGCTTTGCTAATGTACTTACATTACAGTTATGATAGCATTTTCAATGTTTTTGATGAATAATTTTTTCATATTCTGAGACACATTTTGGTCTCTTTCTATTGATTGATGTTTTTCTTCTCATTATTGGAAGAATTTACATGTTCCATTGCATGTCTGGCTATTTTTTAGTACATGCCCAATATTGTAAATTTTATTTTTTTTTGTTCCTGAACATTTTTGTACTTCTATAAATACACTAGAGCTTTACTTTCTGTTAAGATTAAGTTATTGGACATATTTTGTCTCCAGAGATTTTTTTTTCTAAAGTTTATGTAGTGATGTTAGAACACCCTCACAAAATTAGTATCCTAACAGGAATTTTTTCCTTTTAAAATCTGGATTATTTTACTGTTCTCTTATATAATTTTTCCTTTTATTCTATTTTTATTCAAATATATTTTTTCATTGAATTTTTAAAGTTTTTATTAGAATTAGAAAGATGGTATTCCCACACCACATTGTTTCTGCTAGGAAAACTCACTCATTGCAAATGAAATAGACAAGGTGCTCATGTTCACAGAGTTCTAATGTTTCAGTTGGGATGTCTGGACCATGGATGATTAATCCTAATGGATCTATCAGAACTATGTTAGTTTGGTCATCATTATAGCTTTTATGGCTGAATTTTTCTGAGGGATATTTTCTGATCCCTACGGTTGATATATTACTAATCATCCAATAATCCATGGGTTTAATGAAAGAACATGGGTGACTGAGGTGTTTCTCTATTGTTGTGTTCTTGCCCACAGTCATGTTTGCTATCTCCAACTCCAGAGTCTCAACCATTTTAGAAACTTAGAGATAAAGGGGAAATTTTCTATTTGGCAGGAAGAAGGATATCTTATAGCTTAATTACTTTTTGTATAGATTTTTAACTAATTTCTTTTTAGTTTCAAGTATATTTCCCCTTTTGGATATTCAATTTATCTCTACCCCCAAGCCTTCCTGTGCGTCTTACTTTTCTAACTGTTAGCATTTATATCAGTTTATAGAACACCTTAATTTGTATCTTCTCCTCATTTATATTCTAGAATCCAAACTCTAATTGACATTGCATTCTCTCCTATACTGTTTTTCTTTATAAATATAACCTCTTTTTTATCCATTTACAATCAATTTGATAGGTTTTAAAAGGGCATGGAAATAAAGATAAGTAATTATATCACCGTGTTTAATTGCTAGACACATCTATTTACCCTCGCACTGCAAGATTAACATGCAATGCTTAGTATAAATGTGACCCACCAGATATCTTTAGCTTATTAAATTGCACCAATCTATTAAGAACAAAGTATTCATGAGAAGGGCAGCCACTGAAAACTTTTGTCTAAGAACCAACAACTTGTTGTTGCTCTGTCTATAGAATAAATCTCATAGTGTTTGTTTCAAAAGACAAAAAGGCAATTGAATAATTTTATTAATAAACATTTCATAAATTTAAAATATATCTTGAATTATGTCTTTTATTAAAATGCCACAATTCCCTTATTACACATGAATGTAAACTTACTCATACACAATATGATTAGTTTGCTTGTAAGCATGTTTTTGGGGTTTTGCTTTATTTTGTACTTTGGATTGCATGTGTTTCTACTTATTCTAGGTTTAAGTTTTTGTTTTTTTTAATTTTCCATTTTATTTTCTGTTCCTTAAGATCAACATTCTATAAATTTTTTTAAAAGGGTAAATGATGAAAAAATTTTAATACAATTAAATGTTATATTATCAAATGAAGGAGTAAACTAAGCCACAGTAGAGAATGTTTTATTGTTAGTAGTAAGAGAAAGGTATCTGGAGAAGTGTTGTGCTTGAACAAGCAGCCAAATAGCAACAAAAGTGAGTATTGGAAGTGTGATGAATACCCAACATTAAATTTATTGGACTTACACTACTCAATTATCCACTGGGTTGTCTTTTATGAATCTTCAAATAACATCATGACAATCAAAGATGTGAGTTTCCTTTCAAGTGAAACAAAGAGTATGCTACAGAATATAGTGCATTTTTCCAAAATAAAAACAAAATAATGTTCACCCATACAAAATTGATTAGTTTTGTCGCCAAAGGCAAGAGTAAGCCCCAGAACAGAAACATCATTCAAAGTTGTCCCTCTTGTAGCAAAAACATATCCAAGTCAAACTACTTCTAAGGAGTTAGTAAAATCATATGTAATATTAATGAAAATATTATTCTCAGAGATAAAGCAGAGTAAGCTGTTGGCAAAATTCCTCCATCAAGTGATAGTTGGACTTCATATAATATTAATGCATCTGATGTGGAAAAGCAGTTATTATTATATGCATGCCAGAAATTGTTTAATTTGCATTTGGATAAAAACACTGACTTAGTATATATTAGTCCTTGGCATAGGAATAGTTCTTATGTGCTTAGACATTTTTCTCTTTTTCCTAAATTCGATGATAGTCAGAAAAGAGATTTTTGCTTACTTAAGTGTTCCATTGTGCACCATGATTTAAACGATAAAGAGGTTTAGAGTTTTCAGTCTTCTGTCTATACACAGCAAGTAGTGAGCTGTCCTAAAATGCTAAAATGTTTGCCTTAGTCACAGAAAAACATTTGACTGAATACAACATTATAGCCTGATCTTCAATTTAAAAAAAGAAAAAGGGAAAAAAAATAAAAGAAAATGAATGTGACCACTTCATAATCACTGAGTCTTTCTGGTGTGTTTGATATAAAAACTAAAATGAAGTAAAAAAAAATAAATATATTAAATTTTTAGTAGAATTGGATTCCTGAGTTTCTAAAACAAGAAATGCAAAGTATACTTCATGACACAGAAAAAGATAGAATATTGAAGTGATCAGGAATTTCCTTTTCTTACACTTTACATCTAAATAGCATTTTTAGAATTATAAATAACCTGCAATTCTCACTTCATGGTCAAAATATCTTGATTGTTTAAGATAATCTATGAAATTTCTAGTGAACAGCTTCATGATACATATTTGAATACTACTTAGCATTTGATGTTTACTTGTTTTATTTGTCAGATGAATGATATAATGTCATGTTATAGAGCATATTTTGAAGATATGTTAAAAAATTATAGCAGTATCTAAAGAAATGCCTTCCAACACTGAAGGCATATAGCCAGTAAAAACACACAAAGTTTAATACCCAATGAAGGAAATGTCAACCTGGCCTAATGGCCTGCAATATGCTGATTGATTCAGCATTCAGTGGAACACAGTCCAAATCGTTGGTTCCTTTCAAAACAAAGCTACAACAGCTAAAAGCTATTTGCCACCTTGTCTGATGACTTCTACAAGTGCCCCTGTTTTGTTGAAATATTTATTATTACATTTTCAGTTAAAAAATATTAAAACCAGTAAAGCTTCAGGAATAATCTAGGCCATTTATTACTAACAAAGATTTATCAAGGAACAGGTTACGTACCATGTTCTATATACTGAGAGCAAAACAATAAAGTTAAAAAGGAAAAGCAAAGATTCAGGAAGGGTGGGAAGGAAGGGAGAAGGAGAGAGAAAAAGAAATGAAAAGGTAAAGAAGGAAAGACCTACTTTCTTAATCCTTAAACCAGATAAGGAGATTGGAGATAAAAAGACAACTCATAGATTCATATGTAACACAATAGTACATAAAAAGCATAGTGTCTCATAATACAATCCAACTGTAATCACTATGTATTTAATATTGTTAATTGTACACATCGGTTTTTTTGGTGAAGTAAATTTTCTACAATATTGCTTATTTCCATTTAATTATGATTTATTCTACTTGCTGGTTTCCCTCTGACAAATAGTGAATTACTGTGATGATTTGAACAGAAACAATATACTTTTTAAAAAATATATATAATTGTACTATAACAATGCACCTACTTCTTGATATAATATTTTCATGGTGAGTGTATAAATCTAAAAAGAAAAATACTACAATATTTTAAGAACATCTATTAAAATTGCAGTGTTTCATCAGTGCTTCAAAAATTTCATCCATCACTATTTCTGTGTTCATAGGCTTAACATTCATTCAGAAGAATGTTTAATTTGCATTTGAACATAATAAAAATTGGTATGTACTATAGAACATATAATTTTACCTGATTTCTTCATGCCCCCAGAAAGATTCAAGATCATATGAACATGAACTATTATTTAAACCATTCTAGACTTTAGGCAAAGTGAGTTCCTGAAGTCATCCTGTGATATTCCCTAGAGTTATACAATGCATAATTGGAGTGGATATATTCAGATATTTTTCTGCATTGGTTCCTTGACTTGTGCAGCAAAGTCTATTGTGGTAAAAAAGTTAAATCACTAGAACTGTCTCTAAAGAGGAACACTAACCAACCAAAAGCAATATCATATTGCTGGAAGGTCTATAGAGATTAGTGCCACCATCCTTCACCTTGCTTATTTAGCTTGTGTGGAAAACAATGAATTTTGGAGAATGAGTATGGAATATTTTAAACCTAATAAAGTGATGAATTCAAATGTACCTTCTGTTCAATTAATTTTATCATTTGGGCAAATGAATACTTCTGATGTCAACTGGTATACAGTTTGCTGTGAAGAGATAGATCTGGCCTGGTTTATAGATTATTTTGCTCCATATAAAGAAACCACCTGAAAGTGAAGAGCTGCAGCATGCACTTTCCGAGAAATCCTTGAAGAATTATCATGAGGGGAAAAACTCCCAGTGAGCCAAACTCCAAGAAGTTTATACAGTTCATTTCTTTTATGAAGTAGAAATAACCAGATTTACAATTATATACTAATTCATGAATTTTATCCATGTGGTTTAGCTGCATAGTCAGGGCCTTGGAAGGAAACATGATTGAAAAATTGGTGATAAGAAGACTTAGGGATTTACATGTCCAGTTTTCAGTAACTTAGTAGATAGTATACATTGTTCTGTGGTGTCTCTCTTTTGAATCTCCTATTATTGCCAAATGGACTCATGGACAAAGTGGTGATAGCAGCAGGGTCTGTGGTCATGCATGGATTCTACGACATGGACTTTTATAATAGGCATGGATAGAGCCATGAATGAGTACCAAATCTTCCAGGAATAGAAAGCCCCAGAGTTCCTGATGTGGTACCATTTCCCTAAGTGACCAGTGAGCTACCCAGTAATAAATTGTTATTTTGAATCATGTGTTAGTTCTTTGTGACTGTGACCAAAATATATGACAAGAGCAACTTACAGAAAGAAAGACTTATGTTGGTTCATGGTTTCAGAGAATTCAGTCCATAATGATTGACACTTAGAAAAATTATGGTAGAAGGGCAGGGCAAAGAAATCTTTCAACTCATGGCAGACAGAAAGCAGAGAGAATAAGGAGAAGGGTCAGGGTCTGGGGACCAGATAAAGCATTTCAGGCAACCATCCCCAGAAATCTACTTTTTTCCAAGTAGTCCCACATCCTAGTATAGTCCATCCAGCTATCAATGAATTAATCCATTTGGCAGATTAATTCCCTAATGATGTCAGAGCCCGAAAATTCCCACCTCTGAACCTCATTGCATTGGGGATTATGCTTTCAACACATGAGCTTTTGAGAGACATTCTAGATTTCAAACCACAATACACCACTTCTATCAGGAAAAAGACAGTGTTTGGTTTGTACTGGAATAATACTCTGGATTTGAAATTTCTTCTTGTATACAATTTTCTCTTGTAAACAAGCTTTCTGGAAAAATGACCATCCACAGTCTTATTAAATGTCTTGTGCTCTATCATGATATCCCACACCACATTGTTTCTGTTAGGAAAACTCACTCATTGCAAATGAAACAGACAGGGTGCTCATGTTCATGGAGTTCACTGGTCTCACCAGGTTTTCCATTATCTTGAAACAACTGTTTTGATAGAAGAGTGGAATAGGTTTTTGGAGACACAATTACAGTGCCCATATAGTACAAAATGGCAATATTTTGCAGGACTTCTTGAAGATGTTGTATGTATTGTAAATCAGCATCCAATATGGTTGTTTTTCCCATTGCCTGGATTCACTAGACCCCAGGGGTGGAAATGACTATAGCACTTCTTACTATTACCACTAGTGATTCCAATGACAAAATACGAACTGTGAGAAGCTTCAGCCGTTTCTCCCATGGAGCTTCTGGCAAGAGCAAACCCTGCTAGCATCTTATTTTAGACTTCAAGCTCAAGAACTATGAGAGTATAAATTAAATTTCTGGTGTTTCAGGCCAACAAGTTTTGTTACTTTGCTGTGGAAGTCCTAGGAAACTAATATAAATATAAATAGATTGTTTGCCTGAGGATATTACTCCTTGAAATCTATTCAGATATCAATTTCTTTAGCATCTATTTATTATCAGATATTTTAGTTAATTTATAAAGCATCATATATACTATCAAGTGTTTGTGCTCCTGTGATCTTTGTCTCAGATAATTTGCATACCATATCCTATGTCCTTTTTTTATTTTCTTGAAAATTTTTCACTTTGTGAATAGGGATTTTGATATGTTTTTTTTTAAAGTATCTATTAAGAATGAAGTGAATTTTTAAAACTATCAAACAGAACAGGAAATGCAGGTTTGAATATAGCAATCATTTCAAAGTTTAGCATATATTGGAATATCATGTAGAGTTTGTCCAAAACAGATCACAAATCGTCAATCTCAGAGTGTCCTGAATTAGTGGGACTGGGCTCAGGTCCAAGAATTTTTATTTCTATGAAGTACTCAGATGATGCTGATGCTATTAACGGTCCAAACTTAAAAATTACTACCTTGAAGGAAATTACCCTGCACTTTTAACATAGATAATTGAAATACATTCAGATTACCTTTGAAAATATTATATTATCTGAACTCTTAATTTTATGCCATTTTGAACTTATTCCTCATCTCAGATTCTAAGCAAGATTTATGGTCTATCTTTTAGTGGTAAGAGATGGTTATTGTCTTTGACTTCCTCATCTGTACCCCTACATCACTATCATCTCCTGACTGAGCACCTATAGTACTTTTCTATAGGTCACAGTGTGTCTCAGTTCATTATGCTACTATAACAAAACACAGATTGGTAATTTATAAAGGATAGAAATTTGTCACAATTAGGGAGACTGGAAGTTCAAGAGTAAGGTACCAGCAGGTTTAATTGTTTTGTGAGGGCTCTCTGCTTTCAAAATAGTGACTCATTGCATCTTCCTTTCAGAGGGAAGAAATCTGACCTCCCATGACAGAAGGCAGACAGGCAGGAAAGCTGAATGCTCTGTGAAATCTTTTTCATAAATGTCTTAATTTTATTAACCAGAGAGAGGACTGACATGGCTTAATTACTTCTTAAAAGCCCCAAGTCTTAATACTGTCACATGAGCCACTCGGTTGGTTTCAACACCTAAATTCTGTAGTGGATGCTTTCAAGCCAAGGCTCTGGGGCTTATTTCCCCTACTCCCAGTGATCCATCCAGAAAATAGAATATACATGAATTTTTTTTCAATACTTCTATTTATGTGGCACTGCAACCCAAATGATTCCTATCACAATGAGTTAGTATTCATTGAATACTCTTTTCAATGATTTTGCCATTAAATTTGAGATAAAATCCAGACAACTTAACCAAAATGACTAAATCCTATTTAAGCTGTCCCTCTATGTTCTTCACTTGCTTTATGATTTCCCTTTCCTGTCCACTTCTGAATATTTATTCTTAACCATTCAGAATGCCTGTTTTCTTAATCCTCTGATACTATCTTTGCCTTTTAGGTCTTGTCCTATACTGTCCTCAGTGCCAGTTCTACTTCTCTAAATATCTGATTGCAGGTCTCATCTTAACTTCAGAAATTCTAGAAAGGGTTCCCTGATAAAAGCAGTGTTTCTGCAAATCATAAAATCTATGATGTGTTTATTTTATATCGACATTATGCCACCATAGCCATCTCATAGTTTGGTTTATTGAATGCTCATGCTTCTTGGTCCTACAGGGTGGAGAAAGTGACCAGATGGACAATCTCTTTTCATCACGTTACTGCAACATTTCCTATGCATGCACTGGACAGGCAAGTGCTCTATTATCCTTTTAATTCAGTGTATGAATTAGCTTATTAATTTATAAATGAATTTGAAACCTAACTACTTTATATTCATATAAAAAATTTCAGAATAAAGTTATTTCATAAATATTCCCAGACATTAAATGTATGAATGCTCTTAATAAACATGTTCTCAGATGATATTTTAAAACTGGTATTGAAACAATAATGGAGACAAAACATGAAATTAGTTTTATGAAAAACAATTTTCAGAAAAATATAATTTAAACAAAATATCAACAATGGGCTCCTTTATGTTCATTTCCACATATTCTATTCTTTAATTTGATGTGTAAATGTAGAAAAAATAAAAATAAACAATATAAATTTTGCTATTAGTTATAGTCAGATTGTAGAATCTGGAAATAAGTAATTATATCTTTAAAACAATCTAGAATATTAATTCATCACATAAATTACCAACAAATCTGTTATGTATTTTAACCATTTAGCAGAGTGTTTTTCTTTGGGTTTCTTACATATAAATGCATGCATAATGTTAATAGACATTTTAGAAAATCTAAAATAATTTTATAAGGTGCTCATAACATGACAACATATGATGTGTTATCTTCCAACATGTGCCAGATGTTTGTAGAGAAAACAAAAGAGCTGCATCATATTCTAAGGCTCAGACCAGATCTAGACAGCCTAGCAAGTAATACTGGTAATAGGCGGACAACTGAACTGACCTTTTTACAACACCATTTGTGGGCCACTCTAACCCAAGCGACTGCTATCACAATTCATTTCAGTTACTCAGTTCCAATAAAACAAGAACTTTTTGTGTTAATTTCACATTTATCTTTTAATAGATCTTAACAGTACTATTCCAGAATAAATTTGTGCTGAAATTGACTAAACTATACTAATTAATGATGCCTTTAAATCAGTGGTTGTTTTCTTTAAAAGCAAGAAAGGTAGGTTAGAATACTCTTGTTTTGTATTTAAAGATCCTATTCCCCTCCTCTGTCTTTCCCTCTCCCTTTTCTCTTCCTCTACCTCTCTGCTCTTTCTCTTCTCTCTCTACTTTCCTTTGTCTCTTTCCTTCATTATTTTCTTATATAAATTTACAATAATTTGAAAAATACATTGCTTAATATAAATATTAATATTTTAATATTTATTCTATTTTCTCATATCTATAAATATATGTTACAAAATATATACAAACATGAATAATTCTAAATTTCTGTAATAATTATACCAGGTCCACAGTCTAAGAATTATGGTAAAAACACAGAATTTGTCATTGAGCTGATTATCCCATAAACTTTAGAATGCCAGCTTGTATTGATGATCATATAAATATTAGATATAATCTATTCTTGAATTCTGCAAATATTAAAATATGGACTCAGGGGTTTATTGCAAAATTTGCATTTTTAAAGGACATTTATTATTTAGTGCTTGCAAGTAATCAACCAATCAACTAATTTGACAGTTATTTATTGAATGCTTCCTATTTTCTTGGAAATATTAGGACCACAGTATGGTGTGGTCCTAATTACATCCTAATAATGAAAAGAAACGAACAGCAACAAATGAAACAATACTGGACTTTCTTGCATGCATATAAATATATGCATTCATGTGTGTGTGTGTGTGTGTAAATGTTATGCAAATGTACAATATATCAAGTGGTGAAGGATGGCCTTGCTGAAGAAGTATTGTGATTTTCAGATTGGAATTATCAGAAGAAGTCATGCAGAGCCCTTAAGAAAGAGTGGTTTAAGCCAATATATTCTACTCCATAATTGTAATGTAATTATGATTGCCGATTGAAAGTAATATGAATTTTTTAAAAGTAAAAATTGGTGAAACAACCTCAAAAGGGACAGAAAAATGCCAATGTTGCTAACACTTGATGAAAGAGTGGCAGACAAAGTCAGACATGTGGGTTCACGTCAGAGCATGAGGAAAAGTCTTTCACCAACATAAGAATTTGCAATTCATTGTATTGTAAAGGGTGGCCATTAGAGTATTTTAAATTGAAAAATTATGTGAAGCAAGTTAATTTTATTTTAAAATTCTCTCTAGCTGCTATAAATTGATAGTGGACTATGAAAGGAGGAAAGAGAGATAGGTAAAAAGGAGACTGAGATATCCTATAGAATTCTATTACAGCATCCAGAATACCTATGATAATGCATTGCAGGTGAATTTAACAGGTTATTTCCTTTCTTTGATTATGTAAATATAAGCATAATATTTACGATAAGATATAATGAGTGATATTTTAATATCTATATCCACATGCAGAAATATATATATATATATATATATATATATATATATATGTGTGTAAGATATATATATATATATATCTATATATATATATAGATATATATATATATCTTACACACGTACACACACACACACAGCTCCAAATGTATACTTACATACTTTATACAAAACAAAGGATATTAACTGTTCTTTCATCCAGACTCAAGAATCTGGCACTGTGTGGATCTTCAAGACTCAATAGGATATTAGATTATACTGTATAGCTTTTGTTTGTTTGTTTTGTACTGAAGATTGAACCCACAGGTGCTTTATCACTAAGCTATATCCCCAGCCTTTTTATTGTTATTTTTTTGAGGTAGGGTCTCACTAAGTTGCTTAGGGCCTTGCTAAACTGCTAAAGCTGGTCTAGGACTTGTGAACCTCCTGTCTCAGCCTAAGGAGTCACTGGAATTACAGGCTTGTACCAGGGCACCAGGCTGTACCATATATTTTAGTCACCTCCGAACCTGTGATCAAAACACTTAACAAGAACAACTTAGAGAAGGAAAAGTTTATTTAGGACTTACAATATCAGAGGTCTTAGTCCATAAGACTGCCAACGCTTTTGCTCTAGGCCTAAGGCAGGCCAAAGGTCATGAAGGAAGGACTCAGAGGAGGAGAGCATCTTACCTCATGGTGGCCAGGAAGTAGCAGGTAGCCACAGAGAAGATGCACCTGACCAGGCCATTTCCCCAATGACCCTCTCTCTACCCACATCCTCCTGCTTACAGTTATCACCCAGTCATCCATTCAAACTAGGATTGTGTTACAGCTCTCACAATCCCATTATTTTATCTCCAAATACTCCTGCTATTGGGGGATACCTCATATACAACCATAACAACATACAACTTTGCATTTTCTTTTCTTGGTCTAGATGTGTAACTAATACATATAAGTATTTTATTATATGAATTATCAAAGACAAACTTTTTGAATAAAGACTTACTTATAATGCTCTTCTCTTTGTCAAATGTACCCCTTGGCCTATACATGGAAGAAACATCACTGGGTGATGGGACAGTAAGTGGTTTCCATTACTTGAGTAGAATCTCATTCTTGTTTTTTATCATAGATTACAAATACAAACACGCACATCATTGTCATCTTCATATGGAAACAAATTAGTGTCCATATTTTAAAGATAAAATAATAGATATACTGGCAGGATAACATGGTTTAGTCTTTCATATAATCCATCTTTTCCTTCTACCAATTTTTCCATAACTGTCTCTGATATTTACCCATTTGTGGTTCCTGCCATTATCTTATTTCAGTTCCTTATCACTCAATGCATGGATTACAAAAATGAATTCTCTATTAGATGTTCTGCATACAATTTCATATTCCTCCAAAATTATCTTGCATGCCTTAGGCAAAATAATTGTATTAAAGCACTATTTGCCAAAAGGTTGGCCAAAAGTAATAAAGTAATCTTGATATAAAATAACCATTTTATTATTTTACTTTCCAAAGGCCTCCCATGGAATGGAAGCATTAATTACCAAAGGGAATACTTTCAAACCCTTTTGGCTGATACTCAGGACCTTCAACAAATTGACCTCAGTCTATTTAAAAATCATTGTCTTTAATATAAGAGAAAGAAGACTATCAGGATTAAGAATGCATGATTTATAAACCTGATTATGTTCCTTACTAAGAAAATGAAACCCTAACCACATTATATAAGCCTTTGTATAGACATTTTCATGTGAGAAACATGTTAAAACTGGAAATATTTACAATGCCTACCTCAATGTACATGGTGTTGGAGAAAAAGCACAAGATTTTATGTCAACAGGTCTGAATAAGGATTCTCATACATCATTTATAATCAGACCTTCCTTTGCCACTGAACCTCTGCAGTCCAAATTTATTTATTTATAAAATGGCTATGCTAACTTTTCCATTTCACAGAGGTGTTAAAAGTATACTAAAGAGATGAGAATGAGGAGATCTTTCTAAATTATTAAAATATGTTGCTATATTTAGTTACTATTTTGTATGTTAAAGAACATCCTGAACAATAAAACAGGAAACAGTTGTTTCCTAGGAAACATGTAAGGAATAGGGATGTGAAATAAAAAGACAGGCAAGAAAAAATGCACTTTCAAGCAAGGTATCTCTACTGATAACTGGAGCTTTTGCTGGAGAACTCTGGGAAACCATATAAAACAGATGTTAGATGTTTCAGCCTCAGGTACAAGGTTGCTGTTTTTGGACACCAACTTCTTTTGTCAAGTTTTAAGGACTGCTGCTCTGGAGTGCTCATTCTTGACTCTCTTGGCCACATTACACACCAGGTTAACAGATTCTGGCACATAGAAAATCACCTCAGGCAAACTGGTGAAGATACTGATAGCCCCAGCAACACTTTCTCAAATGATAATGATAGGTTTCCTAAGATGTCCATGCCCTAATCCTTGTTACCTATGCATAGGTTAAGTTAGGTCATTGGCAAAGGGGACTTTGTACAAGTAGTAAAGATTATGTAGATTAAAATTGAGAGGTTATCCTGGATTATTTAGTTGGACCTAATATAGTCATCTTATACCATTAAGATAAGAGTGTTATCAGGCTGGTACAAGGATGAGAGTTAGATTCAAGTGTGATAACTTGATCTACAATTGATGGTTTGGAAGGTGAACTGAGCCATAGCCAAGGAATGCAGGAGATACTCAATTGCTGAGACAATTTCTGGGCAGCAGTCACCAACCAATGGGGATATCAGATGTATAACCAAATGACTGAATTCAGTCAAGAATCTTCTTAAAGTACTTGGAGTTGTTCATTTTCTCTCAGAGCTTCTAGAAGCCATTTTAGGCAGTCCAATGCACTGACTTAGGCCTTTACAGATATGAAACAGATGAAGCAGAAAACACACTTAGAATGATTGATGGAAATTAAAACAATTTGCAAAGTCCAAGCTGCTAAATATAAAGATATTTTTTATAGCAGCATTAGAAAATACCGAGGACATGATAAGTCCAGTGATACAGAAAACAAAGACACATGTCTTAAGTTATTCATTCTACCTGTGATGTCTTTTTCCTTTATGTCTGTTTCCAACATTGAAACTGCAAAAGCTGTTCAGAGCTTTTCCAATTCTCATATTGAAGTTATAATTCTCTAATCTGAGATGCATAATTTAGAATTTGACCATGTATATGCTCCTTTCAATATTTCTGTTTCTGTGTTAAAAACTGTCATCTCAGTAAGATTATGCATTCTTTCTGCCAGGGACTTTAAATATATAAGATTCTTTCATACAACTCAGAAAGTTATAAAAATGTTAGTGTTGAGAAAGTCTTCATAAACACTCACCAAGGTACCACTAACATACTTGTACTAATGTAAATCCACAGTTCATTTGATATATTTTTCAAACTCAGTACATAAAATGTAGACTCTACATGAAGAAACTCAAAATCACTCCCCTGATTCTCCACCACTTGTACATGTTACTTTATTTCTCACTTTGCTTTGCAATTTCCTGTTGCTATAGGGCATCCCAGTTCTATTTGTTTAGCCCTGGATGAGCATATTTTCTCTTTCTTAAACTACTGATTCACTAATTTTCCTTTCCTTCTGCTTACCTATTTTTTGGACCAGGCATGCTTTTTATCTATCAATATATCTAGCTAATTTTTCTATACCAAAGATTAAATTTTCTCTGAGATCTGTTTAAAAATTATGTTTGCCTAATAAATAGAGACAAATTTTATTTCTTTCCAGTTTGCATATCAATTTTTGGTGAAATGAAAGGTTATTTTATTGGATACTATACATTTTAGAGAAAATTTTGATTGTAGGATAATACTTTTCTTTGTTAATGTTTTTTTTTTTTTCTGTACTGTTATTTTTTAAAAAAGTAGTAGAAGGAAGAATTAATGAATGGAAATATGTTCTGGTAACAGCAACTAGGACAACTTGAATTTACACAGGTTAAAGATCATTAAATGTATATGTTAAAAGAATTGCAATAAATGATTTACTATTCACATAAAATAGCAGCAAAGATAATTTCATTTGATAAGTGTATTACTATTGGTTTGCCTTCTATGTAAGAGACTTATAAGGGATTTTATATAAAGAATTATACAAATTAAAAGGGAAATAAAGCTTCAATTAATTTTCCAAAGACTCCCTAAATTGATATTTTAATATAATACTATTTTCAATTCTGTAACTACCATAGACTTTGGTGCAATCTAACAAAACATATTCCAAAATAAAAATGCATTTAACATATTCCAATCATAAATGCATTTTTTTCCTCATAAATTATTTGAAAATTCTTTGATATAAGTGTGAACATTATTTTATGGTACTCATAAAAGTGCTAAAATAAATCTATTCTAAAATAATGCTAATTTTTTTGTTTGTCCTTAGCTAAAATAATCTCAACTGCACCATTTCTGATGTATATCATCTGGATGATGTTCTTAATATCATACTTATAGAAAACAATAGAGTAGATATAAACAAGTAAAACAGTCATAAATTGTCATGTGACAACTCCACATATCACTTATATGCATTTTTAAAACTGTTTTTAGTTGTAGATGGACACCCTACCTTTATATTATTGATTTAGCTTTATGTAGGGCTGAGGATTGAACCCAGTTCCACAAATGTGCAAGGCAAGCACTATACCACTGAGCTACAACACCAAAACTTATATGCATTTTAAAAATATTTATTTATTTATTTAGTTGTAGTTGGATACAATACCTTTATTTATTTATTTTTATGTGGTGCTAAGGATCAAACCCAGGGCCTCATGTTCTAGGTGAGCACTCTACAGCTGAGCCACAACCCCAGTCCCCTTACATGCATTTTTATATGACACACCCATCATTTTTATAAAATGTCTCTGACTTAATAATATTTAAAATAATAAAAATAGTACTTATAACAAATATATTTATTAAATGTTAAGCTGTTTGGTGAGCTGAAAGATCATCTCAATGTGATTCTATCACCAAAAATTGTTATAAAGTAAATAGAGAATAAATCAGGAGAAAAAGGCAGATATCAGTGGTACAAAGAGGTAGGGAAGAATTTTTGTCTGCCATACATATTATTTTTTGAGGAAATATCATCAGCTATGTGTTAAGTTTCATGATTTGCTTTCATATCATGCATGATTACTCTGGTAGATTTGGAAAGAAATAAAGTTTCTTTCTCATATGAGAAAAATACTTTGGACATTATTGGCAGGACAAATTTTTCCTTCCTACAGAAAGAACTTAAAGGTCATCAGTGTCAATGACAATTAATTTTGGTATTAATAATAAGGAGTAAGTGGTAGTTAAAACATCAGATAGGGGATACCTTTCTTAGAATTAATATATATATATATATATATATATATATATATATATATATATATATATATATATATAACAATTTGCAAAGTCCAAGCTGCTAAATATGAAGACATTTTTTATAGCAGCATTAGAAAATACAGAGGACATGATGAGTCCAGTGATACAGAAAACAAAGACACTTGTCTTAAGTTATTAATCCTATACATATATATAGGCATCTAGCCAGATTAGACAAAATAATATTATACACTGGTAGTACAGATGCATAATCATTTTAGCTGAGAATTAAAAAAAAATAATCCCACCAATCGTAGAAACTGAAAATGCATGTTTTCTGAAATGTATTTTTTTATATTCAAAGAAAATTCAGAGAAAGCATTAGGCAAGGACAAAGAAATGAATATCAAGATAAAATGAAAATTAATTTCTACTAATAACATTTCTCTCATGTCTAATTTAGAATGAAATGAGTCTAACCACAAAAAGAATTAAATTTTCTTTATACCTAATTATTCATGAATAAGGAAATAATTAACAAACTTTATAATAAATTCTTAAATCTGTTCATTTTAATTAAAGACTATTATGTGTTATGTATGTGGGTTAGCTTGGCACATTGAAAGTGATGTGTGGTTCATGAATATGAAGGGTAAAATCTAGATGTCTAGTAGAGTCATATAGAACAATATGGAATGCAAAATATTACTTTGTGAGTGAAACAGAAGAGAATATTTCATCACCAAGGAGCACTGAGGCATCCTTAGAAAAGGAGAGGGTCTTTGAATTCAGTATTAAGTTTAAGGAAATATTAGGGAAGCAGAAAAAATAGTTCAAAGTTAGAGAAACTCAAGAAACAATTTATAAAGATGAATATGACACATTGAGGGTATGCTCTGAGGTATGGGCCAAAGTGTGCATGTGTGTGAGGAGAGAACTTTAAGATGAAGCTAGAAAGATTGCTGAAAGAAAGGCTTAGAGGTTAGATGTTATTTTCTTTCTCTCTTGGAAGGACAGTTTGGGAAAATACTTTTGTTTTGGTACAAATTTATAGAATTGTGCTGTGTGTGTAATAGTAAATATTTTGGAGGTTATTAGTTTTGACTACTGATAAATATGATCATATTTTAAGCAGAAGGTTGGAGGATGAATTTTAGAGGCTTAAGAAAAATGGGTGGGAAACTTTAAAATTTCTCAGAAAGGAGTATGTGTTTTGCAAGAAATTTAGAAAAGAAGGATTGTATAAGAAACAAATATTAGTGGCAGGACCCTTTGATTGGACAGCGTTTTTGTGAATTAGAGACAACATTCAACAACATCACCAAGGATTTTGACTTGGGCAGCCAGCCAGTTGTATAATGATGGCATTCACAGAAAGAAAGAATATAACATGAAGGGCATACTTAGAGGTGAATTTAATTAGCTGCATTTAGACAGATTACATTTGGGACAAATGGGAAATATTCAATTGGAGAAGCCACCACAGATTTATTGACTTAAAGATGAATGGGAATGGATTTCTCTACCTGTTCTCGAATTTGTGCTTATATACATTTGCAATCGAAAGTAATTCTGTACTATAAATCTTCCTTCAAATAGCTCCTAACCATGACATTATAATTTTATTGGCAATAGTAAACATTTAGGCTTTGTAAAAAGAGTTTTCTATAGCTAGTTAGACTGATTGGGTTTAAAGTAAAATATATCATCTTGTGAGTAATGTGAAACTGAATAATTTACTTAATTTCTCTATGCTGTAATTTTCTTATCTAAAATAGTAGTTGTCTCATAAGTTTAAGAAATAAAATTATCATATATGCTTCATAAATATGAGTATATTACATATATTTTTATATATACACACATATTTTTATTTTCCTAGCACAGTATATAAGATATTTTAAGCATTAAATATCTTTTATAGCTCAATATTCTTTTGGTTGATTATTAGCAACAACAATTTGGTATCCCATCGAAAAGTACCTTGTATACATGGAAAATTATATTGCTGCTGGAGTCAGGATTGGTTAACCATTATTCCTATGGTAGGATATTATGCTTTCAACTGACACATTAAAAAAATGAGATACAAGATATTGTATATATTTAATTTTAACTTGGTTAGATAGCTACTCCTCTTTCAATTGAATATGGTAGAGAATCTGGACAATTCCAGGACCAGTGTATAGGAATAGGCCAGAAAATGTTGTGAGAGCAAATAAAGAGGCAGACAGATTCAAGATTGAACAGAATGCAATTCAATGAGGTCTTACTTACAGAAGTGTGATCCTGAGTGGTATAAGATGGGAATATTCCATGATTTGGGTCAGAGGAAGGGATCTTATAATGGGTTCAGGATATAGTATCTTTCTGAAGCCAGAATTAGACAGGCAGTCAATATAGATAGGTAAATGGAGTCAGAGTGGATGAAGAAGGCCAATTTGGGTCCAGGAAGTGGGAAACTCCCAACTTTTAATCCCCTGAGGGATTAAAATGCTAATGCCTTAAGAGCCCTTCCTCCACTCTAATCAAGATAACCTGCCCTGCTCCAAACTGTTGTTCAGGTAACCTGCCCCAGGAATTGCCCCTCCCTATGGGGTAAGAGTTGTTAATTAATGTGTCCTGGGCTGCTCCATTTGGCGCTTCTCCCTGTCCATCTGCTTCTCACCTTTTGACCATACCACCTGAGCATCTCCTGGGCCCTAGACACTTACATAGGAAGGAAGAGAGCAGGAGAACAAAGGAAGCCTAAGACATCTTAAAAAGACAGAATACCTTCACTTCTTGGGATGCCAGGATACCAGCTATGCCCCCCTTCTCGCTCTTAGGAGAGTCTATGTTACCCCTTTTTTAGATAAACCCTGCTTTATATGCATGTTTCAGCGTGCTTCTCTAATGTTATACTTCAACATGCGAGGAAGCAGGGCTCATTACTGATAATTGGCAGTATCATTTATCCAAGCCAAAATGTACTAGGTTTCTTGAGGTAATATCAAAAACATCATGCAGCCAGGGGTGTGGCATGTGCCTGTAATCCCAGCTGCTCAGGAGGCCAAGTTAGGAGGACTGTGTTCAAAGCCAGTGTCAGCAACTTAGTGAGACCCTAAGCAAGTCAGCAAGACCCTGTTTCTAAATAAAATATAAAAAAGGACTGGGATATGGCTCAGAGGTTAAGTATCCCTGGGTTCAATCCTTGTACAAAAAATACCAAAAAGCAAAAAGCCATCAGGCACCTTCCTAGCACTGAAGGCACCAGGGTCTGGCTGTAAAACTCCACATAATACTTGAAGGGTTTTTTCCTATAATATGTGGGAAACTATTCAAGAGCGAGGGTAAGCCCAGGGTTACTCTGGGCAATCATAGAGGTAAGACTAGAGATGGCTGCCATTACCTGAATCCCTACAGCACAGCTTTTAATTGCTGATCAAAGAGTCCCTAGATTCTAGCTATGCCTATAAATATTCCTTTCTGTTTCAAATTGAGATGGAAAATTTGGAGAACAAAAATTGTGAGCTGCAATTAATTAGAACTTTGTAATTAAAACAAAGTTTTATGTTTTTTTGGTTTATCATCTTCTGTTTGGGGACATAATAATTGTACATGATTCATGATTCTCAAGGAAGTTTTTTTTTTTTTTTTAATCTGATAGGATGTGGCAAATACTGTCAAACTGCCTTAAAATATAGATTAGCTCTTCTTCGTTTACTAAACTACCTTTTAGGTTTATTGAGGCCATGTGAGTACTTTCTGATGAATGATTTATTAGAGAAAATAATGAAGCCACTTATAGATGTGACCCTTAAAAATTTATATGTTGTCTAATTTGTTTCCTGCACTATGATAATCTTGGAGAAAAGCATGTTTCACCTGGCACAGATACAGAAAAAAGTACTAACTTCTGGCCCAGATGGGAATGTGTTGCGGAAAATAAGAAAAGTTTCTTTTTATTACTGAGTTGAAAGAGGGCTTAGTTAACTAATTATTTATGTATTCTAGATAAAATTCCCACTATCAAATGTATGATTTGTGAATATCTTCTCCCATTTTGTGAACTGTCTTTTCACTTTCCTGTTAGTGTCATTTGACACATAGGTTTTTTTAAATTTGGAGAAGTTAAATTTATTGTCATTTGCTGTTTGTGCTTTTGGTATCATATAAAATGATTTATTGCCAATCTAAAAGTCATGCAGATTTACAGCTGTGTTGTCTTTTAAGACTTTTATAATTTTAGCACTTATATACTTATATTCTATGACATTTATAATTTTAGCACTTATGTCTTGTCTTGATCCATTCTAAGTTAACTTTTGTATGTGCTATTAGTCAAGAGACTAGTTTCCCTCTTGTAGGTGTTGATCCTGTTTTCCCAGCACCATCAGAGAAACATTATTCTTTCCCCTAAATGAAGGCTCCTTGGAAGGGTTAGTCCCTGATGTCAGTGTCATGGATTTTTCCTTTATTTTTATTTTTTATTTTTTTTGACCCCAGGAGGGTTCTTCCCAGATGCCTTTGCAAATTAGCCACCCCAGGGTTTAGACTATACTTCCAGTGAATCTTTCACTTACAAATTGCTTTTCACAACTTTCACTGTATTTGAGGCAAACTGTAGGTTGAACTTCCCAGTCTCTTTTACAAACGAAATATTTGGCAGAGGCACTGGGGATTGAACCTGGGGGCTTGCATATGCAAGGCAAGTAAGTGCTCCACCATTGAGCTAGTGTGAAATCAGTTCCTTAAAGGAGGGATTGGAGCTCTCTGTTCTGTCTGCTTCTCCCTTTGGAAAACAGAGCCATTGCTGTGGGAGTGGGGGCCAAGTGTGCCTCCTGCTTTGGGAGGTATGTGCTCAATGGTTGGTAATCAAACAGTCCCAGGTCTCCATAGCTTACCTCTCCAGATATGAAAGCCCAAATTTAAATAAACATCAATAGGGGATACGTGGAGGACTCCAGTGACATTTATTAAAGCCAGGAGCCCAACCACAAAGCATTTTCAAAATTTCCTGAGTGGGTGAGCTATGTTCTCCTAATGGGAAGAGAAAATGAAGTATCATGGGGATAATACTCTTTTAGAATATAAATCAATTTTCATATTCTGTCAAGGCCATTCTGAATGTCATCTAAAATAACACTGTACTGTAAAAAAACAGTGAGGAATTTGAAAAATATATTTGCTGTTTTTCTGATTTAGATCTGAGTTGTTAGGCAAGCTATTTGGAAATAACATTAGTTATTTTATATTACCAAAACACTATTTAATAAGTTAGTACACTAAATAAATGATTCAATGACCATGCACAGTACTTTATAGGTAGAACAATTTAATATTTCTTAACTAGGCCCACTAGGTTAATGTTCTTTTCCAAGTAAAAAATGAAACCTGGAGAAAGGCAGCTCTTACAAAAATCTAAATCTTCTGCTACAAAGAAATAAAACTACTACAATCATGATGATTATTGTTATGTTATTTCCATTGTGTATATTGTATTCTATTAATGCCCACCCTTTGAAACAGAAATGATGGTCTCCATGGTCAGAAATGCTGATATATTAATATGAAAATTATTTTGCTCTAGCAAGTTATTACAATTGCATTGTTTCAAAACTGATAAGATGTGCCAGTGGAAATGTTTTTTGTTAATTTGTGAACATTCCCTTGACCACTTCTTTTCTCTATGGAATATAATACCAAACTTTTTTTGAATAAAGACATTATTTTGACATGAACATTTTGGCAAGGACATACTGGAGATAAGTGTAATATGTAGTATATATTCAGATATATCTTCACATGTCATATCTCTTATAAAGAGCGGGAATTTGCATAAAGCACTCCAAACTAGGACTTGAAAAAGTCATTATCACTTCAATTAGACTGAGATTGGTGATGCAGTGTTTAAACCTTTTTATATAAATTTCAAATTCATTTTTGCAATGCCATAATAGCATCTCATATTTCAACTTAACCTCTAGTTAATGAAAGGAAAATACACAACAAACAGGTTTTGAAGGACACCGAAGTTTTAAGCAGAATTCTATATGGAAAGATGGTATATGGAATTGAATTACCCATATTGTATCTGGCAAAGAAGAATAGAGCTACAATTTGATAGGAGCAATGTGTTTTTATTTTGGTTTTATTTTTTTCTCCCATAATGTCAATGGTATATAAATCCAATTTCATTTCCTTAAAATTACAGTTCAACAGAACAAAAACAACCATATATCTCAACTATTGGACTGTAGATAACAGGAATATAATTTTTTCTCTTTCATAGTTCAGGATTTAATTTGACAGTATACATATATAGTTTTTCATTTTTACCTTTCTTCTGAGCTAAAATTGTAATTTTCTGTGCTTCTCCAATTTCTTATTTCCTTAAGTGTATTAAGTGATGCATGATAGTAGTAGTCAATACAAATCAGTTTAAAGTACTATAGTATCTTTATCATTATCAAATAGAAATTTTCAAAATATTTATACAGGAAAAAATATCATAGAAACTATAGTTAACTTGATTGGTTTACTTAAGGTAGATTAATTTAATATTAAAATAGTAAAGTTCCATTTGTTCATTAAATATTGTGACCAAGCAGAGTGGAAATATGGTTTTTAAATGCCATATCCATCTCATTATAAGAAATGGTCATTTTTAATCACTATGCAAATCCTTCCAAGATGGAAGGATTTAAGAGGTTAATATAACCTGGTAACAAATCAAAATAGCTGTAGATGGAAAATTAATACATACACCAGATAAAATAAACCTTTATTATACTAACACTTCACATTTTATAATTGTGATTATATTTATTATATCTCATTTCTTATAAAATCACTGAAAGGTGGAGCTGGGCTGGGTTTGTCTCTTAATGGTAAAGAGCTTGTCTATCATGTGCTAGGCCCTGAGTTCAGTCTTCAGTAACATATTAAAAAAACCAAACCAACCAAACAAACAAACAAAAACACTGAAAGGAGATTTTTATCTTCATTTAAAAGAAAGAATATAAAAATACAAATATTTATTTTGTCCAGAGTCATGAGTTGGTTTACACATGGCTGGTACAAAAACCACGGGGATCCAGAACTCACACTAACTTTTCAATACTCTATCTCAGCTTCCAAGGAATATTTAGTACAAAGTACCAGCATTAATTTTTTTGCACCATCCATCTTACTGTAACAACTCAAAGACACATACAATGAATTTGCCAGTCTTCATGACATTTTGCTGAAATTTCTTTAGCATGTCTAAGTATTTTGATCATTTAAACTAAATCATTTATTTTTCTAGAGAACTAAAATATTAAAATCATATTATTCTTTGAATTGGCTACATTAACCTTTGATGAAAAATGGAATAATAATGCACTATTTTACATATTTTCCTGTATTGTTACAAGATAAATTTTGGTCATTTCTTATTCTTATTCAAGTACTCTATTGTGACAGAATAATGCAATAATTCAGTAGTTTTTCAATGACTGAGATAAGTCTGAAACTTTTATTCACATTATGTTGAAGAAAATACAATGCAATTAAATATGATATGACCCTGAATCTTCTCCTTTGAAAGAATAAAAGAAGCAAAAGTATATAGAATATATTAGGCAATGAGTTCAACTTTCCATTCTTTGTTTATTTGGTTAATAATGCACACACATTCTGTGTGTGTGTGTGTGTGTGAGAGAGAGAGAGAGAGAGAGAGAGAGAGAATCTGCTGCTAGAGCACTCAGACCAATGGTCATATTTTACATTTATTAAATACTTTAATAAAAAATTAAAAAAAAAAGTCAAAGCAAAAGAAATTACAACCTTTCAACTATTTTGCCTTAATATTTTGAAACACTAGAAATGTACTTCTTTTGACATTAATTTATGAGGCATGAAATTGATCAGTTAGAATGAACTTTTAGAATAAAGATACAAAAAAGCTGGACTGGCTGTAATGACTGAGGAATCTCACATTGCTGAGATTCTAAAAGTTTGAATATTTAATAATTGACATGAAACCTGCAAAGAAAAATAATTCTGACTTTTTTTTTTCTTTTGGTACTCGGGATTGAACACAGGGGCATGCAACCACTGAGTCATATCCCCAGCTCTATTTTGTATTTTACTTAGAGACAGGGTCTCACCGAGTTGCTTAGTGTCTTGCTTTTGCAAGGCTGGCTTTGAACTTGTGATCTTCTTGACTCAGGCTCCTGATTCGCTGGGATTACAGGTGTGCACCACCATGCTTAGCTTAATTCAGGCATGTTTTTCAAGATATGAATGTTTTTGCAAGGACTAGCTTATAAATTCTGAGTAATTTTGGTTTATTTGTAACATCTTTTTAGAAGAAAAATTGAATTTTAAAATAAAGGAAATAAATAACAATGAGAAATGGCTTTGTGATCATACAACTATTTTCTGTTGCTTTAAAATGATGAGGATATATTTATTGACAATTTTTACATTTATTCAACTGTATTTTATTTATTCAGTAGAAATTCAAAGTAGATAAGCCATTTGCTCTTATTGAAACTGGAGTTTTGGGAGAGTTAAAGTTATCTTGTTCCGGTAACAGACTAACAGGCTTTCAGCTAGTTACACAATTGCAGATATTTTCTCTCCCTCTCTCCCTCCCTCCCTCCCTCCCTTCTTTCCTTCCTTCCCTTCTTCCTTTCTTTCTTTCTTTCTTCCTCTATATTTCTTTCTTTGTCTCCCCTTCCTTCCTTCCTTCCTTCCTTCCTTCCTTCCTTCCAAGAATAGAACCCAGGGATGCTTAACCAGTGAGCAACATCCCCAGCATGAACACCTCTTTTATTTTTAATTTTGAGACAGGGTCTCACTAAGTTGTTTAGGGCCTCACTAAGTTGCTAAGAATGGCCTTGAATTTGCTATCCTTCTGCCTCAGCATCACAAGCCACTGGGATTACAGGCGTGTGCCACCATGCCTGATGAAGATATTTTATTATGTGGAATTCTATAAGTTGTTTTTGAATTTCTGAGAAAGATTGAATAATAGATTACCTGTCAGTGACAATAAATTCTGGCTTTCTTAGTACAAATGTTTTATACTTCCTTATCCATCATTCTCTTACATCCATCATTATTATTGCTAAGTTTACTGTCATTTATAGACAATTATTATTTTACTGTGATCTTTCTTGAGAAAGTGTTTATGATCAGCTATAGTTCAAAATTGCTTCTTTTTCAAAGAAATTCATAAAAAAGACTTTGACATGTGTAATGGAATATAGATTTCTGAAAGGATTATACCATTGGACTAATTAAGAATTTATAGAATTCTAATGAAGAAATTAATGTATTATAAATTTGTTATCCCAAGATGGAGCAGAATAAGAGCTAATGGTGGACTTATGAGGATGAAACAGTTTTTTTTTTTTTTTAAACACTGCTGGTTTTTTGATGTTTTGTTTTCAAGACTTAAGAAAAATTTTCTCCTTTACTTTTCAAATACTTAAAACATACAACAATTCAGTAGAAATTATTTATGAACAAAGACGAAACAATTACTTTTCTTTCCCCTTTCTGACCCCTCCATGAATTGGAAACCATTAGTGTACATTCTTATTTTCATGGCAGTATAGTATACAAGTCTAATAAGAATTTATTGTTCTTGTAACGGAACTTAATTATAGTACCAAGTATGTGACCAGAATGTCATATTTGAGAAGGATGTATAAAATTAGATCTAACAACCTTCAAGAACTTGAAGAAGCCAATGTTTATAAATCCTGCTCTATAGAGAATTTTGCCTGGTACCTGGCCTTAACAAGTTCTTGGTTTTACAGGTGTCTGAAATAAAATTCCTTCTTGTTAGACCTACGGACTTTGGGATGTTTTAGAACCTTAAGAAGAGAGGAATTTACTCCAATCTATAAGTTTTGCAGGCAAAGCCTGATGGGAAGTCATGAGTTTAGCTTCTTAGTCTCCAGAGGAATTTAAAAGTCTAACCTGAAATATTTTATGAAACATGCCAGCCAAGCAATCTAAACAAAAAAGATCTATGAAACATTCCAGCAAAGCAAACTAAAAAAAAGGTCTAGGCAGTCAATAACTATTCATATGGCATTTAGATAAACAATCAGGACATTTTTGATAAAATTAGACATAATTTGCAAACAAATTAGTTTTACTTAGATTATATTGGAAAGAAACATGGGTTATTATAGATGAAAATTTGTTTCAGAGGAAAACTACAAAATTATCTTGTAGGTAATAAATTCTAGTCCATTCATTGAATTTAAGGTTTTGTTCTCTGATAACTGGATTATCTGGCTACAATTCTCTAATTAGCTTTTTAATTAATTTATTTTTAAAATTTGTTCTAATTGGTTATATATGATAGCAGATGCATTTCAATTCAATGTGCACAAATGGAACACAACTTTTCATTTCTCTGGTTGTACATGATGTAGTCACACCAAATGTACACTCATATGTGTACCTAGGGTAATGTCCATCTCCAATTAACATTTTAAACATTTTCCACACCCTCCTAACTTGGAATTACTAAAACCACAGCCCTTTTCCTGAATCTCTGCAAGCTTGAAACTGAATAGCTTGATATAAAATTTGGAAAAATCCTTATGGCAGATCATGTGTAGATAACATTTGTACTTCTTGCTACATGGCCTGCGCTCTGACCTCTGCAAGTGTTAATCTTTCTTTTTTCCTTATTTGCATAAAAAAAAATCTCTCATTAAATGGCTGGCCACTAGCACCATCCAGCAATATTCTCTACTTTTAAGCCCAAGTTGATTCAGTTGATCTGTAATAAACAAACGTTAACAGAATGAGAAAATGGAATTTTATTATTCCAAGAAGACTATAATATCTGTTATTTCCTTGAATAAGAGGAGCAATTAACAAAGATTATTTGCCTGACCAATCTTTAACCAGACTCCTGAGCCTTCTCCTAGGCCTATTGATGCACTTCTGATCACCTCATCCATCTTCAGCACTGATTATCTTAGATCATATTAGACATAACCTTCCTTATCTTTGATGTTTCTTAGTGATTTTTAATCCATTGACCCCACTCTTCCTCTTGAATGCACACTTCTACTTGCCTGAGATGCCTTAGTAGTTGAACATTCTCTCTTCCACTGCAGAATCTTACTGCTGGGATCCCTGCACCTAATCACAATGGCCCAGAGTTAAGTCTTCCTCACTCTGCTTTAACAGATATCATTGAGTAATTTTTCTTTAACAATATCATTCCCCAAACTCGAAATGATGATCATTTAAACCCATATGTCTGTTCTTTTCTGTTTTCATTCTTTGAATATCTCTAAACATTCTCATATTGTTCCTTTCAAAAGAGCATAATTGGTTTTTCCTGAGTGTCCAGATTAGCATAGATATTTCTATCGAGTTCTCTAAAAATACCTATTTGTCTACAGCCTATTCTCATTTTTCATGTTTGAGTTCAGAAGAATCCTTTTTTTCTCTGTAAAATCATTCCCTTATTCTCTTTAGATTTTCTCAAGCCTGGTGTGGTGGCATAGACCTGCAATCTCAGTGACTCAGGAGCCTGAAACAGAGGATCCTCAGCTCAATGCCAGCCTGTGGAACTTGGTGAGGTCCTGTCTCAAAACAAAAAAACAAAAAAGGGTTGGGGATGTAGCTCAGTAGTAAAGTGTCCCTGTGTTCAATCACCATTACCATACATACACGCACACACACACACACACACACACACACAAAGGAAAGTGAAAAACTTGAGAGTGCTCAGATCAACATCTAAAATGTTACCTCAAATACATTTGCACTTTCTTTCAGCAGTTTCCCCCTTGGTCCTTAACTCGGGAGTGGGCAGAGAGACACACAGATGACTGGGCATATTGGCACACATCTGTAAATTTCAGCTACACAGAAGGCTGAGGCAGGAGAATTGCTAAGTTTAAGGCAAACCTTAACAAGATCCTGTCTTAACATAAAAAATAAAAAAGACTACCAGTGTACTTTAGTTGTAGAGTGCTTACCTAGCCTGCCCAAGTCCCTGTATTCAATCTGCAATACAAAAACAACATTTTTTTCCCTAAAGAATTAAGGTTGTTATCCTCTTGTTATTCATTTTACTCTTTTCTAAATACTTACAGTCAGCATGGAAACAGATCTTATATCAGAAAAAAAAACAACATTTAATCCTTAATGAGTCTGTTATTTGATACATTGGCCTATTCCCTCTACCCTTCTGAATGTTTCGTATTTGTAATGATTATACATTTTTATTTTACATTTGCTCTTTAATCTCCTCCTAAATTCTGAATGTACAAGTAGAGCTTTACTACCAAAATTATTAATGGCCTCCAAGTAGTTAAATCAAAGAGATGCAATTTTCTCTTTATTATATTCATTTTGACATCTTAGGAGACCAGAATCTTTTTTCTCTTTGAGGGTTCCTTCTTCATTTCTGTTACCAATTCCATCTCCTTTACATATACCCTGTATAATCATATTCTACAGGCTAGCTTCTCTCTAATTGCAAGAATTCCTTTAAAGATGTTTTCACACTAAATTAGCACAGTCACCCAATGTTCCCAGCTCAATAGCAAGTATTGCATCAAGGTGTCAGAAAATGTTCTTCACATTTTTTTTTTTTTTAATCATTGACATATGTGCTTCTTATCTCAACCAAAAGCAAGCAGATCTCTTCCAGCTCTGTTTCAGGTCAGTGGTCAAATATTCTGTGTCACTGTTAATGATGTAGACACTCAGGCTTGATTCAAGATGCTTGGCTCCATTCCCACTTGAAAAGTTAGAACTAAAATTGAGACTAAAATGTCAATATTCTTACCATGGATAAGGTTGATAATTACGATATTCCCAGGGTTAAGATGCAACTCCACAGACACTTTATTTTCTATTATATAAACAATTTTAAATAACCTTAACTTGTACAAGGAGAGCTTTGGCCTGCAGTTATTCAAAACACAATTTTTGTCTAGAGCAGCACTAAGTGGAGTGACTTGATTTGGGATTATAAATTCTTTGACTAGACATGGTTGGCATTGATTGATGAAATCTTATACACAAATATCACAGATTATTGTTCCCCTATTCAACAACCTTATACTCATAAAAGCCTTACAAAGTGGTCATAGTGGTTGTTGTTGTTGGTGGTGGTGTGTTGTTGTTGTTGTTGTTGTTTTTCCTCCCTATTTACATGGTTACATCATTACTCACTTTAAATTACCGGCATTCTTATTCTACTCAGCTGTCTTCCTTAAGATAATTACAAGAAATAGCTCAATTTTCAGTCTCTTCACTTTAAATATTTAGAAAGTGTATTTGTGGATTCCTCTATAGATACAGCAATGGTGAGTATCATCCTCCATCTCATAGGTCAAAATTCTGAAAATGAGGATAGATGTGCAAATCAGGATTGTGTATTTGGAGCTGGCACTAGGGGAATTATTTTCAAATTTTTAAGTGCAGAACTTCCTCCATTGTCAAAACCTATCACATAAACAGAGTAAACACAAATGCATATTTCATTGTTTGTTCTAACTTTCATAGATGCTATTTGAAAAATTAAGTTTATATTCATATTATATGGTATGTTTTCCTTGAAGAAGATAAAAAGCCACAGAAAGTAGGAAGGCTACAACTTACTTTTATTTTTAAATGCCTAAAAGGAATCATGATATTTTAAATGTAGGTCTATCACAATCCCATAATTTATAAATACACAGACAACCTATATTTTCTTTAGATCTTTTCTCAAGGAAAGAACAAGTCTTTTCCAGGAATGTTGAAATTACACTTAGAATCTAATAATTTGTTTTAAAAATAGATTCCAATACAGCCTAACTAACTTTTAACAGCATCTCTGAAATCAAACCAAAAGGGGAAAGCTCATAACAAAATCTTTGGTTGAGATACATCAACCCCATGCATCTGTCTGGGAGGAAATTTATTTACTAAAAGAAGAACTTGACTGAAAGAAGCAACTGAAAGCTCATTGTGCTATAGGGCTGGATGAAGAAAAATTCCTGGCATGGAAGTCCATTAGGAGAACCATTTGTCTTCTTTCACTTTCTATACCCTATTAGAAACATTTTATAGACTTTTTTTTCTAGATTGGGTGCTGTAATTTTATGCAGCTATGATAACACATACTCTCCTTGCAGTCAAAACTCCCTTGGATATAACAGGCTGAAAGACAAAATAGGTAGCTGACAGCTAATACAAAAATAATGAGAGTTTAGCAAAAAAAAAAAAAAAGCCACTAACCCTAAACTATTACACATGTTACTAAAATTCCCATAATTAAAACATAAATGCAGACTTGGAAAAAGAGTTCTGATAGAAAAAAAAAACGGGATCACAAAGATTTATGTTCTTGATTTTTTTTTTTTCCAACAGATTCAAACAACAGTGATAGAAGATATGTCTTCTAAGTTTAGCAGAGCCAAATGAAATAAATTCAGGCATTTCATGTTGGGCTAAAATTTTTACACATTAGTGATATTCAGGTAAGAGGCGAGAGGCTCAACATATAATAAGTAGACAACAAGACAGAAGAAAATTATCCACATGTCTACTATCAATCACTAAACAGAATTCAATGCATTTTGTGATAACTTAACAGAAATAAAGGAAACCATAAAAGATACCATGCAATTCAAGAAATAAAGCTTAACCTCAAATTTAGAGCAGAAATTAATAAACTTTTCTCAAATCAAAGGTAATAAAAGTCAAGAACTATCTATTATCCTTAATAGAAAGAAAAATGGGGATTTAAAAAATGGAAACTGTAGCAGAATGTTATTAAAAAATAAAAGATGTATTTAAAACATCATAGGATGAAATGAAATGAGAGATAATTGTGAAAACGAAAGACTGAAAACAAACCTGTGGCTAAGGCAGACACTAAATATATAATGAAGAAATTTTAAAAAGAAAAAAAATTGATTTTGTA
This sequence comes from Marmota monax, assembly GCF_021218885.2. NCBI lineage: Eukaryota > Metazoa > Chordata > Mammalia > Rodentia > Sciuridae > Marmota > Marmota monax. Next base: position 20,656,292 of record NW_026694084.1, on the reverse strand, counting down.
CAAAATATAATCTGTGACATCTAAAATAAATTCACTAAGAGGAGACAATTGATATTATAAAGGATAGATTGCCATTTGCTAGTGAATAGTAAAAATAAATGTTATGTTGTACTATCCTATTATTTTTAAATTATAAAGTTAAAATATAATTCAAACATAGAAACCAAAAAATTGCTTAAGTTTACATAAACATTTAACAGAATGTTTCATTTCTTGTTCAAGAATAAGTGGCATAAGTTATAATGAAAAAATATGACAAAATATACTTATTCAACTTTCCAATTTGGTGTAAATATGAGATATTTAAATGTGTTATGCTTCAAGCCTCAACATTCTCTCTTTTTTATTGGTGATAAATATGTCAAGCTTCAAAGGAATAATGTGAGAACTAAATGACATTACAAAGTAGAGCCTGTCACTCAGCAAAAGTTGGTTTACTGTATGTAATTATGAGTTTTTATTTTTGCTATTATTATAGTTGTTATAATCATCATTATTATTGCTTCTTAGAAGATCTATGCTGATCTCTGTTGATCCATTTTTTTCCCTGATCATACAGCATGATCAAATGTTTTAAATATGTAAATCTCCGCCCACAAGTTAGAAGGATTCTCATTTTCCTAATCAGGAATAAAATGAAAAGAAGAATTAATCTTATAATGTTGTGTTTTACATGGGCATTTATATGGATTTCAGTTTGTAAGTTCCTGAAAACTACAGCCAGAGGACTGGAAGTTATCCATAACACCACACAAAAAGTAAGAGGCTTCATTGCAGTGTAGTAAGTGGCAGGCCGTTATGACTATTTTGGAGAGAAGCAAATTTAGTATTTGACATGCTATTCCTATACTTTGGATTTTTTTGAGCAAATCTAAAATCAGATTTATTCCCATTAATGCTATATACAACATAGAACAAAAGCATGTTAAAGTTACTCTTTTCCAACAAATTTTCCTTAAATATAACTATGGTATATTTCTGAGCATTAATATTTCATATGCAAATATCCCCAGCCAGTGCACTATGCTGAGTTGACTGTGTATGGTTTACCAGGCCCTCTCTACCTCACATTAAACTTGTGCTCTAGTGTATAGCATGGTTTATGATGTTAATAGAGGCAAATGCTTCACTACTGGACTTTAAAGTGAAACCAAGAAGAGCCTCCTGCTGTTAGCTGAAGAGAAAGATTTTTTCGCTGGTCAAGACAGGGGAAAAGGTGTGGTACTCAGAGTTGCTGTAAATCCCTTGGCAATAGGAAATTAATAATAAAGATGCAAGTGCACTGAAATGCTAAAATGTGTATGATTAGTAGTTGGAAGAAACAACTGAAAGAAGCTCACAATGGCTGTAGAAATAGGCAGGAAAAATCCAAATCACCTTCCTGGAGATTAGGTCATGATGACTCTGAGTTGATATCAGCTTCCATTTTCAAAAACACAACCACTGCTTTCAATAATATGTATTGTGGAAGTGGGGAGATAAAAAGGTCCTGCTATCAGATAGCAATGATCCAACTCTGATGAAGACAGAAAAAACAAATGCAGAATAAATGCAGAAAAGAATCTGGGAATTTGGAAAATATACGAAGTAGGATGTAGACTTAATCAGTAGAACAACTCTTAGACTTTATCTCTTTTAAAGTTTTCGACATAAATGAAAATACATGTTATAAATTCATTACCCATAAAAACATAATTTAATTGTATAAGTAAATGCTTAAAGTTTTATTTACTATTATAGCGTCCTTTTTAATTAGATGTTCTCCTGACCTTCTGTTTTTATAACATTTCAATTTATGTCTGTTTTATTCAGCTTTTTTTGCTGCTGTAACTAAAGGACCTATTAGAACAATTCTAGAGGGGGAAAAAGTTATTTGAGGGCTCAAGGTTTCAGGGATGTTAGTCCAGAGAAGGCCAACTCCATTCCTCGGAGCTCAAACTGAGGCAGAACATCATAGTGGAAGAGTGTCCCAAGGAGAAGCATCTCACATCATCAGGAAGCAGAGACTCCACTTGCCAGATAAAAATATGTTCCCCAAAGCATTGCCCCAACTTCTATCTCCTCCAGCCACACCCTACCACTTCAGTTAATCCCATCAGGGATTAATTCATGGATTAGGCCCAGGCTATAACCCAATCATTTCTCTCCAAACCTTCTTACATTGTCTCATGCATGAGCTTCTGGGGGACACCATATCTACACCATAACAATATCCTACCTTGAAATTTCATTATAAATATATGATGATCAATATTTCCATGGCTATAATAGACAAACCACATAAGTTCTAGTGACGATTATTGATGATTCAAAAAGTTATTTTAACAAGACTTTTTTCCCTCCATTCATTGCATTTTATAATATTTCAATGGAATTATGGAGAAGTTCTCCTTATCTTCAATCCTGGATACCTCAAATTTCACAGCTATAAAATTTTGTCACAGTTCTTAACCCATGTATTATAGCCCCTGAGCCTTTTTTTCCCCCTTCCATACTGTGAGTACAGAGTTGAGTGGAACATGGTATCTACTCCCATATATATACTTTTTTGCTTAATCTTTGTGGGATTTAAATTGAAAAGCAATCTAGCACTGAATCCTAAGAGGGGCCTATTTTGCAAAATTATAGAGACAGTGAAAAGATTAGTGGTTGCTAGGTATTGGGGTTGGAAAGGAGTGGTAGAAAAGTAGAGCTCAGGAGATTTTTAGGAAAGGAAAACATCTCAGTGATACTATAATTGAAACTACATGATATTGCACATCTGACAAAATTCATAGAAATGAGCCCAAAAATAAACCACAAATTTTAGTTAATAAAAATCTATCAATATATTGGTTATATAATTTTAGTAAATGATTCATACTGATTGAAGATGTTAATGGGGAAAACTGTGAAGAGGTAGGAAGTTAGTATATAAAAACTCATGGAACTACATATTCAAATTTTCCATAAATCTAAGCTGCTCTAAGAAATAAAATCTATTAATGAGAGTGGGGATGGAGAGAGAGAGAGAGAGAGAGAGAGAGAGAGAGAGAGAGAGAGAGAGAGAGGGAGAGAGAGGAGCTCTTTCACTAAAACAGGAATATTAATTCAGTAAACTATTCACAATACCACAGACAGTTATTCAAGTATGGCTTAGAAACCAGATTTGAAAGTGCTTACATCCCTTCAGAAGCTGATTAATTTACTTTTAACACATCTGATCATTTATGCTTTATTTTTTCCTCTACTTATTAGTATGGTACATAAGTTTCTGGAAAATTCCCTTTGAACTAACTAGTGCAGCAGTACATAACTCAATGCATGACCTTCATACAGAAGCAAACTCCTCTTAGACTATGTAAATGTGCTCTTTCTCAAATTTTCCCCAAGCAGAAATTATAAAAGTGCTTATGTTGCAAAATGATTCTTTGAATTCAAAATAAATATATTTTAAATGTTAACCCCAAAATGTACCTAAGCAGATAGGTCCTAAAGTTTCAGTATATAAATTAGAAATTGAGTTTGACATTTGATGAATGAGGTAAAATTGAAGGCATGAGAAAAAACAATTTTGATAGAAGGATGCATTATATTGAACATTGTACTTTAAGTCTATATTCTATTATTACTCATCTTCTTTTATCCGTGATAATGAAGTCAGGATTAAGCAGTCACTTTGAAATTGTGAATGATTGCTCCCCAAATTGTAACACATCTGTAAACCTTATGTAGTCTTATGATAGCATGGTATTTCATTTTTTGCTAAGTGAATAATTTCAGCTCTACCCAAATTCTACTCTAATATTTAGTAATAATTTAGATATATAGGAAAGAGAATTTGTTCTTCAAGTCTCTAATGTACAGTTAATTTTCTATGTTCATAACGAGATATACTTACTACTCTTTTCCTGTTTCATTAATTAGATTTTCATTTATTAGATTCAATAAAAAATATATTTAAAATTAATATTTCTGGAATTAGTTCAAACTTACATTTTCAGTTAAAACTTAAAGTAAAGCAATCAACTCATAAGAGTTCTAGTATAAAGGACATATATTTGAGAGTCCATCAAAGAAAATAAAGATATTTTTATATTTTAATTTGGTGAGATCATAAAGCATCCTACAACATGCTTTACTTTAAAAAATAATTTAAAATATGTTCATCTACATTTTATCTTGTAATTTTATTGAAATCAATGAAAATAAAATTTTAAGTATAGATATTATCAAGTACCATTAAATAAAAATAGAAATGTAATGTTTAACATGGAAAGTTTAGAATGAGTCTACATATTCTTCCTATAAAAATATAAAATTCAATTCGATTCCAGAAACATGTAGATTTGAAATTTCTTTTGCATGCTATTCCAATTTTTAAATTCTTAATTTTCCTCTTGGTCATATTATTCATTCTTTATCACAGTTACCCTCCATGATATTATTCATAGAAAAACACTGCAATAATTGATTTACTAATAGGCTCTTTTTTTGTTTATATGTATATATAAGTCTTCCCCTGCTAAACAACATTCAAAACTTTGACTCATTTCTGTGCACTAGTGACTAGCAGCTATACACTTGCATATTAACTTGAATACATTTACTTATATTGCATGCATAGAGAAGTTAGTCCTTGCTATTTCAAGGACATGTACAATTTAGAAGTAGCTTATTTAAAGTCCTACACATTGGTTTTAATCAAAATATATATATATATATATATATATATATATATATATATATATATATATATATATATATATATATTAGTTATAGGCGAATACAATATCTTTATTTTGTTTTTATGTGGTGCTGAGAATCGAACCCAGTACCTCAAGCACGGTAGACAAGCGCTGTACTTCTGAACCACAACCCTAGCTCTTAGTAACAAAACTGCAGTTAAATGCATTATTTTCCCCTTATTGGTATTTGAAAATATTTGGAAGTCTTCTAATGTAAGTAGAATCCAAAACTCAGGTTGTAAGTAACTCTCTCAGACATAAATTTGGATTCTGAGGCTAGGATATGATAGACCAGGTTTGTAAGGTCAGGAATGTGTTACAAGTTAGGGAACATAAATCCAGAGCATTATCTGTCCAATATTACACTTATGCTTTCTCTTACTATGTACAATTTACATTCCATTAAATTTATTTAGAGGAAAATGTAAGAGAGAAACCTACTTAACATTTTTCTCATTTGTTTAGTAACATTATTTATATATTCATATATAAAATATGTTCATACATATTCATTAAGATGATAATACATAATGAGATAAAAAATCTTGATTAAAAATGCTTATAAATTATGGAACATCAAGGACTGAGGAACTAATCTTTAATGGGAAAGTAACCAACTAAAAGAGGCAAAAATCAAGTTGCCTGGGACTCTTTGAATCAGTAGTAAAGGCAGGAAGAAAACAGAAGAATATCTGTTCTGAGAGAATAATTAGATCTAGGACATTTAATTTGAAGGTAATTTTAAGACTTTTTGTAAAATCCCAGCAGACAAAGGATGCCAGGAATTTAAAAATGTTCTTATTAGTGCATTGTAGTTATATACACTATTGGGGTTCCTTTTGACACAATCGTACAAACCTGGAACAAATTTGTTCCACTTCAGTCTCTCAGTATTTTCACTTTTCCTCCCTCCCTCCCTGCTGTGTTCTCTTTCCTCTTCTCTCCCTGCCTTCCTCCTACGTATTTACAGTTGTTGACATTAGTGCTTTATAGATACACATAGAGGTGAAATTCACTGTGGTATATTCGTATATGTACACAGCATTATGTGTTCAATTTTATTTCAGTCCTACTCTTTTCCTGTACCTCCTCCCTCCTGTTCTATCCCCTTCCTCTGTTGCACTGATCTCCCTTCCATTTTCATGAAATCTATCCCTTATTTTTCCTTCATTTTGCTTTAGCTTCTTCATAGGGGAGACAACATTTGACCATTGACTTTGTAAGTCCCATGTATTTAACTTAGCAGTATTTTTAAAGAAATTATTAATAAGATAATAAACAAGAGGCTGCAATTGTAACTCAGTGGTAGAGAGCTTGCCTAGCAAGTGTGAGGCACTGGGTTCGGTCCTCAGCACCACATAAAAATAAATAAATAAATAAATAAAGGTTTTGTGTCCATTTATAACTAAAAAATAAAAAAAAAAATATTTTTTTTTTAAAAAGAAAAGAAACCAAAACCAACAGCTATGACAAAACTTTATAATGAATTATGGTAGTCAAATAATCTAAATATTAAAATTTTAAACAAACAACTTAGGTAGTTATGCAGTTATGGCCCGAAAACCAGATAGAAATATTGCAAACTATGTTAAAACAAAATGGTATAAGCAAGGAAAATTTCTAAGTCAGGTGAAAGTGATGTGAATATATAAGATAAACCTATCATTTATTATTGAACAGTTGAGATACTAACAAAGGAAAATCTATTCATTGCAAAAGTAAATCAATGTAGCAATTCAAAGCAGGAATGCTATCCCTATAACATAAATGAATATTTTAAGATTAATGTATTCTTAGAAAAAAAGACATTTAACCCGTAATTCACAGTTTTACTCTCATTTTCCTTTTTAATGTGAGAAAACAAAATTCATTATATAGAATTTTATTTTAGTCTTATCATACAATTGCTTTTCCCATCATTTTTTTTTATTAATCCTGTCCTATCTTTGTGATGAAACCTAGAAAAGTATTCACTTAATATTAAAACTAGTAATTTTTAAATGTTGGTACTTGGGTAGACTTGCAGATTACTTTATTCTCATACTGCTTCTATTTTTTAACATAAAACATGTAACTATAAATTTAAATTATGAGGCTTTTGTTCTTAAAATGATAATCCAAATTTTGAAAACTTCCACTTTTATAGTCTTAATCAGTTAACTATTATAAAATGGAATGACCTTTTGATAATGTGAAAAAAGTTAACAGAAAGTAATGAGGTAAAGGGGAACAATTATACTTTAAAAATAATTGAAACTTAAGACTTGGTGTTTGTTAAAATTTCTAATTCAAATTTAATTCATTTTATGATGCATCAATTAATAGACTATCTGTTATACCATGGAGCCTTGCTAAGTTGGGGGAGAGAGGTGTTCATATGCAAAATAAAGATAATATCACTTATAAGTGAATATGTAGGAAAACTTATTATCTAGTTTTTAATGATTAAATTATGTGCCTATTCTAAATCACAGATTTTTTAAACCTAACCTTATATACCTATTAATATTGTCAGGTACTGGTTCATGTTCCTAGTATTTTCAAAATATTTATGTTTTGAAATTTTAATACATTCTTTTTGCCTTTTTCCTTTTTTTTACTGAAATGAGCGCATGTTTTTATTATCTATATTCATTTTGCATTATGCCATTTGTTTTCCCCCTTTTGCAAGATAAATGTATTTGGAGGTCAGGAATTTCTTTTAGAGAAAGCATCTCATTGAATGCTAAAGATTTTACTTATAGTGATCTCTTATCTAGTGCATTTAATAACAAAGTAAAATGTTATTTTTTAAACTAAAATTTCTAATTCAAATTTAATTCATTTTATGATGCATCAATTAAAAGACTATCTGTTATACCATGGAGCCTTGCTAAATAGGGGATAAATGGCTAAAGATATGGCTCAGTAGTAAAGTGCCTGTGGGTTTCATCCCCAGACCACCAAATATATATATATATATATATATGAGTGTGTGTGTGTGTGTGTGTATATATGTGTGAGTGTATAATAACCATATATATTATATATATATATTCTGATCAATGAATCTAGGCAAGTCCTGTCCATGTGCCCTAATACTGTAAAGATACCCTGTTTCAAAAAATATATAATGGGCTGGAGAGGAAGTTAATTGGCAGAGCACTGTTGGGTTCAATCCCCACTATCACAAAATAAGAAAAAAGAGGTAGTCTATAGGAAAATTACCTTATTTCATTTTTTAATTAATTTCTTAAATTGTTGATGGATCTTTATTTATTTTTCTTTATTTTTATGTGGTGTGGATAATTGAATCCAGTGCCTCACACAGGCAAGGCAAGTGCTCTACCACTGAGCCACAACCCTATTTCTTAAACAAATAAATTTCAAAGATAAAAAACTGTACAGAGAAGTAAAGGGAATCCTAAAAGAGGGAAATGAATATTGGTCAAAAAATAAAAGAAAAACTGAGAGAATTGAGAATATATATCCCACATTTGATAAATGATATATTAAATAAATGACATTATTAAGGGAATATTATTGATTTTAAAAGTGTAATAATGTTTTTCTTACATTTAAACTAATCTTTTCATTTAGAGACACATACTGAAACATTTATGCAGAAAATATTCTTACATCTGGAATTTACCTCATGGTAGTGAAGACCTTTTGGTATTTTCATTGCTATGACATATTTGTCATAGTTTATGGCTACTAAAGGTTAATTAGAGTATTTTTAATATAATATGTTTGATATTTTCCATAATGAAAGGTAAGATCAAAATAGGCAAATATGTTACAGGAAAAAAACCTGAATTTTTCTTGGTTTAAGTACTTATATATAGGAAACATACAGATGTATGAATATATTTGTAGAATAAAAAAGTAAATTAACATTTGTAGTTATTAATTTATGATTAGAAAATATGATTTGTAAGATGACTGACTTTTGAAATTTACTTTGATTTGGGGGGGACTTGATGTTTTATTTATTTTATATAAGCCCCTGGAATTACCTAAAAAAATTTCTCCCTTTTTCATAAAATATATTATTTTAATTTAGCTTTGACTAAAATCTAATTTGTTTTTCTTGTTTGTTAATTTATTGGTTTGGTTATTGTCATTCTTTCTCCTTAGATCATAGGTTTTGTGAATGATATGTCAGAGTTTACTCACTATTTTTTTACTCCATGGCAGTGATGGTTGCTTAATAGTTTGAGTGGATTTATTATTACATACTACTAGAAAATATATTAATTAGCAAAAAATTTTCAAAAGAAAAATTACTTTTCTACAAAGAATATTGAATTTTTATAAATTTTCTAATTTTACTAAATTTACATAGAGACTTTATAAATTAAATAATGGTCTCCATTCAGAAAAATTAAGATGACCTTAGCAAGTTCAATAGATAAGCTGCTCCAGTTCATAGAGATGGTAATGAGACTAAATAGTGTCCAAAGCTTATTAAAGTTGCCTGGTCTAATTAAGTCTACAGTAACAATGCATCAAAGAAGGCAAACAAATGTGAGTATAAGTTCAAGATGTTTGAAAGTCTATTAGCCAAAACACAGAGAAATAAGTGGGAAGAATGAGATCAGCTTGAGATAAGGTGTGTGTGTGTGTGTGTGTGTGTGTGTGTGTTGTGTTTGTGTCTCTGTGTGTGTGTGTGAATACACTACAAGATTCTGCACAAAAACTATTGAGCCCAAAATGGAAGAAGAAGGTTGGATAAAATATGTAAATCACAGTATTTAACATCAAGCTATTCTGCAATATCAAAGAGAAACAGACAGTGCCAGGAAAACAATAGTGAATCTATGATTTTTCAAATTCATTTTGGTGTGAAAGTGATACACATTCAAATAGAAGCTATGTGTACTATTTTGATCTTTTCTCAAGCTAGTGATATATGAGCCTATCTTTTAGATCAGCAGCGAATCTCAGATGCAAGTCAGCCATGAGATCAGGGGTGTGAAAAGCTAGCCCTCTGCAGTGCTCTGTGTTGCCACCCTATTATAATCAGTAGATAAGGAGAAGTTAGTGCATTTTTGACAAGGGATATTCTCAGTTTAGAATGGGTTTATCATAATGTCAGCACATTGAAAATTGAGGCACATTGCAGTAAGTGTAATCTCATAAAGGAACAACTCAATAATTTGAGGTAGAAATTTTGAAGTCTTAAAAGCACATCTCCATATTTCAAAGAAATAAATAACCAATTTATTTTCAAAGGAGTAAATAACCAATACACACAGGAAATGTTTTATTGGACAAGTGTTGAGTTTCTTCTCACTCTTATCATCTTAGTAACTGTCCTTCTCCCTCCATACCTACCATACACTTATACTAGTTTGTATGAACCTACATGAGACCGTGGTGAATGTTCTCCAAGTGCACCTGGGTACCTGTCACCTCACTTCCCTGAGTTTTTATTGTTTCAGATGTGACTCTTCATCCAATGTGGCTAGGTCACTAAAGGCCAATATGTAAGGAATTGGGAGTAGAAGTTAAGACAGCTTAGGCTCAGTTGACCTGGTTCCTTGAAGAAAGAAGATGAAATGTTCTACTCTGGGAATTAGAGAACATGAAAACATGTCTGTGGAAAAAGCAAAATGAAGCAAACATCACAGAGAAATAGAGGTAAGAGACAGCAAGCCTTAATGGCTTTCTAAGATTTGGTTATCAACTTTCCTATTCATTGAGCAATTTTCTGCAACTATGCCGTTTGAAATACATATAAAGCCTCATCATAAACTCACAGATGGGGGTGGTGATGGGGATTGAATGCAGAGGCACTTTACCACTGCACTACATCCTAATTTCTTTTATTTGTTTTATTTTGAGGAAAATTCTCCCTTCTTTGCTGATGTTGGCCTGGAACATGCTATTTCTTCACCTCGGGCTCTCCAGTCTCTAGATTATAGATGTGAACCACTATACCTGACTATAAGCAAACTGGTTTATTCATGTAAGCCTTTTGTTGTTTTCAGTTACTTGCAATTTGAGGAATCTAAGTTAAAACAAGTGGGCCTCTCATTTTTGTTTTGGTTAAACTATTGTTGCATCCTAAAGTGATCTTGGTTAGATGAAATTAGAATCAGAGGTATTTCTCATAGTTTGTTTGCTCTAAATTGCTATCATTTTTTATTATTATGTTTTTATTAGTACATTATAATTATACATAATAGTAAGGCTCATTGTTACATATTCATGCATGCATATAACATAATTTGCTTCGTTTCATTTCTTTCCCCTAGTACTTGATTCATCTGCTTAAGAGACAAAATATTTTTAGAATTTAAAATCTTTTGCATTTACTACATAATTTATTAACTTTTGCTCTTTTATCAAAGTTATTGTTTCTTATAAATGAATTTGATATTCATTTCACTTTTCTTTCAAGGAGAGATGACTATAGAAATATTAAGTAATGGCAATAAATCCATATTTAGCATGTGAGCTGAACTGTAATAATTCTTCTTTTACACTTATCCACGTTACTCACTACTTAGCTTTGTCTGTACTCACTCTCTGAATCCTTCCTAAATTTTTTAGTGTATTATGAATTCACACATGCTAATTTTTTTTCTTTATAGTACTGGGGATCATACCCAGGGCATTCACATGTTGGCAAGTGCTCTACCACTAAGCTGTACTCAGTCCAGCTCAAATATGTAGACCCTCTAATTTTGATGTTATACATATTGATTCCATTATCACTATCACTATTTCTTTATGAACAGTAGGATACTATCATTCTCAAAATTCCTATTTGCAGGAGCATAACCTCCACTTCCTATAAGTATTCCAATTGTCTGAAAGTGCTATGAAGGCAGAAACCCTGGTTACCAAGCTCATTACATTGTCATTATGTTTTGGCATATTAGAGGGGCAAATTGTACCTTTTGATTGTTGACAGATTATTTTCCATTGCACATATTAGAAAATAGAATTTCATAAATTCAGGCAATATAGATTTGTTGGGACTGTCAGAAAAACAAATTTATTTTCTCACAATTCTGGAATCCATAAGTCTGAGACCAAGGGTCAGGAGAGTTGGTTTTTATTTAAGTCCTCCCTCCTTGGTTTACAATGCCTGTCTTCTTTTACTGTGTTTACAAAGGCCCCACTCTTTGTGGATTTTGTACTAATCTCCTCTTCTCATAAGGACATCAGTCAACTTGGACCAGGACACATCCTAAAAGCTTGACTTTAATTTATTTATCACTGTAAAAGTCTTTATAGTCACATTTTGAGGTACTGGGGATTATGACTTTAAGGTATAACTGAGTGGAAAGCAAAGTAGACCTCATAATACAAGTTGAAAAAGAAAATGTCTGCTACTTATTGAAATTTATCAACAAAATATGAGGAAAAATGTAGAGATATCAACAAAAATACCTAACTAATTCAAATGTTTTGTCTTTTTGTTCTATAGTTCTCATAATAGATAATTCTACTAACAATTGCCTTTCTCTGTGTAAGGTAACACATATGACTGAGGGTGGCAGGGGTCCTATAAGTTAGTTGGAAAATGAAAAATTCTGTTGAAAATATGGACCATCTTCTCAGAAATAAAAAGTATACACACTAAATATTCCACAGGTTTTTATATGAATAAACATCTAATTCTACTGGGTGCCAATAAATATGTGGCAATATTTTCATTAGAAAAAAATAAAAATGAAAACAGGAAAAACAAACTTAAAATAAGCCAATATGTAACTGGAAAGGGGATTTAAAATAAATTTTCTAGCCAGGTGTGGTGCCTGTAATCCCAGTGGCTCAGGAAGCTGAGGCAAGAGGATCACAAGTTCAAAGCCAGCCTCAGCAACAGCTAAGAAACTCAGTGAGACCCTGTCTCTACATACAAAATACAAAATAGGGCTGGGGATTTAACTCAGTGGTTGAGTGCCTCTGAGTTCAATCTTCAGTCCCCTCTCCAAAAAAAAAAAAAAACAACAACAACAAAACATTTTCTAGTAGCTTCTCATCCTCAGAATTAAGATAAAAATCAACATTCCCTGCATAAGTAGTTGAAAAAAACACACTTTTCTCTGAAATTAAAATATTCTATTTACAACTTTAAGGAACAAATTAGATATTGATATGAGAATAGTTAGTTGTTTGTGCTAGTTATTTTTCTCTGCTTCAAAGGAAATGCACAAAAGATACATTAACTCAAGACGCAGCTTAAGAATTAAGAGGTGTGTTATGAACCCAGTACTTTGCACATTTTATCTTAAAAAAGAATACTTTAGACATTCAATTCTTATTGTGGTTTTCAATTTAAAAAGAATGAAAACACTTAGTACTTAATTTCTTAGATTAAAATTTTATCCTTAACAAAATTGGTGCATTACCCACAGCTTGAGAATAAGCTGTATTCTATTAGTTTATTGGAAAGGTGATCCTTTTGGTTTTCTCAGTTATTCTCCCCCACCATTCTACTACAGCAACTTTATAGGATTTGCTTTAAAAATAGTCTTTCAAAGATTTAGAGCCTGTGGAGTGACCACCTCCACACTTTGCTGGTCACAAGTCACTTTTAAATTGACTAAATCCATTGAAAGCCAATGTGATAGGAATGTCATGTCTGTGTAATCTCTGGGGAAGTTAGTCACATAGCCAGCTAAAGAACTACCTGCCAGAAAAGTGCCAAAGATAAATAGTCCCCAAAGTCCTCTGAGGAAAAGTCAGTCTATATCTCATAGAGAGAAGCACATTTGGCCTATCACTAGGTATATTAAATACTTTAGCATTTTCTATTTAATAACTGGATATGTAATTTTCTAAACAAAATTTTTCATGTATTTTACAAATGCATCTGTACCTTCTGATACTCTTCCATTTTTTTAAGGTCTTCTTGTGACTATTTAAATCACCTTGTTGCTACTGCTTATGGAATCAATTTCAGCAGAAGGCAAATAATGTAGGAAATTCAGTAATGAACAGTGGCATTACAAAAAGAAGGCAGACCTCACACACTTAAGTATAAAACATGAATTTTGGTAAGCTATGCCACAATTCAAAGTGAGCTTATGATATGAAGGGCAATTTTAGTCATGATATCCCTTTTCTTTTACCATGTTGACTCATTTACAACTGTAGCCATTAAAAAGAAAACTCAGGTATCCTCTGCATTTCCCCCCATAATGTCTTTTAATATATATGTATCATAACATATACATGACATGACATTTCTTAGGTTATAGAACTTTTAATGGCAAAGAAATTGTGGGATGAGAGAGGTACAGTGGTGTATTTGATAAGAAAAAACAAAATTCCAGAGAACATTTTTTAAAGTATTCCGTTTGTCTAACCAGAATATCGCATGACTAAACTACAAAATATAAAACCATTTTCCTGTAGTCTCATTTTTATAATTATAGAAATTTTTGGAAACATTTGCCATTTAGTTTGACATCTTCTTACAATGTGTTTAGTTAATCATCCTAATCAGAGTGTGCAGAGCATAATTTAACATTTCTTTTTCAACTCAGGGCTTTCCTCTGACAATCAATTAGGACAGTGCGGTAAGAAAGGGATGCCTTTAAGGACTATTAAGAGGCAGAGGCCTCCTGGCCCTGATTCAAATGGTGGCTAATATGTGTCTAATTAGTTACTCGGCTGCATCTTACTCTACTACCTTGCTTCTTGCTCCTTTGCAAATTTCTATTACAGACCCTACTCAAAATTTTCACATTTTTCTGACCTGTTGTCTACTGTAGCCCAAGGGAATAAAATTGCAAAAATAAAATTGCAAAAGATGAAGTCATTCTGATTAAGTAAAAATTTTATTTTAAGAATCACATGAGAAACAATATTATATAAATCTGATAAACATATATTCTTGTGTGTGTTTTTCAGCTTTTATTAGAACTTCAGAAAGTATATATTGGTGCTCCTAGAGTTTAATTTTCAAATGTTGAGGCATTAATGAATATTTGTTTCTGCATATATCTTGGCGGTAAATCTGAAATTTATAGTATACAGTCCACTCATACCCAGAAGACAACTATATTATATATATATATATATATATATATATATATATGTATATTTTTCAAGACATATTCTATAATAATTAAAATTACTGGGTTATATTTATGTCAATGTTATATCATGATAGGTTTCCTTGAGCTTCAACAAAATGAGACATATGTGTTGAGTACACAGAACCCAAAGGAATACCTTCTCTAGAAACAACAGGCATGCACAAATAGCTACTTTTTAATATTTTTTATTTCAAACTTTCTTAAGATGAATTAGAAAGAATGTTGATTGTAATAACTTTGTATATGCAATATACACTCAAAATGACTTCCTACTAGCAAAAATAAACAAAAACAAAAAAAGCTTACTACCTCCCAAATCAGTGTGTCAGCTGAGTTCAAATCATCAATGATAAGAATAGAATGCAATAAATTCATTGTTACATACTGTGATTTGGGAAAATAAACAAACCAGCTGCTCTTTTAGAAACCTATGTTTGAGTTAGTAACAGAAAATATTCCACGAGTTTCCTTCAAATTTGGAAATAAGCATACAGATGTACCTTGCCTAAAATCTGCAGAATTCATGACTTTAACATAACAGATCTTAAATAGTTATGCTTTTCAGTCAATTCTAGCAATTTTGTTGCTACTGTCTTTCCTCCAAGCATAATTACTTATCTTCCCTGCAACAAACTAAGTAAATATGAACAAAGAAATATTATTTTGAAGTTTTTGTTGGGGACAAAGATAGATTCATCAATTTATTAGACATATGAGGAATAACCCTAGAATATTTTTCAGAAAATGTAAATTTTCCACAACATTTAGATAGATGCAAATTATTTTATTTTGGGTATTTACATTTAATCAATATGTAACATTTTCTATTGCTCTTATTTGCTATGAAACTATTAAATATTTCATACTGCACCTGGGTTTTGATGATCAATATTAGGTGTCAACATTTTCTTTTTTCCTTTTTGGCTGGACTGGGGCTTGAACCTAGAGCTTCACATGTGCTAGGCAAGCCTCTGCCACAAGCTACATCTTTAGCCCTTTTTATTTTCTTTTGAGGCAGGGTCTCCCTACTTGCCCAGGCTGGTCTCTAACTTGCCATCCTCCTGCCTCAACCTCCCCTCCAAATAGCTGGGATTACATTTCTGCACAACCACATCAGATTAAGTGTCAACATGACTAAACTATAGTTCCCAGTTATTTAATCAAACATAGGTGCTGCTATTAAGGCATTTTGCAGACATCAATAATGTCTACTATCAGTTGACTTCAAGCCCTTAATGATCTTGGTAGGCCTAATCCAATAGAGTGAAAACCCATAACAGTGGAACTCAATACTGATTGAAAGAAATTCTGCCTATGGAGTGAAAATTTAGCATTTGCCTGAGAATTTCCAGTCTGCCATTTCTGACAGTTGGTCATGAGAATTTCCAGCTTCCCCAGCCAGTCCCAGTAATTGCTTTGCAAAAAATCACACACACACACACACACACACACACCTGATATAAACTTGATTTATAACTTCAGTGCTCAAAGTTTTGTTTATAGTTTGTCAGTTTCAATATTAAAAAAAGTTAAGCACATCTGACTGCAATTTTGAGCCTATTTAAAGTTGACCACCCAATCCTCATCATCATCTGCCTTAACACCTCTCTACCTGCAACTAATTCCCACAATCACATTTTTCTTCCTTTCTTGGTGAGCATGACAATCTTACATTTTATTTTATATGT
This sequence comes from Marmota monax, assembly GCF_021218885.2. Classification (NCBI taxonomy): domain Eukaryota; kingdom Metazoa; phylum Chordata; class Mammalia; order Rodentia; family Sciuridae; genus Marmota; species Marmota monax. The sequence continues at coordinate 20,639,834 of NW_026694084.1, read as the reverse complement.
TAAAAACAAATATTTACTCTCAAACTTTTGTCCATTATATATTTAAACTTTAGTTTTATTGTTCAAATGATTATTTCTCTAACTTTGAAAGTCACAGTTTGCATGTACCATAAACAACCCTAAATTACAACGCCTGTGAAACCCTTTGTTTGTTATATATAGAACTTTAAGAAACAAAGGCAAGCAAAAAAATAATAACCCTTTTTGTTAGTCTATCTCTGTCATACTCTCTATTTTAAATGTCTTTTTCTGGAAACATTTTATTTTCATGTTCCTAGTTTAGTCCCATAATGTGCTCTCCATAGTTTTAAGGTTTGCCCCTAATCTTCAGCGTTTTCTGAAACCAGCAAGTCTTTCTTTTAAGATAACAGAAATTTTCATGCTACCTCTTTAACATATTGTGTTAGTCAGCTTCTCATTATAGAGATAAACTCCTGAAGGGGGAAAAAAATCTTAGAGGAGGACAGATTTATTTTGATTTATAGTTTGAAAGGCTTCAGTTCATGACTCCAATGCTTTGAGTCTGAGGTGAAGCAGAATGTGATGGCAGAAGGGCATTCCAGAGGAAAACACAGCTCATAGCAGCCAGAAGCAGAGAGAAAGAAAGGAAGGTGCTGGAGACAAGATATATGCCCCAAGAGCATGCCCTTCATACCCACTCCCTTCTACTAGATCCCACTTCCTGTACTTCTACCACCTTCCAATAATCCATTTAAATTAATAATATACCAAATGGATTAATCCACTGATGAATTTAGAGCACTCTTGATCCAATCATTTCCTAAAAGTCTCACTCCCCTCTGAACATTGCTGCATTGGGGACCAAGCCTTTAAGTAAATGAAAATTAGGGAGACATTCCAGATCCAATCCATAAGACATGCTAAATATTAAACATTCATTGAAATATTTCATAACTGTATAATGAAAAAAGTAGCAATTATACACACATACACACTCAAAAGCACATGTCTGTTTCAATTATATTGTATATAAAATTCATAATTTTGTATCCTAATTTTCTTAATTATTTTATAAACTATTATGTCATTATAATTTATTTATGTATAATTTTAATAGTTGAATATATTGTTACATTGACAAATAATATTAACCCCATGCTATTATTTTTTTAAATCAATGCTTGCTCATATATCTTTCCAAAGCTTATTCCTATATAAAATTGTTACTTAACTAGACTAAGTATTTTAAGGGTTCAAAATCATTCCTCCAATGCTTCCAAAAGGCTTTGTTTTTATATTTCCACCAAAAATATGTAATTTTACTTGTCTGATTTTTACAGGAATGGAGTATGAGCTTTGTTGTTAAATTTATAAGAGTATAAATATTTAACTATTAATAATACTGATACTTTTTGTAGTCATTAGTGTTTGCATTTCTTCAGTTATCCTTCCTACCTGTTTTGGAGTATTTTAACTTATTTTTCCCCTAAAGTGGTGAATGAACTTTTTAAATATTAAGAATATTTATTTTATCAATTATTAGAATTATACTATCATAACTCATTGGGTAATACTTCCATTTCCCATTAATATGTAAGATTATCAATATAATAAAGTAAGTATTTCTTGATTGTTCTGTCCTATTTCTCTATCAATTCTTGCATTAATAACTTTAATAATAATAGTGATTATAGATATAATTGCCATATCTTATAGTGTCCTACTTATTTTTCTTTTCCCAATAATAGTGCTGTTAAGCTTCTGACTGAATTCTAATTATCACTTTATTAACATAATCTCCTTGGTGCCTTATTTTATTTTTTTATTTTTTGGGGGGCGGGTGGGTACATAGGTTTGAACTCGGGCACTGGACCACTGAGCCACATCCCTAGCCCTATTTTATATTTTATTTAGAGACAGGCTCTCACTGAGTTGCTTAGCTCCTTGCTTTATCTGGGGCTGGACTTGAACTTGAATCCTCTTACCTCAGCCCAGCAGCTGGGATTATAGGCCTATGCCACCGCACCAGGCTAGGTGCCTTATTTTAATGTCATCAAACCTTCATCATTTTAAGTGTGGTCTGCACATCACTAGTTTTCTTCCACTATGGAAATTGGGTCTTTGAATTTTCAGCAAAAGAGGACAATGAAATACATTTTTCACATAAATTTTGAATATATTCAGTATAAGATTAACTGCAATTTTCAGAAATATCACTTTAAATAATGATTGCCACTGTCTTAAAGTTTGAAAACATATATGAGGACTTTGTTGTTCATTTCAGCTTGACTAATTCACTATGGGGTTCACAGACCCACTATGCATCATTCAGTATACAGGATTCTACTAGAGATTGAGGTAGGATAGCAGAAATAAAAAGGTAGAAAAGGGAAAAAGAAAGTAAAATGCAGGCTTAATCTATTTGTTTTCCACATACTCTTCTTCCCAGCAGGTTACTCTCAAATTTATGAGAAATCTATAAATTTTAGAGTTACCATAATTTTACTCACTTATGGAAATAAACTTGTGCACCATTAATTAGCCCCCTACTTAATGGATAAAGTAAAGATAAATATATTTTAATAAGTTTATAATCTAGGATACTTTGCAGTGTCATCTATTGATTAGATAAAGGAGACCACATCAGTCTAAGGATCCTGAAAATGAACAGACCACCTTAAACTCCTATGATCACCAGACTGATATCATCCTCACATACCTTTCCATCCCCACTCCTCACCCAGTCTCCTTTAAAAGACAATCCTGAGAACCTCAAAAACATCTCTCACTCTAAAGATGGCCCACATTCGCCCTTGAATATGTCCTTACTCTGCATTTGCCCTTGCTTTTCTAAATAAATCTCTGTGCCACTAATTGATACCTCCTTAAATTAATTTCTATGATATTTATCAAACACCCCACTTAACCTGAGTAGAAGTCCCCCTCTCTGGGATCTCTTCTAACCTCTTGAGGAGATAAGATGATATGGAATTTTCCATAACAAAATCCAATATCATTTTATTCAGAGAATGGAAGAAACCACTCTGAAGGCTCTATTGAAAATTGTGAATATGATCACAGCCTTGAGATCAAGGGCAATGCATTAGGTTTATGAGAAAATATTATAATATTACTGGGCAAAGAGTTCAAGGCTCTGCTGTATGGATATATCCAGTTTCTCCTCTGTTCAGTGGAAATGTACTCACACCAATTTTTGAAAAAAGAGATGAGAATTTTAAAAAGCAAATTTCTTTGTGATACACATAAGAGTCAAGATAATTTCTATAATTTATAGTGTCCTGCTTAAGTAGTGCATTTTAGGAAAAGATTTTAGGATATCAAATATTTTTTTAACATTTCACTTCATGGTTGAAAGATTATTCCATTTTAAGTATTAAATAAGAATATTTTATGAAACAGCTCAAGAGGCTGAAAAATTTCCCATATTTTATAATAGGGCCACTCCTTTGGAATTGTCCTTGGCAGACTTACTTCTTCACCCCTCTGCAAGGTGGTTACTTCTCCTTAATTCTTTTACCTCCTCTCCATTTTATCTAGTGTTCAAAATTCTAAAGAGAAGCCCTGCCCAGTGATGAAGATCCTAACTTCTAAACCTTGTTTTAGATTTATATAACCCAGAACATTTGATGACCTTTGTAACTTCCCTCCTCATTCCTTAGTTCTATGAATAGGTCTGTCTAAAAAGAACTATAGGAACTAGCCCCCCAGGGGGTCCTGGTCCACTGCAATATTCTGGAGAAGAAGAAAAAGGAGACTTTTGCCCTGGATGACAATGAAGATCCCGCTGAGCAGGTAACCTTCCTTCCTGCTGCTTCTTTTCTTCACTATGAAAGATCTTTGGGCCCCTGTGACGGAACTTAGAGGTTGAGTTCCTTCATATGCCAAGATACTGACCCTTGAAAAACTTAATTCTTTCATACCAATTCTCATCTCCTGAATATTGGCCTTGAAGCAGCAGGTAACCTGGACTTATTCTGATAGTAATTAGAGGATTTTCTTCATTCACATCAGAGAGAAATTGATGACATGTTATTAGATAAACTTAAAATAGAAATATATTAATGAAACCAAACTTTGAATTAGTGAAGTTTTCCATTAAATTGAAGCACATACTCTTTCAGTTTTGTTCTCTATCTATTTAAACAATAGATAAATATTTGTCAGTATTTTACCTGAATATGAATATCCATATATAGTTGTTTGATACCATTCATAGTTTAAACCACTAAGGGACTGATTTATATTTAGGGGATAATTCTTACATTAATACACAATCAATATCTTTTGTTTCAGTTAAAACTTTTTGGAGAAACTTATGCAGAACCATGATCTCAAAAATCACAGGAGCATTTCTTTAAGTTCCTGATATTTTGGCTCTTTATAATACTGAAATGAGCAAACCCATAAGGGTTCATAATTGCTATCTTTGTGATCCTGAACTGGGCATATACAGAAGATTTGTGTCTGCTATCTTCAAATGATTGTGACCATAATTTCAATATTTTACCATGTGCTCTGTGACCTTAAGCTGGAAATATCTAGGAATGTATCTACTATCTTTTAAACTGTGATACGGAACTGAGCATGCTCAGAAATGTCTAGCCTAAATTGAGCAAGCTTAGCACTGATCTTTTTAGATAACTCCAGAGCTATTCTTACTCACTATGAGTAATACACTTCCCTTCATTCATTTTTTTTCTTATGAGCTTGATCACCAAGCAGTGAAATCTTTTCATTCAGTTACAATAATACCATATAAATGTGAGACTATCCTAATTTAGTGATATATATATATATATGTATATGTATGTGTATATATATATATATATATATATATATACACATACATACTTTGTCATATATATTATATATATATATATATATAATATTTTATATATAAAATATTTTTTCTTTTTATTTATTTTTTAAATTTTTAGTACTGAAAATTGAAGGTATATATTACCACTGAGCTACATACTCAACTCAGGCCCCCCCTCCCACCATATTTTTAAAAATATTTAGACAGGGTTTTGTTAAGTTGCTAAGGGCCTCACTCAGTTTAGCAAGGCTGGCTTTGAACTTGTGATCCTTGAAATATATATATATATATATATATATATATATATATATATATATATATAAAACTTTATATAAAATATCTTTTGTATATATAGTCTTTAAAAAATAGGGTTTATTGAGACACTGCTCTAAAGTCATTTGGACTGAATGCAAATTTTTTATGAAACTACATGATTTAATTTTTAATAAGTATTTTGCATAAAGAATTTTGATCTTTTATTTTTAGTAGACTTATTTGTGTCTGAAGTTATGCAACCAACAGAGACTCTGAGACAGATCAAGCATATAAGTTAAAACAGATAAAAGCATATGGGTTGCAGGGTGGAACACAGAAATTGAACAGTGATGCAATTTCCAAAAGGAACCAGCAAAAAATAGAAACCTCTGTGGTAGGTGGCCTGTCAACAGTTGTCTCAAGTTCAGGTGCATGGGCCAGACTGTCTTATTCCATTTTAGCCTTCCCTAGTCCCTCTCATTAGTTGGGTGTGAACTGTACCTGATTCTCAAATTCTTCTGATGGCTATTCAAATATAACTGAGTTAAAATATGAAAAAGAGACAAAGCTAAACCTTGTATATACAACCTTTTTGTATTTTCTGTAATCATCCAAAATAATGAAATACAATGTGCTATTAATCAAATTTCAAACTATAATTTTGATAGCAGCATTGTGTTTAAATTTGAAATGATTTTGTGGATTTTTATTTTACTTATCCTACATTGTCTGAGCATCTGTCTATATAGTGTTTTTATAGAGTAAGAAAGCATAAAAGAGTGCAAAGCAATGCTGATGATTTTGAGTAGTTAGTATAGATGACTTTTCAAATAACCATAATGGACTATCCTATTAATAGTTTGTGTTGTTGTAAACCAAAGTATTTGCCTGGATTCAGTGGAACATGCCTATAATCCTACTGATGACGGAGGCTGAGGCAGGAAGATTTCAAGTTCAAGTCTAGCCTCAGCAATTTATCCAGGCCCTAAGTATTTTATGAAAACCTAGTCCCTAAATTAAAAAAAAAAAAAAAAAGGGCTGGGGAGATGGCTCAATGGTTAAAGAGACCCTGGATTCAATTCCTGATATGCCCTCAATAAATAAATGAATAAATAAATAAATAAAGTGCTTGGATCTTCTAAAGAGAAAGATGTGTCCTCCATATTAGTAGGATTCAGAAAAGTTTAACTTAGAGAATTTGTGTTAATTTTTGAAGACTGAGTAGGCAGAAATGAACATCAACATCATTCTAGGCAGAATGAATCACCCGGTATTAGATTTTTAGAAAATTATATTGTTCCATCCCTCAGATGTCAAACTGACTCTGCCACTCTCACTGTGGACATAAAGCACGAGCATACTGTAAGGACATCACTCACACATCAATCTTGTTGCCTCTTGCTCTCAGGCTCCACAGCAACTCACCAATGCTCCTATGTATTTGAACTCCAAAATACCTTTCCAATAGGAGTGTCACCACTCCCACTATTCCTGCAATTGTAGGACCTGTCTTCTGTCACTTGCACAGTAGCAGTCACCTCCAAACAGGACTCATTAGTCCAGATCTTATCTCCACACACAATCCATTCTCCAGACAGCAGGAAAACCAGCCTTTAAAAATACAAATCATGGTTGGTTGGCATTTGAGACTCCTTCCTGTTCCCTTGGGTCAGAGAATAGTGGTTCTCATGTTCCTTTGAGTCATAGTTTACCAAGATGACACAGTAAAGTCTAGAAGCTGCTATCCCAAGTGGTTCTACTAGAGGAATTAGAGCTTGGAGGAATGAGAGCTTCTTTCCACATCTTATTTTACTATTTGAATGTTTCATAAAGTTGAATTTTGGACATCTTACTACCCTTATTCAAAAATATTGACTCTGTATTAAGAAATAAGAAATCAATAAAATAATAAATAATCAAAAAAATACAAATCAGGAGATTTCACTATTCTATACTGAAGGCTTCCAAAGATATCTCATCGTATAAAGGCTACAACCCCAAATCCTGACCATGATCTACAAGATCTAATAGCATTTGTTTACTACTTAACTTTCAGGTCTCTTGTTTCTCTTGCTCACTAATCTTGCTGCTGTATTATAATTCCTAGATCTTTTGCATTTGAGGCTTGCATTGTTCTCTTCTCTCAGCCTTGATGGCACATTGCTGCTACTGTTCCATCATTTTAATAATGTCTGAAACATCATTTCTTCAGAGAAAACTTTATTAAGTGAACAAATAACGTACTTTTCTTAAGATGGCTCTCAGTTAAATTTCATGTCTCTGGTATTTTTACTCTCTATATATGTTTATATGTTTATTTGTTGCCTTCTCCCAATAGAATGTAAGCTTCATGAAAAAGAAATTTATTCTATTTTCCACAGTTTGAACACTGTTAAGAGCTGTAGATGAATTTTTATGTGGAGGCCATACACTATTAGCAACTGATAGTAATATTCATGTCAAATTAGGATATTTCATGTAGTTTAAGAAAATGGAAAACATTTTGATGATTCTCTTGAATAAGAATACCTACAGTAAGACCAGAGACCCTGCATCTACTAGAAGAAAAAGTAGGTCCAACTCTCCATCACAATTTAGGAACTGAATTTCTCAACAGGGGCAAGAAGTAAAATCAAGAATCAATAAATGAGATGATATCAAACTAAAATGCTTCTTCATAGGAAAGGAAACAATCAACATGAACAGAGAGCCTACAGAATGGGAGAAAATCTTTGCCACTTGCACTTCAGACAGAACATTAATCTCCAAGATATATAAAAAACTCAAAAACCATAACACCAAAAAGAAAAAAAAAAGAAAGAAAGAAGAAAACAAAGAACTCGATCAATAAATGGGCAAAGGAACTGAACAGACACTTCAAAGAAGAAGAAGTAGAATCAGTCAACAAATATATATATATAAAAAGTTCAACATCTCTAGCAATTAGAGAAATGCAAATCAAAACTACACTAAGACTTCATCTCACTCCAATCAGAATGGCAATTATCAAGAATACAAGTAACAATAAATGATGGCTAGGATGTGGGCAAAAAGGTAAACTCACACATTACTGGTAGAAATGCAAATTGTGTAACCACTATGGAAAGCAGTATGGAGATTCTTCAAAAAAACTTGGAATGGAACCACCATTTGACCCAGTTATCCTACTCCTCATACATACCTAAAGGACTTATAATCAGCATAGTATAGTGATGCAGCCACATCAATGTTCCTATCAGTTCAATTCACAGTGGATAAGCTATGGAGCCAAACTAGGTGCCCTTCAACAGGTGAATGGTTAAAGAAAATGTTTTACATATACACAATAGAATAGAACTCAGCCACAATGAAGAATGAAATTATGTCATTTGCTGGTAAATTGATGTATCTGGAGACTATCATGCTAAGTCAAATAAGCCAATCCCCCCAAACCAAAGGCTAAATGTTCTCTCAGACATGTGGATGCTAACATACAATAAGAGAGGGAGAATATAGTGCTTTTGATCAGACAAAGGAGAATGAAGGGAAGGGAGAGGTATGGGAATGGGAAAGAGAGTAAAATAAATTGGACATTAATTCCCTATGTTCATATATGAATACATGACCAGTGTAACTTCACATCATATACAACCACAAGAATGGGAAGTTATAAACCACTTACGTATAAGATGCCTAAATATATTCTACTGTCATGTATAACTAGAAAGAACAAATAAAAAAATTTAAAAGGATACCACTAGTAGTTGAGAAATTATTTTTAATGTATTCCCAAATACTTAGTAACCATGAAGATGGTATTAAAACTAAACTTTTCAGTGAAGGTGTGCAGTTTTCAAAGTCTTCCTGGAAGGATTTAGAAATGCTATACATAAGATAAACTTTAACCAAGAAAAATCAAAGAATGATAGTAACAAAAAAAATAAACTAATTAATTAAAACAAAATCCTGAAAATCATTTTAGAGGCATAAAATGTTCCATAAGCCCAAAAGGATTTAAGTATTAGTGAATAATATGTTAACTTTTATAAGAATAATCAAAACAAAAATATCATTCAGTTAGATAATCTCAAGAAATATGAGTCACAGAACACATATTAGCAATGTGCATCTGAGCTCCTACAAAATATATTCTGATTCATAAGATCTGAAATCAGGTAGAGACTAAAATCTCTGTAATGAATCTTTTAAATGGTTTATATATCTATTTTTTCTCAAAATTGCTTAAACACTAACTCCTTTATTTCAAATCTATACTCCCTAGGCAAAATCTGGATTATCACCCTTCATACTAGACTGATAGAGAACAAATGGGCTGCTTATGTAGACTTCACTACTCCAGCACCTGTTGCCCTTCTATATCTCATTGTTAATTAATAAATTGACATCTAGCCTATATGCTTATTTAATGTAAATTAAGAGATGAATTGACTCTCTTGTGCTGACAAAATCAGGACAGATTCAGGACTCTGGCAAATCCACCAAGGTCATGAGAAACACCATTATAAAAGCCTTTGGGAGACAATCTGATGGCCTTCAGCTTGAGGATAAACAGAACACAACTTTTGCTGAGTGTACCACAGCATTTTCTTAGTTTCTATAGTGTCTCCACTGTTAAAATAAAAATTGGCAGTCCTTTTTTACTGTAGAAAATGGAATGCATTGATAGAGGCTCTTAAAATTTGAGAGATTCTTGTCATTCTTACAGTTTATAATACAAAGTGAAAAACAAATTAACTATTAACTCACTGAAAAAATATGGTTTTATTTACTCTCTAATACAAGACCTGATCCCTGCAATCAAAGTTTATGCTTCAGTTGTACCAATGGATGTTACACTAATTACACAAATATATTTAATGAACGTTTTGATATGTGTTATACAAAAGATGTACCAGAGAGGTTAAAGTTATTTTGGCTTCAGAAATGAAAATTTCAAAAGCTTAGAGATAGGAGAGAGCATGGTGTATTTGAAGAATTTAAAAAAAGAAGGAAAAGCTGGGGCTGGGGCTCAGGGGTAGCGCACTTGCCTAGCATTTGTGAGGCACTGGGTTCAATTCTCAGCACCACATATAAATACATAAATAAAATAAAGCTCTATCAATAACTAAGAAAATATTAAAACAAAAAAGAAGGAAAAGAAACATATGGCCAAACTACAGAAATCCAGGAGAATATATTTATTATGGCTTTTCTGGATAAAGAACTGAGATATTGTAAACTAAAAAAAAATTAGGAATATGTTACACCATAGAGTTCAATTGCACTAATTTTCTTATTTTCCTTTTCTAACGTATATAACATGGAAACTTATGGTAGATAATAATAGGTCCCAAACATGTCCTTGTCCTAACCTCTAGAATCTGTGAATAGTTTATCCTAGATAGAAAAAAAGGGGGGGATGTGTAGATGAGATAAAGAACTACAGATGGGGAAAGTACTCTGGATTATCAGAAGAACTCAATGTTCACAAGAATCCTTGCAAGAAGAAGCGGGAGGGCAAAAGTTAGAGAGAGGTGAAATGGAACAAAGTAAGCAGAGGTTGGAATAATGCCCTTTGAAAATGGAAAGACAGGCCAGGAGCCAAGGAATGCAAGCATCTTCTAGAAGTTTGAATAGACAAAGAAACACATTTCCTAAGACTTTTCATAAGGAACAAGCCCTGAAAATGCTGTGATGATTGATTTGTTTTGTTTTGTTTTACTTCCCTGAATACCAATGTAATAAATTTGCATTATCCTAAGTTACTATATTAGTGATAATTTATTACAGTAATAATAGAAAACTAATATAAATGTCAAGTGGTTTGCTAGATGCTCTGTATTGTTAGAGCTGGAGTGATTGGTATCATTTGTATAGTTAACCTAAACAAGAACTCTAGTTCTCTGGAGGATGGGATCATGTTCCTGATTTTCCTAGTTACAAGCTATCTATATAATGTGTCATGCAATTCACTTGTTTATCTATGTAATATAACAAATTGAGAACTTTTAAAACTGAATATGCATTCAAGCCAGAGATCTGCCACAAAGTCAATTATTCATTTTCTGAATTTTTTCAGTTATATAGGTTTTGTCTACAAAATTGTGGGCTAGGGCCATATGTAGGGAGGGCTCTCTTTCTTTTAGGGTAACTGATGGAGGGAAATATCTTTTAAGGAAATTTCCCACAACTATCAAGGTATCTAAAATTTGTACTTATCTTTTGCCCAGGAGTCCTGTTTTTTGAATCTGACCAAATTTATTTAACTTAGGTTCATTATTTTTTCAGCATAGATCCTCATTTGTTTTTATTTCATACATGAAATAACTTTGTTTTGTCTTAGTTTCTTTTTAAAAATATAAAATTGTCATAGGTTTCAAAGGAAGGTTAAATAATGATAGGGTATGTAAAATGCATTAACCAATGCCTGACACACAGGAGGTATTAATTTATTTATTTATTATTTTTATTTTTTTAAAGAGAGAGAGAGAGAGAGAGAGAGAGAGGGTTTTTTTTAATATTTATTTTTTTGTTTTTTTTTTTTGTTGTTGTTGGACACAACATCTCTGTTTGTAATGTGGTGCTGAGGATCGAACTCCGGCCGCACGCATGCCAGGCGAGTGCGCTACCGCTTGAGCCACATCCCCAGCCCAGCAGGTATTTAATAATCATTGCTGTCCTTCCATTCTTTTCCTTCTTATTATCTATTAATTTTCTCAAAATGTATGACCTGTTCACCAGTGAGTCATCCACACAAGCCCACATAGTCACTTGAACCTGAGATTGTTGTAGGTACCAAAAAAAAGATCAAGGGATTTTGAATAAATGCCAATATTTTTAATATTCAAATCCAACCTACAGCAATAAGAGTTTGGAGGATACATTTTGATGTGCTTCTGAGTTTCACACTGTGGATAAGCTGACAATGCCTCTAGAGCCATTAATACTGTCCTTTCCCACATCACAATAGTGCTGTCTGTGCACTGCAATATCTTGAGACAGGAACACTGCAATATCTTGAACAGTATCACCTCCTGTTTCTCTGAGAAATATCTGAAGGGAGCCAATTTTTAGAATGACGGGAATTCTACCAGATTACTGTGCCTGACCCAATTGGTACCAAATAAATATTGTATTACTCAAGAAGAGCTGAATATATAGAGTGAATTTGCAATGCACATCCATGTCAATATTTTCTAGTTGGCATAATTTATGCAAAAGTTCACCAGACAAAAGGTGATTTTTTAAAAACATTTGTCTTGTGTGTGCCTGTTTGCATGTTTGCATATGTGCATGCATGCATGCGTGTGTGTGTGTGTGTGTGTAATTGCCAATTGGTTTAATTCAGATTAAAATGAATTAGAGTTTCAATTCATTTTCCCAAATCTCTTACCAATTTCAATGATGGGAAAGAAAAAATAAAGTTTGCTATTTGAAATTTGACGGGTCTTTGGTAAGGCTGCATCCTGACAGTGTTGAGAGTTCCTCACACCCGAGAGAGAAAGAGAGAATTGCAACAAGAGGAGGTATTTCCTCTAAGGCAAACAGGACAGATAAGTGCAGGATAAGCAATTCTATCCTGAATTCCACTTTAGATAGATTCAGACCATGGTTAAGTGAAATTCTCTCTGGGACACCTCACTACTGCTATAGAAAAAAAAACAAAAAAAACAGTGCATACTGGGGGCTTCTGGAGCCATGCCACCCACACTCAATGAAATGCTTGGGTTCAAATCCTTTTCATAATGACAATATAGATTGAATAATATTTCACCTTTTTAATGCAAACTACTTCTCTAAAACAACTGTAATTATAAATAGTTTATGACAAATACAAGTTTTATATTTTGGAGACCGTTTGATTTTCCTTGCCACAAAATCTCCATACAAAAATTGCCGATTTAAAGGCAATAAAATTGCAATTTTAAAGCAATTGGCATATGTTTTAGGGTTCATTGTTACCTAATCTTTATTTATGTCTTTGCAAGTGGCAGCCATCAAGGGGGTAGAACTGTACTATGCAGATATGACTGCAAATATGAGGCAACCCAGCATTGTAGGTTTTAATGGACAATAAACCTGATTTATTAAACAAACTCTATTAATGTTACACTAGGGATAGAATGATTATGGAACCCTTTACATTGTAAGAATTTATAATTATCATTTATTCTAAAGAACAGAGCTACATCTTTATAAAACAGTCACTGCACTCTGACATGCTGGGCTGTGTAAAACTGATAATGGACTGAAAATTAAGACTGTCAGCAGTATGTTCTCCAAAATGGCATACAAGCCATTGGAATCCAAACAGTAATAAAGCAGTCTTTTTTATTTTCCTCAGAAGGACATTGCTATTTAAATCTGTAGAAAATATTCCTATAACTAGTGTAAACAATTAAAAGCGCAAGTTTTTTACACTTGAGGTTTATAGCAAGTACCTAAAATTAAGCACTTAGAAAGTAACACTACCACTTAATTTTTTTAATGCAGAAGAGAATAAGGATGCATTTTTAACATGTAAAACCAATATATTTCATTTATAACTGATCATATTCTTTTCTAATGAAGAAATTTAAATGAAGCTGATTTGGGAACTAATATAATGATACAATATGTAGATGATTGTAATTATTATATTATAAATACATACACATATATGCATGCTTACACTCTTTCTTTTCCCATAGAGTTATTGGGAAAACACAACAAAAGAAATTATTAACAATCCATCAGTATATTTTTAACTTGAGTTGTAGTCATCTCATTTAATTTTGGACTTAAAACATTACTAAAGAAAACCAAATTCACTCTGAAGTTCAAGAAATATTTCCTCACATACCCTAGTCACTGGATTGGGTCTGTGGCCGATGTCTTCTGCACAAACTTACTTCTCATCCAGAAAGCTATATTGATTATTTCAGAGTTGGTTTAGTTACTCAAAATTGCCAGTGAGAATTCTTCTCTAGTTATCTAGACCAGTGTTACTATGGGAATGGTCCTCCTTTCAGTGCTATAATAGACTGAATGTTTAACTAAAATTCTCCATTCCTTCCAAGTCATATTTAATCATCACCTCTTAAAGTTCAGTAAGCCAGTTCTGATCTTACATCTTAGATATCTTGTGTGGTCCCCTTTGTTCTTGTGTGCTTATTCAGTCTGTATTTGAAAAAATTCTTCAATTGGAAAACAGGTGTCAGGAGGAGAATGAGAAACATGCCATATAGAATCACTAAGCTGAGCCCTTCTTGATTATCAATACCTAATTATCATAGCTTAGAGCAGAATCACACCAACTAAAAACCAATTGATAAAAATAAATATTATTAGTTAGTAATTGCTATGATTTGATGTTTACCCTGAAGAATTCATGTGCTATAAACTTAACCTTCAAAGTCATATGCTAAGTGGGATTGGGAGAGGTGACTGTGTCAAGAGAACTCTCCATTTACCCATTTATGGATTAACGGGCTAATGAGTTATCAAGGGAGTGATTTTGTTATACAAGTGATCTCTATCTAGCACACTTGCAACCCTCTCACCATGTGATGCCCATTCAGGATTCTGCAGAGTCTCTACCATCAAGAATGTCCTCACCAAATGGAATCTTCGGCCTTAAATATCTCAACCTCCATAATCATGAACTGAATAAATTTTATTTATTTTTATTAATTCTCCAGTCTTAGATATTTGTTTATAGCCACAGAAAATAGTTCAAGATAGTGATTTATGAAAAATAGCTAACTGATAGAGTGGCAAAAATAAATTTGATAATAGTCAAAGTGAAACAATGATGAACCACGTATGTAATGTTAGCCACAGAAGGTTGTATCATCTAGTGCTGTCATAGATATCTTAATGGAAGTACACTCTGTGATGTGTACTCATGATGATCACTCAACAAAGAAATAATGACAAATTTCTTAGAATGTATTCTATTATTGTTACATATATTGCTTTTATTAATAACTATATATATGCACACACACTAGACTTGATATATATATATATATATATATATATATATCATATATATATATATCAAGTCTAGTGGGAAGTATAAATTCTTTGAATAACAGGCATATAGTTGGTGTTGTTAAAATCACAAATCTGTGTAACATTACTAAAGATTGATTGCAAGATGAAACATAGAGAATACCAAAGTCTCTAATAACTCTCAGACAGGGAAAAAAAAAAAAAAACAACCAAAATGATCTAAAGAACAGCAAATGTGGTACATTGAAAATCATGAACATTGATTTTCTGGAGGCCAAAGAAAGAAACTGTATCAAGCAGAAGAATGAATCTGCTATTTCAAAGGTTGTCTGTGGAGTAAGTAGGATAAGGAACTGATAAATGATATTAGACTTAACAACTTGAAGGACTTTATAGACATTATTTACCATAATTGGGAAGGAAGAACAAATTTCAACAAATCATCTAACATCTTTTCTAATATTAATTATTTAGTGCCATCAAAATATATAAATGTTAAATGATTAAATAGATTGATTATTAAAACTTGTTTTGAGTAAATCTTATTGGTTTAAATAATATTTATTTCAAATAAATAAACCAAAATAGACCTAAGTATAGGTCTATTTTGATCCTATATTCTCAAAATTTACCTACACACATGCACATATCCAAATGGTTACTTAACTGGCAAGAAAAATAAAATTTTCAATGTTAATATCATTATAGCAATGGTAACAAAACTATCTTCATAAGTAATGACATACATGATTTCCTATTATTTCTCATCCTCTTTAACATTCATTATACTTCCTAAGTCACTTTGGTGACACTATGACTAGCATATCTCTTGATTTAAGTGGGGGTTTTATGTATTTTAATTCATTTTCTCCAACATTCATTAAATTCATTTTATATTGTAATAGTTAAAAACAAAATACGTAGTCAAATTACCTCACTTTGAAATTTTGCTCTCTTTTTCAAGATTGTGCCCCTTAAAGTCTGGAAACATAAATGCAGTAATATCAAACTCACCTTGTTTAATCACCATATTATTGAGCTAATCCATCTTAAGTAATTTGCATAGTTTGTGACCTACTTCAGTCAAAATTTATCTATAAAAACTTTTATTCATTTTATCATTATGTGCAAGAAGCTATTCTAACAATTAGAGATACAAGATATGACAGTCTTATCATGAAACTCAAAATTTAGTGATAAGAAAATTATGTAAAGAAATAAAACTAATGCCTCAAGACAAATTCCATTATATTTGTGTCTAAAGGATAGTGTTGTTATATCTCAACTTAAATATCAAAAAATCTCTCAAATGAGATTTTATGCCTTTTCTAATACTGACCCCTGTAGAGATTCTCTTCTTTATTTTCTAATGTTGCTCTTAGATTTTGTACATAAAAGATTAATTTTTCTCCATTTAGGATGATGCCGCCCTTGGGTTTAGCATATGTAGCTTTTACAATATTGAGATATGTTCCTACTATCCTTAGTTTTTCTAGTGTTTTGAACACGAAGGTGTGCTGTATTTTGTCAAATGCTTTTCCTGCATCTGTTGAGATGATCATATAATTCTTGTTTTTAATTCTATTAATATGATGAATTACATGTTTTTGATTTCCATATGTTGCACCAACCCTTCATCCATGGGATGAAACTCACTTGATCATGGTGCACTATCTTTTTAATATGTTTTTGTATGAAATTTGCCAGAACTTTATTGAGAATTTTTGCATCTATGTTCATCAGGGATATTGGTCTGAGGTTTTCTTTAGTTGATGTGTCTTTGTCTGGTTTTGGTATCAGGGTGATATTAGCCTCATAGAATGACTTTGGAAGGGTTGCCTCCTTTTCTATTTCTTGGAATACTTTGAGGACTGTTGGTGTTAACTCTTCTTTAAAAGTCTTATAGAACTCAGCTGATAATCCATCTGGTCCTGGGCTTTTCTTGGTTGGTAGGCTTTTGGTGGCATTTTCTATTTCATTACTTGAAATTGATTGACTTAAATCATGTATGATCTCCTCATTCAGTTTGGGTAGGTTATCCTAGGTATCCTTCAATAAATGAATGGATAAAGAAAATGTGGTATATATATTCAGTGGCATATTACTCAGCTTTAAAGAAGAATCAAATTATGGCATTTGCCAATAAATGAGTGGAGTTGGAGAATATCCTGCTAAGTGAAATAAGCTAATCCAAAAAAAAAAAAAAAAAAAAAACCAAAGGCTGAATGTTTTCTCTAATATGCTGATGCTAATTCACAATAAGAAGCAGGCCATAAAGAAGAATAATATTACCTTAGATTAGGTAGAAGCAAGTAAAGGAAGGGGAAGAGAGGGAATGTGGGGATAGGAAAGATAGTAGAATAAAATAGACATTATTTCTTTATGTATATATGTGATTTTATGACCAATATGATCCTACAACATGTATACTCATAAAAATGAGAAATGATATCCCATCTATGTATGATATATCAAAGTGCATAAATGCATTCTTCTTTCATGTACCAGTAATTAAAACAAAGAAAAAAGATTGATTAAAAGAAGAAAGGAAGTAAATATTTATTGTCTTCCATATGTTAGAAAGGCATAATGAAAGCACTTTGCATATATACCTTAATCATGTAATAATTCTATTTTCTTTCCTTCACAGATAATGAATACAAGGATAAATATCCTTTTTAGTATGTTTTAATACAAATGATAAAGTCATATAATTTTAAGTAATTAATTATATAATTAATAACGTTTTAAATTATAATTTAAAATATTTAACAACATAACTAATATGCAATTAAATAATATACAACTTTACATTACCTTATTAGATATTATATAACTTCCAGCCTTCTGAACTATAAAATAATAATTATTATTGTTTCACTCACCCAGTCTATAGTATTTCATTATGCCAACACTAGAAAATATAAAAGTTCTTTTTAACTGTGGCTCTACTGACATTTGGGGCCAGGAAATGTTATTTTGCGAGAGGCAATCTTGTTCATGGTCAAATGTTTAGCAACATACCTGTTCTGTAAATATTAGATACCAGTATCAATCCCTCAGTTATGACAACCAAAAATATTTGTAGATCTTGCTAAATATCTCTGCTGTGTAAAACCATATTGGTTGAGAACAACTGTTTTACAGTAAAAGACTATACAGACTCTCAGGGAATTTTTAATAATTTTCCTCAACTAAGGTCTTATTGAACATGATTCATCTAGAACTAAATCCCAGGTTTATTTAATTACAATGCTGCTGTTTTTTCTCAATAAGACCTAAGGTTTTTGGTAGGATTACAAGTGGAGAAGAAAAGCACAGATTAGAATGGGGTCTGGGGTGAAGGAACACCAGGGTGAGGGGAAGTTTCAAGATGCCAAAATTATATTGAGTTGTAGAAAAGAAAATAATGACAAGGGGAACTACAAGTATATTATGTATTTCTCAGTTAGCTATTTGAATATCATCTTGTTTATTGACTACATTCAGCTTCTTGCTCTATGGGTTTAGGTTTCCTGTGCTTTGAGATCCTTAGTATTTCATACTACACCTGAAATAAACTCTAGATTTACTAAAAATATGATGAATAATTAAACAAGTCAAATGCTATTCCAGTAAAATGGTATAAGAAGAAATAAGGAAATCTACGAAAGTAAAATAATAATTACTTTTCAAAATAAGAAATTATCTTTGTATGA
Source organism: Marmota monax (assembly GCF_021218885.2). Lineage (NCBI taxonomy): Eukaryota > Metazoa > Chordata > Mammalia > Rodentia > Sciuridae > Marmota > Marmota monax. Next base: position 20,621,105 of record NW_026694084.1, on the reverse strand, counting down.
GCAGGATACAAATTATTGCGCTTCTGAAACAATGGAATATGTGCATAAATTAACCTAGAGAAATTTAAAAAATGCCCAAATTTTATGATTCAACCTAATTTGTCAACATTTCTTCACAGATTGTGATGAGCTACTAGGAGATCAGAATTGAAAGGGTCTTGCTAAGGCAAAAATAAGCTTACCAATGGTTTTTATCCAGCAGTGTCAGCTTGGCTTATTTTTTTCTGGCATTTCAATGCTAATTTGTTAGGAGGAAAAAAGTCTAGCATTCGGATGACTGCAATAATTTTAATTATGTTTGGCCTGCAGCACATAGCTGCACAGTGAGTGGGAGTAAGCACTTCTTAAATTCCCCAATGAGTATTTTCTGAAAACTGCATTGCAAAAAATACATGTGACTATTTGAAATTGCAGAAGAGTACTTCATACAAACAAAAACAAAATACTCAAAAGAACATGTTTTAGAGTAATTTAGAGCAAAGCAGAATTTGCTTCATATGTTGGAGAAAAATGTGACACAGCCGAGAAATGTTTACAAGATGATAAAAATAAACATATTTTGACATTAATGTGATAGAACAATTTCAAAAGTATATAACAATTGATATGCACCTTAATGAAAGCATTATATTCCATTAATGTTGGGCTACTTGCAGGAAGGAATCTTGAGAATATCAATGTATATCTTAAAATAAGGTATTTAATCTTTGTTGATAACTGGGATCATTTATATACTAAAAGATTCTATTAGAATTCCATATGATTAAAGTGTTGTGTCCACATGCAAGTAATTTACCTCAAAGACAGACAAAAAAGTGGTAATAGTGGCAATTCCAAATTAGGTTTCTTATGACATAAAATTAGACATCTTTAAAATCAACTTTTGCTTTTTATTAATATTAAGGGTATATTCTGTAAAAATATGCTAGAACACAATATTTTTGGAAATAAAGCTAAATTACTCTGGATTACAAAACACAAAAGAAATAAATAATAATGATGATTAATAAATAATCACAATTTTTGGTAATATTATTTTTTAAGAGTCACATAAAAGATCTAATCCCCAGTTTCTGAAAACATGGTATTTTTTTAAAAGGCATAAATTTGAAGGAAGACAGAGAAAAACATTAAGATGGCTCAAACTAAATTGTCACTGAGTATTTATTAAATCAAAACATTACACATAATATTAACATGTACATATATGTATATATGTATATATACTTACAACTATTTAATGTAAAATTATAAGTTTGTTTCTGAAAAAACAATTTTATACTCATTTACATAGTAATTAAAATATTTTCTAGGCTTCACTTCTGTAAAAGGGAATTATCTTCACTTATCTTTTTGTATTTCTTTTTTAATTCAAAATACATTTCAAGATGAACCACTATGATTACTAAAATTTATCATGAAGCCCTAGAATGAAAATTAGATCACTACTTTTATTTCTTACTAATTTTAATATGATTGATTGGAGAAGGAATGATTTACATATTTCTTTATTACATTTGATTGACAATATTTGTACATATTTATGAGATACAGTCTGATGTTTGATTCATGTATACATCATGCAGTGATCAACCTGGGATAATTAGCATATCCTTCACCTTAAACTTTTATCATTTCTTTGTACAGAGTACATCAAATTCTTCTCTTCTAATTTTAGATTATATAACACATTATAGTTAATTATTAATTTTTATTTCCTCTAAGGAGTAAGAACTCTAATTAGAGTCTTGCTAGAATGGGAATAAAAGATTTACTGGATTAAGTTCCAATGTATTTTGAAATAATTTGATTCTAAAACAGGAAACTACTTTGATTATACTGAGGGTAAGTATGTATATATTATTGAAAACTTCACCTTTTAAATGGTTAGTTTTCACGGTTTGGGCAAAGTCCATTGCATAAGTCAGAAATTCAATTCCATTTGCCACTAGTGTCTTATTACAGTTTTAGTCATGAGTATTATTATGAAAAAAATTAAAAGAGCTCAGCATTGCTAAACATGTACACATATTATATATATAAGAGAGTCTAGCATATATTGACTTATTAGCATCACAGTAATCCCTATGGACTAGAATTTCTGGAAGAAATGATAACAGAAAGCTAGCAACATACTAAAGCTCATATTTATGAACACTATTCTTAAAAAGTATCAGCATATTTTATTCCACTCTGATTTTTTCTATTGCATCCCAGAGTAAGGTAATTTTAATGAAAATCACCAGCTCAGCCAACTGCTCATTATTGTAACAAATACCTGTGATTAACAACTTATGAAGAGAAAGGTTTATTTTGGTTCATAGTTTCAGCGGTTAAAGTCCATGGTCAGTTGGCAATGTTGCTGTTGGGTCTGTCTCAACACCTCACTGTGTGAGCAACCATGACAGAGCAGGGCCTCTCACCTCCTGGTGAGCCAGGGAGCAAAAGAGAGAGGAATAGGAATGGACTGGAGTTCTCCAATGATCTCAATCCAAGGTATTCCCCCAATTTTCCAAAGAGTTCCATTAGCCCCTACCTATTAAAGTTTCCACTACTCCACAATAGAGGCAAGTTGGGGAAGTGGCCAAGTGTCTAACACATGGGTCTTTGGGGACACTTAAAATAAAGCCACAGCACCAAGAAGGATTATAAAATTATTCACAAAGAACTGAAAGCTGCTGATAGGGTACTAAAATGCTCTTTACCCACTCTCAAGACATAAAAAAATTACTTTTTTGTTTAAAACTACTTAGAAACACCAGAAATTACTATTATTATTCTGCATGACTTATCATTGTATAATGGTGTAAAATGCAGATTTGTTAATATATCTACCCACCTCACCTCTTCATTTTTATTTAAGTCATGATTAAGAGAGAAATAGATGGCAAAATTTAGAAAATGAATGGCATGTTCATATTGAAATGATAGAATGAAATCAGATTATCACTCCTAAGAAACCTGAAACTCATTTTGGGATCCACATCTACTCTAAAGAAGTGTCACATTTACAAATGCACTCCATTTCTCATTCTTACCTTCCTTTTAAAGGGAAAGGAGTCACTGCTCAGCTATGACAACATAATTAATTTTATATTGCAATTACTTCCAAATGATGACAGCTATTGGTAGGCTGAAACTGTTTCAAATGTGCTTTTAACAGTATTGCAAACTGGCTTATAATTGTAAGTCTTCCAATTATATAATGATACTCCCTTCACAAAAAAAGAGATGCTTTAAAATTCAGGTGTTGAAAATAAAACAAGTAACATAAGTTCCACAAGGTTGGAAGATGTAATTAACTTTATTGTGAGTCAGTCAAATTTGTGCACCACTGTAATGCATTTTACAAACTCACTTAACCACTTGTCATGTAAAGAAAGGTTATGCTTTGAAATAGTTTTTTAAATGAAATCACACGTTTATCAAATTAGCTTATGATAAAAAGCAAAATGCACTAAATGGTTCTAGGGAACAGTTTGGATACTATTAGTAAAAGCAGACTATGAGAAATGTATCCCTCCAACTACAGTGGGCCACCTATTTTCAAACATGTTCTTCAGAAAAAGTTTCTCAAATTCTACAATTAATCAGTCAAAATAAGAAATAAATTTATGGTTTAAAACTCAAGTTTAGAGACTACCATAATCTTTGGACTTGCTTTGGAATCAAACCATTTTGTTCAGATCTATGTTATTGATTATCTGTCAGTGCTTTGATTACATCTTTATACTCCTGCATTTATGCATTGTGTTTTGTTTCAGAAGCCAATAATTAGTTATAATGGTAAACTTAGGAGCTGGCACTATTATTTCAACTTAAAAATAATTGGAATAACTCGTAATATTGCTTATGTGAAAGAAGCATAAAGTCTCTGTTCTCACAAAATTAAAGACAAGAGAAATAAATCTACTAATAGTTTAAGATCTATAAATTTGATTATGTCATTCTATATAAGTCCAGAATGCCAATTCTGCGATTTAATATGCCACTAAATCTTATCATAATGGTAACAAAGTTCAGCTCCATCAGAAATTTAAGCTCTCTACTTTGTAGTCCTTTGTCAGTGGAATCATTCTAATAATTCCCCAAAACTCTACAATGTGGAAAGAGCTTCACGAGTGAATTCAAAGTTTAACACAAATCTATAAATATATCAGCTAGCAAATCTATCTTTGTTCATGGAATTCAGGTTCATCCATATGGTAGATTATGTGTATGCTCAAATATGTTTTTAATTGAAGAGAAAACATAAAGCTTTCACTAGGAGACTGCAGTACATCAGTTTTATCACAGTAATACATCACAGAATAGGTTTGTTTTCATTGTTTATCCCTGGGTTATAGGAACCTTTTCTCCCCTTTGACAAACGATAATATAATCAGTAGGTTTTCCCTCTATAAGATACTGCACACCCTCCTTTAGGACCATTCATTACTAGATGGAATAAATAATCATCTTTTATTTACCCATAAATCATAAGGTATGCATTTAGTAATTTCAAATTATATATGTATATTTAATTAATTATTTTATTTGTATACAAAATACTGGTCATACATGTATGTATTAATAAATCCCTTTAAAGATTCAAAGAAGGACCAACTTAATATTCATAAATTATTATATTCATACATAGGTAGAGGCTATGCTCTATACTTTTATATTACACATGGTTTAAAATTATAATTTACTAAAGCTGATAAAAACCTGATTGAAATTACCTTCCTTTTATATATTTGCTTTTGATACATTCATTTAATGACTGGATCTCATTGAAAGGTCTTTCTTCTTCTTCTTCTTCTTTTTTTTTTTTTTTTTCAGTTTAGCCAGTACAAATCTTGAAAGATATTAGGTGCATACTAAATAAAGTAAATTGACATGTAGGTCTGAGTGCCCCAGAACTCTTTGCATTAAGGAAGAATGCTTTATGCATAATGAAATAAATGGCAACTACTGGTAACTTATTTCTTCATGGTTAACTGTGAACAAATTTATTGAAAGAACTCTTTCTGCACATCTTAAACCTATAGTAGGTCCACAAAATTGGAAAATCCTAAATTAGTGACTGGATGAATGTTTGACTCCTGTAATGAACTCTGTAACTCAGGGTGTATCAGTATTTCAAATGTCCTAGACTACCCTAATTTGCCGGTCATACACTTGGTAACTGTAGTAACATGATTTAATAGCCACTGCATCTAGACTAATCAAATACAAATGAAAGAACTTCATGTTAGTTACAAGATACATATGTATAAATATTTTGAATACTTATTGACAGTTGATATATGCCTTCTATACTAATTACATGTTTTTGGAGTAGAAAATTGAAAGAAGGGGTACTAATCTGTTGTGTATTTGTCTGTTTTGAACTCCTTGATATCTGAGACCATTCTGTTTAAAGGATTTGAACTTCCATGCTTACTTTTTTTTTTTTTTTTTGAGTTATGGACTGTGATACACAGTATTTCCACAGATTGTATGCAATTTTTAAATGTTTGTAAATATTCCTCCTATTCTCTGGTTGTTGTTTTTTTTTTTTTTCTTAACAATGCTCTTTTATGAGAAAAAGATCTTACATTTTATAAAATCTAGTTTGCTGTCTCTTGTTTCTTTCAGAGTTATGCTTTTGGTAGTATATTTGCAAACTCTGCCTAATTCAGGAGTCAAAGAACTTTCTTCTATAATTTTTCTAGATATTCTGTATTTTTAAGGATTAGCAGTTAGTTATATAATCATTATTGTTGAGGCTGGCGATTAATATGAGTTTCCTTTATTTTTCACTTTAGAATATCCAATAGTTCCAGCATGTCCCACTGAAGTGATTAGTATTACCACTGAATAATCTTTGTACCTTTATCAAATTTAAATAGAGATTTGTTTCTAGGCTGTCTTTTCTATTCCATTGTCATTATTCAGGCAGCTCAATCTCTCCACTAGGTTGGCTTAATAATAATTCTATATGTCAGGTAAAGTAAGTTCTGTAATTGTTAGTTTTCAAAATTATTTTGTCTTTTCTAAATTCTTACATTCTCATGTGAATTTTAGAATCAGCTTGTTAAATTCTTTAAAAAGAAAAAAAAATCCAGAATTTTGCCTAGAATTGAACAGATTAATTTTAGTTTTTTTTCTGTGTAAATATTGAGTTTTTTCATACGTGACAATAACATATGTCTTCATTCCTTTATATCTTCCTTAATATTTCTCACCAATTTCATTATAGAAATTTGTACATTTTGTGTCATTTATTTCTAGGCACAAAATATTTTATGCTATTGTAAATATTCTATTTTTGTATTTAAAAATCTTCACTTTTAGAATACTTACACACATACAGAAAAAATTGCAAAGCTAGCAGAATTCCCATATAAATCACACAGTTTCTCCTATTATCAACATTGTACATTTGTTTAAATTAACAAGGAAATATTGATTAAACATTATTAAAGTCCTTTTATTTATATGCTTTTATTTTTTCTCTGCTGTATATTCTGTTCCACTCATAAAGTATTCAAGTATCTTGTTAAATGTCCTATTTTGAATTTTATATGATATTTGTTTGTTTTTCTATCATTAGTGTGATTTTTAGTTTTTTCAGAGAAAGAAACCAAAAATTAAAGAGTTATTTTTATGTCATCATTATCAACCATATATACTATTACCAAGATTTAAAACTGTACATATTGACTATCATCACTACAAGATGCTCCTTTAGATCACCTTCTATATTTTTTACCTTATTTCTGGAATCAGCCATCACTCCAAAAGGCCCTAGTTCCTTTTATTGGAAAATAATAGTAGACACCAAGATCTAGATGCTATGTGTTGTTCCTTACTGACTGAGGTGTTATTGCTTCTTAGTCCTGTCAGAACAATAACATGTAAATGTTTATTAACATGTGGAGATACATGTAGTTATAAATATTTCCATAGATAACATCCATGTCTATACTCAACTAAAGCTGAGTTCATAGTGATGTTTCCAACTATAATCTACTACCATATGAATCATCTATTTCCTCTTCTAACTTATCTATATATTACTACGCTATCAATGACAAACATGGCTCCCATCATTCTCCCTTCATTTATATTACTGTTCAATTTCAGTGTATGTGTATAAAAGTACAAAAATTGTTAATTTGTACTTCTCTGGTAAGCAACTTTATCAACTAGATTCTAGTATTTATGTGAAGTTCTTTTGTCTTTAGTCTTGTTTCCAGAGTATGTTGCTTAGCTTTTTGTCACATTGACGAAAATTCCTAACAAGGACAACTTAGAGGAGGAAAATTTTATTTTGGCTCAGTTTCAGAGGTTTAGACCATGGTGGGCTGACTCCACTGCTCTGATCCCAGGATGAGGAAGAACATCATGGTGGACAGCACTGGTGGAGAAGTGCTCTGCTCATGGTGGCCAGGAAGCAGAGAGAGAAAAGGAAAAGGGAACCAGGGAAGTTGAATTTTTTCAGGGCATGCCACCAGTCACCTACCTACCCCATCCACACCCCTTCTGCCTACAGTTACCACCCAGTTAATTCATTCGATCTAGGATGGACAGATGAGGTTACAGCTCTCACAACCCAATCATTTCATCTCTGAATATTCCTGCACTCACCCAGGACCTTTTGGGGGACACCTCATATCCAAACTATAACACAGAGTAACTTAAATGAATGTCTTTTATCCAATCTTTGACTGTGGTTATTATATATTATTTTTAAAAGTTAGAGTCTCTTATCACAGTTTATATTTCTTTCTGTGATCCTCGAGCTTCTGACTTAGTAGCATTTGCTACTTTTTGTGTTCTTTACTATTTAGTATAATTTGGTATATCCCTCTGGAATTAACTTTCTTCCTGCTTTATATTCGTCCTTTATTAATTCTAATGTAATTCATCTGGTGATGAATTTTTTGCAATTTTTTAAAACCAGAAGTATATTAATTTAACATTTACAATAATATTTTCACTGAGTATAAATTCTAGGTTATTTTTCTTCAGACCTTTATATAATTTATAAACTTCTTATTCATATTTTTTACAATAAAAATTCTGTTACACTTCTCTTTGTTCTTCTATACATTATGTAACTCTTTCTTCTAGCTGCTTTTCCTCTTTACACTGGTTTTAAGCATTAGTTTTTCATATACCTAGATCAGACTGTGGTGTGCATCTTGTTCATATGGATCTTTGTTCTTTGCCTTGTGGGCTTATAATTTTCATAAACTATGAAAAAATATTGGCCATTATTTCTTCAAATGCATCTTTTATTTTTTTAACTCCACCTCCTTTGGTGTTACAACTCAATTTATATGATACTAAATGAAGTCAAGACAAAACTATTTATGTGTTATTTTTTTCCATCTTTTTTCCTGTTTATCATTGGATACTTTCTGTGTCATTTCTGTGTTAGATTTTATTGATTATTATCTGTGTCTTTTGTAATAATAACTTTTATGTTAGTAATTTTAATGCTAGATATTGTAAACTTTATCTTCTTTGGGATGCAGTTATTTGTATTCTTATAAGTATTATTGAGGTTTTTTTTTTTTTTTCCCCAGGGGTATGTCTAAATAACTTGAAAACAATTTGGTGTGTTAAATAGAACAAGAAAATTGTTTCACCTGAATCTAATTTTATGTTCCCCTTCATCAAGGCAAAATACTTTTAGTTCTATCTCCAAAGCTCTGTACAGGAGGAGGTTTTCCACTTCAGGTCCTGGTAAAAAGAAATAGAATCTAGTTTGTAACATCTATGGGAATTATTCTCTAGTCTTTTTGTGTGATTCTTCATTTGACAACAGGTGGCTTTTGTAGATGTCTGCCTTGTCTGAGACTCAAGGAGAACCTTCTGATGTGTTCTCACACTTGGGTACTCTGACTGCAAACTTGAGTCCTTTTGTCCCTCTTATACATTGAGCTCTATTTCTTTAATTCAAAGAGTCTTTTAGGCTCTTCCTATGTGATCTTGCTTTATCCTTGCCCTAATTCCTAATCATTCTTCCTATGCAGTGAGCTTGAGCAATGTCATTCTTTATCATTTCTCAGGGAGCATATTTGTTATTTTCTTAAATTCACTGAATTATAAACAATAATATACATAATTTAATAGCTTTACAAAACAGTTATTCCAGGCAGAAATATAAATCATATTCTAATTTACTCCATCTTGGCCAGAGGATAAAAGCATGCCCCTTGATTTTCATATTATTATTATAGTACAAAAATATCACAGATATAAAATAGGGCTGAAATAATGGGCTGTCTTTTATTCCTGATCTTCCGCATCCATCATACCTTTTCTTCCCCATCATGTTTTATCCCACGTATTTCTACTTTTCTTTTGGTTCTCATTTCTAATTAATTAATCATCTGCTATTCCTGAAATTTTAAAAATCCACCATAATTGATCATTTAAGTTCATTTTAGTATATCAGTCTTTATGCATATTTTCACATAGATGCACTCATTAGGCTGATAGAACAGGATGAATTTGTATGGTCTTTAAGTTCAACTGTAAAAACTTCTTTATCCCCATGTCTTCTATTTACATAAGATAGAAATATGTTTTTGATCTCTGTTTTGTCACCTACTCCTGCCAGTGAGAAAGTTAATGATCTGAGTGTTCAACAACAGGCATTCATGCCATTTTTTATATTGAACATAAACCACTTACTAATGAATAGTGGAGAGACTTCTGACATTTTTTTCTTCCCTCATCACCAAGACCAACAGGTGTCAGTTACCTGGGCAAGATTTTTCACTCTATATTTTTGAGTTTCACTTCAATGTCGTATTCCAATTTTTTTAGAGGATGAAAAATAACCAAACACAAATTATCTTCACATTAAGATACACCTTTTAACTTACACTTTAGAAATATGAAATGTGATATTTTCTTATCCACATGCTGATATGTCCTTGCTTGAAACTCTGGTTTCCATGTTTAATGTTTATTAGTTTATTTCAGGGGTTTCAATGAATCAAAAATGCTCAGATTTAACACATGAATTCTTTCCTCATTCTTTCAGTGCAATTTTGGTAATACTAACCTCTCTAAAATCACTGCTACATCTACAAATCATATTAGAGTTTTTTTCTCAAGGAACAAATACATAGTTTCACTAATTTACAGACAAGGTCATTCTGTCCAATTAAATTTATATATCCAGTGACAATCTTCTAATTACTAGAATAGCCACTACAATATTTTAGACCTTCTGCTATCAAGACAAGTACTTTTCCAATAATGTTCTATTATTTGGCGAAAACTGTATATTAACTTTAATTCATCAGTTTTTATATTATTCTTTTCTTTGGTTCTTTTCTTCTGATATAGATTGTCATTTTGAGGGACTGTTGGTAAGGGTAATATTATCATTATTTTATAATGTTCTTTTTCTTATAAAAATTGGTTCACTGCACACAATTGATAGGGAATTTGTTTATTCAAGGAATAATTTGATATAAATTAGTTGGATGATTTTTACCTTTTTTCATTTTACCTTTAAAATGAATCACATTTTAAAGTACCTACAATCCATTCCTCTTTTGGTTGTAATGTTAATTTGTTATGATATTCAAACTTGGAAAAGGACAAAAGCAAAAAAAAAAAAAGTTTCTGCTCCAAAAGTCAGATGAGATTGCCCATATTTATCAAACTACATATTTTTATTTCCATTTCCAGGGCCAAATAATTCTGTCTAGAGTAGTTTACATGTGGGCCTGCTAAGTGATGAGGGAACAGTTGACCTCTCAGTGTCATTTCTCCTTTTATTAATTCCTTAGTGAAAAGAGAGGTGGATTACTAAGCTACTCTTCCACTCTATCATTGTAAAATGCTCTATGAATCATCATAAAACAGTGGCCTTTCCATTACCTACCATCATAAAAGCAGAGTTCTCAGGATTTATGCATGCTGAACATTGTGTCTTAGCTACCTTATGGAATGGTGCTTGATCTACAATCCAGTGATTCATTTCCTGCATTTCAGATGGTATTTCCTCACTTCTGAACTGCATCTCTGCCTCTCTATTGGGCTTTTCTTCTGTTTCACCTTTTGTAAATTTTCTTTATACATATATGTCTATATGAATTCTTGTCATCCAGGTAATTTTCATTCTCACTTAAATACTTTTCAAATTGTGATATATTTCTATATACTAGCTACCATCTGTATCATCACTCAGTCTTGGAAAAATGCTCCAATATTACTGAGCATAACTTTTTGCATATGAAAAATCAATTTTCCATTTTTATTACCATTATGTAAATAAGATGGATATATTATTACTTTTATACACTATGCATAAATCTTTTGCTATTAAACATCTTTGGAACTACTTTATCTTAGAGTATTAACTACAAAATAATTATTAGATAGTTGGTTAAGACTAGAGTAAACCCATAGACAGTTTTTGATAAACTTATATTTTAGGAAATATGGAAAATTCTACATTTTACTTTGGCATCTTCATGGTGGTTAATTTATTTATTGAGATAATTTCCTGTGGAAAATGAAAGTAGAATTATTGAATTGTTCTTGTCATGTTTTACTTCACATAAGAAAAAAAATCCTTTCCCAAAGTATGTGTCCCAATTATTGGTTCAGGAAATTAGGCATATAGATTTGAATACATATTTTCAAGCTTAAAAATAAGTATTTGTTTAGATTTCTTAAATATTTTATTATGCTTGAAGAAGTTTATTATTTGCCATTTTTCTTAAATAAGACTGAAAATCCTAAAACAAAAATTGTAAGTTATAGTTTCTAAAAGTTTATTAAAATACAGTTAAGAATACAACCAATGTTTTAGTGAATATCAACCAAGATTGTTCTTAAGAACAATTAGACTAACATTGTTATAGGCACAGAGACATAGAAGAGTAGTCTTTCTTATTTTTGAGACTTCTCTTATTTTTTAGAAGTCATAAATAATATATTGGAAAAATCAGAATAGCTCTTAAATCAAACCAAAATTTTAAAAACATGGATGATAATGAAGTTTCTTGGTTAGATTTATTTATCTTAGTCAATGACTGCCTAAATTTTGCACCCTGATTTAAATCGATAACTGAGAGTCCAGCACAAATGAATACTTATTAAACTATTTGCATTATATGATACACAAATATTTCCATTTAAAAGTATTAACATCAAACTATATTAAAATATGTTTACAAGTAATTGATATATTGTGATATAATTTATTCATTTCTCTTATAAAACCTAGTTTAAAATTTTAAAAAAGAGAAGGAAAAAAGCAAGAGTTTCATGTCTATTTAAAATATTATACTATAGGTTATGTTGCTAAAGCCAAGAATAGTTAATTTCTCATAAAATAATATTAAATTTAAATACATAGCAACTAATACTGATACAATTAGTATCCATGAAGGTACACTGTAGGACTGATAAAGCTAGATAAACAAATATACCTAAAAATGGAAGAAATGCAAAAAAAGCACTTGTAGCCCAAGTTATGATCTGTTCCCCCCCGCCTATTTTTTTTTTTTTTGTAGTTGTAGATGGACAGAATGTCTTAATTTTATTTCTTTATTTTCATGTGGTGCGGAGGATCAAACCCAGTGCCTCACACATGCTAGGCAAGTGCTCCACCACTTATCCACAGCCCGAGCCCAGGTATGGTCTGTTTTTAAAAGACAGTTTGGTGTAACATGTCATAAACACTAAATGTCTCAAGTCCCCTGTACAATGGGTTAATTACTTCCCTGTAACTTTCTTATGTTTTGATCTGACAATAATCTTTTATATTTATATAACACTGTTTTGAAAACTGTTTTCCTTTTATTTTATTATAATAACCCTAAAATAGGTTAGAGAAAATATCATTATCATAATTGTACACAAGGACACAGATAAGCCAAGTCAGATATTTCCCAAAGGTTTTATAGTTAATTAATGATAAAGGCTAAATTATAATCAGAACTGCCATAGTATTAATAGAATATTTGTTTTCTCTATCTTGTTTCTTCTCTAATTACTATGTAGGTCTATCATAACTTGCCTGTGCTTTTCAACTTGAAATTTCTGTTCACATTCATACGCACAAATGGGCTCACTTCTATACTGTCACAGAAATCCACAGCTTGACAATATCCTACTATACAAAGTGCTTTTAAATATTTCTGTCACTTATTTTTAATGTAGTTGTTCTTCTTTAACTTTATCTGAATACTGTATAAAAACAAAATAGTATCTAATATTCATTTTATTTCTTTGAAGTTGAAATCAGTTATGCAAAGCAGCATTTTTTAGACTGTTTAATTTGAGATAATGGTGCCATTAGATGACACTCTGGGTAAAGTTGGATTATTTCCTTCATTGGAGTATTACATAATTCAAGGACTTAAGCAAACTATATAGAACGTAAGATTGGTGAACCTCTTTATAAGTTAAAACAATGATAAATGGAATTTCACTCTCTAAATAACCTTTTGAATCAGTACACTCCTTTACTCATTAAATAAAAACTAAGAAATCACACAATGAACTGTTGTTCTTTAGAAATGTAGTATGTACGTTTTTGAAAAAAAAAATTACTCAACTTGCTTTCTGTAGCAAAAATTAATGTTATCATTCACTTTGTTCATATCCCTCTAACATAATTTAACAATTAAAACTGAAATAATTGGTATGGACAATTAAAATAAAGCTTTTGGGCCTCCAAGGATTGAAACATACCTTAAAAGGCAATCACTGAGTCTATAACTCACTGAACTGAGTCTATAGCTCGCTTAACTTATTTATAACTCTGGATAGCCTCTGCTCACCTAAGAAATTATTTTCCCCCCAGTTCAAGCATGGACTTAAAAACTAAAAATCTGTGCTGGGGCTGTGGCTCAGTGGTAGCACACTTGCTTGGCATGTGTGAGGCACTGGGTTCGATTCTCAGCACCACATATAAATAAATAAAAAGAAAGGTCTATCAACAACTAAAAAAAAAAAAAAAAACCTACAACTGTTTTATGTTGAATTTCCAACTATGCCATGTAATAATGGCTTGCATTAGTTATGAAAGCTAGTAATGTAAAATACATATTTTTTCCTAAGGAACTGTTATAGACTAAATAATATCCACACTGTCTAGCATTTATCATTTATCCAAAAGTTGGATAAATATGCCTGATTTTGGATTCTTTTCACTACAGATAATAATATCTATTATTTATATACCACTCATCATTGACTATGGTCCATATGGATTTTACTTATGAACCCAATAAAGGATATAATAATTTATAAATTTATTTAGCAAAGAGGCTACTGAATTGATTTTTCTGAGCTTACAAACATTTTATCTCCTTTGTGTTTTGCTTTCACTGTAAGAGTTTTAATTTAATGTGAAACAAGGGTAGATTTTTCTTTTTTTTAATTTTTATTGTTGGTTGTTCAAAACATTACATAGTTCTTGACATATCATATTTCACACTTTGATTCAAGTGGGTTATGAACTCCCATGTGATTCTGCAATCTGTATACGGGGTAAAAATGGGAGTAAGGGTAGATTTTTCTAAGAATGAAACTTGGCTAATCAGAAGAAGCTGAGACTAAAGTATGGAAGAAACGAAGCAGGAGTTAGACTGAGCTTGCACAACTAAACTTCATTTGGTATTCATGACACCCGATCTTCTGGTTTATATTTAAATGAAGAATAATGTGGAAGCACGTTTTTACAGTTTCAAACTGAGGGGGTCTGGTCTGAGAATGTTGTTCAGTTGTTTGTTTAAAAAAATAATGCAAAGCAGTTTCTTCTAATAATGAGGAACTGATTACTGTATTTCTTTACAGAGTTTATCTAAAACATCTATTCTATTTTCATATGCATATAGCTTTTATAAAAAATAGGTTGTTAAGTATTTTTATATTTTTATTGGTATATTATAATTAGACATAATAGTGGAATTCACTGCAGCATATTTATAAATGAACACAACATAATTTGATTCATTTCATTCCCTAGTACTTCCATATATAGGTTTTATTATCATCAATATCAGTTTTATTGGGAAAAATAATCAACAAGATTTAAAACCTTCTACAAATTAAAGAGGTGAGTCATGTTCTTATTTCTCAGATAATTTCATTTTTTACTGAATTTATTTTGATATATATTATAAACACAAAAATTATGAAACTTACTGCTTAGGATACTAGTAGAATGAAGTCTATTTACCAATTCTATATTCAGCTAAGAAACGGGATGTTACCATCATAGTATAGGCTCTTATAGAAATCTCATGCTACTAATATTTCACTCCATCATTCATATCTAAAGCTTATATTAGTCACCCCCCAAATTATTCTTTTATCTATTTTATAAAAATACTTGTCTTAATTCATTTATATGTATTCTTCCTTAGCTTGACTTTATTCCTTTATTTTTGATATCTACTCATGTTTATGAATTAGTTCATCATTATTCCTGCTGTACTTTGTCTTGTATTTCTTCATATGAAGATGTCATAATTTATTTATACACTCCAATGTTGATGGACATTTGTGATGTCTTCAGAATTTTGCTATTATCTGAATACTGGTTTAAATATTCTTGTAGCTGATCCTTGATGCATATACTCAAAAACTTGTTTATTGTCATATATCTTGGTTGGGAGTTGCTTGTTATAGAAAATATTCAATTTTACTAAGAGGTGTTTATGTCAATGCATTTTACCAATAGTAAAATTATTGTATTGATTTTATACTATATATCCTTTCCACTATTATTTACTCTTAGCTTTGTAATGTTTCAATATAATCATTCTGAAAGAATATCAAATCATGCTTCTGACTATAATTTCTTGATCATTAATGAGTTTAGTCATATTTCATGGTTAATGTTTTTTTCTCTTTGTCAAATTTTTGCATGTTTTCCACACATTTACTGGAGTTTCAAAGGGAATATTTTATAAACTACAAATACTAATCCATTTGATCTTTATTTGTTATTTGCACAAGTATTTGCAGATTCTATGATTTCAAACTTGCTTACTTGCCTAAATTAATTTGTAACCCTAAAACCAATATTGTACTGCTTTTGTATTCATTAGCAGACACAAATGAAGCAGCAAAATATTTGGGTTGCTCTTGGAACATGCACTATCCCAGATGGGGCAGAAGAGGGCCACTTGTTGGCCTCCTGTTTGAGATCTTATACTTCAATGTCCTTTTCATGATTGATTTAGTGCTATGTTTTTCACATGTTTGTGTTTTCTCTTGGTGAATTCACTGCTCAAAATGCTCAATAAACAAAGTGCTGAAAGGCTGTCTAGTGTTACTTAGTGCAAGATTACTGTGATGTGCCTGACAGAGAAAGTGCATGTGTTTAAACATCTTTGATCAGGCTCAAGTTCTAGTGGTATTGGTGATGACTTAATGTTAATGAATCAACCATATGAATTAAACAAGTTGTCATTAAACAGTAAGGTACATAAAGCAAGCCTTGTTTTCATCAGTTGTTGACAATACTGTGAGCAGAAGCTTACAGGAATCAATCCCGAATTTTCCCTAGTAGTAGTATTTCAGAATTTGTTAATTCAGTTTTCAGGGTGACAACAGATTATATCACAGCAAATATTGAGAATAAACTGTACTTTGTTACTTGAAATTATTACAAATACGTTTCTTTTCTGTTTTTTCTTCCCCATCTTTATTAAACTATTTGAAAAATAATAATTATTAAGTCGGGTGTGGTGGCACATGCCTCTAATCCCAGTGACCTGGGAGGCTGAGGAAGAAAGATTGCAAGTTCAAGACCAGCTTCAGCATCTTAGCAAGATCCTGTTTCAAAATAAAATGTAAAAAGGACTGTCATGTTTCTCAGTGGTTAGTGCCCCAGGGTTCAAGTCCCAATACAAGAAAAATATTTTTATTAGATTAATTTATTTCTGTGTATTTTGTAGATTTATTTCCATGTGTTTAATCTTTCTCTTAAACTGGTCCATTAAAAAATAAAATCACGCTTTCATTTATTTTTTAGCCTTACCTTTTAACTGAAGTCTTTAATTTGTGTAAAGTCCATTTTAATTCATGGTACAGCCTAAGGATCCCTTTGAACACACATTATTTTCTAAAATACAATATTTACCATCATTTGTACACTGAAATCAGAACCTATTCTGTCATAAAGTTATATATATATATATATATATATATATATATATATATACACACACACACACACACACACACACACACACAAATTGTTTCCAAGATTCATATTTTTGTTCTCTTTTTCTGTTCTTAGTTATAACTAATATGGCACATCAGGAGACTGCCTTTGTATTCACATGTCCCTACAGTAACTGAAAACATTTAATTAATATGCATTTTTAGAATGAGTACCATGCCAAGCTATGTAAGAATAAATTCAAAAGGAAAAATAATACTGGCCATGTCTTTACCTACAGGTTTGATATTTTTCTCATCATAGATTTGTTGCATTATTTTTCAAAAATATCATGTTAAAATGTACTTATCTGAATTTCTGAGATTTTCTGGTGCTCCTTTGTATCTTTCATCTAAGGAAAGTGCTTCATGCCCTTCATCCTACTCCTGGTTCAGTCCAGAATGAAAAAATTCAGAAGGAACACTCAGGATCTATGTGGTAATATTGCTAAAAAGTTAAAATGTAACTACCTTCAGACAACTCTACCAAAAGTAACTTGTCTCCTGGAAAGTATCATGGAGTGGGGAAAATGGCACTACAAGCACAGCTTCTAATTGCATCTCTGCTAATCATTTTTCAGTTTTGTGAATCCTTGTTTGAGGCAATTGCCACACACATGGGAAGACATGCAAAACAGAATCTCACAGAGCATCAGCACAGTCCTGATAAACTTTCCTAAGTTTTTCCAGTCTGAGAGATTTCACCCGAAGTTCCAGAGTGGGTAGAGGAATCTGCCTTGTCAACATACACTTCTACCTCTGCTAATTCTAAATGGATTGTCCTTGAGCCATGTGGATAATAATGATTGGAAATGTTACAGTTTCGTCATATAGATATAATCTTAAATTTGACTTGAATCCCAGATGTTTGATCAAAAAATCAAGTGAGACACTAGCGTGAGTTCTGAATGAGTTTTTAAGACAAAGAAACAGGATGTAAGAATAGATTGGTTAGAGCTTAACACGACTTTCATGGGAACTCCAAATCTCCAATCATTTACTTTTTACTATTACTAATAGCCTCTGTTAATTCTGTTTTTTGTTTTCTTTTTTTTTTGGGGGGGGGCGGGGAGGATACCAGGATACTGAAATCAGGGGCACTTGACCACTGAGACACATCCCCAGTCCTATTTTGTATTTTATACAGAGACAGGATCTTGCTGCGTTGCTTAGTGTCTGGCTTTTGCTGGGGCTGATTTTGAACTCACAATCCTCCTGTCTCAGCCTTCGGAGTTACTGGAATTGTAAACATGTGGCAGTCCTTGTTAATTCTTGATCTCCTATTAGTATTACATACTGAGTTGTTCACATTACATTTATTATTTTGTGTAATTCTCACTAAACTCTACAATGTGGCATTATTATCTCTGTTTTGCTGATGATGAATATGAGGTTTATCAAAGTTAAATTATTCTTCTAGGTACAGCTCTTAATTAGATGTCTTCGTTTTTAGCACTAGGCTCAGAACCTGCCACAGTTAATACTAATAATTGCTTGTTGAAAGGATAAGAACATCAGTTGAGAGGAGCCTGGAATTGATTCAGAATCAGAATCCAGTAATTTTTTTTTTTCCTGACAAAAGTTAAGAATGTTCTTAAATAAACAGCTGAGACCAAACCTCCAGGCAAGGGGCAAGAGTTCTCATTTGGAAGACAGAAAGGGTGCCATGGATCAGATCCTCTGAAGGGAAAAATAAAGTGAAAGAGGAAGAACAAAGCAAGAGTCATGACACTGGCTAAGCTGTGGGAATATGGCACACTATTTCAAAAGCTTTAGCCAATTTGCTCAGTAAAGTCTGAGTTTCAGGGAAAAAAAGACCTTGGTAAAGGTGGAAACCTGAGTATGAAGAATAAGTAAATTATTGCATAAATAGAAGTTTCATTTGATAATCACTAACTGTTGGCCCACTAAGGGTTTCATGTTGACACCAGATTTAAAAGCATTATGTTTTAAGTTTCCATAAAGAATTGTATATACTTTAATGTGTAATTCAGCGGTTTGCACTAAAAGTTTCAGACAATAAAGTTTCTACACATCTTGAAGTTCTTTTCTCCACCATTTCCCAGCATACCTTGCCTTTGTACACTGAACTTGAATATCTTCATTTTTCTAATGATTAATAAAAAACACTGTGATTTAATATGCACTTATACCATCTTAGGAGCCATAAACATATTAACTATTACATTAATTTTGAGGCTATTCCTTATATATTTGGAAGCTGTGAGTGAAATTATCAATAATGAATAATAAACTCTCCTCTACTTTTCTACTCTTCCAATTCTCTTTCCAATTTTATTTATTTATTACTACTGATACATTTTGGATCCAGTCTAAACCATGTCAAAATTTATTGAATGAATGAACATCTGGGGAACTTGTTCAAAATGCCAATTTTGTAGCTGGAGACCCCAGAAATATTTATGATTTTAGACCTGTGATGGTTTCTATCTCTTTTAATCTTCCATACTCTATGTCTGCCCAACTAATGCTGAATATTTTTAGAGAGTGAGTACAAGAGAGTATCCTTGTGGTTTTGGACCAGTGTAATTATCCTGTTTTTATTGCTTGCAGTTCTCAATATTAGGTATAGAATATGCTGGAAAGGAATATCCTGATAGGGAGGAACTAATGACAACAACTCAAGCTCTGTTCCAGAATTGCCAAGAAACAGGACATGCTTTAATACTTGTGCCCAACAAATCATGTTAGTTGTTGTATAAGACCCAGGGTGGCTACTTTCTGGGTCCTTCAGCTGTGCTGCAAGCAGAGCAGGCACAGATGAGACTCCATCCACCCAGGCAATTTCCCTGAGGTTGAAAATTTGCAGTGAATTTAGGCTTCTTTGACCCTTGATGCATGTTTGTGAGTAATAAACTCACTTCATGTGACTTTCTGTGTTCATGAGCATTATACCTCACTAGAATTAGACAAGTTGGTAACCAGTGCACAGTGAACCTGCTTCACCATGAATTTCTTCTGGAAACAGTCCATGGATTCTATGACTAGTACTGCAAAAACAAAAAGAAAACAGGCCGTATCCCATTACTATTTCTGCTTTACAGAAGCCCTTCTTTATGCTTTCAAATGATATATCCTTCAAGGATACGTGAGAAGTGACCCTGTTTACCCTTATTGATTTTCGTCTACATAGATATTTAAGTAGTGGAAGGCTAAACCACATCATGAGTCATGAGGTAAGTTTGTATTTAGATCATTAATGTCCCACAGGTTATGCCTGATTATGCCCATCAGATTAACTTCAACAAATAAGGCTCTGCCTATCCCATAACAGGCTCTCAATGTGTACCACCTGAATAATTGAATAGTTGGGTATATTATCAATTATGAATTTTTCTTTGTTGTAGTGTTGACAGTTATTAATCCTCCCTTTGTTTTATCTCTCATGTAGTAGTATTCACCTGTCTGATTTATATATTCCTTGTGGTCTAAATGCATGTGTCCCCCAAAATTCATGCATTGAAATCTAATCACCAAAGTGATGCATTAGAAAACAGAGCCTTTGGGAGAAGCCCTCAGGAATGAGATGCTTGCCCTTAAGAAGAAGCTCCAGAGAACTGACTGTCCTTTCTTCATTTTCAAGACACAGTGAGAATCTTCTGTGGATTAGGAAAAGGGATCTCACCAGACACCAAATTTACTACTAATGCCTTGATCTTGAACTTGAACAATAAATTTCTGTTTATAAGATATTCGATGTATGGCATTTTGTTAGAATCTGAAAGGACTAAGACACAGGGAGTGAAAATAGATTAGAATAATGGATTGAGTTCATTCCTTCCTCCCACCACCTGCCCCATTTATATCACATGAATTTTTTTCCTTCCTTATAGCTGTTGGCCTTTCTTTCAGACCAATAGGATTAATACCTGCCTTTGAAAAATTGTGAAGAATAGATAGAACTGAGTAGAAACATGGGCTAATAATGTGTATTAACTTGATTGGGCTTTCAATAGTTTAGTATGTAAAAGTTATAAAAAAATTGTATGAAGTAAGATGTAATGTATAAAGCAAATATATAAATATTTCATACATTTATATCCAAATATTTGACATAATATTTATTTATTCAAACATATGGTACATATTTCATTTATATACAAACTAAACAGCATGAGAATTATTTAGAATATAAAATGATTTTTTGAGGCTATTATAAATGGGATAGTTTTCCTCATTTCCCTTTCAGACGATTTACCACTGATATACAGAAATGTCTTTGATTTATTGGTGTTGATTTTATAACCTGGAACTTTGCTGAATTTGTTTACTAGTTCTAGAAGTTTTCTAGAGTAGCCTTTTGGGTCTTCTAGGTATAGAATCATATTGTCAGCAAATAGTGCTATTTTTTTTTCTTTTTTAATTTTTATTATTGGTTGTTCAAAACATTACATAATTCCTGACATATCATATTTCATACATTTGATTCAAGTGGGTTATGAACTCCCGTAATTTTAAGTTATTTTTTCCTATGTATATCCCTTTAATTTGTTTCATCTGTCTAATTGCTCTGGCCAGTGTTTCAAGAACTGTGTTAAATAGAAGTGGTGAAGAGGGCATCCCTGTCTTGTTCCAGTTTTTAGAGGAAATGCCTTCAATTTTTCTCCTTTTAGAATGATATTGGCCTGAGGCTTAGCGTAGATAGCCTTTACGATGTTGAGATATCTTCCTGTTATCCCTACTTTTTCTAGTGTTTTGAACATGAAGGGGTGCTCTATTTTGTCAAATGCTTTTTCTACATCTACTGAGATGATCATATAATTCTTATCTTTGAGTCTATTGATGTGATGAATTATGTTTATTGATTTCCTTATGTATAAAGACATGAATTGGTGTGAACATACTTTATATAGAGATATGAAAAACTGTGTTCTCTTTATATAATAAGAATTGTGATACATTCCACTATCATGTATTTAAAAAATAAAGCAATTAAAAAATTGGCAAAGAGTAAATATGAAGATTCATTAATCCTACATGTTCAGAGTGTCAAGGGGCATGTGACAATATTGTTTATAACAAAGAATTGGATATAACAAAACCAGTCATCATTAATAGAATAAAATGTATTTTGTCCATTCATAAATGAGATACTAAAGAGAAGTAAAAATTAACAACAAAAACAAAAATAAAATAGAACAAAATGATTTAAATAGATTTGGGGCTAAAGTTTACCTTAGATAATAGAACGTCCATATGTCTATTTCCACACTTGTTTTTGCCTGATTAATCTCTATCTTTCAGATATCAGTTAAGTATGATTACTTAAGAGAGGAGTTCCCATTGCCAATGGTATTTCATCTTCCATGTTTGTTTGTTTGTTTCCCCAAACCCTGTAACTTTCCCATGTTAGCACTCTTTTCACTTTATAAACACATGTTTATCGTCAACTTTCTCTAAAGAGAACACTTGTGTACAGGGAAAAACAGCACTTTATAGTGGAGAAAGTTGACAAACACTACCTCAGTCGAGGGATCAAGGTTAACAGCAGTAAGAATTCATTTTGATGGTACATTCCCTTCATAGAAATTCAGAAAAAGATCACTTTATTTCTATGGTCTTGTTTACAAGGACCCATTACACCAGAATAATTACTAAGGTAACACACACACACACACACACACAAATATCTATGAGAAGATTCTACAAAACAGTTGACTATGATCCTTAAAGCTGTCTCAATCACTAAGAACAACTTAAGTATGAGAAATTCTCAAAGCCAAGTGGAGCAAAATAAGACACAAAAAGTCAAAGTACTATGTTATCCTCAATACAATCCCAGACAGGTAATAGAAGATCAGTAAAAGTTAAAGATCAAGTATGGACCTTACCTAATAATAACATATAATGTTGGTTTATTAATTGTGACGAAGGCATCATATTAGTGTACAATGTCAATAATAGAAAATAGGTGTAGAATTTGGGAACTCTTTGTACTATGTTTGCATGTTCCTATAAATATAAACTTAAGAATAATAATTTCATTTTTTAAAACTCTTTGAGGTATCTATCATCTCTTTGGGCTCTAAGGCCTGTGAAAATCCACCTGTGTGTATTTCAATCACCCCTGGGTCCTCAGTGTACAGTACACAAGGAGGAACACAAATAATAATTTTTGAGCGAGTTACCGAATGAGTAAGTGAAATAACCATTTAATAACTGCTTGTTAAAAAACCTGAATTCCCTAAAGAAGTTCACATTTTATATGTAAATAGGTTTGCCTCAAACCACCAGTCAGGATGAGAATTAATGCCATCTGCTACTTGTTCTCCTACAATCATCTGCTCTTGGGTCCTACAATCATTTCCCTGAATGATTGCCCTAAATATCCCTTTGTCCCCAAAAGAATCTCTATACCTCTGAATAATCAACTTATTTTGCTCCCTCTGCCAAACACAGTAAATAAATCCATAGAAACTAGGAAGAGTTTAGGGACACCCCCAAAGGAATAAATATTCAAAAATCCTGGGGTGCCTTATGATGCTCTGATGCCAAAAATTACTCCTCCAGGACTCCTTGGTCATAGTCTCAATACTTCTACTATAGTCTCTGAAAAACTAATAGAGAATCAATCAAATCAATAGGAGTCCTCCTTTAAGGGGGAAATAGTTCTGGAAGTTATTTTTTTACCTTATGTTAATTAGGGACAGACAGCTTTCTATTTTTAAATTTGCCTGGTGGAAATGGGAGTTTGGGTCTTAGATAGAAATGAAAAACATAATTTTAGAGAATCAAGAACTTTGTGGCATATGGTATGTTTGGTATGGTAGGCATGAGGGCACTGCCTGAGTATTACTTCACTGCCAACCTCTCCCAAGATACTAGGAGAGGTAGACAGAGTTTAAATAGGAAAGAGAAATGAAGTCAAAGACAAGAAGGAGACTAGAAAGGAGAAGTTATTTTCTACAGTTGAACCTCCTCAGTGAGAAAGAAAGGGAAAGGAACAAGTCTCTTTTTTTAATATCACCTTTGCTCAGTAACCAAAACATATGGATATTATTATTATTATTATTATTATTATTATTTAGTGATATCATTAATTATCTGGCTTTTGAAGGTTAATTATGGGAACTAAAGTATATTTAGAATGTTTTTTCTATGAGAAAATATTTCAAATTCTACAAAATCAATTTAGAAAAGAAGGAACACTTAGGAGATCAAGACTGAATATATATCTTAAAGTAAGCTACAAATAAACCTTCTTAAAAAGCCCCTTAGTAGGCCAGAACAAACAAAAATCCCAGATTTAAATAACTACTTAGCACAACATATATACTTACTAAAGCTTTTAATGCTATCTAAATGTAAATGTCTCAAATTGTACATTAACAAATTATATACTATATATATAAAAAACTAAAAATATATAGTAAAAATCTGAAGGCCTAAAATTAAATTTTTAAGTTTTATATACTGTCTTGTTAGCTTACTAATGAAGCAATTAATGCATGTCTTTTATTATTAACTTTTAGCTGTAGAGGAAGACAATGCCTTTATTTTATTTATTTATTTTTATGTGGTGCTGAGGATTGAACCCAGGGCCTCACATGTGCTAGGCAAGCACTCTACCACTGAGCCATAACCCTAGCCCAATGCATGTCACTTTTACTGTAACTGTTAACATATATATGTATATTATGTATATTTATCATATATATGAATGGAATCATGTGTTCATTCATACATTTATAGTTTAAATATCAGCTAGAGGTCAAATATCCACTACAAATACATGACTGTCTTATTCTGAACCTGCTGCTATTTGAAAGTAAATTTAAGAATACCACGATTAATGTTTTTTTCCCCACTAAGTATTGAAAAATGTATCCTCCCATTTAAATCTCATAAAACCACAACGTGCTAATATTGACAATGCTGATTTCTTTTCAGATGAGTGATGTTTAGCTTTGAGAAGTAGCAGATTTAAGATTTATACTAAATTCAGTTTGATTCCATAGCTTGAGCATTTATCCTGCTTTCTTATTAATGATTATTACTTTTAAATATCATGGTTAGTGTAGAGAACACTAAGCATACACCCAGTAGTTTTTCACTAAACTGGACATCATAATATATATTTATTTTCAATGACTACTGGAACTTTGCAATGAAAATATGTATTTAAATAATTTTTTAAAAAATATTACTAAGTAGACCAATAATTTATTTATTCTTCCTTCACTTACTGACTTCAGAAATTTTACTAGTAATCACCAAAGAGTTGGCTGAAGAAGACTTTCTCTAAATTGTATAACATAATTAAATTTAATGTTAGAAAAAATAACTGAAGTTTATCTTTCTACTGCATATCAAATTATATAAAGTGTGCTTCTTGTCAGCTGGGTTGGTTCTGTTCCCATTGCTTCCTACCCTGCTAAGAATCCACAGAAAACAAGTCATGAGCCAAATGTTCACCACAGGGAACACAGTCCTGCTGGCACTGAAGCAATCTCATATTAGAAGAGGTCAGTTTACTTCCAAATTCATGACATGCAGATAGGATAGGATGATGATGCTTTCCACACTTACTAGAATATTCTAAAGTAAGTATAAAAATCAACAATATGTGGTAATACTCTACATGAAAACAAATTATATTAAGAAGTTACTATTTAATATTAAAATAATATTTTCTAATACATGGAAATTATTTAAATAATCTAATTTTCACTTTCTGCTTTGGCAAAGCATTCACATTAAAAATGAGTTACCTTCTAGCTCATTTTCTAAGGCAGAATAACTTGTTCCTGAATTAATTAATTACAAATCAATAGATCATAATTAATAATTTTTTTTTAATTTTCTCACTGTATCAGGAGCATGTGTGAGTATTTACAAATAGACATGACTTGTTTTTGCCAATTTTCTGAAACACGTTAAATAATGCATATATTTAATAATCTAACATTAAATGTTACTATTTTTTGAGGTTTCTTTTAATTATAGCACTTATATGACAAAATGTCTTAAGACATGTGGATTAACACCATGCCTGTAGTTTTCAATGACCTGAAAATATGTTATGACAAAATCAATGAACATGGGTTTTTATCAGGGTTCTTAAAGGTTTTCTAAAGCTATTGCATAATGTAATTAGAAGCAACAAATGGATAACTTTGAGTGGAATATAAAACAATAAATATTAATGATGAAAAAATACCCTTAAGAAATGTATTGGATAACGTTCTTATCCTTATATAAAACAAGATTATTTTTTATGAATGTTTATTGCTACTCTTTGGACTTAGGAGACTCATCTAAATTCTCCTAACTGTGCCTAGAATGAATTAGTGATAAGGGAAGTGCCTTGTGTCACACAGACTATCTTAATTTTCTGGTATATAAAGTATGCCTGATTAAAAAAAAAAGTAGTCCTTTTAGAGTTTTAGAGTCTTCTCTTTTAGTTATTTCTTAGTTTGATGTTAAGACCATGGCACAGCAACTAGGATGTGGCTGAAACCAGAAACAATTCACTGAAAAGAATAATCTCATAAACCTTTCTAGGAAACTATGTGTCATGAAGGGTCATATCTCTTCTTAGCCTATTTGAGTATGTATGCATCTTTAGCTAGGAAAGGGTTATTTCTACCAGAAATTTGCTCAAGGGTCAGAATATTTAAATGGGGACCTGGATTCAAATTCAGCTTGTGATCTTAAATTTATTCACCTAAATCCTGTACGACAATAATGATAAATAACTTTAAAGGAGGAAATATGGATGTGCTGTCAATATGAAAAGCAAGGTAAGGGAGATTTAAGTTTTACCAAGTTATTAATTTTATATGTACAACACACACACATACACACACTACCAGTCATCAGAATTGTATAACTTTTAAAATGACTAATCCCCAAAATAAGAAGAATGAGAAAAAGATTTAAGCGTTATTAAAGGACAGAATAAGGGAGTAATAGCATCTGACCAGAGAATGTGTAGTATATAAAATATCAAGGAGAGGTCAAATGGTCCAATTTCAAATGATACAAGGTCTAAGAGACTATTAAAATTAATTATATTAAACAAGAAAAATTTGGTTAGTCTTACATGTACCAGAGTGTTTTTTGGTTAACTGAGAATTGCTTCAATTAAAAGTAATTCTACCTGTGCTTATGTAATCTCTTACTCTGGTAAATGAAAATTATTGAATAATTAATCACTGATGATTTTGCAATTTACTGTATTTTACAGTGAATATTCCTGAATTATTTATTATCATAGTTCTATGGGGTACAGCTGGGAAAATTTAAGATCACAAGCTGAATTCAAATCCAGGCTCCCTATTTAATGATTGTGAATCTGTAGCAAAGTGTATACTGTTATAAAACCTTAATTAGAAATTTATTTTACTATGTATCAGAAATTGTTCTTCATTAATAATTATTATGGTGTTTCTCCTGGCAGTTTCTGAGCATTTGTTTTTCTCTGGACTTTCACCAATATTAATGTGTTCAGATTTAAGAAAACTAATCTGATAAGTAAGAAATGATTTTGTATATTAATATGATTACGTTTTATGTGCTATTGGTTCATTGGATTTCCTTTCATCATTTTGTCCAAATATATTTGAGGTAACTTAAACTCTCTTTTTCTTTAACCTTTCATTTTAAAGGAGGATAAGTACACCTAAGATCTACTCTCTGAGTGAATTTCAAGTGTATACTATGGGATTATTAACTATAGTTACCATGCTGTACATTAGATCTCTAAAATTCATTCTTTCTATAAAACTTTCACTCTGCACATTTTGATTAACATCTATCTACCCATTTCCATCACCCCTATTTCACGTAATCATCAGTGTACTCTTTGCTTCTATGAATTCCACTTCTTTAGACTCCACATATAAGTGAGATCAAGCAGTTTTTATCTTACTGTGCCTGGTTTATTTCACTTAACTAATGACCTCCAAGTTCATCCATGTTGTTGCAAACATTAGCGTCTCCTTTTTTAAGACTGAAAAACATTTCACCATATGTATGGATGTGTGTGTGTGTGTGTGTGTTTTCATTTTTTGTGTCCATATGTTCATGGACAGACACTTAGGTTTGTCTCCATTATCTTGGTTATCGTGAATAATGCTAAAATAAACATGAGAATACAGATAACACTTCAAGATATCTGATTTTATTTCCTTTGTATATGTCCAGAAAAGAAATTTTAATCACCTTATTAATGTCAGAATTTTACATATTCTGGCGAATAATTCATTAGACATTTTATGGATTTAAGAAATTTCTTCTAATTAATAGATCTTTAAAGAAGTAATGATGAAAAGTAAACTTTAATTGTAATGTAAAAATGTGTGCAGGATTTATTCAGTTTTCTTATTTTGTTTAACTTAGGAATACATTCTCAGCAATGATCATAACAATTTTGTATCTAATACTCTTGAAGTTGTACTACTCACATTTAGATCTCTACTAATGTAGACTTGCTTTTTGTGCATGTAATATGAGGTAAGGAACTTTTTAGTTTCTTTTTAGCACTCTGTTCCGAGACACATTTTTCAACCTCTCTCATTCATATATCCGTTTAAAAGGGGGACTGATTCCTATGTGACCTGAAGACAACATATTTATGGCCAGGTGGAAACAGAAAAAAAAAATCAAAAGAAAGGAACCAATATTTTCCCTTCTTCTGCATTGGGAAATGTCTCCTAAAGTCTGATATCTTGAAGAGTTATCTGCATTCTCATGTTTATTTCAGCCTGTTGATCTGAGAATCTTGAGATTCTGCAAGACAGGTCCAAGATGTTCATCTATTGGAAAGCTCTGAATGTCCCTCAGCTTGCTTAACCCAGCCTCCTCCATGTGTTTCTCTGATGGCCTCCTGGCTTAATTTTTAGATTGCCTCAGTTGTCCCCACTAGTGTATCCATCCTCACCATCGTGCAAAACTAACTACATGTAATAAACTTTAAACATAATGAAGATACATTGAATGGCAATTTATTTTCTGTTTTTGTTGAAACTAAGAAGTGTTTCCCCTTTATCCCTTTTTCTTTTTTTCTAATAGATTTTACAAAAGTGAAATCCATCTTGTACTGTAGTTATACTTTGCTTGGTAATAATTTTATATAAGCCCTTTTTGTTTTCATATTTATAATAAATCTTTACTTTTCTATCATTTTGAAATGGTTTATTTTTAAATATGAAATTCACAGTTATTTGTTCTGACACTTTTAACATATTCCATTATTTTGTTATTCTCAAAATAGTAAGTAATACCTACCCTCCCTGAGTGCAAGGATTTCTGTCTCTTTTGTTCACAGACCTCTATAGAGTATGCATATTAATGTCAGAGAAATAGCAAGAATCTGGTAAACATTTGAATATTGGATAAATGAAAATTTGCTTTTTAAAGGTTGGCTGCAGTCAAATTGCAATTCCTTTGTAAATAATCTGTTTTCTCTCCAACAGTTTTAAAAATTTCTTCTGCTTTTTTCCTCAGTGTTTCTATGGTGTATTGGTATGAATTTATATTTATCCTGCTTGATATTCAAGGTAGACATTTACCTTGGAATTAATTTCCCAACTTTTAAAAATTATATTATGCTGCTAAACTCTTGGTAATTATCTCTTTAAATATTGCAGCACTGAAATTTCCTACATTCTCTGGAACTCTTATTTGAAAAATGCAGGCACTCCATTCTTTCCTATGTACCTCTTACCTTGCCTGTAATATATCAGTATATTTTATATCACTATTTCTCTGTGATAAATTTGGAGTTAATTGCTAAATATATTTCGATTCAATATTTATATTCTCACAGGTAACTAGACTGAAAATTATCTTTTCTACTAAGTGTTGATTTCATTGTTTATATTTTCATTTCTCTCTGTTGTTTTTTATGACTAACTCTATTAGTTCCATAATTTATTTTTAATGGTTTTCAATATTGTTTTAAGCTTGCTAAATATGTATTTTAAATAGTTGTCAGACTCCCAATCAATTCCAATTCCATTATTGATTCTTACAGAATACATTTTTGGCATTTTATTCCTTCATGTGTTTTGTTAATTTTGGTTTACAGACTCATTTTGAGTAGGAAGTTCATTTTCTTTTGCTTTTATTGCTTATTTATTTTCTTAATTCCTTCCACATAGTCATCCATCTGTCAATTCCCCAATCAAGAAGGAAGTCTTATATTTAAAATTATTGTTCATCATCATGAAACTAGTAGGGGTTTTGCTAAGTTGACTTTTCCAGACTATGTTTTTTCCTGTCCTAGATTATCCTGAATCCAAAGTCTCTATATTGGTGATAATGTTATTTGTCACCAACATTCCTGAAATCCACAATCATTGCATTATTTCAGTGTGTCTGGTTCCAGCATCCCATATCTTGTACATATTCTCTATTTTCTGGTCTCTTGTGCACATCTCTGGCCTGAGTTTTAGACACTCTTACCTACTCTTATTTCTGCACTACTTCTGAATCATGGAATTATCTTTCTTTTGATCAAATATTTTTTAATTTTCTATTTTTATATATTTCATTAGTTATTTCTTTGTTTTTTTGAGAAGACCATGCATTCAAGTGGCAAATAGTAGATCTGCCTTGAGTATAAAATGCTATGACTTAGTTTTTAATATCTCAAAGTTTTGAGTTAGAGGCTTATTGAATGTTCCTCAGAATAACTAAGAATAATTCTCTGAACATTTATCATATGCTTGGCAATGTTCTAATCACCACAACTCAATACTAATAACAACCATATATATATATATATATATATATTGCATATATATTATGTGCATATATATTATGCACACACACACAGATACTACATACAAACATCTTTCTCTTATTAAAGCAAGTTAGTTCAAAAGGAGTCCCTATTATTTTCTGCCAAGTATTCAAGAATCAGCTCCATTCTGAAGAGAAAATTAAAGGGTACAGTAGTTTCAAAGAACTTTCCAAGGTCACACAATTTTAAGTCTCAGAAGCAAGATTCAGAACCAGGCATTGTGATGTACTTAACCATTTTGCTAAGCCAAACAGCAAATGTTTTGGTAAACTCTAAAATCTATACTGTCATTAGGCAGAAAGTAAGCATCAATTCCCTTATTTTGGAAGCTTTTATTTGTTGTTCATATTGTGACAAAGTGACATGTTTATTATATTTTCTATGAACTGTTTACAACCTTGTTTATGCCAACATCACTAAGCCTCTTTAACAGAGGTTGAAATAGGGGGAAAGCAATTCTGTATATGCCTAGAGGAGAGTAAGCTCTTTCTACTTAACTTCATCTCCTGATGCACATTACTTGTGGGATGGCTGACTATTAGGATGAACAAATTCCTCTTTCAGCTTTGTGAATCCATCTAAAGGATGCCTGAAGGTGAAGGTGAGTTATGAAGTATATTCAGAAAGCATAAAACTTTGTATGACTACATTTCTGACATGCATGGGTTCGACAGCCTAGGAGTTCATGTATTATACATAGAGATACAGCCTCCAGTCCTAGTAACTACTTGTTGGGTGAGTGACAGCTATAAACACATTATCTACCACAGAATTTCACATAGTATATAAAGAGTGAATTTCAAGGTAGGTGACTAAGCCTGTATGTGGTTTATGGGCTTTCAAGGTCCTAAAGTTCAATTAATACACAAAGTAGAACAAACATTATATTACTTATGCTACTAAGACTCTATTGAAATATTCAAGTTGTATCAAAATGAAAAAGGGAGGTAAGTCAGAATATTATCCATTTTTATCCTTCCAAACTATTTAACTATTTGACTTCAGGCATATCACTGCACACATTTGAAGTCCATTTTACTTGTAAATTACAGTGTTCAGCTTTATTCACAAATTATAGTTTTTTAGAACTAATGCAAAGATACTTGGGTGAAATTATGTTTAAAAGATCCATGCTCCAAGATACCAGACATCAAAGAGTAGATTAAATTTTTTCCAGTTCTAAAATTTAAAAATTGGCTACATTTCTTATTTAAACTTTATACTATTGGCAAACATATATCCAAATGTGTATGGTATCTTCTACTGGTATTTTTGAACTAACTATAATCATTATGATAAAATGAAGGTTTTAATTATGACTGATAAACATATGGGAATTCATCACTGGAAAGTGTTGATGAAAGATTATTTAAGATTGATGAAAACATAGAAAGGTTTGCTAGCATTTGCCTAGCATCAGGATAAATATATGGAGCACAAGACCAAACAGGATGTAGGTAATTCGTAGTATAGGGCTAGTTTTCCAGAGGATGCCTTGTCAGAGTTGTTTGGGGGGCCATAATAGAAAAGCATTGTCAAATGTGGGGAGTTATTGAAGAAACTGAAAGTACTTGATCAAAGATCTAGAAAAGCATTGTTTTCTAAATAATCTTTGGTTTTGCACATAGCGCTTTGTATATACAACTTATGTGTGTTTATATGAACTTACCTATGTATAATACTTATAAACCTTTGTTATTGTATATATACAATGTCTTTTGATTTCTACTGTTGGAATTAACACACACACACACACACACACACACATATTGAAGTATGTTTCTGTGATAGTGAAAAATGGAGGCAAGAGCTTTCTTTTGCACTGCTTAACATTTTGCTAAGGAAAGAAGCTAGAGAATTAAGCAGAAGATAGCCAGAAATCTTAAAAAGTGTTAATACAACACTAAAAACACATATCTTCAGAAATTTAAAATATTTACAAAATTTGTAACCTTCAAAAATTTACAGTGTTTATTTTTAGCTATGATAAATGTCCAAACATTCAACTTAAACAAAGATGACATAAGTAAACTGAAGCATGTCACACGTAGGGAATGGTGCGCTCAATATTTAAAGATGTTAAATGTTCAAATTAATTTCAAATTAAGAGGAACCCAAGAAAAATCTCAGATTTTTTAAACAGACAAACTGAATCTAATTCATAATTCGTAAAAATTACACACCTTAAAAAAAGTTGGAGGTTCAGAATGTCAAGCATTATTATAAAGCTATACTCACTCAGGTGATATGGTACTAATGCCAAGACAGACTAGTCAAAAAGAATACGGGGACAGATCCACACCTCTGAGTTTTTTCCACAAATGACAGTGAGGAAAATGTGAATGTGGGATTTTCAATATATGTCATTGAAATGTCTACCTCCCTTTCTCTCTTAAAAGTTTTTATTCTTCAAGTTTTGAGGAAGAGAAAACCAATGTAATTATAATGATCATTTATATAAAAACATTTTGAAAAATGAAAAGCAATATAAAATACACAATATTATAGTTGCTGTGTTATTACAGAGAATTTTTAAAGCAGCATAAATCAGAAAGTATATTTAGGGAGGCACTAGTAAGCAAGTAAACATAACTGCAAATTTCTCTGTGATTTAATATATGCTAAATTTTATGAGGTTATTTTAATCTAATATCCTAAGTTTGTAATTAACTGATTTTTTTTTTTTGCTTTGGTATCTTTAAGAAAATTTCAACATAAAATATGTACATTACTTATAAATACAGTAGTACAAAACTTATATTAAAAGTTTCCAGGTTCTTGCTCTAAATTTGTCTACCTTTTTATTCCTATCCTTAATGATAACCAATTTCAAACCTCCAGCTGTTTCTCTCGGTATTTATTTCTATAAAATCAATAACATGCATCCTCATCTAGTTTTCATTTTCTAATTTTATATGCTGTGTGTTTGTTCATAAATGATGATGCTCCATTCATTTTGTTGAGAGCAAACTAGCACAGGAAAAACTTAAAACCTAAGAATGACTCTATTGCAGGCTATGCAATATGAGAGAGGGACAAGAAATCAGTCTAAATTCAACTGTATTAAAAGAATGATCTGGTGTTTTTTTTAAGACCTGAGATGGGGATCCTAGGTCATCTATGTTTGTTAATTGGTCCTATCAGAAGGAAAAGTAGATATCTACTATTTCTATGAAATTAACGCATAGCCATCCCTGGGATATGAGACAGGCAAGCAACTTCAGAACATTTTTGCATCTCAAGAGGCAGAGAAAAAATTAACAATTTTAAAGTTTTTGAATTTATGATCTAACAAAAGAAAAGTCAGGAAAAATGTTGCCTAAAGATTGGTGAAGCAGGCTAGGTAAAGTGGCACACACCTGTAATCCCAGTGACTCAGGAGGCTGAGGCAGGAAAATTGTGAGTTCAAAGCCATCCTCAGCAAAATCAAGGTGCTAAGTGACTCAGTGAGACCCTGTCTCTACATAAAATATAAAATAGGGGAGGGATGTGGCTCAGTGGTCGAGTGCCCCTACTCTCCAAGAAAAATGATTGGTGAAGCTGAGCAGAACTTTAAGGACATTTTGTTCAATGTATATCACAACTATTGCATAGATCTATATAAACAAAAAATAATCAGGATGTTTATAACAGAATTTAAGTTTATTCAGTCTAAGGATTATCTTAATTTGCACTTTCTTCTCCAGAAGAATATAGCTCTGAACTTATATAATGGTAGTAAGCATAACTAATATGTATAAATCTAGGTCATATGTTATAGGTACAAATCTCACTTACACACATCCAAAACAAGATAGGAGTTATCCTAATACAGAAGAGATGAGTTGAAGGCTGAAAGAACTTAAACAACTTGAAGCAGATCATAGAATGCACTGTCCTATGGCACAAAATATCTTGCTTTCCCTTAAATGGGAAACACTTTTACATCACTACCTTTGACATTCTGTGACCTGATTTAAAACCTCCCATTCCTTGAATGCAGATGGTATTATGCTTCTACTTTAGACCAAATAAAGATATTTGTCCTAAGTTTTCCACATTGCTACTATCCAGAGAACTTCAGCTTTCTCCTCACTTCCAAAACACCCTTTAAATTCTTACCACCCATAATTTCTAATTTTATCTAGCTGCTCTCTCCTAGGGAAGACTAGGATCTAGAGCTTTTAGAATTTATCTCATCAATCACTACATCCTTACGTACAAGAAAAGCCTATGATATACATTAATGCTGATAATTAATTACATATGAATATTAATGAAAAGTATTAGGTCATGTTTTTGAACAAGGGTCATATTCAAGTGATCATTTCAGTTTGAAAATGATAAAATTTCAGCAGAATGAGGCTCTTCATTGGAATGAGGAAGTTTGATCTCCATTCACATTTTAAAATAATTCAGGAACTTGAAAATAAGATGTTAATATGCATAACTGTGTGTACTGAAAATGGGAGGAAGTTTTTATGACTGAGATGGGGGATACTAGGCCAGCTATATTTTTTAATTTGTCCTATAAGAGGAGCTCAGATAAATAAATAAGTTGCTTCCTCATGTATATGTACATTTTCATTACATATCACTTTCATTATTTGAATGTTTTCTGAAAGTTTTATTACTGGTCTGAAAAAAAATCAATGACTTTTTCACAGTATTCTCTTAATAATACTCCTACAGGAAACAATTTGTTTCCATATCATTATGGATTATAAATTCTATGGTATTTAGATTGTCAAATATATAGTTGAATTATAGTGATTTGGATCATTTTCTAACATTTACTGCCTCAAAGGTTGTTTCTATGGTAATGTGACATAATGACATGACTTTGATCTGAATCACATAGCAAAACACAAAACCAATCACCCATCTACAC
Source organism: Marmota monax (assembly GCF_021218885.2). Lineage (NCBI taxonomy): Eukaryota > Metazoa > Chordata > Mammalia > Rodentia > Sciuridae > Marmota > Marmota monax. The sequence continues at coordinate 20,585,277 of NW_026694084.1, read as the reverse complement.
TGACATTATTATGACTTCAACCATGGCCCTTTTCATTTTTTTTCTTTTTTTCATTAATAAGCTGTTTGTAAATGCTGTGCATTCTAATTTTGTGGTTATTGGATAATAATTACAGTTATACTTACGTGTACTCTCCTTTTATGTCATTTATTAAATTCATATGGATGAAGAATTTTTGCTTATATGTGAACTTGGGGCTTACTAAAGATAGACTTTTAGTTAATACAACTGCTGCCATATATTAGCCAAGTGAATAGACAGCTGTTTAAATCATCTGCATCTTTTACTGGTAAAATTCTGATGATATATACTAACACATCATTTGCTATAAGTGATTAATGAACTAAAAGATTTGGAGTGCTGAAAAATGAGCCTGGCATGTAGTAAATACTAGAGAAATTTTTCCTCTTAATATTTTTTCAGGAAACTTTTGATTTGACAAAACACACATTGGTGAATGCCTCCATCTGTCAATTTCCCCACCCTTCATTTTAAAATAATTTCACATGTAAGTTCAAGAAGACTTTGAAATCACATATAAATAAGATTATTAAAAACTTGCAGCTGTATTTTGTATATATCATATTCTCTGTTTATGACCATTAGTCTACACTATATACAAACACATATAATTACATATACATATATTTGTGTGTAAACACACACATATGTATATATAATTTCCACAGATACTCAGACGAAAATAGAGTGTTTATATGAGATATTTTAAATGATATTTAAATAGTACAGTACAAATAATTATGATATGTATTATTTAACTACTTAAATATTTTACACTAGTTACTTTTTAAAAAAAGATTTGGAATAGTTTCAGTTTCACCACAACATTGAGGGGAAGATATAGAATTATCCCATACTTCCTACCCCTCACAAACTTAATCTTCCCCTTTATCAATATTCCCCACTTTAAGAAACTGCATTTTCTACAATTGGTGAACGGATATATAATTATCACACAAAGTCCATAGTTTACGTTAGATTTTTTCTCTTGTTTTGGTAGATTCTCTGGGGATGAACAACTGTAAAACAACATCTTCACTATTATTTTTATCATGCAGAGTTTTACATTATCCTAAAAATCTTCTTTGCCCTTGATGTTCATCCCTTTGTTCTCTCAATCCCTTGAAGCCACTGATATTTTAACTGTCTCCATAGTTTAACTTTCCCAGACTATATTGTTGGAATCAAATCAGCTCCTTTCATTTAGTGTTGTGCGCTTAAGTTTCCAACATGTCTTTTTAGGATTTGATAATTCAATTCCTTTTAGTACAGTGTAAGTATTCTACTTGCTGGATATACTATAATTTCTTTATCCTTTCACCTACTGAAGGACATCTTCAACATATTTGTTGTTTTGAAGTGTTGTCAATTATGAGTAAAGCTATTATAAACATATGTTTGCAGGTTTTGTTTAGGGATGTGCAAATCCTTTGGGTAAATACAAGGAAGACTTAAAACAGCTTCACTGTCATGAATGAGAGTAGTGCCCTTATAGGAAGTTGAAGGGAACTAACTTTGTCCTTACACCATATGAGGATGCAGCAAGAGAAGCCATCTATGAGGAATGGGCTCTTATCAGAAATGCAGTCTGCTGGCCCCTTGATTTTAGACTTCCCAGCCTCCAAAACTATGATTGACAGATTTCTATTATTTAAAAACTATTTAGGCTAAAGCATAGGAAACTGAATGGATCAAAATAAAGTGCAACTGCTGGATTATAGGCTAAGTGTACCTTTAGTTTTCTAAGAAACCACCAAAAATTTTTCCAAAGTGACTGTACCACTTCACACATAGACCAGAAATGATTGAGATGTCCTGTTTTTCCACATCCTGGTCAGCATTAATCATCAGCGTTTTGGAGTATGGCCATTCTAATGTTTGAGATAGCACTCATATTTTTTAACCTGAAATTCCCTGATGATGTATGATGAAGAGTATCCATTTCCCATCTATATGTCTACTTTGGTGAGGTGCCTGTTAATGTCTTTGGCCCATTTTTTAACATGGTTGGTTCCCTATTGAGTACTGAGAATTCCTTGAATATTTTTGATGAGTTCTTTATCAGATATATATTTTGTAAATATTTTTTCTAACCTGTGGCTTCTATTCTCATTCTCTTGGCCTTGGTATTGTAAAGAAGATTCTTTAAATTTTAATAAAATTCAGCAAATTATTTTTTTTCATCTAAAATATTATATGTAGCCAAGCATACACATCTGATTCCAGTGACTTGGGAAGCCGAGGCAACAGAATAGTATGTTTGAGGACAGCCTGAGCAAACTTGCCTCAAAACAAACCTTTTAAAAAAAAAAAATGGGCTCAGTACAGAGCACTTGCTTAATATGTGCAAAGATCTAGATTTAACATATAGTATTGAAAATAAATTTTTAAAGCCTTATAACTAAAGTGGTGTTGTATCTAAAATGTCATCACTAACAGTTTTATACTTTTCTATTTCCATTTAGGTCTGTGATTCATATTGAGTTAATTTTTGTGAATTTTTGTTAATTATTGAGTTAATTAATTATAGGATCTGAACCTACATTTATTTTTTTGCATGTGGAGTTCAGTTGTCCCAGCACTATTTGTAGAAAAGGTATCTTTTTTCCCATTATATTTACTAATTTGTCAAAGATCAGCTAACTGTATTAGCCCAGGTCTATTTCTGGGCTTGCCATTTTATTTCCTTGATCTGTTTGTTCATTCAACACCACCACCATCTTGAAAACTTTAGGTTTCTAAGCTTCCTAAACTTTTGAAAATGTATTGCTTTTCTATTCCCAACACTACTGATATGTTAAATATCACTACTATATACACAGTTTTCCTTGGATCAATTTTTCTTGCTCCATAACATATCGTGAACCAAACCATAAAAGTGAACATCTAAATCACCTTCCTTGTCTTCAAAGAATTATTTATTTATTAGAAGATTGCAGGAGGCCTCATATGTATACAAAGTCCTTTGCTACTTGGAGTTATTTACATATCAATTCAATTGTTTGAACATTTCAAAAATCCAATTTTGCTTCCAAATATACTGTAACAAATGAGACATTTGTATATAATTCAACAGCTCTTAATTTTATTATCATTGATATTTCTAAATTGGTGTGCACAATAATCTGATTCAACTTCCAGTAGTTCTTATTACTCACAATAACTAACTGAAAAACTAATTATTGAATCAAAGAAATAATTTAGAGGACATGAACAACATTAAATCATCTAAATTGTGAGTGGTTCATATTTTGACACAGAAGTATATATATTTTGTTTCCAGAAATAGACACTACTATTGTCCTTTTACTGACCAGATATAGATCCTATACCTTTCACAAAAACTAACTCAAAATGAATCACAGACCTAAATGAAAATTGAAAAATATAAAACTGTTAGTGATAACATTTTCAATATAACACCACTCTATTAATTGCTTTTGCGCATTTGTCAAATATCAGTTGACTGTTAAGAAGCAGTAACAATAGAAAATATAAATTGTAAGAAAAAAGTAAAATAAATAGTTCATGTGATTTTATAAAATTATTTCTTCAAGTATGAAATGCTATGTTAATACTGGATAAATGAACATACCAAATAATGGATATTTCTGTTCATAATGTGAGATGAATATTGATAAAATATTGCATCATATTGGATTTCTTGTATTTGAAGAGTTTAGTCTGTAATCTATTATTCAATTTTTGGCACTAGTGTTTACCTGAGTTATTTTGCTTTGGGGTGAGTCAACAGAATCCTCTTCTTTTCATACTTAAAAGAAATCCTGCTGTCAACAAACTGTTCAATATTATATAATGATATAGCCCAAATAGCATTGCATTTTAGGAACCTGCTAGCTATAGCTATTTGAAGTAAATTTAATATATTCCAAAGAGTGAGCAGACTTCTAATTCTTGGCCAGTTATTTCCTATCTGAAAATTAAGGTGGGGTTTCAATTTTAAGAATGTACTTGTTCCTGTGAGCCTCCCTTGTGTCATGACAAGGTCAAGTATGTGTTTCTACACACAGGAGACACAAAGTACAGAAAACAATAATCAAAGACCACTGAGATGGAAGATTCTTAGAATTGTCTACAATTCTTTTAAACAGTGGGTTTTGAAGCTTGATTTTGCTCATTGTTAAAACATACGCATAGATATACTTTAATGATTATGTATTTCAGAATACTTTTTTCACTAAATGAGAATCAGATTACTATGTTACAGTGTTATATAAAGCTTTACCTATTCCAAGATATGTGGTGTTCTTATTTTGACTGGAAAGTCACAGCTAATGCTTAATATTCTCTTAACTGTCACCACAGTAGATTAAGGGACATGATTTGCTGTAGATTATTAATTAAAGAGGACATTTGGGTAGTATATCAAATGAGAGTCACTACTAACAAAATGGGGGAAAATATTTGGGGGACAATTTGGGCTCATTGTGATTGGATTTTGACTTCAAGATATTTCCTATAAATCACCCAGCTTTCTTCTTTTGTCCTTTTTGTACATATTATAATTCATTCACTAATGTTATCAAAAAGTAAACCTGTTCAGATATATATGCAACACAGTTGGTATCAAATAGTCTTGTTTTATAAACTAAACCTACAGATGAGTGAAGAAAAATTTATATATATAACGAGCTAAGTTTTATGTCTATTACTATATGCTGTCAAGTTCCCTGCAACAGAGATAATCTTGGATGAATCTTGTTGAGTAAATAGATTAGATGATTAATATCCTTAAGATGCAGAATATTTATCACTAACTACCCCACTTTATTCATAGATTCCTTTATAAGTAATTTTGATACATTCAAATATTCACCCAGAATAAGAATATAGGAAATTATTAACAAAAAAAATGTCTAAGAGCTTGAAAAAAGTTACAGTAGTTTCAGGACTCATCACTTTCAATCACTTGGAGAATGAAGATTAAATCACCATAAAACATTGTAATCAGAAATAAAAGGAATAAAGATTATGTACACAGTGGCCCAAACATGTCTGCAATATTTAATTTTTTCACATATGTTGGTTTGAGTTATTTTTAAAATATATATCACAACTCCATTACCATATGAGCAGACATCCCTTGCTTTTCACATTGAATTATTTTTGAACAAATGGGATGCCTTATATTCTGCAGAGGTACTTGGTAGAAAATTCTGATAACCAGTAAAAGCCACTTGTTAAACAATTTTCTGACACAGCTGTTGGATGATTCCAAGGAGATCTCATGTAATCAAGTGTGATATTTATCAAAATTCTAAAGAACATATGGCTTGTGTATGGTCATTCAAGAAATAATCACCCTCTGGAATAAGGCTATTAAGATAGAATCCTCCAGATATGAGTGTATACATGAAAGTCCCAATTTTTACAAACTATATTTTATACTAATTTTGTGTTAAAAATATTCACAAATGGGTTGGATGGGGGAAGTGTGCCAACAAGATCATCTTTCACAATAATTTGACAATGTTTACAAATGGCATCAAATCATGTTGACCTACAAATCAATTTTCTTCAGAAATACAAATAAGCTTAACTCAGGAAGTTCCTGTTTTGGAATGATAAAAATAGTCTATCATAAACCATGTTTGAAAACTGTCAATTTGCTTGTATGAATAAGATGATATGAGTATACTTTATTTTTTGCTTTGACACTGGGCTTGTGTGCAGTCACTGCACAGGACACAGATGGGAAAGCTAAAGCTCAGGGAAGTGAATTAATTCCATGATCATCTTTCAATTTTTTTTCAAAAAAAATAAGCCCTATGTTTTCTGATTTCAATCCCAAGATATGCTATTAAATACTTAATATTAACTATTCAGATGTATGTTGAAAATTTCACAATTTAAGCATCCCTATTTTATGCCTAAGTGGAAAAATAATTACACACATTAGAAATTTGACTAGTGGGAGTGTGCTACATTATAGAATTGGAAGCTTGTTTGTGGTTGATCAATTAGAAAAGGGTCAGCATGGTGTTTAAATAAGATTGACTTAATCAGATTGAAATAATGATTTAAAATCTGAAGCCAAGACACACATACAGACATTGCTCATTTTCTGGTTGTTAGCAATTCCTGATAACCTTAGGAAGACCTTGATTTGATTCCCGGAAATTAATGTTTCCTCTTGGCAGGCTCTGGCATCCCTGGTGAGACTTTAGGGAAGGTGCAATGACACATTTGCTGACATCAGAAATAAAAACACCTCATAAAAATTAGAGATAGTTAAGAAGATGGTAATGTAGACTGTCAGAATGTAGTTTATGATTTTGTATAATCAGTAATTTACCTTCAACCTATTAGACACTCATTAAGAGATGAGCATTACCATAATTTCTAGAATTTTCTATAACATTTTTAAAAGTGAATTTTAGAAAGATATTGTCATTATCAAAATTGAAGGGACTACAATTTTTAAAAATGATGAATTACACTCAAAGTTTTTGTAATTTAAGACATACATAATAATTTTCAAATAAAATATCTATTATGTCACCAATACAAAATAAATGTATTTAACTCTACATAACTGTAGAAAATATTTAAGGATGTTCAAACATTGGTGTATCTCAGTTTCTAAAAGGAATACATTAATAAGTATACTGAATATGAAATTCACATACATAAAATACCCATATGATTTCTAATTGCAAAATCCTTTTAATAAAATTGTTCTATGATGTGTTTCCTCTGGTGGAATTTATGTCAGAAAAATTGCTTGAAATTCCTTTTCTATCATCATATGTATTAGTAATAGATAATAGTAATAATATCAGTGATGATAATGCTTACAATGACAACATCAGCAATAATATATCTATTAATTTAAGGACAATCACATGCCAGAAATTTCTTTTTACCTTTTAATAATTTGACATTTAATCATTTCAATAATCTCATTGAGTAGGTAACACTAGTAATCTCTTTTTTTTATAGAAGGAAGATGAGATAAAGAAATATTAGATACATAGCCCAGAATTACACAGCTAGAAAGTCAATATCAGTATAGTAAAAAATGTAAATGTGTGTATATTTATTCCTAGATATATAAATGCAAATATATATATACACACACACACACACACACACATATATATATATATATATATATATATATATATATACACGTATACCTATGTATGAACACACACATGTAAACTGAATATACATTAATATATCTGAAAGCATATCAAGAAAATGTAAGATAAGTTTTTGAGAAGGGAAGCTTAAAACAAAGGTGGAAGAAACATCCATCTTGGCATTATTTAATTTGTTATCAGGCCAATGCAAATATATTCAATTATTTACACAAATATATGTCTTTTTGAAGAAAAACTGTAATCCTATCCTCTAATATTTATGTATCCATAAAATACATAATATTATATTGATATAATTTTGTTTGTGTGTGTGTGTGTGTGTATGTGCATGATGGAGAGGAAGAGAAATAATTTATCACTAAGATAGTTAGATAGTACATGAGTTTATGTATATAAAGAATTTAGAGTAGTCTTGTAAACAGTAATAAATCAGTAAATGTTAGTTATAACTGTAATCACATGCTTGGCACAAATCTACTAATGTTCATATTTAGCCCATATACTGGTCTATTATACTTGTTTGTTCTATATTTAAATAACGAGCTAAGTCCCAAAGGATACCTATTTTGTTGATCTTTGCTACCTCTTGTAGCATTGTGATTAGATTCCTGATTAATTATGGTCGACTTTACTCAAAAATTCCAATACATTTTATCATTTAAATGGAAAATTGTTGTTTACTGGTAATGACCCACCCAAGAATTTGCAGACTACACAGAAATACAGCAATTATTTTAAGATAGGAACCACAAGATGGCAGTATTCTTAGAGGACCTTTTCATTCCTTATAGTGAAGTGTTACACTCATTCCCAGGTGGAACTCTTCCATTTAAATGATCAAAATATTGTTCCACTATATTATACAGATGAATATAGAAAAGGAATATAGAAAAGTATTTGCCATAAAATCACATCATGTGTGCATACATTTTGTGGAAAGCATTCAAATGTAATGAGGAATATTTGGATTGATTAGGGGAAAAATCTACTAGAATTGAGAAATAATGGGAAAATAGTATTAAAAACAAAGATTCCAATAGACTGGAATAAGCATAACAATTTATTTATTATTTAATCTGAACAAGTCAAATAAATAGCCAGTTAGAGAAACCAAAGAGAGGAAGACAATGGGCGCATAAGATAAGGCAATCTCTCTTCAGTTTGCATAAGATTCAGATCTTGTTCACATGGTAATTTAAAATCAAATGATTAGAACAGTGTGGGAATATCAAAGATGTCATGATTAACTTTTACTATTTATAACCACAGTGATCTTTCCCATGCAATAGCAATATTTTCAAACAAAATAAAATTTATATTAACAGCACAACAGTGAAAAGAGACACAGGTAATATTAGAATTCTATAAAATTAATTTAAATTAAAAATGCTTACTTTTGCTGTTATTATTTTAAATGTTTTTCTATTTTATTTTTTGAAGAATATTAATTTATTTTCTTCTTTTATTCTCTATAAAGTAAACACATTCTGCAATTCATAAACATAATTTCCACTTCCCTTCTTCTTTAGTAATCATAATTGTTTTGTTTTGTTCTTATTCTCACATTTATCTCTAACATGCCCTTTATTTATAATTTAGTAATTTATTATTCTAACAATTTTTCTCTATTTAATACTATTTGGGTTTGTATGTAATTTTATCTCTCAACCAAAATTTTACAATACTAATTATTACGAAAGACAGAAAAATGAAAATATCTCTTAATATGATTTTTTAAAAATTCTGTTATTCACTCTCACATTCCCTTCCATACAATTCTGCTGTATTGTATACAGAAATAGGCGTGGATAAGGAAATGCAATATATCATAGGAACATTTTTATTATATTACAGAAATTGAAAGTAGAGGAAGATATGGCTGATACAAAAAAATAATATATTTTGTAATATGCCCATTTATTTAAGTATTAGAAAAAAATTCTTTTGATGCAAAATGCAAAAATTGATTAGATTCTAAAGATAATATTAATACAAAAGAAAACAGTGAAGAAGAAACAATAATTAGGCAAATTGTTTACTTATATTTGCTAATGGAGTTTTCCAATATACTGAATTAGTCAGTGACAATAATTAGTGAGTTGATGACAGAATACTGAAAATATGCCTTCCTTTTTTTCTCACATATCATAACAATCTTTATTACAACATTAGGAATATAATTTGAAATTAAAAAGTGTCTACTCGATTCTTATAAGAGGTCTGAAGTATTTTATTTCTTGATTTCTCAGGTTTCCTATTCCTTTCAGGTTAGAAAACTGACATCTTAAGGAGTTCTTCAACTTGTTTCCTTGGATAATCCATTTATCGGCTCTCTTGACTTGATCAGGCTAACTTGTCCTCCATATCTTTATTAAGACCACAGTATATTTAGCTTTTTCTCCTTTTCTGCTTCTTCTCCATGTATAGGCTAGCTCAAACAAGGATAATACAGTTTAAGTAAAAATTGATCCTTTTAGTTTTCTTTAGAAACTCAATGAGAGTCAATCCTCACCCAGCGCACAGCCAATAGCTTGCTAAATGTGATTGATTGACTTTGCATCTAGAGAAACTCTCAGATTCCTCCTTTTTCTTTACTCTATTTTTCTACATCAGATATATTTAATTTCTACTCAACTATAACAAACAAAGAAGTAGAAGTGATGTCCACATGTTTTAGGAAATTTACATAATATTCAATGTATCGTTTTGTCTTCCTATTCAGTTTATGGTGTCTTATCATTATTTTTCAAACTTTATTATATCAGAAGTTCCTCTCCTTCCAAAAAAAAATCACATTCAGAATTCTATGATTTAAATCAATTGAAGTGAAACTTCTGTATTGAATAAAAAGGGTCTCCAGAACCTTCTTTGGTGCCACATCCCACAGTAGACCCCATGGTACTACTATGTAACTCTATACATTCAAAGACCAGTTTCAGAAGTAGTTCTGTACTAGAAATCTAGCATGGCAAGTAAGTGAGTAAGCCTGTTTTTCGGGGGAGATAGGATAAGTGGGTGGTGGGTATTTTGAGCTGTAAATGAAGCATCCATCGCTTACAATTTTACTGTCTAGAAAAAACCATTATGGCAAACAGAAATACCTCTATAAAATGTTAGTGATTCAGAAGATAACACATAAGCTTATTCAAAAGATAACACAGGGGCTTATGTGAATGGCATATCAATTTGTTCACGAGAATGCTTTTGAATGCCTTGTTTAGATGTGTATACTTAAGAAGTTGTTTTATATAAATAACTATAATTAAGATTCTTAAGAAGAAATAAGTGGCTAAGGAACAGCACTTTCAAAAATAAAAAAGAAAGGGGGATAAATCTATGCAACTCCCTACCGTTGGTGTGCCAGACACACTATGACTCATGGCTAGACTGAAAACAATGAAGAGATTTGGGTCATTTTCAAACAATTAGAGGAACTTTGAGAAACAGGTAAGCTGAGTTCAAGTTTTTTAGACATAGTCCTTTTGCAAAGTCAATATGACTTTGGGAGGGGAGTATGGAATGATATGTTGTCTCTCTAGCTCTATGTTTATATTAGAAGTAGATGTTGGGAGGATTATAATATGTGTGAAAAATATATGCAGCTTCCTTAGAGACTATATAGATGCAAAAGTCTGCTAGTTATGGAAACAAACAGATAGTAGGACTAATTTGTTTGTACAAAGGTTCAAATTTTTCCCATCCCTGACATTTATCAGCAAAGACAGGTTATATGTGACATATCCTACTTCTGTCATTCCACAGTTAGTTTTGATAACACATCAGGAGCCCTTTTAAACTACAATATTCTGTGAAGCATCCCTGATGCCAATTGTCATCACGTATCTTGAGCTCTCCAGAGAACCAGCAGCCCAGTCATTTCTTATTAAGCAAGTTTTTGATTATCTGAGGTAGTCTCTGTTCCACTTATGGGGATGATAAGGGCTCTTTCATAATAGAAGGAAAAAAATGACTCAGCATCTCACTACTTCTTTTGTTAACAAAATGTTCCATAATCATTTATTAAAATCTTTCTCATTTTGATATTAACTAGTTAAAGAATAGAAATCATGGAAATGAAACTTTCACATAAAAAAAAACTAGGGGAATTATAAACCTTTAATAATATCAGTTATTTTACTAGAAAAATTTGAAAGCATTTGATTATATAAATAAAGAATTATAAACGTGGAATCTAACACAATTTATATAGTATATGGGAGAAAGTGGGTCAATTTACTAGAATTAGAAGGTAATATAATTGAAATGAAATTCATTTTTTGTCTTAATTTTACGTGTTAATATTTTATTATTTTATGTGTTAATATTTTACTACTTAATAACTTAATGGGTGATGAATGACTGATTTTTTATGGAAACATATTTAGAAAGTTGTCAATGTTATCAGTGGTTTTATTCTTGAAGAAAGGATTATTGATTTTTAAATATCTCCTTTTAATTCAGTTTTATAATGTATACAGGGAAATGACCATTGAGTGACAAGATGCATGTAATATCATTCACATATTTCTTAACTCATTTGGAGTATACACATTTTTTTGTTTAGTGTTAAGTAATTCATATGGATACTGAGATTGCTGATTCCAGATTATAATCAAATACTAAGTATAGGAAGGAAATTAACACTCGTAGACACAATATACATGTTAAAAGGTCTATTAAGGTTCAATTAAGTTTGAATATTTTTTGGCTTTCATTTTTAAAATGTTCAGAAACAAATTGAAAAAAAATTTGGTAAAATTATGATGGCTTCTTTAAATACATGTGCTATAAAATAGAGCAGGTTCATAACCCTTTGTTCATCTTTAAGCACTTTAATTAATTTCTAAAAATTTCATAACTCTCCCACATTTTCTGTCTTTTGCTTTTAATTAATTTTTAGACAACTGTTTTTCATCACTCCTTTTTATTCTAAAGTTTTAAAAATCCTGTATGATTAAAAAATACAAACTATCAGTGTTCAGAGCAATAAAAGATGATGAGCAGGAACATGTGGCTTTAAATATTTTTCTAAAAACTGTGAAAGAAATTCAAACCCTAAGTTTTGCTTTATGTATTATTTATATATCTTGTTACTTTACAATGGAATGCACTTCCCTGTATAAATTATAAAAATGAATTAAAAGAAGACATTTAAAAATCAATAATCCTTTCTTCAAGAATAAAACCACTGATAACATTGACAACTTTCTAAATATGTTTCTAAAAATAATCAGTCATTCATCATCCTTTAAGTCATTAAGTAGTCATTCAATATATAGGATGTGTCTCAATTTTTTTCATGTGGATGATTCAAGAACTAAGGATAAGAACAGAAAAACAGACAAATGAAAGCCTTTCTCTAATAGAGCTTACATGTTTTCCAGGGATATAAACATAACACCACTGAAAGGGAAGGAGTTGTTACAGAGGGGAAAATATGACATACTATGAAAAATTATGAGGAACCCTTATCATAATTCTGTATATTTGATGGTTGTGGTGATGGCAGCATTCAACTAGTATCTCTCTAAAACTCACACAAAAGTAGGAATTAGCCAGAAAACCAGAGCAGAGGATGAGATGGGTTAAGCAATACAAAAATTTAGTTAGAGAATGGTGCATAGCAAGGGAAAGTGAAATAGAAATACAAGTATGAGAGGGAAAAAAGGTAAGAAAAAGTTTCTTACCACAAAGTACCTTTGTGGTAAAGCACTTGCTACTATATACAAGGCCTTGGGTTTAATTCCAAGCACCACAAAAATAACTAGGAAAGTATATGAATGAATAATTTATTAAAATAAACCTAAGGGGAAGTACATTAGGAAGAAATTAAAGGATTTTGAAAGGCAGAATTAAAAATATTCTTTTTAAGGATATTACTTTAATCATGGGATTTAGACTTGGCATGGCTTGAGTGGAAAGGAGTAGACTTTAAGAAAATAATGGAATTAAGAAAACAGTTGTTTGGACTAGATTTATACAAGAACAAAGAGGAATTCAGAGCAATGCTGAGGTGGAATTGGCACCAATCACTCATTATTAGAGAATAATGAAACTCATGTCTTTGATGTTTCTTATTTGAGTATTTGAGTAGATGGCAGTAGATGCATTATTTTTAGATATTTTAATTTCTCATGCCTGTGGACACCAGAGAAGACTTCCAATTACCATTGTAGGGAAACCTATGAATATATTACTATTGCTCCTAGGAATGGATTATAGAATTGTACTATTTTATGGGTGTTATAGTCACCTTTATTTGGACTAGAATTATGCAAGAACAAAAGGTCTTTTGTGTGACCAAAAGACTTAGAAAAGAACAATTTAGAGTAGGAAAAGTTTATTTTGTTTAGTATGCATATACACACAAAGTTTATATGCATACACACACACACACACACACACACACACATATATACACACACACACCTTGTAAATTAATTCACATAATTTTCTTCCTAGGATATTTTATTTTCTGAAAAATCATTATAATTCTGGTGTAACCTTAGGCCACACGATTAATTAGTCTCCCATCTTATATCTTTCTTGCTAAACCTGAATTGGCCAAACAGTAGCTGAATTTCGAGAACAATTCATCCCTCTTCTGAAAACTCTATTTGAACAACTATTATGGAAACTGGCTGATCTTTGTCTGAACTCTTTGGCAAAAGTCTTTCTTTCTTCCCCAAGATACACTGATATTTCTAGGTGAAATTCAGGCCATAACATTCTGATATTCTTTCACAGGTGTAAGTGGGTACTGTCATGCCTGTGGGGTCTAGAGCTGTTGCATGGAAGCCACCGTCCTGTCTTCAGTGTTGGAGTGCATTGGATGTGTGCTCTGTTTATCTTCTTTTCTCTGACCTTGTTTCTGACCACTGATTTGCCCCAGTATTTAACACAGCCTAAATCTTTACTCTTATTCTGTAGAGGTTTTAGTCAGAGCATTTTGATTTATTTTTACTCTTCAAGACTCCCAGTGATAAGATGAAGATCACAGATCTTGTTATTTGTTCCTGGTTTGTTCCCTTCATTTTAGTATATGCAATCAATAGTCAGTTAATGAAGCTGACAGTGACCTCACCTTTAAGAATATTATGGGACCACAGTACTAAATATTAAAACTCTCAGCAGATTTTAGAAATTAAAAATAAAATGTATATGAGCAGTGGCCACATTGAGCAACTTTGGAAGGGCAATAAAAATATTCACTTGTGTAATACCTTATAATTAGAAATTCAAGGAATCCACACATTCCATGGACAGCATAATTATTTTTAAATGTATAGTCTTTTGAAAGACAAACAAATTCTAAAATTGATTTCCTGAAGGATTCCTTCTGAAGAGATAATAAAAATTTTGAAGAATCTATAATTCAAAATCAAACTTCCCATTCCCTGTTTTGAGTCCACTCCAGACTGCCTTCCTACCATACTTCCTATACCTTGACTTCATATTCATTTTCAATCATGATGTGATGAATTACAAATTCATCAGCTTCAAACAGCATCTACTTATTATCTCACTAATTTGTAGGTAAGCATTCTAGGTGGGCATTACTGGGTCCTCTGCCTACATTCTCACAAGGTCAAAGTCTTCTAGGCAGAACTCCTCTGAAAGTCCTAGGGAGGAATCTACTCTCAAGCTCATTTAAGGTATTGGCAGGATTCAGTTCCTTGCTGTTTTAGGATTCCACAGTCTATGATGGCTGAAATCCATGCTTAGATTTTAGAGGCCACCCACATTCTTCTCCCAAGACATTTTCCATCTCTAAGCCAACAATAAATGGTACATCATTCCTGCCCATGCTTCAAGTGTCCCCAATCTCAATCTTATGTTCCTATTGACATGTAAATATCTCATTACAGATGTAACACCAGCAGAAAAAGATCACATGGGTCATCTAGAATTCTGTAGCCCACACAAGTAATCTACAGCTCCTACTCTTTCAGCACTTTTAACACACGCTTCCCCTTCCTCCACCACACTATTTCACTTGCACCATCTTCTCTCTATGTCTTATACTCAGATTATTAGCCACTTTGCTTGTCTTCAAACACTAAATCTTGATTAAAATGGATTTGTATAATTTAGGTAAGAATTTTTCATATCCTCATGAGTAAGATAAATGCTCACAGGGAAACATAAGATTGTTCTAACAACTGAAAAAATATTGAAGTGAATATATCATGGAAGACAGAAAAGAAGCTCATTAGAGAAGGCAGGAGAGATCAATCATCAAAATGACATCAAACATCTGTATCAAAATTTTACTATGGGTAGGTATTTAAGGAGTATAAAAGTAGGATAAGTTCACTAGAATCTGACCTGGAGATATTTGCTATAGGGTACAGAAAGACAAATACTGTACTATCTCATTCAGGAATTTTAAAAAGCTGATCTCATTGAAGTAAGAGGTAGAAAACTGGTTACCAGGGTTTGAAGAGAGCAGGAAGAAAGAGTAGACAGGGAGAAATAAGTCAATGGATACAACTGGGTATAGAGGGAGCATAAGTTCTGATGTTCTATTGGTAAGAGGACTACTATTAATAATATGTATTGAATATTTCAAAATAGCTAGAAGAATGAATTTTGAATGTTCTGACAATGAAATTTTAAGTATATATGATATATGATATGCATGTATAATCATATGCCTTGATTTAGGTATTATAAAATATATACAAATATCAAGATGTTATACTGTATCATATAAATAGCAACAACTGTTATGTGTCAATTAAAAACAAAATTAAGAATGTGAATACTATAAAGATATTTATTGATCAATAGCCAATGCCATTAATGGAGGAAAATACCTCCTGGATTTTAGAGGCCATCACATTCCTGATTACTGAGGAATTAGCTAGGAATGTATTCAGTTTTCATTCAGGGAGAAAGCAGAATCTGGCTGTTTACTTCCTTTGCTGATGGTCTTGATGCTAAAATGGTAAGTGTATGTAGAAAATTAAAGAAAAAATAAGAGGCAGTCTAATGTTTGTCTAAACTACAAGAGTTTGCTGAGTGTGGTAAAGATACTTTGATTCAGAGACAAAAGAAAAAGTAGGTTCTAATTAATAGCTCTTCTGATTAAATGCATAAAAACCTATGTACAAGAATATATATAGATAAATAACTATAGTTATTATACAGAAAAACTTTACTGAAAGAACAATTATCCAACATTCACTTGAAGACACTCTAAATAGACACAGGACAAACTTCATTTGACAGAATAATACCCCTTTGAGGAATTAGTTGTTCTAGTAAGCCCACACTTTCCCTTAATGAAAAAAAAAGGAAGCGTCTCTATGCAATAATACAAAGTGTTCTATTTCTATTTGATTTTCGTCTACTTCTTCTTCTACAAACTTTATTACTTTTCTACCATTTGTCCTAGGTGCAGCAAACAGGTTTCAGAGGTAAGAATCCCAAAAGGCCCTCAGATGGCATTTCTAATAGTCACTTCCTGCTTCTCTGGGCTTCCCCATTAGATAATGTGCTTCACTGTCTGGTGAATCTTTTTAAAACAGACCTATTCTATGAAAAGGATAGTACAATTAAACACAGACAGCAAAGTGTCTTTTCAGAATTCCCAGGAAAAGAATCCCCAAACTATAATGTAATAAAGTCACAAATTGATTATTTACAACCTGATTCCTCCCTTACGAATATTTCAAATCTTAATCTCACAATAGAATCTGGGCAAAAGAAATAAGTATGGAACATAAAAAGGATGGGGAGCCCTTGAAGATCTCAACTAGCCTAGCTATTCCTTTGCTATAATTGGCCAATACTCATTTAAAACCTAGATGATTTGAAGGATGGACAACTTCTATTTCCTCTCTCTTTTAAAAGTACTGAGAGGATTCTTTTAACTAATAGATTGCAAATTTATTCTTAATGTTTCCAGGCTAATTGCCAAAAAATACCTCAGAGGTTTTGCTGAGTCTCATAGGATATAGGTAACACTGGACTTGTAAGTTTTCTGAACTGGCTAGCACTAAATATAACCTGACAAAAACTGTCACACATAAAATTTACCCTGAACAGAGTTATTAAATATTATGTTCTTTAGCAACCAAGAAATTCTTTAAAAATCTTCTTAGTCTTAAAATTTCTCACTGGTATGAACCTTTCTTTCTATTTGCACATCAAACATTGTAAAAAAATTTGGGGTCCTACTTTAATAAGATAGTGAAAATCAGAGATCCTTGTGTATTATCCTCTTATCGGTAGCCTATATCTGATTTTTGTATACCTGAAGCAGTTTGCCAGGGAGAAATTTAGGGATAGAGTGAATACTGAATCTTTAAGTCAAAAATACCCTTGTTAAAATAAAGAGCAAATAACTAATAAACAGCTCATGAACTGGACAAAAGAGAATAAAGGACAGAAAAGGACCAGAATGTAAATATGCACTAAAGAAGTCAATTTTTTTTTTTTATAACTTTCCAGTCATATGTTTTTTCAGAGTGTAGCAAAACAGGAACAGATATCAATAAAAGGAGGTCACTGACATCATGAGGCTAGGGGCTAACATTTAGTTAGACCATGACCCTCTGGTCAGATTACTCAGTGGACTACCTGACCTCTAGATACTTTGATGCAATTTAAGACCTACATATCAGACCAGATCCTCTAATGCAGAAATCTGATCTTACTGAATATTTCTAACCCCTAAGAAAGTCTAGCCCTTTGGAACATGTGTGTTCCATTGAAATATGTACCTTAATGAAAGCTTGTCCTCAGGCTCTGGAGGTATATCTTGTTCTGAGATTGCAAGGCTTTGCCTTTCACTTTCAATAGACCTCTTCCTTTCTCTGCTAAAATCTGACATCCTTAAATTCTTTTCTGTGACCATGTGAAAGACTTGGAAGGTCCAAGTAGAGGTCTGCTCTAGACCTCCTCAGTCCTCTTCTTGTTGACAAAGGATCTTAAGATCCTCACATTACTTCTTTCTTCTTCATGGCAGTTAGACATTTACCTGCTCCTAGACAGATCATAAAATTCTCCTCATCTCTTCTATATATATTTATCCATTCTTTGCTGTAAGATCCTAAATTCTACCAACCGTTTTCCCCCTTCTAGTAGAAGGTACTACTTGAGCCTGTCAAGAATTTCCCCCATCTCTAACCTTCTTGAAATCCGTTTAGACAACCCAGATAAGTTTTTTTTTTTTATGGATTCTATTTGAAAGTAGAACAAGAAGGTTTTCAAACTAGATTTATAATCAAAACCTACTCAGAGCTGCTCAAACACAAACACAATCTTTTTTCATAGTCTAAACCTACAGTAGTTTCCCAGATTGTGGCTTTTGCTGTGGCTATCTAGAGAGCAAATTTATTTTCTTTTTCTTTTTCTTTTTTAGCAAAAATATGAACCTTTCTTTTCTTTTTTTTCACTTTTTATATTTTTATTCTTTTTTTTAAATAAATGACAGCGTAATACATTACAATTCTTATTCATGTATACAGCATAAGTTTTCATATCTCTGGTTGTATATAAAGTATGTACAGACATTACATATATTTTTTGAAGTAGGTGATGGTTGTGGTATGCTTTGGAATCCACAGAGCCAATTTATTGCAATTGATTACCCTATTAAATATGGCAACAACATATTAAATGAGATACATGACATAATACAGACTCAGAAAGTAACATGTAATTCTTTAGATAATTATTATGCTAAGTTGTTTTTTCCCCATATACAAAGTTCAAGAATCAAAGCCAAAAATTAACTGTTGACTGTTGTCATTGAGTTTGAAGTAAACTTCATTTTTAAGCACCCAATTCTCCAATGTTGGGGTAGGAAATAAAGATATTGTTGGTCTTTGGTAACATCAAGATGACTTCTTGGTCTGTCCTAAGAAGATAAAATGTGGTTTCAGAATAATGCTTTCTATACTCACAATAAGAAAAATTTAAGAATTATCACAAAGCATTACTGGGAAAATACTGATAAGTTTGTAAAAATGTCCTGGTCTTACTTTCCACTCCAGTATTCCTTGGAAAAATGTATACATTGGGCATGAACAAGAGTTAAAACCTAGATTGCTATTAGTTCTTCTTTGAAGGTCTTGTAGAACTCAGGTGAGACTCCATGTATCTTGGCCTTTTGAGTTCTATGGTGACTATATTTAGACACCATCTCCTCTTTTATTTTTATAACTTTCTTTTCTGATTGGTGAAAGGCCTTTCCTTGCCATAAATTAACTTTTCTGACTAAAGAAAATCACTGTTTCCACTTAACATTTTTCACTTAGCAAATAAATGCTTACTCATTTGTTCATTGTTAGAGGAACACCTCTAGTTAAGGAATGCTTTGGCTATTCTGGGCCTCTTATTTTTCCAAATGAATTTCTTGATTGCTTTTTCTATTTCTATGAAGAATCATTGGAATTTTAATAGCAATTGCATTAAATCTGTATGGACCTTTGGTAGTCTGGCCATTTTTCCAATATTAA
Source organism: Marmota monax (assembly GCF_021218885.2). Taxonomy (NCBI): domain Eukaryota; kingdom Metazoa; phylum Chordata; class Mammalia; order Rodentia; family Sciuridae; genus Marmota; species Marmota monax. Next base: position 20,565,659 of record NW_026694084.1, on the reverse strand, counting down.
TTCTTCCTATCCAAGAACATGGGAGAACTTTCCATCTTCTAAGGTCTTCTTCAATTTCTTTAGTGTTCTAAAATTTTCATTGTGGAAATCTTTCATGTCTTTTGTTAGATTGATTCCAAAGGTGTGTTTTTGTTTTTGTTTTTTTCTATGTCTTTTTTTATTGGTTATTCAAAACATTACAAAACTCTTGACATATCATTTTTCATACATTCGATTCAAGTGGGTTATGAACTCCCATTTTTACCCCAAATACAGATTGCAGAATCACATCAATTACACATCCACATTTTTACATAATGCCATATTAGTAACTGTTGTATTCTGCTACCTTTCCTATCCTCTACTATCCCCCCTCCCCTCCCCTCCCATCTTCTCTCTCTACCCAATCTGTTGTAATTTAATTCTTTCTCTTGTATTTTTTCCCTTCCCCCTCAAATTCTCTTATATGTAATTTTGTATATCAATGAGGGTCTCCTTCCATTTCCATGCAATTTCACTTTTCTCTCCCTTTCCCTCCCACCTCATGTCTCTGTTTAAAGTTGATCTTTTCCTCCTGCACTTCCTCCCTTCTCTGTTCTTAGTTGTTCTCATTATATCAAAGAAGACATTTGGCATTTGTTTTTTAGGGATTGGCTAGCTTCACTTAGCATAATCTTCTCTAATGCCATCCATTTCCCTGCAAATTCCATGATTTTGTCATTTTTTAGTGCAGAATAATACTCCATTGTGTATAAATGCCACATTTTTTTATCCATTCATCTATTGAAGGGCATCTGGGTTGGTTCCACAGTCTAGTTATTGTGAATTGTGCTACTATGAACATCGTTGTGGCAGTATCCCTGTAGTACGCTCTTTTAAGGTCTTCAGGGAATAGTCCGAGAAGGGCAATAGCTGGGTCAAATGGTGGTTCCATTCCCAGCTTTCCTAGGAATCTCCATACTGCTTTCCAAATTTACCGCACCAATTTGCAGTCCCACCAGAAATGTACAAGAGTACCCTTTTCCCCACATCCTCTCCAGCACTTGTTGTTGTTTGCCTTCATAATGGCTGCCAATCTTACTGGAGTGAGATGGTATCTTAGGGTGGTTTTGATTTGCATTTCTCTGACTGCTAGAGATGATGAGCATTTTTTCATGTACTTGTTGATTGATTGTATGTCCTCCTCTGAGAAGCGTCTGTTCAGGTCTTTGGCCCATTTGTTGATTGGGTTATTTGTTATCTTATTGTCTAATTTTTTGAGTTCTTTGTATACTCTGGATATTAGGGCTCTATCTGAAGTGTGAGGAGTAAAAATTTGTTCCCAGGATGTAGGCTCCCTATTTATCTCTCTTATTGTTTCTCTTGCTGAGAAAAAACTTTTTAGTTTGAGTAAGTCCCATTTGTTGATTCTAGTTATTAACTCTTGTGCTATGGGTGTCCTATTAAGGAATTTGGAGCCCGATCCCACAATATGTAGATCGGAGCCAACTTTTTCTTCTATCAGACGCAGAGTCTCTGATTTGATATCAAGCTCCTTGATCCATTTTGAGTTAACTTTTGTGCATGGCGAGAGAAAGGGATTCAGTTTCATTTTGTTGCATATGGATTTCCAGTTTTCCCAGCACCATTTGTTGAAGATGCTATCCTTCCTCCATTGCATGCTTTTAGCCCCTTTATCAAATATAAGAAAGTTGTAATTTTGTGGATTGGTCTCTGTGTCCTCTATTCTGTTCCATTGGTCCACCCGCCTGTTTTGGTACCAGTACCATGCTGTTTTTGTTACTATTGCTCTGTAGTACAGTTTGAAATCTGGTATCGCTATACCTCCAGATTCACACTTCCTGCTTAGAATTGCTTTTGCTATTCTGGGTCTTTTGTTTTTCAATATGAATTTCATGATTGCTTTATCTATTTCTACAAGAAATGCCGTTGGGATTTTGATTGGCATTGCATTAAACCTATAGAGAACTTTGGGTAATATCACCATTTTAATGATGTTAGTTTTTCCTATCCATGAACAGTGTATATTTTTCCATCTTCTAAGATCTTCTTCTATTTCTCTCTTTAGGGTTCTGTAGTTTTCAGTGTATAAATCTTTCACCTCTTTTGTTAGGTTGATTCTCAAGTATTTTATTTTTTTTGAGGATATTGTGAATGGGGTGGTTGTCCTCATTTCCATTTCAGAAGATTTGTCGCTGATATACAGGAATGCCTTTGATTTATGCGTGTTGATTTTATATCCTGCCACTTTGCTAAATTCACTTATTAGCTGTAGTAGTTTCTTTGTATATCCTTTGGGTCTGTTTGATATATTATCATATCATCTGCATATAGTGATAATTTAAGTTCTTCTTTTCCTATTTTTATGCCTTTAATTTCTTTTGTCTGTCTAATTGCTCTGGCTAGTATTTCGAGGACTAAATTCAATAGAAGTGGTGAGAGAGGGCATCCTTGTCTTGTTCCAGATTTTAGAGGGAATGCCTTCAGTTTTTCTCCATTCAGAATGATGCTAGCCTGAGGCTTAGCATATATAGCTTTTACAATGTTGAGGTAAGTTCCTGTTATCTCTAATTTTTCTAGTGTTTTGAACATAAAGGGATGCTGAACTTTGTCAAATGCTTTTTCTGCATCTATCGAGATGATCATGTGGTTCTTATGGTTAAGACTATTGATGTGGTGAATAACATTTATTGATTTCCGTATATTGAACCAGCCTTGCATCCCGGGGTTGAATCCTACGTGATCATGGTCCACAATTTTTTTGATATGCTTTTGTATTCGATTCGCCAGGATTTTATTGAGGATTTTTGCATCTAAGTTAATTAGAGATAGTGGTCTGTAGTTTTCTTTCTTTGAAGTGTCTTTGTCTGGTTTAGGAATCAGGGTGATGTTGGCCTCATAGAATGAATTTGGAAGAGCTCCTTCTTTTGCTATTTCTTGAAATAACTTGAAAAGTTGTTAGAGTCTGTAAACAAGTCAGGATGGCGCCTGGCATTTTGCCAGAGAAATGTTAGAGTCTGTAAACAAGTCTGGATGGCGCCTGGCAAAATGCCAGAGGGAGTGGTTTATGAAGTAATGCCAGCGAGCCATTAAGTGTGGAGATTCCTTATTGGTTGACTGATGTATCTAGTTTATGCTAAATAAGATAAGCTGTGTGGAATGTATAAATACCTCTGTTGTCCTACAATAAACAGCTTCCACTCCTGCTGTATCAATGTACACAAGTTGCTCGTCACCCCCCCGTTATTTTGCTGCACCCAGACTGCGGCAAAAAGTATTGGTATTAATTCTTCTTTGAAGGCTTTGTAAAACTCTGCTGATATCCATCCGGTCCAGGGCTTTTCTTGGTTGGTAGTCTTTTGATGGCTTCTTCAATTTCCTCCTTTGTTATTGGTCTGTTTAAATTGTGTGTATCTTCCTGACTCAATCTGGGCAAATCATATGACTTAAGAAATTTATTGATATCTTCGCTATCTTCTATTTTATTGGAATATAGGGTTTCAAAATAATTTCTAATTATCTTCTGTATTTCTGTAGTGTCCCGTTGTGATATTGCCCTTTTCATCCCGTATGTTAGTAATTTGAGCTCTCTCTCTTCTTCTCTTCGATAGCATGGCTAAGGGTCTGTTGATCTTATTTATTTTTTCAAAGAACCAACTTTTTATTTTATCAATTTTTTCAATGTTTTTTTTTTTTTTAATTCGTTGATTTCCGCTCTGATTTTAATTATTTCTTGCCTTCTACTACATTTGCTGTTGTTTTGCTCTTCCTTTTCTAGGGTTTTGAGATGAAGTGTGAGTTCATTTATTTGTTGGTTTTTCCTTTTTTTGAGGAATGAACTCCAGGAAATGAATTTCCCTCTTACAACTGCTTTCATTGTGTCCCATAGATTCCGATATGTTGTGTCTGTATTTTCATTCATCTCCAAGAATTTTTTGATTCCCTCCTTTATGTCTTCTGTAACCCATTGATCATTCAGTAACATATTGTTCATTTTCCAGGTGATGCAGGATTTTTCCTTCCTTCTTTTATCATTGATTTCCAGTTTCATTCCATTATGATCAGATAAGTTGCATGGTATTATCTCCACACCTTTATATTTACTAATAGTTGTCCTATGCATAATATATGGCCTGTCTTTGAGAAGGATCCATGTGCTGCTGAGAAGAACGTGTATCCACTTGATGATGGTTGATATATTCTATATATGTCGGTTAAGTCTAGGTTATTGATTGTGTTATTGAGTTCTATAGTTTCTTTATTCAGCTTTTGTCTGGAGGATCTGTCCAATGGAGAGAGCGGTGTGTTGAAGTCACCCATAATTATTGTGTTGTGGTCTATTTGACTCTTGAACTTGAGGAGAGTTTGTTTTATGAACATTGCAGCACCATTGTTTGGTGCTTATATATTGATAATTGTTATGTCTTGTTGGTGGATGGTTCCTTTTAACAGTATATAGTGTCCTTCTTTATCCCTTTTGATTAATTTAGGTTTGAAGTTGATTTTATTCGATATGAGTATGGCCACTCCTGCTTGCTTCCGAGGACCATGTGAGTGGTATGATTTTTCCAAACCTTTCACCTTCAGTCTGTGTATGTCTTTTCCTATCATATGGGTCTCCTGAAGGCAGCATATTGTTGGATTTGTTTTTTTAATCCAGGTTATTAGCCTATGTCTCTTAATTGGTGAATTTAAGCCATTAATATTTAAGGTTACTATTGAAATATGGTTAGTACTACCCGTCATGCTTGTTTATTTATTTATTTTAATATGGCTAGTTTTTCCTTTTTGGTTATTTTTTTTCCTTCCCTTTACTGAGTTACCTCCCACTGTTAGTTTTGGGTGCTGTTTTTCAATTCCTCTTCTTGTAGTGTTTTGCTCAAGATGCCTTGCAGTGCTGGTTTTCTGGCTGTGAATTCTTTTAACTTTTGTTTATCATGAAATATTTTAATTTCATTGTCAAATCTGAAGCTTAATTTTGCTGGATACAGTATTCTTGGTTGGAATCCATTATTTTTTAGCGTTTGAAATACGTTGTTCCAGGATCTCCTCGCTTTCAAGGTCTGTGATGAAAAATCAGCCGTTAACCTAATTGGTTTACCCCTGAATGTAATCTGCCTCCTTTCTCTCGTAGCTTTTAATATTCTCTCCTTGTTCTGTATGTTGGATATCTTCATAATTATGTGTCTTGGAGTTGGTCTATTACGGTTTTGAATGTTTGGGGTCCTGTAGGCTTCCAGGATTTGGCAATCCATTCCATCTTTCATATCTGGGAAGTTTTCTAGGATTATTTCATTCAATAGATTGTTCATTCCTTTGGTTTGAACCTCTATGCCTTCTTCTATCCCAATGACTCTCAGGTTTGTTTTTTTATGACATCCCATATCTCTTGGATAGATTGCTTGTGTCTTTTAAGCATCCTTTCTGTGTTGACTATATTCTTTTCAAGTTGATAAACTTTGTCTTCATTATCTGATGTTCTGGCTTCTACTTGATCTAGTCTATTTGTAATATTTTCGTTTGAGTTTTTAATTTGGTTTATGGTTTCCTGCATTTTTAGGATTACTGTTTGATTTTTTTTTTAAATCTCTATTTCCTGGTAGAGCTTGTTCTTTGCCATTTGAATTTGCTTATTTAATTCGTTTTCAAAATATACTTTCATTGTTTGAACTTGCTGTCTAAAGTCTTCTCTAAGATTCCGTTCCATCTGAGTTAGGTATGCCTTGAGTTCTTTCTCTGTCCATTTTTCTGATGCCTCTAGGTTCTCCTGTGTATTTAAGTTGTCCTACATTGTTTGTACTCCTTTTTTCCCTTGTTTTTTCATGGTGCTCAAGTTACTTTCCAACTCTGTTTGACTGCTGTGTTTCTGTTTTCTCCTTTAAATTTGTTTTGGTTTTTATAGTTCCCCTATGTCTCATTTGTGTTAGGAGACAATGTTTAGAGATGTTGGATTTAATTGTGATTTAAGGTAAATTCATTAGTTTCATTAAAGGAAGGCCTTCAGATTTTGATGGCATATAGAGAACTGAGGTTTGGACTTAGGATTTTATATTAAGGTCGGGCGATTTGATGGTATGGAGGTTAGTATATGTTAGCTTCTTTGGGGGGTTGCTCAAATGCAGGCGGATATTAACAAGAGAATAGTCAGGAGTACTTGGGGGTAGTTAAGGGCTTAGGCGGACTATAGACCTATTCGTAGTATTCATCTATTTGCATTTAGTAAGTTATATGTAATCTGGGTGTTCATGCTTAAGAGGAAAGATGGGGAAAAGGTAAGGATGCAAACCAAGAAAGAGAGAGGGAGAGAAGAAAGAAAGAGAAAAGAATAGAAAAGAAATGAAATGATAAAAACATAATAATAATAAAATGCAGTAAAATAAATTTACAATTTAAAAAAATTACAATTGAAGAAAAAAATAATTAACAAACATACAAAAAAATTTAAAATTAAAAAATTAAAGAATTAAAAAAATGAGAAAAGAGAAAAAAAAAAAGGGCACTGTTAGGTTTCTATTTTCTTTGCTTCCAGTAGGTGGTGCTGTGCCTTCCAGGCCAAGATTTTGCCCTCTGGCTGTAGGATACAGTCCATGTGAGGCCGCTCCCTCCTCTCCCTGCTGGTGTCTCTCAAAATCCTGTTAGCTTAGGTTTATTCCTGGCCTCTCGTCCCCTGGCTTCTCCTGCTAGCCAGGCCTTCCCCAGTGTGATGCCTCTCGGCAGTTCAAACTGTACTCTGGGCCTGCAGTTTGCTGGGTGTGGAGGGTGGCTATTGGGAATGGGCACCCTATTGTTTTGATTTTTTCCGCTTGCCCCTCCCCCAGAGCTGGCAAGACAGGTTTCGTTTTAGCCTCTGATGGGAGGGGGAGTTGGAGGTCAGGTGTCTTTACCTTTCCCCATGTCTCTATGCAGGCTCATTCTGATAATCCCTCCCCCGGAAAGCCTGGGAGAGATTTTATGCGAATTCCCCGCTGCATGGCAGATGGGCTGAGTAACACACACCAGTTTTATTGTTGCAATCTGTTGGAAACCGGCGATGGTGACATCAGCTCTCCAAGATGGTGGCAGCTGGCTTCCTTGGTGGACTTTCCATTGTGGGGGATAGAACTGAACCGCTTCCTTCCCCGTCTCAAACCCCAAACTCAGCCTGGAGCTCAGTGAGGGCACAACCGGCACGACTCCACAGAATCTGCAGCGCCGTTTCTCTCTGCTTGCTGGTTGCTTCTCGGCAGCGTCCCACCATCTGTAGCCGCGGGGCGGGCCACGGGGCGGGCCGCAGATCAGTCAGCCTGGATCTCCGGTCGCACAGTTGGCTCGCGTTTGATACTCAGTAACCACCGGTCCTCAGTGATGGAAATCCTTCCTCTAGGTTTCGGTGCACCCCAATTTTGCTGGAAATTCCTAACAAGATAGCTTTTGGTCGTTCTAACTCATTATTCACCTGCGCAGTGACGCAGTACACGGGGTGTGATGCACTCTATTCGCGGCCATCTTCCCTCTCCTTGTTTTTGATTTTGTTTTAGGCTATTGTGAATGGGATAGTTTTCATGATTCCTCTTTCAGCTGATTCATCATTGGTATATCAAAACACAATTGATGTATGGATGTTAATTTTATATCATGCCAATTTGGTGAATTTATGTTTGGGTTCTAGAAGTTTTCTGAATCTTCTAAATATGGAATCAAGTCATTGGCAAATAAATATAGTTTGAGGTTTTCTTTTCCTATTTGTATCCTTTGCTTGCTTTCTTTGTCTAATTGCTGTGGCTAGAATTTTAAGGACTATTTTGAATATGAGTGACAAAGGAGGGCATCCCTGTTTTGTTCTAATATTGAGAGGCAATACTTTCAGTTTTTCTCCATTTAGCATGTTGGCCTTGGTTTTAGCATATATAGCTTTTATAATGTCGAGGTATCTTCCTACTATTCTTAGTTTTTTCTAGTGTTTTGAACATGAATGGATACTATATTTTGTCAAATAATTTTTCTGCATATATTGAGGTAAGCATGTAATTTAAGTCTATTGATGTGATGAATTATGTTTATTAATTCCCAATCTTACATCCCTGGGATGAAGTCTACTTGATTATGATACACTGTATTTTTCATATGCTATTGTATTCAATTTGCCAATATTCTGTTAAAAATTTTTGCATCTATGTTCATCAGAGATATTGGTCTAAAAATTTCTTTCTTTGGTGTGTCTTTGGTTGGTATCAGGGTGATACTAGCTTCATAAAATGAGTTTGGAAGGGTTTTCTCCTTTTCTATTTAATGGAATAATTTGAGGAAGATTGGTGTTAGTTCTTCTTTGAAGGTCTTATAGAACTCAAGTGAGACTCCATCTGGTCTTGGACTTTTCTTTCTTGTAGGCTTTTTATTGTCCTCAATTTCATTGCTTGAAATTGATCTGTTTAAATTTTCAACGTGCTCCTGTTCCAACGTGGGTATGTCATATATCTCCAGAAAATTGTCAATGTCTTCAGGATTTTTTATTTTATCGGAGTTTAAATTTTCAAAATAGTTTCCAATTATCATCTGTATTTTAGTAGTTCCCAAGGTGATATTTCATTTTTCATCATGAATTTTAGTAATTTGAGTTTTTTCTCTTTTCTTTCGGCTAGCTTGGCTAAGGGTTAATCAAATTCATTTAAATTTTCCAACAACCAACTTTTTTGTTTTATTTATGTTTTGGATTTTTTTGTTTCAATTTTATTGATTATTATTTATTGATTATTATTATTTATCATATTTTACTGCTTTTGGGCATTGCTTTGTTTTTCTTTTTCTATAGCATGGAGACACAATGCTAGGTTATTTATTTGGTGATTTTCTATTCTTTTAATGAATGAGCTCAATGCAATGAACATTCCTCTGAAAACCATCTTCACAAAGTCCCAGAGATTTTGATATGTTGTGTTGCAATTATAATTTACATCTAAGTATTTTTTTATTTCATCCCTTATTTTTTCTGCTCTGTATTTGTCATTCAGTAGTGTACTATTTAATCTATAGGTGTTAGATTATATTTTTCATATTATTGATTTCTAATTTCATTACATTATGATTTGATAGATTATAATGTTTGTTTAGTTTTTGTTTGGAAAATCTATCCAGTGGTAAGAGAGGCCAGTTAAAGTCACCAAATATTATTGTGTTGTGTTCAATTTTATTCTTGAAATTGAGAAGGGTTTGTTATATGCAGATACTTCATTGTTTGAGGCAAAATATTTATTATTGTTATGTCTTGTTCATATATAATTCCCTGAAGCATTATGAAATGAACTTTTTGGTCCCTTCTGATTAACTTTGCCTTGCTGTCTACTTTATCTGATGTAAAGATAGAAACCCCTGCTTGTTTACATGATCCATGTGAATGATATGTTTTTGTTTTTGTTTTTCCCCCACCCTTTTACCTTTAATCTGTAGATATCATTGTATAGAAGGTGAGTCTCTTGGAGACAGTGTATTGTTGGGTCTTTCTTTTTAATCCAATCTGCCAGTCTAAGTCTTTTGATTGATGAGTTTAGGCTATTTACATTCAGTATTATTATTTAGAAATAATTCTTTTATTCTTGATATTTTATTTCAGGTTTTTAATTTAATTAGTTTCTCCTTTGATTAACTATTCTTTTAATGTATTGATTGTTCTTTTGCTGGTTTTCAATTTATTTTCATTTCTTCCTCATGAAATATATTGAGTATGTTTTTAGTACAGGCTTTCTAATTGTGATTTCTTTTAACTTTTGTGTATCATGGAAGGTTTTTAGTTCATCATCAATTCTGAGGCTTAATTTTTCTGGGTATTGTATTCTTGGCTGGTATCCACTTTCTTTCAGATCTTGAAATATATATTACTCCAAGACCTCCTAGCTTTGAGAATCTGGGTTGAGAAATAAGCTGAGATCTGGATTAGTTTTCCTCTAAGTGTTATCTATTGCTTTTCTCCGGTAGCCTTTAAAATTCTATCCTTATTCTGTATATTAGGCATTTTCATAATAATGTGCCCTGGTGTGGATCTGTTGTAAATTTGTATATTTTGGGTCCTATAATCCTCCTGTATTTGATTTTCCATTTCATTCTTAAGGTTCAGGAAATTTTTTGATATTATTTTTTGAAAATATTGTGCATTCTTTTGATTTGTTTCTCTAATCCTTCATCTATTCTGATAAATCTTATATTTGTTCTTTTCATGTTATCCCATATTCTTGAGAAGTTCATGTTCACGTAACATCTTTTCTCCATGGTCAACTTTATTTCCAAGATTGCGTATTTTGTTTGCTTTGCCTGAAACTGTTTTCCAAGTGGTCTAGTCTGCCAGCGATACTTTCCATTGAATTTTTAACTTGGTTTATGGATGTTTACATTTTGAAGATTTCTACTTACTTTTTATCAGAATCTCTATCTCTTTATTGAAGTGATCTTTCACTTCCTGTATTATCTCTCATTTCAGTTTTTGCACTATCCTTTACCTTTCAGATCTGTTTAACTATGAACATTCTAAACTCCTTCTCTGACATTTCTTCCTCTGTGGTGGTGCTGGACCCTGTTATTAAAGTATTTTGATTGTTTATCATGATTTGTTATCTGGCTTGTTCATGTTGCTTGTGTGTCTACCCATCAACAGTATGGATCTGAGGCCATTTTTTTTTTTTTAAACTCTGTGGACTTACAGTGCCCCTGAAGGTTTCCAATCCCTCACTTTTTAGGAGGAAACAAATAATAACAACAACCTAAGCAAAAAATATACAGCATTAAACCAAACAGCCCTGGCCATGACACATACAATTTAAATTTTCACAATAATCCAAAATGCTGTGCTCAATTATTTCCCATAGTTAAAATAGTATGTTTATAAAAGGATTTACAATTTCAAATCATGAACAGGGAGATAACAGAAGTGATGTTGGATGTGATAATTATGAGGGAGGCAGAGAGAAAATAGAAATAAAAATTAAAATAAGATTGAAAAAAAGAACAATGGAAATTGGCTTTTCACAGCAGAAAAGAGAAAACTACCCAAGGGAAACAGGTGAGAGAAAAATATATAAAAAATAATATAAAAAGGAAAGAATACAAACAGTGTATTGTTGGGTCTGAAATATACTAATCAAATATTTTGTTCCTCAAAATACTAATCCATGAAAAAAAGTTACCTTCAAAAATTGCTAGAAATGAAATAAAAGTAATAAATATAAATATGTATAAGTGTTTGTGAATCTTTCAAGTAACAATTATACAGAGTAAAAAATAAGATTTTGATGAAAAGTTAAAGAATTAAAAGAATTGTTTTAGAAGATTCTTGGCTTCCCTTCTCAGCAGTGTTATTGGGGTAGGCTAGAGTGGATGTCTACTCCACCCCCGAGGTGGGGTTGCTAGAGTGTGAGAGGAAGTAAATGTTTCTGAATCAGAAAGTTCTTCTCCCTAAAGTTTCAATAGTAAAACACTCTGAATGAATTTGTGTTAGATGATACTGTTGAATTGCTTCTTTTTATTAGTAATGCTAGAGTTTACTGGTATTATTATATTTTAAAAGTATGCAATGGTAATTTCAATGAATATATAATGATTGAGGAAATATAGTTTTCCTTCTGTTTTCTGTTATTACTAATTATAGTTATGCGAGGTCTTATTTTCAATAGATCTGTTTTCTGTTTTCAATAAACCTCATTTTATAAAATTATTTTTTCTGTTTTTTTTTTTTACTATTTCTTACCCAGATCCTTATAATTTTATATGCACAAAACATATGATCTTTAATATATAATCATATATACCAAATCAGCAATCTGTATGTGAAGGCCCTCTTTATGGGGGTAGGAGTACCAGGGATTGAACTCAGGGGTACTCAACTACTAAGCCACATTCCCAGACTTACTTTGTATTTTATTTTGAGTCAGGATCTCACTGAGTTGCTAAGCACCTTGTCATTGCTGAGGCTGGCTTTGAACTCAGAATCTTCCTGACTCAGCCTCCCAAGCTGCTGGGATTACAGGCATGTGCCACAGCATTCAGTCATGAGGGCTTTCTAATCACTAGAAAATATATTATTAAGAAACAAAATTTCATAAAGGAAAAGTGTTTTCTCTATTTTCTCACTTCTAAATCTGGTTAACATTTTTAACCTTTTCATTTTTGATCCATTATGTGTAAAGCCTCTATATAAATTACTGAGATGTGTAAAATAAAATTTGGATATGATCATGGTTGAATTAAGGAAGTAGATTAAGGACCCATGACTTTTTTGAAGAACTAGTTAAAAGCAATAAAATTTCTCTTCAGAAAAATACACACAATTACCATCTAAACCTAAAAGTTTACCTATATTTTTAAACAGTTTCCCAGACTTTTTGAGATCAGTTCATGCATGCCTAGATAATGACGAAAATCTATTCTTATTTTGCCCAGAAGAGCTACAAAATACTTACATCTTGTACTGTGCTGCTTTGTAATTGTCTACACAGCCCACCCCCACCCCCACCCACAACTCAGGCTGGCAACAAATAGTTTAAGCAAGTGACACCAAAGATGTGTCCTGTGTGTGTCTACTTCAAATGATTCAATTAATATTGCAATAATTATTTATGAATACTCCCCAGATTTCATGGCACTATCACATAAAGCAATTTGTTTTAGTGTTCTCTTGTGTACATTTGGGCAGAGATTCATGAAGGACTTCAGTTAATCTAAACACAGAATTTTGTATCAACATATTATGCAAAAATATCAGTGTGCACACTTAGAAGTTCACCATAACTAAGTCATATAACAAATTTGAAATAATCTTGTAGATGATATTTCTAATTCTGCTTTAGAGACAAGGAAATATTTTAATTAAAAAGAGAAATTCAAGCTGAGCTCCTTTCATCTATCCTTGTAACTTTTTAAATATTGTCATCATTCTGCTCAATTTTGTCTAGTGATTGATAAAATTAAGTACCAGAATGTGAGTATGGTATGGGCATTATAAAGGATGGCACATTGGTATGTATCATTCTATTCATTTTAAAGACAATTTATTGCACAGTTTGAACCCAAACTGTTCACATTGCCTTTTCCCAAGTGTTCAGTTCAATGGAGAGAAAGCCAGTATTCAAATAATAAAATCCTAGATAGACACATAAAAACAAAGCATCATACTGGTAGAGAAAATCTAGCAAACAAGGTTAGTTCAGCCTGAATTTTGCATCAATGATGGTGAGTGCCAAAAAAACACAAATCAGATAGTATTGGGGGCTTTGGGAGGTAGGAATTTGTCTTGAATATTACTAGGGTAAAATGTTAGTAGAAGAGATCTTAGTTTGTTAAATACAAAAGAAGTTTAGATTACAAGAGAAGAAAGAGATTTAGCAGGGTGAAACACATGTATAATCCCAGCAATGCAGGAGGCTGAAGTAGGACTATCTCAAGTTTAAGGCTAACCTGAGTGACTAAGCGATACCATCTCTCAAAATTTAAACAAAAATAAAAATAGGACTAGGGATGTATCTCGATTTCAAAACACCTCTAGGTTCAATTCATAACACTGAAAATAAAACGTAAAAAAGAAAAATGCTTTAACCTAGAACCACTAGCATCTACACAAGGCTATAGGTTGCATTAAAAAAATTATATATCACTAGTCTTTTTGGAGTAAGTACCTCAAATATTCCAATATTTTTCAAGGGAGAGTAGAGGAATTTCATCAGTTGTGAGTGGATATGAGAACCAGAGATATAGTTGATTGTGCATTGCATAAGTATATAGAGCATTAAAGGATGATTGACACAAAGTTTTAACCTAATTCTTATGCTGTAGACTTTAGGTGTTCTGCAAAAGTTCACATGTGAGACAATGCAAGAAGTTTCACAGGTGAAATGATTATATCTTGAAAGGTATAACAATCTGTAGATTAATCTACTGATATAAATTAATGGGACAATAATAGACAGGTTAAAGAAAGTAGGTCACTGGGAGTTTGCCTTTGGATTTATATTTGGCCCTTGAAAGCAGAGCTGTCTCTGGTTTCCATGTCCTGAGCTGCTTTCCCGACACCATGATCTTCTGCCATGATGTTCTTCCTCACATCAGCCTCACTATGGAGTCAGTGAACCATGGACTGAACCTTGGAAATCATAAGCAAAAATACAATTTTTCTCCTCTATGTTGTTTTTGTCAGGTCTTTTTGGTCACAGTGATGCAAAAGTTGATTAAAACACTAATGTTATACGATTGGTTTATATATATATATATATATATATACATAAAAATAATATAATCATCATATATATTCAAAATAAACTTTTCCTCCTGTAAGTTGTCCTTGTGAGATATTTTGATCACAGCATCAAAAAGCAGACTAATGTAGAAATTGGAATAAGTAGTGAAGTTATTGCTGTTACTTTACCTGATCACGTGGCTGAAAAGCATTTTGAACTGTATTGCAAGATAAGTTTGAAGAAGTTTGAAAATGTAGGTTGGGAAAGCCTTAAAATGTTGCAAGCAGAGCTTAATGATCAATTCTTTTGGGGAACTCAGAAAACCAGAATACTAATAGGAATATGTATGTTAAAGACTTCTCATAAAATTTCAGATGAAAACTAGGAATATACTGGGAAAATGGAGTAGGGGCCATTTGTGCTACATTCCACAGAGAACTTACCTATGTTTTGTATAAATTCCTAAGACTTTCTGAAAATCTAAATTTAAAGATGATGGACTGAAAAATCTGAGAGAGAAAATTTCCAGGCAGCATAGCATTCATGTGATGCTGTGAGTATTGCTGGCTACTTTTCGCCAGTTTCACTGTGAGAATCAGAAGCAAAAACCAGAAAGGAAAGATTCAAAAATTTTTCAGTTTGACCAGAGAATATAACATACAATATTGAGGCCAACTATAGGATTCTGCAATTGAGAGGTCATGGCTTTCCACTAAAATTTCAAAGGAAGGACTGGAAGATCATCAGAGTGAACCAGGGTTGGAATCCTTGCAGGCAGCCCCTGAAAGGGTGATGTGTGGAGCTATGAGAATGTAACCAAAACAACCAGTGATTCCCAGTAATTAAGAGATGCCAGGAAGTGGACCATCTGACTGGAAGTCTATAGGAAGTGAGCAAAGCCAGGCCAAGAGAGAAATCATGTGGGCTGCAATTAGCAAGGCCATACGGGTAATATTGAAAAATCCCTTTGAACATCGTGTCTTGACACCATGTGCCCCAGAAGCTGGACATGAAGCTATAGGACATGTTTTCCCAGCAAGGTTTCTTATTTTATCCCACCCCTTCTTCTATGTCCCCATTCCTTCATTTTGGGACGACAATATTTACTCTATGCCGTTTCGTATTAAGTATATGTAACTTGCTTGAATTTTACAGGGCTCAACAGTAAATTGTTTGTCCTCAGTCTCAGAGAAGAGTTTGGATTTGGATATTTGGGTTATGATGGAACTTTTAAGATTATGGGGACTTGGGTATGGGCTAAATGCACTTTACATCAAGAAATGAACATGAGAATTTGGGGCCAGGAGTGGAATTAACATTATGGTTTGCATCTTTAATGTCCCTAAAAAGCCAATGTGTTAGACAACTTGGGAATATGCAGAGGTAAACAGATTAGATTATGAGAGCTATAATCTTATTGGTGGATGAATCTATTTGACAGATTAGTAACTCAAATGGACTAGTTTATGGTAACATTAAGCTGGTGGGCCATGGCTATAGGAAATGGATCATAGGAGATGTGGTCTTGTACTATATCTTATCCATGGCTCTTCTCCCCCACCTTTCTCTCTCTCCCCCTCCCTCCATCCCTCCCTCTCCCCCTCCCCCCTTTTTCTCTTCTGTCTGCCATGAGCTAAACATCTTTTCTTTACCATGGCCTTCTGCCATGATATTTTGTTACACCTCAGGCTGAAAGCTATGGAGTCAGCTAGACTAAATTTCTGAAATCGTGAGCCAAAACAAAATTTTCCTCCTCTAAGTTGTTCTTTTCACATATTCTAGTCACAGCAACTAAAATTCTGACAAGCACAACTACAAAGCAATAAATGGACTAGTTGAAAACCCAAACGGCAATACCACTATAAGACTTAGGTTCTATACTGAAATAGAGAGATTAATATGTTCATATGGAAATTGCAAAGCATTAAACATATAAATTTGGGAAAAAAACTATTTAAATTCAGAGACTCACACTTTAATTAAATTTCTACACTAGGTTATATAAAGGATTAAATAAAATTGCAAATGTGGCAGAAAAATATTTATTTTGTTTTATAGGAATGGTGAATCTTAGCACATAAATATATACATATGTAGAACATCTAAATGCATTACTTATCCTTTTTAAAGTGCACATGCCTATGGTGACCAAATAAAATAAAAGTTATAAAGTTGTCTTTATTAAGTGTATGTATACACATATACATACATATATCTTAGCAACTAATTCATTCAGCATGTATTTACTTTGTACATATCACTTACTTAGGCATTGTGCTGGGTGCAGGATAAAACATTTTTTTGTTAATTTGTTTTTGTTTTTGAACATACATAAAACACTAGTGTCAAATGAACTGAAATATAAGTATTGAGGTTGATATTAGATAAATGCAAAAAAAAATCAAAACTATGATCATGTTTCTGTGGCCACCCACAATATACAAATGGCTAGTAAACTTCCTCTCCTCTTATAAACAATAAGAAGCCTGTTTTAACATATTGGGAAAGTACCACAGGATTTTGGTCCTTAAAAGAAGGAAAATCAGTCCTATCTTTGTCCCCATTTGCTACCTGGAGGCAATTTCCATAACATGGAGTAGAGTGAAGGAAACCAAGCAGAGCACCATATTCTTGCAAAAATTCTTGCTGAAATGAAGAGTCAAATATCAAATTTTAGGTGCCAAGCATTTGGAGAAGATTTGGTCTTTAAGAAATTGTTAAGTAACTCGAGACATGTTCTAGTGAGAAGAAATTAAGAAGTCTGCATTGCTTTTCAAACCAAGTAGTATTCATGGAAGTATAAATAGGAGAAGTTTCAAGGGAGTGCTGGAAGCCTTCAATCTTTTCACATAGGATACATTTTGGAGTTAGAGTTGTTTAATTTTCCAGTTATTTTCCTCTGAAAATGTTTTAGTTTAATATCTTTCTCTGGAAACTTGGTATTTTGCAACAAAATAGTGATTTAGCTTGTTTAATTAGAATATGACACAGTAGTTTCACAGTAGTTTCAAGTTATATGTTTTTCTTATTTTAAAGGTTAAATATTCTCATATTCAATTGCAAAGTCTACCATGATTCAATCCAAATAGTAATTATCATTAAATCTTATTTTAATTGAAATCAGATAAGATAGCAAAGTTTAAAATAAAATTTATAAAGGATTGCATAATATTAATATCACACAGTTTGATACTAACCCAATCCAATCAACAAAGGACATACACAATAAACAGCAAAGAGTAAGTCCTGTTCTTCTTGAATCCCAGTATTGTAACAATGCAGTTATGAATGAATGATTTTATAGATAATGCATAATTCCTAAAAGTTTTAATTATAACCAAATACAAAGGTAAGTATTTTAAAGGGGGGAATAACATGAAGCCAATAATTCCAACTTGCTATAAAATCTAAATACAGTGCATAGTTGCAACTAGCACTCAGAACCCATTATCAGCACCACAGAAGCCACCTTTCTGACATTTTTCAATAAACAATAAATAACGAGTGACTCACATGTTTTTTCACTTATATAAAAAAAGATTTACACAGAACACATTCTTTTATGATATTTTAGTCACCATTTTGTCTGGATAATTCATTTATAAGTTTGCAAGTAGATACAGATCTTTCATTCTAAGTACTATAATATTTCAATCCATAAATATATCAATATTTATTTACTCATTTGACTTTAGATAGTCATTTGGGTCATTTCTAAGTTTGGTTTATAATAAGTCAATGAATAATAAACAGATGAATATCATGGTTAATGAAATTTAATGATGGGGACTGATTTTTAAATAAACTGGTCAGAAAGTCTTTTCTGGGGAGGTATTATTTGAAATGAACCTTTTATAATGTATCATTACGGTTACTACATAACAAATTATCCAAGAATGCTTCAACTTAAAATAACCAATTCTTGTGCACATGATTTCTATAGTTTGAAAATCCAGAAAGAAATAGTGGGAGGATTTGCTTGTGCTGCCATGTTTGAGACTTGGACTTGAAAGACCTGGAGATTGGGATGGCTGCAGAATTGCTTGGGAAATGTGAGAGTTTGAAGATTCAATCACACACATGTAACTAATACCTGGGCAGGCACAACTCCAAGACTTCTACTGCTGATGACAGCAACTAAAAATCCAAGAGTCTTGGCTTCCTCAACCAAGGTAGTTTTACAATAGTTGCATTTTTCACATAATATTTCAAGAAGCAATTATTCAGATCCCTGCCAAAAATATGGAAGCCAAATATAAAATGTGATCCAACCCCAGGTGCCAAATAGCATAATTTCTGTCACCCTCTATTGTTGAATCATACCCTTATTTCAAAGGGTTAAGATCCAGATCTATCTAAAAAGAAATGCCAAAAATATTAAGACCCATATTTTAAAACCTCTAAAAGTTAGCTGTAAGGAATGTGTTAGCTAATGGAGATAGAGAATACATTCAAAAGCCCAATTTGGGAACAAGGTTTGACTTTGTGAAAACGAGGGGGGAGGGAATCAGATTTCTGAAACATAGTGAGCAAGGAAGGCTAGCAGTTAGATATTACACGTGTTAGAATATTTTAGGCCATTGTGCAGACTTTAGAACATTGATTCTTATTTCAAGGTTCATGAAGTTATTAGAAAAAAATATAGGAGAGTGTCATGACTTGATTTACTTTTAATAATATCTTTTTTTTTTTTTTTTTTTTTTTTGCAGCCATAGGGGCAATGGTTTAGGGAGGCAAAAATCCAAAGAGCGTTTTAACTACTATAAGATAAAGTGAGTTGAAATGGTATTAGTCAGCATGGAGATGTGGAGAAGTGGATAGAAAAGTTTAATCTTTGTTTGGATAACTTATTTCTCACTCAACATTTAACTGTGGCTCATCAATTTTCATGAAACACATTCTGATCTTTTATCTATCAACATATTCCAAACGAGGCTAATTTAAGAATTCTTATGTTGACCTAGGAATTTGTACTTAACTGTAATTTATTTATGATATTAATTTAAAAATAATTATCTGCATTTATGTTTTCAAAATAAATCATAAGATTACTGAGGACAGAAATTTGGTTTTGCTTCTATTGGTATTCCTAAGATCCTTGAGTTAATACTTTAAAGTAATTGAAAATTTATTAATCTAAAATAATCAATACTCCTCTAAAATCCTTAAATATTTTATTAAAAACTATGATAGCAACAAATAATATTTAATGCATTAATTATTTACATATCCCAATTTCTTTGGAGATAAGTTTATATACCATTTATGTACTATTTCTTTATATACTAGCATAAGTACATCTTATCCTGTTTTCCATGAAAGGAATAATCAGGAAAGATACCTATTTCTTTTTGTACTTATTTCAAAAACTATTGTCAAAATATTTTGCAGAGTTGACTTATTCCTATGGAATTAGGGATCTTGTTATAGTTTGGATCTGAAGTGTCTCCTACAGACTTAAGGGTTAAAGGGTTTGATCCCCAACTGGTGGTGCTATTGGGAGGTAGTAAAAATGAGAAGGTAGAGCATAGTTTAAAGAAGTGGGTCACTGGAGATGTGCCTTTGAAGGATATCTTTTGTCCCTGGATCCTTCCTATTTCTGCTTCTCATCCACTGTGAGGTGAGTGCTTCTCTCTGTTACATCACCCACCATGATGTATTGCTTCACCTCTGACCCAGAAACAATAGACTGAGTAAACCATGGACTGAACCTCTGAAACCATGAACCAAAATAAATCTCTTTTTAAAATTGTTTTTCCCAGGTATTTTATGACAGAAATAGAAAACTGACTAAAAAAATATGTAACACTGTGATTTCAGAGGAAATGGTTGCTTAATGTGATCAATATCAATGTAAATAGGAAACAACCTTTACAAGGAATGAACACTTGGGAGTACTGATATTGTGCTGTTTTCAAGAAAATGCTGATGTTAATTAAAATTATATTTCTGCAAGATGAAATTTTAATAATAATTTTAATAATCACTTGAAGTTTATAAGAAAATAAAGTCAGACAAAAATGACATTTTATCATGACATTGTGATACCAAACATATGTAATTAACTGAAATGACTGAAAATAACTTTAACAAATATCCAAAAAGAAATAAAAATAAGAAGTATGCTGTTTTGGAAGGTGAAAAAAAAAAAACAATGTTATTACGCAAACCTCAGATTGTGCAATATTTTCTTTCAGTCTATTTAGTGTTAGTATTGCCTGTAGAAAAAATTATGGATCAATGAAACTTGCAAAGCCCCCAAACCTATAGTTCACCAGAAAATACTGAAATAGTTTTCTAAGGCATTCCTGTCATCATGAAAGTATAAAATTAAAAACTAAATAAAATTTGGGATTGAACAAGTGGTCATTTTAGAGTAAGTTGATGATGATGAAAAGTCAATTATTTGTATTTCATTCATTTATTTATTCTCTCAGACAATATTTATTGAGAATCTTCCATGTGCTGTGCACTAGGCTATAAAAATTATTAGGAAGATATGCATCCTTGTGGCTTAAAATCATGTGTTGCATACATAGTAGTGAAAGAATGCTAAAATATATTTCCACGTCTTTGACATTTTTCCCTTCTGATCATTACTCAAAAGCTTAATATCATCTCTACCCAATGAATCCAGGCCAAATGCTAGCACTAGATAGGAAAGATTTTCTTATGAGACACTAAGTCAAGATGAACTTATATTTGACTTCACCTTTATTTACTAATTATCAATACTCTTAGCAACAGTACAGAATAAATGATTTCAGATCAGAGATTCTGCTACCTACTGTGATATTCCCCTGCTTCTAATTAATGTACCTATGGTAGACTTAGTGCACAGTACACCATCAATAACTTGAATTAGAACTACTGGGTTTTCATTAGTAATTCTCACTAAACCTCTTATCTCTAATTTGGATTTTATCTACATTTAGTAGAATTTCCTGAATAAATTACATTGTATTTATAATCCATTTTCTACAAAGATGGTTCTTCCAAGGGCTTTTTCACCAGTAGGAAGGAAATGACAATAAAACAAAAACAAACCTAGTCTAGAGATATTCAAAGTAATGTAGAGGAATATTCCAGATAGCAACCAGTTTGACATTAACTAGTTTGGGATGGTGAACTAAGTGACCACTTCCAATATGCCAATTATTCACTTTTAAGGTTTTTCAACATGTTGCAATGTATATTTATTGTAGATTATATCAAGCATTTATTCTGAGGTCAAGAGGGAAGGACATAAAGATTAATAAGGCATAGAGCTGTGTTTTTGGAGTATAAAAAATAAACAGAAGCAGAAGTAAATAAGCATAATTTACATTGTAAACCAATATTCAATATGTATACAAATCTATTTGGAATTACATAGAAAAACATTAAAGGCATTCCAAGGGGCACTATAGAAATAGTGGCAATTGGGCTAAAGAACAATATATTGGAAGAATAAAGGACATCTCAGGAACACCGAAAATACAAAAGCATAAAAAAATAAAACCTAATGAAAGATATATTTTATAGGTGCTAATGGTGGTTAAACTTTTTTGAGAAAAGAAAAAGGCACTGAACATAAAATTCTAGATAGCACTTACTAATTTAAGATTAGGAAAGCAAGAGAAGTTAAAGTCATTTGAGAATAAGAGGTCAGATATAAGAAAGGTGAAATAGTAGTTAATAAGAGTAAGAGAAAAACAAGAATATATAATAGGCAAAAAGTTTACACTTGTATTTTAATTACTAATTTCCTATGCTTATAGACTTTGTAGCTTTCATCTTCAATGCAAAACACTGAGTTTCACGTCTGTTCCCAGTTTGTGCTCATTAGTAGATAATCCTTGCTCCACATATTCTAACAAAGGAAGAAAATGTGGATGTGTAACCGATGTGATTCTGCAACTTTGGGGTAAAAAATGGGAGTTCATAACCCACTTGAATCAAATGTATGAAAGATGATATGTCATGAGCTTTGTAATGTTTTGAACAACCAATAAAAAAAAATTAAAAAAAAGAATAACAACATAAAAAAGAACAATTTCCTTGCTGTTGCTGCTGCTGCTGCTTATTATTATTATTATTATTATTATTATTATTATTATTATTTATCTGAGTTCTCTATTTTTAAGCAATTATCAACTTTTCTATTATGCTAAGTTGCTCTCTTGGTAACCACCAACTACACTGGTGAGCATTAATTTAAGGCAGTATTCTCCAAGAATGGTCCCCATAACACCAATGACACCAACACCTAGGAAATTTTTAAAATGAAAATTCAAGCATACCAATCCATATTTACTGAATCAGAACTCTGCCAGTAAATTCCAATAATTCAGTGTTTAATAAACATTGAAGGATTCTGAAATTTTAGATAAGAGAAGAAAGTCATGTACCCCTCTAGAAATTCTAAGTATACCATTTAACCAAAAAGAATGCAAATAGGTAAAAAAAAAAAAATAGCTTATACCAGGTCAGTGGATGTACTTGGACTGGGTAGAAAACTGCAGATTTAGGTACTTTTCACAAGTAGACTTGAATTCATATCCCAACTTGGCCAATATAATTCTGTTACCCTTGAGATTTTCTAGGATTTTCTTCACATTTTTCTTGAGATGTTCTAGCTTTCAATGATTTTGAAATAATTCAGATAATAAATGTAGAATGCCTGTCACCTAATGACCATTCAACAGATGCCATTTTTTCCTCATCAGTATCATTTGTAGTGAGCTGTATTTTAATATTATGCATTTTGCTTATTTTTTAAGACTGTAAAAGAAACAACCCAATGGAGACTTTTGTAGCATCTATTTTATAAAACTGTCACTGATGACATTGTCCAGTATGTCATTCAATGTCCCCTGAATAAATTTTTATATAAGAAATATTTTTAAACATTTAGGTCTGAAAGAAATAGCAAGCAAACAAAAATCTTTTTTCTAGAATATATAATATGATGATTCTTCGAAATAGAATTTATAGTATGTAAAAGATTGTGCATGACATATAAGGAAATTATATTAAATTCAATACAAAAATAAATATTAGATGGTGCACCTGTGTATAATTTCCAATTCAGAATATCCTTTGCGTATATATATATATATATATATATATATATATATATATACATATACATATATACACACACACACACACACATGTATGTGTATTTAGGTGTGTATTCTTGTATATATATCAGTCATTTTATCAATAATTAGTTATTTGTTATTAGCAATGCTACAAATTTTCATTGACAAGACAAATTTTTGTCAAATACCATCATTTTTCAAGATCTTAAAAAGAGATAAAAATGTAAAAAGATGAATAGATATATTAACCATAACTTTCTATCATGAGGGAAAAAATTAAAATAATATAATCCAGTTCATTTAATAAGAAGAGACTAGACCTAAAAAGCTTGCTCCCTAGATTGATGTCAATGATTTACTGCTAAAAACCAGCCTGGAGATTAAACTTCCTGGAACCACTTTATCTCACTCAAGTACTCTTCTTTTATAGAATCACATCTAAAAGAGGAATCCCACCATTTTATCCACTGTTCATAATAAGCGAAATTTTCAAAAAAGGCAAACTGTCAGTCTTCTAAAGTCACTAGTTTCAGTAAAATAAACCAAGAGGGTGACATACAGCTAGTTGAAACCCTGCAAATACCCCCATTGCTTCCTCAGCCTTTGAGTTGTGTTTCAAGGGATGAGGGGCCTCATCTCCAACTGGGCAGGCCCTTTGTATTATAACAGACCATGGTGTCATGTATACTTCCTCCCACCCTTTAAGCTTGCTTACATGATTTTTAGAATGTCTCTTCCATTAAGTGTGTAGTTTTCCATAAAGCTGTACAATATCTTTATATTAAACTACCTTTCCATTAATATTTGTGACAATTTTTCTCTGGAAGAAGTTGAAGCCTTCCATGATCTAAGTTCATTTCATTTCAAAAAACAAGCCTTCTCTCTTATTCCCTTGAATCAGTTTCCATTAAATTCTGTTTATGATGCTAATGCTGTGTTGTTTCAATACAGAAAATCAGACCAACATAAACAGTCTTGACCTACACTAATTCAAAATACATTTTACTCAGAAGTAAAATCCAAGTTTTTTCTAGTTGCAGGTTCATGTCCTTTCCCTTCTGTCACACTAAATCTAAAAAAAAAAAAAAAAATGGTTTCAGTTAAAAATTCCAAAAATAATGACAGTTGTCTGGTGGTGTTTAGCAGATACATGCACATATATAAGTGACTCCACATTTACCATTTAATTTTTGAGACTTTTTTTTAAACCAGAGAATTGAATCACTAAATAATGATGAAGCCAGAATTAAAAGAGGCAGTTGGTTTAGATAGGTAAATCGAGTCAGATCAGATCAAGGAGGCCCATTTGAGTGAGTCCAGGATGTTGGAGAAGGATTAAAATGCTGATGCCTTCAGAGCCTTTCCTTCACTCTTATCAAGATAACCTGCCTCTGCTCCAACATGTTGCTAAGGTAACCTATCCCAGGAATTGTCCCTCTCCACAGGGAGTTGTTAATTATGTCCCCTTCCTACCCAGATCACTCCACCTTGGCCCTTCCAACCCATCTGATGCTTCTCACCTTTTTGCCATCCCATAGAGCATCTCCTGGGACTAGTCAGTTTGCAGGAAAGAGAGAGATAAGAGAAAGAGAGCAGGAGAACAAAGGAAGCCTAGGACATATAAAAAGGGCGAATACCCTCAGTTCTTGGGATACCAGGATACCAGCTATGGCCCCTTTCTCCTTTCCAGGAAAAGTCTATGTTACCCCTTTATAAATAAGCCCTGTTTTAAATGCTTGCCTTGGTGTGCTTCTCTAATGTTGTACTACAACATGTGAAGGAATAGAACTTGTCACCGATAACTGGCGGTACCAATGCTCTGGGTCACTTACAAGAAGAAGATGCCTGTTTTCTTTAAAACTTGCTTCTCTATGAATTCTCCACAGCCTTTTATATAGCATGTATATTTTATCAGCATGTATTAATATTAATTTATTCTATATAACAATGAGTATATACCATCAGCCTGGAGGTCAATAAATGAAAAAGTCAGCTGTACTCATTCTTTCATAATTTATGAATGCTTATTGGAAACCTATTATTATATAATAGGACTCTTGCTAGACCCATGAATACAAACTTAAAAGAATGGTGCTTTCTGAATCATAGACTTCATAATAAATGAGACAATTTAAAAATAAGAATATATTTATAAATATGTAGAATGTCACTTTTTAAACTGTTGTCTGCTTAGGAAAAAAATGGCTTTACAAACTAATTGAGGCAAAAGATGCAATGCTACTGGGTAAGTGAGGATCTAAGGCAAAGCAAAAACAAGCAGATTGCAGAACTGCTAGATTTGAGAAAATCTGTATGAGAGAAATAATTTTTAAGGAAGGGATAACAATAAGTATGTGAAGAGAAGTGAAATATTAAAAGTGAGAACACTAAGTTGAGGGAAGAGCTCCTGGGAATTCACACAAGATGAAATGACAGAAAAGCAGAATAGGAATTTCTTGTGTACAATTTGAAATTATTTTTCTTTTCAGAGTGGAAATTCACAGCCCTTCTGAAAAATATACTATGGTGAGTGGGCATTTGTAGGATTTTCCTGATATTTTCCTGTTTTTGTATTAGTTTGATTCTTTGGTGTGGGTAACAATTGGTAATTATTAACTTGGAACAATAGGTCAGAGCTGACCAGAGAATTTAAACTCTTCTGGAAATCCTGAAAAGTATTTTAAATTTCCAGAGAGAGAGAATAACTGAAGCAGTGAAAATTCTTTCTCAATCTAAGAGACAAAGAAAGTCTTTTAGAACTGTATAATTTCTGACAAAATACTATGAAGGCCTTAATGAAGACAAGTCATTTACAGGATGCTAAGAGACCTTACAGGAAAGACAGAAATCGGAATGGGTACAATGGTTAGAAAGGGTTGATGGTGTTAGACACCTATTCCCAAACTAGATGCTGTTGCTGACTACTGAAATCACATAGTTGAAGAATGAAGAGCTTTTGCCTAAAGGGATAATTTATTTAGTCCCTCATTCATATTTGAATATCTGAGCTATTTCCAGTTATTCAAGATTAAATGACTATCATAAGTTTTATAATGTGCCTCCCTTTTAAATTATTTTTTAAGAGAGTTTCTAGGAAAAAGGTCCTATGTCAGGCTTATGAAACACTTAGGTTTCCCAATTTAACATTGCAATCTGCTTTCCCTCCAGTGTTAGCCACACATACCAGTAGGAACAACACAGGAGTCATCTGCTTTACTAATACCTGCTTGCATTGAGTTTCATGATCCATTTCTCTAAAGTAAAAGTCACATCCTATTTTTAGTTTGAATTTTATTTGATAACTTTAAACAATAATCATGTGTCTTTATTGTTTGCTAATAGTTTTATTTTTCCTCTTTATAAGTTTCCTATGTACCTCCTTTGCCTACATAACCAAGCACTTATTAGTTTCTTTTAAAATGAGTCTTTATTAAATACAAATAATAACTATTAATAAATTTTGTTAAGTTTTATTATGATGTTTCATAAATTTAGGTATTAAACTAATGATCACATAGTATCTAATGATTTTTAAATAATTTCCTTTTTTTACTAGTAGTTCTATTAGTTTTCAAATGGCAATTTACTTAATCTCAAAATTAATGTTGGCGTTAGTTATAGAATATTTATCCTCAAATTTGTGTTTTCAAATTTCAAACAAGATTTCCCAACTCTCATAACTTAATAAATCTTCATTTGTATATTTGCAATGTTTTATCTGAAACTAACCCTTATCATATAAATGTATTTTTAGACTTATACTATTCTACTGTATTGATTCATATGTCTTCCAGGATTACCTTAATCTTAGTAATGATAGTATATAGTCTATTAAATAACAAATAAGATTGTAGAAGGTAATGGGAGTATCTTATTGGTCCAGTAAGTAACCAAAAAAATTAAAAACATTTTTCCTTATCTGAAAACCATTTTATATTTAGTTGTTGAATTTTCTGAATTGTAATGCTCAATATGCATTTAGGTAACCAAAAGAATTCTACCATTTGGGGGCTAATTCAGTATAAATATTTAATGACATGAATAAAACACATGCAAATATAAGAACATAGGGCTAGTCAAAATATAAAGAGATGTTTGACCCCAACAGTGATTGGAAATATTCAAATCAAGTTTAAAATGAGATAATGTTTTATAACCAGTCAATTGGTACAAAGGAAAAAATTAAAAGTCTTAGTATATTAAGGGGTTTAGAAGCAATTATCTGGTTAGATCACTTATAGATTATTAGTGTGGGGTCAAATTACAAACTTTGAAAAACAATTGACTAACATTATTTCACTTTTGGTACATATATTTTTGAGAATATATATCAAGGGACATATATAATAACATTCTTATTATTTACTTTTACAATAGTAAAAGTTAATAAATAGAAAAAATCAACTGTTCACTGACTGGAGATTTAATTTAAAAATAAGCACATATACATAACAAACTATTGCACAACTGTAAAAATAAATGATCTTAAGCACCAAGAAATAGCACTTTCTTTTAACATAAGTTTCTTTAAAATGTAACTCCCCCGGAAGATATTTAGGTTTATAGGCATTGTAGATAGTTCAAAAAGACTCAAAATTAACCCCCCCCCCACACACACACATATTTATTATGCAAACACATGTATATGATATAAATCTTAAAGTCAAGAAACTTAAAAAGTAAAAGTTTATCTTAATGATAACTTTGAGAGATATGCAAAGATATAGTAAAATTGAGCACATATATGTATTTTAGTTATTGGTTATGTTCTGCATTAGTGTACATAGGTGTTCATATTATTATTTAAAAATCAGTAAAATAAAACACAATAAAATTATACCATTCATGGAAAATGAGGATATCTTTCTCAAAGGATATTTTAATTAAGCCAATTCTCTGCACCTGAAATCTTTAAAAAAGAAATTTTATAAAGTATCATACAGGCTTTTTATATTAAATTGTTGGTGATTTCTTTTTCAGCATTTTATGTTGTAACAATATGACTTGATTGTACTACACACTGACAGATACCAGTGATAACAATTAGGGGGAAGCATCTGATTATATCATTTAAAATACTACCTCTAAAACTGAAATGAAAACCTAATTCTGTCTGAAGACATCTTTGGTAAGAATGCTTTAAAAGGTGGAGTGTTTACTTCATCACAGGCTTTATATTGGAATTGGGAATTACCTCCCTTAAAAAAAAAAAAAAAGAGAAAATTGCTTCACAACTTAATTATCATTTGCTAAGTTTCAATCATAAAAACTAAGGTTTTATTTAGAGCAGTATTGGATCAAGTGGAAAAAGACTCTAATACAATTTAACAAATCAACCACAAGTTGAAATTTATTAAACCTTGACTCATTTACGTAAATATTTAGACAGTTTTCCTCCTGGCTCTGCTTTAAAATAAGTTCCTAGGTGGAATTTTTATGCTATCCTGATATGGAGGGGCTCTGCTGGCATTCAGTGTGTCCCACCCTCATCTCTTCCATATAATGAGCTTGTAAAACAGCCCTAGAGAAAGGTCTGCATTAAAGTGATGCTGGGAAGACTCTGTCCCCTTTTTATTTCACCCTTGAGTCAGGTTCTGAACAGTGTAAATTATTCTGGTTGTAAAGTTTGGCTAATAGTATATTTGGGGAGAGTATATTAAATGAGACTGAGAAATGACCTCATAGAGCACAGTCCTTGATATTTTGGAGTCAGATGGACCTTGGTTAAAATGCAGGCATTCTCTCATATCAGATCCTTGCCTTTAGGGATATTGTTTAATCATTCTAATTCTCCATTTGTACCAATGTCAATGGGATTTTCATCATAACAAACTCTTATGATTGCTAAAGATCAACACATGTATAATAAACCACTTAGAGTAATAGGCAAAATAAAACAATTACTAGTATTTTATTATTATTTTATCAAAACCAAGCACTGGATCTCTCATCATCAAAGTATGTGTGGGAGAAACACTGAATTATTTTATGACATCTAGCATTGTGATATTATGTTTAATGAAACTTATTAGGTTTTAAACAGAAAGTAACGTTTCTCTTTACAATCTCTGATTATATCTAAGCATGATTTTCCCATAACTGTAAGGTCGTAATAACTTTCAGGTTCTAAAAGTCCTGTATAAACTAATATATATTGCTCATATATTTTAATTTTTTTCTCCTTTCAAGTTGATGCCTAACTCAGGCTCCAAAGATTATATGGGATGGACAGGAAATGGTGGTACTTTTACCTTATTACTTTTGGCTTTGCCACTTTTCCCTTGCTTTCCTGTGCTATTTATGGCTCCTCAAAACTGCCAAAAACTGTGGAGTTATGCAAGTTGGGGAAAGTCTCATGGTTAGCTCTTGAATATGGTAGCTCACATATAGAAACTTCCCAAATACAGTTTTCCTCCACTCAAAAAATTGTGGATTGTTATAAGACCCAATCTTTGGGAAATCTGCATCATTAATTACTTGATCATGTAACTAATTATTCTCACAGCCCATTCCTATTTCCTCATGCCCTCATACCTGAGAAACCATCCTACATATACTTTCTATTTAGTGTTTTAATTCCCTTCCCACCCTATCATTTGCTGCTCTCCCAATTCTTGCCTTCTCCCTTCTGAAATCCAATGTTTGAACAAATCCTTGGTCATTAGGCTTTTCCATGTATGAGCAAAAACTAATTTATGTGGGCTCTCATAACTTCTAGAAAACTAATGTCAAGCTGTCTTACAGTTCCCTCAGAGTCTGCCTTATTTACTTTGGGACATGGGAGATGATGCTCACTTTTCCCCCAAGAGAAGGACTGAATATAGCTTCAGACTGTTGGTGCTTTCTAGGGAATCTTCCTGACTGCCATCTCTAGATCAATTCCCTGGACCATTCCTAGGAACTCTGGAAGTGAACTAAAAGTACTGTAGTCAGTTTTATCATTTCTGCACTACTTTTTGAAAAGAGTTTGGGGTCAAAAATTCAGAAAAGGGAAAGCCATATTTAATATCCCATTTGAACATTGTCTAAGAGAGTTTAAATAACGTAACAAATTATACTATTAGTGAACAGCAGAATCAGAACCTGATTATAAGTCTTTCAATAGGATAATTTTTATTTATTAAATTACATATAAATGTGTATGTGTATATATTAACATATATTATACATACATTACATATACATGGAAGCTTCTTATATGATTGATGTCCCAAACAGAAATGCACAAGGGGAAAATCCATATAATTCCTTTGTGCTTGTCTCTGCTACCTTTTTTATAATTGAATTTATGATTCTGTGATATAAAAATCAAATTTCCCTTTAAACATGTATTTATGGCTTACTATTCCAAATTATATAGAGCCATACATATTAATTATACTCTAATCCTGTAATTGGCAATGAATAAATGAAAGGAGTAAGAGGGATTTTAATGAAATTGTTCTCTATTCAGAAGAAGAAACACAAACAAAAGAAAGACTAAGCTAGCTTTTGCTCAAATCACTGAAGCATAAAGCTTGAGTCCTCAAAAAGAATAAAAAAATCACAGAAAATCCTGGTATATATACTATCTGATTTATTTTTAGGTGATACATTTCTTCCCTAAGGGATCCATGTCACATGCTTTATCTCTGAATTCTGACCTGTTAAATTGCCATTGAATTCTCACACTTCCTAAGGAAAATTTAAGTTCTAGCATTATTGTCTCAAGCACCATGCTATTTCCAATCTGTTTTGTGCCATTTAATCAAGATCATAGGCAATAAAATAATAGTGATTAGAAAACAAAGCATATGGTCTTGCTTTATATTTTCTGGCTAATACCAGTATAATTTTGAATTAGTCTTACACATCCTAACATACAATAAAAAAGACTTTTACAAACCATGTATTCTATATGCTGATCTTGTTGACTTAAATTTGGGTTGGTTGTCTCAGTCGTCTACTAACTAAACATAAAACAGGATCAATTCAAGTTGTACAGATTTATTGAGCTACCTCCCATACATGTAAGTTTACTTTATCTGTGCATGCAGAACTATGTATGTTCCACTGATTTAATCACTAAATCTACAACTATACAAGGAATTAATTGCTTTTTGATGCTTTATTTTACATGTATATTAGTATCTTTAATTGGCTAAGTAGAATTTATCTCCCTGTATCTTTATTTACTACTTTTAATGTCACACCTTGACTCCTATATAACTTGCATGAATCTAGTGCATAAAATGATTCAACCTATGAGTGCTGTCTTTCTAGATTGCAAGGGAACCAAAACAAAACTATTCACAAATTAACTACAGAAATACTGATGTCCCAGGCATTGTTTTGTCATGATGTATGAAACTGTCCTTTGTATCAACTAGAATAAAACGAAAAGTTTAGAAATTTATTTGTTTTGTTGAAGCAACAATATAAATCATCAAAGACCAGTCATTTCTCATCTACCTTCTCTACTGTCTTTGGTATTGGATTGTTTTAAACTTCTTTTCTTCATAGGCAAGACAGTTTCATTCAACCTTCACATCAATACACAGAAAACACAGAAAAAGAAATATCACATGAGCAAGGCTCTGAAAATCATACTGAGTGAGACACTTAAGGCTGAATTACCAATTTGCTTAAACTGATCAACCTATATCCCTGGAATTGGATCAGAGGCAATACTGCAAGAATTAAAAACCAAGGAAAGCACTGGGATTCTTTTATATAAACAGGCAGGAAAGGAAGATACCAAGTAGGTAATTGACGAGTTGTCACTACAGATAAGATGAAAAACAAATTTGAGAGAATATATTATTTTCAGAGAGTCATCTGGTGTCTTCTAAAA
Source organism: Marmota monax (assembly GCF_021218885.2). Lineage (NCBI taxonomy): Eukaryota > Metazoa > Chordata > Mammalia > Rodentia > Sciuridae > Marmota > Marmota monax. The sequence continues at coordinate 20,533,569 of NW_026694084.1, read as the reverse complement.
TAACTTTTTCTAAGCATTCTTCTTGCCAGAATATTATCCATCTTTATGATTCAAAAATTGGAAAGTTTATGTCAAAAATAGTTTATCAATTGATCAAATTGATATCCCAATTTACATGAGTAGTTAAAAAGAAGACAGTATAGGGTTTTAGCTAGAAAACTTAACTATCACCTATTTATCATGACTTTGATGTCTTATTTACCTTGTTCTGGGAAATGTCACACTCAAAGTGAATATTACTTTATTGAAAATATATATATATATATATATATACATACATTTATATATCTCTGTATCTTAATTTCCTACTTTTAATATATACAGATATGTATATAAAGATAGATATCTACATGTCTATATATCCTGAAGTTTTTCAGTTCCTGTATGTAGATTTTATTTATACTTCTATGCAATGAACTATTTGGGAATCATTATTCATTTCATATATACAATTGTTTTTCACAGTGTGTCCTTATAGTCATATACTGAAAACTACCAATTTTTTTGCATTCATTTATATTCATTATTGTTTTAATTAGTAACATTTCTTGTTGACAAAAAAAAAATTATAACCCAAGCCTGTTTTTAGAACAATTCTTAGAATGTGTTTTCATCATAACTACATAATTAAATTGTACACTGAATTTCACTTACTGATACATTTATTTATGTATAAATAACTTAATCCTCAAAATATTTAAAAAGGTTATCAGTGATGCTTTTATTTATTAATATTATCTCACTTATAAAAGAATGGTCCCAAAGCAAAAATTTGGCATTACTATTAAGAGTTGAAAGAGTCATTAGAAATAGGGACAATAGTGATGGCTAAGAATGAATTTTCCATTTTCTTGGTTCTAGAATTTTTTGCAAAAGGCTTCTTTGCAATCTTTAAATATTTTAGGACATGCATTTTTAAGTAAAGAAAATCATATGAACAGTATTATTAAATATACATAAAACAAATATAGAATGGAAACAAAGAGATATAAAATAGTTATTGCTTTAGATATTTGAGTTTTGAAGAATAAAATGAATATTTGGAAGGGAGAATCTATAATAGAGTAAATATATATTTTTAGCATTATTATTGAGTAATGATTCAGTGGGCCCCATTTTACTCAACCATAGTAAATCAAATGCTATGTCATTTTGACTATGTTCCCTGAGACATCTTGTTTTTCTGTGTTCTGACATTTGTTTTGTATTGAATCCAGGGATGCTAAACCACTGAGCTACACCCCAGCATTTTTTTTTTTTTTTTGAGATAGGTTCTTGCTAAGTTACTGAGGTTGGCCTCAAACTTGGGGTATTCCTGCCTCACCCTTCCAAGTTGCTGGGATTACAGGCATGTGCCACTAGCTTTGTCTTTTCTGATGTGATTGCTCAACCTGGAATGTACTAATCCATGTCCCCTTTTTCAAGAGCTTCTACACTTATGTGTTGATGAATCCTCCAAGTGACTTAAATTGTCTGGGTTCCAGTTTACTCATTTTGTGCATGAAGTTAGTAGCAGTACCAACATATTATTGTTTCAGTTACTAAATGAGACTTTTCAAAAATGTGCTACTGAATTTAGAATATTGCCTCACACAAGACTTAATTAAAAAGTGCCCATTGTTACATGTTTACAAACTACTTGTAGATTCAGTTTGAGCACTGGAAGAACTGAGAAAAAGTTAGAATAGAAGAGTAGGTAGACTAACACAGATGAATACAAGATGAAGTGGGAGAGGGAGTATATCTTAGAATATTCTTTATCTGAGGCAAAAAGGAAACTACTGAAGAGTTTTAATCAGGTTTTTGAATTTTGAATAAAGCAATTAATTTAGAGTTTTTAGAGTATAATGGGAATAATCTCTTGACCTTCATATATGCCAGAAAAGTCCCCTTCTAAATTGTCTGAAGATAAAAACATCAGTAAATAACAGATGTTTTTAGATGCAAAAACAATTAATGTAATGAATATTGTGCTAGATTCTGTATGTTTCCAAAGAAACACCTCAACTTCCTACAGACAGCTCAGTCCACCAGGAGAGTGTTTAAAATCTCAGCATTGTTGGCATCATGTACCGGGCAATTTTTTATGATGCAGTTCTTTCCTGTGCATTGTAGGATAATGAGCAGCATCCCTGAGTTCTACACATTAGAAATTGGTAACAACCATTTGCACTACAATAGTGACATCAAAAATAGTCCACAGGCATTGTTAAAACAAAATTCTACAGATGAAAAACATTGCATTAGAAAAAAGACAAACACTTGTACCTTAGAAAAGTATGATTAAAAGGGGACACAACATTGTTTATCCATGTATCTGGAGGATCTAAGGCTGCATCCCTTTTAGGGACCTGAATTGGAAGTGACTCATCAATTTGCCACAAGACTGATGTACATATTAAATGTTCTAGAAGCAAACTAACTGGTTGTAAAATCTCCTGTTCCCATAACTTGCAATACTTTTTATAATAACATCTCATATTTTTTGAAATCCTACCTTGACCCCAGAACAAGGAGAAGGAAACAAAGATGCATAAACAAAACTTACAACAAAAAACAGGGGTTGAAAATTAATCCTTTTGTTCATTTCAGTATCTGTACCTTTTATGAAAGGGAAGACTGGGAGTGTTAGAAGCTCTGAATGTAGAACCACAGCTCTTACTGAAAAAATGAATCAAAGAATCACAGTATATCTCATCCTTAATGTTTCTAAACCATGTTTTGTGGATAACTTTTCATTTTTCACCAAAGTCTGATATTTGTTAGTACTTTGAATACATTGGTGTTAACTTTGAGTTGGCCAGTTAACCTAACCAACCACTATTGTACTTTGGTTCTAAAGAAAATTAACACACACACAACAACAACAACAACAAAACTCAATCAGTATGAGCAAAGGAACTAAGCAGACAGTTCTCAAAAGAAATATGATTTCAACAAATATATGAAAAAGTGTCCAATATCTCTAGCAATTAGAGAAATGCAAATTAAAACTACACTGAAATTTTTATCTCAATCCAGTCAGAATGGCAATTATCAAGAATACAAGTAAGAATAAATTTTGTCTAGGATGTGGGGGAAAAGGGAACACACATACATTTTGGTGGGACTGTAAACTAGTACACAAATTTTGGAAAGCAATGTAGAGATTCCTCAAAAATCTAGGCATGAACCACCATTTGCCTGGCAATCCCACTCCTCAGTATATATCCAAAGGGTTTTAAATCATCATGCTATAGTGACACAGCCACATCAATGTTTACAGTGGCACAATTCACAATAGCTAAACTGTGGAGCCAACCTAGATGTCCCTCAACAGATGAATGGATAAAGACACTGTGGTGTATATATACAATGGAGCATTACTCAGCCATTTGCTGGCGAAAGGATGGATCTGGAGACTATTATGCTTTGTAAAATAAGCCAGTAACCAAAAGCCAAAGGTTGAATGTTTTCTCTGAAATGTGGAAGCTAACCCACAATAAGAGGGGAGAGGGGGAGAATAGAAGTTCAGTAGATTATACAAAGGGGAATGAAGGGAAATGAAGGGAGATAATGAAACAAGAGACAGTGGAACTAATCTGATATAATTTTCCTATGTACATATATGAATATACCACAGTGAATCCCACCATCAAGTACATTCACAAGAATGGAGTCCTGATTAAAATGATATATTCCATGCTTTTGTAATTATATCCAAATGGGTGCTACTGTCATGTCTAACTAAAAAGAACTAATAAAATAATTTTAAAACTAATTTTAATGAAACCTACTTCATTATGCACAAATGAATCAATTTAGGAAATTACTTAGTGATGGCAATTATAAGGACAAAATAGACTATTCAGGAAGTTTGCATTGTTTGATATATTACTCTAAAAATAAAAATTTTTGTAGAGGTAATTAAATTGTATTTGCCTATGGAAAAAGCATCCCACCCTTATGTTAATTACTAATATATTTGAAAATCTTAAGTATTTGAAATTGTGATAAAATATTACCATCAAAGTTGTTGAAAGCATCTTCTTGATCCTGCCATCTAAGTAAGGTATGTAGCTGTTTTCCCAGACATCAAAAATATAAATAAAATTTCAAATAAGTTTTTATGACTCCCTCTTTCAGTAACTCACCTGAATAGTTGTAATAACTTTCACAGTAAGGGATGTCTTCCTTCTAGCTACCCTTTATTCTTTATGATTTAGCTTAAGTTTATTTTTATTTCTTCCATTCTCAGTGGAAATAGAACTGGTTACCTCCATCAACTCAGTTTTAACTACATCAACTCAAAATATTAAAAAGCAAAAACTAAATGAAATAGCCATCATTTGCCTTGTGATATTTAATTTCATTTGCCTTTGTCCACAACTTAAATAAACTTTCCCAACTACTTTTGGCCTTCTTTATTCTAGGTTGAATAATTAAAATTCCTTTAACCTTTTTTTTTTTCATAGAGATCTTGTTTTTTATACCTCTAAATTATCTGTGTAAAAGATTATTAAATAAAAAAATCTTCTTGTAACCTACAAACACATTCAATCATCCAACAATTGTTTATTTGTTGACTACCATAAGCTATGGTCAACACACTACCGTAAGTATGTGAAATAAATTCTGAGTCAAAACGAGACATATTTTCTGATCTTGAGATGTTTTTCATTAATATATGCATGTGGTCTATATTAACTTATTTTTAACAATAGTCCTATATGGTTGATATTATTGTCATTTCCTTTATTTTCAGATGGGTGAATACAAACAGTTAAACAAATAAATATAATTGCATAAGATATGAAGAAAATTTAATCAGTCTTCAGTGAAGGCCCTCCTAGACTGGCTGAGCTGGGAATCCCTCACTATTACAATCAGACAGGAATAAAGGAAGAAACTGATCCAAGCAGTGAGGGAAGAGTATCCCAGCAACTGCAATCAAAGGTGGAGAAGAGTTTTCTATAAGTGAGCAAGCCAATGAAAGCCTGTGGCTATACCTGTGGAAAAGGTTAGCAATGATCTGAGAAGTACAGCCAGGGTTAGGTGATTGACAGAGAATGTTTGAATTTTCTGATTCTAATGACAATGAAAAGTCAATGAATTGAGGAATGATATCAGCAAGATGTCAGAACAAGAGATCTCAGTCTTCCTTCCCCACAAAAATAGCAACAATTTGACAGCTATCCATGAGTCAAAAATAATTCCGTAAGAGCTCAGAAATCCACTTGAGACTCTATAGCCATATAGTGAAACAAAACACCGAAGAATTGGCAACACATATTTGGTAGGGAGGCCAGTTTCATTTTAGGAAATAGATTACACACACACACACACACACACACAGTTTCAAATTTTTTTAAGAAACCTTTTTCCTGTGGGACACTTCCCAGTGAAAAGCAATTAGTTCAATGCAGTGTCTCTTTTTCAGTTATTGGTTCTTATGCTTATATTCCCAATACCTATAAATTACATGGTTGAGATTAATAAAATATAAGTGAAGATATAGTAATGATTTTTGAGTTTACAAATTAATTGTCAAGCAAAATTTAAAGATTAAGGTGGCTTCCATGTTGACTTCAGCTTTACAATTTAAAAATAAAAACTGTTCTTTTATTTTTGTATCCTTTATGCATAGTGCTTTATGTATACTAAGGTTTATTATTTGTTATTTACTCAGAATTAAATGGTATCAGAAATTCTAATTTTAATTGGAAGCCACATCATTTATTAATCTGTTACTTTTCCTATAACTCTATTTAGTTTCATAGGAGAAAAGTGCATGAAATAGTTATATTATGGAATCTGCTGTTGAGAAAACTGTATTCTCCTTAAAAAAAGAAAAAGACAATATACATGAAGCTTTGTACTATATCAAAAGAGCCCCTATCAAACATGAATTGTTGATATCATTGCTCTGGCATATATTAGCTGCCTAAATTGATGAGCTGAGTGAACTCAGATAGAAAACAAAGCAAAACAAAATCTAAATATCTATCATCTTTCTCATTTTCTTTTTCTAAATTCCAAAGGGTGCTTTTGTCTTAAATGAACATTATTTGCATAAGAACTTTGGTATGTTTTATTTTTTCCCACATAAATGGATTTCAGAGTCAAAACTCTGAGCCTGAACTCAGGAAAATACAGGTAACGATTTTTAAAAGATAAGAAATTATGTTTTCTCTACTGGTTATGCAAAATTTATTATCTAGGAGTTTTGTTTTACTTTGGATAAAAAACGGAAGGTGACCTATAACAAATATTAAAAGACAAGATTAGCCCATTTAGGATTTTAAGAGGCAGGAGCCAGCTGAAGAGCCTGATAAGGTGTTTTTTCCCCATCCTTTTATCTACCTGTGGATGGTTGTTTTCAGATAGGGATACAGCTGTTGGGATAAAGCTTGTCAAGTTATTATAAATTTCAAGATAGTACAAATGTTACAAAATGGCCTCTATCAGTCTTGGCTTGGGCATAGACTAGAATACCATACAATTAATAATCTGCCCCTTGAAGAGTTTCTTCCAGAAACCACAACTGCAGAAAAGGACATGCCCTGTTTAGTCATTTCAATCTATGAATAGAGAACTGTTGTAAATTTGGAGATAATACATGAAATATTTGACACCACTGTGTCCATGCACAACAGACCCTCAGCAAATATCTGTGGCATCATTATCATCATCTTTGCTCCCAGAATCCCATGAACTTGTTGCAGCAAGATAAATCAGAATATATTATATAAATATGCTTGCTTTACAGATGATCTAAGTCTTTCAAAGAGTATTAGGCTTAGAGTTGACACTTAATATAACTATAGACATAAAAGAAATTTTATAATAAATCTTAACAAAGATAAGATAGACAATTATATTTAGAGCACTTAAGATAAACTACAATATATTTAATTGCAATGTAGTTTTTAGATAGGAAAATTTTATAGAGTTTGAAATATGCTTTATGAGTTTTTTTCTTGATCTATGTGTATTTTGCATATGGTTTAATTTTATTTTCTACATAAGGAGACATCCTAATACTTGTGACAAGGTTATTTTTGTACTTTTGTCCTTCAAATTTGGAAAATTTTACATGCAGTATTATTTAATTATTTAATTTTATTCTATTAGTTAGATCTCCCTAGCAAAATTATATTTCCATAACTTATTTGAATTATTGATCTTCTTTTTGAACATAGTTATATTTCTCTATTATCCTTAAATTATCTAAGGAATGATGAATATTTTAAATACTATTTTTTTTTGCTTTTTTGTGTTCTTTCTTTCTTTCTTTCTTTCTTTCTTTCTTTCTCTCTCTCTCTCTCTCTCTCTCTCTCTCTCAAATTGTCAGTGATTTATTCTAATCCTCTTTTAGGGAGAATTACAGAAAAAGAGTAACTGGTAAATGTGCAACCTTTTTTTTTTTTTAATCATTAAAACAAATGAAGTAGCCTGGCATGGTGGCGCACGCTTGTAATCCCAACAGTTTGGGAGGCTGAGACAGGAGAATTGTGAGTTCAAAGCCATCCTCTGCAACAAGAGGCACTAAGCAGCTCAGTGAGACACTGTCTCTAAATAAAATACAAAATAGGGCTGGGGATGTGGCTCAGTGGTCGAGTGCCCCTGAGTTCAATCCCTGATACCAAAAAAACACAACAACAACAACAACAAAAACCCCCACAAATGAAGTCTTACAATATAACCAGTTTGTGGTACCTTTGATTTCACGTTGACCGCTCTCTGCCCCTAAAACTGAAATAGATTTAAACATGCACACACACACACATATATACACATGAGATCCTCAGCATATATTCAAGTGCAAAATGCTATACTGTTAACTAGAAGTGATATATTGTACCTAAGGACTTAAATATTTTGCATAACTGAATATTTATACCTAATAAGCAACAATTCCCCTGATTCCAAAAATTACCAGTCTATTCTCTAATTCTATGCATTTGGTCATTTTAGATGCCTCATGTATGAGGAATCATAGAGCAATTGTCCTCTGGTGACTGGCTTCTTTACCTAGCATAAGGTCTTCTAGGTTCATCCATGTTCCTCTCTTTTTTTTTTTTTTTTTTTTGGTATTCTAATTAGTTATACATGACAATAGAATGCATTTTGGTTTATTGTGCAAAATGGAGCACAGTTTTCATTTCCCTGGTAGTATATGGCGTAGAGTTGCACCATATGTATAGTCATACATGTACCCAGGGTAATGATGTCTATCTCATTCCACCATCTTTCTACCCCCATGTCCCCCATTTGCCCAATCAAATTTCCCAACTCCATCCATTTACATGTAAATGCCATCATCTTATTCTCTTTTAAGTCTGAGTAATATTCCATTGTGTGTGTGTATATGTATGTGTGTGTGTGTGTGTGTGTGTGTGTGTGTATATATATATATATATATATATATATATATATATATATATATTAGTGATTATATATATATAATCAGTTTCTTTATCTATTCATTTATTGAAGGGCATCTAGTTTGGTCCCACTGTTCAGCTATTGTGAATTGAGTTTCTATGAATACTGATGTGGCTGCATTACTATAGTATGCTGATTTTAAGTCCTTTAACTGAGGAGTTGGGATAGCTGGGCCAAAAGGTGATTCCATTCCAAGTTTTTTAAGGAATCTCCATATTGCTTTTCAGAGTGGTTGCACCAATTTGCAGTGAGACCAGCAATGTACGAGTGTACCTTTTCCCCCACATTCTCACCAACACTTATTTTTGCTTGTATTCTTGATAATTGTCATTCTGACTGGAGTGAGATGGATGGAGTCTTAGAGTAGTTTTGATTTGCATTTCTCTAATTACTATTGAAGGTAAACATTTTTTCATATATTTGTTGATTGATTATGTCTCCTCTTCTGTGAAGTGTCTTTTCATTTCCTTAGTCCATGTATTGATTGGATAATTTATTCTTTTGGTCTTGAGTTTTTTGAGCTCTTTATATATCCTGGAAATTAGTGCTCGATAGATATGATGTGTGCAAAGTAAAAATGTTCTCCCACTCTATGGGCTCTTTCTTCACATTGTTGATTGTTTCCTCTGCTGAAAAGAAGCTTTTTAGTTTGAATCCATCCCATTTATTAATTTTTTATTTTATTTCCTATGCTTTAGGAGTTCTGTTAAGGAAGTCAGGACCTAATCCAACATGATGAAGATTTGGGCCTACTTTGTCTTCTATTTAAGCCCAGAGTGTGTGGTCAAATTCCTAGGTCATTGGTCTACGGTGAGTTGAGTTTTGTTCAAGGAGAGAGATAATGGTTTAATTACAATTTGTTGCATATGGTTTTCCAATTTTCCAGAGCAATTTGTTGAAGAGGCTATCTTTTTGCCAATGTATGTTTTCAGTACCTTGGTCAAGAATGAGATAACTGTATTTATGTGGGTTTGTCTCTATACCATTTTCTATTCTGTATCATTAGTCTACCTATCTAGTTCGGTGTCAATACCATGCCATTTTTGTTACTATAGCTCTGTGGTATAGTTTAAAGTCTGGTATTATGATGTCTCCTGCTTCACTCTTCTTGTTAATAATTGCTTTGGCTATTTTGGGTCTCTTATTTTTCCAAATAAATTTCATAATTGCTTTTTGTATTTCTATTAGGAATGTTGTTGTGATTTTAATTGAAATTGCATTAAATCTATATGAGGCTGGTAGTATGGCCATTTTTACAATATTAATTCTACCTATTCAAGAAAATAGGATATCTTTCCATCCTGAAATCTTCTTCAATTTCTTTCTTCAGTGTTCTGTAAATTTCATTGTATAAGTCTTTCACCTCTTTTGTTAAATTGATTCCCAAATATAATATTTTTGAGGCTATTGTAAATGTGGTGGCTTTTCTAATTTCTCTTTCTGAGGGCTCATCACTGATGTATAGAAATGCATTTGACTTATGGGTATAGATTTTATATCCTGCTACTTTGCTGAATTCATTTATTAATTTTAGAAGTTTTCTGGTGGATTTTTTAGACCCTCTAAATACAAAATCATGTAGCCAGCAAAGAGTGATAGTATGAGTTCTTCTTTTTCTATTCATATCCCTTTTATTTCTTTCATCTGTCTAATTGCTCTGGCTAGAGTTTGAAGGCCTATGTTGCATAGTAGTGGTGAGAGAGGGCATCTCTGTCTTATTCCAGTTCTGAGAGGAAATGCTTCCAATTTTTCTCCATTTTAGAATGATGTTGGCCTTGGGCTTAGCATAAATAGCTTTTACAATGTTGAGATATGTTCCTCCTATTCCTAATTTTTCTAGTGTTTTCAAAATGAAAGGGTGTTAAATTTTGTCAAATGCTTTTTCTGCATCTATTGAGATGATCATATGATTTTTATCTTTAAGTCTATTGATGTGATGAATTACATTTATTGATTTCCATGTGTTGAACCAAACTTGCATTCCTGGGATGAACCCCAGTTGATCATGGTGGACTATCTTTTAAATATGTTTTTGTATGCAATTGGCCAGAATTTTATTGAGAATTTTTATATCTATATTCATCGGGGATATTGGTCTGAAGTTTTCTTTCCTTGATGGGCCTTTGTTTGGCTTAGGTATCAGGGTGATACTAGCCTCATAGAATGAGTTTGGATGGGTTCCCTCCTTTTCTATTTCATGGAATAATTTTAGGAGTATTGGTCGCATTTATTCTTTAAAGGTCTCATAGAATTCATCTGAGAATCTGTCTTGTCATGGGCTTTTCTTGGTTGGTAGGCTTCTATTGATGGTGTTTTCTATTTCATTGCTTGAAATTTATCTGCTTAAATTGTGTATGCCCTTCCAATTCAGTTTGAGCAAATCATATTTCTCTAGAAATTTGTTGGTGTCTTTGAGATTTTCTATTAGAGTATAAGTTTTCAAAATAGTTTTTAATTATCTCCTGTATTTCAAAAGTGTCTGTCATGATATTTCCCTTTTCATCTTAAATTTTAGTAATTTGAGTTTTCTCTCTCCTTCTTTTTGTTAGGGTGGCTAAGGGTTTTATCAATTTTATTAATTTTTTTCAAAGAACCAGTTTTTTGTAAATTTTTTCAATTGTTTCTTTTGTTTCTATTTCATTGATGTCAGCCCTGATTTTAATTATTTCCTGTCTTCTACTGTTTTGGTTTTGATTTCTTCTTTTTCTAGGGTTTTGAAATGTAGTGTGAGGTCATTTATTTGTTGACTTTTTCTGCTTTTAATGAATGAATTTGATGCGATGAACTTTCCTCTTAGCACAGCCTTTATAGTGTTCCAGAGATTTTGGTATGTTGTATCAGAATTCCCCTTCTCTTCTATGAATTTTTTTTTTATCACCCCACTAATATCTTCAATTACTCATGTATCATTTAATAGCATATCATTTAGTCTCCAGATGTTGCAGTAGCTTCTCTTGTTTTATTTTATCATTGATTTCTAATTTTATTCCATTATAGTCTGATAGAACTTAGGATAGTATCTATATTTTTTGTATTTGCTAAGACTTGCTTTTTGTCATAACATATGGTCTATTTTAGAGAAGGATCCATGTGCTGCTGAGAAAAAAAGTGTATTTGCTTGTTAATGGATGAAATGTTCTATATATGTCTAAATATAAAGTATTGATTGTATTATTGAGTTGTATAGTTTCTTTGTTTAGTTTTTATTAGCAAGATCTATCTAGTGGGGAGAGAGGTGTGTTAAAGTTACCCAATATTATTGTCTTGTGGTCTATTTGATTCTTGAAATTTAGAAGTGTTTGTTTGATATACATAAATGCTCCATTGTTTGGGGCATAAATATTTACAATTATTATGTCTTGTTGATGTCTGATTCCCTTAAGCAGAATGAAATGTCCTTCTTTATCCCTTCTGACTGACTTTGGTTTGAAGTCCACTTTATCTGATATGAGGATGATAACCCCTGCTTATTTATGCAATCGAAGTGAATTGAATGGCATGTTTTTCCCCATCTGTTCACCTTCAGTCTCTGGATGTCTTTTCCAATAAGATGAGTCTCTTGAAGGCAGCATATCCTTGGGTCTTTTTTTTTTTTTAAATCCAATCAGCCAGTCTATGTCTTTTGATTTCTGAGTTTAGGGCATTCACATTCAGAAGTATTTTTGAAATATGGTTTGTATTCCTGGTCATTTTGGTTTTTTGCTTGACTTGGTTTCTTCTTTGATTGGCTTTTCCTTTAATGTAGTTTCTCCCTTTACTTATTTTCATTGTTGATTTTTATTTCCTCCTCTTGGGATATCTTGCCAAGGATGTTACATTGTGTAGGCTTTCTTGATTTGTATTCTTTTAACTTTATTTATCTTTCTTGTTTTATATTCTTTTAACTTTTGTTTATCATGGAAGGTTCTTATTTAGTTACCAATTCTGAAGCTTAATTTTGCTGAATATAAGATTCTTAGTTGGCATCTATTTTTTTTCAGAGTTTGGTATATGTTATTTAAGGGTCTCCTACCTTTGAGGGTGTGGGTTGATAAATCTGCTAAGATCCAAATTAGTTTCTTCCTGTATGTAATCTAAAACTTTTCTCTTGCAGCTTTTAAAATCATATCCTTATTCTGTATGCTAGACATTTTCATTTTAATATGCCTTGGTGTAGATCTATTGTAAGTTTGTACATTTGGTGTCTTGTAAGTAGTCTTGTGTATTTGATTTCCCAATTTATTCTTCATGTTTGGGAAATTTCCTGATATTATTTCATTGAAGGGATTTTGCATCCTTTTGGTTTTATCTCTGTGCCTTCCTCTATCCCAATAAATCTTTGATTTGATCTTTTGATGCTATTCCAAAATTTGTGGATGTTCTGTTCATGGTTTCTTACCATCTTCACTGTGTGGTCCACATTATTTTCAAGATTGTACATTTTGTCTTCATTGTCTGAGGTTCTGTCTTCCAATCTTAAAGGAAATTAAGTTTTTCCCAAGTCTATATTCTTTTGAAAATTTGAATCTTATTTCTGAAAATAATTATTACCATTTGTTTTTCTCAATGGGATCAATAAATATTTTAAAATAAAATTTTTGTCAAATACCCACATAATCAGTTTGTCTGCCAGATATTTTCTCAAATAAAAATAGTATTCCACTTAAAATGGCAAATTCAGCTCAGAACTCTCATAACCATATAAGCAATTTTCTTCTGAATGGCCATCCTCTTTACAGATGTATCAGAAATGTTTTCAGGTATTTTTTTTCTTACAGAATACCAAAAAAAATATTTAAAAGTGAAGTTGATTACTATTTTTTTCAATTACATTATGTACAATCTTACCTAGAACTTTGTTGTTTCAGTAAATTTTTGAAATAACAATTGCCTGGTAGTGAATAACACCATGATAAGTACAGTTGGGGTCACTATGACTTGTATGACATCACCAGCAGTTTTATCCACCATTGTTTATAACATCAGTGCTAAGGTCAACACAGAAGAAAAAGCAAATAATTCCTTAGTATTATTATAAGAATAGTTGTAAGATTGAAGACACTTTGACAGTGTTTCTAGGGCCATCTGTCATCAGCATCACATACTCAGAATTTGTTTGGTAAAGAAAGTTGTATCATTGAAACTTAATTTACATAGTAATGATCATAAAGTTCTAGTGTTAACATACTTTACAACACAGAGCAATCTGTAGGAGGATTAAAGGGAAAATCCACATCTAGGAAACACTTATAAGTATCTCTTGCATACATACAAATTAAACAACAATTTAAAGGTCACTCACCTGACCTTTCATTCTCAAGGTAAGCTTTGACAGTCTTATCAATTGCATTGATTAATAAAACAATCTGCAACTTAGGCTACAGAGGAAACTGAAAGGGTTTCTCTATGAATTACTCTATTGTTTTTTTTTTTTACTTCAATATTAAACTACCAAATTTGAAATAAATATTTTAATATGCCTTGGTATAGATCTGTTGTAAGTTTGTACATTTGGTGTCTTGTAAGACAGTGAATATGGAAAGGAAAAAGAGGGTTTGCAAAAAGAGATGGTATGTTTTAGAAGAAAATATGAGTTGATGTCCATTTTTATCTGTCATCTCACAAAATTGCTTTATGCTGACCAGTTCATCTTTACTTCTAAAATCAGAAAAGTGCAATTGTAGAGAAATTTGTCTTGAGTGTGTATACATTAGTAGAAATATTGATCCTCAGTAAGTCATAAGATTCATACAAAATAAAATGTGATTATTCCATCTCCATGTAATTCACAAAATGAACAAATTGAAATAGGATTTCCCCATTTAAATATACAACATGAATTTGTATCATAATCAAACATGTGTGTCATCAACACCCTTGATCATATAATAAGGTAATAACAATGTATTTATTATAAGAGAGAACAGGGAAATTATCTCGTAAATATATATATATATATATTTTTTTTCTCTTTTGGTACCAGGATTGAACCCAGGGATACTTAACCACTAAGCCACATCTCTAGCCACTTTTTGTATTTTAGAAACAGGATCTCACTAAATTACTCAGGTCACTAAGTTGCTGAGGCTGACTTTGAACTCCTGATTCTCCTTCCTCAGCCTCCTGAGCTGCTGGGATTACATGTGTGTGATACCAAGCCAGGCTCCAAATAATTTTTATTGACCAATTATTCATCTAAGGTAATAAAAATCAACTTAATAACATTTTCCATTATGACATAAATTATCCTAGCATTTTCATTTTTTGTTCCAAATTTAGACCTTCAATCTAGACCCTCACTACAATATTTTGCCTCCATGTTACTAACACAGTTCATTGCATTCCTACTTACTTAAATGGAAGAACATGCTAAGTGACAGAGAATGCTCCCTGTGCTGTATGTTAATATTTAAGGAGTAAATACTCATGAGGCAGAAATCATAAAATAAAAACATAAACACATATTGACAGTTAATTTTCCCATTTTCATTTATTTAAAAATAGTATTTATTTTTTCTATAGAAAAATATTAATATAACTATTAATATATTATTTTTATTTTTATTAAACTGTTTTCTTTTATGACTCATGTATTTTCTTGTTTTCCTTTAAAACCAAATATCTATATTTATTAAAAATAAGCTGAAGTTGTTTAAAGCGGAGATGTGCAAAATGGATTTTTTTTCATCTTTGCTATAACTATATCCCTAGTTTCTTTTGATTTCTCAGGAAAATGCAAAACAATATGAAAATTGGCATGATTTGACTCAAGATTGGAGTAAAAGCTCAATATATTTTATTCTAGTTATCATAATAGGTCTCACGATATTTTTCAAAAAGTTCATGATTTTTTTTTTTTCAATCTAATCACTGCTAAACTCACAAAGGCAGTGAAAGGAAGCAATGCTAATTTTGCCAGTTATTCTCTGGGTAAATGTAGTGTCTGATTCCAACAATTGAAAAAACATAAAATTAAAGAGGCTCCTGTTACTCAAACAGTCAGATTTACTGCTATCTTGTTAATTATTTAAAAAGGGAAAATGGGGAATTGTTTTCTAGCACAGAAAAGGAAAATGAATAAAATATAAATCTTCATAAATGAAAATTTGCTTAAATGGTCACTGTGCTAACATAGAGAGATTTTCAATGTTGAAAATTCATCTTTATCTTTTTCCCACAACAAATTTACTTATATTTAGAGAATAATTGCTTAATATTTACAATGATTTTTAAAAGCTGAATCTCATAATCTTTAAATATTTACCATGGATATCCCCCTGCTCAATCAGCTCTCTCTCTCTTTCTCTTTCTCTCTCACACACACACATACCAAAAAAAAAAAAAAAAAAGGAAAGATAAGAAAGGGAAAGAAAACAGACATTAGATCTGGCATCAATTATGTAGTGGTCAGACACCTTACAAAGCTGAAGAAAGTTGAATTGTATGGTATTATTTTATCTGCACATCAATGACATTTATTTCATGCAATTAGAACATTACCTAACTATAACTCTTGTAAAGAATACTTTGTGCATTCTTATTCCTTCTAACTCATTAAATCCCAACAGAAATGCCTAGATCCCTGTACAATTCATCTTTGAAACAACCACCAGATGGTGGATGATTGCAGCATTTCCTAATTTACCATGAGATTTTTAGAGATATTTCCTACCAAATTTTATGCTTTAGTTGTGGAACTTGCTTATTTCAATGTCTAAAACAAAAATTCTCCTTTTCATCTCATACTTTAAAATCTTTTTAAACCACAGTATTATTGCTTTTAGAGTTATGATTGTTTAGTTAGATTTCATTCTCCTATTGCAATGTTGAAAAATACTGCACAATATTGGATTTAAACTATTTTGACATGCTGTTTCAAGTGGATTTTATTCAATAAATATATTCTGTAGATATTTCTCATCATCTTATACCAGGCACTATGATCAAGATGAGAAATACTGAATGCTTTCCACATTTAATACAAAAGGTACTCTATTTTAAAATATATATTCTATCACTTTATAACTTTAGTTAACCTTCCTCACTCATGGCCTCAAGATCATATTCAAGGCTATGAAATATGCATATTTTAGCATCAATTCCTGCTGCCCATTAATTTATCCAATTGATACGCTTCTCTTCAAATTTTAATGAAATTTATTTCTAGATTTTCTTTTCTCAAGAAGTCATTGCAAATGTCCTAGTATATTTCACATTTTCCTAGCATATTTATTATAGGAAGTAGTTTCTCTAGTGTTTAATGACAATTCTAATTTAATGAGCTGGATTTAAAATTACCATGGTACATGCCAGTGGGGAACATTTCATGGAAAAGAGGCTTTGGTAAGAGGGGTAGCATACATGACAAATCTAATTATATTAGATAACTAATTAACTGATGGGAAGCAATAGGAAGTAATTCTACAATGGTAAATTGAGACCAAAGAGTCAAAACCTTTGAATGTTAAATAGGTGTGTCTTTTAGTCAGAAGGGAATAACTTTAAGATGTTTGTGAGTCCATAAACATTATGCTTAGAAACATACTTTGTAGAAAGTTAACCTGGTAATACAGAAGATAGGGGAAGAAATTATGAATAGAAAACTCCAGGTAACATACATCCAAGATAGATAATAAAGTGTTGAATTAGAGGGATAATTATTAGAACAAAGAATTATAAACTAAGACTATTGATTGATTTCACATATGTGGAAAAAAGATGGTAGGGAAAGAAATGTATTAACTACAGAAACATTCTTCATGTGTCATTGGTCTGGTTTTTTTTTTTTTTTGTCTACTTGTCTTCTAGGAAGCTTCTGTATTTTTTAATGATCCCAATAGCATATTGAATTAGCCACTTCCTTTTAATAAACACCACCTCATCTATATTCAGATAAAATTCTAGCAACAAAGTATTAAATTCATCTAGAAATTTTTGATAATAGTTAATATGTTTATCCACATGAAAATTTCCTTTTAGAGAAGTACAAGTATGAGGTCAATATTTAGTGATGTTTCTACTTTACTGAAAGGCCCAAGGCCTTTCTTAGGCATAATTAAAACCTCAAATCTGATTACCTTCTACTTATTTTTAATTTTAGGAGTTTCCTTAATATTGCAGTAATACATAAGCAACAATTAGAATCACTTTGAAATAATTTTGTTTAAAATGTCCATTACCAATAAAGGTGCATTCTAGTCTTTTCTGAGTTTACTTTGCCAACTAACAACTTCATCCTGTCTTTCAAAGTAGTTTAACGTTTTTGTCTTGTATAAGAAAGATGTTTTCAAAAAATTCAGTATTATGCTCTAAATCTTGGTGAACATTTTGTTAAACCTTGTGGATGACATTCTCTCATCTCTGTGATCTTGGTTCATGAAAGAAGGAGCCAGAGAAGAATGCTTTCTCAGCTAATCCTCACATTTTAGTTTCACACCCATGGGAGACATTCTCATTTTAGCTGACAGCTGTAAATTTTTATAATCACCCTGTGATATCTAGTACTTGCAGTTTGCTGGCCACTTTGTCAGCTGTATTGACATTTGATAGCCAGACTATACCTAAAAGGACTTTTCAGGGAGACTGATACTTTTGTTCTATTGACTTGAAGCAACACTGTGATGGGGCAGTCTTATTCTGCAAAGCAAGCTGACCAAACCCTGTCAAGAAGAGTCCTGTTGTAATCAATTACACTTGTCAACAAGGAAATTAGCCTATCACCCAGGAAATGTAAACAATGCTCATCATTTTCACAGAAACATTGTGTAGAACAATGTCCACAGAAAATCAGAGCTTTCAAAAACCTCGAATTTTACTTTATCAATTATATAATACCAAATTTGACTTTCCTCCTTTCATTCCAAAACAATTCGCCCTTCTTGACAATCAAGTAGAAAGAGAATATCTTGGCAAATTCTCTTCCAAGTTTTCTCTCACTAGGTATTCTCAATTTTTGTGTGTTCAGTGTATATTTAGCATTTTTTATAGACCAGGTGTGAGGAAGAGACATAGAAACAATTCCTGCCCTTAAAAAATGTTAAAATCATTTATGTTAGAAATATTTTCTCCCTCTAATTTGTCTGTACATCTACCTAACAAGTTTTTTCACAGAACAAAATTCTGCAATTTTCATAAGGTCTAATTTATCAACTTTTATTTCCAGAAACCATGTTTTATTGTCAAGTATAAGAATGATTTTCTCTTCTCTTACATTCTAAAGTGCTTCTCTTATTTCTTAGGTAGCTTAACATTTACATTTAAGTTCAGAAACCATTTTGAGTTGATTTTTGTATAAAGTGTGTAGTATGGGTCAAGATTCGTTTTAATAAAATTACAGATAACAATTGCTTCATCACCATTTATTGAAAAAATCTCTTTTCAATTGAATTAAATTTTGCACTTTTGCAAGTGGGACATTTTTGTGTGAATCTATTTCTGAGTGCTCTATTCAGTTCTATTGATTTATGTCTCCATTATTCTCTAAGTACCACATTGCTTTGTACCTAGAGTATGTTAAAAAACTTTCCAAACCCCCAATTAAAAGCAACAACAATTCAATCAGAAAACAACAAATACATGAAAATACATTTTACTGTAACGAATACCCAGATGACAGAAAAGCATGTAAAAAAGACAGTAATTTTATCTTTAGTAGTTATGGAAATGCTATCTAAAACCAGAGTGCAAGCCGGGCATGGTGGCATACACCTGTAATCCAAGCAATTTGGGAGGCTAAGACAGGAGAATTGTAAATTCAAAGACAGCCTTAGCAACTTAGCAAGTCCCTAAGCAGCTTATCAAGACCCTGTATCAAGGTATAAGATAAAAAGGGATGAGAATATGGCTCTGTGGTTAAGCACCACTAGGTTCAATCCCCAGTACCCCCCAAAAAAAAGTAAAAAGTAAAAACCACAATCCTATGCAAATTAAGACCACATATTATCAGAACCCTAAAATTAGAAAATATATGGATAACACTAATGATGGAAAAGACACAGAAAAACTTGATTACTTATACTTCACTAATGAGGAGATAAAATATTATAGCCACTATAGAAAATAGTTTGGCATTTCCTTAAAAATAAAAAAAATGACCTTACAATATGATCCAGTATTTTAATATTTGGGCCTTTACTCCAAAAAAATGAAAACTTATATTACACAGATATTTATATGAATTTTAAAACAGCTTTATTTATCATATTCTATAACTGGAATCTACCCAAATATTTCAATAGTGAATGGTTACACCATTTTTTTTTTTTTTGTACCTTAGCATGTAATACTATTCATCAGTTAAAAAGAACAACCTAATGATACACATAGCAACTTGGGTGAATGTCAAGGGAATTATTCTGTAAGAAAAAAGCCAACCTCAAAAGTATATACACTATATAATTTCACTTACGTAATATTTTTTAAATAACAAAATTAAGGAAATTATGTATGGAATATTATTTGCCCTGATTTAGGGTTTAGAGTGAATTGATGTGGCTATAAAGGAACAGCACTGTAGAGACTTGTTGCCAAGTTCTGTGTCTTGTTGTGATCTAATTACTAGAATGTGCACAAAATTTATTTTATAGAAACAACACACCAAATGCATATAAACGTGTGCATATATAACTAACTTGTGAAATCTGCAGGCTCTAATACCAGTGTTCTGGTCTTGATGTTCTATTAAGTTATGCAAGTTGTTAAATTTGGAGAAAGGTAAAAAAAAAAAAAAAGTAGTGCAAAAGAACTTGTTCATTTCTCTTCAACTTTCTCTT
Organism: Marmota monax; assembly: GCF_021218885.2. Taxonomy (NCBI): domain Eukaryota; kingdom Metazoa; phylum Chordata; class Mammalia; order Rodentia; family Sciuridae; genus Marmota; species Marmota monax. The sequence goes on along the minus strand of NW_026694084.1, from coordinate 20,513,392 downwards.
GTGAAGTGATTCTACAATTATTTCAAAATAAAACTTGAAAATGCCATCATAAGAATAAAAAAGTAATTTAAGTCCAAAACATTGATGTTCTTGGGTGAGATAAAATAAGGGTGACATATACTTGGAAGGCATATGAGTGAGCCTTACGGTCTTCTGAAATGTTTACCACCTTGGTATGGGTGGTGTTTGCATTGGTATATTTTGGGTAAAAAGTTGTCAAGCTGTACTTTCAAGATTAGTGTTCTTCACTAAACTTATGTTTATGTTCTCACAATGGTTAACCTAATTTGAGTGATTTGATTGAAATCAGACATATGAACTGTGGATAGAAGAGCAAGAAGTAGTGATAGCATCGATGCATGCTAAATTAGCTCAGCAAAAAGAGAGAAGAAAAAACTGTTAGTGGCGTTCACGGAAAAGCCATCCTTAAAAACATAAACTACACAAAGGAAAAGAGGAGAAGAAAGTTGTGACAGGAGGATTGAAATGATCTGGCAATTGTAGGTTGGGCCAAAAGTGACTACCATGATCCCAAAAGTTTGTTATAGATGATGATTATGACCTTGGTAAGGAGGGCAACAGTGAAGATGATGCCAGCCACAGTGACGGCCATGATAACCTTAGCTAAAATTTCTATGAATACTTAATTTCATAATTTGCATTTGCAAATTCTAATGTGATTACATGCTATAATCATCAAAACAAGTAAATGTCATATGCCATTTTGCAGAATAGTCAACTTATTACTAAATAAAACCAACTTGAGTGCCATAGAAAATCTCTAGACAAATTTTGCATGAGGAGGATTTAGATATCATTTTTCCCTGAAATAAAACGAAATATAAATTGGGATGAATAGAAATATAGAAGAGTAGATGACAGAAATTGATTAGAAAGAGTTCTATATATTCTGAAGAAAGTCTGTTAACAATTTTTAATAACCATCTCTTGTAAAATATCACTAAAAAGGTTAGGCCTATGAATAGGTTTGTTACCAAATAGACCTAGATGAAGGCAGAAAACTAGTAGTACACAGTCTTTTTGTAATAAAAGGTTTTATTGGAATATCAAATATTTGAATTTTGTTGAATTATGTATTTAAAGGAAAATAAGACCAATGCATGCTTTAGGATTATGGAACAGAATACAAGAGTATAGCATCTATGAGCTGCATTATTTAAACCCTAATTTTACCAATTCTTTTAAAGTGTTATAATAGTGATATATAATAGTGATACCATCAGTTACTGGTGATGAGTCCTGGGGCTTCCTCACATGTTGAAGTATAACATTAGAGAAGCACACAAGGCAAGCATGTATAGCAGTGTTTATTGAAAAATGGGTAACATACACTTTTACCAGAAGGGAGAAGAGGGCCATAGCTGGTATCCTGGTATACCAAGAAGTGAGGGTATTCTGCCTTTTTTCTGTGACTTGGGCTTCCTTTGTACTCCTGCTCTCTTCCCCTTATCTCTCTTCTTCTTGCTTATTTGATTAGATTCAGGAGATGCTCAGTGGGATAGCCAAAAGGTGTGGTGAGCCGCTTCTGCCGTTTCTGCAGACTATGGTCGCCATTACAAGATGGCGCTGGCTCCGCTGTGGTCTGTGACAAACAACTCCTTATTTGGGAGAGTTGGCGCATGGTTTTTCACCACCCTATGAGAAAGCTCCACGTGGCAGCTTCGCATTGGGGCTTGAGATGCTTTATTAAGGCTGGGAGGGGCATCCGAGAAAAAGAAGAAGAAATATCAAGGGCCTGAATAAACTGCTGAAAGAAGATTCCTGAGTTGCGTCTTCCTTGCGGGCAAGGGGTCGCGACAAAAAGGTGGGAAGCAGATGGGCTAGAAGGGCCAAGATGGAGGATCTAGGCAAGAAGGAGGCATAATTAACAACTTCCTGGGTGGGGGGGGGGCAACCCTTGGGACAGGTTACCTTAGCAACAGGTTGGAGCAGGGGTGGAGGAAGGACTCTGAAGGAATTAACATTTCAATCCCTCCATTCTCTGGCTCCAACCCTTGCCTCTCTGCCTGTCTAACTCTGGCTTCAGTAGTATAGAAAAAGACAATACTTGATTTATACACATAATATTATAAAGGTAATATCAGAATCTGTAAGTAATAGATGGAGTAAGACAAGGACACACTGGGAATGAGTGTGAAAAAAAAAGGAAGAAAATAATTTATTTGAATAAAGCTACCCCATGTGAGAATGAAAGGCTAGGCTTAATGTTAAAATGAGAAACAAAATGGGTGAAACTTAAAAATTAAATATTATTACTGGAATACATGAAATGTTACTTTCTATAGCAAGGATTATGATATATTATAACATTGATCTTTATTTCTCTCTTTCATAATAGTTTATCAAAGGCAAGTTTTCCAAAGTGTCATTCACAGACCAAGTCTACAACAACTCTATTATGCTCTCTAGGCCAAAATTTTTACATCACTTTTAAAACAATAGGAAACAAAGAAAAATGCATCGGATATACAAATGCATCTTTAAACAGATGACATAGAACTTCACCTATTATTTTGCTTTAAATCACATTGACTCAATCCTCGTCACATAGCACAAATGTAGTCATATGGACAAAAATTGCCTACTGGCTCTGAGAAATTCAGTCCCTGTGTGAGGATTAATGCTTCCAATGAGTTTTATTTTGTCTTAGTGGCAAGAATAGATTTTTACAGGCAATTAGTAGTGTTCATGGAAGAAACATGTGTCACTAACACTATAATTATCCTGAAGTATGTTTTAGTTTGGAAAAACAGAAAAATGTTTGTCTGGTTAGTGACTTACTAAGAAATTATTGCTGATACACAGGTAGAGGATCCTATAGTAAGACATTTTGAAAATACCAGTATATTTTCTTCTAAAGAAAAAAAAATACACATCCTTCTCTGAATGATTTTAAAGATTTAATCTGCCATGTACATTGTAACATTCCTAGAAAGTATACCACAAACAGCATTCTCTGGAGAAAAATTTGGGAAAAGGATTTAACAAAAATAGTATTCTGGAAAAAAAGAAAATTTTAAAATATTGCAATATAGCTTACTCTATTTTAATAATGTTTGAATGCCAAGGACCTTTTTACCCAAGTAGCAATATCAACAGACACATGACAGATATACTGTCATTCTAACTAATTTGACATCACATATTGGTTATGTGGAATTTGAGTAAATGCATTAATCTTTATGAAAATATGAAAGTGTTTGTTACATGGAAATATAAAAGCTTAAAATACGAGGGAAGAATCAAGAGAAATAAAATTGAAAATAGTCTAAAGTTAAAAATATTTATTATGCTTGAAATAATAGAAACTCAGAAAATGAAGGATGGGTTTGGAAAGTTCATATGTAAATTATGCAAAACATTATGAAGACTTTGTTCTATCTAATTTTCTCCATCATTTTAAACTTCCAGAAAGGTAGAAACATGTTTATTATCACTATTGTTATTGCCATCATTATTGCATTCTCACAGAAACCTTGAATGGTTTCCAAAACTTAGGGAGCACCCAATTAATATTTGTGGAATGAATTAATTCCACAATTAGTCCTGAAAGACATAGCCCAGAAGCTGCATAATGAGTGTTAATTTATAATTTCTTAATTAACAGAAAATGCTCTTCAATATGTCAGAACACATGGGTGTCCACACAGGGTTTGTTGAATTGCACCTCCAAGTTGTGAAGCTTCAGATATCTAGAGCTCTGGGAATTTCATGTGCTCTCTAAATTCTCCTCAGCCTGTATTTATTGCAGGGTTTAAACAACAATATAAAACTCTTTTGAAGGAATTATGAAGAAATTAAGTACCTTGTTTTGAACAAGGGAATATCAGTTTGAGCAGGTCACTGCTGGGTTATAAAAACATTTCTCAATTTTATAGCTTCTTGTTAACTATAGCATATGCCCACAGCACACAGATACTTCACTAAAAAAGAGTGAGAAAACGTGACTTTTCTAAATTCAAAAGAATGTAGTCTGGGTGTTTATAAAGCTCCTGTTGATATATTTTAATAAATTAAATCTCTGAATAGATATTTAAAAGGGTAATCTCATTTTGGTGTCCATCTATCTGTTATCTATCAGATAGACCCTGACTCTGCCTCAGCACTGGTGTGCCAAGATTTGGTTTTATCAAACTTACCTATAATTGGTTGGGCATCTGAATAATTTTTTGGCCTTTGCCATTATAAAAACAGACACTATAAATAGTGTCCTTTCTTAATATTTTTGTTTTTATTCTGTCATTAGATCAGGTCTTTTTTCTGCCAAGAAAAAAGTCCCTTATTTCCTTCATCTTCCAATAAGAGTCAAAGGAGAGGCGTTAGTCTTAGGGCTTTGGGTAGAAAAGAAAGGAGGTGGAAGAAGCAGAAGGAAATATCCTGTGTTTATAATCTATGTAATATTTGTAAACTAGCAAATCAATCATATATTTTATTAATTTTATATATATATATATATATATATATATATATATATTAAGATTATGAAGCTAAAAAGTACTAAAAAACTACATGTATTCAGGGATAATGATCCAAGTTTAAGAGCTGAGGAAAATGGTATGGTAGAGTAGAAAAAAAAAGGAACAAAGAATTTATCAATTAAAATGTTTGTTATTAAAAGACTAAGGTTGAAATAGAAGGACCAAATAAATATTTGTTTATTTTAGATGAGCTGTGGTGTCACATAGTTCCTATGCCTTTCTGCACCATGACCTTCGTTCTCTAATTTTTTTTAAAAAAAAACAAAGCCTATTTCCATATGGTTGTTAAACTTGTATCATGCATTTAAATTCACTAATTTTAAATATTTACTCTTAGTACTAACTCATTTTGTATGCTAATATATTATTCATCTTACTTTATTAAAAGATATGAGACACTATTCCTGTGATTATTATGTCTTCCTGTGCTGTTGCTGCTAATTTTCTAGTTCAACACAAAACTCATAGCAGCACTTCAGACTTGGTTTTCTCTCTTTCTTTTAGTTTTCTTATTTTATTTGACAAATATAAAATCCCCTTTTGTAACAAAAGTTTACCCACTGACCTTGGTTCCTTTCTGACAATTTCCTCTTGAAATATTACTACCACTATGGGAAATTTGTTGCTTATTTCCTTGGTTTTGTCTCACTGCACACTTTAATGTGCCTTTAAAGTTTTGCACATGACATTACCTCCACTTGGAGTACAAGCCCTTTATACTTAAATCTCATTTCACCATCAGCATTCATTAAAAGCCTTCTCTGGTAACCAAGCATATCCACTCCTTTCCCATTGTACCCTGTACAGTTTCCTATGGCTGCTTTCAGGAGACTGAAATGACCTGAAAACAGCCATAATTCTGTAATCCAGAAGTTCATGGGTTGAGGACCATTTTATAGCCCATACATTTTATACTATGAATAAAAACAAAAAGCTTAGAAAATAATTTAATTAATTTATATTCTAGTCCCTGCTACTTAAAAAGTGAATCATTGAATCATGAACCCTAACATCTTCATATACAAAAGGGATGTAAAGAAATTATATTTTACAGGATTGCTTTGAGGATTAAATGTGACCATCATATGTGTGAAAGTGCACTGTGAATATAAGAAACTTCTTTCACTATCAGAAACTTCTCCAATTTCAAGAAATCCCTAATTATCCCAGTGACTCAGGAGGCTAAGGCAGGAGGATCACAAGTTCAAAGCTAGCCTCAGAAACTTAGTGTGGCCTTAAGCAAATTAACAAGACTCTGTCTCAAATTTAAAAATAAAAAAAGTCTAGGGATGTTGCTCAGTGGTTAAATGCCCCTGGGTTCAATCTCTAGTATGAAATAAAGAAGAGGAAGGAAGGAAGGAAGGAAGGAAGGAAGGAAGGAAGGAAGGGAGGGAGGGAGGGAGAAAGGAAGGAAGGAATCCATAATTATTGTCCAAGAAATTACCACCAAAATCTTATACACAAAAACAATATATGGTGTCCATTTATTTACCCACTCAAAATGCAGACACTTAAGGTCAAGATGGAGCAGCGCCATACTAGAAGTCCTCTTACAGTTCTTTGAAGACTTCCTAAAAAATTATGTCAATCTGGGCTTTGACACCAGGATATGGATATAACAAAATATGCTCTGCTTTCAGAGCAGTTATCTGATTGGAAAAGGAGACATGTACACAAGTAATACTAGTGCATGAATGGAGAGAAAATAAATTTTCAGATAGATTTGTCTCCAAAATTTGCATAAATGTAAAGTGTCACATTAATGATCTTGCTTTTAAATGTCTGGGCAATGACAAATCATTCCTAAAGAGTCATTTTAAGTATCAGGGAAGAAAAGAAGAAACACAAGAGGGGTTTTCTCTGACATTCCAATATAATGACAGGACTTTATTTTTTTTTAATATAAGAAGGAGAGGAATGGGGAAAGAGAAGATGATGATAAGAAGATACAAAGTTTCTGTATTACTAGAGAGACAAGTTTTAGTGATCTATTGCACAGTGTTGTGACCACAATTATTAATCATGTATCATGTAAAAAATTGACAGATCATTTTTCTGAATGTTTCAAATCCAGAGTTTACAGTGGAAGTTCATATTAGTATTGTGGTTTTTTGTTTTGTTTTGTTTTGTTTTGTTTAGATGCAGCAAAAGACATAAAATACCTAACTCCAAGTGATGAGTCTTATTTAGATAGGAAGGTTTAGTCTAGTTTCCCCTACAAGAAAAAATATGAATTATGATGCCAAGCCAGACTGTTGGCACATGCCTGTAATCCCAGTGGCTCGGGAAACTGAGGCAGGAAGATGGAGAGTTTAAAGCCAGCCTCAGCAACTTAGTGAGGCCCTAAGGAACTCAGTAAGACTCTAACAAAATACAAAAAGGGGCTGGGGATGTACCTCAGTGGTTAAGTGCCTCTGGGTTCAGTCCCTGATACCAAAATAAATAAATAAATTTAAAATAAATAAATAAAAATGATGCCAATTTCAATTGTGGTACTATACTGATTAAACAAACTATTTTTTCAAGTTCATGGTGAACTCGAAGGTTGTGTGATCACACTAGGTTACTGTCTTCGTAGGTCATGACTAACATAAATGTTTCTATCTCTTGTGGAAGACCCTGGATCAAATTCTTCATGGTAGGCCTAAAATTCTCTCACATTCCTTCCACTTTAGATAAATGTTGCAATAAGAAACTATGAATTTTGAAAATTATTTGCATGAAGTCACATCAAGATCCTTCTGCATTTATTTCAGAAAAAAATTAACATCACATTTTCCATAAGAAGTAGAACATGCAAAACTTTTCAAGTTCTTGTTCTCACTATGCCTATTGAATTTACATCACATGAGATGCAACTGTACCTGTACCTTACTTCTAATCATCTCTGCCTTAGAAGACCTCTTACGAAGTCTAGAATGCTGTCTTCTTCTCTAAATGGCCTCAAGGTATTGGAATAATTCTTTGTGTCTGTCATTTAAAAATGTGAGTAATCTCACAGGGAAAGTGGCACACACCTGTAATCTCAGATGCTAGGGAGGCTGAGACAGGAGGATCCTGCATTCAAAGCCACCTCATCAATTTAGTGAGGCCTTAAGTAAGTTAATGAGACCCTCTCTCAAAATAATACTAAAAAGGGCTGTGTGATTCAGTGTTTTAGCATGCCGGATTCAATTCCTTCTATCAAAAAATAAAAAAAATAAATAAAAATGTGACTAATATGGACCAGATCAAACAACTATAAAGGACAAAAAAAAATTTCTCAAAATAAGAATTTTGAAAAGCTCAAAAAATTATATAACATGGTTTATGTGATTTATGAATGAAATGAGTGCTGTCTTCTAGAAATTTGCAATGACAATTTATATATTTTCTAAGAAAAACCTGCTTTCTCTTTCAAATAGTTGTGCTTTATTCTGCAGTTCATTAATATGAGGAGGAGGCTCATAGAGGTAATATTCTATGATGATGAAATGCTGTACTTCTACCCTGCGTTGTTGTTACAGGCTTATCTTATAATGAATCTTTTATTTGATATCAAATTTCCAGTCAGCAGTATTAGAGTAAAATTTGAGTGGATGCCCAGTTTCTCTGATTCATTAGGAAAAAAAAAAAACAAAAAACTTTAAACTAAGCAGAGGAAAAAAAAAAGGGAAATTTTACTGTCATCTCTATGTCCCTATTCAATGAACTGCAGAAATAATTCAATTCTCTTTTTAATTCTCTTATTGCCATACTTTCCCTCTTATTATACCCTTTCACATTTTCCTATTTCCCTTTCCCTGCTCTCTTTTTACTACCTTCTCTCCCTCTGGCTTTTGGCATGACCCTGGCCATTTAGTTTGACTAAGTGCTTTAAGGTTGTAGGAGGTCTTTAGGGAATGGAAACAGTATTTCATATTTGAGAGCATGTAAGATGAAAGTAGGTATTGAAGAATTAAGAAAAAAATAATGAAATCTCTGTTTTAGCTTCTTTTGTCTCAAGCTTTCTGGGCTTGGAACCACTTGAGTCACTCTGTTAATGCAAATTACACTTAATATTTGGTTTTGAAAATGGCTGTTGTTGGGATAGAGACCATAGGAATCATTCATAATGTAATTTGATTCATTGAGAGGGCTCAGTACAATCACATTATTGAAGTTCACTCAGTATTGGCCATCTGCCCATGGTAGAAATAACTTGGTTAAATAGAACATTTCTTTGTAATGATGTTTGCTAAAATGGGTTTAAGGGAGGGAAGTGCACTCTTAATTTATTTTACACTTGTTCAACATTTGGTTGCTCTTTATGTTCTTTAAGACAGAGATCATAAATCAAAATTTATGCTAAGATAAATAAAGTGCTTAAATGTGTGATATTTGTTTATAGTTTGTTGAAGATGATGATAATACTATAATGATAACAACGATAAATGATGATGATAATGATGATGATAACAAAGAAAAATAAATGGCAAACACAAGAGGGAGAACTTACTCTTCCTCAACAATCAGATTTTAGGTAACAGAAAGTGGGAAAAAATATGTGGTACTGTCTGATTTAAAACCTAAATTCTGGTATATAGATGCTTACTAGAGTTTGTGTCATTTTGTCCATTTTAATAACTATTTTTCAAAAATGCCAGATTTCATTTTTTAAGCTGTATATTAGTTACTACAAACTGGATGGTTTAAAACAACAGACTATGAGAGAACTATTCTCTCATAGTTCTGGAAACTGAGTTCAGCTACTACAACACAGTATTATAGACTGGGTGGCTTCCTAACAACTGAAAATTCCTTTTCACAATTTTGGAGGCTGAAAATCTTAGCTCAGCATGCCAGAAATGCCAGTTTCTCCTGAGGGCCCTCTTATGAGTAATAGATTTCCATCTTCTCTTTTTATCCTCACAAGGTAGACAGCAATAGAACTCTATGGTAGCCCTTTTCTAAGGGCACTAATCCTATTCATGAGAGCTTCACCTTTATGACCTAATTACCTCCCAAAAGCTCCAAACTTTGACACCACAATCTTGGGGAGTTGGGATTTTGATGTGCAAATTTGATATGACACAAATGGTTCAAAAGAGAGGTCACAATCTGGAATCAAGATGTTGGTAGGGTTGGTTCTTTCTGGAGGCTCTGAAGGAAAATATTTTACATGTCTCCTTGCAGCTTCTAATGGTTACAGAAAATCCTTGGCTTTCCTTAAACTATACATTTATTGCCACATGGCATTCCCCCTACCAAGTCTCTTTGTGTTGTCAGTCTTCTTTTAAAGAACGCCATCACTGAATTTATCGCCCACTCTAATCCAGTATGACCTCATCTTAACTGATTACTTGAAAAGACCCAATTTATCAATTAGATCATATTATGAGATTCCTAGTAGAAATGGATTTTGGAGAGATACTATTTAACCTAGTAAAGTTGATTATCAAAGTCTTGAGATGTTTTAAAGTCTCATCTTTGGAAAATAACCTATTTATTAATGATTACTTAAAATTGAGAATAACTAATTAAAAACTTGATGCTTTAAATTGTGATATTTATATCCTCTTAATTTTACTATATGAAAAAGCTGAAACAGTATTCATTTTGATTTCTTGTTTTATGTCTATTTTTATTTTTTTATTTTATCTTACTATTACTATAGTTATTTTATTATTGTTTTCATTTTGGATGCAAACTATTTTTCTTTATTATAACTAAATTCTATTCATATACTAGACATTAACAAGCCTACTAAGTTACATTCACAATATCATGGAGATGATCATCTGGTCTGCACAGTGCAAGAAGGAGGCTACTTACTACTCTATAAGTCGTAAGAGTAGTACGACTACTTGGAAACATTCTTGGAAACATTCACTGTCTCCTCAACTCAGCCCTTGAGCATGAAGGAAGCAGCTGGTATCCAACTAAGAAGAGATAGGAAAAAAGTTAATGTCTAGGCTATTCAGAGATGTGGCAGGACAGCAGGAGCATTTCAGGGACCTGAAGAAGTTTCTAGCTTGATTCAGATGTTATGGTATATGAACTGACTAAAAGTATAGAAATCCACTCAAACTACTGGGTTGTGGATACTCTTTTGCACCTCAGATATTCCTTTATCCTGGGATATAGATAGAAAATATTCCACAGCAGAGAAGACACTAATGGTTTCCAGAATAATCTTAAAGTGTAACAGCACAGCTCAGGGTCAAAAGACCTCATCCTTGGGTGAAGTGAAGGATGTAGGGCTATGATTGGGAAGATCTAAAGAATTGTAGCCTTTTTTATAGCTTTGGCTCTGAGACCACAGTGCTTACTACTGATACCTTGCATCAGATCTCAAAATATAAAAACAACTACAGACTTAGGAAAGGGATCACAATAAAGATTCCTTCTTTCTGGATATTCTGTGTTCAAAAAAGGCTAGGCATATATTGGACTGGACCAGCAGCGTTGGCTCAAAACTTCCTCATGTAACAAGAAAAGGTATATATTTTTGACATCTCTCTCCAAACCATCTGAATCCCTGATACTAGATGGAGCTAAATCTGACATTTAGCTGCAACTTCTCAGAGGTACATTAGAGAATTAAGCAACAATGTGGATAACTTCCAAGAACTGCAAAAGGAATGAGGTATTGACTCCTAGCAACCTATCAAGGTAGCCTGCTACATTCCATGGATATTGGGACAGTACACAATACACTGGATCAGAGACAAAGGACTTTATTATTTAGGAATGACAATAGTCAGTGCATTTGCATTTTCTTGCACAAGTTTCCTAAACACAAAATGATGAAATGATGCAAAGCAATGTAAGAGAAGCGAAGGGTAACCAGGATACAAATTAGGATACATTACAGGAGGGGTACTAAGAACACAGAGAACCTTAATTTTTTATTTAGGTATTGTGTACTAAGATACTATTCCTAAATTTAAACATTGTTTGCTATGTAGCCATACCCAAAATGATAATCCAACAAAAAAGTTAATCCATTTAAGTGATGTGCCAATTTCAAAATATCCATGCAAAATTGTCTACCCACAGTCCATGTGATTCTTCTGGATTATGACTAAACAAATACAACTTTAAAATAATAATCTCAGATATTTTTTGATAAAATTTTCATCTTTGCTAGAATCCTCACAGAATATCTTATTTTCTAAAGCAAATGTTAGAGGTATACAATTATACAAGAATAGGTACAGTTCAATTCTTTCATGTGTTTCTAAAAAAAAAAAAATCTTTTTTAGCTTCTAGCAATGCATGTTAGAATAAAGTAGTGTAAAGGTTTTTATTATTTGTTCTAGATTATTATGTTTTGTATTTCTCCAGGAGAATCAAAAGATAATAATTATTTTAGCCTCAGATAACCTTTACCCTTTATCATTTCAGTGAATCTCATGACTCAAAGCCCAATTAACACTCTTATGATTTTTATTTTATATTTTCTTCTTGATTTTCCAACTCCTTATAGAACATCTCTTTTTAGATGCCTACAAAGCATCTCAAACTGAGGATGACCAAGGCACATGTCATTTCTTCTTAGCTCCTAAACCTTCTGCAGTATTCTTAAGTTTCAGTTAATGGCAACCCTGTCTTGTGGATCACTTGGGATATTTCCTTTTGGAAAAAAGAAAAAAAAATCTCTCACTGATCCCATCAGCACAACCAAACATTATGCTTTTGCATTTTATCTATTTCCTCAGCACTTTTCACTATTTCTATTGCTACTTCCTTGTTTGGATGTGTGTGTTTTTAACTTCTGTCATTGCCATAGGTTTGAACTAGTCTCTCTGATTTCAGTCCTGCCGTCTTACAGTCTAACTCAGCACAGCAGCCAGAGTAATCTTTTTAGAATATTGTTAGATAATGCCATTCTTCTGCTTTAAAATCTCCAATGGCTCCTAATCCTCTATGGAATAAATCCTGGATTTTTACAAACACCTACATGGATCCGCATTATCTCCTGGCACTTATTATCTTTCTGACTTTGTATTTAACCACTGCCAATCTCCGTGGCAGTATTCCAGTTCCAGTTCCTTGAAAAAGTCATGTAGGCTATAACAGGTTCATTGTTCTAGATTTTTACATTTTTATTCTCTGGGGGAATTAAAATAAAAACAATTATTTAAGACTTGAATAGCTTAGATCCTTTATTATTTCACTGAATCTCATGATTTAAAAATTAATTTACACTGATAATTCTCCTTGTATATTTCCTGCAGGAATTTCTCTTCTTTTCTAACTGCTTATAGTTGTTCTATTACTCAGCCCAGAATCCTTTCCTTCAAATGACCATGAGAATCTCCTACACTGCCTTCAGTATTTTGCTCAAATATAACCTTTTTAAACATCTTATAAACATACAAATCAACCTTCCCTTGGATTCCTTATCCACACCCCTTATGTTCTTAGTTTTTTTTTTTTTGTTGTTGTTGTTGTTGTTTTTTTTTGGTTGGTGGTTTCTTTTTCTTGGCAGCCCTCATTAACATGTGACCTTCCACATAGGGTAGATTGTATTATTTCACTTGTTTTGTGTTCTTTACCAGGAAACAACTAGAAGATAACTGCCCCAGCATTCTTTCTTAGTACACAATCCTGTAGATAGAATAGTTGCCTCTCAGGAGGCAACAACAGAGACAATGCAAACCCCCATTCCCCAGAGCAACCCAACACCTCTGTGTGATACTACCTTAAGTTGGCTTTTTCTTCAAGTATTCTCCCACTCATTGCCTTATTCTATTTTTTCTGAAATGACATTATATAATGTCTGAAATTATGTTCTTCTATGAGATTCTCTTTTTGTTGGAAACAAATCTAAAATATTATTATCCTTAATTGTCTATTAACTTCTTTAATGTTCTGTAGCTTTACACCTAGGGTGGGAGATCTACACATTACCATGCAGGCAGAGCAATGCTGTTGCTTTGACTAATGGAATCTGAATGAAAGCTTTCCTGGTCAGCAAATGTTTTGTTACACTCTTATTTTCCTCACCAAAGACAAAGAGAAATGTTGCAAACAGAGGCTATGTTGTCAGCTAGGATGTTCCAGGAAAGCTGACATAAAATGTGGTTGCAGCCAACCATCATGATGGACAGGTAACAAAGGAAGGAAGGAAAATTACTATTCTTAGTTACAGAGATTTGTAAGGGGTGTGTGTGTGTGGGGGGGTTGGTTTGGTATTACTAGTAGTATTAGGAAGAACAGTGAAGCTTATCATTTACTCAGTTCTCTATTTACTTTCTGCATCAATTCCACCATACTGTAAGTTCCATGAGGCAGGAAATTTTGCATTTTCTTTTCCCTAATATATGCCCTCTACCTAGAACAATATTAGGCACATAGGCAACACATATGTTTAAAGCTTTTTGCTGAGGCTTAGTGAAAACCTCCCTCAGACACAACTGGTGAGCTTCCAAATGTGAAATTTGGTTGTGCATGTCCTCTAACTTTGTGGTTTTTACTTCAAGAGATTCAATCCTCTGGTTAGGGTTATGAGATAAAATACAGGCAGCTTAGCTACAAATGAATTTCAGACAAATAGTAATTACTATGGGACATATTTACAGTAAAATACTTTTTACTCTAAGAATTTACCACAAAACATACTATCATATGTCTAGAGATATGAAGCAGGCCCCACAACAAAGGATTAATTTTCCACAATGTTAATAACATCAAGAATGTAAAAGTCCTTGAACTGCTTTTGTGCTCCTATTTATACACCTGATATCTATGCTTTGACTTCTGCCACTTCTCTTAAATATTACCAACTCCAATAAACTCTCATTTTCTTTTCAGATTTTTTATGCTAAAATAATCCATATATTTTATTTTAATTTTAGATAACCTCCCATGTGTATTTCTAAATAGTTTATAATTGAAATAATAAAATTTCCTGTTTTAGAGAGCAGAGAAAACCTGTTATTCTTATATCTGAAGAGTCTGAAACTATATCCTGTATGCACAGATATTTAGTATATATTGATAGAAAGAATAAATAAGGATAACTCTGGGAAGATATATGAATTTAGTTCATTGGCAAATCATTTCCTATACCCTATAGAGTATATCAATTCCATGGTCACTTGTGATCATATCAGACAGGCAATCCTTTGCATTCTTGAATTTGCCTTACCTATTGTTTCCCCTACATGGAATAATAAGTGCTTAGTATGTTCCTACTGTATTTCATCTAGTCATTTTACCTGGGACTGTAAATTAAAACAAGGAAGATTATTTCAATTGTCAGGTCTTTCAAAATGCTTCCAGCTTGAATTTATTATTAAAAACACTTCTTAATGCAAATTTATGTAATATTCTCATCAAATATGAGGCAGAGTTTTAAAAAAGGAAAACTCTCCCTTTATCTTCAGTCCTATATCAATGTTAGATTTTTGCTGCTGTTGTTGTTGTTGGGTGGTTGTGTCTTATCTTTTGCTATTTTAACATCATTCTCAAGTTGTATTACAATGAACAAAGCCAAGAAGAATGAAGAGCTCCTTCAGAGAATCTTGAATCAGACTAGCTCCCCAAATTTACTGTGATTCAAATGAAATATTGATATGTAGGCACATATATACACATATGTTCAGAGTTTTAATTTGGTTGGTATAGATGCTTTAAATATATGTGTTCTTTATGTTGCTTTTCAGTATGGACATAAATACGTGCCTTATCTAATTTTTTTTTAAAGAATAATAGCACAAGTACAAAGGCAAATGATTTTAAAAACAAAGACCTTGTGGACATTTTGCCTTAACTAAAACTACTACCAAGTCAAAGATACATAAATAAATTAAATATATATAAAATAATTCATTTTGGAGTAGACACCAACAGATAATAATATATTCTTATTCCTTTCAAAACTTAAACCAAACTACTGAGATAGAATGGGAGCTCAAGTGAATAGTTATGGATTATCACTTCAGTAGTAGGGAAAATCTAAAGTCTATAGTAAAACAAAATTGTGATATCAAATAACTTTCTAAAATCATATTTTGCACAAAAAGATATATCAATCCAACTACCACACTGTGAATTTAAATATAGTCTTCCATTTATTTCTCTTAAAATGCTTAGTATTCTCAATTACAAGTTACTTCCCTGGGCAATAGCTTTCTTAATTTTTTTCTCATGACAATTTTGCTTACATATTTCTTTTAATACATAAAGAATCGATACTGGTGAAAACCTAATTCACTTTGACTTTATGTCTTATAAATGACAATTGAGTCCTATTTGCTTCCTAATCTATGTTAAAATTTTACCTAAAGGAAAGACACTTATTGGTTTTATTTTCCTCTATGAAATTTATCAAAGACAATTTTCCATAATTAAACAACAACATAGAGGGTCTTCTTTCAAGAAAGAATGATTAAGACATTTTAAAGAAGAATTTCTTTGTCATGTAGGCATATTTTTCCTTATGTCCTGCTAAGTACAATTATAAGCTAGACATTATATATCCAAGAAACATAAGAAGACACTGAAAGTTGAATAGAAGACAGACCAGCCATGGAAGTCAGGACTCAAATAACAATGCAGAATGAGTTTCCTGAGTTCTTAGTATACCAGACTGTGAACTAACAATGTTAGAAAACCAGAAATTCAAGTAGAAAAGAAAACAGAGCCCCAGGTAAAGCCAGCTATCTCCTTCTCATAAAGGGAACAGGCAAGGACAAATTAGTAAGGTGGAAAACATTTAGACAATTGCCTAATACACAAGGGCAAGCTAAACCCAAATAAAAAAAATCATTCAGATAAAGGTAAATGCAAAAGTCAATGAAATTGAAAAGAGAAAAACAAATGGAAAATGCTATTGAAACAAAGGGAAATCGATTATAAAGATCAATGCAATTGAGAAATCTCTAGCAAAGTAATTTCAAAAAAGAGAATATACAAGTTTATTAGAGGTTTGACCCTGACAAACACCAAACAGATAATCTGGTTATAAGGGGATATAACAAACAAGTCTACACATAAATTTGATAATTTAGACAGAATGGACTACTTAAAACAGAACAAAAAATAATTGTAAGTGCTACAATTCACCCAATATGAAATAGATAATTTAAATGGCACTATAACTGTTAAGGAACTTGATTTCATAATTTAAAATGATCTATAGAAGAACTCTACAAACCCAGATGGTTTCACAGAAAAATTGTAAACCTCTAAGAAAGAAATAATACCAATTCTATGGAATTTCTTCCAGAAAATAGAAGAGTGGAAAACACTTTCCAATTCATTTGATGAAGCTTGTATTATCTCTATAAACTGAAAAGAGCAAGATAGTAAAACTAAGAAACTACAGACCAATATTCCTCAGGAAAAATGGATAGAGATTTCTTTAACAAAATATCAAAAATTAGAATTTGTCAATATATCATGACCATAACCTGACCAAGTGGGATTTGTTCCACAGATAAAAGACTGGGTCAATATTCAAAAAATATTGACCCATCAATATTCAAAAATCAAACAAAGTAATCCATCATATTACAAGATTAAGAGAGAAAAGTCACATGATCATATAACTGATTTACAAAAAGCTTTAGATAAAACTTTTAATTCAATTAAAAATTAGAAAATTGAATAGAGAGAACTTTATTAACTTCATTTAAAAATATATAAACTACATCTAACATCATGTTTAATATTGAAATCTAAAGTTTATCCCAAAGAGCAACAAGACAAAGATGTCCCCTCTTACTATTCAGAGCTACAACTTCTAGGTAATTGAATAGATTGGAAGGAACAAATTAACTATCCTTGTTTACAGATGACAAGATATTATATGTAGGGGACCCCAAGGAGAAGAACTAATAAAGAACAAAAACAAAAACAACAAATGCTCCTAAGCCTAATAAATGAGTATTCAGATAAAAGATAATCAAACAAATGAATATTTGCTTATATTAGCACTAAGCACATAAAAACCAAAAGTAGAAATTCCATAACATTTAGTCATGAAAAGTAAAATAAAAGGGAGAGGAAGAGAAAAAGAAAAGGAAAATATGTAGGAAATACTTTGGTGTACAAAACATCCTCAAAGCTACAAGACTTATATACCAAATACTACATACTAATGAAATAAATCAAAGATCTAAATGATTGACAGGCATAGCATTTTCATGAATTATGAAATCGATATAGTAAAGATGGCAATTCTTCCAAAATTGAACTATTGGTTTATATGTTTATAAAACAGAGTTTACAAAACTCAATTTTAATCAAATCTCAGAGTTTTATAGATATGATTAATAATAATGTAAAATACATATGGAAAGCAAAGGATTAAGTAAATATTTTTTAAAAGAAAGAATAAAGAGAAAGATGTCATTATTCCAATTTCAAAATTAAATACCAAAATTAATAAAGATTATGTGGTATTAATAAAGAAAATGTAGTTTCAGAGGGAGGGATAATACCACATAGAATAGCTGAACATTCTAGAAGAACCCAGAAATATACTCTTGTAAACATGTCTAGATGCTTTTTGAGAAAAGCAAAAAGCAATTATTTTAATGCAGGAAAGACCATGTTTCATGGATGCTGAAGCAAATGATAATACATTTGCTAATTAGCTAGATTAAACATTCTGCATATGTAAATATATTTCAAAACATCATCATGCATATGATAAATACATACACTTTTATAGGTCAATTTAAAAAATTGTAAAGAAAACATAATCTCAGCTCACCTTATGAAAAATATAACACAAAATGGATCATGCAATTAAATGTAAAATGTAAACCTATAAAAGATTTAGGGAAAAAAACAGAATAAAATAATCAGATGTAGGTCTAGGCAACAAGTTACTAAATGTCAAATCAAAATTATAATTTATAAAATAAGATGGATTTCATTAAAACTTTTAAAAAAGTTTTCAATGAAAGATTCTATAGAGAATAAAAAGACAAGATACTGATAGAAAAAGAAATTTAAACCACATACCCAAGAAGGATTAATATCTAGAATTAATGAAGAACTCTTAAGACGTAACTGTAAGGAAAACAAGGTAAGTAGAATACAGGTAAAAGAAAGAACATGAAGCTATTTGACTTCAGTGGTCATTAGGGAAATGCAAATTAAAAACATGCATAAGATATCAATAAACACTTATCAGAGTTTTTTAAAGTGAAAAACAGTGGATCATCAAATGCTAGAGAGGACAGGGACTAATGGGTCAGCTGTGTGTTGCTGATAGGAATATAAAATGATATAGGTCCTCTTGGAAAACAGTTTCTTAAAAAGAAACAAACAAAAAGCCAAAGAAATTAAAAATACAAAGTATTCATCTCTATAAAACCCAGAAATTACACTCATATTTATTTACCACAAAGACTTAATTACATCAGGTAGAAAAAACCTGTTGATGTATGTGCATTACAGCTTTATTTATAATAGACCAAACCTGAAATAATAAAGATGCTCTTCAGTGACTGAATGGCAAAAACAAAACAAACAAAACAAAAACATCAATTCTAGGAACACTACTAACCAATAAAAAGGAACATACTATTGATATATACAACAACAGGAGTCTCTGTGGGATTTTGCAGAGTGGAAAAATGACAGCATCAAATGGTTTCATACTCTATAGTTCCTTTATATAGCCTTCTTGTTATGATAGAATTATAGAACTGGAAAATGTATTAATGGTTTCCATAGATTAACAAGGGACTGGAGATGAGAGGGAGATAGAAATACCTATAAAATGGCAATGGGATGAATTCTTATAGTGACAGAAATGTTTATTTTAAAAACTTTACTGTCCCAAAGTTAGTATTTTGATTGCATATCATACTATGTTTTTTTTTTCAGACTATCTTGGTGAAGCTGAGAAAAATATACACTTGATTTCACAGCATTAATACTTAAAACTATGTTTGAATCAACAGTTTTCTCAAAAAAATCTTAATTATAAAAAATCTTAAGTTTATAATTTTATCTATAATCAAATTTCAGTTGCTGAATTTTACAGTAAATTAAAGTATGAAGATTCTGACAAATAATAAGGTAAATAAGGTATGTTTGAAAAGTCAATGAGATGTAATAAATATATATGTATGTATATATGCATAATTCATATGTTACACAGAATACTTAACTATTCTTTCTCTAATGAATATTACTGTTGCTTATTTATTCTTTCAGTAGACATTTCTTGAATGCCAACTGGATCCTTGTCCAGAGTTGTGCAGAAAGTTAGGCTAGAAGTGGGGTGTGAAATATTAGGTATTTGACCAGAATCATTTATCTACTACTGTGAAAGTCATATTATAGATTTTAAATTCTATTTTAATTATAGTGAAATGCTAATGGTAGGTCATAAGTTGGATTATTTTTTTTCCAATTCTTGAGACTGAACCAGGACCTTGAATATACTAGGCAAGCATTTTACCACTGAGCTAGATCCCCAGTCCAAGTGAAAGCTTTTTAAGATCTACATAAGATGGACTATTCAATATCTA
Organism: Marmota monax; assembly: GCF_021218885.2. NCBI lineage: Eukaryota > Metazoa > Chordata > Mammalia > Rodentia > Sciuridae > Marmota > Marmota monax. The sequence goes on along the minus strand of NW_026694084.1, from coordinate 20,493,429 downwards.
CTAGTTTCCATGAAATAAATTAGAAAAATTTATGATGAATATAGAAGCCTAAACTAAATCAAGTCTAATTTATATTTTTTTCAATTGTCACATCATAACCCAAATGTCAATTCTAGAGTCAGTTTACTTCCCTGAAGTCTTTAGACTAAATGCAGTGAGTTTCTTGGTCATTTAGAATAGGAAGAGATAAATTGTGCACAATCTGTGGGGTAAACCAAGGGAATTGCAACTGTGTGGTGATTTACCTCATGGAACTGACCTTTTCTCATGGGTATGCAAGGAAGAGGGATCATAGTCTTAGTCATAAAATATGCAGAAAATCCCTTTTGGGACAAAAAAAAAAATGTGTGCTGGAAGAAAAATGGCTTAGGAAAGTTAGATATTACTGAGTCTATTTGTGCTACTATAACCAAATACTGAGACTGGCATTAATTTATAGCGAATAGAAAGTTTCTCATTGTTCACTGCTCTGGAGACTGGCAAGTCCAAGATCAAGATGATGGCAGGTTTGTTGTCTGGTGAGGTCTATGCTTCCAGAAAAAGAAGCTGAAGATTCAGGACAAAAGAGGCCTAGCTAGTTCCTGACAGTACTTTCATAAGAAAGTAATTCTTCCTATGAAGGTTGACCTCTCATAACCTAATCAGTGCCTATCTAAGTAAGCAGCACCCATTCATATTGTTTCAGAAATTTAAACTGCAGCATGAATTTGGGAGTAGATACAAATGTTCAAACTATAGCAAGGCAAAAGTAAAATATGATCTCTATAATTTCAATGGTTAGAATAGAATTGAAAAGTATGACTCCTGGCTTTAAAAAACAAAAAGCCTAATTGTGATTCTTTTAGGCCCAACGACAGGCTAATCAGAGAAGCTTTACCTTACAGGCTCTTTGAGCAATCTGCCCTCCCTACACCATATCTCATGTAAGGTTAAACTATCATGTATGTCTTTGAAGGGAGCTGCAGTCAAGGCCTCAGGCCCCCCCACTACTTGTGATTTTATTCCTATCTGCATTCCTAAGCTAGAAGATTTCTTTCATAGTCCTTTTTACATGAAGCCTTCCTCAAGAGACTTTGGAAATGTCCTTACTAGGAGAAAGAGGACACCTTGAAGGGACTTTCCTCCACTCTCAAGTAGACTCAGTACTTTTCTTCCATGCTTATTCACTTGAACCTTGACATGACCTCATGTTATTCCATGGTGGAAAGTGGAATGGGTTTGAAGAGAGGAGCTGTACGTTTTTTGGTTTATCCTCTTTTATCCATCACTTATATTAAGGCAGTAAGTGATTAAAGGCTTAACTGGAGATTCCAAGACCTGGCAGCTCAGCTGAGCTCCTGACAAGACTGTTTTACTTTATTTCAGTCAGGTTAATTCTCTATCCCAGTTTACCATAAACTTTAAATGTCTGGATTTTATTGTTTTAAATTGATTTAAAGTATATTTTAATCCTCTAACTCTAACATAGGTTATATTTTATTACTTGACTTATTACCATAATAAATAAGACATTTTCTATCTCTATTATTATGATTCTATAATATATCACCCTCATTATTTGTAATATATAGCAGAGCCTTTTAGAATATTGGCTTTGGAATGAACAAGCATCAAATTTTTAATAAGATTTATATGCAAATCTGCCTATAAAACCATAAAAAGAATGAATACCATTTTTATATATTAATATCAATTTCATTTTGTGGGATGGCTGCCCAATTGTTAGAAATTTTCCTAAGAAAATCTTAAGTGGATTATACATCTTTCATTAAGTTCTTTGGCACATTATAAAAGCTCATGAGATATTGCATTGAATACTCAGGTGATTTTATTTGCTTTTTTTTTTTAGAGTCAGAGAAATATAATTAAGTCAAATTTATAGGTCATATTACATGTATTATATGCTTACCTAATGACAGCTGATTTGTTTCCCACCAACCCTAAGTGGGAAGGATTTTGGCCTTTTAATACATGACTAACATTATTAAAAATTATAGTACTCATTAATACTAGGTTCTTCAATAGGAGACGTCCATTCCCTGGCATTTAATATGGTGCTTGGCATAATGTAGGTATTCAATAAGTATGAATTCAATAAAATAACTTAAAGTGAATTAATGTTTCTATTAACTTATTATATCTTATCTGAGACTCAAAATGGTAAGGTAAACACTATCATCTCCAGCAAGAAGTCTGGGTTTGAATGATCTGTTAGAACAATCATAAAATTGAGTTGAATTTCTAACACTGAAATTCTAAACCCTATGTGATTTTTGCTTCACCACATTGTGTCCTGCCAATAACAAGGCAGGTAGCATTTCCTATATAAAGAACCATCTCTGAAACAGGAACAAGGGCAGAGGTTGACTTTGTCAAAGCTTTCAGTGAATTTCATCTTTGGAAGAAAAGTTTACTTGGTATAACTGGAAATTAATCAAGAAATCACATACCATTACTTATACCAAAGGTAACTAACAAATTCCATTTAGAAGTTTAAGTAAGCTTTATCTTTCTTCACAGATCATTACTATTGCTGCTATCACCCATAAAGGTAACAGTAAAAAGACACTTCTTATAAACTATAATGATGCTTACCATTTCTGAAAAGGAAAACACTTAATACTAATAACAGCAATGTATATGGATAAAAGTAAATATTTTCTTACCATCAATATAACTCAAGAATATTTTTTTAAAAAAACATGATGATATGTTCCAAAAGTTAAAATTCTCTATAAATATGTTGTGGATACCATATATTTTACCACACCTAATAACTGATATTGTAGAGAAAGAAAGAAATTATGAACATGTATGAAAAGTTTTAAAATACAGAAATAGAGACTTAGATATTGGTAACTCTTCTTTTTCTCTAATGGTACTCATTATGACTAAAGAACAAACAGATTCATAATGAAAAGACAATAATATATATTTAATAAATAGATTCATATAAAAGTCAAGGTAGTTTAGTATTTGAGAAATATTAATTGAAAAACAGATTTTTTCAGTCATTTTAGCCGAAAACATTTCAAAATATTTAAATAAATTTTCTAAATTAGCTACAATTGTTTCTTAAACTGACTTTAATCTCTTTCTTAAAATATCTGTTTGCTGATTTCTAAAGTCCATGACAAGTTCTACGAGTTTTCATTCTCTTAACATATTATCTTATATCAAAATTGATGGTATGAGCAGACCCATATAACCTACTTACATTTGTGAACAGATTGGTTTTATATAGGATGGCCATTTCAGCATTTTCCAGCTAGTTCAGTTTTTTAGTTGTAATAAATGTTAATATCTGAATATCATCATAATTTGGATGTGCATCAAGGCAATAAAGAAGCATTGAGCTGAGCATTTTATACAGCAGAATAACATACATGTAACCAGTGCTGAATGATATATAGTAGATTTACCATTACAATAAATCTATGAAACACTTGTCTTATTCCATTTTTTGTCGGAGTTGTTCTAAAACATTTTTGGAATGAAAAAAAAAAAAAAACACAAGAAAATAAATTGATATGTAGCTATATAGACAGAACTATACATGTAGATGCTGTATTCTGATTTAGACCTAGAGTGTTAGCTTTTGGCTCAAGATATTTGTTTGTAATTAGTACTATTTGGGGGTTTGTCAGCTATCATTGAATAAGTACATTTTAACTACTGTTCTTTCAATAGTGTGTTAAAATTGTCCACGTCTAGGTCAGCCCCAAAACATCAGTATTTTAAATTAAGAAATAATCACTGGTTTGTTTACCATAAGAACCTCTCAGGCTCTTTTTGCTGCCTTACAAAATAAATGCCAACTTTTTGAAGTGCTCCCAAGTTCTCCACAAGCTCTATTTTATGTTATATAAAATGTTTTAAGTCAAATTCTGCAAAGCATGTTCTACAAATATTTTTATCTCTTCATAACAGACTATACTGTTTTTACCTATTAAATTACTTATTTAATAAGTAACAAATATTTAGTGAAAAAAAAAAACAACTCAAGAAGATCATAGTTTATCAGAACAGAAAAGGCAACTTTATAATTCACAAAGCATAATTGTAGTTCATATACATGGAGAATAAAGATGACCAGAAGGAAAAAAAAAAGAGAATTTAGATTAAGACTGTCTCATTTGCAAGTAATAGAGTTGTCAAATAAAGTGAAAACATTTTAATAAATAGTGTTTATCACAAAACTCAAGGAAAGGAATTTGGACTTGATTGACATCAGAAACATAAGAAGCACAATTTCTATATCTCATCTTCATTCATTAGCATCTGCTAAACTGCTTCTGTTTCTGCTTATCAGGGGTTTCTTTCTCTCCATCCTCCTGTCAGGGTGACCTGAATTTGCCTGTTACTGGTGTAGCAAAAATAAAAATTTTCTGGCTGCCTCCCAGCTCTTGGTTGAGTTCTTCTTGGAAAGAGAAAGAGAGAGAGAGAGAGAGAGAGAGAGAGAGAGAGAGAGAGAGAGAGAGAGAGAGAGAGACCGACCCATATTGGTCCAACTTAAAAAACACTTTTGGTCCAAAATCACTTTTAGTCTAATCCAATTTGTCAGAAAGAGGAGGGAACAACTCATTCTGATGACAGTATGAGAGGGAAAAGCTAAGATGACAGAAGAAGCTGGGTGGATGCACTATTGCAAAAAGGCAAATGTAATCACTGAAGAAAGAGCACACAGAGACAAGATCCCAGGGAGAACACCTGGGGACCTATGCCTTTAGGAGAGGGACATAAAATTAAAACAGGAAATAACAAGAGACAGAGAATCAAGGAAGAGCCATGAGAAAATCAGTGAGGAGATAATTTCCGAAGGCTGAAAATGGCAATCACAATACAAGTCTAATGAAAATAGAGACCAGCAAATAGGAAGAACCAACAACCTTAGAGAGAAGACTTTCAGTAGGATCAGCTGCAGGTAGACACTGCATTAATATGAGCTGGGAAAGGAATGCCAATAATGAAAGTAGAAACATTAGAAGAACATACCATACTCTGGCAAGAATTGGGACAGTTAGAAAAATCAGTATGTGGGAAGTCTAACAATGTTCACATTCTTCCAAATTGTATTCTCTTATGTAGTGGAAGCAAGAAAAATACCATCTCTAGTGAAGAGTAATTAGTTAGTAAGTATAATGCAACCCACTTATTATTTATTTGTGTGTTTATTTCTGTTGACTCTCTTTTTAGAATTCTGTTCTAAACGGTTGTTGGAAAAACAAGTTAACTGAATAGTGCACAAATACCCTTAAACTATAAATTAGTTTACCCTCACTTTGTGCATTTGTATATATACAACATTATAGAATATACCTTAATACATCTGTATACATTATTAGACATTATTTCCCTGGATCATCAAAATGATTAGCTAAATGTAGTTGATTCTGTATTTACAAGTAAGATAATTGAAACAAGTCAAAGTGACTTGTTTAGAATACTTAATAGCTGATGGCTAACAGGTACACACCTAAATCTCTTTAGTCACATTCTACTTTTCATTCTACGGGAAACAAAAAGTAATTCTAGTCAATAGAGATATTAATGGATTTGTGATGAGTGTCCTCTTCAAGCACTTTTGCAAATGGAAATATAGTATGCCATCCCAATCACCAAATTTAGCTCTAATGGAAAGAGCATCTAATTTGAATTCAAAAAGAAAAGAACTTCACCATTTTTGTGCATACATGAACTCAATCAAAGTGCTCTGTGTCAATCAACTCCAGTTTAATCATTCATGAAGTAGAATCCAGCTACTTATCTCCCAAGAAAACATACAGAACAGCAAGCATACAGTGGACACTAAATAGATATTGTTGAAGAGAATAGAAACACAAAACAGGAAATTTTTTTGCATGCATGATGCTCAAATATAAACAATGCTAAGAAAAAATGGATTAATTCAAGATATTAGGAAGACGAAAATGTAAGGACAATGTGGAATGAAAATCACACATCATTTTTAATCACTTTAATTTATCCTACTCTGCAGGTTACTTGCCAAACAAGGTGCAGGTGTTGGTTTTAATATAGACAAATAAAACAGGAGTTAATTGTATATCCCTGTGTGTGCCAAATGTAATCTACAAACAGTGCAGTTAGCCAAGTTTTTCACAAGTGGTTAAAGAAGGGAGACAAGAGTATCACAGTTCCCAGGAGATTCAGTACTGCATAGAAAATTATCAAGATAGCAATACTAAAATGGGATTTTAAAAGTCATCTAGAATCTACACAATATATCAAAAGTCAGAGCTGTGAAACCTCATTGTTATTTAATGCTTCAATGTCTTTATTTCATTCATCTGCAAAATGATTCTACTCACCTTTCTCACAGGGCTTTTAGAAACATGATTCTGTAAAAAAAATGTTTTAAAATCCATAATAATGATGATTATCTCACAGCAGTATCATAAAGAAACGAGAAAATAAATGGATTTTTTGGCTAGAATAAGTAAAATGAGTTAAAAAAAAAACAAAAAAAAAACCCTTGAGGCTGGCTATGAAATGCAACAGAAGTCATAAAGATCCTTTTGAATTAGTATAATTATGGGTAAGTACAGCATTATGCCACTAAAATAGCACATAACTGTTACTGGTTCCAATGGTATTTTGATTTTATTTATTTGTCCCTTATTGATTTTTTATGGTCACTTTTTTTCTCTAATTTCTAAGTAGATATCAGGTTGGAATACCTTTGCACTTTCTGATCCCCACCAATTACCTACCTTCCTTTAACCATCTTCAGTGCAGATGATAGTGTGGCCAAAAATAAAACACACACACGTGTGTCTTTTCTGATTATAATGTATGAATAATAAGGAAAGATGCATAATTAGAATACTATAATCAAGACAATGTTTCCTAATATTATTGAATCCTAAATGGGAAACACACCACAGAATTAAACTTGTGCAGCTTTACCATATCTCATCCTTACTCCTATGTGGTAAAAGTTATTGAGGTTATTTTGTTGAGATGAGAAATTTGAGAGTTCATCTTTTCAAAACTGGTCCATCAACATATGGCACAAATTTTCCTCCCATTGCTTACTGACAGGACAATGTGGGGAGAAGAGCCACTCTCCTTTCCTGCCTCTCTCTTAAGTTCAGTTAGCTCTTGTAATTAATTCCTTAATTTGGGAATTGAGTTCCAAAAGAACAAAATTTTTAAGGGTAACAAGAAAAACACCAACCAGTTTTTCATTTTAATTTTCTTTTAGACAGACATTTTCACAAACTTTCTTGGAAAAGACCACTAAAATCTAGAATTGTAATCACCAAAAGTATCTTCCACCTGTGCACTACAGGTTCTATGGTTTTTGAAACTGGCTTTTTGGAACAACACAATTAAAAGATACTAGAATGTACAAGGTCATCCTGCCCATCCTCTTCCCAGAAATGACTCAGATTCAACAGCTTCAATGCAGTCACACAGTTTCATGAAGACACTTTGAATGTGACTGTAGTTGACCCAGAAATTGCCTCTCTGAAAATCTTCACATTTTATTGTTTTTTTTTTTTTTTTCTTTTTTCTCTCTCTCCCATCTCTCCTCTTTCCTATTCCCCTCTCCTCCAATTTTGCTCTCTGGGAAAGCAGCCTCAGAGCTTACTGAGAGGCTATGAAATTTGAACCCAAATTTTTAAGTCACTATATGTAAGATGCCATGCCTCCCCACTCTGTCCACAATGTAAATGATGGTCTTAAGAAGAAAAAAAGTGTGAGAGCCTTGCTTAGCAAAACTTAGTAACACTATTTCCAGGTAGTTTTCACTTTTTTTCTCAATTCATACTTAATAAACCACTTAAGGCTTTTGTATGGGCCACATTCATATCAAACTAGTATTATTTTTGTAATATTTCCATAAACAACTCCAACTTTCTGAGGTTTCTCTAAATTTAATATTCATGTTTATTTATTTAGCATTACAAGACACTGAATCCAGAGGTCCTTTGCCACTAAAAAAATCCCCTTCTTATTTTTTACTTTGAGACTCTTGTTAAGTTTCCCAGACAGGCCTTGAACTTGCAACCTTACTGCCTCAGCCTCCAGAGTCCCTGGGACTACAAGTGTGTGCTACTATGCCTGGCCCATATTTATAAATTATATTTCCTCAAACATATCTTGGGAGAAATGTCAATCTTTCAGAGCTAGTTGTTTATATTATAGGGTTTGTACAAATGCCATGAAGTTCTTAAAAGAAAATCAGGTTGTATGAATTGTTTGGACCTAGGATCATCCACTCCAGGTACTCCTGCTTCACATACATGAACTTCTGCATTGTGACCTCTCAAGGGCACTCTTCCTTTTTCTGTTTGGTTAGATTCTATTCACCCTTTCAGACCACGTTCAAATGAGATCTCCTTGTGAATCTTTGTCTTAATTTATAGAGCATAATTAATAACTTTTCTTTGTAATAAAACCTGTCTTACATAGAGTTCTAATTATCATTTTTTTCTTATATTACAGGTCTCTTTTTTTTAACCAACTAATCAAATTACATAGAGCATAGAATCTTGCTATTCATAGAGCATTTTAGTTATTTTCTTTCCTGGTGTAAAGTCATTAAAATATCAAATTTTAAAAATACTTTGAATTTTTAACAAAATTGTTCTAAAAATCATTCTTAAATTATGTTATGGATTTTTATATTTAAATTTCTTTTACTGGTGCATTATAATTATGCATTATGGTGGAATTCTTTATGCCATATTTGTACATGCACCAAATTTGATCAATCTCATACTCTAGTACCTTCCCTTTCCCTCTCCTCCTCCTTTCCCTTGATCTGCTTAAGCTCTTCTAATGACCTCCCTGCTATTATTATTAGCACATGTGTGTGTGTGTATATGTATAATGTTATAAGAATGATATTTGCTCATATGTTTATTTATACAAATTTCAAAATCTAGGAAAATGATTGTCTCTATTTTTCAACATGTGATAAAATTAGTATGCCTCTTTATATATCAAATAGCTCTCTTCTAGTGGAAATATTATAACCAACATAAAATCACCTAGAACAGGATTGATAACTTTGTTATACAGTCTAGCATTAAAATGGTTTTATCATAAAAATTTTGTTCATATTTATACACATCAAATAAAGGCAAATATATAATTATAAATTTGAACTGCAGAAGAAATACTAAGATTATTGGTGGCTAACATGCATGCACACCTAGCAAGGGAATCTCATCATAGTACAAAAAGTTTAAAAATTGCCCAAAGAGACATTTGACAGTCATAGGAGTTTTCATTATCTCTGAAACTTATTGACATCTTTTAATATTGTTCCTAAGATTTGCTGGTGTCACTTCCAATAAAATATTACTTGGTAAACTTAAATTATTATCAGAATTGATGAGAGATATCTTAATTCAGTGTTTAAATGACTGATTTTATGGGACTATGCTGTCAAAATTATTTAAAAGTCTTGGGAGTTACACAAAGATGTATATGCTAAACACTTTTATATTCAAACAGATATAAACTTGATGTGAGTTTCCTCATTTCTTCTGTGTATTTAACAGAATTTGCTTATATCTTTTCTACAAATACTTGGTTGCAATTATGTTTTCTTTAAATTTTGGGCTGCATTGTAGTTTTCTTCAATATGTTTTTATGATTTCTCTCTCAAAATTTCAACTCCTATATAAGCACATTATTATTTCCTGACATTATCTTCATATATTTTTCTTTTTGAGCAAAGATGCATTGAACTAAAGAGAACACACTTCTAGTTTAAATTAATAAACATTTATACATGTCTGACTCCTCCAACCAGACATTATACCCACACATGTATGAAGTTTCTCAAGTCAGTTGATCCTGCAAAAAAAAAAAAAAACTGTGTATAAAATATTGATACATTTAAAAGATGAGATACACTACTTAGAAATTCCATGATAATTGATCTTATTCAACATCTTCCAGAATGTACTTGCACTTAAAAAATCATCAATTTATCATGATCCTCTGTTCTTTTCTCATGCTGTTTAAGACCCAGCATAATCTGGATTTCTTTGTTAAAATTTCCCCCAAGAATAATCTGACTTTATCTATTTTTTTTTATTTCTATAGCCAACAGAAATAACACATCACTAGCCAATAAATTCTCTAGGGAAAAGTATTGAGTATCTTGCTTCAGGTTTATTTTCTAATTTCATTTAGTCTTTGGTTAATTGTTAGTTTTCTCTTTGTGTTCTCTCAATTCATTCCTTACTCTGTTCATTTGTCCTGAGGACCATGTCTTATTTTTCCTCTGTACTTCACCAGCAGAGCCACTGACACTTACTTGTTTTATATGTCTCGGTCAGTTAAGGTGGGATCCAAAGAATTTTTACAATTGGGGTTCCAGTCACTCAGCAAGATTCTGGATGCATCCAAAAAAATGACTCTAATCATAGCAGGAAAACAGATTCAACTTAAGGCTTTTATAAGATAGAGAACTAAACTTATGAAAACAGAAAGTGTTGTTTCTAATAAATACTCCTGTCTTTATCTAGATATGTGCACTACTGATAAGGGTAACACTGACCTCACCACACATCACCACCAAGATTTTCATTTTACTTCTCCTTTATCTTAAGTCACGTGTTGAAAATACAATATCCTTAGTGGGTGCATCTCACTGGCTGAAATTAGATAACACTATCTTGCCATTGCTCCCAAAGGATAAGGAGAAGTATATTCTCTCTACATCATTTTGAAGAAAAATATTTTTCCTTTCCCAGAAATATAGAAATATGAATTGCTGAACATAGAATTGGGACTCAGAGGCCAGACATTTTGACCTAAAAACAACTAACGCTATCCTAGAGGCATATCCTATCATCAACTTTCATGAATCTCATGCTACAAGGAGAAATAGAAAACAATTAATATCCATAAACTTAATGTGTCATAATCCTATGGTACTATGATTCCTATATAAAAATTAGTTTAAAATAAAAGCATGTGACTTGCAGTTAAATCATGAAAACTGTTTTGGTCACTTTTATGACTTCCAAACCCAGTAGCTGTCAGAATAGAGTCATACATTACTTAGTTTCATTCAGTAAGTTAGTAATCAAACTGTAACCCTTAATGTTGTTTCTTGTGCTTTTATCTAATATGAAAAAAGATAGTGAAAGAAAAAGAAAAGAAAATATAATGCTTATTGTAACTAAGAAATATTATGTTTTGTTTTCATCATATTTAGCAATAGAAAATTTAGAAAATGTATTTATAATTTTCAACCTTTAATTCCAGGCTGTGTTCTCAATTTTTAAAATTTGACACATTGCAAATTATCTTCCATTTTTTCCATGTGCACACCATTGATAAATTTATTGCAAAATTGAGATTGCAATATCCACTTAAATATAACAAATATACTATGGAAAACAATTGATACTACTATTAATATTTTAAATCCTGGATTTAAAAAAAAATGTTGTTATTATGATTAATTTTCTAGTAAACTGCATGCCAGAGAAATTCATTGTCATTTAAAAGTCAAAATAAATTCCAATATTATTTCTTGGTGTTCTAATCCTCAAGTAATATTGACCTTTCCCATTGTCAGTGAATATTAACTGCAGGATCTTTACACTTGAAAACCTTGGACAGCCATTAAAATACCTGTCAATTATATGAACTAAAGTTAATTAATAAAGTGATTGGAAAGAGTAGCAAATATAGACATTTTATGGTTTTAGAATGTAAAGTATAGTTTTAAGCTCATGAAAATCATCTCTTTGCTTTATTGAGAGCTAGAATATCACAGAAATAGGAGCAAAAACCACACATTAGACTATCTGAATTAGAAGTTTCTCCACCAAAAATGAGCCTTATAGTCATTGACTAATTTCCTTAAAGAACATTCAATTCTCACTTAAATAAGAATAATTATACTCTTTAGATTAATGGATTTCTGTAAAGAGTGAGTAAATTGATAAATGTGAAGCATTTAATATGGTCCTGATACTTAGTCAGTTCTTGGTATCATACTATAGCTGCACCACAAAATCAGCTGGTTTCATTGAAAAGTTGGTTTTCAAGATCTAGTACATAAACCAACAGGAGGTTCAATTCAGAGTACACTGAGCCTGGGTCAACAAATGAACACAGTAGCAATTGCATCATTGTGTGTGCTTAACTCTAATCTCTACAGTAGCCTCTAATATTTTCCTACAGTTTGAGAAACATAAGTATATTGAGGCATAAACTGAAGAATATGTAAATTCTGACTCCTAGGTGACTTTGTCTATATAAAAACAGCAAGATGTATTCTATATACTTTATTACATTTTTGTATTTATAGATAAAACTTGTGTATGTTTGTGTGTGTGTGAATTTCTGGAGACATTTTTTTTTTTTTTTGAGAGAGAGAGAGAGAGAGAGAGAGAGAGAGAGAGAGAGAGCTTTTTATTTATTTATTTTAGTTTTCTCTGGACACAACATCTTTATTTTATTTTTATGTGGTGCTGAGGATCAAAGCCAGCGCCCCATGCATGGCAGGCGAGCACGCTACTGCTTGAGCCACATCCCCAGCCCCAGGGGACAATATTTTTAATGAAACGTTTGCCTTTGATTCTTTTAGCTTATATGATTTGTAAGTTTATATGACTTTTCATATTGAGGGAGACTTTATGTAAAATAAGATACATATAACTCAAGTGTGTACTTCAATATTTTAATATATGCAGAAGCACATAAAATGAATATATAAATCAAGAAACAGAAAACTTCAACTCATTACCTCAGAAAATTACCTATTGAACTTCAGTCAGTTCTTCCCACTGGGAGAAAACTAGCCTTTCTACAACCTTTCTTCCATCATAGATTATATATTTCTCCAGATATTTACATAATTAAAATCAGACACTCTATATTCTTTGCATTTGACTTATTTTGTTCTACATATTTTGAAGATTCTTCTATATTTTCGTGTGTTGTTAGATTACACTTTAAAATTATTATTCTATCATATAAATATAATACAATTAAATTACTCTTCTATTAGAACATTTGAATGGTTTATAGTTTGAATTCTCATAAAGCCAGAAACATTATTATACAATATTTTTCATGGAATTAAGTTTTAATTTCTCTTGGATGGATAACTAAGAATGGAATTGTGGGTCATAAGCTAATATGGTATGTATGACTCTATGAGAAACTGCCCTGCAGATTTCCAAATTGGTTGCACCATTTTATACTTCTATTGTCAAAAGTTATAAGTCTTTTTAATCTAGTCATGTAAGTACAGGCAAAAGAGCTTTTCCCTGTGATTTCTGTTTGTACTGCCTGGTTAATTTTAGTGATATTGAGGAGTTTAATTGTGCATCTTGGTAATTTCTTATGCTCTTTTCTTTAAAACATATGTTCAAGTTTTTTGTCAAGTTTTATTGAGTTATAAGTATTTTTTTATTTGTGTGAAATTGTATATTCTGGATACAAGCCCTTATTAGATATTTGCATTGCAAACATTTCTACCTAGTTTAGATTTATCATCTTATTTATATAACACTATGTTTTATTAGCTATTTCAATTTTGATAAAGACCAATTTCTCTAGTTTTCTATTATAAACAATGTTTTGGGGGATCCTCTCTAAAAAATCATTCGTGTGGACACTTTTCTCCTATATTTTCTTCAAAATGCTTCACAACTTTAGTTTTTATATTTATGTTAGATGAATCATCTCAAATTAATTACAGTTGGGGGCTGGGGATGTGGCTCAAGTGGTAGCATGCTCGCCTGGCATGCATGCGGCCCGGGGTTCAATCCTCAGTACCACATACAAACAAAGATGGTGTGTCCGCCGAAAACTAAAAAATAAATATTAAAAATTCTCTCTCTCTCTCTCTCTTAAAAAAATTAATTATAGTTCATAAGAGGGTGTCAGAGTTTAGTGTTATTTTTTCCACATATTTATTCAATTTTTCCAGTTTACTTGGTGAAGAGATTAGATAGATGATTTTACATTGTGGGTCAAATTTTCAATTATTAATTTTTATATCCTAATATAATGTCATATATTACTGTTTCTGTGGTTTTATATTAAACATTGAAATCAAGTAATATATGACCTCATATTTTGCTTTTAAATTTCAGTATTGTTTGCTATAATAAGCCCCATGAATTCCAACATGTTTTAGAATCAATGTTACAATTTTTACTATGTTCTATAATTTTGATTGATAATTGTATTGGAACTATAGAACAATTTAGAAAGAAATTATATCTTAACAAAACTAAGCTCAGATAAGTAACTGTGATTATTATGTATCGATTTATACTATATCCCCTTTATTTACTCTATGTAATATCTTGTATTTTCAACAAAATACAATGTTTTGTTCCAAATTCATTTAGTTATAATGTTAGTTATAAATAGTATTTTAGATGTATTTTTTCAATTAAAAATATTATGTTGATTAAGATAAAATTTACTACTACTAATAAAAAAGAATGCTGAGCTCTGTCTCAGTTTTATCTTCCTTTACCATAGTCTAATAAACGTCCCAGGAAGAAATCTAAGTTGAGTATGAAACTCACCTCATGTGTTTGTTTCTTTTTTCTCAATAATACAGTCTCATGATGTATATTTTTGGGTGCGAGTATAGATACCAGATATGTATTATCTAGCTTAATAATTGTTTTGTGTGGAATGGCAAATCTGGTATAAGTTACTTCATCAGAGTGGGGAAATAAAAATTTGCCTCTGTCGTTATTTTGAAGTAAAAATACCCTTAAGAAAGTTAAATAAAATCCTCAGCTCCTCTTATATGAACTGTTATCAATCTATCAGTATTTAGTGCTTTGATTCTTCAATTATTTATCTCAAATTCAAAAATCCTTTAGACACATTCAATTTCATATTTATGGTTTGGGAAAATCATTGTGCATTGTGATGTGCCTTTCTAAAATTTGATCTATTCAGTTGATATATGAATTTTCATTACAAGCTTCAGGTCAAACTAAATCTTTATTTTCATGCCTTTTTATTCGTACCAACTACTATAAGATGTGACAAGGAAAGAGTTAAAGACAAAGTTCATCTGAGAATTTTTCCTTACCACCAGCATCCTAGGTTGGAATCAGTCTGTCAATCCTCATTTTATCAATGTAAATCCTAACTAATTGCTCGATTTAATATGTATGGACATACCTCAAAAGGAAACCATATTACATCCTTAGTGATATAATTTAATGACTTCCAGAGACATTTTACATGTCATTTGCCTAAACTGACAAGCCTTAGAGAGCCCCGGGGGGGGGGGGGGCGCAGAGGACTCAGTTGCACCTTTTACCAACTAGGTGATGAAGCATCAAGGGATGGCTGGTGGTTATTCTCACTCTCCAACACAATTCTATTACAATGACAGAAAAGACATATGGTAAGTGGGAAACTCAAAGGGACAATGAGAACAGAAAGGGTAATAATCATAGATAAGAAAATTTCCTTAATTTTTTAGAAGAAATATTAATACTTAAACTATAATATTGATTTATAATGTAGGTAACTATAGAAAAGAGTCTCTGGGAACCTAGAGTCTGGTTGCTCACAGATTTCAGATATTATACTTCTCTCCCTAAACCCAGTCTTCTCCATTAGAAGATTCAAATATTTTTGTTGGAAATAACTAAAAAGGTCTAGAAGAGAAAAAGCTACAAATACTGTCATTTTGGCATCCACCATAAAGAGTATGTCAGGCCACTTTTAGATCAGTGTCTATAGGCTGATTAGCCTCCTCAATTCTTACCAGCATATTACGTTTTTTTTTTAATCACTATTAATAATTAATGGTTACACAGGGACTACCAAACTTCAACTCATTTCTAACTGAAAGTGGAAACTAAAATAAGTGAACAACTGCTTTTATGTGAAGACACAGGTGTTCTGTGTAAAAAAACCAACCGGGTGACAACTACATTAAAGGAATATCAAAACAATGCAAATCAGTGAAGAATTTCAGAATGCCAGGTAAAAACAGGATCTTAAATCTTCCACAAAAAAACAAAAACAAAAATAAATATCCACAGAGAACCCCAATAGATCACTCTCAAAGAACTGAGACTAAGAACAGCATCAGATTTTTCAACACCATCGCCTGACAGAATGAAACACTTTCAAGTTATAAAGAAATATGTCAATTAAGTACAGGAAGAAATACAGGTGTTTTGAAGCATACAGGGGGTCAACATTTTACCTCCCATATATCTTTTCTTCTTTCTTGTGAAACTACTAAAAGATGTTTTGCAGAAAATTAAAAGGAAAAAAAAAACAAGAAAGAATTGGTAATCTTAATACAGAAAAGTGTCACAGGAAAAGGCTAGAGAACTATTTCATCTAACTTGGGGAGAACCTAGTATGACAACAGGAGGAGAAATGGCAGCCTCATGTCTCAAGTAACAAGGAAAAAATGAGCATCTGATGCTTAATTTATATATACATATGTATAAAATTGCCACACAAATATCTATGTTTACAGTGGTCTACATGTTTAACTCATGGCATGTCAAAAAATTAATAATTTCCCAGGAATGTCAGGATTGGAATTAATTTTAGGATTATAACTTGCAATGTTCTCTCCTGAATTATTAGGGTCTAGTATCCCCATTTAATTGTTATAAAACTTGAGTGGCTACTTTACAAAATATCAATATGAGTACTATGATTACAAATTTCTAGACAAAAAGATTACAGTATTCATATTGGAAAATAAGAAAATCTTCTCAAATCATCATGTTACCAATATTGGATATTGTATAAACTGTAAGAATTAAATTTAATGCATGTGTTGAATGCCACATGAAAAATGAGATTCTATTCCTTGTTTCAACTGTAGTTTTGTTATTATAGGTCCTATACTTAATATTGATGTTTTGTCTTCTTCCAGACTTTTTAAATGTAAATATACATGATTATATGCGTGTATGTCCAGCTGTGTGTATGTTGCTGATTGGTGCCTAAGAAAACTGTTTTGAGTGTTAACCATCTCTCTTTTATGTACTACAAATTAAAATGTCACCTTAAACTAGTATTTCCCAATAATTCAAAGTATTCTGAACCATCTTTTATTAAAAGCTCAGTGTAAGACTAGTCCACAAACCCAATTTTAATATTAGTACATGAAACAATTTTCCACTGGGTAAAAGGTAACTGTGGGCTTTAATAAGTTATGAAATTGATCTTAAAACTTTGTTTCATATTTTCTGCCTGTTTACAGTTCTGCTTCTCCCTAACATGGATTTAAAAAGAAACAATTTATTAAGGTTTCTTTCTTTGATCCATTTATAGTTCTGAAAAAAGGGCCAATATCAGCTATGCCATATTCCTCTCTGGAAGTCGGTCTTACAGGAAGGGTTGGTTGTTGTTGATTCATTCATCATCTTTTATTGAGTAAGCAAACACATGAGCTAAATTCTCACATACAGATATGAATAAGCTAAAGTCTTTAGAATCAAAATGTTCATAGACTAATATCTAAGCAGAAAATGTGCATTTACTTGCAATGCAATACTTGAGGTCACATCAAATGGTTTGGGGGGTATAGAGTTCAAAATATTTAATTCAGATTATTTAAAAATATATATCACAAACTGAGTTTGCATTTGAAACATTAAGATTTATAAATCTTTTAACACCTCTCTTACATACTGATTAATTATTTGCTTACATGTCTCTTTATTTATCAATACAGAAAAGAACCTTCCACAATCTGAGACACATACAATGCTTAAAAAATCCTATGATTCATGTGACTTTAATGTTCTCCAGACTGAGACTCTCCCCTTCTGCTCTTCCCTGGAGCATTGCTTCTAGGTTTCTACTAATTGGTATTTTACCTTCAGGTACCTCAAAACCAGTAGTTCAATTCAAGCACACACTTACTTGCTACTTGTTAGTAATGCAGCAGATGCTCTCACTCTTTATTATATTTTCAAGAAAGAAAGAACAATGGATCACTGAAATAAAGATACAGAAATTAACTCTTCTATCTCATCTTTTTCTGTCAGCCCTAAAAACAGAGCAACTTTCTCCGCTATCTTTGTTTCTAAATTATCAATTCAAATCACGAGAATTTAGAGGTTAATCTCTCCCTGTTAACATTTGGCTTTCCAGACAAATTAATAAAATATAGAATAGAGCATAAAACATGGTATATATCACATACAGGATGCTTTAGAATGGTAAAAAAAATAATAAGGTAAAAAAAAGGAGATTTTAAAAATACATTAATGAGTCAGACTCTCCTAGAATTTAAATCAAGAGAAGTGGCAGACTCCCCCAACATTCTGAGATAATTAGAGACCCTAGATTTTGAAGTAGAAAACTAATCTTTAAAGACTCATAACTATAATAGTTCTGGGGGGAAAAACTAGCCTTTGGGTAGGAGGGCAGCTGAATGCTGTAATTATGAATGTTATATTGCAGAAAGATTGTATTTTATTTGGGAGTACAAATTATAAGTAATTGCAGTTAGTGAGATGATTGGCTGTCTTAATTTTCTAACACGTAGAGCTTACTGGCCATCTATATTTTAATTTTAATGCTCTCTATTTATTGCTTTGTGTTTTATTTTTGATCACTGCCCTACTCTGGTTATTACTATATTAGGTCCACAAACTCTCTAAAGGCTTTGCTCCAGTTCTATCTAACTCTCAAGTTTGATTCTCTATTTTTACACAGGGGTCTATAATTATTTACCTTATTATTGTATTGATGGAAAGATGTATAATTGTGACAACTATTCACTTCTAATATATGCAGCTGCCATTAATTGAGATACTAAAACTGGTAAATAATTTGCACAGTATGCCTTTTCTTTTCCTAAATAAAAGCAAGGTCACCAGGAAAAAATTATACACACACAAACACACATATCTGCACATATATGTATATATACGTATATTCACACATACACATATATATCATTCCAAACAATTTTTATTAGTTGACTAAGATATTTAATTTCTGCTTTTAAGACAGAATGTCTTGAGTTATCACGGATTTTGAAATAAAAGATGTTATTACTAATTTATTTTAAAAAATAAGATATATTCCACTTCTTTAAAAAACAATAAACTTTATATACTTGATATGATCCAACTTAAAACAATTGTTATAAATGAAAAAAAAAAAACTGGAAGATTTTTCCTTGCTAAATTTCTTCCCTTTTTCCTGCCAAACATTTAAAACTTATAATGGCCTCATAAAAACACATTATGGCTATAAATAAATAGAAGAAGAACTTCTGTCATCAGAATATTATACTTATGTTGTACCCATGACTTCTAAGAAGAAAAGGAATAAGAAAAATTTATAAACCTGTCTCTTAAGAAAAATGTTTTTATGACAGTTCCAGAAATCAAAGTATATTTCTTTTTAGGTTTTTAAATGTATTGCAATGATAGTTTCTATCAGCTAAGACAAATGAGCTTCATCCCTAGTTATAGTTTAAGAAAATGTTTCTCTGAAAAAAAATGCAATGGGGAAATTATAAATTTTAACATTTATCAGAACTCTAAAGTACCCTATAAACTTCTAATGACCAATTCAAAAGATTGTTTCAGTTTTAAGGCTAAATATAACCAGTATATTATTCAGGACTCATTTATGACCATGCTACAGAAACCCAACCAAATCTATTGAGGCAGAAAAACTGGAAATAATTCATGGCTTTAACAAGGAGTTAAAGAGATTATGCAAGTATTAGATATAGTCAGATGCATTTAGAACTCTCCTTCGGCTTCTTAGTTGATTCAACTTGCCTTTATTATCAAATAAAATGTGTGTTTGTGTGTGTGTACTCCTGCACAATGGCAAGATGGCAATTGGCTATTTCACTGTAATGGTCCTTTTTATATTAAACGAAACCATATACTGTAAACTTAGTGCTACTACTAACTTGGTGGTGTTTGAGAATACAGGAGTAAACTAAAGAATAAAAGCCAATGCCTTCATGGGGTTTATGCCCTTATATAAAGAATGATAGACAATAAATAAAAGTGGTGCCCACCTGTTTCTCCTGGTAGAAGATATATTAATCTCCTAGTTCGCTCTCCACCAGTCTGGAATCCATAAAAAACCTATGGATTTTTTCTCAGATAACAACCAATTCAACTAAGCCTTCCATAATGATGCTGTTTAAAATTTCACCCCATGCCTACTATCAGTACTTCCTACTCACTTTTCCTGCTTTATATTTTTCAGCACAGTTTTGTTGTAATCTTACATAGTAATGTTCATGGGTTTCTCCCACCAGAAATGTGTGGTGCTAGGGACTTACTTATCCCTTGCTGTATAACCAGTGCTTTAAATATCCTGCCACATAATAGGTGTTCACAAATATTTGAAGGATTATTAATAGACTACATGGTATGAAAATCACAATTATATCTAGGCATTGTGGATCAGGGACTTCAAAACTATCAGAATCTCTTTGTTTTACTCTGTCTCCTACCTCTTTATTCTCATGAAAACTCTTCACATCTTTCAAAATCCCCTCAGTAAAGTTAAGTCTGTATTGTTCCTTAGAGATTGAATCCTACTGAAAAGATAGATTCTGTCTTTCCCAGCATCATTATTAATTCCCTAAACCTTCTATCTGTGTCATAGACCACTTCTATAGTAGAAGAGAAAGGACCAGATGCAAAGGAGACATTTTAAACGGAAGAAAAGAAGTTAAGGAAAAGGAATATAACCTATTGTGTGCAGGGTCCCAGACCAGGTGAGTCCTGTCTGTTAATTTTTACTATTTATGTCTTTCCAATGGAAAAGAATGGCTAGGTGGGTTGTCTATATAACAATGGCCATTGAATATAACTATTCATCCAGAATTTTATGTTTTTGTTGTTGTTTGGTACCAGAGATTGTACCCAGGGGTATTTAATCACAGAGCCATATCACCTAGCTCTTTTTTATTTTGAGACAGGGCCTCACTAAATTGCTTAGAGCCTCATTAAATAGGTGAGACTGGCTTTGAACTTGAGATCCTCCTGCCTTAATCTCCTGAGGTTCTGGGCAGAATTTTATGTTCTTCTTGTCCGCAGCAGTTTGGATAGAGACATTCACAAGGTTACCATTAAGGCTATTCAGTGTTTTGTGACAAAAATAAGAATTCATTCATGAAATCATTGCTTTAGAGTTCAGAGCAACTAACTTTTCATTTAGTTAAGAACCCATTTTCTTCAACTTTAGTATTGAAATTAGACTCCTAGAACTGTAAAGCCAGTTTCTGTCTACTGCTCATTTATTCTAAATTAGGAAATTGTGGAGTTTAGTGTATTTTTGAAAATACACCTGCAATATAATGAATTTTTTATATATATTTCCATATATATATATATATATATATAAAATTCCATGTATATATTATATAGATATATATGGAATTATTTGCGTGTGTATATTTGTGTATGTGTATCTTACACACCTGCAATTACACTCATGTCAAAAATTAAGTTTTAGTTTACTGTTTTTTTTTCCTAGTAGGGAATCTCTAAAATAAAGATATGAAAAATTTTATCAGATTCTTAGCAAACTCAAGGAATTTTACTAGTATAACCATTATTTTCTTTTGCTTTTGATTAAAAATATAAGAACATTTCCTTTAAATTTTAACAGTATTAGTTGCATATATTAATAGGTTCAGTGTGATATTTCCATACTGTAATACTGTTTTAAGTGTATTAATCTGGACATGTAATATATTGCATCAATAAGTAAATTAGAATATAGCCCCCACTTAACCTACAAACTTGAATTTGATATCCTTCTCTGGCTAAAATCAACCACTTTTTAAATAAAAGTGTTGAAGTTAAAACAAGTCCAAATAGTTATTTTTTTAACTATCTAATTTGCAACAGACAAAACCTAGTCTACTATCATTGTTTAAATGTATCTAGTAATAATTGTATATAAATATCCATAATGCACTGTTTCTTTAGCAAGGTTTTGACTGAAAAGGGTGACTTACAACCTTAAGGTACCTCCTAGCCAGTGTTCACTTGGCTTGTGAAATGCTTCATGAAAACAAATGCATGCTGTTAACCAAAAGTTGTATTGTCCTAATCATTTTGTCTGATACTCTTAGCCCCTTATGTCAGCACATTTTTCTGAAACCAAGTTTCAATTGCCACTCTTAACTTCATTACCAGGATCTCACTTGCACACTTGGGCTACTTTTTCTGTTAACCCATGATTATGTCTCTGGTCTGGTCCTGTAATGTCTCTTAAAATAGACATCTTATTGATTTTCTCATACTCGTCTTTAATGTTCCTTGTCCCATGCCCCAAGTTGAATTTAGGTCAACAGCCTCTTAAAATAAACTCTACTTGCTTTTAACTTTTAAATATATTAGTTTGGCAAGATTTTAATTTGAAAAATGATGAAAAAATAAAATTTTTTAGGCAAATAAGATTTTTCTCAAATTACTTTCTATTGTTTTCATAACCAACAGACACTGCTTAGCATTATTGGGCAATAAGAAATACAAAATAAAAAAATAAATATAAATCCCAAAGTTCACAATTTCATACTTGGTTTGTATAAATGTTAGATGCTGTTTCTTAACCTGCCTCAAGGGAAGATTAAAAGAAATTGAAATATTGGCAATCATAATAACAGTTCAAAAACAACAAAAAGCCAAAGGTGCACATATACTTATGTGCATATACATATGCATGTATACATAGTTAATGGGAAATATATGTAATAAATTATGTATGTGTACACTTCAAATCTACCTGCTTCTGATAGACAAGTACTATTTTAAAAGATGAGAAACAGAACTGGAGATAAAGAAAATACATTCAATATCTGAAAAGAAACATTTGCTAAAAGAATAAAAGAAACAAGTACAATTTAATGAAAAATCCCAAGAGAACAACCAGAAGAGAAATTTGGATTTTACTCAGTAACTAGACACAGAATTTGCAACATAAGAATAAAGGTTTGTTCTTTGGCGGTAGAACATGATGGGTAAGAAAGTGGGCTCTGAAGACAGACTGCCAGTTCAAATATTGAAACCAGCATATACTGGGCCTTTAATCTGGGAAACACCCCAATACCTTATGGGAAAAATGAGAATATTACCTATCTCTTCCTGGCATAAATAATGATGAAATTTTATAATCAGTGTACAGACTGCTCTTTAACAATGGTTCAACTTACACAATGGCTCAACTTATGATTTTTTGAATTTACAATGATACATAATGGTGTGTGCATTCAGTTGATATGGTTCTTTGGATTTGGAATTTCATCTTTCTCGGGCTAGTATTGCAGTACATTGTTAGGCAATAGCATTGAGCTGCAGTTCCCCATGAGCCCGTGATCACAAGGGTATACAACCAATACTCTTTGGTGTACTGTGTTGCCCAGTTATGATGTGCTGCAGGTAGGTGCATTAAATGTGTTTTGGACTTGTCATATTTTCAGCTTACTTTGAGTTTATTTGCACAAAACCCCAACATAAGTCAAAGAGCAATTGTAATTGTTTACTTGGTTCAGTGCTTCAAACGTAGCAAAAGTAATTTAAGTCATCATACTATGATAACTATTGCATTTCCTGTGTGAATGACTCCTGTCCTTAGGATGTTACTTTGAGATTATATAGATTTATGGAATATAGATAAGTGAAGGCAAGTTGAAATTATTTTTTTTTAGAATTCCACATATCAATAAGTTTCTAAGAGTTTTTCTTATAATACAAAATAAATGTGTTAAATAAATTTTCCATCTAGCAAAATGTTGGCATACAAAAAAAATTTAAAATGTGATATACAACCACAGAGTCTCTGATGTTGTTCCTGAAGTAAGTTTTTCAAAAGAACTGTCATAAATCTATTTGGCTTGCTTAATTAATAATTGAAACTGTGAATTAGTAATTTTTAGCACAATGCATTTTAAGAACTGGGAAACAACTAGATAATATATAAATAGCAATAGTAGCAGTAGAGGTAGTACAGGTGGTACTTATATTTGTTAAAATTAATTAAAATTAATAAAACTATCCATATTTAATTTTATTATAGCTTATTATCTTTTGATAAATCCTTTAATAAAAAACTATTATTCCAAGTACTTTACCAAATTAAGATGCATATATACTAGTAGTATTCATAAACACAAAATAAACCTCTTGTTATAGCAATTACTATTATTTTAAACATTCAATTTACAGATAAGATATAGAATTGCCTACAAATTGAATCAAAGAAAGTATTTGCTGCTTCAGAGCTTCTTCTCATTAATGGGGTATGTAAAAGAAAGTACTATATTGTCAATAGCATGCAATTCATTAAGAAATCTATAAAATAAAATGTTTATCTTATTTTTAGAGTTTGTTTCTGTTATAAAGTAGAGAAAATGGCTACGTTATCACCATAAACTACTTTGAAATTTGTGACTACCTCATTTCAGAGAGTAAATCTCAGGAAACCTGCTCTTTTCAGGCAAAGTACTGAAAAAAACAGCTAATTAAAAATTCATTAGTGAAATATAAATGTATAAACATTATCAATCAACTCTAAGACATGAAAAACACAATTTTCACAGCACTGTTTTTCTAATTTCTAAAGCAAAAATGTCAACTTGTTTAAAATGATCTAACCCTGTTAATGATTGTTCTAGTCTTCTCTGCCTAGATAAGAGTACTTGCAGGTTATTATACTGTATGCCTTTGAACTGGATATCAAATATAAAAGTGTAACTGTTATGATAGAAAATTGAGCAAATACTTGACCAATTCTTTCCTCCTAAATAATAATAATATAAATACATTGGCAAAACCCACTTTTTTCCTGTGTTCTGGTGTCTGTGAACTTACATCATACTCCATATAAAATATTATAACCCACTATCTCTGCCTTCAAATACAAAAGGTATAGAACAATTTATACTATTATTTAAAACAATAATGAGAACATTAATGTCTCATGCATTTCCAAAAATGCCATTTTTAGATATTAGTCTTATATTTTACATTACACTTCATTTTGTTCAAAATGAATTCTAACATGTATTGGTTTCTCATTCTTATTATTTAAAATCTTATTTAGCTAAAAGCTAGCAAAAATTACTATGAAAATATACCATGTAATTTGAAAAAATCATATTTATATTCATGAACTGTTATTCAGAAATCTGTCAAATGTGTAAACATCTAAGAAAACAAAAGCTTTTTCCCAGGTAGGGTCCTAATCTACACAGGTGTAAAATGAAGAAATCTTGAGTAATCTGCTTTATATTAAACAGAGTTTAAGTATAAAGTATAATTGAAGGCATTAAAATAAATCTGAATATGTTCAATGAATTTAGTGCGCATTTTCAATAAAATGAAGGGTTATTTGCAGATACCAACCTCATATTTATATGGGTTGGATTATCTATTTCTCTACAGTTATTTCCTTTAAGTTTTAGAAAGTTTTAATTCTAATCCTTACTCTTCCTATGTTTTTACTCCCAGTCTGATTTATTTAGCAACTTTACCTACACATATCTTACATAAACGAACCAAACTGATTTAAAACAAACTTTATCACTGACTAATATGTCAATAAATTCATTCATTAGTATTTTACCATTTATTGTAGGTGACATTTTACTTAAATTAATGTCCATAATGGTAAAAAGACTACATATACCTCTTCAGCTCACATCTCTCCCTACTGCTTATGAGGAAATTATCTTCCTATCCAACATTGATCTCTTTCCCCATGCTCTCAATCTTGCCCTCTCTTTCTTCTTCAGAGTTTGTTCTCTCCATATTTGTTCTTTCTTCTCAAATATTTGGCCTTCTCTCTCCATGGATTTCTTTTTTAGTAACATAAAGACATAATCAAATGTCTTTCATTTCATTTCTTTCATTAAAAATCCCTCAGACTCTGGATATTTTTTTTAGTTCTTACATTTTTCCTAGCAACTAATGTTTAAATAATATTTTTTTTAATTTCTACAGAAATTTTCGGGTATTATAGAAATGAACACCTCAGAGAATTCGATGAATAAATAATGAATACCACTAGCTTTAGTAAAAGAACCATGGCTAACATTTATATTTAGAAGTCATAGATTCCTGACTACATGGATAAATAAACAAATATTTTAGTAGACATGAGACTTCACCACACACACTATTTGATACAATGTACAGCACTAAATATTTTTTGGCAACAGGACATTTCTGCCCTATCATTGCAATCCCATTCTGTCAGCAACATGCTATTGAAACTATTTTGCAGTGTCACCACTGCTTTTCTAATTTCCCAGTAGAAGGGACACATTTCAGAATTTCTAGCAGTACCTACTTTTATCACTCATTTCCTGACCTTCCTCTTCCCTACTATAAGTTCTCTCTCTTATGAATTCTTTATAACTTTCCATTACTGGTGGGCCCTTCCTAGAAAATTCTACCCACTCATGGAATAATGGAAATAAAAATGGATTAATAAAAATTAAAATGCTAACTACCTTTACCATTTTGAGATGAATACTTCTGGGATGACTATCTGATCCTTCCTGGATCACTTTGTGTGTGTGTGTGTGTGTGTGTGTGTGTTCTTTCCAAATGTCCAATAGATCAAGCAACAGATAACAAAAATCAACTTATCTTTTTTACTCATAAGAAAGCTTAATTGGGAGGGTCCAGCCACAACCTGTGTGTGACTTCCAATTTAATTTACTCCCAACTCACTACATGGTCCTTGGGTTAGGTTGATTCCATTTCAAATGTACACATTTATTTTTTCCTCTTATGATTTTGTTTAGTACAAGTTAGAATCAATCTCACATTGACCATTGCAAAATCCTCCCAGGTAATAGGACTTACCTCTTGTCTTTCACACCTGCATTCATTCAGGGTTCCTACAGCATGTCCTGAAAAAAATAAAATCATATCATTGTCCTGTTTAAAAGGACTCAATAATTTTCCAGAGTTCATAACAGACTTCTTGTTCTTCCTTCATAATCCTTTTGTTCCTTCCCTATTTTGGTAGATTTCTTTCCAGTAAAATCTATCCATTACTTGCTCTTGATTCTGGGTGCTGCCTCAGAGGCTTTAAATTTCTTACTCCTTCTGCCTATAACACCTTTCTCTTCTTGTTCACTTAGTGACTTCCAAATATTCAAGTTTCATTAGAAACCTTCCAAGATAAATACAATAAAGTGAATTTATTTTTTACCAACTTTCTTAAAGTGAATATAAACAGATATATTTAGATATAAACATAAAATCATTGGTGTCTTTATGATTGATATTATTCTGCTAATGATAACAAATATTTACTGACTCATTATTTGAACATAATATGCATGCTTCCTCACATTTTTGAAAGTTGTTACAAAAGCCTTGTGATTGAGAACACTCACCTCCATTAAAGTATTTATCTTTCCACATTTAAATGTCTGATATAGGATTTGAACCCAGGCAACCTGGTATTATAGCTTCTTCCTTAATACCAAATATATAACTTGTATAATAAACAAGTAAGTTAATTAATAACAAACATTTTACACAAATGTTTTAGGTTTTTAAAGTTTTTAAATATCTCACCCAGCATTTTTCCAGTGAGTCTTGATAATATTATTAGCCACCTGATTCTTTATAGTTTCAATAAGGATAGTTTTATAATTAATTAAGAAACGTCTATCTGAAATTAGAGTACTCGTGCAATTATCAAATAAGAGTTCTAAATGGAAGATGCTATAAGATAAGACAGGAGATAAGGGACTTAGTACAATAGACTATAAGCCATGTTTATCTCTTGTCAATACATTTTATATTTCAGTACTCTTTCTAGAGCTCAACAGTAAGTCTACACTGTGTAAGAATGCATTCCTAATATTTTCAGACTTAAATATTATCCCTCTTTGATGTGAATTTATGAATCAAATATAAAAGCTAAAATACATAATTTTGAACAAAATAGAATAATAAATTCAAAATAGGCTAGAGTGATCATCATCGCATGCATTATTATTGTGCATAAACATATTCTCTCTTAAGTTACAGAATTAGTTTATTTTCTCCTGTGTTAGTTTAGAAAAACCTCAGAGTGATTAGTCATATTTTTACTCTAAGTATTTGGCATGAGAAAAAAAAAAACAAATGACAGAATCCTCATAACTAACACCTATTGATGTTTTCTAAAATCTTGTCACCCCAATTTTAGAGGTATCATAAGCAATGATATTTTTAGTAATGTAGTGTCAATGTTTTGTTGATGCAAACTTAAGGAAAAAAGTTGAAATTATTTTCTATTCAATTGGAGCATATTATGCCATCATATTGTCTGTCCCTACCAGTGACACTGACAGAATCTTTCCTCTGGAAGAAAAGTTTTCCTGTGCCCTAAGATATTTCTTCTTGAAAAGGGAACAGAGAGAATATGAGAAAGAGAATATTTCAGACTTTAAGCTGCAATGTCTTGAGTTTTAATGTCATATTGAATGTTTTTTAATGCAAGTGGGAAAACAAAATCCTACATGACAGATGACAATAGGAGTATTGAGAACAGGGAAGAAAATCCTGCAGAATTGGTAATTATCAATGCCAGTTATACTGTTTAGGAAAGCAAAATATTATGTAGACATTAAAGGAAAAGTACTAAATTAGCTGGAAGAAAACTGTACCCATATGTCTCATCAGCACAATTATTTTAGTAAGCACCTACGTGTTCAATCACCAGCATGCCATCAAGAAATGAATTTGGCCATGTAGGAAGCTGTGTGGGCAATAAAGAAAAAAGAAACAACCACATAAAATTATTTATGGTATCATTAAAACAGAAACTATGATAATGATTTGGCTTTCTCTTAATTCCCATTTTTCCCTAAAAATGCACATAATAAAGCTGCCTTCAACCAAGAGCCAACAGGCTGGATATATTTTTGACATCACCAACAATTAAGTGATGGGTAAAATTGATAAAAGAAAATTTGATTCATATAATATATGACTTGTCTTTTCTAGAACTGTCTATACCACTTGAAATAGAAATGCAAACTTGTGCTCAACAAAGCAAATTCAGTAATCTGGCATGAGCCATGCACACCAAGGACAAGCAACAAAACCAGTCTGGTGAAATTTAATATAACATCTCTCCTCTTGCCCTCATCTCTCTCTCCCAACATCCTAAAACCTCTCTTTCAACTGTCCTGAAACTTTTTGAGTAGGGATATTCATCTATGACTATCAAAAACTACCCTCATGAAAATAGCCTGGCTTTGGCTTCCGTCCTAGCATCTCAGATTATACACAAACCAACCAACAATCTTCCCATCTCTCAATAAAGATATATTTAATCAATAAGACCTATCTGTACCAGATGATAAAATGTATGGTATTTACTAATGTCATTTATAACAAAGCATAAATGACATATGTAATATTTCCAAGGTGACTTTTTGCGTAGAATCAATTGATTTGGAAATTGAAACATTAAACGAGCATTTAACCAGGGATATATGGATATTACACTCATAAAACATTGAGGCAGAGGTTTGGAGACACTCCCATTTACATTTTCTTTCATTAATCCCAATTAACTTTCTTCTCAGTCTATTAGGCCATAATTATAAGAATTATACATTTTATGAAAATGCATAAAATATTAGAATAAATGATGAACATGAAGTTGCAGTGTCATGTCCATAATCCAGAAGACATGGTAAAACAGGAAGCTGACTTAGTGTTAAGCACTACAAAATATTACCAAATGGTTGTATGGATCCTGTTTGGTAAATGTATCATTTTTTCCAAATAAACTAGTATTTAAACTCTTCTAAGAAATATGTTAATATTTAAACATTGGCAGCTAATTCTCTATTTAAAAAAATTATATCAGAGAAACTGAACCCTATAATTATCACATGTTCTGGGATAGTCACAACATTGAGGTAAAAAATGTATAGATCAGTGTGTTCTGCCACTTGCTCTTACTGTGTATTTTTGGAAAATTTTCCCAGATCTGTTTTCTCAATGGTAAAATGAAAGGATTATTTAGGCCAAAATGTTCTTTTACAAACATTAATTATTTTCAATTTATCTCTTAAATTCCTTTAATATGTTATACTTTTTCATGATACATAGATGTTACATATTTAATTGAATTAGAAGAATACTGTGTTATTAAACATTAATTTTCATGCAATGGCTTAAATAAGCACTGTTTTAAGCATTGTAGACAGGATTAGGAACAAAATCTTTTTTTTTTTTTTTTTTGAGAGAGAGAGATAGAGAGAATTTTTTTAATATTTATTTTTTAGTTTTCGGCGGACACAACATCTTTGTATGTGGTGCTGAGGATCGAACCCGGGCGCACACATGCCAGGCGAGCGCGCTACCACTTGAGCCACATCCCCAGCCCCAGGAACAAAATCTTTAAAGTTGCCATAGCATTTACATACCAGTGCCTGTAAACAAATAATAATCATACAATTAAACTCTGTAGGTAGGGTATGATGGTAAGTAAAGCTGGGTATAAAAGCTGGGTATAAAATGAAGAGTGATGGAGAAAGTGATTGTTTTAAATGTGTTGGTCAAAGAAAGATTTACTAACAATGTGTAACTTAAACAAAGAACCAAGGAAGATGCACATCTGGGAAGTCTGAAATCAAGGTGTCAGCAGAGTTAGTGTCTGATAAAAGCTCATTCTTCATAGAAGATGTCTTCTTGCTTCCTTTTCCTGTGGAGAAGGAGGCAATAAAACCCTCTAAAGTCTCTCTTAAAAGGAGAACTAATCACATTGCTTAATCATCTCCCCAAAAAAGCATCTGTTAACATCAGTTAGGGGGTTAGGTTTCAACACATGAATCTGGGAAGATACTTACACATGTAGACTATGACATGGAATAATCTATTTTTTTCTGAATTGTTTTTAAATAACAAAATAAAATAATTGAAACTTTTCCATAAAATTGTCAGATTTCCTAATTCTCCCTCCACTTCTGTTAGTTTTTGCTGTATACAATTTTAAAACTGTTAATATGCTAATTGATTCAGACATATGGAATGTCCCTCTTTATTTCTGGTATTGTTTCTCAGTTTTCAGCATGCAGTTTTTGTGATCATTATTTGTAGCGTATGTTTTAACATACTTTCATTGTCCCTTTCAGAAAACATATAGTTGTCATTATTTGGTTCAGGTATGCAATTACAATTTAATTAAATTCAAATGCCATTGGAAATTTAATTGTTATGTTCTATTCATTTTCAAATGCAATAGTTATTAATATAGTTTTATATCTACCATCATGCTATTAGCTTTTGACTTGTACTTTTTATTTGATATATATTTACTTCATTTTGTACTTTATTCTTTTGAGCTGAACACATCTTTTAAGTATGCTTTGATATATCTTTTTTTTAGATGTTTAGCTCTACTGTTTTATATATTTTTAGTGTTAAATCTCTAGGAATGAAAATATTTCTCTATACCATCACCATTTGCCTTGAATTAGCATTATACTATTGTATATAACAATGTATGTGTACATATTTATACATAAATAATGTTGTTCCAATAACATCCTTGCCATACTTAGTGAAATATATTTTTCTTTGTATATTATACACCACAGATTACATTATGTTTCATTTTTAAATAACCTCTTAGCTATATCCCCAACCCAACAGTAAACTGACTTTCAAAGACTATAGGAAAAATATTTTAGGTTTAGTTAATTCTCAAGTTTCTTGTTCCTATCTGGAAATTTGAATTTCCATGTCTTGTCATTCCATTTCATTCTAAGATTATTTCTTTAGTATTTCATTTGTGCATATCTCTTGGAGACAAATTCTCACAACTTTCTATAATCAAAATGTTTATTTCACTTTCATTTTTGAACATTTTTACTAGATATAGAATTCTGAGTTAACAGCTTTTTTTTTTCTTTTAATCTCCCCTCTGTAATGATTACATTTTGCTAAATTCTGCCCTCTACTATTTCTGCTAAGTCTGCTGTTAGCCTTTTTGTTTTCTCTTTGTTTGCAATAAGGTCTTATAGTCTTTGTTTGCTTTTTAGAGTCTGTTAATTTATATTGTTCGGTATTTGGAATTTGAAGGTTGCTAATGTTGACATTTTGTCCTCTCCTTCTGAAACTTTCTTTTCCAGAACTTTTTCTCCTTCAATATGCAGATGCTCTGGCATTCCTAATTTTCTTGCATGACATTTCCAATTACTATGACTGAACTTTTTATATATTTTTAATTCCCCTTTACTTGACATCAAAAGGAGGGGGTATAAATATGGGCTCCATCTAGTGATGCCCTATTATGAGGGCCAAATCACCTTCATTTCCTTCCTTATAACACACATGTATTGTTTGCTCTTGTTTTCTTTTTTCTATTTGATTCTAAGGTTATAATTGTTCCTCTGAGTGTTAGTTTGATATAATCTGTATTGTCTTTACTTACTGAAACCACAGCTCTATTTCTAGTTATATTCTGAAGGCAAGCTCATTGGTTCAATTGCAACAATTCTCATTCAAGATGTTTTTCTATGTGTAATAATTCAACTGGCTCTTATTATGGCTTTGGCTTTCCAGTGTTCTAGCACTCTTTAGTTTTGCCAATAATTCATGATAAGTCTGTACCATAATTTGTCCAGAAGATTCAAGGTGAACTCACAACATGAAACAAAGCTCTTCTTTCTTATAAACATGACAGTTACTTCATTCTTCAAACACTACTTATCAGTAAGAGTTAAAAGTAATTTAACCCTTATAATGGTATTTATATATTTTAATGCAGTGTGTTAGAAATTGAGACTTATCAAGGAAAAATACATCACCACAAGGTGGCAGTAGAGCACAAGAAGCTTTGGGGGAGGGGAGTTCTTTGATAGGTTTGCATGTTGGGAAGTCCCTCACAGCATGAGAACTTCCAGAGGGAATGGCCAGCTAATATGTGACTCCTACCAGAAAGGGAAGAAGATAAAAGAATTCCCAGGAGAGAGGGAAAATCTAACAGGAGGCATGTGTATCTTTATGATGTCGCTCAGCAGTATGATAGGGAGAGTACACCAGACAACTCCAAAGGGCAGCAGCATCTGGTAATCTTTTATAGTTCAAAGGTTTATCTTATCTGTGGCTAGAAGATGTTTGTTGCAATATTTCAGGGTATACAAAGACAACAGGCTCCAAATTGCTAACCAACTGATTATTTGAGTTGATTTAAAATAACTGCATGTATAAAAATTGAATTTGGTTGTTAATGAGTTTCAGCTTAGTATGAAAAATTAAATGACATTTTTGTAACTCTAGTATGCAGGCACCATGTTTAACCCATTTATACATCATGGAAAAATAAAAGAAGAAATTCTACTGTAATAAAGTTTCTATAGAACTGAAAAGAAGGAAAGGCTATGGCTTAGGTCTTTGCAATGATGGTACACATATAAATATTCTCTATTTTCCTAACCTTTCTCTTCTCCTGGATCTTTCTACCACAGAATGCTTTCTGTGCTAGCCCCACAATCTAATGATGGTACCCCTTTCTCAGAAAACTGCTCCTCTGAACAGAGTGAGACATCCTTCACCTTTCTGTGTCAAACACTTCAGAATTAGTTTAATCAGACAAAAACACTGATTGATCTGTGAATACATATGTGCAGCAGCATAGAAATAGCCAAATTATATAATGGTGCACACATGCATACAAGTTGGTTGAGTATTTCAAGATAGATACTGCTTTTTATTTCTGAAGTTTATTTTATAGATTGTATTTTATATTATAATCACATATTCTAACAAACTGTTGCACAATAAATAGAACTCAGTACAAAAAAAAATGCCATTTGTAAAGTAAAACTAATTGAATCTGTTTTTAAAACCATAACATTTATATCATTGAAAGTGTTAACAACTTAGTTTAAAAAATTGAGCTCTATTAATCTGAAAAAAAATGTACATATTTGAAAGGATTCTGCAAGGAATGTATTGAAAATGCTTTTCATATTCCTTCTACTTCAAAGAAATTTTGATAGAAAATTAGAGATAATAAATTATAGGTGTGGAATTTTCTAGAAAGATGACATAGCTACTTGCATTGTATTTTATGGTTTAAGAAATTTCATTTGATTCTTTTTCATATATTCAGTTTATGTAATGTTTTGTCGAAATGTGTGAGTATAGTATCAAATACAATGAACAATATGAACTTCAGAAATAAAAACAAGTATCTCAAGAAGGATTCACACAACTTGTGAAAGCATGAACATCATCACAAAATTAAGCTGTTATTTCTATGCTGCTACATGTGTGTGTTCATAGATCAGTCATTGAATTTGCATAATTCAACCAATCTCAAATGTAAATAAACTGCATTTCACATGTGTTTTGTCTTCCAATTAATCCCAATTTTTGTTTCAAGGGCCTGTTGTAGGTCCTGATTACAATGCACAGAGAATTTTTCCTGTTTTATACTGAGGAAAAAAAGTGCTTGTTTCTTGTTCCTCATGATTTAGTTGCCTTATTAGAGAAACTTTACTACCAAACATTTCCAGATTTCCTATGTCAGAAAAATGCCTCTCACATTAAAGTTTGGTTCCTGTAACATTATTTTGATTTTTTATCACATTTTGATGAGAACAGCATGAGGAATCCCTAGGATGCCCAACTCTTTTCATCACAGTTAGTTCCATTACTTCTTTTGTCCATGGTAGGATGGCCAAATTAATATGAGAGTCAATTTCTCTTCCTTTTCTCCTCTAAAATGACTTTAAGTTTTTTATAGTTACTTTCCCATAACCAATTAATTTTTAGAAGATATTAATTTCTTTTTAAAATACCACTGGTTTTATTATTTTACAAGAAAAGCAACAAACAATTCAAAATTTCATACCATAATGGTATAATTTATGTAAATTTTTCCTATAACTTAATAAGCAACCTTATTTAGAAAAGCCGTGAGCCTTTGGACTGTGGGTGTAGATCAGTGGTAGAGAGCTTATCTAGAATGCAGGAAGCCCTGAGTTCAATATCCAGCACAACAATAACAAAATACCAAAATATGAATCACTTTTTTAAACACTCAACTTCCTTAGCATAAAAACCTGCAGGAGCCAGTGTGGTGAAGCAAGACTGTAATTCCAGAGTCTCAGGAGGCTAAGGCAGGAGGATGGCATGTTCAAAGCCAGCCTGAGCAACTTGGCAAGGCCTTGAGAAACTTAGAGAAAACCTGTCTCAAAATTAAACACACACACATATATATTATATTATATTATATATTTATACACATACATCATATTATATATTATATTATATATATGTATCTATGTGTACACACACACATATATATATGTATGCACACACACACACATATATAGGCTGGGGATATGACATAGTGGTTAAGCGCTGTGGTTCATTCCCTGGTATCCCCTCAAACCCCCCCCCCCAAAAAAAAAAAAAACCCAAAAACAATCTCTATGAATTACCATAATATAGTTTAGAAGTATATTTGTTAGTTTAATGATAATTTTAGAAGCTCTTTCTATAGTTATACTCATTCACATATTTATATACATATATATATATATGTATATATATATATATATATATATAAAAAACACAGAAATATAAACATATATATTCATATATATATGAATGAGAGAAACAGAGATAGCACCAATACCTTTTGCAGTTAATTTTTGGAACTCTAAAATAAGATGAGTTCTTTAAACTATCTAAGAAAGACTTGCTTTTTTTGGTGGGGGGAACACATAGTTATTCTAAGCCTCAGTGTCTTTTTCCATCTAGGATGGTATAGGTTAAGGGAAGGCTTCAAAAATTACACAGTGCCCAAGGAAAGCAGAATTCAGAGGCCAACATCTGGGAAACCTCAATCAAACCACCTTTGCCTTTAGGGCTTTTGTTGATTCTTCACACAAGGCAAGAAGCCAAGAATCAAGAGAAATGAGGAGAGCTAAACACAGAAAATCTAGCACTGCTTTGGGGGAAGCTCAAGGGACTGGCAAGAAAATATATTGGAGTTTGATTTTCCAAGGATATCCAGAGAGAAGAGAGCCACCACTTATGGTTTCCTGGCTTTATTATTATTATTTTTTAACTGCACTGAAGAAGAAGCTACAAGCTAAGCAAAACTTTCTGAAAGCACAGTAAACTTTAATGTTGCTTCATTTCACAAAGAAGGTGATTGTATTAATTTTAAAACACTCATATGTGAGGGTTGGAGACCTATAGATTAGGAGAAGAGGTAAAACAGAGATTGAAGCAATGCTAAATACACACCAGCAGAATCAGCTTAAACCCCTTTTGGATTAAAGTATCTACTCTTCCTTAAAGAAAGTGGGCTGACATTGCACTAAAAAGCCAAGGAAAATGAATGGCAACATCTTGGTCTCGTGAGCTTTTTCACAAATGATGTCAAAAAAAAAAAAAGCGATTAAATTGATTCTAACAAAGAAATAAACTTGATAAAGAAACAATTAGAAACAGAACCAAGATGACCTTAGGAGAATTGAGAGAACTTTAAATTATCTAAACAAGGTAAGTTGGAAAATGGATAAAAGATGGAACAATCTATCAGGACACTAGAATCCATGAAAAAGTATCAAGTGAAAATTTTAAGATACAAAATATAATAACTAAAATAAAAAAAAAACTCATCAAAAGCTTAATAGGAGTTTT
Source organism: Marmota monax (assembly GCF_021218885.2). Classification (NCBI taxonomy): domain Eukaryota; kingdom Metazoa; phylum Chordata; class Mammalia; order Rodentia; family Sciuridae; genus Marmota; species Marmota monax. The sequence goes on along the minus strand of NW_026694084.1, from coordinate 20,456,779 downwards.
GAAATATAAAGAAGAGGTTTGATAAAGTATATTAGCACATAACATGGCAAAAACAAAAAGGAAAATGATGGAAATGTCAGAAGAGACCATAAGAAAAATATGAAAAAAGATGAAAAGTTACAACATAATGTGAAATTAAAGTTGAAAAGAGAATGGTGGTGCAGGGCAGGACAGCAACATTTGAGATGTTCAAGCTTCATTTTGAAGAAGTTTCCTGAACGCTAAAAGAAAAATATTTAAAATCACGCACACACATTATGATTGTTGAAAATCAAGTTGGATATGGTTTTAAAAGAGGTCAGAAGAACAGAGACACATTGCTTTAAAGAAGCAACGAGAATGACAATGGGATCACAACTTTCAAGTTCTGAAATGAACTAATTGCCAACCTACAATTTGGGGCCCAGTAAAAATAGAATCCACAAATTAAGAAAAAAATAAACATTTTCAGAATAACAAAAGTGGAGAATTGGTTACCAGTATCCAGGAGCCAGAGAGAAATATTACTAAGACAAATTATCTTTACCTACAATTTATGTTATTTTCTGTATGTAGATTGTACATCTGGGGAGGGGGGATCTAAATTAAAACATAAATGAAACCTTTCAGAATAGTCTCATTAGCAAAAGAGAATTTGTGATTTCTTAGTGTCTGTTGCATCACAGAATCTTTGTTTTTGCTAGATAGAATGATTTTGAGTTTCACTTGATGTTTCAGTGATAAAAATAACAAATCCCACATAGATGAAAGAATACAAAATAAGTCTCCAATAATTGAAGACACTCTAAAGATTAAGAGCAATCCAATGGACAGGTAATAAAAAAATGTAGAACTTAGATCATGGGGTAGATATAAAACAAAAGAGAATATATCTCATATTCTAACAAAATGACATTACTTTCAAATATGTGCCATTTGTTCTCATCCAGCCTCTCTGCAATATTTGGTCACAAAACTAGGAACCAAGGAAAGGATTAGACATTATGGAGGTCAGAAATATCTCCTAGGTATGACAGGAAGGAAGTTGCAGGCAGTTAGTTGTCTGGCTTTCTGTGATGTTTGTTATCTAAAACGTTATTTAATGGTTCAGCTTCATTACTAGGAAATCAATTAATTACCTGAAATTAGATACCTTCTAAATAGAAACAGGTACAAGCCCAAAAAACATTCATTTTGATCCTATGTTTTATCTAATTTAGGTACAAAAAATGTACTTACATATTCGACTACTACTAGATAATGTGTGACTAAATATGCAAAAACCTATATGAAGAATGGGGATGTTACAGAGAGACTGATGAAGAGAACTTAACACCCCAAATAGGAAAGAAGATATCTCAGAAAAAAAAAAAAAGAATGTAAGTTGACACATGGATATCTATGGTCTATTCCACAGATAGAAACAGAAATCTCTTTTTACATAGACTTATATATTTGGTGCAGAGGTCTTGGGTTGAAGCTTTCTCATTTAGAAGTCTCTTCCCAAAATTCCTAAAAATGTTGATTTTTTGAGTCAGGATGTTCTTAGAGAGAATTGACTTAACATTGTTTTCTTTTTAACTGACAAACATGAATCCATGAATCAAACTTTTGGTTTCATGACCTACATGACAGATTATTCCAGGGAGATAACTGGGCCAGGCGAGGAGGGGATGGAGAAAAAACAAATGTAAATGAATAGAGAAAATCTGGATCTTGGTGGTTCAGCCAGCCTCTGGTGGTGGAAGACTGACGACAAGCAAGTTCAGCATATTTATGATGTAAGTTTATTAATTCAAAGAGTGGGAAAGTTTCTTCAAACCAAGGGAAGCCAAGGTCATGAGCATGAGCAGCCCAATTATGATTATCAGCTTGTGCCCATAACTTTCTACTCTTGAGCAGCTGGTATCTGGAACTCAAGGTGAAAAATTAAATAGCTCTATAGATAGAAACACCTATTAAATCAGGGCATCAACATAGCAACTGGCCCATCCCTTCAGCACTTTTGCACAGAGAGATCTCCAGAGGGCATGACCTCTGCCACAGGACATTTCAGAACCTATGGTTAAGTCACAACTGACAACATTTTAGAGTTTGACTACTGTGCTCAAGTTCACAGTATCCGATAAGTACAAATTCCATTGAAAATCAAGGACACATTTCTTTGACGTCCTGAAAACATATTTCTAGATTTTAGAACATACAATGGTTATTTTGGAAGGTATTGAAGAAAGAAGGGTTAAGCTATTAAAGATCCCATTTAATAAGTTTTTCAATATTTGCCAATTTGTGATGCAATGATTAGAAGTAATAAGACAGAAATGATATTTCTAGTTATGATAGTTATGGGTAGACTGTATATAACCAAAAAGTTGACAAACTCCAGAAAGAGTTAACTTCATTGTTATCCAAGACAATGACAATTCATCAAAGTACAAAAGCATCAAGGTCTCTGAGAGCTTTGAGATTCAGAATTCCATTTGTTCATTCTAGGATTCATGTAGATTGGGGGATATATAGGCGTTCTATAGTGAATCAGATATAGACTATGAACTCGAAAGAATTTACAAAACCCTTCAGTAATTACTCCAATTAATTGGGTACTATGGTCACTAAAGATTGATGCTACTCAAGGTGAGAATGCTAAATCAAGCTATTACTTTTATTACTATTAAGGCCACAGCTCTCCATCAAAGCAAGCCTTCAGTGCATCCCGATGATAGGCAATGAGATGATTTCCAAAACCCACTGCAGAACCATACGGTATGATGTCCATTTGGAGGTGCTCTAAAGGGCCCATGAGTTTGAAATCTTGCCTGTGTGGCACAATTTGCAGTTTAACCAGGATTGTAGTGATGACAGATGTGATATACTATGAAAATTTACTAACAAATTCTGGTGAATTTGGCCTACTAAGATTTAGTACTCAATTTCATTCTTCGAGTGTGTAATTCCATGTAAAATCATTTTAAACTTTCATGAACTCCTGTGATGATATCAAGTAACCTTTCTTAGAACACAAGAAGTTATTTTTTATGACATATGTACCTGTGTTTCTCCCTGAATTCATTTTCTTACTAAATTGCTGGAATTATATAATATAGACTCACTGAAACTTGCCAGCAAAGTCTTAGTAACTCTTAAAGTTTCATATGAAGTAAGGCCTTAATGAAGGTGGGTCTGATGGTCTAATGGTCAGCTGGGAAATTGTTATGAGATTCCATCTTACCTCATTTTCCATGTGCTCCTAACTTTACAATATCCATATATCACTAAAAATCAAAGAAAGTGAAGATTCCTATATCACCAACCATTCTTAGTTGGAGGATTTTGCTGAAGTCAAGAGTCCGGTATGGTCTCCAAAACATCCTCAAAGCATAGGCACTCACAAATTATCTGCCCTCTTCATGTTGGTGGATAAGCCTTCTTATCTCTGACAAGTTCTCATAGAGCAGTGACCTCTATCACTTACATAGAATTTGCTTCCAGCAAGGGGCAATACTCCAGGGGTGAGTTGACTATCACGCATCCTTTCTGATATTTTTAAATTTTGATCTGAAGGAACAAACCATCAACCAAAAATAACCAGCCTTCTTCTAAAGATTTTAATAAATCTAGCTGAGATAAAATAGCTTGTGAATAGAAGATCGTAAATCACTATTCCTGCTTCTTCGGGTAATGGAAAAAAGAGTAGCAGGAAGTAAAATATTACAACAATGAATTAAAGTGCATGGAGGAGAAAGTAATAGGATTTGACAGGAGGTAAGGCTGCCTACACAGATATTTATGTTTCTTAAATGAGTGAAAAAGATTTTACAGAATGAAAACTCTCATGTTTAAAAGAGATTCTAAACCATGATGACAGAGTTAGCTGCTATGTCTATTTCTCCTCTAGATAACGTGGGAAGTCTTTTGCTGCTGTATCAAATAGCCACTGTAATATGCTTTTGGTATAAGTCATGTAACTGAGAATTTAAGGGCTAGGCCAAACTTATTCAGCATAAAATGGTAGAAAGGTTTAGGACTGAGTAGGAGGTCACTGATGAGCTAATTTGAAATTATAAAGGACTGCATTAATGTGTTGGCTTCCATGGAAGAGCTTAGATTACACACAATTTTGGTTAAGTCACATAGCAGTGTGGTGATTTCAGAAAACTTGAGGTTCTTTTGATGTCAGTGGCCAAGAAAACCATGAAATCTTCATAATTACTCCTTCATTTCAGTCCTGGAAAGTTTTGAATGAGTTTGTGGTATGTTAGGAGTAAGGGATAATTTGGATAAATCATATCCCATATAATACACTTTACTTCGAAAAAAAATATTACTTTTCTTGGCAAATGTGCCCTTTTTCACTAAAAATCAAAGTAGTTAGATAGGATCAATATTAGATGTCCCTCCTCTTTAGAAAGCAACACAGGGTCATCCAGATACTGGGCAAAAGTAGAACCACCAGAAAACTGAAGGTCATACTGCCTTAGTAACCAACCCTTGGGGATAACAAAAGCCCAACAATATTGTTGATTTCCCAGGAAAAAGCAAACAATTATTATCTTGATTTAAAGGGACACAAAGGAAAGGAGAAGAAATGCCCACAATGTCTTCAAAATTGAAATATTTCACTGTCTGGTTTGTTATTGGAAAAAAAAGATTTGCTGATCTCTGACCAAGAATAATTATAGAAAGATTTTCCTAATATACATTGTTTGTGACTTATTAAGCAAAAGCTTTAAATGTTAATGTACTCCAGCATTTTCAAATTAAAAAATGAAAAATAAAAAATAATTTTAAGCTTTGTAACTACCAGGAAATTTGTCAATGAACTTCCCAGAGAGAAAGAATGTATTTGAAGAAAGATGGTCTCCTTAAAGCACTGAATTTAAGGATTCAATTGCTATTGTTAGAAACACAAACAGAATTCATTCTTCCTACAGAAACTGACTGAATAGATGATTATATTTAATGGCAGTTCTAAGAATCTCAGGATACATTGTTTTTAAGCCTCTGGGTACCATATAATATTTTCACAAAACATTTAATAAATCTTAGAATGTAACAAGACTAACATTATCTTAAGAAACACTCTTCATCCAGTGACTTACTGCTAATATGGTTTTCTTCTCTATTGATCTATGCTATTACTTAAAATTGTATATATTTTTAATGTAAGAATCTATTAGGCTTCATAAGTCCATAAGATAGAAATCCATTATATACTCATAATTTAAATTTTTACACTTAAAAGATTCAATTGTCTGTTAACTAAAATAAATTTTTAATAAAATTTTTAATAAAATGTTTCTAAAATTATTGAGAGCTTTTTATAAGTAAGTTATTATAATGATATTACATAAACTGCCATGTAATTATTAAGGCTCTGATCCAGGACATAGTTTTTCCCTTTTAAAAGAAAGAAATTGGGGCTTATAGAGATTATATATTCAAAGTTAAGTTGCTGTCACTGGCATACCTGAGAATCAAGTAAAGGAGCTCAACTCCATAGATGGGCACTTAACATTATTTCTGCTATCTCACAAGCAAAGTAAGTATTACAGAATCTTATGTATCCAAGGATAATGAGAAAGTTCAAAACAGAATCTATGAACAAATGCAAATGAAAGAGATGGACTTTATTGGAAACGTAGGAAGGGTGAGAAAACAAAGTAAAACGTAACTAGTTCATGTATTTGTAACATAATTGGTCATTTTGCCCTAAAAAGACCCTCTTCTCTATTATTAATATTGGATCAGTGAGAGACTATGTGCCGTAGTCCGGCTGGGCTAAATAACTGAGAGGTGACAAGCAACTTGAAAGTTGAAGTGGGAACTACTTTATTGCGAGTGAACTCAGCAAGAACTGAGTGAGAACTCAAAGTAGTGGGCACCTGAGATAGCAGGAGCCGCTTTATTGTGGGACAGCAGAGGTATATATACCCAACTGATTACACACAGCTTGACTCAGTTAACATCATCTAGATACAGCAGTCAGCCAATAAGGAATCCTCACCATCTTAATGGCTCCCTGGTGTTGCTTCACAAACCACTCCTCCTGGCAAGCTGCCAGGTGCCATCTTGACTTGTTTTGCATCCCCAACAACTATGCATGACATTTTACTCCTTTAGAAATTATCAGCTGAAACACAATCCTGCTCAGTAAGACCCATGCCAAACAAAAATTCTAGAGGACTGATAGGGAGATGGAACTTGTTTGAGAGTAATCCTTTCCATCTCGTGTTTTCCATAACAAAAAGATGCATTAATATGTGTGGACCACAGGAATGGAAAAACAAAAGGACTGAAAGAGATTTTTTTTTTTTTGTATTTTTATTGATGCATCTTAGTAATAGGATTCTAGAATTCCCAATTATGTTCAGAGATATTATATGTAAGAAGCAAATCTGAAACTGATCTGTATCTTCCTATCTCAAGGATGCAGTTGGGGCTCTTGAGTGACTTTCTGTACCCACACCACCATTGCTATTTTTGATAAATAACAACAATGTACTTACATAAGCACTCCATATTTTGTGCTTAATTTTATCCCACAATAAATCTGAAACCCTAGTAATAAAATTGCAACCTATGGCATGACAAATATGAAGTATTTGTGTCTGCATAGCTTATTATTAAAGGGACATGGGTTAGGAGTGTGTGTCCAGGCATGTCAGATGAGAAGCGGGAGATGACCAGAAGACATATCCACTGAACAAAGGAAAGACCAATGTGAAATAGAGAACAGAATGAGACCTGCTTTCAATTGTTTAAAGTCTGTAACACAAAGAAAGGATGCTACATCCTGTCTATGATGCTTTCATGGGAAGATGGAATGTATGTTTCTATAGTATTGATTTTGAAAACCTAAGAAATATGATTTTAATTTTTTCTTTTCATTTGTTCTTTTGGGGTATACATGATAATAGAGTGAATTTGACATAATATAAATACATATATAACAATTTGAATAATATGTGAATATATGACTAGTGAAACTCCATATGAACATAGAGATTATGTCTGATTCATTCTACTGTCTTTCCTATTCCAATTCCCCCTTCCCTTCATTCCCCTTTGTATAATCCAAGGAGCTTCTATTCTTCTCCTCCCCCCTATTGTGTGTTAGCATCCATATACCAAACAGAACATTCAACCTTTGGTTTTGGGGACTGGCTTATTTCATTTAGCATGACAGTCTCTAGTTCCATCCATTTATGGGCAAATGCTATAATTTCATCCTAATTTCATTATGACTGAGTAATATTTCATTGTGTACATATACCATATTTTCTTTATCCATTTATCTGTTGAAGGGTACCTAGGTTGATTCCATAGATTTTCCATTGTGAATTGAGCTGCTATAAACATTGATGTGGCTGCATATATATAGTACATAATGTATGTAGTATGCTGATTTTAAGTCCTTTTGGTATATATCAAGGAATGGGATAACTGAATCAAATGGTGGTTCTACTCCAAATTTCTTAGGACTCCATACTACTTTCCAGAGTGGTTGCACCAGCAATGTAAGAGTGTACCTTTTTCCCCACATCCTTGCCAACATTTATCATTACTTGTATTTTTTATAATTGCTATTCTGACTGGAGTGAGATGGAATCTCAGTGTAGTTTTAATTTTCATTTCTCTATTATAGATGTTAAACATTTTTTTTTCATATATTTCTTGACCATTCATATTTCTTCTTCTGTGAAATGCCTGTTCAGTTTCTTCGCACATTTATTGATCGGGTTATTTGTAGTTTCGGTTTTAAGTTTTTCGAGTTATCTGTATATCCTGATGATTAATGCTCTATTTGAGCTGCAGGAGATATAGATTTTCTACCATTCTATAGGCTCTCTGTTTACATTCTTGATTCTTTCCTTGTCTGTAAAGACACTTTTTAGTTTGATACTATCCCATTTATTGATTCTTGATTTTACTTTCTGAGCTTTAAGGACTCTTGTTAAGGAAGTTGGTTCCTAAGTTAATATAATGGAAAGTTGGACCTTCTTTTTATTTTTGTATGCACAGGACTTTTTGTCTAATGCCTACATCCTTGATCCAGTTTGGTAAAGGTGAGAAATAGGGGTTCAATTTTATTGTACTACATATGGATTTCCAGTTTTCCCAGCACGATTTGTTGAAGAGGCTATCTTTTCCCCAATGTATCTTTATGGTGCTTTTGTCTAGTATGAGATAACACAGAGACAAGCCCACATAAATATATTTTTCTATTCTGTTCCATTGGTTCATCTCTGTTTTGGTTTCAGCACCATGCTTTTTTTTTTTTTTCACTATAAGCTCTGAAATATAATTTAAGGTCTGGTATTATGAGGCCTCCTGCTTCACTTTATTTGCTAAGGATTGCTTTGGGTATTCTGGGTCTCTTATTTTTCCAAATGAATTTAATGACTGGTTTTTCTATTTCTATGAAGAATGCCATTGAAATTTTAATACTAACTACATTAAATCTGTGTATTGCTTTCTGTAGTCTGGCCATTTTGGCAATATTAATTCTGCCTATCCAAGAACATAGAAGATCTTTCCATCTTCTAAGGTTTTTCATTTCTTTACGTTTTCTGTAGTTTTCATTATAGAGGTTTTTTACTTCTTTTGTTAGATAGATTCCTAAGTGTTTTTTTTTTTTTTTTTAATTTGTTTGTTTGTTTTGGGGGCTATTGTGAATGGGATACTTTATCTATTTTCTCTTTTAGCTGATTAATCATCGGTGTATAAGATCACAATTGATTTGTTGGTGTTAATTTTATATCTTGATACTTTGCTTAATTTATTTATGAGTTCTAGACACTTTCTGGTGGAATTTTGGGGGTGTTTTAATTATAGAATAATTTCCTAAGTAGAGTTTGAACTCTTTTTTCCTTTTTGTATCACTTTAATTTCTTTCTTTTGTCTAATTTTCTGGGTAGGTTTCAAGGACTATGTTGAATAGAACTGGTGAAAGTGGTCATCTCTGTCTTGTTCCAGTTTTCAGAAGGAATGTTTTCAATTCTTCTCCATTTAGAATGAATGATGTTGGCCTTGGGTGTAGCATATATAAATTTTACAACACTAAGGTATGATCCTCATATCCCTAGTTTTTCATTAGTGGATGCTGTATTTGTTCAAATATTTTAAGAAAAATATTTTTTAACTAAAATATGCTACTTTAGAAGTTAGTGAATGCCTCTTCAAAAGACATATTTGCATAGTTTCAAGTTGTTCAATAACTTAACTTTAGTTGTTGGGTTTGGAAATTAGAAATGTATTATTTATTCAAAATTTCAGTTTCATTATAAATTAGGTCAATATTTTTCTGCATTTAACCATTGGGAATATAGGATTTTTTGTGAGATTGGATAGTAATTCTGTTCTCATAATCCTGAAGCACTATCACATAGACATTAAGATGATCATTTTTGTAGTAATACTCAACATTTTTTAAATTATGACTCATACACAAGCTTTGTAATCATGAGAAAATTCCATAATCCATGAATCCATGCTACCTAATTAAAATAGAAATAATATTGTTCTAGGATTTTTTAAGTACTGAGAAATGAACTCAGACACTCAACCATTGAGCCACATTCCCAACTCTTTTTTTTTTCTCTGTATTTTATTTAGACAGGGTCTCCCAGAGTTACTTAGCACCTCACTGTTGCTGAGACAGAGTTTGAACTTGTGATCCTCCTGCTTCAGCCTCCCAAGCCACTGTGATTACAGGCATGCGCCACCACACCCAGCTGTTCTAAGATTTTGAGAATATTCAACAAGAGATGTCAAAACAAATTCATATCAGGAAAAATAAATGCAAGAGTAGTTTTTGATACTGATTGGTGATACACATTTTTTGTGTCTACTGTTAGCTGACACATTGATATTTCAGTAGCCATGAAAGTAAGGAGACAGAGTAGCTATATATTCTGTCACATATAAATAAACCCACATCGCCATTATTTTCCTCAACACACAAAGCTACAAATTGCTAAAAAAAATTAGATGAGACATTATCCATACAATATAGTTGTTGTTTTCTTCTTTTTAAAAAAGCAAGGTGAATTATAAGATCACAATGTGATTGGCTTCAGCTTTATTTTTCTCTAAAATTCAATGAAGTTTTCCAAATGTAATGTACATTTTATTTACTTAAAAATCTTCTGAGTGACTTGTCTCAACTTTCTAAGTATAACTAACATAGGCATGGAAACAAATATCAGATGGAATGAAAAAATTATATAAAGGGAAACAGGTAAGATGCCTGAATTATTTTCTGGATTATTGCTAGATATGTAGATTATATATCAGCATAGAATTTATACATGAATGGCTTTTATATAAGAATTATTAAGGGAAATATGATCCTTAATCCATATCAGATGCATCCTGGGTGATTGCAGATAGCAGATTTTTCTAATTCCATATAATTTCTGATAAAAAATAAAAAAGTACACAAGAAATTCATTTTAAGAATGACACTGAAGAGGTTCTTATGCACTAATTCTGAAATATTAATATTTTATGGTAAAAGAGAAGAAAAGCTCTAAATGACTTCAATTTCTTGGTCTTATTAGAACAGAGGATGAATTTAGGGCCATAATTAACATCCATTCTATTAAACATATTTTATTATAGTTATTAATTTCTATTTCTAATTTCCATCTATTTCTTCACATCTTTGTAGAGATTCTATTTATTTATTTCAATAGTATTCATATTGCATATTAGAACATTTAAATTCTTTGTCATATAATTCCAATATCTCTGCCTTTTTTGTTTGTGTGATTTTGGAACTGGAGATTTAACCCAGGGATGCTTACCACTGATCCATGTCCTCAGCCCTTTTTTATATTTTATTTAGAGACAGGGTCTTGCTGAATTGCTTAGGGCCTCGATTTGCTGAGGCTGGGTTTTAACTCGTGATTCTCCTGCCTCAGCCTCCCAAACTACTGGGATTACAGGCATGTGCCACCATACTGGGCCTATCTCTGCCACTTTAATGAAGGAATCTATTGATTATATTTATCTTGGATGTACATATGCTGTATAATTTAATGATATTCTAGAAATTATCTATATTATAATGAGGTTTGAGAATATTGGCATTTAAGTCTAGCAGCAATGTTGTTATTTCTATTTTAATAAATAAAACTAGATGCTTCAATACTAAAAAGTGTAATTATATATTTTGTATTATTGGTTTAAAATGTACGAGATATTAACAGATGTCAAATTAATAAAGAATATTAATTTCTGATAAAATTATTTGATATCTAGAAAAATACACTAATACATTTTTAATTTTTTTAAATGCATTTTTTCCCAAAACAAAAATCAATTTTTTTAACCAAAAGAAAGGTATGTTTATTTGAAGATTTGTGATTGTCTACCTGGAAAATATGAAGAACTGGTGAATGGAATAATAGAGTTAATCAGATTTTCTAGGCAGTACATTGTGAAGTTAGAATATTCATTTTAGTAATTTTTAATTTTTTGATTAAAATATTATGATATGCCGGAACTGGAGGTGCATACCTGTAATCCCAGCAGCTTCTGAGGCTGAGGCAAGAGGATCATAAGTTCAAAGGCAGCCTCAGCAAAAGCAAGGCATTAAACAACTCAGTGAGTATTTGTGTCTAAATAAAATATGAAATAGTGCTGGGGATATGGCTCAGTGGTCAAGTGCCCCTGAGTTCAATACATGGTACACAAAAATAAATAAATAAAATAATATATTATGACATAAACAACTTGTTTCTCAAAACCAACAAATATATAGAATAAACTGAGAAATGTGTTTAAGTCTTTGAGAAGAAAACTATAAAATTTATGAAGCAATATAAAATATAAATAAGTTAGGTGTTATGCCATATTGCCTGGAGAAAAGTCTTAATAATATGATAATTTAAATTCTTTCCAGTTTAAACACTAAATTTAAAACACCATCACAATTGCAAAAACAAAAAAATATTGCTTCTTTGAAAATTTGTTAGCTGATTATGAAATTAATCTTTATAAAACATTTGGACTTAGCTATAGAATTCTGAACACAAAAAGATAATTTACAAAACTCATTAGATATTAGCAAGTATTTTTAAATCATAATAAATGAAATAGAATAATATTTTTTCTAGAAACAGGTACAAAAAGACATAGGAGTAGACAATAGACATCTCAAGTTACATGTAAGGATATATAATTAAATTAGAAACATAAGCCAGTTGTTATTAATATTTTTAAATATACCAACACATGCCAGGTAGAAGATAAAAGTGATTTTAAAAATATGGGAAAAATTTTAGGCTTTAAGACATAACTCACATTTCACTGGAGTAATAGAAGACAAAAAACAAAACATATATATGGGGTATATGAGGTTATTTTAGATATTCATGGTGTTACAAAGAGGATGAAATGTGATATAGCAGAGGATGCTTTATTGTAATATGGAGAGATAATCTCTATTAGAAAGTTATTTCTGGATTGACCTCTGATTTGGAGGAAGGATTGAGCTATGGAAAAACAAAGAGAAAAGATTTAACATTTAAAAAATGAGTTCAATGATTCAAATATGAATGAAATGTTCTATTTGAAGAACAGAAAGCTGGCTAGTTCTAGTAAAATAAAAGATTAGAAGTAGGATGTATGGGAATGAGGTCATGGAGGTAACCAGGAGTCAGATCATGAAGTTATAAAGTTCTTCATAGGACACAGAAAAAAGTTTGGATTTTATGCAGTGTAATAAAAAGCTACTAGAAGATTTTAAGCCACAGTATGGCAGAGAGGCTGTTTTCTGAAAAATGTTTTATTTTTTCCTTGTAAATTGAACTCTCAAATTCTATTAGGATACTTAGCGGCCTAGAATATAGAATGCTCTTCCAAGTTCACTTTGTAACTAGACATAAACTATGGTTAAGTTCTGGTCAATGATGTTTGGACTTTGGAAAACCATCTCAGATCATGAAGTAGAATCTGTATACTTAGGACCACAGAACAACACAATTAAGAGGGTCTGAGTTTTTCAGCATCTTAGAACTGCCTCACTTCTGGTCTGCCCAGAGTTATGCAAAAAAGAAACAAGATTTCACCTTAAGTCGCTATTATGGTTTTCTGCCAATTAAAGTTGGATTTAATCTTAAGTGGTACAGAATGCTATGACATGATTTCGGTTTTAGTGACTGTTCTCTGAACAATATTGAGGTAGGAGATCAAGGAATGATGATTTGGACTAGGGTTGTAGCTGATGAAATGAAACCAAAGAGATTTAGCTCAATTTATATTTCAAAGGATGGACTTTGGGGTCTTGCTGATAGACTGATTTGGGGGTTTGAGAATAGAGAATGATTTAGTGATGATGCCAGTAACTTGGGGCTGAGAAACTGGGTGGATGGTTGTACTATTTACGAGATGGGCAAGGATTTCCCTAGCAGGTATGCCAGGGAAAGAGGTAGTAGTAGAAATATGATCTGTAGTTCTCTTTTGGCTTAGTTGTTTGATATGCTCTGTAGGTTTTTATACAACAATGTTAGGTAGGCAACTAGATATTCAAGTTAAGATATAGGGGTGGGTTCTGGGTTGGAAATGAAAAATTAAGAGGAATCAGTGTATAATTAATATGTGAAGAAAAATATAGGGAAAAATACAGCAGAAAAAGCACTACTGCTGAACTCCTCCACCACGGTGCTCGAGCAATTGAATGCTAGAGAAGTTTTAGCCTGGACCTAAAAGGAATGTCAGATGCCACAGTGAAGAAGACACTTGTGTCTCTGAGAAGCCTACAGAATATACTATTGCTAGGAAAAGACAGTGATTAATTACATCATCAACAGAAAATGGCCACTGATAGTTATTGATTATTCAATACATGATCTCAAAATTAAGGAATGATAATTAAAATGCAAAGTTATATCCACTTATACCTTAATCCAAAATAAATTATAGACAAATTATACACTAAAATATAATGTACTAACTCAACATATTCTTCATGTTAAATTATTTTAGTCTAGAGAATTACCCAAGAGTTTTCACCCATTAAATTGTTTTGGCAGGTTTTGAGAATCACAACTTACTTGCTATTATTTTTCTTTGCAGAAGATGTAAAAAACTAAATGTCTGGAAATATAACTAGTAATTGAGAGTATTTTGAATGAGCATGAAAATGCATAGTGGAAGGGAAGAAATATGGAGATCCAATAGGACTTGTGCAATAATACAGGGAAGATATGAAAGTGGTTCACATAAGGTTGACAAAAAGGGGATGATCTGATTCTTACCTGATTTTGAATAGAGGGATATACAGTGTGTACACACACACATACACACACACACACACATGTGCATGCGTGCACACACACACTGGCACACATATACAGAAAAGATGTATTTGTATACATGCCTGGAATACAAAGAACTAGAAGATCAGATACAAATAGGTCTCGGTTATAGGTATGTGCAAAATATTTGGGAGTGGGCAGAAAGCATGAGGTTTTTTGTTGTTGTTGTATGTTAATTTACACCAAAAAAATCATCTCCTTTAGAAAAGGAACTAAACAACTGAACAGATGTAAAAACTTTAGCCAAATGCTATGAGCCAGCTTGTGTTACTTATCATCTCAAAACTGTTAATGGGAATGGGCAAGATGTGTCAGCCAAGGTCAGAGATGGTGATGAACCTGGACCCAGCAGCACAGACTCACACTTCAATCTATCTACCCCTGGATTTTCCACTTGTCAGCAATGTTGAGATGAATGCTGGCCATTTGGTAGCAACTTCACTACATGGAGTTTCTTCCCTTTTAAAAGTGCCATCATTTTGTTCTCAAATATTCTGGTATTTTTCTTGCATTCACAGACTCAGGATATTTGTTGAATAAGAAGTTGTTTAAAGCCTAAATATAAATCACTTGAAAAGAAATGCAGAAATTTTATCATTGGAAAAAATAATAATATTCAGGATCCATTATAACAGGCTTTAGCAAACTTTTCTCTGAAGAACCACAAAGTATATTTTAATTTTTATAGACCAAGAAACAAAATAAAGGATACTCCATACAGACATATCTTATCAAAATATCAAATATCAAAATAGTTTAATGGAATTCAAAATATTGCAGTAAAAATTATTGAGCATTTTTGTAATACAAATCTAGATCAGAATGTAAATTGTTTTTAAAAGAAGGAACATTTCTCTTAATTGGGATTCAAAAATCTGTGTCTCCTGTTTTAAAATTGCTTGTAAATGCTCATCTGCTAATGGTGATTTTTAAAGAGACTTTTACAGATTCCATCTGTAAAATTGTGTTTTCACATGGATATGCATTAGGCACCCAAGATCCTCCCCACTGTATGTAGTGCCATGAGTGGAGTACAAAGTGCCAAGAACATATGTGTTCTGTCTTAACTATCTAAGAATTCTGAAATAGCAGGAAAGAAACCTTAGACAAGACTTAAATAAAGTGATCCAAAAAAATTATATTTATGGACACTGACATTTTAATTTAATTTTCATGTATCCTGAAATATTCTTACTTTCATTTTTTTCCCACATTGCAATATGTATGACAATTCTTAATCTTTAAGCTACCAAAATCCCATGGGGAACTGAAATATTAGGGATTTGACCTGTGGATAGTACCTTTCTAAATACTGTAATAGATTAATTATTTACAGAAATTATTAAAATAAACATTATTAAAATATTACTTATTGGAAATCCTGAAAAATCAGAATTATTAAAGTATGCACTCATTAAAAAAATTGTCAGCAGAAGTCTATGAATCTGGTGCAAAGCCTAGTAAACAGACATATGTTGGTGTTATCCTAAAGAACAAAAATTTGCAGAATACAGTAGACTCATCGTGTGAAAAATCTGGAAAGACAAGTTGAACTAGAAATAAAATTTAATGAATAAGAGAGGTAAATAGGGAGCCTACATCCTGGGAACAAATCTTTACTCCTCACACTTCAGATAGAGCCCTAATATCCAGAGTATACAAAGAACTCAAAAAATTAGACAATAAGATAACAAATAACCCAATCAACAAATGGGCCAAGGACCTGAACAGACACTTCTTAGAGGAGGACATACAGTCAATCAACAAGTACATGAAAAAATGCTCACCATCTCTAGCAGTCAGAGAAATGCAAATCAAAACCACCCTAAGATACCATCTCACTCCAGTAAGATTGGCAGCCATTAGGAAGTCAAACAACAACAAGTGCTGGAGAGGATGTGGGGAAAAGGGTACACTTGTACATTGCTGGTGGGACTGCAGATTGGTGCAGCCAATTCGGAAAGCAGTATGGAGATTTCTTGGAAAGCTGGGAATGGAACCACCATTTGACCCAGCTATTCCCCTTCTTGGTCTATTCCCTAAAGACCTAAAAAGAGCATGCTACAGGGACACTGCTACATCGATGTTCATAGCAGCACAATTCACAATAGCAAGACTGTGGAACCAACCTAGATGCCCTTCAACAGATGAATGGATAAAAAAAATGTGGCATTTATACACAATGGAGTATTACTCTGCATTAAAAAATGACAAAATCATAGAATTTGCAGGGAAATGGATGGCATTAGAGCAGATTATGCTAAGTGAAGCTAGCCAATCCCTAAAAAACAAATGCCAAATGTCTTCTTTGATATAAGGAGAGTAACTAAGAACAGAGTAGGGACAAAGAGCAGGAGAAGAAGATTAACATTAAACAGGGATGAGAGGTGGGAGGGAAAGGGAGAGAGAAGGGAAATTGCATGGAAATGGAAGGAGACCCTCAGGGTTATACAAAAGTACATACAAGAGGAAGTGAGGGGAAAGGGAAAAATAATACAAGGGGGAGAAATGAATGACAGTAGAGGGGGTAGAGAGAGAAGAGGGGAGGGGAGGGGGGGTAGTAGAGGATAGGAAAGGCAGCAGAACACAACAGACACTAGTATGGCAATATGTAAATCAATGGATGTGTAACTGATGTGATTCTGCAATCTGTATATGGGGTAAAAATGGGAGTTCATAACCCACTTGAATCAAAGTGTGAAATATGATATATCAAGAAACATGTAATGTTTTGAACAACCAACAATAAAAAAATTAAAAAAAATTTAATGAATGAATGAGAAGTTGATGGAGGCTTTCCAGAATTATAATAAAAAACAATAGATCTTTATTAAGACAAAATAACCAATCAGCTCTATTTCTGCTTAATAAAGTAGGCATAGTCTTAAGAGGAAGATAATTTACTCAGAGCTTTCTATACATTTTACATAAAATTCTATCATTAAATAAACATCCCAAAGTAAACCATGTAACAAGATTATAACACTGAATATCAAAAGTAAAAACATAAACTTGAATCAAACTTACAGGTGGTTCAGATATTGGAACTAGGTGATAAGGACAGGACTTTAAGTGCTTATGAAATATATGTTCTGGAATACAGAAAGTAAAGGAGTTCAAAGTAACAGAAAAATGCAGACATTTTATAGTTAATTGAATTTGAAAAGAATTAGTGGATATTCCAAAAGAGAAAAAATACACTAAACCAAATTAAAGACTCATGTCATCTTTAACAGCAGAATAGATATAGCAGAAGTTAAGCTTAGTACACAGGAAGATGTCTTCAACAGAAAATATTCAAACTGAAGTAAAGAGATAGATAATCATAAATGCAGTTTAAAAAATTAGAGAAATGTGAGAATAAGTAAAGAGGTCTAACTAGCATGATATTGGAGAGGTCTACTTGTACATACTATTAGCATGAAGAATGAAAAGGAGAAAAAGTATGATGGAGAAGCAATGCTTAAAGATATACTTGAATGAGAGTTGTCCAACACTGCTGAAAGATAGAGACCCATATATTCAAGATGCTCTATTGAAACCTAATCAAAATTTGGGGAATGAAAAAACTACAAAAAAGATAATTATGAAAACCAAAGATCAAGAAAAAATTTACATTAGCTTAGCAGAAAACTAAAGTACACATATTCTTCAAAGGAGTAACATAAGACATAGATCTGACTTCTCAAAAGAAAAAAGGCAAAAAACAGAGTGAAAACATTAAAATTCTAAATGAAATGTGCTGTCAACTCGAAAATCTGTATCTTGTTTAATATGCTTTTAAAAAGTCAATATAAACTAAAGTTAATTTCAAACACCAAGAACTTTTCAGTTACATCTGCAGTGAAATAAATGCCCCAAAATACCCACTATCAGCAGAGCAAATGATTTTAGAGGAAGGAAATTTTAACAGTGATCTTTTTGGCAAAACATGAATTATAAATGAATATCGACTGGATAGCGACTGAGCAAAACAATAATAGTAATGTCTTTGGAGTTTAAAATGTAGACATAATTGAAACTCATAGAAACAATGTGGCAGAAAGAAGAAGAAAATTAAATTTACTACATATCATACAGAAGTGCTATAACTTGTATCAAACTATAATAAGTCAAACATGAATGCTTAATTTCTAGAGTAAACACTTACTACATAGTAAAAATATGTAGCTGTCAAGAAAACAGAAGAGTAAAAATGAAATAGTAGATATTTTAACACAACATAAGAGAGAAAAAGACCAAAATACAAAGGTGAGTCAAACAGAAAACAAATAAGAAATTTGGATATATAATCCCAAATAATATGCCAATAATATTAAATGTTAAACAGGAAAAAGGTTTCAGGATACATATAAAAGACTGTCAAGTAGATTTTCTAAATGCTTATATATAAAATATATAATATTAAAAACAGATATCATTCAATTAATGCCTTGAAGTCATGTATTACCCCTTGTAAAAGAAAACATAGCATAGAATGCATGCATGTGTCTATATCTACTGATAATTGTTATAATTATTAAATATTATAATTATATATTAAATATTATAATTATTCCATAAAGAGCTAGGCACAGTGGTGCACACCTATAATCCCAGAGGCTCAGGAGGCTGAGGCAGGAGCACTGTAAGTTCAAAGCAAGTCTCAGGAACTTAGTGAGGCCCTTACCAACTCAGTGAGACACTGCCTTTAAATAAAATATAAAAAAGGGCTGGAGATGTGAGTCAGTAGTTAAGTGGCCCTAAGTTCAATCCCCAGTAACAAAAAAAAAAAAGAAAAAGAAAAAAGAAGGAAAGAAAGGAAGGAAGGGAGGGAGGGAGGGAGGGAGGGAGGGAGGAAGGAAGGAAGGAAGGAAGGAAGGAAGGAAGAAAGAAAGAAAGAAAGAAAGAAAGAAAGAAAGAAAGAAAGAAAGAAAGAAAGAAAGAAAGAAAGAAAGAAAGAAAAAACTTTCCATAATGAAAATACAGACAAATTTAGCTCAGTGGTGATTTCTGCCAATCACTAAAGGTTTTGTAACACCAAACTTACGATACGCAGAGAATAAGAACTGTTCTATTTCTATGTGACCAATATAATGTTGATACCAATTCTGACAAGAAAAATTCAAGAAAGAAAAATTATAGATCACTGTCTTTCAAAAATTTAGTTGTAAAATCCTACCAAAGTATTAGAAATTGAATGCAGTGACATTTAAAAATATAATCTTTCTTGCCACATTGGGTTTATTCAAGGAATATAAAGGAATTTAACATGAAAATCAATGACTATAATTCACAATATTAACAGGATATACTTTTTAAAAAATTCAAAAAGAATCATGTTGATGGTAGAGAATGTATGTGAAAAAACCAGAGACAAAATCATGATGACAATATTAGTGATAATAATTATCATCCTCCTAATGGTATGTAAGGAATAAATTGGAACTTCTTCCTTTTTTTAAAAAAAGTTTAATAATATATAGTAAATGTCATAATTAATGATGAAATTTTCAGGGCTTTTTACTTGAGATTAAAAAAAAGATTATTACCACTATTTATAATCAACATTTTACTGACTGGCCATTGCAAGAAGTCCAGATGTTTGGGGAGTGAGGGTCAGAATGGGGAAAGAATAAACAAATATTTATGATTCACAAATGACACTGTCTATGTAGGTAATGCAAAAACTTATGTAAACAAACTCCTAAAACAGGTCAGTGTAATTTCAGGGTAGGGGATAAAATTCAATAAAATAATAGGCAGCAATGACATTTTTAAGAAAATAAAACATTACAAAAGATAACACTTACAATAGTATTATAATCCCAAATGCCAAAATTTAGAAAACATTATATAAGGAAGAACTAATGTAAACTACCTGAGTTTTCTGATACTTTTCCATTTTTGACCAACAGAAATAATCATTTTATATTATTCAACCTACTAAATGGGGCAATAGACCTTATTTGTAAATTATAAGTATTTAAATTATAAAATCTTCCTCAAATGTATGTATTAACTCAATGTAACTCAAATCAAAATCCCAGAACTTACACTGTTTGTGAAATTTACAAGCTGATCATAAAAATTCATGTGAAAATGCAGAAGACCAATAAAAGCCAAAGAACTTTTGTATAACAACAAAAATATGATAACTTACATTGTAAGTAACAGTTGCTATATTGGCTTGTAAAAAGTTCAACCAAGCAAAATACAAAATTGTATAAGCAGAAATGCACGTATAGTCACCAGATGTAGGACAAAACAGAAAATGTAGTAAAGTGAGGAAAAATAAAGACATTCGATAATCACCTTGAGTCAAAATTGGACAGCATGAGGAAATTAGAATTTTAATCTCATGTGATAAGGAATAAATATTTTTCCTATGTAAGTGTTGATTGAAATATAAAAAGTAAAGTAATGGTTCTGTTTATATTTTAGGGAAAAACAGGATTCTATCTTCACCATCCTATGTTTTGTGAAGTTTTGTGATATAGGCCAACGAAATAAATGAAGGCAAAGAAAAATTAAAAATTGGATTTCACTTTATTTTTTTTTCTTTATACATATTCAAGACAGTGGCAAGAATGAATAAATGAAGCATAGAATGGAACATCCTTAAAATGACAGAGAACATTTATAAAAAAAATCTACAGCTAACATTATTCTCAATGGTGGAAGACTGAAATGTTTCCCCTAGGATCAGATGTGAGAGAAGGATGCCTCCTTCAACATTATAATTTGTCTTAGCCAGAGCAATTAGGCAAGATAAATCATATAAAGAACATTTAGAATGGAAAAGAAGAAAAACTATTTCTGTTTTTGGTTTGACTTGGGAAACAAGTTTAAAATACAAAAATCAGCTCTAATTACATTTGAAATCTTCTCTTCCAGCTAACTTGAGATACACAATGCATTGCTGTAAACCACTCTGTTGTGCAATAACACACCAGACTTTATATATATTATATACAAACTGGTGTGTATATAATAAAAAAATATACACACCAGTTTGTATATAATATATTATATGTATCTTTTTAAAAGTATGTCTTTATACTTCAATAAAAATGAAAAATTAATGATTTTTGAATTCTATCAACAAAATAGATCTCATGTCAAATGAAACATATTTTACTTTATCCCTCTTAGCTGTAAAATTGTAGCGTTGACCAATCTCTCATCTCATCTGTCCTGTGTTACAGTCTCTAACTACTACTGTACTCTCAACTTCTATGAAATTAACATTTTTAGATTTCACAGGAAGATTAGGAATGTTCTCACTGTACAAAAAGGATGTTTATTTTAATATATATGCTAATTATTTTGATTTGATTAAATACAGTATCTATAAGAATTGAAACCTCAAATTGCAAACCATAGTATGTAGAATTAAATTAAAAAGTAAAAAAAAATTGTAAAGACAAAGATATAGATTATGTTTTAATACAATAAAAGTGAACAATCCAAAAAAGGGGAAAAATCCAATTACAATAACATCTAAAAAGTAAAATAAAACATCCACGAATAAATATGAAAGCATTATAAACTAAAAACTCCAAACAGTATTAAAAAAATACTTAAAGAGACTGAATGTTCTTCTGGGATGTAGTACTCATTTTTTAGTACTCATTTTTTTAGTACTCATTTTTTTTCGATAAACAGTTTTAAAAATGACAATGTTCAACAAAGTCTTCTGATATCAAATTTAGCACACATTTCAATACACAGAGCTGCTTTTTTGAAAAGGAAAAAGAGATAAATATTTAGGAAATGTCCACAAATCGCCAGGATGTCTAAATGTAGTAGCCTCCAATTACTCATGATTTTTTTTTCATGGTTTCTGTTTCCTGTGATCAAAATCTACGAAGGTAGTGAATAGAAAATTTTGGAACTAAATAATTCATATGCTATTATAAATTTTATTATATTATATTATAATTATTCTAGTTTATTACTGTTGTCAATCTTTCATTGTGCCCAATTTATAAATCGAACTTTAGGTACCTACATATAGGAAAATCATAGTACTTATAGGGATCTGTGCTATCAGTGGCTTCAGGCATTTAGCAGAGCTCTTACAACATTTTATTCCCTATGGATAAGGCATAACTACTGTATTATTTCAATAAATTATGAGAGCAATCCAATGAAGTGTCATTACACCATTACAAAAATAAGAAACCTGAGATATGGAAAGCCTTTCATCTGCCTAAAATTCTCTAGGCTGTATCACAAAATCCATGTTCATTTTACTGCATCTTACTGACTCCTCCAAACACTTGATTTTTTAGTTAGTAACAATTTAGGATTTAATGGAAGATAGTATTTCATAAAATAAAAGGAGTCAATCATTTGCTTTCCTATAAGCAAATGATCCCTAAATTCATCTGTCTTCAAATGGAAAAAAATATATCATCTAAAATTACAAAATACTATAATACCTTTCTATTGTAGAAAATAACTCTCTTGGAAGTTTTCTCTTTTCTTATATTTTTTTCTATTCCTTGCAGTGAGCTTCACTTTGATAATTTCCACATTGAAAGTCATTTCCTCACAGAGGATAAATCCATAGTTCAGGAGAGTAATTCAATTTTCTTACTTATGCAACATCACGTTCCATGCTGAGTCCTGGCTAGTCCTTTGGTTTCATCATGCTGCACACTGAATCCTAAGCTTAGTTTTCCTGAAAGTTAGACCTTTCATGTCAGATTTAGTAATTGACCTAAGTGCTATAAAAAGAATATTTTTAAGCATTTGCATATTAGTTAAATAGAGGCCACCAAACACCTCCCGTCTATTGACCTTCATTCTTCTTCACCAAGGAGTTCTATTCTTGCTTTATTAGGAGAAGTAAAGAGAAATATCAAAGTCATTATTTTGACTTCAGCTGTTTAACCTTGTGTCCTAATCCTTCTAAGCCTGCCATTCACAAGCTTCCTGGAAAGTCAAAAATTCTTTTGAACTTAAGAATTGAAGTTGTAACATCATATCGTCCTTGAAAAACTGAAAAAAAGAAACAGAGGAGACCTCCCTTGAATTATTACCAACTGTTCTAAATAGCATCAGGTTGCAAGGAGAAGAAAAGTGGATCTGAACAATTGCCAAAATGTCAAACAGTGGTATATTTCATAAAATGCTTCTTGGTACATTACCTATTTTCTTTAATTCTATCATTTTGTTCCACTTCATGGACCATCATTTCATCTCGTAAGAGTGAATATTCCACTAATGAATACTGAGTTCCAATTAATTTTTAGCATTTTGAAATGTATTTTTATGAAGCAACAATCATGTACATTTTTAAACAACTGTTTATTATTGTTAAGTCACTATATTCCTTAAATTTGTTATGCATATATAGGACAAAACTTAAAAATATCGTTCTATTACTCTCTTATAAAGTCAAAGAAGTTTATTTATTACCTTTAAATATTTAGCAGCTTTTATACAATTATTAAGAGAACAAACTATATGATTAAATGAGTGGTAAAATCACCAGGTCTAGATATATTTCTAGTACTGCTCCTCCATGTAGAAAACCTGGTCATGTATTTTAATTCTGTTTTACATATTCATTATCATATAAACTTGGTCTAAGACAGCATAATGAAGATTTGCAAATATCTCAGCATGCAATCATGGATGAGTACTCACAGACTGAGTCCTAGAGTGAAAAATATAAAGCTACTTCCAAGGTTGGATTTTCAGAAGTCAGTCAATAATGACACCAAAGACCCAGGGATAAGCACAGCTTATTGTTCTTTCTGAGAGTAGAGCGCACTAAGAAGCCCGCATTTTAAAGATATCCCTTAGAAAATAAAGAGATGTAATTAAATATTTTAAAAATATTCAGATGGTATAAATGGAGCCAAATTGTTTTGGTTGACTAATAGATTATTTAAGTACTGCTATGTGAATTCAAAATTTTTATGAAAATAATTACTAATTATTGCATTTGGGATCGACCTTAGATAAAACCTTGTTCATTATCATTCCATATATGGATATATTTTCATGGATATTTACATTCTTTAAAACTGTAGATGGTAATAATTTTAATATTTTAAAATTCTGATGGAACAATAAGACAAATTAATGTAAGTATGCTATGCTTCCCCCAGATGGCAATTTCATGGTCTTAAAGTGCTATCCAGTCTCAGGATTAAAGTATGGGTTTTTGAATTGTATGAATGTTAAATGATTAAATGGATGTATTTAATGTATATATGTTTGATAACTACATGTGACTACACTAATTTTGGCTTGTGTTAATGTAGAAATAAAACAATTGTCCATCATTAGAACTATTGGTTTTCAGAAGGTCAACTGCCTATGTTCACATCATAAAAATATTATGGGCTGGGGATGTGGCTCAAGCAGTAGTGCGCTTGCCTGGCATATGCGGGGTACTGAGTTCCATCCTCAGCACCACATAAAAAAAAATAAAATAAAGATGTTGTATCTACCGAAAACTAAAAAATAAATATTAAAAATTTCTCTCTCTCTAAAAAAAATATTATGCATTCATACCAAATGAAAAAGTAAACGTATCATGCAATACTTGAACTTTAAACAGAGTTCTACACTACCCTGTATAAAATCATATCAAGTGCAAGAGAAACTTCATTTTAGCATGTTTAATTAGAAGATGACATGGTAAAGAGAGTTCAGTTTCTCCTCCAAGAAGTTATATTGTGGTAGAAAAGTTACCAATGGGTAATTTTGTATGATTAGTTTGGTGTAATGATTTTTTTAGACTATTAAAAAATGAATCAAAGTTTAACATAAATTAGTTGGTCATCTTTTCCAAGCCAATGTAATATGTCCTACTAAAAGCCTTAAATTGCAATTTTCCTTTCTAGTACTATTCATATTAAATTCATACATTTATTTTATTTTATAATGGAATTAAATAAGTTGTAATATTTTATTTTCAAAATCAAATTTTAATAATCACTGATTTAAAATTTTTCTTTTTTAAAATAAGAAAATTAAAGTCATAGGAATTAACTTTAAGTCATAACATTTTAATTCGTGGACTGTTATGAAAATTAAAAAAGGACTATTAGAAAACATAAAATATATAAATGAGAATTAAGTGAAGCATCTTTGATCTTCAGAAGTTTACAATACAAGCCTGATGTGGTGGAGCATGCCTGTAATCCCAGCAGTTTGGGAGGCTGAAGCAGGAGGATCGCAAGTTCAAAGCCAGCCTCAGCAATTTCAGGTGGTCCTAAGCAACTTAGTGAGAGCCTGTCTCAAAATTTAAAAAATGAGGGACTGGGGACGTGGCTAAGTGGTTAAGAGCCTTCAATCCTTGGTACCAAAAAAAAAGAAAGAAAGAAAGAAAAAGAAATTTATAATTCAGTAACATTAAATTCCCCACAGACCTTCTTAGGTAACAACTAAACCAATCAACAAATTACTAAGAAAACTATTGAAGAAGGACTAAGACCAAGATAGAATATGGGGATTAGGGTAGCAGAAGGTCGTATAAATAATTCCATTAAATTTGTGATCAAAACACACATTGAGATCTCTTAGTACATACTTCAAAGATCTCTTTTATTGTTGCACTTTTTCCCTCCTGCTTGTTTCCCTGTATTTAATACCAACCACTTGTTGGAAGGTTCCCACATAGACTATATGAACAAATACTTCAGGACTCCTGTATTCTTGTTTTTTTTTTTTTATCTTTTCTATAATTTCTAGCATAAACTGTCTATACCATTTTTTGCCACCCTAATTCCCATAGTCTATGCTCATTCTTAGTCCTTCTACTTTAGTTTCCTCAATCAATTGTTGATTGGTTTAATAGGACCTTTTAGTTGTTATCTAAGAAGATTTGGGGAAAAGCATTCCTGGCTTTTGCAAAATTTTTGGTAGCCACTTAATAAGCTCAGTGAAATATAAAATATTTAGCAGATTCTTTATTCTTTTTAAAGCTGAAAGTCTTACCCTGAAATTTTTGTCACTGTTTCCACATACTGAATACTAATATGGAAAAAATCTTCCTTTGCACAGTTATTTTTTTTCCTCTAAGAAATAAATTAACCATTTTGCCTGACTGTTCAAAGGATTATTCTTTTAATTTGAAGATCAAAAAATTTATTAATACATATTTCAGGGTTTTTAAGGGTATCAATTGTTCCTTCTATGTGGTATGTTTGTTGTTCTTTTGTTATGATATTTGCATTTTCTAGAATATTGTAACAATGAAAATTATATAGTAAGTAATAACAGATTCTTTTAACTTACCATGTTTTCAAAAATTTATTCATGTTGTTACAAGTACTAATTTCTCCTGCCAAGTAATATTATGTTGTATGGATATATCATAATATTTTTAAACTTACAGTTGATAGATATTTGGATTATTTCTAGTTTGGGACTATTACAAATAACTGTGCTTATAAAAATTAACTCACTAGTCTTCATGAGACACTTCATTTCTCTTAGGTTGATACTGAGGTGAAAATCTGCTGAACTATATGGTAAGTATATGTTTGAATGTTATGAGATTTTATCACAGTTTTGAAATAAAGAGTATAATTTTGCTTATTTGTTAACTCACCCACCATATGTTGTTAATGACAGAACTCTAGTTGCTCCCCTTAACCTAGCTCTTAGAATGTCAGTCTGTTAAACGATTCTTGTGAGTATATAGCAGCATCTGATTGTAGATTGTCTATGCTGCATCAATGACTTAGGAGAGTAATTGACGTTTCATATGACTGTTGGCCTTCTGTGAAGTACTTTCTTTTAAGCCTCTTCCTCATTTTAAAAATTGTCTTTTTCTTATTTCTCAGTAAGTTTATTTTAATATTTAAGCAAGTTATTGTTAAATATTTATTTATTGTTAAAAGATCTTACTTTTTGGTATCTTCAGATAAAATTAATTTATACCTGTCCTGATCAAGAAATAGTTCCATACTCCAAGTTTTCCTCTGTATCTTCTCTGTGAATACAGTGTTAAATATTTCACACTTATAATCTACCACAATATATTTGTGGCTGGTGTGAAAGGGGATCAAATTTCATTTTATTTTTCTTATGTCAGTTAATTCTCTCAGCACCATGTTGGGAAATACTTTTTTTTTCCTTTTATTTCCCATTTTAACAATTATGAATCAAAAATGATTATATTTCAAATAAATTCTATGATCTATTTGTTCCTTCTCAAATGCCCCACAGTTTACATTACTGTGGCTCAAACTTCCAGTTCAGAAGGCAGTAGACTATGAAGGAAGGACTCTCTGTATCTCTTATTGGTAGGGTATTTGGTTTTCCTATTTCTTAAAAAAATCAAAAGAAGTCCAAAAATTTGATGTTGACCATATAAAAAACCCTCTGCTTTCTTTTTCTCTTTGTCTTATCACTTCCATTTCTGTTTTTCCTGTTCCTCCAAAGCAGTCCCTGCAAACAATCCTTCCAAATCATCAATTAGTGCTAAGTTTATGCAATTAAATTAAGGTTTGTATATATTTATATTTTCATGGCTGTGGTGAAAGAATTTACTGATATTATGGCAAAGAATGAAGAAGTAGTTATTTCTACTATCTGAAGAGTAAAATGTATATAATTCAGGGTAAGAGATTGAAATGGCATATTTATAATGCAGGTAAGTTGACTTTTTTTCTAGCCTAGGGAGCTCTAAGATTTACTTTGTGAGTTGACCTTCAGGACCAAAAAGAAATTAATCAGTGGAAAATGACCTGTAATACAAACAATTTTTATACATATAGACCATAATTTTACATAAGCTCAGAATGATCAGCATCTTTTATCGCAGTTATGGTGTACCCCAGATCTAAACAGGAACAATGACAACTTGAATATTAAACATAAAGAGAAAAAAACAATAAACTATCCAACATCATCTAATAATTACCAAAAACTCATAAGGAAATGAATTTATGTGAATAACCTTATATCCCCAATGCTGATTTTGTAAAATTAAGCTATATATTATGATTATCTCCTGCACATTTTAAACTTACGATTACTAAAATATTTCAATTAAAAACAACGAGAGAGAGCTGCATGCTCCGAGAAAGCCATGGTTATCTTTCAAATGCCTATTTAGAATAGTCCAGCATTATATGAGTACATCTTATTTTTTTTTTTATTTTATTTTATTTTTTTTTGTAGCTTTCAGTGTAGGCCTAAGGCTTAAACTCTCCTTTCAAACTTCATCTCTTAGTCCTATATTTGGCCATATTATTGTTCATTTTTTAATGCAAAACAATGGCAGAAAGGCTGCAAAATCATGGAGACTATATATCATATGGTACTTGACAAGTCTGTTGATTCTATACTGCAGAGTTGGAAAGGGAAAAATGTATTTACCATGGTATAACAGCATGTTATTGCAATTCAGAATAGGAATTAAAGATACTTTTACCATAAAAACAACATTGCCCCTTGTAACTAGTTGAGAATTTGTAAGAGTACAAAAAGGCTCAGGTATATCATGAAATAAATTAACAGCAACATTTTCAATATTGTCCCTACAGCAAAACACTTTCTGAAGTAAAACTGAATAAGGCAATTTTGGCTTTGCATGCTACTGTAGTTTAGTTAATTAACACTGGTCCCCAGCAATCCTGTTCAATTTTAGTTGCTGGATATTAATGATTGTGAATAACTACATAAAGACAAATTTTGTTATAGTTCTTCTGTCTACAAATCATTATGCATAAAATGGATGTACATCATGGTCAGTGGCCAATTATATCACTTCTTCTGAAGTCTGTCAATAACTGGTTATTGAACATCATTTATTCATCTCACTTAATAATAGCCAAAAGCATAGTTATATTGTCTTCCAATAATAAACACATAGGGCATTTTATGAAAATAGTTAGACAGAAGAGATATCTGGCCAACAAAGATAATAAATCATTAAATAAACAAGAAGTGATAATACTGGATATGAAGAAATTTGAATAGGATATAAGCAGACTTATAGAGGAAACAGTGGATGGTAGGAATGTTGACAATCTCTACATTACAAAGAATCTCGTCTTCCTCAAGAAATGTCATGAAGGTGAACTTATCAACCTAAATGAGGAAGGTGGTTGTGACAAAAATCATGGAGATGTCTTACAGATTGTTAAGGCAGCAGAACAATTCACATTAAAGAACCTCTTGATGATATTTCTTGAAATTTAAGGATCTAAGTGTAAACTTTTGATAGCTGATCTAAACTGAGAAATCAGTATAACAATTTATCAGGTTATGGAAAAGAAATTCATGTTAAATCAAGCATTGTTTCAAATAATACTTGATCAATTTTTCCAAAGAAAGAAAATAATTCCAAACACATCTAAAGTTTTAAGTTACAGAAAACAAAAGGAATATCAATTATACTATATTTCTCCAGACTTATGCACCAATATGAACAATTTTTTGTTATGATGTCAGTTTTTTAAGTTCATAGAAAAATATTTTTTTCTATTATTGTGATGACTTTGCAGTTTCAATTTGCATTTTATTGTTCTGCACTATTGCACAAAGGCTGTTTATATTTGTCAGTAGAAATACGTTCACAGTTACAAATGTCAGAAATGCAAAGTTTTCATAGTCAACTAAGAAACTAATTGACACTATTCTTCTTTACATCATGCTTAATATATTAGAAGTATTTCTAGAAATAGGGACCCAAATGTTTGGGGAAAAAAGTCTATTTTTCTTTCCAAAAATTAGTGAAGAGTAAAAGCTATAGGGAGTAGAGGAGAAGATGTGATCAACTTTAGCACTAGAAACATTGCAAGGACTATTTGTGTGAACCATTGATTTGTCACCTCTCATTTAACAGGAATTTGGGGAAGAATGTAAAATACTTTAAACATGAGAAATATTATAGCAGAAATATGTGGGAGGGAGGGTGTGCATTAGCTGAGAGTCATAATTTTAAAATGAAGGGAAAAGAGATCACTTCAGGAACAAACTTTGACTGGTAAGATAAAATCTATGGCAGTTGAAAGTTTTAACCTTGGATAGTTCATGCATGGTAATAAAGAAATGAGAATACAGCACTATAGACTATATGGTGTTCTATTTAGAGGTAGGAAGATTAGGTAGTTTATACTTAATTTAAAGAAAGGTTATTAGTAAGGATGAAGAGAGTAGGGACTTTTTGTATTGGGAGAATATAAACTTTAAAATAGCTACCACAGATTGACAAATTAGATTGATTATGAAAATATGGCAGGATGACCAGAAATTGGAAGGGTTTCTTTGAAGCCATAAATTCAAGATAAAAAATATTTGCCTGGATTACTTCCCCATTAATTTGCTATTCCTATTCTTCATTCTCTTCTGTTTTGGGCACAATTAGCTATTTAAATATATTTTTAAAATATGAGATATGGCTTTACTAAGGTTACATTTTTTAAAAGTAAGTCATTTGAAGGAAAATAGGGAATGCAAGGAAATGGGGGTTATGCCCATAGTGAAGGATCATGAGCTGTCAGTCGTATGTAAAGGGAGTTTAAGGGCAAGTGCTAGAGGAGGAAATGAGGATAAAGTCAAATCACTGTCCAGTACTTTATCAGATTGCATACTACTAAGTGGAAGTGGGCTATAACTTGGCAAGCATTGGTCAGAGACTGAGAGTTTAATAATTTGAGAATATTGTGATAGAACTGGATTGGAAAAGTTGGGTGGAAGACAAGATCTTAGAGTAAAACATAGAGAAGCAAGTGGCTACTATACTAGATGAGTTATCCCTAATGATAGTGAACCTACTTCTAAAAGAGAATTGGAAATTTGGAAGACAGAAGTACAATTAGGCAGAAGATAAAATAGAGAAATTTAAGGGGACCACAGAGACTACAATAATCAAAAGATTTAGTGGCTGGTGTAAATTAAAGACATAATTTCAAAAGAATGTTAGAGAAGATGGGGCAAACAGGACACTGAAAGAGACAGGGAGGAACAAGCAAAGTGTCTTCACCTCCAGAATAGAAATTTATGGAATGAACCTGGCAGATATTAGCTGTGGAAGAATGTAGGGGCAGAGCCTCTTTAGGAATTAACTTGATCTAAGTATTATTATTATAAATGCTAATAGATCAGTAAAATTAAAAGTCTGATTAAGCCACTGATTATTATTAATCTGAGATCCTTTGTACACTTTACAATTTTTTTCCATTGTATAAAAAGGTATTATACTTCAGACTACTGCTTTAAAAACATTTTTGCAAAGAAATGAAAGTTCTTAAAAAGATATAGGATTATGTGAAACATGAAAATGTCTTTCAAACCAAGTAAAATCTCCCCACTTATTCTTTGATTTTTAATGTCACTATGTATCACTTATTAATTGGTATCAAAGTTCTTAGTGTATAAATAAAATTGGAATTGGTCTTAAGAAAAAATCAATTTGTTGTAGGTTGATAAGATACCTTTTTTTTTTTTTTTCAATGCAGGCCATGAATTCAAAAGAATAGAGAAAATTAAGAAAAACCCAGAGAGCTACCTTAATTGGTGCAACCTAGTAAGAGGCATATACAGAATAAACACAGCTTTTCTTTTTGATATAAGTGACCTTGACTATAACTACATGGATGTTCATTACATTTCCCTGATATTTTTTAAAAACAATTATTTTCCATTGGGGGAAAAATCTGCTAACTTCATCATTTGCCATTGTAGGGCTTTGACATGGCTGTTCTTTGTCCACCCTGTCTCTTCTACATAGAAACAATTAGAAGATTCCCATATAAACTTCTAATTTGGTGAATTGGTCAAATGGTAAAATCTGTCAAATGTTTTATTTGTCCATTAATAATGAAATGTATTTTCCTCTTCAATTAGTTGTCTTTGTCTCATGTACTAATCAATGGATAATATCAATCAGATGATTTTAAGGATTTTTTTTTTTTTGTACATGGCATGGCTCATGCCTACTTGTTAATAAAATAGAGTTCAAAATTTAAATATTAATGAAAGCCCTTAATCCTTTGTTATAAAATATGACACTATTATAGGAAAAAATATGTCTAAGGATGAAAATGTAAAGAATTATTATCATTTCATAATTGCTAAGGCTTTATAGAATGCCGCAGCCCAGCTGGCTGGGCAAAATAACCTGGGGGGGGGGGTGACGAGCAATTTGTGTAGGTTGATACAGCAGGAGTGGGAGCCATTTATTGTAGGTTAGGAGGGTTATATATACATTCCACACAGCTTATCTTAATTAACATAAACTAGATACAGCAGTCAACCAATAAGGAATCTCCACACTTAATGGCTCACTGGTGTTACTTCACAAACCACTCCCTCTGCAAAATGCCAGGTGCCATCTTGACTTGTTTACAGACTCTAACATTGGCCTGCAGCAATAGAATACAGGATTTCCATTCTATTTTGAATGGTTGATGTTTATTTTTGTGACAAATATTATGATGAAGCCTATGAATATGAACAAAAAGAAAAATGCCTTGAATTTTATTTTAGGAGAAAATTGGCAATTAGTATAAGTTTCTATGAATAAAATAAGATTAACATCACTTCTCTTCTATAGAAGAAAACAACAAAATAAACCATTTTGTTACTAAAATTTATATTCTAAAGGACTACAGAAGGAAAAATATTTTATAAACAAAATATATTTTATTTTTGAATAAGATGGAATTAAGGGTTTAATCAATGGTTTCTTATGTAGTGGTTTATTTTGAAGAGTGTATAAATCAGAAATAACAGCCAGTAATGCTATAATATGCAAGGAGCCATAGAAGTTTCAAAGTCAAGGAAATAGTAACAGTTGTAACTTTTAATGAGCATTTGTTGGCTTTAGCTTTAATATAAACCGCTGTTTAAAGCTTCAGGAAATACATATTTATGAAAATGATTTTTAAGTTTCTTTGAGCTGTAAAATATACATAGGATGGAAGTAAAAAACCTACTACTCAGAGTGTTAAGAAATATTTTACATTCATCAATATTTTTATATTTTATTCTAGTATATTAGTAAAATATCCATTTTGATTAATCATAATATAAATTATATGTATTGGTACATATTACCTTACTACATTTCAAAAGAATAATCCTTGATCCAAATTTGATGAAGTTTTTATACACTATTACTTTAGGTTTACATGAAGAGAAATTCTTTTTAAGAAGCATTCAAGATGATAAACAGATCTATTAATAATACTATCATCATGAGTACCAATCTTTTTGTTAAAGGAGATCGCTCCTATAAATTTTGTAACAAATATGTTCTAAGTGAGCTAGGAATTGCATATTTGCTATTTCTAATATGTGGTCACATGGCTGTTGCTATGGCCTGAATGTTGATACCGACTCCAGTTCACACATGGAAACTAACCTCCAGGGCAATAGCTTCAGTAGTGGAGCCTTTAGGAGGTGATTAAATGATGAAAAATTTATGCACTTAAGAATGTGATTAATGCCCAGATTAAAAAGTCAAAGGAAGCTTCCAAGTGCTTCTGATCCTCCTTTTCATTGTGTGAAAATGCAGTGATAAAAGTACCATCTTTGAAGCAAAGAAGCCTCACCAGAAACCAAATCTGCCAGTGACATGATTTTGGATTCCCCAGTCTGCAGAACTGTGAGAAATACATTTTTATTGTTTATAAATTGCCAGTGAGATATTTTCTTAGGGCAGCCTGAATGGACCACCATGGTGTTATGTTTGGATCATTAATTTCCCACCAAAGGTTTATGCATCAAAAACATGGTTCCAGATGTAACAAATTTCAGCGAAAGGGCTCTTTGAAAATGATTGGATTTTAGGTCAATTTTATATATATAAAATTTTCCCCCTCTTCCCTCCTTGGGCCTCCCTTTTTCCTTCTGCTTCCTGCTGTTCTTGCTGCCAGGGTGTAAATAGCCTTCTTCCAACATGTTCTTCTGTGGTGGTATTTTTGCCTTAAAGCAAGACCACCAGGGACCATGAATCGAATCTCTGAAACTGTGAACCAAAATAAACTTGTTCTCCTGAGAGTTGTTCTTGTCAGGTATGTTGGTCACAGTGATGAAAAGCTAACATACATGGCTACTAATAAAATGTACCTGTAAGTTTTTCATTATATAAATCAATACATTCAGACCAAAAGAAAGGAAATTAGAGCACTAGTACAGAACATTTAGCTACATATACATTTCTTTGCAAAATGTATCCAAAATATTGTGTAATTTGGATAAGTAGTCTATATCTTTGGCTTATTTTTTTAAACCTATTAGCCATAAATCTCTTCTTCATCTATTAACACACATTTGCTATTCCCTAGGGATTCTAGGCACTTTTCTTGGTGCTGAAATCTGATTTAAGTGGTAAATTCAAAATAATATTTGAGTCCTATGCAGTTAAAAAAAAATAGTTTGAAAGTTCTTCATATTTTTCCAAAAATAAATTATAAGTGGTAAGAGAACTAAACACATAATTTAAAAATGTCTCATTTGCTATCATGCATCATATAACTCTCTATCACATCACAGCCTGTATATCACTAGATCCACAAGCTCACAATGAATCTTAGCCACAGCCCTATTCTGTCCTGACTATACAATTATGCAGTCTTGTAATTGAGTCATTCAATCAAATTGTATTTGATCATGCAACCAGAAACAGAATTCAGTGGCCCAGAAAGGAATTCTAGGTATTTGTGAATTCTTGGAGTTGTAAAAATATCTACGTATTTTTTTTTCCCTCCAGTACTGCGATTGAATCCAGATTTACTTTACTACTGAGATACACCCCAGACTTTTAAAATTTTTTAATTTTGAGACAGGGTCTCACCTAGTAGCCAAGGCTGACTTTAAACTTGTGATCCTCCTGTCTCAGTCTCCCAAGTTGCTGGGATTTCAGGTATACACCACCTTCTAAAGATCCAATCTACAGGAGCCATTGGTAGAGCACTCGTCCACATTTGTAAGACTCTGGGTTCCATCCTCAGCACCACATAAAAATAAAATAATGTCATTGTGTCCAACTACAACTAATTTTTTTTAAAAAAAGGTCTAATCTACAGATCTAGAATGTTGACAATGCTCCAAGTGCAAGTCTGATCATTTCTCATGACTCACTTTCCACTTGATTTCTGTTCTTCCCCTGTCAATCCAGGATCTTCCCTTAAACCCCAGACTCTAAGATTTTTTACTTTCATGTTTGTCTAACCAGCTTTAATTTCCATGATTCTTTACACCTAGAACATATTCTAATAAGATATTTCCTTTTAATTTATACATGTTCTGAACCTTCTGTGAGGCTATACTCATGAAACAGAATTTAATATATATTTACAGATCATCTCAATTAATGTTGTTCAATTAATTGAACTAAAAAGCATTAGTGCAATCTCCACAGGATAAATCTAGTTTCTCAAAGTCAGGGTTTATAACTTAATTCTTATAAACAGTCCGACATAATCATGTCTATGAGTTAATACTGAATTGTTAAATAAACATTAATTGATCAATTAACTAAAACTTTGAGAAGATAGATTACTCCAAATGTATCTATCACAATTACATTTTGTATCTTATAGACAATAATTTGTATATTTTGAACATTATGAAAAAAATTATTTTAAAAAACATGAAAAATATTAAGTACTTACACTCTTACATAGTTAATGATTTAATATTAAATTCAAGATATTTTGGCTTTTGCTTGATTTCACCTATTTAAAGCTGCTTAGGAAAAGGGCAAAGCATCAATTAGCAGAGGGCTGCACAGCTTGTAAAATATTTTTAAAAAGCTGCTGTGAGCTCCAGCCTCCATAAAGAAAACCAATTCAATGTTAATGAAGCCATTCCTAAGAAAGGCCTAGGGAATGTAACAGACAAAAAAGCACAGGGATTTAAAAAAAAAAAAAAAAGGCATATGACTTGCCAAATTAGTAACTTAATCACTTGGGTAGGCAACTAATCTCTCATTGGACCAGAAATACCATGGAGTGGGACAATGCTCATGCAAAAATAGCTTTCTACAATCTCTTTTCATTCTCCTTAGAAGAAAAGACAACCAAAGTAAAAAGCCTAGTAAGAATTCACCTGAGAAACTTTATCATTGGATATACTGCATTTAATAGAAAATGCTGTCTCTAAAAGATCTGGGCTATATCAATAGGGATATATGTAAATCAGGCCAGGGTGGCCAAAGAAAGCATCTGAGGCAAGTACCTAGACCTTTAAGTGAACATTCAGATGGTTCAGAACTAATCCATGGATCTGAGTCTAAAAAGATTATAACTTGTTATTTTAAAAGCCAGAGGTCATTTTGATAGGTTTGTTTTAATCTTATATATGATTTCGAAGAAGCTGTAGTGCTAGTCTTAAGAAAAAAAAAAATGGAAGAAAGAGGGACTTAAATAATAAGATTGGTGATAATTATCTCAATTTTAGCAACACTACGTGATTCATTTATATGGGCTTATGCTTAATATTCTACTGTCTTGCATTTAAAAGATACCTTGTTAACTATCTGCTTTCTCGGGTTAATAGTATTCTCTTTGTGCCCCTTAGAGTATTGTGGGACACCTAAAGAAGTAGCAAGAGGCCAATAGGATGCTCAGCTCCCACCCTAACCTACCCCCATTCAACAAGAATATCTGTATTAGTTTTACCTATCAGGCTTTTAGCTACTTTACTTAAAGAGAAGGGTTTGAAGCTTAAAATGTTTGAAATTAAGCTAATGTATAAAATTACTGATGCTACTGATAGCAAGCACTGTTTATTAGGCCACCAGTTAAGTGTTTTGTAAGCATTATATCTTTAATCTTATTAATTTATTCTTAATTAGAATCTAAATATCATTGCCTTCATTTAGCAAATCGGGACACTGAAATGTAAAAAGATTAAAAGGGTTGACCAAGGTCATAAGGCTAGTGAGTGATGTAGTTAGGCAGATACAAAATAGTTTATTTTGCATATAAAAAACTATAACCAGCTGTCTTGGTCAATTATGACTGCTATATTAAAATATCATAAACTTGAGTGGCTTAAACACCAAGTTCTGAAGGTTGGGAAGATTAGGATCAAGGTTATAGAATACTCAATGATTGGTGAGGGTTATTTTCTGGTTTGCTAATATCCATCTCCTCCTTGTATCATGATCCAGAAGAAAACAGAGAGAAAAGAGTTTACTCATGTCCCATCTTTTAAGCACACTACAGAGTGTGTGCTTCATGCAGACAAAGCCCTTGTGACCTAAATACTTCTCAAAGCCTCTGCCACCAAACATTATTACATGAGGGCACATTAGGGATTATATTTCAACATATGCATTAGGGAGGAGGCATACATACATTCAATCCATAGTACCAGCCGTGATATCTCTACTAAGATTTTTTTTGTTTTAATGTGTGCAATCCTAGCAACATGTTTTTAATCATGGTTAGTGTTTATGAACTTCATAAACTTTTTGGCATCTCCACTAACTTCCCCCTGCAACTTTCTTACCACTCTCCCCTGAGATTATTTATTTAGTACATATTGACATTTTGTCCATTTTGAGTTTTCATTAATTGCAATGAATAAATCTCAGTTGTAAGTAACCATGAACTATGTGACATAATTACCCAAAAATACAGAGCTAAAATTCATAGTGTCTGCCTAGGAACATTCAATTTGTATTCCATATTTGAAGCCATAGATTTGCTTTAAATTTTTATTTATGAATTATACATATGGGAAGGTGCTTGACCTGTTTTAATTCATTTGCAGGTGGTCTTCCTACCTCTTTGAAATATTTCCACCCCACCCACAAACCTATGTATAACTCATAATAAAAGATGGTATATTGTGCACATTTTAAATTAGACCATTCTAAACATACTATCCAAGTTGTGAAGATTTATAGTGCTTGCTGATTCTCTGCTTTGGTTAAAAAGGGACAAACACAGATAGGCAAAACAATTGACATAAAACTATGGCAAATAGCATCCTAGTGACTGAATCTGATGGCATCTTGTCCCTAAGATAGTCAACATTTCTGACATTTTGACATTTTGATTGGTATATAATAATTATTCATAATAATGGAATTTATTATGCATATTTATACATGCATTTAATTAAAAATTCCTGTCTTGAATTCCATGGCTTCAAGATGCTTTAAGAGTTATTCTTCCAAATAATTTTATTGAAATTTCTCAGTTTTTTTTCATTGGTTAATTTCTTCCTAACAGCATGCTGTTCTCTACTCTGCCCTGTTCTTTTACTCTCTTTCTTCACTCTGAAAGACTCCTATGAAATTTTATTCATCAGCAGGGCTTTATTTAAGCACTTACATTGTTTTTGACTCTGATTTCTCCCTCCATTGGGACTCCCCATGCTGAAACCACTCTGGTCTCCTTTCCATCCATGGAACTTACTAGGATCTGTTCTACCCTAGGGCTTTTCCAGTAGCTATCTATGGTAGTGTCCTAATGTGGTGCAACATTACTGCACACAGAGCACCTTACAACATCCATGTATAAGCTCATGATTCTATAGGTAAGAAGTCTTACTCAGTAGATTAGTGTCTCTGCTTAGAATATTATAAGGCTAAAATGAAGGCATTGGTGTGATTAATTTGTCCAGGGACTTTAATAAGAAAGAATCTACACGTAAACTCATTTGAAGGGTTGGTAGAATCTAGTTCCTTCCCATTATAGGTCTGAGGTCCCAATTTCTCTCATTCTGAGCCAGTCTCAACTCTTAGAGGCTGCTACCATCCCTAGATATGTGACTCCTTCTGCGTTCAAGTCGAATATAGGACATTCAGTCTTTCTCTTGCTTTAATCTCTCGATTCTTTTAGTTGGACCCAGATTTAAAGCTCATGTATTAGGCCAGGAATACCTGCATAGTCCACATTTCTAAAAACCATAGTGACATACAATAAACTTGATCACAATATTAAAATTCATCATAAGTCATCATATTCATATTCCTACATCTATGCAGAGCATGTGCATAAAGGGACATAGGTCTTGAGGATCATCTTCAAATTTTTCCTACTAAACTGTTTTAACTTTTATGAGTTTCCAGCAGTTTGTGATGGAATCTCTAACAGTTATCTCCTCAGAAAGACTTTACTGACTACCAAAACTAAATGCCTCTCCCACAGTCTGACTCCTTGCTTACTCTTTAAGAGTCACCTTATTTAAGCCTACAATTTTAATTACTTCAGATTTGCTCACGTGTTTTTTTTTATTTGTGTATTATAAATTTCAATTCACTAAAATCAGAACCTCAATGAAGCTTTATCCCTAGTATATAGAAAGGTGGTAAGTATTAAATAAAGTTTTACTGACCAAATATGCAATTCCCAAATTTAATATTTATGGCAGAAGAATTCTCTCCTGAGTTTGCAAGGGAATTATTTTCACTGACTTCTTGACTTCCTATCCTTTTATCTGTTCATCATCAACCACATGACTACTCTGTAAAAAACAAGGTCATAGTATATATCTGCAATAACTATCTCCATACAACCTTACCTTTTTTGGTTAATGGAAGGATATTTCTTCCTAACACATTTTTAGAAGAATTGAAAAGAAAGCAGAGAATTATCTATAGACAAATACATATTTAATATAACAAAAAGATTTACTTTACATATATGCTGAATATTCTGTTTTTTTCCTAATTTTTAACTACTCTCAAATACATGACCTTGAACACATTTTAAGCCACCAGACATTGCCTCTAATAGTTCCAAAATGTTTCAAATGAGTGACATTCACTCCAAACAGAACCTCTAAGGAAAACCTGAAGACAGTTTATATATTTGATTAATGTAAAAAAAATTCTTAAGTTCTACAAAAGGAATAGAAGTTAGTAATTTCATAACTATCATCTAACTCTAGAATTCTAGCAAAATAACAGTTTATAGATTAGGTGGTTCTGAGAAGAGGAAAGAAGCATGTATTGAAAATAAGGATGGAAAATTGAAAGTCAAATGATAAAACATACATGTTTTCAAATATTAATATATGGCCACGAACTTTTAAAAATTAATTTGTATATAATAAAAGCTATAATCTAATACAAATATACATCTATACCTACAAATATATAAAGAAATGTATATAAATACTTTGTATATCTTTTAAGTGAGAAAAGCCCTTTAAAAAGTATATACTTTACTTTTTACACTTTCACTCACATTTTAAATTCTAAATTATGTCAAAACCAGAAAATCAAATTATCTCTTTAAGTGGATAATAAAGTTAGTTCAAAAATCTATTAATTAGCTAGACTCTCCTACTGAAAGTTTTATTTCCCACTTTTATATTTATGTTCATTTAACTTTTTTTGCACTTCAGTTGTTCATAGGATTTTTCAGAATTCGTTCTATTTAGTTATACATGACAGTAGAATTCATTTTGACACCTTGTACACAAAGAGAGCACAACTGCTAATTCCTCGGCTGTCCATCGTGAAGAGTCACACCACTGGTTTAATCATACATGTATATTGAGTAATAATGTCTCATAGTAGTTTTAATGTCACTTTTTCTGAGGATACTTGTAATTCTGTACTTTTGTGTCTATGCACAACTTCTAGAAGATATAAATAAACATGAAAAACTAATTTTCCATTTTTAATCTTTGCACATAGTCACACACCAATGACTACCTCTTTATCCCAGAGTAAAAGTAGACATATACTTCTCTGTGGAAAGCATAATCATTATAGTTCATACTTTAACCTTAGAATCCCAGAAATATTTTAATTTTGTTGTAAGGTTACATCTTCCTTTTTTTGTGTGCTCACACTTCTGTTTTTTCTAAAGGAAGTTCTGTTCAAAAATTGCATGGGTCATATAACAAAAGTAACACTTATACAGAAAAATATACTATGGACCTGATAAACAATTTTAATAGCTAGCTTAGTTTGAACTGTTTTAGAAAGGTTTTTATATCCTTTTTTAAGTCCTTTTGTAAACAAATTCATTAAACATAATCAAAACCCAGAATGATGATCAAATTACCATAAACATAAATACATAAGAGGAAAGTTGGTAAATATACTTTTTTTTGGTTTCTCTATAACAGCTGAAAAACTAATAAGCACTAATTCATTTATCTTGCTATGAAAGTGCATAGTAGTAAGATTTAGAGATGAAAATATTCAGCAAAAACTACAGATAATTTGACCTTTTAGAAAACTTCTCTTTAGTATAACTTGAATAGTAAAATTAAGGACCTTCATTTCTAAGAAATTGCACTTGCTCAAATTCCTGAAAAGCTATCCAGTGAGACATAGGTTCTCTAATTTGAGTATTAGAATTATGTCTCAAAATGGCATAAATGAAGTTCTTGTAACTCCTATTCAGCATAATTTTTGAAATTCTACCCATAGTAATCAAGCAAGAAAAAGAAATTAAAGGGACACAAATAGGAAAAGAAGAACTCAAATTATTTGTTTGCTGGTGACATCATCCTATGTCCAAAAGTCCCATAAGATCCTACCAGAAGACTTTTAGACCCAATAAATGAATTCAGCAAAGTAGCAAGATATAAGATCAACATTCATAAATCAATTGCTTTCCTATACTCCCAACTATGAATATGTTGAGAAGAAAGAAAGAAATCAGAAAAACTATTCCATTCACAATAACCAACCAATCAGCCAAACTGGAAAAAAAAAAAAAAAAAAAAAGCTTTGGGAGTAAATCTTACTAAGGACGTGAAAGAACTCTTCAATAAAACTATAGGACACTTAAGAAAAAAATGAACTTTGAAGTGGAAAAACCTCTTATGTTCTTGGATAGGCAGAATTAATATTGTCAAAATAAATATACTGCCATTAGTAATGTACAAATTCAATCGCTATCAAAATACTGATGATGTTCTTTACAGAAAAAAAAAAAACCTCTTAAAATTCATTAGGAAGAATGAGAGACCCAGAATAGTCAAAGCAATCTTGAACAAGTAGAGCAATGCTGAAGGAACCATAATGTTGAACCTCAAATTATACTTCAGAGCTACAGTAACAAAAGCAGCATGATACAAGCATCCAAAGAGCAAGAATGACCAATTAAATAGAAGACACTGAGACAAATCCACATAGACATAGTCATCTTATATTCAACAAAGATGCTAAAATTATACCTTAGAGGAAAGATAGACTTTTTAACAAATGGTGCTGGGAAAACTGGATATTCATATATCGAAGAATGAGACTGGATCCCTCAATTTTACTCTGTACAAAAGGCAAATCTATATGTCAAAGATCTAGGAATTAGATCAGAAACTTTGCAATTGCTATAAGAAAATATAGGGCCAACATTCCATCATATTAGTGAAGGCATCATTTCCTTAACCAGACCCTAAAGGAACCACAAGAAATAAAACCAAGAATCAATAAGTGGGACAGCATCAAATTATAAAAGCTTCTGCACAGCAAAGGAAACAATTAAGAGCACAAAGAGAGAGCCTATAGATGTAAGAAAATCTTTGCCAGCTTCTCCTCTGACAGGAATATCCAGAATACATAAAGAAATGAAAAAGCTTAACACCAAATAAATAATTGTATCAATAAATGAGCAAAAGAACTAAACAGAAACTTCTTAAAAGAAGAAATACAAATTACTTAAAAATATATGAAAAATTGTTCAAAACATCTTGTTATCAGGGAAATTCAAACCAAAACTACATTGAGATTTCATCTCACTCCAATTAGAATGGTAATTATCAAGAGTAAAAATAATGACAATTGCTAACAAGGATGTAGGGAAAGAGGTATACTCATACAATGTTGGTAGGACTTCATATCAGTACAACCACTCTGGAAAGCAGTATATAGAATCCTGAAAATACTAGGAATAGAACTACCACATGACCCAGCTCACTCTTGGTATTCATTCAAAAGAACTAAAATCAGCATCCTATAGTTATACAGTCACATCAATGTTTATGACAAAAAATTCACAGTAGCAAAGTTATGGAACCAGTCCAGGTACCTATCAGCAGATGAATACTATATATATATTTCTGGTATGTGTGTGTGTGTGTGTGTGTATACAAACACATACATATACACACACATATACCAGAAACTTTGCATATGCTTCAAGAAAACATAGGGCCCACATTCCATCATGTTAGTGAAGGCATCACTTCCTTAACCAGACACCTACAGCAAACACAAGAAATAAAACCAAAAATCAATAAGATATATGTGTATATCTATAATTCATATATATATATATATAATTCAAAAAATATATAATTCATTTATGTATAATTCATATATATATATATATATATATATATATAAATCACATATATATATATATGAATTTTACTCAGCTATAAAGAAGAATAACATTATGGAATCTTTTGGTAAATAAATGGAACTGAGAAGACAATACTAAGTGAAATGTAATACTCAGAAACTCAAAGAGTTGAATGTTTTCTGTCATATGCGCAAGCTGGACCAAAAATTTAAAAAGGGGGAATGGTGAATCCCATGAAAATAGAAGGGAGATCAGTGGAGTAGAGGAAGTGGATTAGGGGAGGAACGAGCAATGTGAAAATTGATGAACCACAGAATGAAATTGATCAAGTTATTCTATGTACATATATGGACATACCATAATGAATTTCACCATTATGTATATCTGTAAAGCACTAATTTGAAAAAAACTAAAAGTAAATAGAAGAAAGACAAATAGAGGAAGGGGTAGGGGGAAGGAGGAGATGAGGGAAAGTGAAAATACTGGGGACTGAAGTTGAGCTATATCCCCTGCATGTATGATTATGTCAATGTGAACCCCAATATCATGTATTAATATAATGCACTCATTAAATCATAAAAAGGATAACTGTGTCTCTTACCATTTCCTATTGGTTTTATCTACTCCTGGAGTATGATTATTATGTCACTTCTTATGGTTCTGAGCATGGAGATGGCAGGAGAGACTACATGAAGATCTAGACCCAAATTATCTCACCTGCTGAGGATGGAGTATCACAGATATCTACAGTCAACAGACAGTATGTATGCACTGAGTGCCAGAGGCATTCAGTTTGTATTATTTGGTTATGATATCAAAATACTTGGTCAAGAGCACCAAACAATTCTGCTTAAGGGTGGATTGGTAAGATTCATTTCCACCATTAAAGGAGATTTGGAAATACATTCAAAGCTTATAAGAAAGCTCCAAAAAGTATTTTATTTTCTCATATTTTTATTTGTGCATTCTAGTTGTACATAATGTTGGGATCTGTTGTCCTATAT
Source organism: Marmota monax (assembly GCF_021218885.2). NCBI lineage: Eukaryota > Metazoa > Chordata > Mammalia > Rodentia > Sciuridae > Marmota > Marmota monax. The sequence goes on along the minus strand of NW_026694084.1, from coordinate 20,412,280 downwards.
TCGTGCATGCACACAATATCACAATATAATTTCGCCAATATCATTCCCAATTGTTTTTCCCCTCCCCTGTCTCCTGGGAATCTTACAAATGAATATTATGTTTGAGGCTGTATGAAAGTGTGTAAAAATGAGAATAAGTATGGCACAGGACTACATTAACATTCCAATGTTCATATTATTATGTAATATTTACTATAACTTTCTATATGAAATTTTCCAGTAAGTAAAAATGAGAATAATGATAATTACTTTGAATATACTAAATAAAAACAACTTGGACATAGGTAAGGATTGATTTTATTTCAAAAACTATTTTGAGTAGAAGAATGTTCTGAGCACAAATAATCTCCGATTTTTTCAAAACTAAATAGAAATCTCTTATCTGTAGAAGTAAGGAAGGCTAGGAAAAGTTTCTGGGGAAGGGGACAAGCCTTGCAGATGAGCAGAAAGCATGAGTGAGGTATCTTAATAGAAACTATTTTTCTGGGTAGTCAAGAATTCTTAGAATGAGCTATTGAGGGAGGTATTCTGCATATTAGTTTTCAAACTTCAGGGCAAGCCAAAGTTCAAGACTCTATGAAGAGAAGTCTGACCACGAAAAATTAGTCAAGATAAGCTCTTGGGTAAATAATGGACAATGAAAGCATTAACACCAGATAGTTAGGGAGACTAAATGAGATATTTTGCAGCATTGCTTTGTTATTATTATTAGAAACTTTTGAAAAGGAGGTTATAAAAGTTTTATCAACACAACTAAAAATTAATAATAGGATTATCAGGCTGCCATTTTTATTATCTAAGTTTGTTCCAATATTGGTATGCATAGAATTCAGTTTCCCATTATTCTTATAGCACAACAGTGATTTAGTTGAGCTGATAGTATAATCAAAAGGAAAAAGATTTCAAATTTTTTTAAGTACTTGGTTTATCTGTAGCACAGACCCTATGTAAGAATGAGTTGTATTAATTTTTTGAAAGCTGAGCTTCTAAGTCCATAAAAATATCCTTCCTTTTTAGAGAAATATATGAAAAATGACATTAAATATATCTTTCTCAAAACATGATATTTTTCTCAACATTTAGGTATAAAATATCTTCATATTTAAAACCCACCTTTAAGCAGAATTGTTTGATCACAACAACTTACTAATTTGGAGGTAATATTGACCTTTCCTTTCTTGAATAAATCTTAGCTGTATATATGTCTGTTCTACACCCCCTGATATCTTAAAGAGAGAGCAATTATTGTCTCCTAACCAAAACATCCTCTGACAATTGTGTTCAAGTAATTATAGCCTGCTAAATGAAATACTGCAGATGTGAAAGGACATCATTTTATTTAAAAATTTAAACACCACTGTAAGGAGAAAATAAACACCTGTGCCAAAGGTATAAAGGAAGTATAACCCCCTGTCCCCCCAAAATAAACCAATCTGACAAATTTTAGAGTTGGAAAATACTGGTTCATAGGCAAAATAAAGTTGTTAGTACAATGTGTTAGTAATAAGGCAGATCCAATATATTTACAAATGAGTGCTCTTAAAATTAGTGTTATTATTTCAGCACTAATAACTTTGTTCAAATATATTTGGCACATCTTTACAAGATTGCCACTGAAAACTGATTTATGAACTTATTGTTATAAAAAGAGGTCTAATTGTGTTAAGTATCCACTTACTAAAATGCATAGAATATTTTGGAATTCATGAGCTACTAAGGTACTCATTTCATCTGTTACTTGGAAAGTTTCATGGATTCCCTGTTTATCAAATATAAGGTCAATTTTTAGAGGTTAGAACTATTCTGGGGGTGGCAATTTTCTACAGGAACAGCTGAGGGAAAAATATTCTTTCACAAAATCACCAGGGAAACACCAAGAGGAGAGAGAATGCAAAAAGATTCATCAAACAGGATTCACTAATAGGAAAATAAATCAGTAAAGTAGATAATTTGTGGGACAATTTTTTTCTTTGCATCAGAGAAAGACAAATATTCTCTAGAGATTTTGATGAAGACTATTACTAAAAAATCTAATTTTAGGCAATTATAAACTGATACTACAAACATCTTCTTAAGAGTGAAGTATTTTTTTCCTTGAAAATTTTAAAAATTCTCTGATGAATTTAGTCAGCCATTAAAGAGTAAAAGCATAAGTGAAAGTAAGAGTTTAAATGTAGGATTCTTTTATAAAAATGTAAAATAATAATAGATCTCAAGATTGAGTATTGTTATACTTGTGAATTTATATTAAAAGGTTCAGATTTCAAGATGTTTAATAGTGTACAACTGAGTAAATCTAAGTATTTTACATATTTATCCAACATCAAAAATTAGTTAAGCTAAGTATTTGACATATTTGGCCATCTTAGATATAATTTTTTCACAAACTTTGAATTTGGAAAAATGTTAATAAATGACAAATACAGGATACAAAAATTATATCTATCAATTATTAAAATTTTACATATTGAAAATATATGAAAAACAAATATTTCCTTATTTTGATTACAACAGTTTTTACAATGATTTTCTTCTATTTTTTTTTCTGTTATTCTAAATAATTTTAAATTCGTATTTTCATCAAATTTACAATACCTGATAGGAAAAAGGTAACCCGGTGTTGAAGAGTATTGTGTTTAGTGTCAGACATCCCTGAACTCTAGGAATTCTATCAGAGTGTCCTTTACTAATGGTCGCATATACCTAGTTTTTGTTCCATGAATACAAAAGACTACACTTTTCTGGGCTCTTGGGTTATTTGAGATAATATTTCATGTATAAAGCACAAAGCAAATATAAGTTGCCTGTGCTCTGTCTTTCTCATAGGGGTAATACTGAGGATCAGAACTTCCTGAAAACATGCCTTGGACCTGTTGCATAACTGAGAAGCAAATCCTTTCTTGATTTGATGCAATGATATTTGGGGACTGTTCGTTAACATAAGCTTGGGAAATACTTCTCAAAATGGAAATTTGGAATGCAAGTATGATTGATTTGCTAATAAAATCTAATTTTAGATTTAATAGGTGGCGCTGGCAAAGTACTCTTTCTAATTAATTTATTTTGACCAAGTCTAAGTTTTCTCATAGATAAAACAATGTTAAAAACTGTTGCTTATTTCATAATATGATGAGTTTCAAATTTAATATTTCATGTAAAGTGCTTAAGACTGTCTGGAATTATTGACATTCCATTTATTTTAACATTATTCATTTATGATGGGTGCAAATGTCTCATATATTTCCATTTGGTTAGAGTTTAGTTATCTGGGAAATTGAATGATAGAGTTTAATTAAGTAATTAAATAAGATGAGGATCACAGAGTATATGACATAGACTAAAAAGCAATTATGTACACACAGATGGACAATTCAGTGAAACAGATCCTTTTGGAATCCTGTTCATCATGGGTTTTGTTACTTGGATTTGCATTTCATTTGGAGTGAAGAGAGATCCTGGCCTAACAACTCAGGCTCATGGATTGTCTCTGTATTGGTAAAATATGAATAAAACAAAGACATACTTGATAGAAGTCAAAGGGGTCAATTAAGCCAAAATTTTTCTAGGGATCCATGAGTTCAAGGCAAATTGATGAAATATAACAACAATTTCTAAAGACTAAAGTAAATGAAAGATAGAACCAAAGTTAGGTTCCAATTTGAAGGCAGTCCTCTGGAGAATTACTTATTATCAAGTGGGTCTGGCCTTTATTCCTTTGTGTGCTTTCAGTATGTAGTCATGTCATAGAAGGTAAATCTGCTTTACTCAAAGTTCACCAATTTAATCATTGATCTCCTTTGAAAAAACCTTTCAAATTGACAATTTGAATATACAGAAATAAGCAGATTAGTAGATAAATCAAAGCAGAGAACCCAGCAACCTAGTCTTCACAGGGAGCTTTATAATTCATGAAGAAACTCAAAATGTATATGAAAAAGAGTGAACAATGTGTGATAATGAGGAAGATTATAAAATTATGTATATAAGGGCAATTGTAAGTTTCCTCTCTTCTGAAAAGCCAATGTACAACTGTGTCTGCTACCAGATATATGTACTCCATAGAATATAAAAAAAGCAAAAGACAAATGTAATGAAAAAGATATTTTCCTTTACTCATGAAATTTTACCAAAGGCTATAAAGACTGGAAATATTTGAGCCCAACAGAAGACGTATTTCATCAGGAAATTTGGAGATATCCTTCAATAGTGATCAGTTTACTACTCTCTCATCTAAGAACAGGCCTGATGTTTAACACTTATCTGTCTGTCTATTTTAAACCCTATTCACAGAGAATCTAGCAGCTGTAGTGTATGCTTTGAAAGCATAACCAGGAATCCACACATGTACAGAGTGTTATTAACATACGAGCCACAGACTGGGGATATAGCTCTGCTGGTAGAGTGCTTGCTTCGCATGCACAAGGCCCTGGGTTCAATCTGGAGCACCACCAAAACAAAAACAACAACAACAACAAAAAAAAAATATAAGCCAAAACCAGTTATCCACAACAAAGATACGAGACAGAAAAAATGATTACACAAACTATGTAACTGTTAAAGATATAAATTATTTTCTTCCGATATATAAAATGAAATAAAAGTAAAATATAGAATTGGTTCAACATAAAATCGTCTAATATGATTTCCAAGAAAAAATAAACAAAAATTTTCAGTGAAAGGAAATTAAAGAAAAATAAATAGAACAGTGATTCTGCATGTTTTAAGAGATCATGGAAGTGCTTACAGGATGAAAACACAATAACAACAACAAAGGCAAGGTGCTGGGCATTGAAGCTAGGGCCTTATGCATGTGGAGCATGTGCTGTGCCATTGAGCAACAATAGAGAAATCTATAAAGTTCTAAAGAGAAAAATAATTGCCACCTTAATGGTCAAAAGAAAGAGACTGGTCCAAAGTTCTAATCAATGTCATACAGTGCTAGAATTCATTGGAGCAACAATTTAAATGTTCTTAGAGATAATAATATTAAACCTAGAATGCTATGCATAAATTATCAGCCAAGAGCTAATAAAACATAACAAGGTATGAGTATGAGTGTGTGTGTGTATGTGTGTGTGGTGTGTCTAAAATTTAAAGTTTTACAGGGTTAACACCCAGCAATTCTTCTTCTTAGGACATTATTTGAAGGTTTGCTTCTCTTGATACTGAAGAATAAGCAAAGGAGGAAAACAAAAGACACAGAGCACAGTGTATCCAACCCAGAAGGTGTAACCTGCCTAGGGAGCAACCTATCCTAATTGGAGCAGAACAGTGAGCTCTAGAAAGGAAGCATTTGGGAGAAAAGCACATAATTAAAACTATAGGTAGATGAATTTATGAACATGATAAAGAAAAAATTTAAAAATGAGAATAAGGCAATTGAAAGCAATATGAAAAAAATGTTTAGGAAAGAAATTATAGCATACTTTGGCTGTTTAACAATGAACATTTAGATATTCATAACACACTTATTTACTCATTTTGGAAAAGCAAGTCACGCTTAAGTAAGATTTTATAACTGAAAACCAAGATAATCATCATTTAAATTGTCCTTGGTAAAATACAGATGACAAATGATGGAAAATAAAATAAGTAGGTAGAGGAGATAGAAAATAAAGTATAATTGCTATAATTATCTTTAAGAGTCAAGATATAATTGCTCTAATTCATAAAAATGTGAGCTAGATTTTTAAGCATGATATGTAAAGAATCAAAGGTAACCAACACAGAACAAGTTCAAAAGAGAGAAAGGGTGGGTAGTATAGATTAGTTAATTTATTATTTATCAATTGGTAGGAATATCAAAAGGTAATGTTTAAAGTCAAGATACATCAAGTTGTAAAATAAACCTCGGTGGTTTCATAATGTTACATTTGGCTAAGCTGCACTACATTATTTAGAATTTTCATTTTTGTATGTTTCTATTTAAGGTAGTCACAAGGCAAAATGTCAGAAAGATACAGCAGAAAAATGTCAGAAGCAGCCATTTTACAATTCAAACAACTCTTTGTAGATCTGCTACCTCACATCATTTGCATGAGGGTACAGCTATACCTGCTCCTGAGTCTTCTTCAGCTTCTTTGACTCTTGGGACAGTTCTGTTAAGCTCCATACTGGAATGGCCCAAACTAATATGTGCTCACATCATCATTTCTCCACCCTGTGCTTGTGGAATTCAGCTTGCTCTTAATGTCTTTCCATACATCTTTCCTTTCCAAATGCATGCCCTGTGGACCCCAGACTATAGCAGGAGACACGGATCAATAGATTTACAGAGATTGCTTAATCAACACTACAACTTCACAAGGTTAAGTCCTGCAACAAATTAATATTTAAGTGTTTATGAATATCTCCAAATGATCTTTTCCTCAATAAAACCTGATATATATATATATTATATATATATATATATATATATATATACACACACACATACACGCACACACATGTACATGCACACCCACACGTATACATACACACCCACACGTATATATACACGCCTGCACATATACATATATACGTGTGTATACAAACGTGTGTATGTAAAATATACATACATACATATATATTAATCATTAAAAGGCAAAAATTATTACCAGTTATTTTATCTGTGATTTACTTTAAATAAATAGTGGGATGTTATGTATGTCTTGTTTATTTAAGCTATATTTTAAGGCAGTTATTTGCCCTAATAATTAATCCATATTAATAATTAACCCACACTCCAAGAACAGCCATTTAATATTTCATTACAAAACCTACACTCCAGAAGTTCTTTTATAGACTGGTTCAGAATCCTTTTCCTTCGAAAAATCCACAAACGCCTTTATAATAAAAATTTAATTCATTTCTAATTCATAAACCAGGTATTAGAAACATTCTCATTGATGTAATCAGTTATATTGAAGATATTTGTCATGGCTAGAAGTCTCTTAAGAAATACTCTATTTTCTTGGTAAATATAGTGTGAAACTCCTGAGTATTCCACTTTTTCCTTTTAGAGTATGCTCTCGGCATGATACTCTCTTAAAATAAAATTTCAAAAATGATTTGCTTTTCCTAATGCCAAATATAAAGCTGATTGAATTCTTCCTTATATTAATAATTCTTAACCTTGGGTGAGCTTGCCTCCCACAGAACATTTGGCAATATCAAGGTTGTCAAATCTGAGGCTGAAGAAAAAAGCAGGGATTATTGGCATCTAGTGGTATAAGTCAAGGATGTAGTTCAATGTACTACAAAGCACAACTCAGCTCTACACAATAAAGAAGTATCCATCTTAAACTTTTCTATTTCAGGTTTAAGAGGAGGACAAGGACAGTGATCTGGGTCTTGTTTTCTAACTTCAGTTACAGGAGCCATAAATTTTCTTTCCTCAGGATTACTAATAAATGTATAGCTATATGAGCTATCTATTAGAGCATGAACATTACCAAAAACATGTAAGATGATATTTAACTTCTATAAATGTCAAATAAATGCAGCATATTATGCAAATGTCAAATAGACCACCATTTAATGGCAATTTACAATCAATACAGTTATTCTAAATATATAATACACAATACCTACTTCTAGTCTAAATAAGGAAGAGTTGAAACTTTATATATCTTAAACATGTGTTTAAAATATTTTTTTTCATAATTTCAGAGAATAATTAACTAGTTCCATGACAAAAATAATCTACATCCATCTTCAATAGAAATTCTACATAAATTATGAGATAATTATATAATGAATACCATGTGGCAATGAAAAATAAAAGCAAGCTACTGCTATATGTATATATGTTGATGAATCCTATGGACAAAAAAGACTGGTAAAAAAAGAGATAAGCCAGGCATAGTGGCTCCCACATATAAGCCTAGGGGTTTGGGTGGTTGAAGTAGGAGGAATACAATTTCAAAGTAAGCCTCAGCAACTTAACAAGTCCTTAAGCAAATTATCAAGACCCTGTCTCAAAATAAAAAGTGAAAAAGGCTGGGGATGTAGCTCAGTAGGAAAGCACCCTTGGGTTAAGTCTCCATTACCAAAAAAAAAAAAAAAAAAAGAAAAGAAGAAATGATCCATATTTACGTATGTATATAAAAATAAAAAACTAACCTGTGGTGATAGAAACAGACCATAACTTTGAGAGGTAATGATTGAGAAGAAACAGAAAGGTAAATTCTGCTTGCTAGTAGTATTCTATATCTTGATCTGGAAGATAGTTATATTCACTTTTGTATACTTACAAGTAGTAAACTTAATTTCATTGATGGTATATACAAAGGAAAAATAATTGAAAAAGATAGCTAACTCCGGTAGGTTGCAAAGCCAGCCTAAGAACCCATTTTCATTGATTTCAAGATGTGTTATGAAAGCTCTTTATTTTTATGTTTATATTAAGTTTCATCTATATTCACAAGAGACGTAGAATTAAGTTGTGAGAAGGCACAGGGATCAAAAACAAACTTGAAACATGATATTGAAAAGGTGACTTAAAAAGTAATATAAAGAGTAGGACTCTAAATGTGAAAATAGATTTAGAATTTATTTCCAATTTTCCAATTTATTTCCCTCATTTTTTAAATTTTATATTTGACAAGTATACAATAAACATTCTAATTAATGTAATAAGTATATACAAGGAATCTAATAAAGATGAATAGTCATTGTATCATTTTTGCACAGCAATTATTTTTCTTTAATGATACATATGATATTTGTTCACCTTACAATAAGTGCAGAGTCTAAATTTTAAATAAAAAACTATATAATGTGGCCAGGCCAGTGACACATGCCTGTAATCCCAATGGCTTGGGAGTCTAAGGCAGGAGGATCTCAAGTTCAATCCAGCCTCAGCAAAAGCAAAGCACTAAGCAACTCAGTGAGACCTTGTTACTAAATAAAATACAAAATTGGGCTAGGGATGTGGCTCAGTGTTTGAGTGACCCTGAGATCAATTCCCAGTACCAAAAAAAAAAAAAAACAAAAACAAAAAACTATATGATATGAATAGCCATGAATAAATGTTGATAGTATACCAACTTTGATTACTTTTCTGGGCAGAATAAACATTAATGACTGAGAAAGGAAAAAGTTCTGTCTTCAAAGGGTTATAAATATAGTGTAATAGACTTTGGGTTTATTAAATTATAAGATAAACAGTTGAGGATCTATCAGGATATGCTCATTAAGGGGATTATTTAACATCTAAAATTAACTCTGAGCCATAAAATGTGAGTAGTGTCCATGGCATCGGTCATGATGTTCCACACAACTGAGTCTGTAACTCAGTCATAATTGACACATCTATAGAATCTCAGTATACATACTTGTCTATACATATTTTACATATCAGTATACATATTTTATATCAGTATACATATTTATATCAGTATACATATACATATGTATACATATCAGTATACATATTTTCCCCCTGTAACATCCACATAGGAGAAAAAAACACGATACTTTTCTGAGTCAGACATCATGCTCTAAATTATGGTCGTCAGTTTCACCTAATTCCAGGTCAATAACAAAATTTTATTCTTTATATCTGAATAAAATGCCATTGTGTACACATAACACATTTTCTTTATCCATTCTTTCTGTTGGAGGAGGGGAGAATGGGGGGGAGGGACCATCCAAGTAGAAGAAGAGGGTTAAGGAGACGGAAGATGGAAGCACAGAGGAGTAACCGAAAGTGAAATTGATGAAGTTATATTTTATTATGTAAGAATATGCCACAATGAAATCCACTGTTCTCGCCTTTCTGTACAATGAATAAAATTGCATGAATAAAATTGAAAATTAATAAAACAGAAATTCAAAAAAATGATGACTAGACAAGTAGTTGTGCTAATTTGGATGATAAAGATTTGGTTAGATGAGCAAGAGATTTTCTGATAGGAAGGAGGAGATTAGATACAAAGAATTTCAGAAGTATAGTTACAAAAATGTTCAATCAGATTTACAGAGAGTTCTGGAACCAAAATGCTCAGTGGAGAAGGGTCCTTAAGGAAGAGGTACAAACTGGCATAACCACCATGTTCAGTCCATGGCTGGAAAACACAGAAAGAAATTCATTTTCCACAAAAATGATGGTGGCTCCAGAATGGCAGTACCTGAGACATTCTGTCAATTATGCTCCTCACAGCAAGATTCTGAACAGCACATACTTGTAGTCTCTCCAAAAATCTAATCATATGGACTATTCAATTAAAATCAGTTCATTGTTAGTAGACTCCAATAAAAATCAAATTCCATAAAATGCTTATAAATTTCTTTAGGAATGAGTTTTGTTTTCTTATTGATGAAGTTTCTCATCATTTCCCCCACATATTTTAGTCCCCATGTTTTCAAACTGCATATGTTTCTTCCAAATATCCTATGGCTTTTATAGCCTCTAAGGCTCATCTTAATGAAATAGTCTTCCTCAGTTTTATCTGACCAATTCAAAACATCACATTAACCTTTAAGTTTATGCTCTGTAGATTTTTCTTGCTCATCAAAACCAAATTAAGTTTATCTGTTGGTCTCCTAGCCCTTGTCATGTGCTTTATCATATTGTACATTTATATTACGTTTACTTGTTTTCTTTCTCCATTAGACCAAGAACTCCATTTTAAGTCACATCTCATTTTGTTCAATGATTAATCCTAAGTATTAGAGTACTGGTTGCAGTACAAGCCTGGTGTGTATTTAGTAAATATTTGTTGAACACATGAATATGTTGATTGATTGATTAAAATGCAGCGACTTAGGTCAGCATACTGCTAAGGCTGAACATGTTTTTGCTTTGTAATTTATTCTCATTAGATATTTTAAGGGGGGAGGGTATTAAATTAAGTAAAATCCCTTCTTTAGGAATGTGAGATACCTGTGATTGCCTTTTCTCTCTCCTATGGTAGGTAACATACCATAGATTTGGAAAACTCATATATAGGGTGAATATATATTCCAGTTGTCTCAGGATAGACCTAAGTTATGCTTCTTGTCTTTGCTATATCTTTCTTTAATGAAAAGGAAAAGATTGATTAATTTGGGTACAGACAATGTGAACTTTTTCATGACTAAATAATTACCACTAATATCACTATTCAAATTTTATACTGAGAAAATGTAGTTCTTACATAGATAAACCACTTTTCTAATTTTTCAATATATAAGAAATTTTTTGAAAAGCATAAAGAAAAATAAATAAAATAAAAATGAGCATTTGGTATTGCACTTTGAAAACTAAGGAATCCCAATTGCAAAGGAGTTATTTTGTCACCCCCAAAACTGGTGGAGATTAAAATGATGGATAACCTTTCACACTAGGTACTTCTTTATGGGAAGGCTGTCAAGTCTACCCCACTTGCTTTCTTTTATGAGAATGGCCTCAGGCACACAGAACTGTGTATCTAAAAACTGGTTCCACAGAAAGTTTGCTAATTATTAATAATTCTCTTTTGATTCCCAATAGTGGCCCAGTTTAGACCAAAAAAAAAAAAAAATTAAAGTCACTGTTACACATACTTTGGGCTAGAAGCTCAAATTTGTCTATCCATCTCTTCAGGTAATTAAATTGATCCTCAGTAGGTCATGTGTTAGTACACAAAACTTATAAAACCCATCTCAGGAAGGATAAAGGGAAATAGAAAAAGGATCGTAAAAGTAAAAATGAAAAGTATAGACAAAAATAATGATTATACAAAAAATATAATCTTTAAAAAGACATCATGTATATTATATCTAGATTTAAATGTTTGAAAATATGTAGAGAAATCTTTGGAAGACAATAGAAATTACACAGTAAATTATACCATGCTGCATTAGTTTAATAAGTTTAAAAATTATATCACAAACATTTTAACATAATTTTGCATTCATCTGTTCAGAGATGTAGTGTTAAGATTTCTTACGTTTTTTAAAAATAAGTGCTTTTAGAATGTAAACTACAGACAAAAGTTATCCTTTTTTTAAAAAAAAAGAAATGATTAATTTGGTTACAATGTAAATTTTCAATGAGTATGTAATTGCCAGGAAAATCACAATTCAAATTTTACACCAAGATACTATAATCCTTAAAAAAATATTCTCAATTTTCCATATTTAAGGAATGCCAAAAATTTTTATAGTTTCACTGTAGACATTGTTCAACAGGGACCACTTTGAATAAATTTCTCTATATAGAAAAAAAATCCTACCTTCCCTGATACTAATAATTAACCAGACTCAGAAAAATGCTATCTATACCTCACAGGAAAAACACAGAACTTAGGTAACAAAACAAAAAAATGAAAAATATAGCTCAAAAAGATATGAACATAATTATATATGTAGGTAGATTCCTAATTCTATATTGTGAGACCCTAGAGAGAACAAAGTTTGTTTTACTTTTGTATTTATTAATTTATTCAGTCATTTCTTTTTTTAAAAAATCCATGTTTTTCACTTCATGAGATATTTAGAAGAAATAGTTATTGACTGACAAAAATTGGTAGTAAAAAGTGCATAATATTGTGGTTAAGACTGTGGACTTTGAATCCAAATAGTGGAACTGAGTCCAGACTTTATTAGAGAACCTACTCATCTGGTCTTTCCAAGTACTGAGTAAGTTATTATTTGTAAAGCTTTTTTTTTTTTTAATGGCTATTATCAGTGATTGAACTCAGGGACACTTGACCACTGAGCCACATACCCCAACCCTATTTGGTATTTGATTTAGAGACAGGGTCTCACTGAGTTGCTTAGCACCTCACTGTTGCTGAGGCTGGCTTTGAACTCATGATCCTCCTACCTCAGACTCCTGAGCCACTGGCATTACAGACGTGTGCCATTGTGCCTGGCCATTTGTACAGTTTTGGACATGTGCATGAAACAGCATTTATAAGTTTTATTATCACTGTTGTTGTTTTTAATATTAGTGAGAGGATAGATTGAGGCTCTATCCTCAATTTGTTCTTTGAGAAAGATATAGGCAAACAGATAAATTTGTTAGAGCGAACTAGAGTAACACTACAGCTGTAGTCATTTCTACATTGCATTTAGCAATGAATGTAGTGATAGTTGCTCAATAAATGATACATTGCTAACACTATAGCTGACTTAGATCCACGAGTATGTTTGGTATTCTATTATTTTCCACATCATTCAGGTAATTCTATTAATTTAAAGAACAAGTAAAGCATTTTTTATTAGGGCCTCATGATTCTGAGTTTCATTGGCACTTTGATTTTTTTTTTAACTTCCTGCTAATAAAAAGAGACGGTTTTAGTTCATTGTTTTTATAACCATGGTTTGGTAGTGCTGAAAGTAGTGGACGCTGAATCACTCAATTCCAAATATAATGTAAAACAAATGAGCACATTAGCCCTAAAGAGGCATTCAATCTGTCAGAAAAATAATATACTGGTTTAAGCTTGTAATATACATTTTTAATCACCTAGTGTTTCAATTTCCCTGAAGGAGTGAAAAAGGAAAAAATAAATAAATAAAAGTCTACTGTAAAGATGGAGACTTACCAGCTCATTGGCTATGGTATTAAAATGTTCACTTTATTTTTATGAATACACAGCCTCAATTGACCATTATATCAAATGTCTATGGTTTTTATTCCTGAGTAAGACAATATGATTGCATGGGACAAATATATTGAGACTCCTTATACTTGTACCTGTAGAAGTCTACACAAATTTAAAATAAGACTATGTAAAATCCTATTCATCATATTGGAATTGAAGCAATTTAGATCTTAGAATCTCTGGCAGTCTAAATGCTTTCCTTATGGCTTATAAAAAGAGAAACTATATTTATATTTATATATATATGTACATTGTTTTCCTTAGAACACTAATTTGACATTTAAATCATAGTACTTGCTATTTATTATAAAGTATATCAAATATTTATACTACATTCTTTATTTCAGACTTTAAGCTTCATAAAAGCAGGCACTTTTCAATTATTATGTACCAGAAAGCTAATAAATTTGCAAAACTAGTCAGGTCTACTTCTTAAAATCAGTTTACACTACACTTCTAGAATTTTCAGCCATCTCCTGCTAATTAACACAGATCACCAGGAGAGAAAAAAGAGACCCTGAAGTATGCTCACTATTAGGGTTCCTGTCATCTTTTGTTCAGTAATTTTTCACTGCCCTGTTAGTATGTTAATGCTTATAAGAAGTTTTTTTTTTTTTTTTATTTTATGGTATCAAATTTGTGCTTACTTTCTGAAGGAGGATTCTTCCAAAATATCAAGTGAACATGAACAGAATTATGCATTTTTGTCATGTATATTTTAACTTAATATGGGTTTTTGTATTGTATATTTATAATTTATATTTATGTTCTAGCTATAAGATTTGAATATATAAAATACTTGAAAACATGGTTAAGAATGGAATGCAAGGTTTCCTTGTTTTGCTTTTACAAAAATAGATAAAAAACTCTATATGTGTATATATATAGGTATATATATGTGTGTGTGTGTATTTATATGTATATATATAATATTTTCATTTTGGATATGTTTTATATTTAGTAATTTATTTTAGTGACATAAAATAAACTTATACAAAGAACCTATTGAAGCCAGAATTAGATTAGACAGGCAGTCAGTGTAGATAGGTAAATCCAGTCAGGTCAGATCAAGGAGGCCAAATAAAAAGGGCAGAACACCTCCCTTCTTGGGATACCAGAATACTAGCTATGGCCCCCTTCTCCTTCTCAGGAGAAATCTATGTTACCCCTTTTTAAATAAACCTTGCTTTATATGCTTGCCTTGGCCTGCTTCTCTAATGTTCATACTTCAACATGTGGGAAAGCAGTACTCTTTACTGATAACTGGCAGTATCACTATTACCTTTTATAATAACAAAAATTGAAACAGTATTCACAGGGCTAGGAAAGTAGCTCAGTGGTAGAGCACATACTTAGTTTAGGATGCATAAAGCACTGGGTTCAGCCCCCAGCACCAAGAAATAAAAAGCAAAAACAAACAAATAAAATCCAGAATTCATATCTAGTGTTTAATAATTAAACAGGTTTACAAGAAGCCTATATAGTAAAAAATATAATACCTACTTAAAATATATTTAGAATGTTTCTTTTGGCATAATATAAAGTCTATCCAAATACTGTGTGATGAAAAGAAATCCACATTTAGAGTTGTCTCTAATTTGGAGAAAGAAACAAGGACTGAAAGTAAAGATGAAAGCAAAATGGCAATATACATGAATACTCAAAAAACTTAAGTATCATGGTTTATATATGAGGTGCCTCCAACAGCTCATGTGGGAGACAATGCAAGAAAGTTTAGAGGTGAAATGATTTGAGTTCTGAGAACTTTAACCTCATCAGTGCATTAATTTGCTGTCAAGGATTAAGTAGGTGATAACTGTGGGCAGATGGGGTATGGCTGAAAGAGGTGGGTCATGGGGGATATCTTGGAGCTTCTATTTTGTCTTTCTTGAGCTCAAACTCTGCTTCTTGCATTGTCCTGAGCATCTTTCCTGTATCACACCCTCTGCTTGATGTTCTGCCTCACCCTGGGCACAGACCAATAGAGTTGGCCGTTTATGGAAGGAGACCTCTGAAACTGGGAGTACTGTTATGCTCAAATTCGGAACCCCCAAAAGACCACCAAAGAGTAAGATTGATGTAAGCAGCAAAGAAGTGTTTATTGCGAGCTAGCTCGGTCTTCCAAGTGCACA
The DNA here is from genome assembly GCF_021218885.2 of Marmota monax. Lineage (NCBI taxonomy): Eukaryota > Metazoa > Chordata > Mammalia > Rodentia > Sciuridae > Marmota > Marmota monax. The sequence goes on along the minus strand of NW_026694084.1, from coordinate 20,396,592 downwards.
CAGCAACTGGTGACACTGAGAGGCCTGAGCCCAGGGTTTGCAGCAGTTTTTTACACTCTTTGGGGAAGGTAGGGACTTCAAATACATCATAGCATCTCTTAGAAAATCATCACACACCTCGGGAAAATCATAAAACAACTCTAAAACATGATTAGCCCATTCACTGGTGGGAACAAGTTGGGTAAGGGTGATTGGCTATTACAAGAGGAGGATTCATTTGAATTGATTGTTTAAGCCACAGGGGAGTAAGTGCTGAACTACATGGTTTCCCAACACATTATTAACCACCCTAAACTACTGGGAGAGTCATCTGGCATCCCAGGTATTTTCCCTGACTCATGCTGATTGGTGGCTGCTAGGGGGTTGCTATGGGTCCCCACCTAGCCTGAGTCAGGGACACTTGGCGCAGGAGATCTCTCCTGTTATTTGTAGATCAACAACTCAACAGGGTGGGTATGTGCCTAGGAGTGCACTGTGAGTCTTTCCAAGGACAAGGGTCAAGCCCCCTTCCTTGAACAGGCTTTGCTCTGAGAGGCTGTTTTTTCAGTACCAAATTTTTCCTCCTCTAAAATTGTTCTTGTCAGGTCTTTTGTTAATGGCAGCAAAAATGCTGACTAAAACAAGCCTTAAAATGTATAAAATGTTAATTGTGGTTTCAACTGAGTAGTGGAATTTAGTTTACTATTTCATTTTGTTCTTAATTACTTCTTACCTTCTAAGTGTCTTAAAATATCCAAATATTACAAAGAAAACCAGCTAAAATCAGAGCACATTATAATAATTAAGCCTAATGATTTCTTATTATCATTAAAATTTTTAAAATATTTAAATTTTTTAATGTTTATAATTTTAATAGTTGCATTTGCATTCTAAAATAAGCATATTAAAGCCATTACTCCAGCTATTTTGAAAGGATAACTTTTCCAAGTAAATGTCCTACCAACATGACTCAAATGCTGAAATCATGTTTAATTCCTACCCTAATTTCTCCCAGACCAAAGAAAAATAAATTCCAGATTAATGTTTTCTCTTGCTCTCCTAATCAACAGGTGGCACTCCTTGAGACTCCCTGAATATTTCTCACCCTGGATTATGGTTTGCCTGTTTACATTTCTTTTTTCTGTTAGCAGGACCTTTCCTATTCTTATTGTGTTAGTTAAAATATTGACTAATTGTTTTTAGGACCCAGTGCAGGTTTCCACTTTTGCATGATATTTGTAATCCTACTTTTTTAAAAAATCAGCTAGTTGTCTATTGTAGTAGCAGTCTCTTAATAAAAAACTTGTGACACTTTTACATTTTATATAGTCCCATATACATTTGTTAGTTTGGCTGGTGTCAGTGGAAATTTATGTTCTATCTACTTGTGTTTATTATATAATTTTGCCCAGGACCTTAAATATAAGCTAATTGCTTTTGAATTTATTATATCCAATCAAACATCAAGCTTCTAATATTTTGTTCTCATTATTCTTTTCTTATAATATACATTTAGTACATTGCACCCATCAAAATTCCTAATTGTTGTCAAGGGCTAGTGTATGTGTATGTAAATAGACTGACAATATGTCAGATCCAAGAGTGGAAGTCCCTTGAAAAGACATGTGTAGAATTTTTGGAAACATGACTGGAAGGAGTATCACATAATTTGTTGTGAAATGGTCAGTTTTGCTATTGTTCTTACTAAAATAAAAATAGTTCATCTGTTATCAAATTATAGGTGATTATTCATTATTCATTCATTTTAGGCTGAATTAGACCAAAGGCTCAAGTAAAAACAAGTGTAACACCAGGGAAAGTTATTATTATGATATGGCCTACTGTCATAAAATATGTACATAACACCATACATATCATAGTATATGCCTTTGCTTTTTTTCATGAACACATTTATTTGTTTGTTTCTTTAAGGTAGTTGAGTGTAAAGATATGATGTTAAGTTGCATGCATGTTGATTACATCATTGTTTCCTCATGATCCATTCACATCACACTTCAACACATGTACTCTTCTGCTTCTTGTCTCTACTTAATCTTAATACTTTCTCCTTGGAAAAGTGGGATTTACTTTCTCCCAGTAGACTTGCTTCACCTTTTCAGACTTCAGTAATCATTTCCACCAAAAGTCTAATTTTATTGTTGCTATTAGCTTTTGCCATCATGTGGATAAAGACTGACCAATAGCTTCTTTTAAACAACTCTTAACTTGATCCTTTTAAGCATCAATTTCTAACTTCTATAAAAATGTATTGGCTTTTATTTTTTTCTATTTATTTATTTATGCATTACAATTTGGCTTTTAAATACATATTCTTGTCTCTAAGATTATACACATTCTAAAAGTTTATTAAGAAAGCTTAAGATACATTTTAAATGACTTTGTCTTACATATTTGTATGTTATGTGAAAGTCATTCTCCAGGCCAATGTTATCTCCACTATCCAGATTATCTGTGATTTCTCTGGACTTTCTTTCCAAACAGCATTAAGAAGATCTGACATTTTGTTCACTAAGTATCTTGTGAGTATCATTTGTATGGAATACCTTCAACTTTATCAAAAAGGTAGAATACATAAATAGATTCCTTTCTTAAGAACAACTCTTAATTGGCACTCACTGACAAAAAAGCTCTTCTCAACAAATGATACACCTGTCATCTGTCTTTTAACTTTTAACTTTACCCTAGATGTAATTTTTCAAATTCTGAAGATCTACGGAATCTAACATAACAAAGTGGTACTAATTCTATTCTTGAATAAGTAGCTAAAATTTTACATAAAGGTTCAGTACCAGAAGTCCTAGAACATACAAAGTCACAATTTTTACTACGCTTTTTTTTTTGTTTTGTTTTTATTTTTGTTTTTGTTTTGGTCCTGGGGATTGAACCCAGTGCCTTGAACATGCTAAGCACACATTCTACTACTAAGCTACAACTATTTCCTAATAATTTAGAAGCCAGGTCATAGAATGTTTCTCTAATCAGTAATAACAAGTTTCTAATTGTGGGTGGTAGATTGGGTGGTAGTAGCCAACTTTAGTCAATCATTCATTCAGTCATTAAATAAAAAAATTCTTATTGAGCAACAGCAGTGCACCTACCATGTACTATGCCCAATATTAGTCAGTGAGAATACAAGGAATAGATTTACTGGAGATTTGTTAACTGCATAGTAGATCTCTGAGGTTAGCAGGGGTTAAGTCACCATGAGCCAAAATTAACATACATATTTATTAGCAAACATTAATACTTTGGGCAAGAAAAATGACTGCTGAGGATGTAAAGCACCAGAGACATTTAAGTGTTGATGGAGGGTTATTTTGTAAATCCTACTTAGGAAAACTTGAAATTTCCATTAAATTATATCCAAACAACATAATCTAGCAATATCTTCCAAAGAGCAATTCTTCTAAATGTTCATAGAGATAAATGCAAAAATATTCACAGATACATTGTTTCTCATAACAAAAAGGTAAACAATTTATAACTCCAACCAACAAAAGAACATATATTTATCCACTTTAGCTATGAAATAAATGAGCCTGAGGTAACTATTTCAATGTGGATAAATTTCACAAAACTAATACTAAGCAGAAAAGGAGGATTCATGGAAGGATGCTTACATTATGGAATTCTGGGTCATACACTAGCTTTATCTTTCCTGAGAATTTACTATAAACCTTTGTGGGAATCAGTGGACCAAGGAATGAGGGCACCTTAAGAAACACCACGATTGGGATATTGGGATAATTACTGACCCAGCTATTCCCCTTCTTGGTCTATTCCCTAAAGACCTAAAAAGAGCATGCTACAGGGACACTGCTACATCGATGTTCATAGCAGCACAACTCACAATAGCAAGACTGTGGAACCAACCTAGATGCCCTTCAATAGACGAATGGATAAAAAAAATGTGGTATTTATACACAATGGAGTATTACTCTGCATTAAAAAATGACAAAATCATAGAATTTGCAGGGAAATGGATGGCATTAGAGCAGATTATGCTAAGTGAAGCTAGCCAATCCCTAAAAAACAAATGTCAAATGTCTTCTTTGATATAAGGAGAGTAACTAAGAACAGAGTAGGGTCGAAGAGCATGAGAAGAAGATTAACATTAAACAGGGATGAGAGGTGAGAGGGAAAGGGAGAGAGAAGGGAAATTACATGGAAATGGAAGGAGACCCTCAGGGTTATACAAAATTATATACAAGAGGAAGTGAGGGGAAAGGGAAAAATAATACAAGGGGGAGAAATGAATGACAGTAGAGGGGGTAGAGAGAGAAGAGGGGAGGGGAGGGGAGGGGAGGGGGGATAGTAGAGGATAGGAAAGGCAGCAGAATACAACAGACACTAGTATGGCAATATGTAAATCAATGGATGTGTAACTGATGTGATTCTGCAATCTGTATACGGGGTAAAAATGGGAGTTCATAACCCACTTGAATCAAAGTGTGAAATATGATATATCAAGAACTATGTAATGTTTTGAACAACCAACAAAAAAAATTTAAAAAAAAATTAAAAAAAATAATATAATTTATATTTGTCACTTCTAATTTCACTTGGCCAACCTCTACACCTCAGGAACAGATCTAAGTAGAACTTATCTATACAAGAAGTTTCTTGACTTGACCCAAGAAAGAGGAGATGGAATTTCATCTGCATGTAACCAGGAAACTCAAGTACAGATACGCCTTGGGTCAGGTTCATTCAGCCATATTTAGGTCAAAAAGACATTTACTTGTGTGCCTCTTGAGTTACACTGTTCCAAACCATCAGGAGCTCTTATCATAAGAGTAGTTTTTATATCAGTTTCATTTATGATCTAAGAAACATTAAATTTCTTCTAAAAAGTTTAAATTAAGGAAGGAGAAAATGTCTATTTGTTGTCTTATATTTTAAGAAGACAACTACATATTTTTCCCATCTTTTAATTCACATTTATTTTTAGGATACCTAAAAAATGTACATAGTACTTGAGTATATGATATTTTGATACATGTATATATTGTATAATATTTAAATCAGGTTAATATATCTGTTTATTCAAGTATATATCACTTCTTCATGATAAAAACATTCAAAATCATTCCTTCTAGCTTTTTGAAATAGACAATGCATTATTGTTATCTATAGTCACCCTACCTTACAGTAGCACAGTCAGAACTTCTGACTCCTTTCTACCTGTGATTTAGTATCCATTGATTGACTTCTCCCCATTCTTTCATTACCTCTACACTCTCCAGTCTCTGGTAATCACCATTATACTCTCAATGTCTATGAGATCAAGCATTTTTAAATTTCACATATGAGATCATGTGGTACTTGTCTCTGTGCCTGGCTTAATTCACTTCACATAAATATCACAAGTTCCATTGATGTTGTAATAAATGACAGGGTTTTATTCTTTTTATATATGAATATTATTCTACTGTGTATATGTACTACATTTATTTATCCAATCATCAGCTGATAGATACTAAGGTTGCTTAGTTATAAATAGTGCTGCAAAATTATGGGAGGGCAGATGTTTCTTCAACATACTGATTTTATTTCTTTGGATACAGACCTAATAGGAGGGTCATTGAATCATATGGTAGGTCTATATTTAATTTTTGAGGAATTTCCACACCATTTTCTGTAATGGCAGTAGTAATTTGCATTCCCACCAATAGTGTGGCAATTTGCTTTTCTCCATATCCTGGCAAGAATTTATTATTGTTGGTCTTCTTGATTATAGCCACTCTTACAGACTGAGACTTACTTATTGCGGTTTTGACTTGCATTTCCCTGATGGTTTGTGATGTTGAGTATTTTTTCATATAACTATTGGTCATTTGTATGGTTTTATGAGTACTACATATTTAGGTCAGGTGTCCATTTTAAAACTAGATTGTTATTTTGCAATTTAGTTTTTGTACTTCCTTATATATTCTAAATATAAGCACTATGTCAGATCTATAGTTTGCAATAGTCTTTCAATAAAATATTAAGACCATATCACATAAAAAATTCCGAAGTAAAATATTATGGAAGATGCATAGGGTTTAAAGCATTTTTTTAACTTCTAAGACATTTATTTTTAAACACTTTGCTATTTTTGATCCTACAGAATAAGTTATATAGCAAAAGACACTTTGAATACTTACTAACATAAAATCCAAGGATGTTCTGTACTGCTCTTATTTGGGGTGTATAGGTTCAGTAACTTGCCCTTTAGTGCAAAAAATAATGCCGATCACACTACAACTGTTTTTTGGATTCTTATGGGTTCTGATAGCAGGGAGACCTATATTTGTTAATATCTTTAATGTAATTGACATAAAAACTGCCATTCTTGTAATATATTGATGATAGTTTCAGAACACATCTATTTTAATGGATAAAGAGTGTGAGTAGTCAATTACTTAGATACTCATCACTGATACTCATCACTACTCTACAATTTAACTCAGGTTTGGAAATAGGGAGGCTAGTGAAAGAGGGATAAACATTTCTAGAAAAGCATTAGCAAAAACTAAAGTCTAGTTTAAAATATTAATGTCATCTAATTGTATAAGTTTGAATTCAAGAAAAATTTATTAAATGAAGCCAAGAGAGGGTACTATAAAATGATAAATAATAATGTCCAAAGTTAGAATTGAAGTGCAATGAATCCCTAAAAATCTAAGTATTATAATTATATAAGAAAAATTAAAAATGGTAATAAGACAATGGAAGTAAATATCTTTAACATGTTCCAATTCATTCATGTTAGGGAATATACTTAATTTAAGAAAGGATCTGAAGTATTGAACACTTGACATATAGTAAGTGTTTAAATGTGAATATTCCAAAAGTTTTTTTTTTTACTTCTGTTTTTAAATCAATCATTTAACTTGCTATATTACTAAACAGGAGAATAAAATTAAATTAGTCATCTATTTTAATAATGTAGATCTTTTATAAAAGTGAATTATATAAAACAAAATCAGTTATTTAAAAGACCAAAAATGTATAGAATAATAATATATTCTAAAAAATTAGAACAGGGAGAATCCACACATACACTGAAATAGGAACATGAAAATTCACAGCTTTTAAATAGTAAAATGAAATACTTTAAAGAGCATTTTGTAGAACTCATGGACACCCTATGAAATATTAGATAAAACAGGTATAACTTTTTAAAATATTATCTGTCATGGAAAACCTAAGCAGCTGAATAGCATAGAGCAATTAATTAAACTCTCAAAATTGTATCATGAATAAAATAAACATTTGCTGATACCAAACATGCTAAGCTCTGTGTAAATAAGTTCACAGATTCTTCCATTTGCTTCTGATGAAGTTTATATCAGAAATTTTTATGATTTTTTTTTCAAATTATACAATTATGAAATGTAAATAGGAAGCCTACATCATGGGAACAAATTTTTACTCCTCACACTTCAGATAGAGCCCTAATATCCAGAGTATACAAAAAACTCAAAAAATAAGACAATAAGATAACAAATAACCCAATCAACAAATGGGCCAAGGACCTGAACAGACACTTCTCAGAGGAGGACATACAATCAATCAACAAGTACATGAAAAAATGCTCACCATCTCTAGCAGTCAGAGAAATGCAAATCAAAACCACCCTAAGATACCATCTCACTCCAGTAAGATTGGCAGCCATTAGGAAGTCAAACAACAACAAGTGCTGGAGAGGATGTGGGGAAAAGGGTACTCTTGCACATTGCTGGTGGGACTGCAAACTGGTGCCGCCAATTTGGAAAGCAGTATGGAGATTCCTGGGAAAGCTGGGAATGGAACCACCATTTGACCCAGCTATTGCCCTTCTTGGACTATTCCCTGAAGACCTTAAAAGAGCATGCTACAGGGATACTGCCACATCAATGTTCATAGCAGCACAATTCACAATTGCTAGACTGTGGAACCAACCCAGATGCCCTTCAATAGATGAATGGATTAAAAAATGTGGCATTTATACACATGGAGTATTAGGTAGCATAAAAAAATGACAAAATCATGGAATTTGCAGGGAAATGGATGGCACTAGAGCAGATTATGCTTAGTGAAGCTAGCCAATCCCTAAAAAACAAATACCAAATGTCTTCTTTGAAATAATGAGAGCAACTAAGAACAGAGCAGGGAGGAAGAGCAGGAAGAAAAGATTAACATTAAACAGAGACATGAGGTGGGAGGGAAAGGGAGAGAAAAGGGAAATTGCATGGTAATGGAGGGAGACCCTCATTGTTATACAAAATTACATATGAGAGGTTGTGAGGGGAATGGGAAAATAATCAAGAAGAGAAATGAATTACAGTAGATGGGGTAGAGAGAGAAGATGGGAGGGGAGGGGAGGGGGGATAGCTGATAGGAAAGGTAGCAGAATACAACAGTTACTAATAGGGCATTATGTAAAAATGTGGATGTGTAACCAATGTGATTCTGCAATCTGTATTTGGGGTAAAATTGGGAGTTCATAACCAACTTGAATCTAATGTATGAACTATGATATGTCAAGAGCTTTGTAATGTTTTGAACAACCAATAAATAAATGAAATGTAAATTTCAGATTACAAAAAAGAAAAAATTGCCATTTATTTGGTGAAAATTATACATTAACAAAAAATTCTAATACAAAATAAACGAAAATTATGGGCTTATGAAATTCATTATTGTATTAAACATCTGTATATTTTATATAAACAAATTTTTCTCTCTGGAATAATGATGTGTTTCAAAATTAAATGGATTAACAAATTTTACCATGTGATATGATTCTGGTGAAAATTTTGGTGTAGTTCCATTGAGGTCAAGAAGAAAAAATGCCTGATATTAGTCTAGTAACTAGGTAATATTATTAAATATAAAGTAAATCTTGTATAAATACTTAAGGATGGTAAAACTATTATGATTTGCAAAAGTATAATAGCATTTTAGTGAAAGCCTGATTAAACTGAAACTCAATAGAAACAATAATATGTTCAACTAAGCGAAGTCCTAATGAAATTCATATAAACAGGAAATCAATTCTATTTTATATAAAAATAGCCATTTAGGAAATGGAAAGAAAGGAAATACTATATTTACAATAGGAAAATAAATTATGTTTAAAATAGAAAATCCAACATGAAACATTAAGTATATGTAAAACACCTGTATAACTTGCTATTTTTTATTGTTTCATAATAAATTAAACAGACATAGTGGTCAACAACACACTTTATTATTTCACCATTTTTTTTTTATTGTTCAAATTAGTGTTCCATTATAACTTAGGTGGGCTCTCAGCTCAACAAGATTGCAACAAATTTATTGACTGGATCACAGTACATTTCAAGGTTGACCTACTAAGGGTACTCTTTGAAGATCACTTGGTGTTAGATTAAATACTAATCAGTATCTAGATAAACTTGCAGTGAGATAAGAAGGTTTCTACAAATGTAACAGCAAAGGAAATGGAGGTGGCCACTTCCTTTATCTCCTGTCATTGGAGAGGATCTAAACAAAATCAATCTAGTTGTAAAGAAATGTTTTCATAAAACATCTGGGGAAATCCACCTGTGCAATGGGCATACAACCTATCAAATATATTCCTCCTGCTTGTAGTATGGTGTAGCCCTCCGTGTTACACCAGCCTGTCACCATAATGGTTAAAACCTCTCCATTGAATACTCCAATTTTTTTTTTTTCTGGGATTGGCACACAATATGATGAATCAGTCTTGGAGTTGTACAACTGGTTTATTTAGCAGGATTCCAAAGTGGGGCATACTGATTTGGCTCAGGAGCTAGGAAAGGTCATAGAGTTTGTGGGGAAAATCCTGGGTTGGCTTAAAGGTGACTTATCTGTTGGGAGTGTTGGGATACTATCTGAGTATTAGCACCCTGAAAATGCAAAGAAGGGTATTGCAAGTGTTGAAAGCAGTATCCAAAATAGCTGTGGTAAAGCAAAAAGAATCCAGAGTAGTTGCAGAGAATCAAAAAGAGACAATGCTACCACAGTAGTGGCAAATTTTCTGCTGTGTGCATTAAAGTTAGCAGAGTTAGCCACTCAGGCTCAGATCTCCAGAGTATGTGAATTAAAACTAGAAAGAGAAGCTAGTTTAACAGTTTGTCAGCAAGGATGGGCTATCTTGGTGCTTAGAACTTGCACATGAATGTCTGCAGGTCATGGATTGCAATTATGCTAAAACTGAAGGCATATCATGGGCCAGAGTCCATATTGGGGCATTGGTGATAAGTAAACTCTAGGCTCCTTAGATGTGGGAACCATTCAGGGAGCCCACTAGTTCCAGTGACTGAGAAGCTGAAGTTGAGGGTGAAGATATCATAGAAATCAGAGGGTCCTAAAGTTAGAGACCCAGCAGGAATAGCCTAAGGATATTCATGGATAGCTGAATCCACTTTTATTCTCAGCAACTCAGCAGCACATGGAACTTTACCTAAATAGATCATATCTTGGGGCACACAGCAAGTCTTAGCAAATAAAAAAAAAATGCACAAAAGGAGATAATTCCTTGCATCCTACCAGATCATAAGGGAATAAGTTTATAAATCAATAACATAAAAAGTAACATTTTGACATCTGGAGATTAAATAATATACTTTGGAATGATGAAGAAATTGGGAGAAATGAAGAAATTGGGAGAAATAAAGATATTTTCAGAAACAAATGAGAATAGAGACACAACATATCAAAACCTCTAGAACAGTATAAAGGCAATTTGAGGAGCAAAGTTTATAGCACTACATTACAAAAAAAAAAATAAAGAAGACCGATTTTCCAAATAATCAATCTCACTTTACACTGCAAGGCACTAGGAAAAGAACAAATGAATTTCAGATCAGTAAAAGAAAGGAGACAAGGCAAGTCAATTAACAAAATTAAGAATAAATAAATACAAAAGGTCAATGAAACAAAGACTTACTTCTTTGAGAAGATAAACAATATTGACAACCCCTAAGCCAAACTAACCAAAGAAAAGGAGAAAAGACCCCATCAACAAAATTAGGGATGATAAAGGAAATATCACCATAGATACTTCTGAAATCCAGAGGATCATTAGAAACAGTTTTGAAAATTTATACTGTAATAAACTAGACAAATGTATATAGACATATGACCTACCAAAATTGAAACAAGAGGAAAACTTAAATAGACCAATATCAAGCAATGAAATTGATGCAAAAATTAAAATCCTTCCAGCAAAGAAAATCCAAGAACCAGATGGATTTTCAGCTGAGTTTTATCAGATCAAAGAACTAATAGTAATCCTCCTCAGATTATCCCACACAAAAAAGAGAGAATACTGCCAAATTCATCTAAAGCCAGTGTCACCCTGATACCAAAATCAGACAAAAACACATCAAAGAAATAAAAGTTTAGACAAATATTCTGGATAAAAAGAGATGCAAAAATTCTAATAAAATATGACAATCCACATTAGAAAGCACAGTAAGAAGACAGTACACTGTGATCAACTGGGTTTCATCCCACCTGTGCAAAGTTGGTTCAACATATGCAAATCAATAAATGTAATACACTACATAAATAGAGTTAAGGACAAGAATCACAGAATTATGTCAATAAATGCAGAAAAAGCATCCAGCATAGTCGAGAACCTATTCATGTTTAACACTAGAGAACATTTAAGATTTTAAAGTATATATGACAAACCCAAGCTCAATATACTGAATAGAAAAAAAAAAAAAAAAACTGAAGGCCTTTCCTCTAAAATCAGGAACAAGACATTCTTACTATTCATATTCAACACAGTCATTGAACCTCTAGCCAGAGCAATCAAGCAAGAGAAGGATATTAAACAGATACAAATAGAAAAAGCAGAAGTCATATTTTCTCTGTTTGTGAATGATAAGATCCTATAATTAGAACACCCACTAAACTCTACCAGAAGACTTCTAGAACTGATAAATATGTCAAAGTAGCAGAATATGAAACCAACACATATACATCAATTGCTGTTCTATATACCAATGATCTGTTGAGAAAGAAACCAGGGAAATTTTCCCATTCACATTAACCCCCTTCCAAAAATAAACAAATAAATAAACCTAAGAAAGAGGTGGAAGACCTCTACAATGATAACTACAGGACACTGAAGAAAGAAATTGAAAAACCTTAGAAGATAGATAGAACTCTCTTGTTCTTCGATAGCCAGAATTATCAAAATTACCAGATTAGTAAAAAAATATTATAGATATGAAAACAATCCACATCAAAATATCAATGATATTCTTCACAGAACTAGGGGGGAAAACCCCTAAAATTCATTAGGAAAAATAAGAGTCCCAGAAGAGTCAAAGCATTCCTCAACAAGAACAATGCTGGGGGCATCACAATATCAAACTTCAAATTGTATTACAGAGCTAGAGTAACAAAACCAGAATGGTACAAAAAAGACATGATGATTAACTGAATAGAAGACAGAGACAATTCCTCATAGATAAAGTCATCTGATATTCAACAAAGGTGCCAAAATATAAGTTAGAGAAAAGATAGTGTTTTTTATAATCAAATGGTGCTAGGAAAACTGGATATTCATATCTAAGAGAAAGAAAGTATAATCATATTTCTCACCCTGCACAAAAGCCAACTCAAAATTGATCAAACACCTAGAAATTTGAACAGAAACGCTGAAACTTCTAGATGAATATGGGTGATCAAAATTTCAACATATTGAAATAGGAACCAGTTTCTTTTACTAGAAAGCTCAAGAAACTAAACCAAAAATCCATAAATGAGACAGCATCAAATTAAAAATCTTTTGCAAGGAAACAAGAATGTGATCAGAGAACCTACAGAATGGGAGAAGAAATTTGCTTTATTCATCAGACATGGAATTAATATTTAGAATTTGTAAAGAGTTCAAGAAGCTTAACAGACACCAAATAATAATAGTAATAATGATAACAACAATAATAGGCAAAGGAATTAAACAGAAACTTCTTCAAAGAAGAAATACAAATGGTCAAAATATGAAAAAATGTAAAAAAAAAAAAAAAAAGCTAGGAACAGAACTACCATGTGACCCAGGTAGCCCATTCCTCCTCAGTTTTGATCCAAAAGAACTAAAATCATCATTCTTTAGTCATACACCCATATTGATGTTTACGGCAGCAAAATTCACAAAAGCTAACTTATGGAACCAGCCCAGGTGTCAATTAAAAGATGAATAGAAAAAGAAATAATCATTTATATACACAATGGAGTTTCACTCAGCAATAAAGAAGTATTAAATTATGGTATTTTCTGGTAAATGAATGGAACTGGAGAACATTCTGCCAAATGAAATAAGCCAGACTCAGAAAATCAAGGACTGAATATTTTCTCTCATATATGAAAGTTCCACCAAAAGAAAGGAAAGCAGTGAATCAGAAGGAATTCCGTGAAAATAGGAGATCACTGGAGTAGAAGATGAAGAAAGGGCAGTAAATGGGAGGGACAGTGGAATGAAATTGACTAAAATATGCTATGTACATCTATCAATACACCCCAGTAAATTTTACCTTTATGCATAGCTTTAATGCACTGATTTTTAAAAACTGTAAATAAATAGAAGACCAATACATTAGTGGAAAGGGAACAGATGAAGGAAAAAAGGGAAGAGTAAAGGAAAGTCCTGGGAACTGAATTGGAGCAAATTTTATTTCATGCTTATACAATTATGTCAAAATTAACTCCAATATTATGCATGACTATAATGCACTGGTTTTTAAAATGTACAAAATCTTTCTTTTGAGTCCTCCAAATTCCTTTAAAATTGGTAAATCATATACCAGGGCATTTTTACCCCCGTGGTTCATCACCTAGTTCTAGCAAAAATCAGTTCCTTGAGGTTGTGAGACTAGGGTTCATTCAGTTTCTTTCTGGCTGTGAGCCAGAAGTTGCACTTGGTCCTTGTCCCATACCCTTCTACATAGGGTACACATTACAATTTGCTTTAAGTCAGTAAGTCAGAGGGTCTTCTCATAAATGAAAATTACAATCTCAGGTAGCATAACCAAGGTAGTACCATGCCTTCACCTTTGACACATTCTATTAGCTAGAAGCAAGTTACATACCCCATCCATGTTAAAAGAAAAGGGATTACAAGAATGTAAATCTAGGACTTGGAGACCACTTGGGAAGAAATTTTATAATTCCTACCACATTTAAAAAGCAATATTTAAATAAGGCTCTTATGGTTTAGATGTGAATGTACTTCCCCGCCCCCCCAAAAAAAAATATGTATGAAACAATGCAAAAATCTTCGACAGCAAAATTATTAGATTTATGAGAGTTGTAGACTATTCGGTGTATTAATCCACTGATATATGGATTAATTGGGAGATACCTATAAGCATGTAGAATGTAGATGGAGAAAGTTGGTCACTGCGGACATGCCTTTGGTGTTTACATTTTGTCCCTGGTGAGCAGAGCTCCTATCTTTCTGGCGCCACATCCTGAACTGCTTGCTTGCTTCCTTTCATTATGCCCTTCTGCCAGAATGCTCTACCTTACCTTGGGCCTGGAACTACGGAATCAGTTGAGCTGAACATGGACTGAACCTCTAAAACCATGAGCCAAAATAAATTTTTTTCTTCTATAAGTTGTTCTTGTCAGGTATTTTGGTCACAGCCATAAAAAAATGGACTAAAACAAAATTTTTGTACCCAAGAAATAGAGTCATTGCTGTGACTAACATGACTTTGCAGTTCAGAAGCCTTTGGAGATTGTTAGTGAGGGAGGAATTTTAAGAACTTTAGAGATGTAACCTGGAGAAGCTTTAGAATGTTTTAAGTGGACCTGAATGACTGAATGACTTGTGGGAGCTCAAAAAACCGGAATGCCAATAAGACTGTGAAAAGTAAAAATTGTGCTCATGAGGAAGAGGATTCTACTGGAAATTGGACTAGCGGCCATTTATATTATGTTCTAGGAAAGAAGTTGTCTACATTTTGCCTATGTGCTGAGACTTTTTGTAACACTGAATTTAAAGGAGATGTACTCCTTAATTTGGCAGAGAAAATTTCACAGGAGGACAACATTCGGATGGAAATTACTTGGCACTTTTAGTAAAATTTACTGTGATAATTAGGAAGAAAGAGAAAAACACAGATTATAAAAACTTTTATTTTAGTCAAAAAAATTGTGAATAAAACAGGAGCTAAGGAAGTTGTGGTTCTTAAAGACATTACAGCTACTAGACAAATGTTTTAAGTAATTTGCACAGAGATAAAAGGGAAGATAACTTGAAGGCATCTCTGGAATTGGTAATAACCCATCTATCTCAGCCTCAAGAGTATGAAAAATAAAAATTAATTTGAGAAGAGACCACGAGGACACCTTGCTTGGACAGGGGGTGTAGAAAGTTTGTTTGTTTTTGTTTGTTTGTTTGTTTGTTTTAACTGTGCTTAGTTGCCCAGGTACTCGGTAGCTGTTGCAGTCAAGGTCCAGGGAGTCTTGACTATTACTTGAAATAGTGGCAGACATTGGTGTTAACCATGTGGTGCTAGTTCTGCAGGAATGCAGGATGCTGGAGGCTGGAGTTAGGATGTCATGAAGCCTTCCTCTGAAATTTCAAAAGAAGGCCTGGGAAGCCATGCAAAATCTAGCAGCTTCAGATTCCCTTCAGGATGTCTCTGGAAGGGTGATACATGAAGATGTGAAAAGGAAGCTGAAGCTACAGTGGACACTTGAGATGAAAATATGCCTCTCATCTTCTGAGGAGAGGAAAGATGCTGGAGTTGAGAAGAAACAAGCCAAGAGAGGCCACATGGGGTGAATTCAGCAGTGTCATAAGGATGGAGCTACATAAGTCCTTCGGAGAGAACATGATGATGTCATGTGTCCCAGATGCTAGACATGGAGCTACAGGATTTGTTTTCCCTGCCTGCATTTTCATCTTGCTTTGGTCCCATCATTTCTTCTATGCTTCTATTTCTCTTGTCTAGAATGGAATTGTTTACTTTGTACCATTATATATTGGATATATGTAACTTGTTTTTGATTTTTACAAGGAAAAACATCCATTAGTTTGCCTGAGTCTCAGATGAGGTTATGAACTTGGACTTTTGAGCAATGCTGGAACGATTAATGGGTTCTCCTGGAAATGGACTAAATGCATATTATTTTATAAGATGGGCATGAGCTTTTAGGGGGCCACATGTGAACCATGTTTCAGATATGAGGTATCACCCACAATCTCATGTATCAGATAATATAAAAAAGTTCAGAGGTGAAGTGATTAGATTAAGAGAGCTTTGACCTAATCAGTGTACTAATCTACCAGTATTGATTAACTGGGTGGTAACTGTAGGCAAGTAGGATGTATCTAGAGGAAGTAGGTAACTTACATTTTATTCCTGGTTAATGGGGCTTGTACTGTTTGCTTGCTGGTTACCATGTCTGAACTGCTATCTTGTACTATTTGCTTCTGTCATGATGTTTTGTCTTACATGGTGCCTAGAGCTAGGAATGGGCTAACCATGAACTGAAGGTCTGATACCAGGGAACAAAATAAATTTTTCCTCCTCTAATCTGTTCTTTTCAGGTAATTTGCTTACAGTGACAAGAAGCTAACTAAAAGAAATGCTTTGGCATTAAAATACTAAATAGTTAAGAACATAGATTCTCTCAAAATTATCAATATGATGAATTTAATTCCAATTAAAAGAACCTCTAATTTACTTAGGAATTGAAAAATTGTTCTAGTTCTATAATTCATGATTTAAGAAGAATCAGAAAATATTCAAGATAAAAAATAAAGGAACAAAAGAACCATCAATTACAAAAACATTTGTTAAAATTTACTGAAATTTGCAACAAGAGAGAAAATGAAGAGTCTATTAATAGTCCCAAATACACACAAAAATGTACCATATGATTAAAATGATATCTTATAAACAACATAAATGCCAGATAGATCAAAGATACAAATTGAAATTATGAGAAGAAACAAACTATTGGAAGAAAGCCTGCTTAAATAACTTTATAGTTTTCAAGTATGGAAGTTCTTTCAAAAGATTGGCCAAAAATCAGAAGATCATAAGGTAAAATTCTGACAAAGATATTTTATAAGTTTTTTATAAAAATTATTTATTTTATAAAAATATTATGGAAAAAATAAACTTGGTGAAATATTTGCATTACCCATCTTAAACTATATCCTGAATCAAAATACTTTTTAAGTGTCTGTTGGAAAAAAATGCTAAAACTCTAGCGTAATTCAAGTTGTGCAAACTTACCAAATAAAACCAGCTAAATTCGAGAGAAACATTAGATAATGTGCTACTCACATGCAAAACAAATTATGCCCTTATCTCACACTATCTACAATATCAACTCAAAATGGATTAAACACTTATAGATAGGACCTTAAACTGTAAAACTACCATAATTAAAAATAGGTGAAAAGTTCTACGAAATGGTCTGTAAAATAATGTTTTGGATATGGTCTCTAAAGCACAGACAACTAAAGCAAAAATAGACAGATGGGAAATATATCAAACTAAAAACCTCTTCTACAGCAATGGAAACAACCAAGAGAAGAGACAAAAATATTTGCAAACCAAATGTTGATAAGATGTTGATATCCAAAATATATAAGGAATTCAACTTAGTAGTAGGAAAATAAATCACTCAATTAAAATATGGGCAAAGAACCTGAGAAGATATTTTTCAAAAGACAGCACACAAAAGGCCAATAGGTAATGAAAAAATTCTCAGCATAGCTCATCATCAGGAAAATGCAGAGTAAGATGACAATGAAGTATCCTCTCATGTAGAATGGTCTGTGGCCATCCCTAGCAGGCAGGGGCAAGATAGCAATGGCAGACATGAGGGTAGGTATGGGGTGAGGAGGGATGCTGCATTTTTAAGCTGGGCAATAATCAACTTAATGGTCCTTTTAAAATGTTTGTGTATTAAAAATTTAAGAATACTCCACTTTAATATTAAATATTCATAATGTCTTAAATCTTGATAACAATTTAGATGTTTTAACAACAACTTTTGTCCTTCTTAGAATTAAAGATACTTGCTTAATTTTAGTCTTTGCTTTAGGTAACACAGGTGTATGCTTTGACCTTTGGGGAGAAAAGGTGAAAGATTAACAAGGATTTGAATAAAGGGGATCCTTGTATAATGTTGGCAAAAATTCAAATTAGTAAAACTTTTATGAAAAACAATATAGAGATTCCTTAAAAATTAAAAATACAACCAGACTATGATCAATAATCATATGTAGTGGAAGACAAACCAGTATGTCAAAGAGATATCTGAATTCCATGTTCATTATAGTATTTTTTTTACTTAAGCCAAAAAATGGAAGCAACTTAAGTGTCTATGAAGAGATAAACAGAGAACATATGATATGCATAAGCATGCCCCAACAACACACACGCAGGAGTACTATGGAGCCTTAAAGGAGGAACGGTGTCATTGGTGACAAAATGGATGAACCTCAAGGACATTATGTCAAGAGAAAGAGGCTAGGTATACAAAAACAAATCCTGCATGATCTTTTGCTAACATGTGGAATCTGCAAAAGTTGAATTCATAGAAGCAGAGAATCAAATTTCAGTTACCAGGGGCAGGAGGGCAATGGAGAATATTAGAGGGATGGAAAGATGTTGGCCAAAACAAAGGATTTCAGTTAGACAGAAGGAATAGATTTAAGAGACTGATTGTACAACATGGTGTCTATATCTAATAAGAATGTATTGTATACCTTAACATTACTAAGATAATAGATTTTTAAATGCTGTTAGTAGGAATAAATATAAAGACTAATTAATTGGTTGACTAACTCAATCTAACATTCCACAAAGCATCATGATGTACATAATAAATACATCCAATTTTTGTTAATTAAAAAATAACAATGAAAAATATAAGGTATATCCAGTATATGTAAAGGAAGCCAAAAAGTAAAAGTCTGCCACTATTCAAAATATATCATATTCTATTACTAAATTGTAATTCACACTTCTGAAGGGAAGTGTGCTTAACACCACTTGAGTACTTGAATTGATATATAATGTGGTGATGGATCAAATTAAATAAAAATTTGTAGAACTTTAAAAGAACAGAGCAAGTACATATTAAGTAGGGCCTTTATATTATCTGAATTTTAGTGCATTCATATAAGTAGTCTTATAAACAGAGAAATATCTGCCCCTCCGAGGGTTAGCTAATTCTTGGAGATGATAACCCAACTCTGATTCTTGCTTTCATCACCAACCACTTTCTTATCCTGCTCTCATACCAAGAGCCAAGATTCCCCCATGCCTTATAAATGGAGGGCAAAGTATCTAACAGCTAGACAAAGCCCCTATCCTAACAAAGTCTGCTGAAATTTTTCAAACTAGCCCATTGTAAATCTGCTTTTTTTTTTTTTGCCTTACTAGTTGCTTGCCACAGAAACCACAGTAAAGTCTCTTAACAGGTGTTGCCTTTGTCTCCTGACCCACCTGCTGCTCCCCTGGGTGACTCTGGTGGCCTGCCCTTTTCTCTTGGGATCTGAGCATAACACCAACTACCTTTTCAACAGTGGAAGAAGACTCCTGATCTCTTGGTCTTATCATCCCTGAATACTAATTAAACTGCATTTTAAAACAAAACTCTTCAGGAACAGACTCTAGAGTAGAAAGCAGATCTCTGGAATTGGCATGAAGATTATATGGAAAAGAAATTGACTTGGAGTCAAGGAATGAACTTAGAAAGCTGTGAAAAGTGTAAATAAGAGAGCCCTTCAGGGACAAGTATATTTCTCTTCAGGGAAAATTTTAAAAACCAAGTAATTTGGAAGCAGGGTATTCAGGGCACTCTTCTAGGAAATAATGCCAAACTATGGTTTGAATATTAAGAAGGTATTGAGTAAAGAGAAAGCTGAAAGAAGAGTTAATAAATATAACCCATTTACTGAATACATATGTAAGTTATATTTTGATCACAATACAATTGTTACTAAAGTACACATCAATAGTTGACATAGTATTTTTTTAAATAGGATTATACCAGTGCAGCTTTGTGATATGAAAGGATTATGAAGAAATATTTATCATTGTTAATTAACTGATTTAATCTCTAAATGATTATTGAGTGCCCATTTCGCATTACTCCATTCTAAAAACTAAGGATCCAAAATTAATCCATCATAATCCTTATCTTTAAGGTCCAAGAATCTAGTGCTAGATGCAACTAAAGAATAAAAACTGTGTGATAAGAAGTCTACAGCAACACACAAATGGATGCTTATAACTTTTCAAATTGAAATCTAGGCACAGAATTCTTTGGCATAGTTAAAACAATGTTTAACTAGAACTTATTATTTCACCTGAAAACAAATACATGTGTGTAAGTCATTCATCTAAATGTTATATTAGTATTTTAAGCATTTTTAAATTGATTTTTTAAAAAAATATTGCAATGGATTTAATTTTCATTCAAATAAATGATGATTGTTATTTGCTTAAAATACTACAGAGGTAAACTCATTCTGGTATCAATTTATTTATTCTTTCATTCAGACAAAATTTATACACAGTCTAATGTGTAGTGCCAACCCTTTTTTTTCTTTAAGGCAATTATTGCTAGATAATCACAATTTATCTTAAATCAGTATAGTTTTTGCAAAGTAATCTGAAATATAACTGTAGTAGTTTGGATATGAAGTATCTTCATAAAACTCCTGTATTAATGTAAGAGTTACACTATATTATGAAAGCTGTAACCTAATTAGTGGATTAATCCATTTGATGAATTAATAATTTGAATGAGTTAGGGAGTACTAAATTTAGGCAGGTAGGGCATGGCTTGAGGAAATGGATACCAACTTTCTTCTCTATGCCCTTCTGCCAAGATGCTCTGCCTCATCTGGGGCCCAGAGCCATAGAATTATGCAACCATGAACTGAGACCTCTGAAACCAAGAGTCAAAATAAATGCTTCCTCCTCTAAGTTATTCTTTCCAAGTGTTTCAATCACAGTGATAAAAAACTGACTGACACAATAACTAAGCCATATTCACTATGGCTGTTAATCAGGCAATAATCTCCTAAAACATCAAAACTACAATGGGAAAAATAATGGACTTTTCTATAGTTAGAAAGAAAAATAGATTAGCAGAACTGTCTTTTAAAATATGATGCTGTAAAGCTATTAAATTGAGGTTTAGAAATACTTATTTAGTGACCAGAGTCTATTGTTATATGCAAAAATATTAACACTAAGGGATTTAACTTAGGAACTGTAACTGTTTAAAATTAGCTGACTTTTGGAAATGTGACATAATTGTATTTAGACTAAAAATCAAGGCACTAAAATTCAAACTAATACCAATATTTATTCTTGAACAGAGAAAGTTCATTTTCAACAGGAAAATCACTGATGTAGAGAACTATGATGTTTAAGGATGACTGACAAATCTCAAGTCAATATGTTTCCCAGGAAATATTTTAGATTTAAATGCATCCTCATTTTCTAGCTTTAGAAGGAAAAAAAAATTAGCAGTAGATTGGTATATGAGAAAAAAGGGGGTTATGCTATTGGGGTTTCAATCAACAAAAACTAATGTAAGCAAAGAAAAAAAACTTAGAATATGAAAACTAAAAGGCAGTCCTTAGAATAGAAGCTTATATATAAGAACAACAAAGGAATGAAAAAGAAAGATTCAACAGAATATTGGATTGACAGCTTTGGAAAAATCAACTGCTGTTAGCTCATGTTTAAATTATAAGAGAAAAAAATTACATTGGTTTTTCGAAGACCAGATGTTTACCACTCACTCAAAAGTTGTAGTCTGTGATCATAATGTGGTAAAGCTGAAGAAGCATTAAGAAATAGAATGCAGATCAATTTTTTTTGATTTTTTAAAAAATAATTATACTGCATTTTTGGTGGTCTGATAATAAACTAAAGTGAAAGTAACTTTAAACCAAATTCTACTTGTCGTTCTTTCTGATTTTTGAAACTGGGCCTGCATACAAGATCAGGAGAGGGACATAATGGTTGATAAATAAAGACAATGAATAATTTCCCAAAATTAAAAACAAAACAAAACAAATTACTGTGACTAAAAGGGGAAGCTAAGAGGAAAGCCAGGAAAATTACGAAAATTCATCATTAACTCTAGTTTAATAAGAGGTAAATATTGCTTTTTTATTTCAATTCAGGAAGGATTTGTAGCATGTCCCTTCTACATGAAACCACTCATCCGTCTAAGTTCTACTATCTCCACATTGTATCCTATCTGTGAGACTCTTCAATCATATCGGAAGATTTTCTGCATTAAAAAACCTGTGAAAATTCATTTTCTAATTAAACTGACACTCAGAAGCTCTTGAAGGCACGTTCTTCCGGAACATTGAAATTCGGATCCTGCAATCTCATCACTGCCAATTGCCATCTAGACCAACCCCCAAACATCTGCATGCCAATTTGTTAATTCTCAAACAGCAAATCAGGATGTATGTATTAAGTACATCACAATTTGAACTAAAAGAATTTCTTTCCTCAATATGCCTGTTTTCCACATTGTTAATACTCACCTTGTTGCAGGGAGGGAGGAGGTACTTGGGATTGAATTAAGGTCCTAGCACATGCTGAGCTATGTCACCAGCTCAGTAGTACTCGTCTTTAACTGGGTGCTACAGTCAAGTTTGAAACATTTCTTGAAAGTATCCTAAAATAAAATTTAATTGTTAGGTAATTTTTTCCTTCATATCATTCCCTAAAATATTAACTCAAAAATCTAGTGAATATATCATGTTCATGCATTGTTTCTAATATAAATAGGGTTAGGTTTATTAGAAATATTATTATATTTTATCCTTAGAAGAATTATTTTTAGGAGAGACACTAATTTAGTTTCTTAATTAGCATTTTAGAAATCATCGAAGAAGTGAAATAGGATTTTTGACCAAGTAGGATTTGATATAACCTCTCAGAATTTACCACGTTTATTTAAGGACAGGGGTGACAATGGTAGTGAATCATAATCAATGATGGATGGGGAGCCATTTCCCAAAGGAACATCTATTCTCTAAGTAGAAATAAACTCTTTTTTTATGGACCTAAAATGTAAACACCATCAACATCAAAATCCACAATTTTCCTAATAGTTTATCTCTTATCCAACTAGAAGTTAAGGCACATTTTTCTTTTAACTAGAGAGGAATTTCTCAATTTGGCCAGGCAATGTAAATTTTGATCACTACCCTGGGTTTTCAGTAGGACTATGGAAATGGTAGTCCAAAAACTACAATTTTCTTGTAAAGAAAAGAACTTAAATCGTATACCTGCTGGCCAACAAAAGACTGCAAATAGAGATCCAGCAGGAAGCATTGCAAGTAAAATGCTGAGTGTGTTCATAAGAATTTATAAGGGAAAAATATATACATTACCAATAAATGGTTCCCTTTGAGTCTTTGGGAACCTAAAGGACAGATCATAAATATTAATCAAATTGTTTCTAAACTTTTTATAATTTTATGAACTATTTTATAAAGGGTTAAAAAGCACAAAGTTCACAATAGGTCAGATCTCTGCTTAAATCTTCCCCTACCTACTAGTTTTGTGACATCATATCTTCAACCTGTGTCTCAATATCCATAAAATGATCAGAAAAAGATTTGATGAAGTAATATACTAAAGTACCTACAACATCTCTTGATGAATAATTATTCTTCAGAAATATAGCTATTAAAGTCATAATACTATGCATGATTACCAAAGCAAGGACATAAAGAATGGATATAAAATAAATAGTATTCCTATATCAAATCAGAGACACGCCGTCTGATAGAAGAAAAAGTTGGCTACGATCTACATACTGTGGGGTCAGGCTCCAAATTCCTCAATAGGACACCCATAGCACAAAAGTTAATAACTAGAATGAACAAATGGGACTTACTCAAACTAAAAAGTTTTTTCTCAGCTAAAGAAACAATAAGAGAGGTAAATAGAGAGCCTACATCCTGGGAACAAATCTTTACTCCTCACACTTCAGATAGAGCCCTAATATCCAGAGTATACAAAGAACTCCAAAAATTAGACAATAAGATAACAAACAACCCAATCAACAAATGGGCCAAGGACCTGAACAGACACTTCTCAGAGGAGGACATACAATCAATCAACAAGTACATGAAAAAATGCTCACCATCTCTAGCAGTCAGAGAAATGCAAATCAAAACCACCCTAAGATACCATCTCACTCCAGTAAGATTGGCAGCCATTAGGAAGTCAAACAACAAGTGCTGGAGAGGATGTGGGGAAAAGGGTACACTTGTACATTGCTGGTGGGACTGCAGATTGGTGCAGCCAATTTGGAAAGCAGTATGGAGACTTCTTGGAAAGCTGGGAATGGAGCCACCATTTGACCCAGCTATTCCCCTTCTTGGTCTATTCCCTAAAGACCTAAAAAGAGCATGCTACAGGGACACTGCTACTTCGATGTTCATAGCAGCTCAATTCACAATAGCAAGACTGTGGAACCAACCTAGATGCCCTTCAATAGACGAATGGATTAAAAAAATGTGGCATTTATACACAATGGAGTATTACTCTGCATTAAAAAATGACAAAATCATAGAATTTGCAGGGAAATGGATGGCACTAGAGCAGATTATGCTAAGTGAAGCTAGCCAATCCCTAAAAAACAAATGCCAAATGTCTTCTTTGATATAAGGAGAGTAACTAAGAACAGAGTAGGGATGAAGAGCATGAGAAGAAGATTAACATTAAACAGAGATGAGAGGTGGGAGGGAAAGGGAGAGAAAAGGGAAATTGCATGGAAATGGAAGGAGACCCTCAGGGTTATACAAAAGAACATACAAGAGGAAATGAGGGGAAAGGGAAAAATAATACAAGGGGGAGAAATGAAGGTCAGTAGAGGGGGTAGAGAGAGAAGAGGGGTGGGGAGGGGAGGGGAGGGGGGATAGTAGAGGATAGGAAAGGTAGCAGAACATGACAGTCACTAGTATGGCAATATGTAAATCAATGGATGTGTAATTGATGTGATTCTACAATCTGTATATGGGCTAAAAATGGGAGTTCATAACCCACTTGAAGCAAAGTGTGAAAGATGATATATCAAGAACTATGTAATGTTTTGAACAACCAACAATAAAAAAAAATAGTATTTCTAGTAATACCAAAGTAAACTAGATTCTGATGCTTCCTCCCCCGCACTCACTTTGAAATCCACTGAAGCTTAAGAATAAAAAATCTAACATGGAATTGGAGGTAATATACACTTAAATACTTAAGTTCACTTGAAGGTGAAGCTTAAAAACCTACATGGTATGTTTTCTGAGATGGTAAAAGGAAATGTCATATAATTCACTGGTAACTAAAATTGCCTCCACAACCGTACAATATATAAAATATAACAATATAAAATGAAAAGCTTATAGGATTCTTGCAATCTCTGTCTCCATCTTGTAAACAAAGCTGAAATGTGAATGTGTTCCTTGTGCCTTATGCCTCTTCTAATGGCACTGTGATCAGATTTATCTTAATTGATGTTCTCTATTAAGGGATATGGATTTTATGTAAATTGAACAAACTGATCCTGTGTGATTTGTGTCTTCAGGTTCACTATACTACATTAACCTTCCAGTGGAAAATGGGTAACCTAATGTATAGGTTTCCAAGTAATATAGTCATACAAAAAAATCTTTGTTTCCTTATTCTTTCCAAGATTCCCTATTAAATGATTCAGAGAATAAAAATAGTGAATTTGGCCCTAGTTTCTAAGAAACTGTAAATTTAAACTCTATGTGACTTTTTAAATGTTAAATACTAGTTATTTATAATACAAATAAGAACTGATTGAAAGCAAGCTTAACCAGGACTTCACTCTTTGCAGTCTAAGTTAGAGAAAGTGATTTCATTAAAAGCATTGGTACTCCTTAACTCAGAAGAAAACAAGTTTGAGGACATTGATCTTCAGAGGAGACTTATTCTGAATTTTCCCAGTCACTGCCCTATCTAAATTGATGCCTTCAGTTTTTTATATTTCTTTTCTTACCCAATTTTAAATATTTTATTACTGTTAACATTGGCAGCCATTTGGTAACTAACCTCATTAAAGCATGACTTATCTTCCCAAATGAGTTAAGACATCCTTCTCTACTTTCTGCATCTAGAGATCTGAAAATACAGTTATCTAATAATCATTTGATAATATAGTACATCCTCATTCCCACCGTCTCAAAAAAGAGGATATGCCCCAATGCCCTGAAGTTTCACATTCATTCAACTTCTTCTTGGGAATATAAAGCCTCATGGCAACTTCATGAATCCTTTTGGAAAGTTCATAAGCTTTACATGGTTTCATTTTATTTTAAATGCCAGCAAAGGAGAGGTGGTTGCATTTTAAGCGTCTGGAGTGACTCTTCTATCAGCTTTAAATTATTAGCTATTGCTAGCCCATGGAGTTCACAACACACATAGAGTCCACTCAGTGGTAGACTAATAAGGATGTCCCCAGGGTTTACATTACCAACAGCTCCTATCAAGTTCAGCTCTGTGGGATCCTCAAAGTAATGTGCTGTTTAAATGGATCTGTCTCTATGTGTTTTTATCCAGGATCTTTCCTGAAGTAAATGCACTTCAAATTCTAAGTTAAAATGACAATTATAATCTTCTCAATTAGCTAATCAAAATCAGAATGAAACTTACAGTAAAATCAATTATTTAAATTACAACAGTACTATGGTGCAAGACATAGGAAATAGTTTGGAATTTTAGGAATGAATTACTTTTGTGAGGATAGAAAAATATGGCAGGTTGTCACAGCCAGCCTAATTATTTTACAACCTGGAATAATAACTTAATAAAACCTATATTTTACCAATAAGTCCCAAAATAATGTTTCCCCTTTGTTGCCAAGGATTTACCTCTGTATACTGATTATATAGTACTGCTTTCATTAATTGCTGTGAAACTTCAATAGCTCAATACTAACAACAATAACACTATAGAACCATCTGTAAAATTCAGCATGTAACTCTGAGCTTAATTTTCTGCGTATTTTAATAGACATTGATGTCATTTTAGTACTTTTGCCAGTCAGATGATAATATAGTGCTAGAAAATGCAATCAAATCAAAAAGCAAATAAGAGATAATACCTAGTAATTCCTAATATTATTATTTAATAATTTAATACCCTAGAAGTTTAATTTAATTGTGGATTTAAAAAATGACAGTGTTGATTTTGGAAATGGGGGAATTATTGGACCTATAGACAAAATTTATTGGACCTTACCATTTGTTCTCTACTGATACTGTTTTTCTTTTTTAATATATTGTATTATTGAGGAGAATTTTTTAAATGACCCCAAAGCAGCATGAAGAGCATTATAAAACTATAGGAATAATTTAAAGCAACAAATTTTAAGAACCAGCTTAGGTTAGGAAAAAAGGAATATGAAAGTATTTTAAATGCTTTCCTTAGCTCTATAGTTCTAATATTTACAAACAAACTAAATATAATTTTTAGGGGAGCTAGTAATATGAACATACAAAGCTTTATAAAAATGAACTTTATATTTTTCAATGCCAAATAATAGACTTTATGTTGAATGCATTACCAAATCAATTGTACTTGAGCAAAAATGTCACCAAAAGATTTTGAAAGACACAGAGTATTAGAAAGATTATTGAACCTGGAATCAGAACAGGATTCCACTTCAAATTTGACTTTAAAAAATATTTAAAGCTATCCACAACTTTCATAGTTTTTAATAAAATATTTGAAAAATAGAAGTCTTTTAAGCAAATTATTTTTTTAATTAACTGTAGACTTATAAATTAGTTACAAAATTCTGCAAGGGGTTTTTGTTTATCCGTCCCTGATCTGTCTCTATTATTACATAACAAGAGAACAAAGATCAGAACCAGGAAATAAACTTTGGTACAACACTATTAACTTGAACTACTTGTTTTGTTCAAATTATACCAGTTTCCCACCAATTGTCTCGTTTTGCTCCAGGATCAAATCCAGGGTTTCTGCACTGCATTTTTTTTTTCTCCTCAGTCTCCTATAGATTGCAAATAATTCTTTAGGCTTCCCTTGTCTTTCATGCCCATGACACTTTCAAAAAATATTGACCATGTATTTTGTCTGATATCAGTCAATTTGGAAGTGTTTGATACTCCTTGTGACTGTGATGATGATGTGCATTTTTATTTGGACTGTCACAGAGCTGATGTTGAGTTCTTCAGGACATCATACCATAAGGCTCATGACGTCAATATGGTATCACTAATGATGTGGCCTTCTCAGTGCCTCCACTATAAAGCTGTGGTCTTCCCTATTACAGTGTACACACATGCAAACACACTTGTACCTGTCTTGTTTTATGTGTAGTACTACTTCAGGTTGGTTCCTTCTGTTGTTCAACAAACTTGCATTCTTGTGCATGTATTAACATTTTAGCATTAAAGAAAGAATAAATTATAAATTAGAGTTTAGTTTTCTATCAAGGATGAGTTTTAAAAAAGTAAAAAGAAGTAGGTATCAGTAATAAGATGGCAGAGTATAAGAGTGATGTTCTTATGAATATATCATTTAAATGGATAAGACTCTTAGAACCATAGTAGTATTTCAAATATCCTCACATATCCTAAAGAGACTTGTATAATTAAAATTAGGATGTAGGTAAAGCCGAGAATAGAACACAAATACTCATAAATAAATTTAACTCTATTTAAATAAACTGGGGAGAAGAAAAGAACTATCATAAGTAACTTTGGAAAACTGTTTCTTGACTGAATACTATAGAATTTAAAAAATCTATATAAAGGTAATAACGTATGTTATTTCCTCCCAGAAGTGTGGGTTGGGAATTCTGAAACTGCTTTAAATGCCTACCAGATCTAATCAAATATATGCATTGTAGCTAAAAGAACCAAGTTTCTCACTGATGGAGAAAGAATTTACAAATAATCACAGTTGAAAAACTAAAGTGAACTCTGTGGTATTGTATTGTAATTCCAATTTTTCCATCATTACAAACTTATAGTAAGATGTATATTTGTGTGTGTATGTGTGTGTGTGTTTATGTATGTATATTTATATATTTACATACATACTTCTTAATTAATATAGACATTTTTATTTATGTGGATAGTTTACATATTTATGTTCCTACCTCTGAATCCTGAGTATATCTGGAAACCAGGCCATCCTAGTAGTAGCATGAACATTCATAGCCTACATCTTGGTGCCTAAATGCCACTTTCCAACAACAATGTACCCAAGTTTCTTGTGCATCTCTCAGGATTGTGGCAGAAAAAAATACTTAAAGATCTTTCAATATTCTAGCTCAAAATACTCAGTTTTGTTTAATTGGTAACAACATCAATATGCTAAAGAAATGATCTTTACATGAGTTAGAACTCTGAAACGCATTATTAAATCAACTTATTACTACATGTTAAAGAAGTGATCTTGAAGTATGTTGGTTAGTTAGGTCTACCAAACAAATTATAAAATCAAGTGGTTACTACATTCTAAAACTATTTGTTAAATATACAAAATAATAAATATCCAGGTTCTAAAAACAGAGAATACTGCAACAAATAATAGAGAAGCTCTATTTCATAGGTATGGCCCTATAGCAGATATAAAAAGAACATGCAGAAAATTATAATAGTGCATGTGGGAAATTAATACAAAATCTGTGTTCTGAGATACAGATATTTGATTGTAAATAAAAACTGATAGACAGGTACTTTCATAGAAATGTGGCATTTGAAGATGACCATGAATGACAGGCTGTGAAAAGGTCATGAGAATCTCAGGCCAA
Source organism: Marmota monax (assembly GCF_021218885.2). Lineage (NCBI taxonomy): Eukaryota > Metazoa > Chordata > Mammalia > Rodentia > Sciuridae > Marmota > Marmota monax. Next base: position 20,366,775 of record NW_026694084.1, on the reverse strand, counting down.
GAAAACCTAATGTGTCAAGACCACTGTAAAAATGTTGAATAATTTAGTGTTTCTTGAATTCAAGGTAATCAGTTAGCTGTTGTCATAAAAAGACTACAAAATTTCCTAAAAGTCAACGTGTCAAAAAGCACTGTCTTTTATTCATGCAGAGCTGAACTAGCCTGGGCAAAGATAACAACAATTACCTCTACCCTAAAGGTTTACATCCTGCTTGTAGGATCAATAGTTGAGGCAGGGCGTGATTTCCTCTGGCTGTAGCACAAATGTAAGAAAGCAACCCTCAACTTAGGTCATATCTGCCAATGACCTAGTAGTCAAAGCAAGTTGTGTCACCAAGCACAAAGTAATAGAAAGTGAGAAATGGATAACTGAACATTTTCAAAAACCAATCTTGGAGCTGGGGATGTGGCTCAAGCAGTAGCCCGCTCGCCTGGCATGCTTGAGCCCTGGGTTCAATCCTCAGCACCACATACAAACAAAGATGTTGTGTCCGCTGAAAACTAAAAAATAAATATTAAAAAAATTCTTTCTTTAAAAAAAAAAACAATCTTGTCTGAAAGATTTTTTATCAATCAAACACCCTTTCTGAAATCTATCAAAATTCTTTTTATTTGATCTTGCTATCTGCATGTATTTCTGAATTAAAAAATAAACATTTTGTATTTTTGTATTAATCATTACCTATTATTTTGCTTATTATTTTTAACTTCTCAAAAGTAGATATTTATAATAATTATAGTGTTCCTTATTTATAACAGTTCAAGAGAGAGCACCAACTTTATATCTCATTATACTTATTATTCATTAAAAAATTTTGCCATAGAACCATTTTAAAAATCACCAGTAGGAGAACATACACATGGTTCAGTTGATTTCAATGTTTCCATATAGCTAGCAAATACCATGACAGCCATATATGGTGTTATAAAGTATTTTCTATCATACCAGCTATGTGCCTTGGTACAGAACTAAAAAAACAGAGTTCCTTGGGAGTTACAGAAATGGGAATGAATACATGTCATTCATTAATTCACAAACTAAATACTGACTGAGCTCTCATGAAATGTTATGCATTTCATAAAAGGAGATTAATAGCAAAGACTTATTTTTCTCAGTTCAAAATATAACATTTATCTTTAGCCTCCATCACTGTTTGAAACATTTTAAATTTATCTTGGAAAATGTATCTTTTTTATTAGTACTGAAAGGTACAAGTTGAGAGAAAACTATCTTCCATTACTAAATACATTTAGAAAGATGATAGTCTTGATATAATGGTGACTAATGAGGCAAGATTAAATTACTCCAACCCCAGAATATGTCAACAATTCAGTTGTTATAAAAATAAATCTTCTAGGAAGAAACCCATTATCCCAAAATTAGTGCCAAGATGCAGAATTTCCAACTGGATGTCTGAGTACTGATGCTCAGACACTTCATGTTTCATTGATAGCAACTTTCTAACTTTCATAGTTATAAACATCATTCCATTTATATTACCATGTTCTTCCTGGGGATAATCGAAGGTAGTTAAAATGTAGATTAACATATACTGTACTGATATACAGGTCCAACTTTGTTAGGTTATCATTCTTTGCAGAGCAAAGAGTTCAAATGCTAATGTAAGGCACTTGAGCTTCGTTTAGCTTTTGTACAAGTATGTTTATTTATCTTACAGTTTTTTTTACACATAAAAAGTAGAAAGAATATTTATATATTTGATAATTTCTTAATTTTAAGAGCAAGAAACAGATTTTTCATATAATCATATAACACAACTAAGGTATCTGACTCCCCTAATGTGTAAATGATGGAAATCATTAACCTTTTACACAAGATTATTAGGTTTTCCAAATAAGAAACATGTGCCTACATGTGTGTGACAACTAATGAAAGATCTGACAACACAGAAGTGCACAATCCATGTTAGACTTGTACATATGATTTTTTACAAAAATATTAGATCATATTAGACATAGGTTATTATCAATATTGTGAATTCAGATATTAATCTCCTCTTTGTTATCACTGGTGTTGGATATTCTTATTTTATTTTACTTTTAGGGGTAAGATTATGTAAATTTATTCTGCAAAATTATATAAAATTATTTTCAAATGAGACTCCCTTCTTACTAGATCCCTTTGCTGAGAATATAACCAGTTGAAAGTAAATAATTCACCAGTTACTTATTAGTCATAATTAACCTCATCAATGTTCCTATGATAATCATACCTAATTCCATAAAGTTAGTAGCACAGGATAGAATATCTATGAGGGTATGCCTTTTCATTTGTATGAATTCACAAATTTAAAAAAATGTTTGCTGTCCACTGAATACTTTGACCACACAGAATGTACTAAATAAAATATAGTACCTGACACAGACTAGTTGCTTACCATTTTTACTCCCAATATGTAAGTACTAAAAAATTACGCACAGCTAGCATACAAAGTAAATGTTATATTTTGAACCATACATTATTATTTTGTGTAACTAAAGCTATTATTGATATGCCTTATGCCCATCCTATAAGAAAGCCTTATGTATTTTCCTTGCTGATTGAAGACAATGATATTTTTCCTTACTATTAAAAACATGTTTTCTTCAGCCAATTCCATGTACTCATGTCAGTGCTAATTCTGCAGACCTTACTTCTGACAGTGAACAAACACTGATCACTATGTAACTTCCAAAGTATTAGTTTCAATCAAGTTTGTTGAAAACTGTCCAGCAAAATTAACTCCTATGAATATGGAACTTGTGGCATTTTACCAAAAACATAGTCTCTTATGATTTTTTTTTCTTATTCTGTGTATGATTGTAACTTCAAGAACATTCGTGTTCTCTCTCCAGCCCTAAGCTCAAATCCTCTTAAAAGCTTTGAGGATGAATGAATGCAGTCACGGTTACTTAGATTCTGAATTGGTGATAGCAGAAGGAGAGCAGTCCTGACTTTCTCTTGATGGCAGAAACCACATTACAAGCATCAAGTGAATTCCCTACAGCAGGCTAGGTAAACACAAGTGAAATATTTCTTCTCCATTTGCTTATGCTGTTTAGAGGTGGAAGTCTCAGTTTAATGTCATTTCTGCTCATGAATTCCTTTGTTGCGAGTCAGTAGCTCTGTGGTTAATGGCAGTCACATTTATGGGATTCTGGTTTCTCCTTTGTGCCCTGCTAAGGGTTCTTTGAGAACAGAGAGACAAAGACCTTTCTTTCTCTATATAATTCAGGCTTAATTCATACCAACATTATACCTTCACTTTGAGTTCCTGTTTTTGAATAGGTAAAATAATCCGTGTGTGTGTGTGTGTGTGTGTGTGTTTTGTATGAGAGAGGGGCGGGGGTTGGGGAGAGAGAGAGAGAAAGGGGGGGACCTGCTCAAAGCTCCAAACATCTTCCCTATCATCCCTTGTCATGATACTTTTCCATGGCCACTTTTTATTAAGGCAAATAAAAAATTTAACATATTAAGCCATGCTAATCATGGAATGGATTAAATGTGTTTTTTAAATTCACTTATTAACTCGCTTATTGAACTCTTATCTATACTGAACTTATGAAGGAAGGCACTCTAATCTCTGTAGTTAACTTCAGTGAATGTGTCAAATCTAATTCTTGCTCTCATGAAAAACATAAGACAAGCCTATTAACCAATAAAATACCTGTGTCATTAAAGAGTAAGTAGACGATACTGGATCCAAAAGAGGGATAGAATCAATAGGCAGGGAGACTTTTATAAACCTTTAGAGAAGAAGGAGAAATTACTTCATATTTGGGCTTTTCAATACTATTGGAATTTTTTTCTTTCTAAACAGGGAAAATAAGGTCATAAAATGCTCCTTTGTTATTTGTTTGCATCCTCCACCATACACTATTTTTAAAAATGAAAAAAAAATACACCATTTTCTCTACAAAAAAACCACTTACTGATTATAAAACAAACAAAATACAGCTATAAATATGTAACTGAATACTGTAGAGGAAATATGAGTGGATGAAAAGGACCAAACTGTTGAAAAAGGCAAATGAGTTAGGATTATAGAGAAAGGAACCTTCCTATTAGGATTCTTCAATGCATGGAAGAACTTGGCGTGTTTATACAATAGAAAAAAAGATGTGTTGGGTGGAAAGTGCAATCGCTCCCCGAGTTAAAAGAGGGCTCTGTGGTGTTGTAAACTAGCAGTATAATCTAATTGGTTTAAAACAATAAAAATTTATTTCTCCACTCATGTCACAGAGCATGTTGATTGTTAGGTGGCTCTCTTCCTAACTGTGCCTCATTGGCCATTTTATCTTTATGCCTTTTTAGTGCACAGTACTTTCAAATTTGTGGCTCAAGAGCTAAAGCATCTGAAGGGGTATTCCCAGATTCTGGCCTGGAAGTCACTTTCTTTCATCCATATTCCATTGGTCAAGACTTAGTTACATAGCCCCACACCTAACTGCATTAGAGATCAGGGAATACAGTGTGTTTGTCTGCTTAGAAGAAAAAAAAAATATGTATGGTGACTCATAGCACTATCCATGCTACAAAACCCCTCTGTTTAAAATGCCTGAGTAGCAGCCAAGGGAAAAATGTCAAGTAAGCAGTTAGATGAAGTTACTTAGCTCAAATATGTCCAGGTGAAAAAATGAATATCTATTCCCAAGAATCCAAGATCATAACACAACGGAATCCATCATAAGGTGAAATTACCCTGATGGCTTACACTTTATATTAAAAAAAATGTATTTAAAAAGTTAGCAACTTAGCATTTATTACATTTACACATATGTTTAAGTGAATTCTGTTTATATTTAAATCATTTATGTTCATTTTGTTAAAACAATTAATAAAGACACATTCAAGGTAGGCAAATTTCCCCCACCCCAGGCTTAAAGTACATTTTCAAAGGACATGGAAAGAACGAAATTGATTCACATGCTTTATGGAACATAGAACCAGGATGAACTGGGTATATATATGGCAAGGATATATGGAATGTAGGAGCAAAAGCAAAATCAAGTAGTAGAAAAGTCTGGAAGTTATGGCAGTGTATTTTCAAAAAGTTGTGTCATGTATGGATTTTCCTGGAGCTAATAATTCTCAGTTGAAAAGGCAAACAGCTATTTTGAAGGTGCTTTTAGTTGCCATGTACCCTAGTTCTCTCTAAGACTAAGTGGCTCCAAGAAGTAAGATTGCTATTCAGTTGGAACAAGAACACAAGTTGCTCTTCCATTCCTTGAGAATTTTGTAGCTTCCCTGTTTGTAAGACCATGCCTGCCCCTGATATCTTCCACAGCCCCCACAGTAGAAATATATGCTTGTTTTCTAGTGACATTTCAAATGTCTCTGCAAACTGAATTAAAATTATTTTGTATTTTAAAGATATTGAATGTCCTTATGGTAATAAACTTTGTTCATTGTATACAGTTGGCATGGGTGTGTATTACATATGGGATATGGAGACAGTCACAGTTGCCCCTTCTGAATAGTCAAAAATAATAAAACCTCAAGTTATCAAAACAAAAACAAGGGGCTGTGGTTGTAGCTCAGTGGTAGAGTGCTTGCCTAGCATGTGTGAGGCACTGGGTTCAGTCCTGAGTATTGCATAATAAACAAATAAAAGTATTGTGTCCATCTACAACTAAAAAAAGAAAAAAAATTAAAAAAAAAACAAGAGCAAAAGAAAATGAGAATTCAAGACATTCTAATTGAGACAAATGCAATTGTAAATGTAGCTTTAATTGCACATTTCTGTTGGCCAGAATAAACCAGAAATGATTTTTTGTGTGTTATAAAAACTTTAGCACACACAAGTATTTAATAAATACTAACTAAACTCAAAGTCCCTATTAAATCAAGTAACTGCACTATGCTAATATTACTAATGTGTATTTTAAAATCTTGCAGTTACTAGTTTTTTAAATGAGGCTCTTCTACAGCACTGACTTTGACCAGTCCTGCAAAATTTAAGCAAATTATGATTAATTTCTGTGAAAAGTTTTTGGAATTCTGACATATATAACCATTTTTTTGTATGTGGTTTTAAAACGCTAAGTAGGAGATTATTTGTTAAATCATCAATGGAAATGTGATACCTAATCAATTTCTTAGATAGATGATCTGTTTTTCCACATGTTAAGGTTTTTTTGTCTTATGTTTTTTCATGTTACTGGTATCAATTACATTATTTTTTAAATGTTGAGTTTACCTATTTATTTTTTTGAGTTTTGATAGTGTGTGTCTTCCAACAAATTCCCCACATCCTTTACTTTATCAAAGTCATAGGCATAGACTGCTTCATAGTATACCATAGATTTTGTTTTGTTTTCTAATGTTCAAGGAATCGGTGATATTAACCTCTTTTTTATATTTGATATTGGTGTTTTGTCTCTCTTGTCTTTTTCTCTTGGAAATTCTGGCCAGACATTTATCAAAATTTTATTGGTCTTTTCAATGAGCCAGTTTTTAATTTCATTGATATTCTCTATTGTTTTTCTCATTTCAAATTCATTGAATTTTACCCTAGGTAACTTTTCATTATCTTCTATTGCTTTTGTTCTTCTTTTTCTAATTTTTGAAAGTTTAGATGATTGACTTTAGAATTTCTATTCTAATATGTAGATTTAATTCTATAAATTTCCCTCTAAGCAATGCTTTCGCTACATTCCACAAATTTTGGAAAAATAATATATTTTTATTTAGTTCAAAAAAAATGTTCAAATTTTTCTTGAAACAGAGTCTCTGAAGCACTAGTTATTCAGATGTGTTTATTTTTCTCTCTGGGATATGAGCTTGCCAAGTGTTTGTCCCATGGTATAGTTTACTTTGTTCCCTCCCTAGTTCCCTTCCTGGCTGCTGCATTTCCAAATGATTCTTCAAGTCTTAACTCCTAGTCACCATATTCTCTCTGCAAACTTTGTGAAGGACAAAAGCAGCTGGATTAGGGAAAAGGCCTGTCCTTAGCCAAGACTTGTAGTCTGTCTTCTTGGAGAGAAGGTTCTTGATGTGGAAATGATTTTGGATTTATTTCATGAGGATCATCTGCCCCTTCTACTTCTAGGCCATGAAAACACCTTTCTCAGACCTTTACCATGAGAAGTGGTGGGGTTCCATGAGAGAGGTGTAGCAGTGTTTGGGAGTTACCCTAAAACCAGAGCCTCCAGGCATTTCTCAATCTCATAGTTTACACTCAGTCTTCAGTATTTCATCAAAACTATCTTTTAAGTATTCCAACAAGTTTAAGGTCCCAGCATACATTCCTCTAGTAATCAGATCTCAAATGGAACTTTCTGGATACATCTGTCTTCCAGCATTTTGGGCTGGTAGTGTTTTCTGTGATCTTAGTTCCACTGATTTTCAGATTTTTCTTATTGAAAGAAAAGGTATGATCTTCAGTTTGCCTACATTTTTCTTATTGAAAGAAAAGGTATCAAGTTCTTTTCTTGATAGAACTAAAATCTGACTTATTTTTATTTAATGAGGTAGTAGATAAGCATAAAAGGTATGAAGAAATCTATTGATTAGCCTTACTCTGTATCTTATCCTTATTTGGTATGGAAGGACAAGAAATATCATAATACCACTTTTTAAAATAATATTCAATAAATATTGGTATTTGTTTTGCTTTTCATTAAACAGTACAGCTGTAAAATTGCCAGGCTTTTAAATTCAGTGACAAATCCATGTTTGCCACAGTTCTCATTCCTTGTAACTCTAAACTATTCCGTTGCCAGTGACTTCCTTTTATTATCATATTCACTACTTGCCACTAAATTAATACAACTCTCAATAGAGAGAGCCAAATTGGCAGAGGAGTGACCACCAAAGCTATTCATTTACTTTTTTAAAAATGTTTTTGCACTTCAATTTAATAAGTGTTCAAACCTCTGCCATCTGCAGTGTAACACTTTCCCCGATTTTGGATGTTGAGGCATATATTCTCATTTTATTACATTTAGACTTGTGGGCCCATTTCCAGCATTGCAGGAAGAGAATACAATCTCGGATGTGGTGCTTTAATCCACTTTGGCAAAGGCAGGAACTTGGAACAGCAGCTTGACAGATTTGCTACAAGTACCAGTCAGTGAGGAGGGGAGATTAAAAATATGCCTTGTGATATTATGCCATAGGTCACTTTTTGAGGCTTAGAATGCTTGTTTTTCATTAACATGTATTTGAATACGTATATTATATTTGAGAATTATACATATATAGTATAATAATTGCGTATTTATAACTTTCATATATATGCAGGTGGGGGAGACCCATAACACACTTAGAAAATAAACATTGGCAAAGCAATTAAAGAAAACAAAAAACAACAAAAATAAACATCTTGCAGCAAATAGCTTTCCCTAAAAGAAAGAAGTACACAAAACCAAGCTAAAGGCAGAACTCCACCCTTTGGTTTGCTCCAGTGATTCCATCTGCAAAAGGCAGACATTTGGGTATTCTGAGGCCCTAGTAGGGAGAACAGAGACCAGCCTCAGTCTTCTCTACAAATGGACTAAAAGCAATATTCAGATATGAAAGACTGACACTTATCAGAAAAATTATAGTGTGCTTAATAAATTGGAAATTGGGACAATTAAATAGGAGACAGACAGACAGACACACACACACACACACACACACACACACACACACACATACTAAATTGTCCCTATAGTAACATCCTACAATATGAATTGGAAACATTATGGATGAAGCTACAAAGTACAGCCAAAAAATGCCTGCAGGCCCTAATGGCCCAGCTGCCTGAATTTAGAAGTCTCAAGTGCCCCATGACTCCAGGACATTCTTTTTATGTGAAAATAACTTTTCCTGAACCTTTCATACCTTTCAGAAAGGGAGAGGAAAAACTTTAATTACATATTTTGTTCTCTAAATCTTACATTGTTGACTTTCATGATCCATACTACCCTACAATATTATAAAACCTCACCATTCATCACAGGCGATAAAAAACTCATGATCAAAAAAGCTAAGTAATAAAATCAGACATGCTTTAGTTTCTAATAGTTTCTTTCATAAGCATAAAGTTCTTAATTGGTTCTAAAACTATAGGGGTTTAAGATAGCATTTATGAAGTAAAAAGAAATCAAAACATTGCATAGAATTAAATCATCAAATTTCTGAGTACAGTTAGATGACCATGTATTGAATGTCTTTGAGAACAGATCTACAAAGGGAGATGATTTGCTTTGTTGTTACTGTCCATAAGTTATAGCTTAATAACTCAAATTCCATCTGTTGATTCTTCTGTTCTCATACCATGGTGCTCTTCTCACCCTCATTGGCCGCCTTGATTACCTTTCTGCTTTTACTGATCTGTTCTTCAACTGAAGTACAGGAAACCGAACACTGTACATAGATCACTATGTTTCCATTATTTTGAATTGGTGTATCTGACATAATTTCACTTAAAAAGGTGTGAAATGTAATCTTTGTCCATAGTACCAAATGGAATTTGCAAAGTTTTCCAACTTTTTTTCCTGAAACATCCTACAACCCCAATAAAAGATAATGATTTAGCTCAGTGAAGCAACAACTTTTCAGAATAAGTTACCCATATGTTCTCTATGCTCTGCTAAGATTTCCCAGAGTTATTCATTTCTGGAACTCTAAGATACTTGAAGTGTTTATGTAGATCAGAGAGTATTCATAAACAGGATAGCCAGTTTCAATGTTTCTTTGTGGGGGGGAGCATTGAATTTTTCTGGTACTAAATTAGGCAATGTCTTTAAAATTGAGTTCATAATGTTATAAAGAAAATTATATTAGAAATGTTACCTCCTTCCTCTAAGTACACACAATGCTAAATTCTAGCTTACAACTGATTTTTAAAGCCAAGGTATCCATTTTTAAAAAAAAACAGAGTTTGCATTATAATGTCTACATTTAATTACTTTAAAAATCCATAAGGTATCTGAGTAATTAGGAAAACAAATTTAGAGAAATTATCTTCGTGCTTTTCTCAAGAATAGGAAAGTTTAATGATTATTTTCATATAATATAGTAGCCTTGGCTCATTTTCCTTAAAACATGCTATTAGATTCAAAACTACTAAAATAAATGTGTGAATAGCACACTTATGTCCATAACACTTCAACAAGGATAATTGGTAGAAATTGGATCTTTTTCCTAGCCTCTGGGCTACCTGTCACCCACACTCAAAAATTCCAGATATTTCTTCACTCCGTTTTTCTTGTCATGCCTCATGAAAGGAAATGGGGCTAGCTAGATTGTGCATACCATCCAAAAAGCTTCCTATATCTAATTGGTTTCCACATACAAAGTGGCAGAAGTTTTAAACAGTAGAACTGCCACATAGATACCTGCACAATGCAGTGAATTATTTTTAGCTCTCCTTTACCATTCTCTGTTATAGCATATTCTATCCACAATAGCAAAATCTCACAAAGTGAGATGTCCATGATTGTGAATTTCAAATCTCACACTGCTGGAGACTCTGTATCCTTAAGTGCTGTGTAACCTATCCTGGGCAATCATTTATATTTTCCCAGTCTATTTTGCTTTTCATTCTAGCCCGTTACCAAGTAAGACAGCAATAATAGAAGCAAGAGCATCTGCTTTAGTGATCAAGAGGTTGTAAGTTAGAATTTCACTGCAACAACCAGCTATAAATCAGTGACTTAAAACCTGTCATGTAAACAAGAGATCACAATCTCAATGGAATAAAGAGTTACTATATGGAAGGGAAGAATCTAAGAGTGGGAGAGAGCCCTTGATTCAACACAGGAATTGATCCTGAAAACAGCACAGGGATCCTAGATTTACAGCATATTTGAATACTTTATTAAGCACACTGGGATAACAGATAAGGTGGGGAAAAAGTATAAGCTTCATTTTTACAATTCTTTTGGTGAGGACAGTCAATTAAAATAATCATTGTGTAGTGTTATAAAATAAAAAACACAGGGATTTTTGTCAAATGGCTAAAATATAGATATTAGCCCTTAAACTTGTATGATATTTTTGGAGAATTTTTAGCTAGATTCATTCCTCAGTGACTTGCAATACCCTGGTATGATTATTAGGCCAATATTACAATTACTATGAGCACAGAACTTGATATTTGAATAAGTTCAAAATATGACATAGTAAACAATGAAGACTAAAGAGAAGCTGAATTTCATGATTTTACATTTATGTTCCCAGTTTTAAATGACATTGATTTCCATCTTTAATTTCATTTTGTGTGAAAATTGTGAGAATTCAAGATTCTGTACAAAGTTATGTGTATGATTTTCACCTTTGCTTACTGAAGCCTTGCAAAAAGCAGAAGGACACAAAAATACTGAAGGGTGGGTAAAGAGAAAGCTTGGGGAAATCAAGGTTGAAAGTCGAATGCTAAATAGATAAAAGGTTGAGGAAGAAGAAAAAAGTCAGAGAGCTAATGTATTACTATTTTCAAACTAAAATATAATATTCAAGTCCTGATTTAAGAAGCTAAAGAACACTGGCAGACCTACCCAAGTTCCATATATGCTGAATGTTTGTTTGTTTAACATACACAATAGTCCATTTAATCAATAATTTTACTTACAGCTTTCAAACATTGGCAGTTTGGAGACCATGTGACTCCTATTGAATACCTCAAACCTTTGTTAGTTAACATCTTTTGTCCCTTCCTCTAATGCTTCTCTTCCAACCTCGCTATACAGTGTTCTAATCATGACCAGATATTCTGTCATTGTTTAGAGACTCAGGCACAGCATATCTATACCTCCTGGTAGCAGGTAATCCTCAGCCATACCAGTGCTTTCTTAATTGCCATTCCCAAACAAATAATCTCTAGGGAATTCCATTTTGGCATAATAAATGTATTTATGGGTTCCTTTTACCTCTTCCAGTAAATGCTGAATATGAAACCAAATAGATCCTTTACCTTAGTTCAAGCATAACATTTCTAATTCCTCAGCCCCCTGGAGAATGTCTTGGTTATAGTCCCTTTAAGGAACTGGTATTACATTTCCGACACTTGTATTCTACAGGAAACATTTGGTTTTGAAAGATACATTATAGTAATGTTGTAAGATAAAACTCAAGAATGTTTTCCACAACTTTCTTTAGCCTTAAGATGTTGCCAACGCAAGTACTTTTCTCTTCTTTTATAATATTACTCCAGAAGTTTATTAGGTATTATTCATCACTACCTGATGAATTCTAACATCCTATATAAGGGAGATACAGTGGGTATTGCAAATCCTCATATCCCTGAAAAGGAGTTGGGTGGAACATAAACTATAAGTTTGGTGTAGCTGGGAGCCCCCAAACTACTTTTTTCTAATGCTATTGCAAAATCCCAAATCCATAAGCCCTTTCCTCACTTTTCTTTAATTCCCAGGGGGTGTAAATGTTCAACCTCTTTTGGTATCTCATATAAGTACAATCTTATATTATTTCTCTGTTAGTGACTGGCTCATTTCACTTAGCATAATGTCTTCCAGATTCAACCAAGTTGTAGCATGTTTAACATTTTCCTTTCTTTTTAAGCCTGAATAACATTCTATTATACATGCATGAACAACATTTTGCTTATCCATTTGCTGTGTCTACTATGACAAAAATTTTGGCATTCATTTTCTCTGTATCAACCAGGCCAATGTTTATTTCTTGTGTATCTGTACTATTTTTTTTTAATTCGGATATTTGTATTTTACCACTAATGTTTTATAAATGTTCTTTTTTGAAGCTAAATTTTATCTTTTGGTGGGAGGAATCTGATTGCAAAATAAAGATTTAAATAAATTAACAAATGTGAAATGTTTGTCTATATGACCCAAAATAGGAATATATCCAATGAGTGAAGAAGACAATGATGAGAGATGAGGTTGGTTGGCAATGCAACCTTTATCTTGTGAGGCTTGTTAAAAAAGGTCTATGTTAGACACTGCAGTGTTTTCAGGAAACCCCAAATTCCTGCAAATATTGAAATATTTGATTATCTTATAGCAATTTTGTTTAGATTTAATATTTAGCTAAATACTTGCTCCAAAATCTTATGTTGTAACTTTTTTTGTTTTGTTTTAAGATGCTGGGGATCAATCCACCCAGGACCTCATGCATGCTAGGCTCCTGCTCTACCACTGAGATGCATCCTCAGCCCAGCTCAATGTGACAATTTTTGTTCTTGAGCAAAATTTTAAATTTTAACATAGGATTTCATTTATTTCTTCAATTTATATGTTCTGTATTTCTGTTTCAAGTTTTGTACTATTTTAATTATGTTATTACTACTTAGACACTATTTTATATCAGTTTATACATAGATATATGTATAAAGAACAGAGAAATGATTTTGCATTAACATATGTATGTTCTAACCAAATACCTTGTATGTTTTGAAAGGACCAATAAGGTCTCTCCTAAAAGAACTGGCCTACAAGGACAGGGAGGGGAAAGACTACATTGTCATATACTGTGTTCATTTTATTTAATAGATTTCCTGATAATAGCTAAGAGTTTATAAATATTCTAAATAAGTAATGACAGCTGTTGTCAATTTCAAGGATATGTATTTTTTTTTTCTTTATGTTGTCAGCTACTTATTAAAGCTATATACAATAACTGCTTCATGTTGTCAGCAGGTACTATTAACTATGACCCATACTCCAGACAAAGCATTTATTTTATATTGATTTTTTCATAAACAGTAAAATCATTAGAAAAGCAAACTTTTTCTTTAAATTTTCATCTTTTTAGTTTATAATATTTTCCCACCAACTAAATTTCAATTTATAGTAAAACATTTTGTAGAAAAATTCAAATTTTAAACATTACAATATTCAAATTACATGAACTTGTATTATTAAGCTTCATAAAAATATAGCAGATGGCAGTATTTCACATACTATGAAATTATTTAAGCAAATATTTTATCATTTTCCAACAAAAATCATATCAAATGTATACAAAAATCACAGAGAAATAAGGAAAATCTTTTTAGATAATATACTTGTTATGGGTAATGTACACTAAGATTATTAATCTTTTGTATCATTTCCTTTAAACTCATAATCATTAAATGGGTTATGGTCAAGAAAGCAATTTATAACCTGAATATCAAGTTGTATGATTTATAGTATGAATTTGTATTCTGTATAAGGTGTCTTATACTTTTTAAAGTTCAGCATACATATTTTTAAAATTCACCCTCCTGGAGGATTTACCTCCTTTCTTTTGTTTACTTCTTTACAAGAAAATCTTTTTATATAAGTTTGCAATGAAATTAAATAGACTTTGGTACTTTTAAAAGCTTGGTTCAGTTTTCCCTTGCATGTGGTAGTTTTACCACTATTTAGTGAATATATAAGCAGAAACAATTGTTATGGTCAATTTTTTAAAAAATTAAAAAAACAAAAGTGTTGTATCCTAGAAAGTTTTCCAGCTGATAGGATTGAATTGCCAAATATCTGCCCAGACATTGGGAGAAATGCTGCCAAATTGTGGAGTAGAAGGAATTACTCAAAGAAGAAACATTTCCAGCAATAACTCAGAAAAAAGGAGATAGAGTCTTTGGGGGAGAAGATACCACCTTAATAGTTTCAACAACCACAGATTATATGACACTAAGCATTTGCTGCTAATGTAATTTAGGAATTCAAAGCCACTTTCAAGTCTTCAACAGATAAAGAGTCATAGAGCAAGCAGAAGTTTTATTATATTTTAAGCATATTTTAAAGCTAAATATGTCATAAAAATTCATTTAGCATCCACACTTTACATATCTCCACAATCATAAGCATTTTATATGCTTCTGCTTCTTCTATGAGTCTTTCCCATTTATATGTACACAATAAAAGCAATAGAATCAAAGGAAGAACTGTCAGATTTGTGACTTACCAATTAGTTCCATGATGAATAGTCTCTATTTGAAAATAAGAAATGCTATACACATGGAATGTACTGTATATGGTAATTCCATAATCATAATATTCTAACTAAAAAGAATGACACTGAAGTAATATCATATTTTTCAAGACTATCTCTATTTAGAAATCATAAAGTTTTATCACATTAAAAATAATAAAATTTACAGGAAAACTTCCCTTAAAATGCCACTGTTAAAAGTTATAATGAATATTATTACCATTTTATCACAATGCAAATGTCAATGAGTTTTTAGCTCTTGATGTATTTTATATATTTCAATAAGCAATTAATAAAGTTTATGATAAATGGAAGATAAAATTCAATATTGTAATAATGAACAAATCAAACTCTGAACATTAGTCATTTTTATTATTGGGGGTTTGTATCAGTTTGAAAACTGGATTTCAAATTTCCTTTTGTCATAAAAATGAGTTTTTAGCATTTTGAAAAGTAGTATATTCTTATTTTCTTTAGCATTAATATCATTTTCTTTAAAATTATTTTTGATTAGTTCCTGCCTAGTGGTTCATTGATTGAATTTTTCTGGCTAATCTATCCTTATTTTCTTACTGACTATGATAAATGTTTCATATGATTTCATTACTACAGGCCAAGAGAGACTGAAGGATGATTTGGGGTCATATAATATCTAAATTCAGCCTTAACTGTTTCCTTAAATATTTCCTTTGCCAAAAATATTTAATAAAATCTACACAAAGTATAATTATATTTATACCTCAGTAGAGACTTGTGTGAAACTTGTTCTAAAGGCAAAAAAATACATGAAAAATAATCACCTAAAGTTTTTACATCAATAAAACCTAATCTTGAGTACTGATTCCACATTATAACATAGCATATGGAAATTAAAATTTATTTCTTTCATAATACATAATTATTTAAATTAAAAATGAATCAAAGTAGGTTTATGCTTATTCATTCTACACCCAGCTTTTGTGAAATCTCCAGGTCTGTATCTTTGAGAAGGATTCTGCTCAAGTGTTACTCAAGTTGTTGTCCCTGCCTTTAGGACATTCTAATATGCCAACTGTAAAGTGAATATTTCCATTCTGATAGGGTTAATATTGATTGTAAGTAAATGGTGACCGTATTGGACAACACAGGTTGTATAAAGCAAAGACACTGAAAACATTTCCTTAATTCTAAAATTCTGATCCGATTTTTCTCAAGGTTACTTTAAGGACAAATCAAATTCTAGTACTCTGATATATAAGCTTAAGTATAAACTAAGTTACTGGGATTTGAAAGTATGGTTCAGTCAGACTCTCTCTCTCTTTTGCCATATACATCCTTATAACATCTTCAAATATGTGTGCAAATACACGAGGCATCTTTCCAAAATGTAATATAATAAATCAGGATTACACTTTAGCCAATTAAATAAATGGTATAATAAAATGAATTCAGTATATTAAAATGGTTAAATTATATCCTTAATTGGTGTTTTTCTAGTATTTAAAGACATTATGAATATCAAAATGTTAGATGCTAGGGTCTGGGATTATAGCTCAGAGATAGAGCACGTTCCTCACACATGGGAGGCACTGGGTTTGATCCTCAGCACCACATGAAAACAAATAAAGATACTGGGTCGATCTTAAAAATTAAAAAAAAAAAATGTTAGATGATAGAGGTTGGTTCTGAAAAGATTTTTCTCCCCTCCTTTCCCCTCTTATAGAGACTTGACAGTGAAATAGAGATGCAGATCTCAATTTTCCTGCGGCTAATTTGGGTCTTAAAATACACTTTTATGAGACACAAACACAAACCTGGCATACATTTTTACACTGACCACGTGTACAAAAAATGTACCAAAAATTAGAAAGATTAAACGTCTCTGTCATCTTAGGCAGTGATGTATTGCTGATTTGGGAGGACAGGCTTGTGTGAGTTATCCATGAATTTTTCTGCTTTTTAAAAGTCCAATATCCAACTAAGTGTGAAGTTTTAATAATCATACCTTTGAAATTTCTCTTGTATCTATTACTTATATTAGCATTCTCAAACTCTGCTGTCTTTCATTATTGATAACATATTGGCCTTGTAATTCATGTCCCCATTGCCAATCCCTTTTCTCTCTGTAGTGTCCATAGACATGTGCCACTCAGATGTCCCTTTAGACAAGCTGAGTGTGAGAAATGTATTTGAATGATAGCCATCAGCTGCCATACATTTGGATCTACTCCAGTATTCACATTGAGGCTGTACTTTCTCTTGGCTGCTCCCAGTTATGTCTAAGCCATTACTGCCAAATGAAGCATATCTCTAATGAGAAATCTCTGCTTGGGGATTACTCATTTGCTGGGATTAATTTTTCTAAAAACTGTGTTGTAGTCTGAGGCTTTTCCTAACCATGTGCGCCATCTTTTTTCTCTCCACTTATAAGATAATTTGTTATTGTTTTCAGAGTATTTTCATGGTCTATTCCTATTCCCTGTCATTTGCACAGGATTTATGAGGAGTAAGTTTAGAGTACCATGAAAAATACAAGCCATAATGATTTTTACCAGATTTTTCCATTCTATTTACTCAGATGACAATACACTGGAGAAAGGAGAATGCCATACTCAGACATGTTAAAGACTATTAAAAACTCTTACTTGACATTGCTATCTGTTGAATCCTTTGTTAGAATAAGACCCACAATTGTCATGTAATAAACAGATATTTCAGCAATGTTTAACTTACGTTGGGTCTACATCCCATGAATCTATCATCCAGTGGTTATTTCTTGAGGGATAATTTAAAATGGTCTAAATAGCTTATGCAATAAATGCTATCAGAGTGTAGAAAGCTAAACTGAAGCCTATAAAATTGTCCTCCATCCAGACCAAGATGGCAAATAAAAAGAATTATTACAATCTAGAGAAACATCAGATACTAGTGAAGGAATAAAGGCTGTAAGGGTGGTGATTCCTATCAAAAATTATGAAAAATTACTCTAAACTAGTATACATTGGCTCAACAAGGTACTGTCCCCTATTGTAAACAGCAGTTCAAGATGTAGTATGAATGTTAAATGAACTAAATTCCAGAATGAGATGTTTTTCTAGTAGAGATACCAGTACTACTTTTAAGTTTGATGGATTAGCAGCAAAGGAAGGAAATGCCACAGAGAATGGAAATTCTGCTACGCTTTCTAAATAGTCTATGTTTTGGTTGTCATGACTCATTAAAATCTTAAATTTATATTTTGAGGTTCCCCAATTACAAGGCAAGTCCTCACTAGTCCAAAAACTCTTTAAGTCTTCATCAAGTGTTTGAAAGTAATACACAGAAAGCTGGAGATAGGGCAAGAGAACTAAAGAAAAATCATCATTACAACACACCAGGCTTCCAAAACTGACTATGTGGCACAAAGTCTACATAAAATTTAGTGGCTTAAAACATTATGTATTTATTATTTCATAATTTTTCTGGTTACACAAATCAAAATTCCTTATATGAGTTCTCTACATTTGTCTTAATTGCAGTCCACTCAAGGCCAAGATTAAGGTTTTCCCCAGTTTTTGGATCTTATCAGAGGTTTAACTAAGAAATAATTCATAGCTAAACTACATTCAGCCACTGGAATATTTCATTATCTTGTTCCTGTAGAATTAACAGCAGGTGGCTTGAGGAAGAGATAGGAAAGAGAAAGAGAAAAAAGGTGAGGGAAAGGACAAACAGGAAATGATTCTAGACATGGTTCCAATTTTCTTAGATGATCATATGCATCTTGTTATATTTGCCACATCCAGTTGTTAAAAGAAATAACAGATCCCGTCCCCACTGAATCAGAGGAATATCAAAAAGACATGAATAATAGGAGGTAAGGTACATGGGGGACATGTTCAAATGTGCCTGCCATAGCAAGTGAAAGGTAGCTACCTGTTGAAGTCTACTATTATTAAGAAAAGCTTGAAGAAGTTTATATAAGACACAATAGACCAAAGGTTTGATGCTGAACCACAGACTGGAGATCAACTGCTGACTAAAAGGCTAGGTTAGGAGAGTTGAGGCTGGAGAGCAAGAAATGTGAAGGCATTCAAAGCGGCGCAGGAGGAACTACACTGTGCTTTAGGAACCTGAAGGCTTTATTCTTATATAAAGTATAAGATCAAAGATTTCCTAGTGCTCAGACTTCAACCTTAGATAGAACATGTTTAAACAAATATGTTTGAAAAAATAAACAAACAGAGCTTACATATAGTAGTCTATAATATTTTTTCATGATTTATGATAGAAACCATAACCCTACAGTCCTTCAAAAATAAGTGGAGACAGTATTTTTGTTTCTTTGTTGATTTTACAAGACCCTGGTCAAAAATAATTACATTGATTCAGTCATCCAGTCATCTTACAGCAGCCTGACAAAAGAAAGAATGAGTCCTTCTTCAGGGTAATTATTGACTTCAGTCTCTATTGAGGTTTTACAGTTTTACATAGCGTTGAGAATAAAATAATAACAAGCGAGTCAGGCAACAAAGCAAGAGTTGTAGCCTAAGGACAGGAGAGGAAATACTTAATAGAAGCAGACCAAGAAATGATCTTGAAAATCTAAGGATTAAGATACAAAATAGAAAATATGAGGGTAAACAAGTGAAAAGATCTAATTTACAATATGAAGACTATAGCTAATAATATGCTGTATTCAAGATTTTCGCTAAATAATAGATTATAGCTGCTATTGCCACAGGAGATAAAAATGGATAACTGTGTGAGATGATGAATATGTTCATTTGTTTCTTTATAGTAACTGTTTTCACTATATATGTATCTTGAAATATCATATTATATACTGTGATAGCCAACTTTGTATCACTATGACCAAAATAATTGACAAGAACAATTTAGAGGAAGTATTAATTCTGGCTCATAGTTTCAAAAGATTCAGTTCATGGTGCACTGTCTTCAAGGAAGAGAAATCATGGCAGAAGGGCATGGCAGAGGAAAGCTTCTCAGTTCATGGCAGCCAGGAAGCAAGAGTAAGGAATGGGCTCAGGACAGATATATTCCCCAAGGCCACTCCCTCAGTGAATAATATCCTCCAGTCATTCCCTACCTGCATACAGTTACCACCCAGTGGTCTATTCAAACTATTAATATGTCAAATGGATTAATTCACTGATGAAGTCAGAACACTCATAATCCAATGTTTTCATCTCTGAACATTGTTTCATTGCCCAATACATGATCTTACAGGGTGGGCATTTGGGATTCAAACCATATATATATATATATATTTTAAATAAGATCTTTAATAAAAAAAATGATGAGTTAAATAATAGTGAAAATGGTTAGAAACACACATGAACAAATGGAGAAATCTTCTGTTATATAGAAATCAGAAAAAAAATGAAAGGTTAGAAGATAAAAAAATAGATTTATCAGAAATAAAATATTTGTCATGACTAGTAACATGATGGAATCAGAAGGGATCAGTGAAGTGGAGAATAGGTAAGTAAAAACTATTCAAACAAATACAAAAATAAGTGAATTTAAAAAGAATGCTAGAGATTTCTGAGACAAAAAAAATCAAATGAACTGACATGTATATAATTGGTATATTTAAAGAAGAGGAAAAAGAAAGGAAGACATAACAAGTATGTGAAAATGTGAGACTTTCACACAAAAAAAAATAGTGGAAAACTAATCACAAATTGAAGAAATGTAGTAAACCTCAAAGAAAGTGAAAATAAAAGTACAGGTAGGCATATTTTACATGATTTTTTAAAGAATCAAAGTCATGAGAAAATACTTAAAAGCAGCAAGATAAAAAGATGATATTCTACAAATGGAAAAATGACAGCTAATGTTCATGTCAATTTAAAAAGACAATAGAAAGATAGCTTTAAAATATAGGAAAAGTAAAATTGAATATAGAATCCTATGTCCAAGGGGGAAAAAATGAAGACATTTTCTGACAAACACAGTCTGGGAAATTTCACAGCTAATTGATATGCTCTTCATAACTTCTAAATTCCTTAGATAAATGAGAAGTGATAAAAGATGGAAGCCCACATCCATTCAGAGAAGAAATGAGGAAAAATATAAAGGGATCTGTTTATTATTAGGAAAGAATTATATATATGCATATGTACATAATAATTTACAGCATGTTTATATATTATTGATAGTATATATATTATGAGTAATATGTATATATTTCCCACTTTTTGATGGTTTGACTTACGTGCTCTTATTTTTTTATTTTTGGATATTGTGTTTTCACATCCTAACTTGTCTTTAATAAACCACATGAAATGTTCAGTACTTCATTATATATTTAGCTGTGTTTTAGATGATTTTTCCCAAGAATAGGCCAATGCTTAAGGTAGTCTATATTCTATGGAATATGATAGCTTTCATATTCCTTAGGTATAGTAAATGCACTTTTGATTTAGGATATGTAGACATAATTAACTATTGGAATTTTTGCTGGGGTGGGTGGTAGTACTGGGGATTGAACCCAGAAGTGTGCTACTTCTGAGTTACACCCCTGGTCCTTTAATTTTTAATTTTTATTTTTATTTTGAGATAGGTCTAAGTTTGCTGAGGCAGTTCTCAAACTGTTATTCTTCCTGTCTCAGCCTATCAGCACTTCAAACTCCATAAATAAAATAGATCATGCTGTCCAGATTCTTTTATCTGCTGTACCTGAGATCCACTTCTAAAGTTCACTGAGTGCTGCCAGACTTCATTTCCTTCTCATACGTTTCACCATCATTTTGTTGGAAAGGGAAGGTCAAACTTTTCATGTGCTTCTGACTTCCTCTTTTCCTATCATCTAGTTTTATGGGTTGATGTGATTATACTGAAATCTGCTGGATAATCCAGGATAATCTCATTTTAAGGTCAAGTAGTTAGTGACCTTAATACCACTGGCTAAGTTCCTTTTTCCATGTGACATATCCTTGGGAGTGACACCGTGAGGCAAAGGTCATGGAACCAAAATCTGCTATATGTTCAAAAGATGAACTTCTAAGTATTTTAAAGAAATTTTACATATTTAATAGCATTTATAGTATGTGTGGAAATAAAATATATGGATGGCATCAAGAGAAATTATGGGAGAGGAGTAAATGGGGTTATATAAGTTCCTCATATTATATATCAAGTAGTATAATGCTATTTGAAGATAGAACCTGATAATGCCCAAAATGTTATTTCTAGAATCACCACTAGAAACATGGAGAAATAAATCTAAGAAATCTTCATTGTGAGAGAGCCAGATGAAATGCTTTTTGTTATCTTTTTTGAGGGGATTTGCCAATATGCTGAGAGCATTGGCCTCCTACCATTTTAATAACATTGCAGAAATTTAAGGCTTCATTTCCTACCCTTTGGAGCATGTGTTTGACCAAGATCTTCCATGAGTCATTTTTTTTTAGCTCTCCAATATTATTTTAATGATATCATCAGTTCGGTGTACCAGTAATATACTGGGCGGTTTTCAGTCTCTGGAATATTCAGACATCATGGATCTCTTAAGATATTATGAAACAAGAAGATTAGTTAATATGGTCCTGGGAAAATCTGCAACTGTGTACCATTATTGTTTCTAAATAAATGTGAACCCATTCTGACTCTATTGTAATGGAAATGTAATCAAATAAATTTGATAACTCTATAGTCTCATACTTTGTATCTGAGATCATGTTAACTCTCCCTAATACCATTTGATACTATGTCTGAAATTAAATAACAACTTGCATGATATGATGGTATTCAATTGTCATATTCCAGATTTCATACGATTTTTGTAAGATTTGGCTGTGTAGATAAAATTCAAATATGGCAATTCTGCCACTTATCCAACAGGTAGTTCTTCAAGGTGCTATCAATTTTTGCCATTATACCAAATACATGATTTTTTTAAAGAATCAAAATATTGAAAGAGTAGTGTTAGGTATAGTACCACCTCAACTTTCAGAATATAAAGAGACAGGCTCAGGACCAAATGTAGTAGTTGTACCATATATCAGATAAATCCATTTTGATTATGTACTTATTGGTATCAAGTGACCATCAAGTGGGTCTGTATTGGATTCTTTATGGGTTCACTGGGTCTGGAACCAATTTAATACTACTTCCTTTTAAGTCTCAAATCTGAAAAGTAGGTGTCCAGTGAGGGAATACCAAGAAAGAAGATGATCCTGACATTTTCTTGTACTCATCTATCAAAAAACTATCAACTCTGATTTCAAAATATGTATCTAATCTGCCTAATGTTTTACATGCCATAATCAGTTCACTTAAATTTATTGTACTCATCTACTGGTCCTCCTTCAAATTTTACAGCTATGTGGCATCCAGAATGATTATTAAAATCCAAATGAAATTTTCTATCCCATATGTCCCCAGCATAGAGTCATCATGGGGTTCCAATTCAAATCTACAATACATTCTATGTAATTTAGCCCATTTCTATTCTTCTGAACTAACTTCCTACCACTATATTTTTTATTTACTCTGCTTTTGTTAAATATGATACCTTATTTTCCTCAATTATGTCATCTATTATGATTGAATTTTAAATTTCTTTTCAGGAACACTTTTTCAATTCTTCTAAAGCTCATTTCCTCACTTTCATTAAAATCTCTGTTCAAGAAATCTCATGGTTGGGAAGAAAAAAGTTGTAATAAATATCTTACATTTCCTCATGCCTAGGTACTCACAGAACATTTACTCAGATTTAGAGACTGGCTCCCTCCTCAAATATATTCCCAGGTTTCTAGAATAAAGATCTTTTATCCCCAGGAAATATTTGCTTATATTCCAAGGAGATAAAGATAATCTCTCTCTATGGAGGCAAAGATGCTATTTGTACATATTTCTAGCAGTTACTTTATAAGATTACAAGATTTCTAAATTCAGAAGCCCTCAGCTGTGACATATATGGTTTTATAAAGTCCACTAGGCCACCTCTCCATTGCTCCTAGGAGATTTGGAAGATCAGAAGAAATTTTGCAAATAAGCAGCTCATGCTAGCTGCTGTACTGTGAGTAATCTATGTTCTAATTCACTGGAATTCACTGACTTCTCTCAATTGAATCTATATGAGTGTAATGAGCCATTCTAGAAATTGCCACCGCACCACTGCTTAGGAACTAATTGGCTACCTCAAAGTTTTCTGATATTGGGTGATTCCCTTTTTCAAATCCCAATTGTTTTCTATCTCTATAAAAATATAATCACATTTCATAAGGTCCTTCATAATTGGTCCCTACTACATCTGAAACATATTTACTCCTCCTCTTTCCTCCTGAATAATCTAGGCCTTCTTGGAGATATTAAAACTTGTGTATGCTCAGAGATAAGATTTGATACTTTTTTTTAAAAAAAATTCCAGAATAATGTATTTGTGACCCCCATAACATATTTAAAGCTAAATGAGTGGGTAAAAGTTTTTATGACCACATGAGTTTACAGAGAAAGGAACAGAGAGAACTCATAAATGAAGATTAGGTATTGAGATTTCAGGCCCAATAAAGGAGTGATCAAAACATGCTTAATGAGTGGAGGAACATTTCAGGTTCCACATGCCAAGTCTTGTTTTAATGATTATAAATGTGAGGTGATAATAAGGTTTTTAGGAAAGAATTTTAGTTAGCAATTTGGGCTAATTTCAATATAAACTACAAATCTGTTTGCAGCAAATGGTTACTGAGCTAACTTAATTTAAAGAAAGTCTATTTAATTTCTCACATTCTGATGCATCTGTCAATCAAATTAAGTACTCTTTAATATCAAACACTGAAAAGTGATGCAAAATCTTATTTGTTGGGTATAGTATGAAGACAACAAAAGAGGAACAACACTATTGATTCATTAATTTAATAAGCAATTATTGATTATTCGTGTGTAGGATGCCATGACAAACAACAGTTAAACACTTAACAGAAACATTTTAAAGAGACATGGAAACAGTAAATATAAACAAAGTACAGTATTCTGAGGAAATGAACACAAGGACATCATCATCATCATCATAATAATAATAATGCCACCATATACCTGGTGAGGGTAAGTTTCTTGATTCCTTGTTCAGGGAATTCCTCCTTGAAGATAAGGCAGCTAAACTGAGTTTAGAACGCTGACCGATTTATCTATTTATCTACATATGGATCTATCTACCTAACTTGAATCCTAAGAAGAACCTTCTCAAAAAGAGACATAAATGGGCAAAGCCCTGAGGCAGGAGAGTTTGATATGTTCTATAACTGAGTGCAAACAAGGATGCAAAGATGCTATTTTAAGCCTAAAAATGGCTTATAGATATGATGCTATTTATAGATCAGTCACAAGAAACTTCTAGCCTACTTAGTTGTCTTGCTGGTATCAGGGGGAAATGGTGCTACGGTTTGCATATGCTTTGTGCCCTCTGAAACACATGTTGAAATGTTGTTTACAAATAACATCATTGAAGTTGTGGGATCTTTAACAGGACTAACAGCCCTAACAGAATTAATACTCTCCTGGTAGAATTCTTATGGAACTCAATTACCAAGAAAACTGATTGATACAAAGCAAGGCTACCTCTTCATGTTTTGTCTCTCACAAGTGCTAACTTTCCATTCCATTTTACTACCATGAACAGAAACAGAATGTAGGCTTCACCATACATAGATAACTCTATCTTGGACTTTTCAGCTTCTAGAACCATGAGCCAAAGTAAATGTCATCCATACATTACCCAGCCTAAGGTG
Organism: Marmota monax; assembly: GCF_021218885.2. Lineage (NCBI taxonomy): Eukaryota > Metazoa > Chordata > Mammalia > Rodentia > Sciuridae > Marmota > Marmota monax. Next base: position 20,341,174 of record NW_026694084.1, on the reverse strand, counting down.
TGCTGTTACAGCAACAGAAAACAAATTAAGACAACTGGTAACATGTTCACAATTAACTTGTATACCGTTAAGTCTGTGTTACCATTTTGCAATACCTTCTCATTGCTCCCATTCCCTTATAATATAGAAAATGAGTGGTATAGACTAAGACTTTGAGGGTTTTGTGAAGATTGAGGAAATTCACATCAAGTCCTTAGCAAAATGCCTAGTATGTAGTAGTTTTCAATAACTGTTTATTATTAAAGAGGGTTTTTCTCTGCTTATAAGCAAAATATTTCTATAGCCATATCTCATTAACTTATACAAAAATCTTTATTCACCATAGTTAAACAAAAATGTAATACAATCATTCTTTGAACATTAAGCCAATCTGTCTTCTTCATTTACAAATGTAGAAAAAGGAAATATAAATCCATACCATATAGAAAAATACCCCAAATCCTGGTTGACAGATACCTTTCACCTTTTTTAATTATCACAAAAATTATATAGAAACACAGACATGATTTTAAGACATACATTCCATAATTATATCTTAATTGAACTGTAATAGAGTAAGAAAACCAATAATATGAAAAAAGACACAAAATTATGAAAAATTTTTACCGGAAAAATATTTTAATATATACTTGAACGAGAGAGAGAGAGAGAGACAGACAGAGAGAGAACATGAATTTGTGTGTTGGTGTGGGATTAGTGTGGGGGAAAAGATAAGGGAATGAAGGGTAAAGTTTTATTCTTTTATTGGTTAAGATAAATCTGTATTTATTTGGAAACAGAATTTTGAAAGGTGATTACCTGAGAATCACGGCTTAAGACCAAGTTTTGATTGGTTTTATAAGTTACCACTAATAGCTAGCTCATATTTAGTTATTCAAGGTTGCAGAAGACAATTAACTCTGGTTTTATTTATCATGCAATTCTCATACCCTGTCTACTTCAATTTCTAATATCTAAGAGGTACCTCAACATGTACAAAACAATTTTTATTTCTCTACTTTTAAAAGCTTCCATAGTTACTTACATTTCTTAGTAAATAGAAAACTCTTCCTTTAGTTTCCCAGACTCAAATTTTTCAAGCTATTTTTTTCATCCTTTTCAGTATTTCCTAACCAATACCCAGAAAATTCTGTCAAATCTATTTGAAAACAAATCCAGAATACAACCATTTCTCATCATCACTGAAGCTCCACTGGTTGAAGACATAATCATTCTCACCTCAGTTATTGCCATAGCTTCCAAACTAGGGTTCCTTTCCCTAATGCACCATTTTCTATCAAGCATCTAGAGATCAGCTCATATCACCTAAACAATCAAGTTGCCCCCCTCATGCACATTAAACCAAAAGTTTTTAATTGACCTGCAAGGTACCAGATGTATCACTGACAATAATTTCTCTTTGATCACTTGTGATCCAGCCAACTTTGTCTTTTTTCTCTAAAACATTTATCACCACTCTCCATGTAATAATTTATAGGTTTATAGTCTGTCTTCTTTACCCATGAACTTTATCAGAGTTCCTCAAGGAGAGAACTTTATGACTACCATCTCAGCAACTCAAGAATTGTTCATGGTATGCTGTAGATGTGCAGTAATTATTTTCTCAACAAGGAAAATCAATTAATGTGAATATTGTATATAAAAATAGTAGATGCATGGACAAATACAATAAGCTTAAGAAAAATAAACCATAGATGAATATTTCTAAGGATAATTTGATATTTAAGAAAGAGACCTCTAAGATATTTTGATTTTTAACTTAATTATTTGATATTTTGCCCACAAAATCCATTTTAATTAATATCAGTGAATACAAATATAAACCATTTTATACCTATTCATAAAATTGTTGTTTTCCTTATTAGAAATACAATTTGCAATAGTGAACTATCTATTCATTGTTTATAAACAATAGAAGAATACTACAGTTAAGATCAGAGAAGGAACTCGACATGGTAGTTTTCAAAGTAATATGGGCAGAAATTTTGTATTAAACAATCTAGATTACTCACTGAAAGACTAAACTCCAACATTATGCACACCCACAACAAAATAAACATCTGACAATGAGGTTCACAATATTCATTTTTTAAATAACAATCTTCCAATTTTACCAAAATACACACAAAAGTTTGAGTAATCCTTTATTTGTATAATGATCTGTCATTGGACTTCATTAGCAAAAGCTTACTTTTGGAATATATTTTAGCTGACATTCAAAATCTTACTGTTTTGTTAAATTATTAGATAGAAATTGAGATAGTTAAATTTTAAACATTTTATGTATTACTTACTAAATTCTGTATTGTGAACAGTATTAAATGGCCCTTTGTTTCAGTAAAAACCCATTAAATCCACTAGGAGAAATTTAGTTTTCTATGATAAAGAGTTTATCTATCCAATTCACTGTGGATGAAATTTAGAGATATAGAAGGGCTTTCAAATTAGTCTTGGGATTTTTTTTCTATTTATTTGTGAATTATGTACAATCTCTAAAACTAAATTAGAAGTCACTGAACCTTGTTACACCTATAAGCACATAACCGTAAAGGTCTAGCTACATAATATTTTGTTTGATAGAAATTCTTTGTAAATAAGCATGGCAAAAGTTGATTTTTATTACAATTTTTTTAAGTTGATCTAATTGAGATATTCTTTTATCAAGCTGAGCTATAGTATCCCTTAACAAAACTGATTTATCAAGGGAACAAAATTGATATTTTAAAAATAAAAACAGTAAATAATGTTTTTCATTTATTTACTTATTACAGGTGTCATTGTGGATATAATTGACAATATAATAAATAAAATGACAAATAAGACTGTAAATTATGGCTTCATTCTTTAATTGAAAAATTAACTACATCATTTAGTTATATATTAGTTAAACAATATAATTTTAGTTTTGCCTAAAAAATAAAATACAATGTAATAATACTGGTTATTTAGGTATTGGCAAGAGGCAGGTAATGGATGGTATATCTATAATACCACCTTAACTACAAACTAATATCAATTAATAGTTTAGGGAGTTCATATGTTTTCATTGAACATATGATTTTTCACCAAAATTTATATGAAGAGATTTTTTAAAAATATATTTTTTTAGTTTTAGGTGGATACAATACCTTTATTTTATTTTTATGTGGTGCTGAGGATTGAACCCAGTGCCCTCACACATTCTAGGCAAGCGCTCTACCACTGAGCCACAACCCTAGCCCCTATATGAAGAGATTTAATAGTGATTGATACCATTTGATGGCATCTTCAATAAAAAAAAATATTTGATTTTGTAATGTAGGAGTTGGCATCATCTAAATTATAAAATAGAAACCAGTTTTAGGATAGGATGTTGAAAGAAATCTTTCCCCTGATGATGATGTTTACTTTATACACTGCAAACTATGCACAGCCCTACAGTTTGTTCACTAAGAGACATAATCACTTAAAATGTGCACTTGTGGCAACAACAGTCCAGCAGGAAACTATCCAATAGCAATGACAATACCCCTCCAGCATTATAAGAAGATCTTCAGGTTCTGTTTGCTATTTATCTAAATGGCTATTCTGGAAGGTCCCAAATGAACTGTAAATTTTATTACCATTACGTTTATTAATAAAGTTATAGTGCAGTCATTTAAGAAAAAAAGCTCATATTTTCTATTCCTTTACTTTTACCTTAACATCACAGTTCATTATTTCTACTTTAAAAAAAAAATTAGTTGTCAATGGACGTTTTTATTGTATTTATTTATATGCAGTGCTGAGAATCAAACCCAGTGCCTCATACACACTTGCCCAGCACTCTGCCACTGAGCCACAGCCCTATTATTACTACTTTTGAAATCACTATATGTTCTAAGTGATCGTGATGTAATTCAATTTTATAAATAACCTTCTCATTAATGTTGCTACAGCTAAGGAAGCAGTAGCATTCACCAAAAGGGATTTGTTCACATGAAACGACAACACATGTGCCTTCTAAGATAAAATATGAAAAGTAAAAGAAACTCAATACACCGGCTGTGGTTGTGGCTCAGTGGTAGGGCACTTGCCTAGCATGTGTGAGGCACTGGGTTCAATTCTCTGCACTATATATAAATAGATGAATAAAATAAATATCCATCAACAAATAAAAAAAAATTTAAAAAAGAAAGAAACTAAATACAAATAAATGTGTGCCTGTGAATGTGTAGGAGTATGTCCTTCTGAAAGGAAAAAGATTGCCTGCTTCTACAATTTTGGGTAAAATTGTCACTATGCCTTTAGCTAATTTCTGCTGATTCAAGTTTCTTTCATATCTTATTTTCAATGTAGGTTACTTGAGTGATGTAAAAAAAAAAAAAAAAAAAAGTACTCTTAGCCACCAATTTGTCTGAAATTTTCTTTACTGGTTCCTAATTATTTTCTCCCATTTTATACTTGTTTGGTGAGATGAAATAGACAACATCAGCAGGGGAGAAATATGATCAGATTCGTGCTCTTAAAACATTACTCCAAGGTTGGGAATGTAACTCAGTGGTAGAGCACTTGCCTAGCATAGGTGAGGCACTGGGTTTGATCCTCAGAACCACATAAAGATAAATAAAATAAAGGTATTTTAAAAAATTACTCCAGTGATAAAATTAGTCAATTTAACTTTGTTTGGGAAATGAGACTTGCTTCAAAACTCCTCATGAGGGAGGGGTGAGACAGTGTTCTATGCAAAGAGATACAGATTCCAAAATACAAACATTCCAAAATAAACAAAAAACAAAAATAATGATAATATTTCATTAACTAATTTAAATTTGTGCTAAAAGCTTACATATACTGAATTCTTAAAAGGCACTTTAAATTGCTGGGAGCCATTAGCCAAGTAGGTATGACAATTTCCTTGCCAGCGTACCCCATGTTGCTTAGTGGAAGGACTCCTGGAAATAGGACATTTTGCAGTGACATTGCATGTAGATGACCTTGCTCAAGGACCAGGGCGGATCCGGGTTTAGGGTGTTCCCGGTTTAGGGAGTTCCTGGTTTAGGACATTCCAGGTTTAAGGTTATTCCTGCTGGGAATAGGGCGTATCCTGCTGCCTGAGTTCCCCTTGAGTTCTCACGGGATTCAGACAGTATTTTGGGGGAGACAGAAGCCCAGTGGGGGTGGATTTGGGCAGAGAACGTGGATTTCCCCAGAACGTGATTGTAGACGGCTGGTGTGAGTTCGGGAATAAAGAGTTGCTGTTTGAATCTACAAGCTGTGTGGTGGCTCGTGACTTTGTGCCCAGCCAGACTGCGGCATTAAATGTACTTAAAACTGATGTAAATAAGTCTCACACGCTATCTATCTTGATTAGCAATACCCTATGTGCAAGCAACTATCATCTCCATGCAAAGAAAGGGTGATAATTCACAGATGAGTAAATCATCCAAGGTCACATAGCTAGTATGGGAATCCCAATTTCAGATTTTTAGCTATTTTAACTAACTGCAGATCATTTTCTTTTCACTGTTACTGTATAATACCAACTTCTATTTTAAAAAATTATCAATTGAAGAATTAAAAATCTTAAAAGATTAGTACAATGAAATATATGATACAGTAAAGATACATTTTCAAATGTTTCAGAACACTAATGTAAATTTAAATCAATATTTTCTTTTGATTCATATATTGATAATTTTTAATATTTTGATTCATATGTTAATAATTTTTAACATTTATATACAGGTAATTATTAAATCATGAAGCATCTTAACGAATTCTGCTCTATAGTTATAAAATAGTCCCAAAGGTTTAAAATGCATTACTTTGGAAACACAGAATTGATAATTTATCTGTATTTATCCTGACCCTTTGATAACCAGTTGCCATGCTCTTTTGTGGACCATGGAAATGGATGTGGAATTATTAAAAAAACAAACAAACAAACAAACAAAAAACTTGTTATCCTTAAACAGTAGGCTAAGTCAATAACTATGAATTAACTGGACTTTTCATAATGAAGCTTTATAAAAATGTTGGGAAAGAAAAAAATTGAATCATTTTTATTTTTAGTTCTTTTCAGTGCTCTGCCAGAATAGAAATGGTGTCAATATGTTCACTCATTCATACATGGACACGAAATCACTCTACAAACTATTTTCTTTAGCCAATAAACCACAAAAAGAACAAACAAAAAATCTATCACTCTGTCGAATAAAAGCAGCAGAAAGCTGAGGGAAAAAGGGCACTGCTTCAGCCTTAGGGTTTCAGGGTCCAGAGAATTTGATCTTAGTGTGTGTTCGTGCTGCCGATATATAAAATTTAAGGAAACAGTAAATTCTAGGTTCCAGGCCAAGGGTCAACAACCTTTGGCCCAAATGGTTCGCAAGGCCTTCTGCCTGGATTTACATGCTTTGAATGTTTGATGAGCTAAGGAATTGTTTCTAAAATATTGAAAAAAATCAAAATAATATTTCATGACAAATGAAAATTATTGGACATAAAATTTCAGTGTCCATAATAAAGCTTTTTAAAAACATAGTCATGATAATTTCTTTATCCATTATCTGGTGCTGTTTTTGAATTGCAAAGACAGATCTGAGTAATTATGAAAGATCATATGAACTGAGAGCCTAAAATATTTACTATCTGTGCCTTTACAGAAAGTTTACTAACATATGAGACTTTTACTGGAAAACTATCCCAATGTGTGAATGGAACCAACCATATTGAAATAATCATTTTTAAAAACTTTGTTAACTCTTTTTAATTAGAAATTTAGATGTTTGTTTTGAATAGTGGTGGTGTTAATTGTTACAATCTTGACTTAAAAATGACAAAAGCAATGTTTTTCTGTTTTTATATGTAGTTTTTTATTATATCTGTGATATTATTTAATAAAACTTCCAATAAGAAAAAAAAAACAACTAAAGTGTAGTCCTCATCCTCAAATACTTTCACATTTAAATAGGAATATTTATTTCTCAAAACATGAGCTATTGTCTTTGGATCTATTTTTTTAAATCTCCAATATTGGAATAGATTAAATTTGTGAATAATGCTAAATTTGTGAATAATGCTAATGTTATCTTCAGATTCCCCAACAGCAGTTTTTTTTTTCCTAATTATATTTTCAGACTCTCATGTCTTATTTTCTTAAAAGAATTTAACTTTCTGTGACTGGCAATATTAAAATCAAATTTTTATTGATAACTGAGCTAAAAACAAAAGGTTTTCTACAGGTAAACTGTAACAAAACAGTAGAAATAGTAACTTTGATTCTATACTGGTCAAACAAAGCTCCTCCTCTAGATTTAGTACTACATCAAAAAACCTTCTGGATTGACTATGTGAAACCCCAACTATTCTAAACTTAAAGTACATACTTAGGAAAAAGAATAGTTTTCATGAACTGGTACAAAACTTTTTTTTCATTGACCTTAATTGTATGATATACTTTGACCAATTGCCTATTTAATTAAATGGTAAAGCTTTCTAGTTTACCCTTAACTATCTTTTTTACATATTATTTTGTTTTGAATTTTTATATACCCATTATTCCTTTATAACTTATATGCATGTTTTAATCAGCTTTGCATCTCTGTGACCAGTATGCCCAAAAAACAACATAAAGAAGGAAAAGTTTAATTTGGTCCAGTTTCAGAGTTCCAGTCCGTGGCTGATTGACTCCACAGCGCTGGACCAAGTTGAGGCAGAATATCATAATAAAAGGACATGGCAGAGAAAAGAAACTCAGTACACAAAAGCCAGGAAATGGAGAGCTCCACTCACCAGGAACAAAATATAAATTCTAAAGGCACTCCCCACTGGCCTATGTCCTCCAGCCATGTGCTACCTGCCTATACTTATCTTTTTGATTTATATCAGTAGGTCAGTCCACTGATTAGGTTACAGCTCTCATAATCTAATCATTTCACTTCTGAATATTTTTGCATTGTCTCACACATGAATATTTTGGGGACACCTCATATATAAATTATAACAATGTATCTCAGGCTATCTCAAATCTGAGTTGACAGCTTCAAATTCTCTCTTAACAATCATATCTGTGTCTCCAAGCATCTGTTGAATACCACCTTTACATGTTTGCTAGCCAAGACAAATCCTTTCATTTTTAAATAGTAATTCATCTGGCTGTCTTTTCCTTCTCCAAATTTACATCATGTTCTTTATGCTTAATCTCATCTAATGGCATCACTGACTTCTTGGTTTTCTAAAGCTGAAATAGCAGCATCATTATATGTATTTTCTCATCCTTCCTCCTCCAAACATTCCTTTCCTCCTCCATATCACACTACAATGAGAGGAGGAAAATGGATAAATATTTATCTCCAAAGTATTTCCCCATAGTTTCCCCAGTTCAGCAGTCACTTCTTTAACTCATCACCTGCCTTATTTTTAATTTTTATGTTAGCCCCTTACCTAAATTTCTTGCCTACATGCACTCTCATTTAACCTTTATAATGTTCACAAAAATGACCTAAGTCTTTAAATTATTAAGACTCCAATGCTCAAAGTAAATCCAAATATATTATGGCATAAAGACTTCTGAGCATCTTTCCTATCTTTTCTAAAATGTGTCTAGGAAGTTTTTTCAACATGCCCAGTCACCCATGCACTCATAAGCTACTATATGCATGGTCCTGAGAAGTTTGGCCACTGCTCAATTTGGTGGCAGACCTTGGCCTCAACCAAGAGGCACTGGTTCTGCAGGAATGCAGGCTTCTGAAGTTAGGAGGTCATGGAGTCTTCCATCCATATTTCAAAGGAAGACTTGGAGGCCAGGCAAAGTGCAGGAGAGTTAAAATCTCTGCAAGCTGCCCCTGAGAGGGCAACACATGAAGAAGTGAGAAGAAAGCTGAAGCTGCAGTGGGGACCTTAAGATTTTGGTGCCAGTAGCATTGGATGTCTGCCAAGGAAAGCTATAGGAACCAAGCAGAAACAAGCCAAAGGAGAGGCCACGGATATGGAGCTACAAAACTTGTTTACCCAGCTGGATTTCAGCCGTGCTTTGGTCCTCTCCTTTCCTCATATGCCTCTATTTCTCCCCTGTGTAATGGAAATGTTTACTCTGTGGCATTACATATTAGATAGATAACTTGCTTCTGATTTTTACAGGGCTCACACTGAGAATTTGCTTTGCATCTCAGAAGAGACTTTGGACTTAGACTATGGGTAATGCTGGAATTATTAAGATAATCTTAAGTCCTCTTGAAAATGAACTAAATGTATTTTGCATTATGGGATGGGCATAAGCTTCTGGGGTCCAGGGGTAAAATGTTATGGTTTGGATATGGAGTATCTCCCAAAAACTCATGTGTAAGACAAAGTCAGAAAGTTTAGAGGTGAAATGATGGGTTATGAGAACTTAATCCTAATCATCACACTAATGCACTGATGTGGATTAAATGCGTGTAACTGTAGGCAGGTAGGGAGTAACTGGAGGAGGTAGGTCACAAGGGGCTTGCCTTTGGGATTTATACTTTGTCCCTGGTGAGCAGAGCTCTTTCTTCTTCCTGATTGTCACTTTCTTCTTCCTAATTGTCATGTTCTGAACTGCTTTCCTCCATCAAGCCCTTCTGCCCTGATGTTTTGCCTCACCTTGAACCCAGACCTACAGAGTCAGCAATCTGTAGACTGCAATCTCTGAAACCTTGGTCACCAAATAAACTTCTTCTCTTCCAATGTTGTTTTTGTCAGGTTTTTTTGGTCACAGTGACAAAAAGCTGAGTAAAATAGAAACTATCTCTGAGAACGCTCAAACGTTGAACTTAACTAGACAAAGACTTGTCTGCTTTTATGATTCTAGGAGATTCTCTCAAAATTGTTTTCTTGCTGTGGACTGAGTTCACCTAGATTGGAGTTCATAGGCATAACTCATGTCAGTCTCACAGTTTAAACTCTTTTTGATATACAAATCCAACCCACTAGAAAAACTTAAAATATAAGATTATAGATGCCCATTAGGAGTTTCTCTATTATTATAAAGCTAGATAAAAATGAGGAAGGTAATTGCCCAGCAAGGGAGCATCAAGAAAGAATGTTGTAGACAGGAAGAGCCACAGGTATTCACCTTTAGAGGTTACCAGAAAGAGCCTTAGTCTGAGACATCAAAGAGTTTACTATACCTCTGAGGAAACATGATCAGTGCAAGTGAAACAAATCAACTACAACATAAGAGTCATAAAGTTATACAGGAGATAAAATGCATTGTTGGATATCAAGAGAAAGTGAAATATCATAGGGAATGCTGCACAAAGAGTCCATGTAGGGGCTGCAGTAATAATTCAGTGGTAGACCACTTGCCTAGCATGTGTGAGGCACTGGCTTCATCCTCAACACCACATATAAATAAATAAAAGGTATAAAAAATACAATAACATTTTAAAAAAGAGTTAATGTGGACTTTTCTGGGTCTAAATAATGGTTAAATCTTGCAGTAGTGACTCATTCACTTCCCATTGCTACACTGAGTTCTGCCACATCTGGTCAAGTTGTCATCAAAATGTCCTTGAAGTCTGAAACAATTAGTTATATATATAAAATGTAGCAAAAAGACATTTCAAAATTATCAGAAGTTTGAAGGATTTGATGGATAGGAAAATTGCAGTACCTCTAATGTAATGAAGCGACAAGAAGAGCAGTTCATTTTGAATGCAATATGATGACATTAGGATTAGACATGCGATGTTTGAAGACCAAGAAGAACATAGATATAAAAATTTCAGAATTCAGAGATAAGGATGAATCTTTCTTAACCATCTCAGAATTTCTGCAAATAAAAGTATATACTCTTCAAATTCTCTACTTGATTTTTCTGCACTCACAGATAAACAAAAATTCACATAATGAACAATGTATCTTTAGCAAATTATCTTCTCATTTACGTTTGTAATCACTGATGTACTAATTGACCCATTAATCCATTTATTGACTATTCGTCAAGGATCTAATCAGTACTAAGATGCTGAAGGTAGATGGGTAAATACTATCTACAAAATTTTTGCCTTTATGGAGCATACATCATAGTAAAGTTAAATATATGTCAGTCAAGCAAGGTCCTAAAGTTCAATTAAGAAATATTAGTATGTGCATTGCAAAGCAGTCATCACATACATCAAATATTTTCTCCTTTCAGATTAATTCACTGTTAACTTCATAGCAAGCCTCATAGGCTGCCACCAAGTGGAAGCATTTTTACTAGACTATGCATTTCTATTATGTTTATACTGCCTCCTTATTTGTTTACTTTTTATGTATTGAATATGTGCTGAGTAAAACTAAGTACCAATCACCATGGTACATTTAGAAGGATATCAAGATACATCAAATGATAACCAATGCCAGAAATATTTTACATTGTAGAAATCAGAAATTTATATAAGTATGAATCTCTAAATTAGCATACATAATTAAACACCTGGACAATAATCTAAAGGTTGAACTAAATGTTTTAATTTCAATTTTCATATTGTACCAAGAGTAAAAATCTAGGGTTCCAGAATCTTTGTCAATAATGGAATATTCTTAATCAAATGTCTAGTGAGTAGTACAAAAGGTATTTTACATCCCATTCTAGTATCATGGTATGTAAAACACTAATCATTCTCAAGTCAAAATGATAGCACTTTGCTTTATTAAAACTATTTTTACAATCATATCTCCTTATTTCAAATTTTACCCCTTTAGGAATGTAAAAGTTAGAAATTATATTTAAAATTTTAAATTACATTAGCTATGTATACATTAGCATTATAGGTCTCTAAACAGAGAATATGCATTCATTTCAAGTAAGTTTGGAGTGGTTGTTTTTAAATATCGTATGAAAAGCTACAGGCATTCTTATTAATTTCTGTTTGTTTTCTTCACTGAAGAAAATTAATCAACTGTTGTTTTTTTTTCTTTATAATTATTGTTATAGCAGGAAAAATGTGTTCAGTGTTAGAAATGATATTTTAAGGGAGCACTACAATATTGAAGTTACCCCAGAAGAAACAATAACTTTAGAGAAACTTTAGATGTATTCTTCAGAATATACAGATAAGATTCTTGACTTAGAATTTCGTAGAACTATCCATTTCCTCAATAGTTTTCTTAGGCTGTTTAAAACAAGTATTTATGTCATTCACCTCTGGACAGTGCTTTTGATCAATGAATTATTGCATGCTGGTTAAGTCCAGTTTTAAAAAAAAGCTGCAAAGGGTTGTTCATACAAATGAGGCATTGATTTTGGAAAAGATAAATGTAAGAAAAAATTATTGCTAAGAGAGGACTTTGAGATGATTATTAAATTCCATAACAAGAATATAATTTGTATGACTAAGATAAAATTATTCTAGGAACTTACTTTGAATTTTTAAGCATAACATTGCATTGACAGGGAAGCTCCACACAGATCATTGCAGAATGGGTAGGAGAAATCCAGGGGACTGGCACTGTGGGAGCACATATCAGAAGAGACATTGTGAGCAAAGATTCAGATGGCATATAGTTATACTTGCCAGAGTTAGTACTATGGAAGAATATGCTGGGAAAAGATAACAGACCCAAATCCTTAGTCTTTGTACTTGCCATGAGTCTTTCATAGGCAAGTCATTTTTCTTATGCTACTATAGAACCCTAGGACTCAATGGTTTAGATATGGCTAGACAGTAGGAAGAATATTTTTAGTTTTTCCCCTCTTTCCTGGCAACATTATGTCCATTGTATTATGTAGGACAAAAATGGCTTTATGAACTTAGAGCATAAAGCCATTTTTGTCCTACATAATACAATGGAATATTAACCTCATAGTTAACTAAAAGTTTCAAATACTTTGAATAAAATTTCTGTTCAGCTGTGCCTCAATAATTCTCTACCTATAAAAATTATTTTCTCACCAAATTACAAGATCTTATATTCATATCTGAAAAATATAAGTGCAATTTGATTCAGAAGTTCATTTTATCCACACAATGCTAACTAAAATTACAACTTTGACTTGCCTACATATGAAAATGATGCCTTTTTTGTCATGATTTCCAATTATTGCCCAAAATGATGAAGAATATAGTTTGAAATCAGAATTTTTGTTATGCTACTTTACTACATGTGGACATTGGTTTGTTAGTGAACACTTTGAAAATGTATTTTTCTATGTTTAGTTATAACTATTTAACTATAGTAAACATTTAAATCTTCTGAGGCTTCATTGTAACCATGGGACTTTCTATTGATTTTCTTTTACACTTTTGCCTAAATGTCCCCCTTACTTCCTTGAGTTCCTTCAGGTCTTTGATAAAATACCCTCTTTTCAGTAAGGACCCTCATGGCTACCCTCTCTTATTTGTACCTTATGTTATTCTTGGAATTAACTCATACCTTCTACTTTATTTTTCTTCTTTTTTACATTATATACATTGAATTGTCAAATGTTTCCCCAGACTTAAAGGGTAAGCTCCATAAGAATGATTTAACTTGTTCCTTTTAAAATGCTATGTCTGTCACAACTAAGGAAGTACTGAGAAAATAATAAATACCCAAGAATATTTGTAGATGATTACATATATTATAAATCATAATATTTTAAAGAAAAAATGTGCCACACTAGTATGTGTTTTATAAAGTTTAATAAAAGTATTTTTCAAAGTGAAAACCATTTCTTTAAAGATTTCTTACAAGACTTTCTCAATGTTTAAAAACCAGTTTATTTATCTTATGATTTCTTGTCTCAGACCTTTTATAATTTCTTTTCAGATATTTTCTTATATTCTCTTTCAGACAGGTCTGTGATAATTACATCATTGGAAAGAATCATATACAAGTATAAATCAAAATCTCTTTCCACTGGTTTTACTTATAACTCTAATCATAAATAATGTAAAATCTTAAATAGAAACTTGTAATATTATACAAAATTAATTTTGCAAAAGTACCCAATGTCATTTTACTTTGTGTAATAAAATTTCAAGCACCTAATATTATTATAGGCATAGATCTGAATTCTTTGCCTGAATATTAAGTTTCTCTTAAACAGATATTAATAGACAAAGAAACTTCAATATATTCTTTTCAATAACCAAGAATATTAACATTCAGATGGTAAAATTCTGCATAAAATGGAGACTTGTTAAGAGATTTAAAATGCTCAAAGAGAGCATGGATTTCACTAAATGAATACTAAAAACCATGCTGTATCAATTTAGAAATTAAAGTTCAAGAACCATTATAAATAAAAAGTAAAATATATCACTATATAAAAGTTATTAGAGTTTAGTCCCACAAAATTAATTTAAAATAATTCCACGTTTGACCTGAAGACCCTTACATTTTGGTCTACATCCATATTCCCTTAAGAAATGTAATGAATTGGTTTATTTTAATATCAACATAGATAGATGTAGATATTCATCTACTACACGTAGGGTTTATGCATAGTTATTTTAATACATGACCAACAAGATTCTATAATGTACTACTCATGAATTCTGCCTTTAAATCAATGTTAAGATAATCATCATTTACTTCTAGATTAATATATAAGAGTTACTTTATAATGATAAATTATAAATAATTTATAAATTATAATAAAATAAATTATAATAAATAAATTATAATGATACATGTAGCTGTGCACTGGTTCTGTAATAGTATGCCTTTGTTTTCCCTTTTGATATAGGGGTATATGTCCCCCAAAATTCGTATGTTTATGGTCTAAATACTAACGTAACTGTACAGTACTTAGAAAGTAAGTTTAAATGCGTCATTAGGGTTGGTCTCTGATCCAATAGGATTTGTGTCATTACAAGAAGATGCATCCAAGAACTTGCATGTGCATTTACATTCTGTCCTTCTCTGTCTCCCTCTCCACTTGCATAAAGGAGTCAGGAGAGCCTAGTGTGGTGGCACATGCCTATAATAGTAGCAGCTCGGGGCTGACGCAGAAGGATCAAGTGTTCAAAGCCAGCCTTAGCAATTTAGCAAGGCCCTAAGCAACTCAGTGAGACCCTGTCTCAATACACAATATAAAAAAGGGCTTGGGATTTGGCTCAGTGGTTTACAGCCCCTGAGTAGTAATTATGAGAGCATCCAGGGAAATGGCAGCTGGCTGTAAACCAAGAGAAGAGGATTGAAGTGGAAGGTTCCTTTGCTGGGACCCTGATCTTAAACTTCCAGTTTCCCAAACTATGGAACAAAGTTCTACTGTTTAAGTCACCCAGTCTTTGGTATTTTGCTATAGCAGCTCAAGAGGACTAACACAGTATTGAACT
This sequence comes from Marmota monax, assembly GCF_021218885.2. NCBI lineage: Eukaryota > Metazoa > Chordata > Mammalia > Rodentia > Sciuridae > Marmota > Marmota monax. The sequence continues at coordinate 20,325,944 of NW_026694084.1, read as the reverse complement.
ACCACTATATCTCAATGTATGGCCAGTTTTCATCTACTAGAAAGCAAAAGTCAATAGAAAATATAGTTACAAAATGTATGCCTGTTGACTTGCCCAGACTTGATATGACTCTGCTAAATATAACCGACAGAGCACTTTTGCTACTTTCAAATTGAAGCATTCCCAGTGGAACAATTCTAAACTGAGATCTTACCATTTCATTCATTCTTAATTTAATATGGATGGATTTCCAGTTACACTTAATCCTCTTCACCTCCTTTTTCTCTCCTCTTTATTCATTTGTGCAACGTGGCTAGGATAGATTTTTCCAAGTTGTTTTTTGAAAGATTGTAACTTGGGTTAGAACAACATGAAATAAAACTGAGTTTCCGAAACTTGATGAACTTTAGAAGGTAAATATTGAAATACATTTATTATACACTACAAGAGGTTATGCTATGAGGTGATCCTAAATTATTCTGGCCACATTTTCTTTGTTTTTCCTTTTCTTGTAAAGTGTGTCATTTGGTGAAAAAGATCTTGGAAATGGGAGAATAACCACCTTGACATTTATGATTTTGCATCTCATTTTAACTTCAGATATAATTTCTAAATAGTTGAGGACTAAATTCAGCTTTATGGTATGTCACTAACAAATGCATATAAGGTTAGTCATTTAAACAATTTTTCACTGACTTTGGAACATTTAGTTTTCTGTTAAGATGGTCTATTACACCTAACTCTTCTAAATTACTGGGGTAATAGTTCTGAGATATTAGAAATTTTCTAATCTTAGTTCACTAAGGAAACGACCATCCTTAAGTCACTTTCTCCCCTGGGAATACTAGGAATATACAAATGACACATGATGAATAACAGTTCACAAGTGTTCTATGCATTCTCTCATTTTCATTTGATTTCCCAAAATGTGATTTTAAAAGAATTACATAAGCCATCTTTTATGAATTAAAGAAATATAAGTTAGAGAGAAATAAAATGCCCAACTTCTCACAACTGTCATATGAATAAATAAGAATTGAGGTCTTCTGATTTCAAGTTACACATCTTTCAAGTAATATTCAACTTGTAAAAATTCTACTTATAATTCCTCTTCATCTAGGATCGAAACTCAATGATATTCTCCTCATGATGCCAGCCAGATTTGTCTTGTCTTACAAATTATATCATAAAAACAAAAACAAAGTCACTGATGCCTTTTAATATGCTTCAACATTGACTCAGCAACTGTTGTGTACCAGACAATATTCTAGGCATTCAGATACAGGATAATATGACATGCTTTTTGAATAAGACAATGAATTAGAAATATGTGAAAAACATAATACAAACTACAAAGAATATACAAGGTACAGAGAGTAATGCTCGTAGCCAAGAAAGGATTTGTTTCCAGTTTAGAGTATGATGATACTCTTCAAAAGTAGAAGAAACTTTAATATCAACTAAAGAAAAAAGTGCATAAAGAACAAGATATCAAAGTTCATGGTATTTTCAGCAAAATTGGTATATTATTGGTTATATTTCTCAAGTGAAAAGTGAATTGGTAATAAAAATAGTAAAAACTAATACTGAGCAGACAGGTTGTTTGGTAGACAAGAAATGGCCTTAATTTTGAAGCCCCAAATTCCTGCATTTGTATTCTGATTCTGACATAAATTAAACATGTTATCTGAGGAAGCCTACCTAATTATTCTGAGGCTTTAAAAAAAATTGAATCAACAATGCCTTCCTGTTATGAGCTATGTGTCTAATGAGTCCAACATAGACTATGACAAGTACAGAGTAGATATGAGTTATTGGCACATTAGAATTTAAGGAAAGAGCCATATCTCAAAACCTTTGCTGTGGAGTTTGGGTTCTGCCATTAATTACTCTCAAATGATTTCAAAGTATAAAGTAAATTGTAGGGTAAATACATTCTGCACCATCTAAACTCAGTTTTATTCTCTTTGAAAAAAAAATGGCTGCTTTTAACATGTGATCAAAGATCCATTTTCAAAATGTGTTACATTTATTTTGTATAATTTTTCTTGCTTGGGGCTTTACTTCTATTACATAATTTTAGCTGAAGTAGCTGAGTGTTTTTTCCACTCCATTTAATATATACATCTTATAAAAAATGTGATGATCTTATATTCTTCCTATAGTTGAAAAAATATCAAACTATAATATTAAATTTCATAACTGAATACTATGTGGTGTTTGTTACAAAGCCATTTGCTGTTTAGCATTTACCTCAGAGGAAAAATAAAGGTGTGAAAACTCAAGCGTATTGAATCCAAAGATTTTATAATGCTCTGAAAGTGACAACATATATATTTTAATTTTATGAATTTATCCATAATATGGAGCCCAGACTTCCTCCATGATTGATTTATAAAATACATGAATATTTTATTAAAATAGTTATCCAGTGTTATTTCAGTATAGTCCCGATAATTCATGGCAGTTGTCTTTGGCACACTAGGTATAAGTAATAGATAAACAATTATTTCACTTAGCTTAGAATTAAATGTCTAAGTTCTACTCTAATTGTAGGAAGAGATCACAAGTTTGAATTTGCCCCTTTGCTTTTCCAATGCTCTTTTGATGCAGCAGACAGAAAAGTTCAAACAAAAGTAAACACAAATCCAATACTGAGTTCATAATAAATATATACATGAGGATATGTATTTAAAAATTTATATTAAGTATATTGCTTATATTTAATCTTTTAAAAATATAGTCACCTTCAGATGCTTGGGCTGTTTCCAACACAGTTTTTCTCTGAGAAAGTTAAAGAAGTCTGAAATTGACCTTAATCCTAAACAAGCAATTTTAATTATCCATCTATCATTTGTCTTTACAAAAGACTCCCTGGAGTTTACCTATCTCCAGGCCTAGATCTCAGCCTTTTCTATAATCATCAGTCTTAGAGATTCCACTACCCTTTAAGGGTAGCAATTCAATGCTTTAAGTTAATTTGCAAAGATTTTTCATTCCAACTCTAACCTAGCAATGTATTTTTATAGCCATGTCTAGATCTTTTGACAACCAGGACTCAAATAGATCTTTTATTGTTTTTTTAAAGAATAACTATATATTTTAAAAGTCTTTTATCTATTTTAAGAGAAAATATCAGTGAACTACCCCATGCCAAATGGATTTTACTTAGAGACCCCTGTCTTTTGTTTCTAATTTGAATCTACAATTCTTGTAGATTCTATTTTTGAGATTTTCCAGGTCCTTCTGAATTATTTTCTCATTTAGAATCAGAGGCCATTATATCATATCTTAATTCTAAGCTTATTGAAACACACATTCTCCAAATACAGAGTCAGTTAAGTAACATTCTGTGACATGCCTTTTTCTCTGTTACTTTATTTGTTTGCTTACTCATTAATTTAGAAAGCATTTGTTGATGCCAGTGGGCAAGAAACTGAACTAAATTATGAGTCTTGGTTACTGTTATTAAAGAAATAAACTGTAAATGCCAATATAATGTGATAAAAGTCCAGCTAAAGATACAGTTTGCATGGATAACTCAAAGGAGAATGGAGCAGGTTTAGACAGATCAAAAAAGACTTCTTGGAGGTGGTGACTATAACCTGCCCCCAAGCAAGAGCATGCCAGTTAGGGCACTCTGGAGTGGGAGGATGCTACATTAAAAAGCAGAGAGAACCACTGTGGTGGTGGCACATGCCTATAATTCCAGTGGCTCAGCCTCCTGAGCCGGGAGGATCACAAGTTCAAAGCCAGCCTCATCAACAGCAAGCCACTTAGTAACTCATTGAGACCCTGTCTCTAAATAAAATACAAAATAGGGCTGTGGATGTAGCTCAGAGGTCAAATGCCCCTGAATTCAATACCCAGTAACAACAACAACACAAAAGCAGAGAGAGCCTTGACTGGCAAAGGCTGCAGTTACTTGTAGGGTCCTTTATCTCCTCATTTTTGAAAGTTTCATGTATGTTTGCCCATCAAGCACTATGTGATTAATTTATTGGTTGTAGGACAAGCCCTTTGAAGACATTTTCTTTGGTGATTTTCCAGTATTATCTTTTCATATTGGATTTGTACTATGCACTGGCAAAGAAAACCAGCGTGCTCAGTTCCGAATGCAGGCAGCTGGCAAGATACTTTCAGTATAAGAGAAAATATTGTCAAGGATGTCACTAGAAAACTCAAATCTTTGCTTCTTCTCTTTTGCTGCAAGGTCACACCTGACCTCTGTACCTTTCATCCCTTCATCATATTCATTTTCTCCAATCAGGTGAGGCGCCATGCATGACAATACTGCTGCCAGATTTACCAGTTGTGAAATATTTTAAACAAACCTCCAAAATCTCATTTAGTTACTTTTAAAAGTTTTTCAAAATTTATTTAATATGGATTTGTGGACAAGGTTGATATAGTTCTTATCCAAAGTTCCTACATACCTTTTAGTAAATCGCTGTTAAAATCTGACTAAATTGTTTGAATAAATTACTGTGAATTTCAGTGTGTCTATCAGTGAATAGGTGATGATACCACAACCTGTACAAACATATTAGTTTGAGAAATGCTGTAAAGATTCTTGCAAAGCAAGGTTAGAAGCAAGAGGTTTGTTTTAAAATGAATTAAAACTCTACACAAACTTTTAGTGGTAAATCAATTAGTTCATTGGTGTTTGAGTGGTCTCTAATTCTAAAGAGGTCAGAATCATGGATATAATTAATAGATAATGTACTTATAAAATGATGGCAGTGACCATTAATTTGACTCCTCTTTATTCATGCTTTGCATCAGACTGAGTCAAGTCCATTATACTATGCAAATTCAACAAGATGGACGTAATTTATAGGTAAAATGTGGAAGACAAATAAGAGGCGATGATCAGATTGACTAAGTTGACTAAATTTTAGCATCAGCTATATTGCTTTTTAAAAATTAGGTTTGTAAGACATTTTATAGGAGTTAGATTAGTTTCATATAAAATTTGTAATTATTGAATACTATATACTGGGTCACTTCTTCATATATTTTCTAAGAAATGAGAGTTAAAAACTCAAGAGTGGTTGTTAAATTTAGTATAATAAATGAATACTCATTATGCTAATTAAGTGTAGTGAGAATGCTAATTTCATTAGCTGATGCTGTAGTGAAACGCTATTCATCCTTTCTAATGGAGAACCTATAGATATTTGGAATTTAATGGACCAAAATAGCTGTAGCATTGCAACTGATGTTAGTTTCAATAATTCACCTTTGAACTAATGCTTGGCAGAGGAGAAAATTGAAATAGTACACCAAATTGTAGATAGTAATATTAAATATCTATAGCTTTTACATCTTTAGTCAGATGCCTGCTGGGTGCATAGCTAAGAAGTTTTGTTATTACATTTATTTCCTTATTAGTTTGTGTCAAATATCAAATTTGTTGTAAAAGTTTAGACTTACAAGTCTTAAAACAACATAATTAACATAGTTGAGAATAAGCAAACTGATAGAGACTAGATTAATTCATTCACACAAATAGTACTTGGAGAGCTAAAGGGTGGAATAGGCTATGATAGGTGGTCACTAAGCAGACATAATCCCTATGCTTAAAAATTGTACAGTCTAGTTGAAATACAGAGAAACTGAAATAAGTACATAAATAAATGTAAAAGATGAAGTAAATGAAGGAATGTGGTTTAGAATAATAGAGTTTATGAGCTATATGTAATTACTTGACAGTAACAAAATTTTTAAGGAATAGCAGATTAACACAGTAACAAACTTGAAGTTTTAAAAACAAGTAAATAAATAGTGTTGCTTACCGTTGCCCGATCTTAATTTATTCACTGCTACTCTAGGTCATCCTGCTTCATTGTATACTTTAATGGAAAGTGTCTGGCCTAGCTGTTGCCTTTTTCAATAATCTGTTTATAATTAACAAGTGTAAGACTCATCGTTCATATTATCTAATACAATTAAACCATGTATTGAACATCAAGAAGTATGTTTATCATATTTCATTGTGAACTTTTTTCCCAATCACAGTTGATTAGTTTCAGTAGAATTAGTTTTAAGGGGTCCAAGCAATAGTTCCTAAGGAGATTTAGTCCTTACTCCACTGATAATTAGCTTACCAAATACTCTTTATACTTTCCAAGTTCCCATTCTAGGAGTGAACTCATCTCCACATTTCCTCCATAATTCTTAATTCTCCAATAGTAACTGGTTCAAATAATTACATGTAATGTAACCCCCAAATCCCTCTGACCTTACAATCAGACCTCATTTCTGTAGCTGTAGAACATGATATTGATTAGAAGACTTCTTTCATAATTATAATGTAAACAAATATGTACTACCTTATAATTTACCAACTAATTATATTAATTTATCTTACACATGATCTTAATTAAAACTTACCAAAGCAAGTGTCATAAAACCTCTTTAGATACCAGTATTAACAATAATAACTTCAAAAGATAAGACTGACTTAAACCTAGTTTTGTTTTTTTTCTCACTAGCAAATTTTCCACTCCACCATACTACCTCAGGATTATATAAGTTGTTATAGGAAACATGTATACATAGAACACAAAGAGTTATGGGGTGAACATTTATTTGAGGTTTTAATTATTTTATATCAAATAGACAAGTAATTAAGTATGAATTCAGAAATCAGTTAATATTTAGTATCTCTGTCGACACAATTTAATATTAATGAAGAGATATCGTGGAAAAGAAAATTCATGCATTTAATCAAAACCTATTATACATATGAATCAATATATTCAAATACAAGGTAAACTTATTAAAGAAATCACAATATTTCTTTAATAAGAGCCAGGCAGGAAGAATATAAACTATGAAATTAAGACTCATGGTTGCCAACCATTCCTTAACACATGAATGTGTGTTCATTTTATTTTTTAATTTTAAAGGTGCTATAACAGAGCAAAATCAACTAGAGAGTAAGTTTCACTTACCTATGTTTTGAAATCTAAATGCAAATAAGTAAATAAAGATGAAAGGCAGCTGACCTATGCCACTGGGAGTCATGAATAATTAAATTTCTTCCTGAATTTCTAAGACAAAAGTGAAAACAAAATAATGCGGCTCCATACCTCTGAATAGAGAATGGTTTAAAAGGGAATTCTTGTCCACTGTCTTTCAAATTTTTATTAAATCATGAAAATCAAATGAGCAAAGATAATAACATAAGCAAAATTTAAAGGTTTGCATTTACTATAACTAAAATAATTTTATTTTTTCTATTTTTTTATTTTTTAATTGGTTCTAAATAGTTATACAAGGCAGTAGAATGCATTTTGACACATTCTACACAAATGGAGTGTAACTTCTCGTTCCTCTAACTGTACATGGTGCAGAGTCACACTGGTCATGTAATCATACATGTATATAGGGTAATAATGTCCATCTCATTCCACCATCATTCCACTCCCGCACCTCCACCCAACACTCCCTTCTGCCCAACCCAAAGTTCTTGCATTTTTCTCTACCCACCTCCCTTTTTATATTTGTTAGAACAGGCATAAAATGGTTAGAGACTTAAAAGACTCTAAGATTCATCTATTAAATATATACCCATGGAATTAATATTAAATAAATAACTGTAGATAAAATTGCTTTGCCAAAATTCCATAGATGAAGAAAAAATTCATACTCAGATTTTTTAGACTCACAAAAATAATGCTATTCCCTGTGTTTCGATTTTTCTCCTCTTACATACTCCTGTTGACAACTTAAAACATTTAATGTGGGGAAAAATAGAGTTTTAATATCCAGGGATACTGGGAGAATACAAAATGTGATCTTAAAAACGTACCCTGAAAGCAAAAAAAAAAATCAAATTAGTGTCTGTAAATAGTATTATTCCACAAAGAATATATTCCATGAAAATATATGATTCCTTAACTATAGATATGAAGTTCCATTCTTTCAGCAAGGAATGGTTAAACTGAATTGACTTCATCCAAAAATTTCCCCAATATTTAAACATTTTGCTTATAGGTTCTTGATGCATATTGTCTTATATTTAAATGTAGAATGTCTATTTTCCTCTGTTAATTATTGAAATCATCTCTATTAATGTATTATTTGCATCTTTTATTTTTTTTTTTTTTTTTGCTTTACATCTTTGAGACTTTCATCACATGCATAAAGAGAGTCAAAGTCATATTTGGCAACTATTTTAGTGTATCAGAGTGTGACTCACCTGTCTTTTTTATATTCCAAATAACTATGTGGTACATTACATATAATAGGTACGAAAGGTATTCTGCTGAGTTAATGGATAGAGAATTTATCTCTGCGTGATGTGAGATCTATTATTGTATTGTTCACATTCTTGCTTGTAAGATGTTATAACACTGGTCTTAAGAAGAAATAATCAGACTATTTTTAAAGATCACATCTAGATATGCAGTTTGTTAATAATAGTGTATTTTAAGAATGAAATTTGAGTATTCTACAGAATATATAAAATCATACACTTTGCAACCAGGAAAGTGGATGTTAATAAAATCAAAATGGAGTTATACTAATAATAGGATTAGGTGATGACATTCAAAATCAGAGCACAGACCTTATGCTTAGAGACCACCCACAGAAAAAGAACATATAACAGAAAAATGTGACAACAATGGAGTAATTTTTCTTAGTGCAGTTTTCAGATTGGCAATTTGGAATTATTATCCAGTTATTTAGAATGGGAGAAAAAACTGCACTCAACCTTGTCCCAAGAATCAAAGGATCTTGCATCAGTTTAATGTGAATAATTACTTTCTTTTTGTTATTGGAGTATTTAAGTATATTTTCAAGGATATTAATCAATTTATACAATGTAGGTGCCATTAACTCTGTGGATATTCACAAATCTGTGAAGAGGAATTAGATCCTTTTAGGCAGACAATGTTTATATTTAAAGATATATTTAAGATAATCTCTTCTTCCTATTCTATATAAATTATGACAATTAAAAAACATAATTGTGAGACAGGTAAAATTTTACACATACATTATGTGAAATATTCTAAATTCAGATTTCTAAAACAAAGTAAAAAGCTATCAAGACTGTAGGAAAAATACATTATCAAGTCAAGGGCCTAAACTTCAAAAATTCTTCAATTACTCTTATACTGTTGGATGTAAGGATGTACAAAATTTCCTGTCAATCTGGTTGTAAAGTGGATATTATTATAAAGATTAATTCACATCTCTGGTTGAAAAATAAATGTCTTTTCCTCTATTAAACTTCTTTAAAAAATAGGCTGAAATTAACATGGTTAATCAGCAAAACAAATGAGGAAAATGAAACTATTGATGTACTAAAATAACCAAATCAATAAGAGAAAAATGGAAAGAAAAAAAATGGTAAGAAAAATGTTAAACCTGACATAGTAATTCTAATAATCCATATAAATCAGAATAAATTTTATTCTCTCAGAGGAATAAAAAAAATGTTTTAAAATGTTTTTTCTAAGAGATATAACTGAAATAAAATAGAGGCATAAAAACCATTTAACAGATAAATGCTAATAAATGTAATTATGGCAATATCATTTATAATATAAAATTGTTTGTTAGCATCATTAAATTAGGGAGTAGCATGAGACTTGCTGAGGATGATTACCCCATGTGTGTAGAGACCATCTCACAGGAGTATAGCACTGTCCTTGGATAGACAGGATTCCTCTGTCAGCTGACTTTTATACAAGGACCCCAATGGCATTGCAGTCTTCCTTATACTGCACAAAAGTCCAAAATGATCTCACACAAAATTCTCCCTCTACCCTTCACTCAAAATTAGAACTGAATCATTGTCTCTCAACAGAGGTTCTTCAGCCCTTTCTTTTCTATAATATAGGCATTCCAAATAGGGTCACCCTTCTGTGTTTGAGTCTGTCTTGGTATTTGCATACTAAAGGACCAAGACTATAAGGAGAAGACAGAATAAAAGGAAATTTTATATTCACACAAGTATCCCCCACAAAGAATATAAAAAAGCCATGACATATTGCATGTACCCAAGCAAATAGTTTGAATATATAAATAAAGAAAAATCTAACAACAGTGCAAGGAGAAATATAAAAGTATATGCCCATAGTTGTAAATTTTAGTCCAATGTTTTAAAACATAACAAGGCAAAAAACATAAATTTGTGAAAATATTAGAATAATATAAATAGACTTATAGATATTGATCCACCTATCCTCCCCATTGGAGGAATAGTTGATTGTAATACAAAATTTTTTGAACACTCATTATAATTTTGAAAATTTAACTTCATAAAATACTAAAAGGCATTCCCTTATAAACTAATAAAGTAAAAAAAATAATAATCTCTTAAAAAAAAAAACACTAACACCAAATTGTTAATAGCTTAAAATAAAACAATCAGTATTTCCATTTGATATAAATATATTCTACTCTAAATAATTATAACACTTAGAAAGGATAAAGAAAACTATAAATTAAATTCAAATTAAAAATAAAATCATATAACAATGTAATCTTAGGTTAACATACAAAAAGGATTGATGTTAATTGAACATTTAACACAAATTCTTACAACTGTGATGATCAAACAAACCTTCAAAAATTAGAACCTAGAAAATTAAAAATTATCTTTTTTTTTTAACTATTGCACTAGTATTTCTGTATTGAATCATGTAAATTCTCCTTAAAGTAATGATCAATTTTGATATTGAGAAACATTTAGTTTAATCAAGTCATAGGCTATCATGAATAATGCTGCATAAAGTGGCATCTGAATGGCTTTTGGTATAAACAGGTAACACTCTTCAGGTTTATATCAAAGAGTGGAATTTCTGGAATCTAGCACAATCATATATTAGCTTCCATATATATTGCCTGAGAATTTAAGGAAGTACTTATACACAATCCCACCAACAAACTCTTTCACATTGCTACTGTCAATTTTAAATTTTAAACATTCTGATGGATATATAGTATGACATTCAAATTTTTAAAATGTTTTTTCCTGTTCTCTTGAGAACTGTGAAGTTTTTCACGCTGGCCATTTAGTTCATTTTTTTATCTTTTTTTTTCTTTTTTTTTTTTAAACAAAGCAATTCTTTATGTATTTTCCCATTTGTTAAAAACCGAATTCTGTTAATGATGAAAATCTTTATATATTCAGGACGTGGTTCCTTTGTCAAATACAGTACAGTAAAATTCTCCCAGAATGTGGCTTGCCTTTTCATTTTCCAATAGTACATTTGATGTAATTTCAACATTTCAATATAGTCCAGCTAATTACCCTTCAGGGCTTTTAGTGTTCTGGTTCAGAAAATGTTGTCAACCAAATGGAATGAAATTATTCGCTTTTTTCCCTCCTGGATGTGTTATTGTTGTTTTACCTTTCATTTTCTTGCCTTTTAGTTCATCTCAAGTTAATTTGTGTATATATTATGTGGTAAGGTTTATTTTTCCCTTACAGTTAGTTGATTGGATAATTTTATATGAATCCTTTTTATCGGTTGCTTTGTCCCTTGTGTAGATTTGCCCAGATACTCATAAAGGAGTATTTAAACTCCATATATAGTTTTGATATTTGGTAGTATAAGTCTTCAAACATTCTTTTTTCACTGGATATTTTCTTGGCTACTCTAGATATTTTGTAGTTCCATAAATGTTTTAGTTAGGTATTTTGGTAACAAAAAGGAAGAACCAACAAGAACAATTTAGAGGAGGAAGGGTTTGTCTTTCAGTGTCAGAGATTCAGTACATGGTCAGCCCACTCCACAGTTCTGATCCTATGATGAAACAGAACATCATGACAGAAGGTTATAGAAGAAGAAAACAGCTCAGAATGTGGCAATAAGGAAGCAGAGAGCAAATTCTGCTCACCAGGAACAAACTATAAACCTCACGAACACATCCTAGTGACCTACCTTCCCTAACACTCTACCTGCCTATAGTTTCCAAACAGTTAATCTGTATCAGTGGACTTACCCACTGAATATTTTACAACTGTCATAATTTAATCATTTCACCTCTAAATATTCTTCAATTGTCTCACATATGAGCTTTTAGAGGGCAGCATGTATCCAAACCACAACATTCCAACCCTGACCAAAAGTTCATGCCCATTTCACAATTCAAAATACATGTAGTCCAATTCCAAGCAACCCTATAGTCTTAATAGTTTCAGCATTACAAAAAGTCAAAGTTCAAAATCTCTTCTAAGACTCAAGGCAAACACTTACCGTTTTTCCTCTGTAAGAGTCACAGGAAAGTTACATATATCCAATACATAATGGCATAAACATTTTTATTTCAAAAGGAAGACACAGGGGCACAGAAAGAAGGGATGGGAACAAAGCAAGAGTGAAATCCAGCTGATCAAATAAGTTCTGTAGCTCCACGTTCAGCCTCTGGGGCACATGACATTGTGATGTTCTCTACAAAGAATTTGAGCAGTCTGCAGCTATGGACTTTCTGGTTGCAAACTTCATGACCTCTTTCCTGGCTTGTTTCTGCTAGATTCCTGCAGCTTTTTTCAGCAGACATCCCACACTACTGGCATCTCTTAATCTCAGGGATTACTACTGCAGATTCAGCAACTTTAGTTTTGTTTTTTACTTCCTCATGCATCACCCTCTCAGAGGAAGTGCACAGTGTCTTTGACCCTACTACAATTTTCCTGGCTTCCCAGGTCTTCCTTTGAAATCTGGGTGGAAGCCTCCAAGACTCCTCTAACTCCAGCACACTGTATCCCTGCTGGACCAGTACCACAAGGTTGATGCTAAGTTCTGCCACCATATCAAGCAGTGGCCAAGCTTATTGGGATCCTGGCTGTAGAAGCCTCTGTTATGGTTTAGCTGTGGTTCTCCCCAAAAAGCTCACATGGAGACAATGCAAGAAGGTTCAGAAGATAAATTATTGGGTTGTAAGAGTCTTAATCAAAATAGTGATTTAATCACCTGATTGGGATTAGTTGAGTGGTAATTGAAGTGGTAGGGTCTGGCTTGAGAAGGTAGGAATTGAGGTGTGGCTTTGGGATATATATATATTATTATTATTTTTTTTAATCTGACAAGTAGAGAACTCTCTCTCTGCTTCTTGATCACCATATGAGTTGCTTCCCTCTGCCACCTCTTCTGCCATGTTCAGCCTCACCTCCAGCCCTGAGAAATGGAGCCAGACTTCTATGGATTTAGCATGAACCCTCAAATAAACTTTTCCTCCTCTATTATTGTTCTAGTCATATTGTTTAGTCATAGCGGTGAAACCGCTGACTAAACAGCCTCTAAATACATGGGTAGCTAGCATGGAGAAATTATTTCCTAGGCCTTCCTGTGCAGGAATGTTGTCCCCGTGGTCTCCTATCAAAGGAATTTTTGGTTTTTTACTTTACATTCTTGAGCCTGGGATGCATTTTTCCTACTGTTTGGGGGTAAAGTACTGTAGTCTCTGTAGTGACCATAATCTCTGATTGACACACTTTCCTTAGTGTCAAACTTTCATACTTTTCTGGCTAAGCTTCAAGATTTTAAATATTTCTACTCTGCTTTCTGTTCTCGATTATCACAGTAAACTTGGCTAAAAGCTTCTAGTAATATCCATGCCACCAACTGAATACTATGCTACCTAGAATTTTTTTCTATCATATTTTAACTAGTTCATCACCTTTAAATTCAGTCTCATGGCAAGTCTCAGGATTTGTATAAAATGTAGACAACTTATTTGACAGAATGTTATACAAATGACCTCTAGTCCAATTTCTATTTAATAGAGTGATCCTCCTCTGAAATTTCATGAGCTCAGTTTTTATTATCCATAGCCCTATCAGCATTTTGCTCTTCTGGGCTCCCACCAAATTCACATATTAAGTTCTACTTACAATATTCTAAATCTTTTCCAGATTGAATCTTTAAGCTTTCAAATTTCCTCTTCCTGCAAACTAGTTCCAAAGATTTCAAACCACATGGTTAGAGCAACAACATGATTCTTAATGCCAATTTCTGATCTAGTTTTTCCTCACTGTGACCAAACTGTCTGACAAGAACAACTTAAAGGAATAAAACCTGATTCTTACTTACAGTTTCAGGGGTTCAATCCATAGTCAGCCCACTCCATATTGTTAACCCTATGGTGAAACAGAATATGAGGTTTCAGGGGAGGAAGACACTATTGGAAATTGAACAAGAAGCCATTTATTAAGAAATTAGGAATATTTGGAAATTAGTTTTGTCCTCGATTATAGAGTGTTCAAGTTAAATTCTTGATAGATAATTATATTAATTGAGCTTAAATTCATGAGTTGTAGGTTCTAGGCAACTTGTACAGATGTACTTATCTGCACAAGGTTAAAATGGAGAATTGTTTCTTCTCTATTTTATTTCATCCAAGATTACTATTTCATCCAAGATTCCCTGCTATGATTTTGACTGGAAACAGTGATTCTTGAAAGATTATTGAGTGTATTAAAAAATTAGAAATGTGCATTTTCAAGACTTCCTGTTTGAGGACGAGTGTGTGATAATTTTAAATTATATAATAAATCTTTCTGATTTTAAAGTGTGGAGCCACTTTAGGGATTTGGAGATAAGATGATCTTCAGAGGACTTGCAAGGTTACATTATTACAATGAGAATGGATAAAGCTTAAAATTACTCAAACATCTCAATGAGATTAATTTGGCTGAAATTTGCTTCAATGCTTAATATTATGTAGACTTTCTATTTCTTTAACTTACAAAGACAATTTATTTCTTGAACTCAAATTTTATCATGGAATGCTAATATTTTCAGAGGACTCAATGATTTTATTATATTTTGCCAATCTTCAAATATTTGTAGACTTTTTATGCTGCCATTTAGACTCACTATACTATTTATGTTTGGGAACAATTCAAGACAAAACAGAGTAGAGAGTTATATTTTCACTTAGGGAACAGTATATCCTTGATCTATGTCAAAGCCTATACCAAGGACAAAATAAAAAAAAAAACAACAACAAAACTTTCTTCCAGTGGTTCCAAAAAGATGCATAAAGCAATAGTGATAGATACTCAAAAATCTGAATCTTAAATTTGGACATGGGTTCTGGTCTCTTTCCTCAGAAAACCAGATACAACAGTTGATACTGATAGTATGACTAACTAATTAGTCTAATATAATATGTACTACTGACTGAACTCTACAATCATTTATTCAGCATACAATTTAGTAGTGACTGAGAATCATTCTGAGATTCTGATTTAATTGGTCAGTGGTGAAACAAGTTGTTGGAATATATTTAAATATGTTTGTGAGAATTCTAATGTGCAGTTTAATTTGAGAACCACAGGGGAAAAAAGAATGAAGAGTCTAAAATGGAATTAATTTCATTTCATTCCCCTTTGTTCATTCTTTCATCTACTTCCACTATTTTTGGCAAGTCTAATACCATCTTTCTCCTTTTTTTTGGAATGTGACATGTATGGGGAGTTAAGGAATTAAGAAATTTTAACTCAGTCTCTGCTGTATTTCTCATATTTTAAATAATATGTCACCAGAATCCCTAAATTATGTAATGTTTTATGTGGAAAACTATCAGGGTTGGTCTTATTCCTATAAGAGCTGTGTGTGTATGTGTGTGTGTGTGTGTGTGTGTGTGTATGTTTGTAAGAGAGGGGAAGAGAAAGATGAAAGAAAGTTTATAGGTCTGGATATGTGGGGCAAAGTTGTGACAGACCATTTCACTATATGACTTATAGTAAAATTTGTGTAACTCCACTTAGTTACTACCTTCAGGACTAAAAGTGTTGACTACAATGGATCACAATTGAATCTCCTGGTGAAGTTTGCTTTAGACCAAAAGTCTTATTTCCTGAAAGTTATGCTTTTACCTTGGAATACCCTGCTTTCAGTGACTATTTTCTATGGGGTACCAAGCATTCTTCTCCATTTCCCCTCTACCTCTCAGTTGATGCTGTATATCTCTGAGGAGATACAATCAGCTTCAGATCAAACTATCAGATTGGTTGAGAATCCTGTTACAACTACACTACAGATCAGGTGTTCCCTTTGCCCAATCTTCCTTAATTCACTCTCTTAAAGCTGTTGTTCCCTAAAGTGTTCCCCAATGTTCTTAAAACTCAATTGTCTGCTAAATAGATTAATGACAGAAGATGTCAGGAAAAACAAGTAGTCTCGGAGTGGGATTTTGGAAATGGATTATTCATTAGCCTGTATTGGGAATACAGATCTCATCACTAAGATAGGTAGAGTACTAATAGCTTCTGGTAAAAGATACTACTCTCTGTGTTCATACCCTCACAAGAAGTGAATTGAAGTGGCATTCCAGTGTAAGGAATGCAGTAGAGCTTTAATATCTCAGGTATATAGTAGGTTCAGAGGAAGTAAATAATTATAAGACATATATTGCTTGTCACGTGACTGGAATGATCAATAAATTGGAGAAAGAAAGAAGTTAATTCATCACCAATTAAGATGATGTTTAAAAGCAATAATTCCTCCTTGGCAAGGCAGAAAGCTAAGGCTTGAAAGTCAAGATGTAGTTATAATGGCAATGTAGCACTACAGAAGATTAACTCCTCAACCCTAGTATTTCCATTATACCAAGATCAGAGCTTTTGCAGGGAAGGAATGGGACCCTTTCACTTGAGATGGAAACATGTGAAAACATGTGTTCATGCCTATGAACATCTTGAACGTCTACATTCTTCGAATTCTGAGGCTGCGGACACTCCTAAATCTTCTGGGAAAGATCCATGTTCAAACCTTTCATGATCTTTCTTTGAACAATCTGCTTTGAATCTCCACCTCCTCCTCCCATTCTGTCCATTAGAGAAATAAAGTGTGCTAAGTGACAATATAACTCAGCTGGGATGGCACTTCATCTACCAAGGGAAGAAGAGGAGAGTAATCAGAAAGAACTGCAATGTCTAGTCAGCATGTACTGACATAAGTCAGAGGACTACATAAGGGACTTTGCACAAGGAATCTTATATCAATAAGAAAGTCACAGCAGAAAGCTGGAAAATGGAGAGTTTATAAATTGGGAACAATCTTCTATGAGACCAGGTTTTAAATTCTCCCAAGGAACAGGAGATAGTACTAACCTTTCAGTATGCCCACTGAAACACTAGGGAGGGCATATTTCCTACAAAGAGAGAGAGAGAGAGAGAGAGAGAGAGAGAGAGAGAGAGAGAGAGAGAGAGAGAGAGAGGACGAGGAGAGACAGATGGGGGTGAGGAGGGAGGGAGGGAGGCCATATCCATTATGAGAAACTCATCAAAATGGGATGATGGAGGGGTATGTATATTTTAAGGCTGGAATCCAGCAGTCTGCTATATTTTAAAGGAAGTCTGGAGGACACTCCACTTATCCAGACAATAAAGCAGTAATTCACTGAGCAGCCATTTCCCTATAGATTCTGCACAAGAGGTCTGACAGTTGGGTAGCCTGCTGCAACTCATTCCTTGATAGCAATGGGAATAGGACTGAGAGGTTCCTGAATGAAATGTTATGGGATAGTTCTTCACCATTGAAAACAAGGTTCATGTAATTATTCTTTTAAGCAATAATGTTTCTATAACCGGGATAGGTCTGATACCAAACCAGGGAAATTTTTAATATGATACAGATTCTTTGGGAGAAAGAAAGATATAGACAGAGCTCTATGGCAAAGCAGATGGCTCAATCTGTGGAATCTATCTGTATAATCAAGTTGAATCGGGATATATTAACAGGACGGCCTCTTCCAAAATACCATTATGTTGTACACACTTTTGATTGCAGGGGCAAAACTATTTGAAGGCAAGTCCAAATTCCTTCAAGGAAGGATCCTAAAACACAACATGTGTAAACAGTAATAATTAATTGAGTCCCTTCCCCCAAAGATCAGAAAACAACACACTAGCAAAATTTAAATCCAACAACATTTGGCAGATTGTTGGTCACAATCCTAGTTTATATTGCTATATGCTACCTGAAACATCCTTAACCTTTCTATAGTAGGAGAATTCAGGGACCAGATAAGGAGAATAGAAATAGTCCAAGTCTAGCTCATGTTGGATTGCAGTCCACTAAATTCAGACTTACAGCTATCTAGCACTCAAACTCTGAATATAAAATTTAACTTGACATAGTTGTCAAAAAACCAATCCCCCAGAGCTTCCAATCACTCCTGCAAGGTAGGCGGGCCTGCGACCCACCGGCAGAAGAGGAGCAGCGGCCTGCTGAGAGGCAGAGCCGCCCCCTCCCCCTGCACCGGCAAGGTAGAGGGAACTGTGACCACGCACAGAGCAGGCCCAGCGGCCTGCTGAGGGGCAGAACCGCCCCCCACCCCCCGCGCCTGCCAGGTAGGTGGAACGGTGACCACCAACAGAAAAGGCCCAGTGGCCCGCGGCGGGACAGAGCTTCCAATCACTCCTGCAAGGTAGGTGGCCTGCGACCCACCGGCAGAAGAGGAGCAGCGGCCTGCTGAGAGGCAGAGCCGCCCCCTCCCCCTGCGCCGGCAAGTAGAGGGAACTGTGACCATGCACAGAGCAGGCCCAGCGGCCTGCTGAGGGGCAGAGCCGCCCCACACCCCCTGCACCTGCCAGGTAGGGGAACTGTGACCACCAACAGAAAAGGCCCAGTGGCCCGCGGCGGGACAGAGCTTCCAATCACTCCTGCAAGGTAGGAGGGCCTGCGACCCACCTGCAGAAGAGGAGCAGCGGCCTGCTGGAGGCTGAGCCGTCCCCTCCCCCTGCACCGGCAAGGTAGAGGGAACTGTGACCATGCACAGAGCAGGCCCAGCGGCCTGCTGAGGGGCAGAGCCGCCCCCCACCCCCCGCGCCTGCCAGGTAGGTGGAACGGTGACCACCAACAGAAAAGGCCCAGTGGCCCGCGGCGGGACAGAGCTTCCAATCACTCCTGCAAGGTAGGCGGGCCTGGGACCCACCGGCAGAAGAGGAGCAGCGGCCTGCTGAGAGGCAGAGCCGCCCCCTCCCCCTGCGCCAGCAAGGTAGAGGGAACTGTGACCACGCACAGAGCAGGCCCAGCGGCCTGCTGAGGGGCAGAGCCGCCCCACACCCCCTGCGCCTGCCAGGTAGGGGAACTGTGACCACCGACAGAAAAGGCCCAGTGGCCCGCGGCGGGACAGAGCTTCCAATCACTCCTGCAAGGTAGGCGGGCCTGCGACCCACCAGCAGAAGAGGAGCAGCGGCCTGCTGAGAGGCTGATCCGCCCCCTCCCCCTGTGCCGGCAAGGTAGAGGGAACTGTGACCACGCACAGAGCAGGCCCAGCGGCCTGCTGAGGGGCAGAGCCGCCCCCCACTCCCCGCGCCTGCCATGTAGGTGGAACTGTGACCACCGATAGAAAAGGCCCAGTGGCCCGCGGCGGGACAGAGCTTCCAATCACTCCTGCAAGGTAGGCGGGCCTGCGACCCACCGGCAGAAGAGGAGCAGCGGCCTGCTGAGAGGCAGAGCCGCCCCCTCCCCCCCGCGCCTGCAAGGTAGACGGAACTGTGACCACCATCAGAACAGGCCAGACCTGCAACCGAGAGAGAGAACACACCCAGTGGCCTGAGGAAGGGTAGAGCCGCCCCCCCCCCCGCGCCTGCAAGGTAGGCGGACCTGCGACCCACTGGCAGTACAGCCCCAGAGGCCTGCAGAGGGGCAGTGCCGCTGCCTGCGCCTGCAAAGTAGACAGAACTGCGACCACCGACAGAACAAGCCTAGCGCCCCGCAGAGGGACAGAGCCGCCGCCCACGACGGCAAGGTCGGCGGACCTGCTACCGACCAGCAGAGCAGGCCCAGCGGCCTGCAGGCGTGGTAGGCACATTGCCCCAATTGGAGGAGGGGCAGAGCCGCCGCCCGCGCCTGCGAGGGAGCCTTTGCAACTATACAAGACCAATATAAATATATAGGGGGAAAATTCAATAGCACAACAGTTTCACCAAGTGGAAAGGAACACGAACAGTATGAAGAGACAAGGAAAGAAAGGACCACAAGCATTGCAGGTCAACTCAACGTTAGAAGAGGTAATAGCTGTAGCAGATGGAATGTCAGATAAAGAATTCAGGATATACATGCTTCAGATGATCTGGAGTCTCAAGGAAGACATCAGACAGCAAAATCAGACAATGAAAGATCACTTCAACAATGAATTACATAAACAAATCCAAGAAGCAAAAGATCAACTATACAGGGAAATAGAGGTTATAAAAAACAAACAAACAGAAATCCTAGAAATGCAGGAAGCAATAAGCCAACTTAAAAACTCAATTGAGAATACTACCAGCAGAGTAGAACACTTAGAAGACAGAATATCAGACAATGAAGATAAAGTATTTCAACTTGAAAAGAACATAGACAGCTCAGCAAGACTGTTAAGAAACCATGAGCAGAACATCCAAGAAATATGGGATAACATCAAGAGACCAAATTTAAGAGTCATTGGGATACAGGAAGGGACAGAGTTTCAAACCAAAGGAATGAGCAATCTATTCAATGAAATAATAGGAGAAAACTTCCCAGACTTGAAGAATGAGACAGAACCCCAAATCCTAGAAGCCTACAGGACGCCGAATGTGCAAAATCATAAGAGACCCACATTTAGACACATTATAATGAAGATGCCCAACATACAGAATAAGGAGAGAATTTTAAAAGCTACAAGAGAAAGGAAGCAGATCACATATAGGGGTAAGCCAATCAGGATAACAGCTGATCTTTCAACACAGACTCTGAAAGCTAGAAGATCCTGGAATAACATATTTCAAACACTGAAAGAAAATGGGTTCCAACCAAGAATTGTGTATCCAGCGAAATTAAGCTTCAGGATGGAAGATGAAATTAAAACCTTCCACGATAAACAAAAGTTTAAAGAATTTGCAGCTAGAAAACCATCTCTTCAAAACATCCTTGGCAAAACATTACAGGAAGAGGAAATGGAAAATAACAAGGAAAACCAACAGTGAGAGGTAGGACACTAAAGGGGGGAAAATAATCAAAGAGGAAAACAAACCATGTTTAGTAACATAAATAAACAAATATGGCTGGAAGAACAACCCATATCTCAATAATAACCCTAAATGTTAATGGCTTAAACTCACCAATCAAGAGACACAGGCTAGTAGAATGGATCACAAAACAAGACCCAACAATATGCTGCCTACAGGAGACGCATTTGATAGGAAAAGACATACATAGGCTGAAGGTGAAAGGTTGGGAAAAATCATATCACTCATATGGACTTCGGAAACAAGCAGGAGTATCCATACTCATATCAAATAAAATAGATTTCAAGCCAAAGTTAATCAAAAGGGATAAAGAGGGACACTACATACTGCTCAAGGGAACCATACACCAACAAGACATAACAATCATAAATATATATGCCCCAAACAATGGTGCAGCTATGTTCATCAAACAAACTCTTCTCAAGTTCAAGAGTCTAATAGACCACCATACAATAATCATGGGAGACTTCAACACACCTCTATCACCACTGGACAGATCTTCCAAACAAAAGTTGAATAAGGAAACTATAGAACTCAATAACACAATTAATAACCTAGACTTAATTGACATATATAGAATATACCACCCAACATCAAGCAGTTACACTTTTTTCTCAGCAGCACATGGATCCTTCTCAAAAATAGATCATATATTATGTCACAGGGAAACTCTTAGACAATATAAAGGAGTAGAGATAATACCATGCATCCTATCTGATCATAATGGAATGGAACTGAAAATCAACGATAAAAGAAGGAAGGAAAAAGAATACATCACTTGGAGAATGAACAATAGGTTACTGAATGATCAATGGGTTATAGAGGACATCAAGGAAGAAATTAAAAAATTCTTAGAGATTAATGAAAACACAGACACAACATATCAGAATCTATGGGACACATTGAAAGCAGTTCTAAGAGGAAAATTCATTGCTTGGAGTTCATTCCTTAAAAAAAGAAAAAACCAACAAATAAATGATCTCATACGTCATCTCAAAATCCTAGAAAAAGAAGAGCAAAACAACAGCAAAAGAAGTAGAAGGCAAGAAATAATTAAAATCAGAGCTGAAATTAATGAAATCGAAACAAAAGAAACAATTGAAAAAATTGACAAAACTAAAAGTTGGTTCTTTGAAAAAATAAACAAAATCGACAGACCCTTAGCCATGCTAGCGAAGAGAAGAAGAGAGAGAACTCAAATTACTAACATACGGGATGAAAGAGGCAATATCACAACAGACACTTCAGAAATACAGAAGATAATCAAAAATTATTTTGAATCCTTATACTCCAATAAATTAGAAGATAGTGAAGGCATAGATAAATTTCTTAAGTCATATGATCTGCCCAGATTGAGTCAGGAGGATATAGACAACCTAAACAGACCAATATCAATTGAGGAAATAGAAGAAACCATCAAAAGACTACCAACTAAGAAAAGCCCAGGACCAGATGGGTATACAGCAGAGTTTTACAAAACCTTTAAAGAGGAACTAATACCAATACTTTTCAAGCTACTTCGGGAAATAGAAAAAGAGGGAGAACTTCCAAATTCATTCTACGAGGCCAACATCACCCTGATACCTAAACCAGACAAAGACACTTCAAAGAAAGAAAACTACAGACCAATATCTCTAATGAACCTAGATGCAAAAATCCTCAATAAAATTCTGGCCACTCGGATACAAAAACATATCAAAAAAATTGTACACCATGATCAAGTAGGATTCATCCCTGGGATGCAAGGCTGGTTCAATATACGGAAATCAATAAATGTTATTCACCACATCAATAGACTTAAAAATAAGAACCATATGATCATCTCGATAGATGCGGAAAAAGCATTCGACAAAGTACAGCATCCCTTTATGTTCAAAACTCTAGAAAAACTAGGGATAACAGGAACATACCTCAATATTGTAAAAGCAATCTATGCTAAGCCTCAGGCTAGCATCATTCTGAATGGAGAAAAATTGAAGGCATTCCCTCTAAAATCTGGAACAAGACAGGGATGCCCTCTCTCACCACTTCTGTTCAACATAGTTCTTGAAACACTGGCCAGAGCAATTAGACAGACGAAATAAATTAAAGGCATCAAAATAGGAAAAGAAGAACTTAAATTATCACTATTTGCAGATGACATGATTCTATACCTAGCAGACCCAAAAGGGTCTACAAAGAAACTATTAGAGCTAATAAATGAATTCAGCAAAGTGGCAGGATATAAAATCAACACGCATAAATCAAAGGCATTCCTGTATATCAGCGACAAATCCTCTGAAATGGAAATGAGGACAACCACTCCATTCACAATATCTTCAAAAAAAATAAAATACTTGGGAATCAACCTAACAAAAGAGGTGAAAGACTTATACAATGAAAACTACAGAACCCTAAAGAGAGAAATAGAAGAAGATCTTAGAAGATGGAAAAATATACCCTGTTCATGGATAGGCAGAACTAACATCATCAAAATGGCGATATTACCAAAAGTTCTCTATAGGTTTAATGCAATGCCAATCAAAATCCCAACGGCATTTCTTGTAGAAATAGAGAAAGCAATCATGAAATTCATATGGAAAAATAAAAGACCCAGAATAGCAAAAACAATGCTAAGCAGGAAGTGTGAATCAGGCGGTATAGCGATACCAGACTTCAAACTATACTACAGAGCAATAGTAACAAAAACAGCATGGTACTGGTACCAAAACAGGCGGGTGGACCAATGGTACAGAATAGAGGACACAGAAACCAATCCACAAAACTACAACTACCTTATATTTGATAAAGGGGCTAAAAGCATGCAATGGAGGAAGGATAGCATCTTCAACAAATGGTGCTGGGAAAACTGGAAATCCATATGCAACAAAATGAAACTGAATCCCTTTCTCTCGCCATGCACAAAAGTTAATTCAAAATGGATCAAGGAGCTTGATATCAAATCAGACACACGCCGTCTGATAGAAGAAAAAGTTGGCTACGATCTACATACTGTGGGGTCGGGCTCCAATTTCCTCAATAGGACACCCATAGCACAAAAGTTAATAACTAGAATCAACAAATGGGACTTACTCAAACTAAAAAGTTTTTTCTCAGCAAAAGATACAATAAGAGAGGTAAATAGAGAGCCTACATCCTGGGAACAAATCTTTACTCCTCACACTTCAGATAGAGCCCTAATATCCAGAGTATACAAAGAACTCAAAAAATTAGACAATAAGAGAACAAACAACCCAATCAACAAATGGGCCAAGGACCTGAACAGACACTTCTCAGAGGAGGACATACAATCAATCAACAAGTACATGAAAAAATGCTCACCATCTCTAGCAGTCAGAGAAATGCAAATCAAAACCACCCTAAGATACCATCTCACTCCAGTAAGATTGGCAGCCATTATGAAGTCAAACAACAACAAGTGCTGGCGAGGATGTGGGGAAAAGGGTACACTTGTACATTGCTGGTGGGACTGCAAATTGGTGCAGCCAATTTGGAAAGCAGTATGGAGATTTCTTGGAAAGCTGGGAATGGAGCCTCCATTTGACCCAGCGATTCCCCTTCTTGGTCTATTCCCTAAAGACCTAAAAAGAGCATGCTACAGGGACACTGCTACATCGATGTTCATAGCAGCACAATTCACAATAGCTAGACTGTGGAACCAACCTAGATGCCCTTCAATGGATGAATGGATAAAAAAATGTGGCATTTATACACAATGGAGTATTACTCTGCATTAAAAAATGACAAAATCATAGAATTTGCAGGGAAATGGATGGCATTAGAGCAGATTATGCTAAGTGAAGCTAGCCAATCCCTAAAAAACAAATGCCAAATGTCTTCTTTGATATAAGGAGAGTAACTAAGAACAGAGTAGGGTCGAAGAGCATGAGAAGAAGATTAACATTAAACAGGGATGAGAGGTGGGAGGGAAAGGGAGAGAGAAGGGAAAGTGCATGGAAATGGAAGGAGACCCTCAGGGTTATACAAAAGAACATACAAGAGGAAGTGAGGGGAAGGGGAAAAATAATATAAGGCGGACAAAGGAATGTCAGTAGAGGGGGCAGAGAGAGAAGAGGGGAGGGGAGGGGAGGGGAGGGGAGGGGAGGGGGGATAGTAGAGGATAGGAAAGGCAGCAGAACACAACAGACACTAGTATGGCAATATGTAAATTAATGGATGTGTAACTGATGTGATTCTGCAATCTGTATATGGGGTAAAAATGGGAGCTCATAACCCACTTGAATCAAATTGTGAAATAAGATATATCAAGAACTATGTAATGTTTTGAACAGCCAACAATAAAAAATTTAAAAAAAAAAAAAAGAATACAAACAGCAATAAGTGTTGGCAAGGATGTGGGGAATAAGATACAATCACACATTGCTGGTGGACTGCAAATTGGTGCCACCAGTCTAGAAAGCAGTATGGAGACTCCTAGGAAAACTTGGAATGGTACCACCATTTGACTCAGTTATTCCACACCTAAGTTTATACCCAAAGGACTTTAAAACAGCATACTATAGGGACATAGTCACATCAATGTTTTTAGCAGCACAATTCACAATAGCTAAATTATAGAACCAACCAGGATGCCCTTCAGTAGATGAATGGATAGTGAAATTGTGGTATATATACACAATGGACAATTACTCAACATTAAAAGAGAACAAAATAATGTCATCTTCAGGTAAATGGATAGAGTTGGAGAATATAATGCTAAGGGAAGCAGCCAATCCCAAAAAACCAAATGCTAAATATTTTATTTGATATGAGGATGCTGATCATAATGGCGATGAAGAAGGAACATGGGAGGAAGGGAGGAACTTTAAATAGGGTGAAGGGGAGGGAGATGAAGGGAGAGATCAAGAGGGTAGGAATGGTATGGAATGAGTTAGACATCATTACCCTAAGTACATGTATCAAGACATGAATGGTGTGAAAATACTTTGTGTACAATCAGTGACTTGAAACATTGTGCTTTATATGTGTAATATGAAATAAATTGTATTCTGCCATCATGTATAACAAGTTAGAATAAATAAATAAGTTTTTTTAAAAAAAAAAAAAAACAATCCCCAGACTGTACATTGGGTAAGGCCTGCAAAACTACTAATTCTCTGAACCAAATTATTAAATACAAACATTATCACATACCAAAGGAAATAGAAAAGATTAACACCACCATTGCATTAAAAACTCCAGGATTATAGTCTCCATTCTTTTTTCATTTATCCTGTTAGTCCTTACAAAAAAGACAGATCCTAAAGCATGACAACCAACTATTCAAACTTAAGCAAGTAGTATACAAATTACTATTTGTACCAAAAAAGTTATCTTTGCCTTGGGTACATAATATATATTCATTGACCTGGTCAATCAATTTTTCTTAAACCTTACTGTTAAAGAGGACTAGAATCTATTTATATCTCTATGGGATATACCAGGACAACATAAGCATTCTCCTCTTCTCATTCATTGCTACTGATAAATTTAATCAAACAAGAGAATAAGCTGTCTGATACATTATATTAAAGGCACAATAATCAAACCAGTTGGCCCAAAGAGGATGCTGTACTTGAGATCTGGAATTCCCACAAAGGCCTAAGTATTAAAAGCTTGGGCCCCAAACTGAGGTGGGAAGTAGTGGAATCTTTAATAAGTAGGACCTATTAAGAGAAAATTAGAACATGAAAGGAATGTCCTTTGAGGGGATACTATGACCCTGGCTCCTTTCTCTCTCTTTCTCTGCTTCCTAACACCATGAAATAAATAGGCATCCTCTACCTTGCACTTTCTCCATGACCTACTGCCTTGCCACAGGCCCAAAGTGACCATGGATGGAAAGCTTTGAAACTGTGACCCAAAATAAACTTTTCCTCCTCCTAAGTTGATAATTTTATATATTTTATCACAGTGATGGAAAGCTGATACAAAAGAACTTTGTTGGAAGATTTGGTAAGGCCCATGTGTTCCAGAGGATATAATATAAACAGTATAAGACTTATGGGCGCTATCATATCAGGAAGTTTTCACAATTCCAAAACCCCAGGGTATGCGTTTCTTAAAATACATTAGATTCATTCTGCACCAATCACAAGTACAAAGGAACCACAAAACTTGCTAGACATTTTTGTATTATGAACAAAGCATATTCTATACTTGGTATTGCTGCTTTAATGTGTTTGCCAGGTGATTTGAAAGTGGCTAGCTTTTAGTGAAACTCAGAGGGAAAAAAAAAGAAAAATGCAGCAGCTAGAATGTGGATGCTCCAAGACCCTACAGAAACCATACTACTTAGGATGTATACATGTATACAAATCCCTGGTCATAACATCTTAATGTAAACCTATAATTTTATGTAGAAAGGGCATGACACCAAAACCAGAGAATTAGCTACCCTAGGAAAACAGCACCTGCCATACCACTGAGCACTGTTAAAGATAAAAAATCTGAGAAATATTAAGGGAGCTTCAATTAAGAATGCCCACCATGAACAGTTCTTGTCAGGTCTACCAAAAGGTTGGGCAGGCTCTACATCAAAGTTTCATAAGACAGAAGAGTTATATAATAAACAGGGCACAGGTAGATCCACAAGTAAAAAGGTGTGCAAGCAATCCAGATTCGCATATTGTTCAATTTTGCCCCGATATACCTCCTTAATCCACATTTGATTATTTAAAATATTGATCATACTGAGTGGGGTGGGTCACTCAAAATATAATGAAATAATTCTATGCATGGTTCACACAAAATCAACTTTTTAGGAATGCAAACTGAAGGTATACTCTTTCTGGGCTATGAACAGTCAGGTATGGCCCTGAAAGCCAATTGTGGGGAACAATTTACTTTGCAGAGCTTTGACTTGGCAAATACAAGGCAATTAGAACTGTAAGTTCTTCAACCAGTTCTGCTATGATTGGCTGATGGTAACTCACTACTGATAAACATTTGCCTTTCTTTCATTGCATCACGCTGGCCCAAGCAAATGATATCTATCAGTGAACACATTACAATAAAGAATCAGGGATTTTGCAGACATTGTATCGAAGGCTTAAAATCTTCACAGATCAGCTCCTAATCATCTTCAAATCACAGATTAGCTTCAAATAAAAAATAAAATGTCATATTCTCATGGAAGTCCTCTCAAGACCAAGTCAAATACCACTATTGTCATTTTCTTATGTCCTAAATCTTCCCTCCTCAACATTTACCCCAGTTTGTTATTAATTTCCTTTTATGATTATTTGATACTGGACTATAAGCTCCACAGAGCCAAGATTCATCCTATCCATATTTCTCAGCATATTGCCTAGAACCAGTCTCTCAAAATTTCTTGAACAAATAGATGAATGGATAAATGGGGCAAAAATAATCTCCCTCAATAATTAAAGAGTGGTGTCATTTGAAAAATGAGACTACTGCTTTACTTGATTATTTCTGAAGAGCTTATAAATTAGAATATCGTTGAATTGATATTAGGCTATCAAAATATTCTCTTACAATTCTGTATAGGATTTCTTCTTCATACAACCCCATCATTTCATCCAACAAATATTTATTTAGTGATTAATATGTACCAAGCACTGTGTGGGTACTGAGAAAACATGAGGTAACAAACAAGATTCACACTTGTTTATAGAAAACAAAATTCATGAAAATGTTCTTAGTTTTCAACCAAAGATTAAAACAGTGATATTTTACTCGGTTACATTATACATGAGTAACAGCAACTTTGAGAGGATAAGAAAGCAGTTAGAACAGGTGAATGTTAAGCTGAATTTTGAAGGGACTATGGAATGTGGCAGGCCAACTTCTAAAATAGCTTTCAATTATTCATGTCTTTGTGTAATTACCCCTTCACTTGAGTGTGAATTATCTGCTTCAAGCCAAGAGAATATAGCAGAGGTTATTATTGTCTATCACTTCTTTGAGTGAAATACAAAAATTGAATTTCAGGTTGCTAGAAGATTTTTCTCTATTTCCTTCTGGGTCAGCATACTTTGATGGAGCAAACTGCCATGTTGAAAAGATCCATGTGGCAAGAAACTGAGGCCAACCTGAGCCAACAGCCAGCAAGGAACTAAGGCCCTTAGTCCAACAGCCTGCAAGGAACTGAAGCCTGCCAGCAACCATGTGAGCTTAAAAGGAGATTCATTCCCAGTTAGCCCTTTTGATGAGACCCTAGAACTGGAAGACATTCTGACTGCAGCCATGTGAGAGAATAGCTAACCTGGTCCAGGATGCGTGAGACACAGAAACTGAGATAAGTAATGTGTTGTTTTATTCTAGAGTTTGGGGGTAAATTTTTATAAAAGAGCAGATAATACAGAGTTAACTATGAAATATACAAGAGAAAAACTTCTAGACAGGACTAGTGAAAAATAACCTATCTTTAACGAAAATTGGCACTTGTGTGTACTGTACAACAGCCAGTGGGAGATGGGTAATGGTGAACTAGACCATAATTATAGATACATTCAGACAAATGGTAAAAACAGATCAAGTAGGATTATGTTAGCCAATCAAAAATTATGGGTTTTATATTAAGTGCAATGAGGAACATTTAAGAGAATTTAGCTTAGGTGAGTGGTATTGTCTACTTTTCCTTTTGAAAAGATCACTTTGGCTACTATGTACAACTGAATCATAAGAGAACTGATGTAATAATATCTGTTAAAAGTCTATTAGAAAATGTCAAGAGCTTTGTAATGTTTTGAACAACTAATAAAAAAAAAGTCTATTAGAATATTCCAAAATAGGAGTCACTGCAACTTGGATTTGACATTTTAGGGGATGCTGGGAAGTGTGAACATGGTCAGGACATAGAAGTCACAGGACTTACCATTTAATTGAATCCTGGTTTGATTCAATAAAGTAAGCAGGCCAGGACATGACGATAAAAACACAGAATAGCTTATATGATGACTGCTTCTGGTAAAAAAAAAAAAATATTTCAATACAATTAAAATTTTTAATAGAGATTTCATTCACTTGCTTATTTATATATATTCAAATTTTATTTAAAATTATTCATTTAGAAACTAACATTGACTTCAATATATAAATTGCAATGAATAGTGTTTTTTGTTTTTTAAAATTGCTGTCATCAACATCATTGTCCATAACAAAAATTAGCACATTTTTATTTTTGTTTTGGTAATAGGGTTATTAGAAACTAGAAGCACTAAACATGTGCAAAATTGTTTGATTTAATAATCTTTACTAAAGAAAAGCCATATTTCCTTTTGTGACGAGGTTAAATATAATATAATTCAAGTATAATTTTGCAAACTTCATTTTTTTACAATATTACCTGGCTAGAAACTCTTCTTATATTTGCTTCACAAGTGATCTGATATAATGTACATAGAGCAATTATGCAGGTATCTAAATGTAGCAAAGGCCTGGTATCCTAGGTAACAATGTAGGAATATGAGAACTCATCTTCCACCTAGAAAACTAGTTGGGTCAATGTCCAATTCATGATTAAGGTTAAAAATTAAGGAAGCAACCTCTATTTAACAAAAACAAAATCTCTCCTAAGATCCTTAGTTTTTTAAATGTCATTGATGGATTATCTTTGGCAAAGTAATTGCTATAGCTGACCATTATTTTATATTTAGACTGTGAGGATTAAAATGAGATCAAGTAGGTATAGGAGGAAAATTATCACAATTAGGCAGTGATGCTTACATTTATTTTAATTAACTTCTCTTTAGACTTTCTATCCTTGAGAGCTTTCCAAATAAATTTCATGACTGAGCCTCTTATTTAACAACTGAGTACATCCATCTCTATTTCCTCTCCACTTTGATCCACTCTTTCCCCCTTTAGACATTTAACTGTCATCCTTTACTAAAAGAAATGTTGAACATATGTTTCTTTTAAAGATTCATTTCTGAAAATGAGAACAATGTGCTCATGAGTAAAATGAGAGTAGACCATTAGATTTTCAAATAACACTCTGAACCTAAGCCAGATATCTTTTAAGATAAACCTATGATAGCATTGTGCATAATGTAAAGCCAATTGTGAGATTTTACATAAACTTAACAAAATTTATGCTACAACCACCATCAATTAAAATAACAGTACATATTTTCCTACAGCATATGAAGAGAGAACAAGAAGAGGGTATTAGGGGTGCATAAGTGTCAATGTTGTCAGGTTGTCTTTATGTTTGAAGCTATGTGAAAGGAACACATTGGCCCCACTGCATCATTTTCCAAGGCAGAACCTGGTCAAAAAAATTGAATTTCAGCAACATTTAAAATAAATGGAATAATGGACTTCAGAAATGAATATTTGCATAAATATATAATTTGCTACTAAGTAACTACAGTTTTCTTCTCACTGAATTTGTTTCTTGTTGCAGAATGGAACTCCATAGTCTCCCTCTATCAATGAGAAATCCTATGTAACTGGCCTATTAGGTGCCTGTTGTAGGGAATAAGATTCCTAAATAATGCTGCGTGAAAACTGAGGCATTACACTGTCATTATGAAAGAAAGGAGGAAAGGGGGGAAGAGGGAGATTCATATTTATATATGGAAAATGGAATATAAAACTGAGGATTTTACAGCATCAGTTTCACATTAAAACTGGCAACATAATGATCTATGACCAATGTAAATCAGAATTTAATTTAAAGACAAGATCTTTATCAGCAAAAGATTGCCCACATTTTAGAAGGCAGATTTTAAGTTACTTTATTTGAAAAAAAAAATACCCATGTAAGTTCACCAAGATATTTTTAAAAGTATGTAGCAGTAGTCGGAGCAAAGTAAATATATTTTTCATCCACGTGAGCTCAGTTAAATGATACACTACAAGATAATATGAAAAAATGCAGGAGTTAAAAAAAAAAAAAGCAATGCAAAGTTTAGGAATTGAATTCAGCCCTGGGATCAGTCATGGTTCTTCCATTTATTAGTTATGTGGTCTTGGATTTAAAAAAAATAAATACTTTGGGAATCATGTAGAACAGATAAATAGCACTCTGTACACTATAAATGTATAAGCAGAAAATACTTATCAATAATTTTTCTTTTTTTCTATGAATTTTATGTTTTCTTTTCAAATATATGTTTTGCTGTTCAAATAAAAACATTGGATATGAACTATAAAATATTCAAATGCATGGCAAATGTTTAAGTTAAAATTTCATTTTTATAAATGTTGGATACATTTTTAATAAAATTTGGTTATTTACAGGATAATTAACTCTAAGGAAATTAAATATTTTAATAAGAAAATTATCTGCCTCTGAAAGGTTTTAAAGGAAATATACTATCAAATTGAAACAGATAATTTCTAAAACATAGGGATTTTAATTTTTTTAAATTTATATATGACAGTGGAATGCATTGCAATTGTTATTATACATATAGAGCATAATTTTTCATATTCTGGTTGTATACAAAGTATATGCACACCCATTTGTGTCTTCATACATGTACTTTGGAAAATAACGACTATCACATTACAGCATCATTTACAACCCCATGTCCTTTCCCTTCCCCTCCAACCCCTCTTCCCTATCTAGAATTCATCTATTCCTCCCATGCTCCCTCTCTACCCCACTATAAATCAGCCTTCTTATATCAGAGAAAACATTCAGCATTTGTTTTTTGGGGGATTGGGCTAACTTCACTTAGCATTATCTTCTCTAATTCCATCCATTTACCTGCAAATGCCATGAATTTATTTTCTTTTATTTCTGAGTAATATTCCATTGTGTATATATGTCACATTTTTTTTATCCATTCATCTTGAAGGGCATCTAAGTTGTTTCCATAGTTTAGCTATTGTGAATTGTGTTGCTATAAACATTGATGTGGCTGTGTCCCTGTAGTATGCTGTTTTTAAGTCCTTTGGGTATAGACTGAGGAGAAGGATAGCTGGGTCAAATGGTAGTTCCATTCCCAATTTTCCAAGAAATCTCCATACTGCTTTCATATTGGCTGCACCAACTTGCATTCCCACCAGCAGTGTATGAGTGTACCTTTTTCCCCACATCCTCGCCAGCATTTATTGTCTTTATAATAGCTGCCATTCTGACTGAAGTGAGATGATATCTTAGAGTGGTTTTGATTTGCATTATTCTAATTGCTACTGATGAACTTTTTTTATATATTTGTTGATTGATTGTATATTATCTTCTGAGAAGTGTCTGTTCAGTTCCTTGGCCCATTTATTGATTGGGTCATTAATTTTTTGGTGTTAAACTTTCTGAGTTCTTTATATAACCTAGAGATTAGCGCTCAGATGTGTGAGGTGTAAAGATTTGGTCCCAAGATATAAGTTGTCTATTCACCTCACAGATTGTTTCTTTTGCTGAGAAGAAACTTTTTAGTTTGAGACCATCCCATGTATTGATTCTTGATTTTAATTCTTAAGCCAAAAGAGTCTTATTAAGAAAGTTGGGGCCTAATCCCACATGATGGAGATTAGAGCCTACTTTTTCTTCTGTTAGATTCAGGGTCTCTGGTTGTATTCCTAAGTCCTTGATCCATTTTGAGTCGAGTTTTGTGCATGGTGAGAGAGGGGTTTAATTTTATTTAGTTATATATGGATTTCCAGTTTTCCCAGCGCCATTTGTTGAAGAGGCTATCTTTTCTCCAATGCATGTTTTTTGGCAACGTTGTCTAACATAAGATAATTGTAATTTTGTGGTTTAGTCTCAGTTTCCTCTATTCTGTACCAATGGTCTACCAGTCTGTTTTGGTGCCAATACTATGCTGTTTTTGTTACTATTGCTCTGTAGTATAGTTTAAGGTCTGGTATAGTGATACCACTTGCTTTACTGTTCCTGCTAAGGATTGCTTTAGATATTCTGGGTCTCTTATTTTTCCAGATGAATTTCATGATTGCTTTTTCTATTTCTATGAGAAATGTCTTTGGAATTTTTACAGGAATTGCATTAAATCTGTATACTGCTTTTGGAAGTTTGGTCATTTTGATAATATTAATTCTGCCTATCCAAGAGTAAGGTAGATCTTTCTTTCTTCTAAGGTGTCCTTTGACTTCTTTCTTTAGGGATCTGTAATTTTCATTATATAGATCTTTCACCTCTATCATTAAGTTGATTCACAAGTATTTTATTTTATTATATTGAGGTTATTGTAAATGGGGTAGTTTTCCTCATTTCCCTTTCTGAGGATTTGTCACTGATATACAGAAATGCCTTTGACTTATGGGTGTTGATTTTATATCCTGCTACTTTGCTGAATTCATTTACTAGTTCTAGAAGTTGTCTGGTAGAACTTTTAGGGTCTTCTAGGTATAGAATCATATAATCAGCAAATAGTGCCAATTTGAGTTCTTTTCCTATATGTATCCCTTTAATTTCTTTCATCTGTCTAATTGCTCTGGCCAGTGTCTCAAGTACTATTTTAAATAGAAGTGAAATAAAATATAAGGATTTTAATGGTCAGATTTGTTCATTTGGTTTTTATAGTATGGGGGATTGAACTCAGGGCCTTGCACACACTTGCAAGCACTCTACCAATTAGCTGAATATCTGCAGATCTGGTTCTTTTATTAAATAGAATACATTTTTTTCACCAGAAGTGCAAAATATTCCTGTCTGGGGAATGGACTAAACAAGTCCAATATTTTCTGAAGTCTCTTTTATGATCTCTGAAAATAAAGATTCCAAAATGTCAAAAAAGTTTTTCTTCTCCACTTTTCTATTTTTTAAATATTTGTATTTTGAGTCTCACTTCCCCTCCACCCCCCACATATTTGTCAATTGACAGAACTTTAGCTTTATATCTGAAATGCCCTTCAAAGTCTCATATATTGAAGGCTTGTTCTCTAGTGCAGCAATGTTTACAGGTGGGAATTTGGGAAAGAGATTGGATCCAGAGGACTGGGACCTCATCTCTTCATTAAGAGAGTCAGAACTGAAGGAATTATGAGGTGGTAGAAACTGTTGAGTATGGAATGCAGTTGGAGGAAGTGGGTCCTGTGGAGTACCCTTTGGGACTCTATCTTGTCCCCAGCCCCATGTTTCTCTCTTGCTTCCTGACCTCTATGAGATGAACAGCCTTCCTCTGCCATCCCTTCCACCTAGGTGTTTCTGCCTTGCTACAGGCCTGAAAGCAACTGAGTCAGCTGACAATGGACTGAAAGCTCTGAACCATGAGCCAAAACAAATCTTTCCTACTTCAAATTATTTCTTTCAGGCACTTAGGTCACCTCTATGAAAAGCTGAAAAAGCAAATTCCAGTTTCTATATCTGACTGACTCAATTTGAACTTAAAAATTTAGAAGTATTTGGTAAAATCTGAGCCCATAATTTTGTCATCAGAAATTCAAGTTACCATGCCCGCAGTTTAAAAGAAATTAGGTGAGGTTTAAATATATATATATATATATATATTTATATCTTGCAAAAAATAAATTTAATATAAATTAAAATAAGATTACATAATTTCTTGGTACTGTTCTAACCATTACTAATATTCATATTTGAATAGAATTACAAATAAGGGGGGGGGAAGAAAAAGAAAAAAACTACTGCACTTCCTAATTAATCATTAGAAATTTGGAAAAATTATTGAGAAATTATTTGATACACACTTCTACCTTCTAGATGAAGACTACCTATGTTAATGCAATTGCAGAGAGGCACTTTATATAATTCTGAGTGCAACACTAATCTTTATTTAAAACTTAAAGATAAATACAAGTGTATTCCTGTATGTGTATAAAATTGGCTGCGTTATGAATTTTTCAGCATTATTGCATCCTGACTCTTGGCCCAGGAAACATTAAGATTTGAAAAGAATTTGCATTCTCCATAGAACTCATTTTCTCTGGGTCAGGATATGCATTTTTTCCTACTTTCTGAATATGGAAATCTCCTTTCATGCATAGAGTACCTTTTCTTTAAGCTATGGAAATTCCTCTTTACTAAAATAATAAGATTCCCTGGGGAAGTGATCTATGTTAAAACCAAGATTACCTTGTATTTATTAAGCATTACTGTATGCCAGAACCTTCAAATAAATTCTGTCTAATTCTCAAAAATCTGGAAGTCCGTGGCAGAAAAAAAAATTGAAGCCTTAGAGAGGTTAAGCAATATGCTCAAATTTACACAATAAAGAGAAATCAGGATTAAAAAACACGGTTATCTAACAGGAAAATCTGTGTTTATATCATCACCCACCAAAGATCTCAAGGTAACAAAATTTACCTCTGAGATGTGACAGTTCTCCCTTACAGATTTTCTTTACCATTTAATATCATAGTCCTTTTGCAGTTTTTCATGACTTTTCCCACTGAAAATGTAAACCCTTTCAACTCTATCATCCTGTAACATTTTTATTCAAAATGGTTCCAAAAGAGACTTTCCATTTCAGCTCAGAGAGGTTAAGACTAGAATATGTTGCTTCCGTGCTAACAAGGGAAAAGAGGGGAAAAAATCTGGAAAAGTACAACTTAACCCCTTTATATGAGGAAACTGAGATTTCAGGGCAAAAATTGACCTAAAACTGGTGAGTAAAAATGACCAAAGGGGAAAATAGGACCCAGGCATTTCACTAGCTGGGGGCAGAAGTTGCCAAGTGTCACACAAGCCAGAAAGGTGATCAGCTTAGAAGCTTTTTAAATTAAATTCATTTTTAACTGTCACAAAACCAAAAATTGTATTTATTAATGGAGTAACGTGATGTTCTGATACATATTATTCAATGTTTGAGTCTGGTTAAACATATTTCCTCATATATTTATCATATCTTACAGTGAAAACTTTTGATATACTTTCTTTTTACTTTTTGAAACATACAGTTCATTATATAATCACCAATATAAGCACTATTACCCAATACTTCCTATTCATCTTTAACTGCAAAAATTAATACCACTGAACCATCTTTCTCCCTCCCACTCTCCCCTCTCCTCTCCACAACCTTTGGTGGCAACCATTCTATCCTCACAGCTTAGAGATTTTTACCAAATTACAAATTACTGTATGTGGGCTAGCATGAGCTTCTAAAGTTCAAATGGATGCACAGATATTAGATTCACATTCTCTTGAGGATTTTTTCTTCTGGAACCCCAACAGGCAATAAGATGATGAACAAGAAAAGTCCTGAAAAAGCTTTCTCTATGGTGGTGGTAGGGCAACAGTAGCCACTGCTGATATTTATCTTATCTGTCCCATTTCCCTCTAGGGGGAAAAATACTCAATTTGTAAATAAACATGTTACCAAACAAACAAAAAAAAAATCTGGAAAAAAGAAATCTGTAACCTGATGGTGGAAAATCCATTGGTTGGAATCCCTATTTTAGTGGGAAAGAAATACACAGGAAAACCAAAAATAAACTCTGCATCTCAGGGATGGGCAGCAATACATGCTAGGCTTAGCATTGCTTCTAGAAAGAGATAGGAGCATTTGTAAATATCCCACCTCAGGTATCATAGTTTAGGCAGAAGCCTCAAAGTCATTCAAAGTAAGTAGTTTCTTCATCACCTCCCTGTCACCAACAGTATTATACTAACAAGTACCAAATAAAAATAATAGTATAAAATAACTGGGAAAGCTACAATAAGATGATATTCTTTCAGGTTCAGCACAAATGGCCCTAAGCCAACCAAATAGACTGAAGGCAAACAAAAGTTATACATTCAGAAACTCTTTAGAAAACTGGCTTTCTCCTTGAACTTAAATTAACACTGGTAGAATTTGAAGCTTCGGGTACACTGAAAGTAACCATAGAAATAAGAATTCCAAAACTGGCTCTGTACCTGACTAAATTAACATACATGTTGAAGATTTCCAAGAAGTAAAATTTAAAAATCGCTTAACACAGTATCTTATGTCCTATTCAATCTAACTTTAACAGCAATAAAAAGATGAGGCACACTGTATAATTCCAAAGCCTAGAGGGATTTTTAAATATTTTCATCTCAAAGAAATGATAAATGTTTAAGGAGACACATCTGTTTAACCTGATCTAAACATTGCATGATGTACACTTGTATTAAAACACATGCTGCCCCATTAATATGTATGATTTTGTGTTTTATGTATCATTTAAAAGAAAATTTAAAAAATAAAAAATTTGAAGCAAATTAAAAGGTTTTTCACTCAGTCTCAAGAGACAAGGCAGGTGGAAAGACTAGCTCCAAATAGGACAGAGATGTTAAAATTTTCAACAGAAATTTCATGTAATTATATTTTGTGTATTAAAGGTTCTAATTAAAAAAAGTTAAATAATGTGTGATAAGTAATTTCAGGAGAAGAAAGAAAATATGAAAAATCATCAGATAGGGAGGTTAGAAATAATGAAAGCACAGTAAAAGAGAGACTCAAAAGATACATTCAAGGAAAAAATTGGTGAACTTGAAGACAGTTCAACAGACATCACTACAATTGAAAACAAAGGGACATCTTAAATACTGTAATAGTCCTAGAAAAAAGAAGGACTAAAATAATAAATAAACAAAGAAAGTATTGCACAGCATTTAAAACTGTGGTATAATGATACAATTTCTAATTTACATGTAACAGAAGATAACAATAGAGTAAAGGAAAAATAGAAAATTTTAATTTTTCAAAACTTGTAATAGACAAAATCCACAGATCTAAGAATGGAGACCATCAAGCTCTGTTACATACACACCCACAACCAAACCAACCAACAAACAAAAGCACACCTAGATATATTACATTTGAATAATGTCCAAATTGCTGAAAAGCACAAGAGGAAAAATGGATGCATTGCCCAGAGAAAACAATGATAAGGTTTACATGAGGATTCTTATATAAAGCATGCAAACAAGAAGAAAATGTAGTAAAAACTATAAAAATTTGTAAGCAAAAATATACTATTCTCCCTGCAGTTTATACCTAGAATAAACATCTACGAAACATGACAAATGCATATATAAGGAGAAACTTCACTATTAATAAAAAGGGCTTCCTTTTGGCAAAAGTCTATCTATGAAGTAGCTTTGCACAATTGCTTAAAAATAAAGATTAAGTCAAAGTAGACATCTAAATTTAACTACCAATTTTTCAGGAAACAAAACAAGTTAACCAAAACAAATTAAACAAAACAAGTTAAACACCACAACTGCACTAGAATTAACAAAACACAGAATGTGGGAAAATGCTAAACAACATGTTTTCTTTTACAAAGAAACTGCAAATGAAGAAAAAAAATATGGAAGCAAAAACTCTAAAGAGACTTAAGAATGTGACAATGATTTCATAGTGTCAAAATCAATCCAACTGTACATTTTAAATATGTGCAGTTTGAGGTACATCAATCATTCCTTATTAAAGTCAGAAGAAAAAAGATTTAAAGAAAGAGCCAAGACTATTCTCAGAAATACAAAAATAAAAATTATTGTCAGCTTTGCTATTCTACTAAGAATGTTAATGAAGAAAAAGTACACTACAGGTCACAAACGACAATCTATAGAAATAAAAAGCACTGAAAATAAAAATGATGATAAAATACATATTAACCTTGATTTTTTTTTAAAAAAAATAACTGTTTAAATAATAATTTGGTGGCAATGAATTATGTATTATTACTTATGAAAATTAGAATGAAAAAAATGGCAGGGATAGATAGAGGAAATTGGGAAAATAGTGTCTTATGGCCTTTGTACTACATACAGGGGTCTAACATTATTTGAAGTTATAGTGAGATTATTTTGAAATTCATGTAGGATATTATACCCAAACTTGGAGAAACCTAAATAAATTAGAACAAATGAAATAAAAACAATGAGGAAAAAAAAATGTAAACTTTAATCCAATCATATCAATGATTACTTTAAGTGTGAAAGGCCTAAATACCCAACTTAAGTGTTTAGGTAAAGTAAATAAAACCATGGAGCAGGTACATAACAAATGCCTATCCCTTCAAAGAATCATCAAAAACCTAGTAGAAGCTGCCAAAATAAACTCAGAAATCTGGAAAACATGGTTTATAACAACCAAGCAAGTACACCCACTCAATCTCAATCTCTCTCTCTCTCTCTCTCTCTCTCTCTCTCTCTCTCTCTGACAAACACACACACACACACAAGAAAATAAGTTAAAAAGACAAAAACTTTATGGTGTTTTTACTTGTCCTGACATTCCCATGATTTAATAGACATCTTAAAGACAGCAACCTATGTTCCTAGTGTGCAACTCTTATTACTAGTTCTAAAGGAACTAAAGAAGTAAAAGAAAATTTATTCATAAAATACTGTGCCGGTCCTTCCTAAACTGTCTGAAAGCTACCTGAAAGAATGATGAAAGATGTTCATCTCTATTTTGCCAATCTTAGAACTCACCCAGACTTGAAAAGCAGCATGTGTTGCCCCAAAACATTGTAGGATGAAAAAAATCATGTAGTTAACTGGGACTAAAGATTCAGTTGTGACATACATGACAGACTAAAGACTGGAAAGAAGAGCTGGAGAGTGTGTAATAAACAGTGAATGAAAGGTGTGGGCAGAAAAAAGAAAACCAAAATATTCATAAACTCTTACCTTTACCTGATTTCTGCATTCAGAGCAAGCAAGATGTGAAGGCTAAGTCAGAGTTGCATACACTGGCTGAAGGTTAATGGTGTTTCCCATTCAAGAGCCAATAGAAAGATGATAGAGGGATTTTTTTTGTTTTTGTTTTTTGAGTTTTGCTGCTGTTGTTGTTTTTAGCTTCTGGTGTTCACAGAAATCACTATTAAAAACATAGCTGAAAATTACCGAAACAAACAGACTTCAAAGAATGACATATGACAACTAAAAGTATCTTTGCAAAATTAGTTTGAGAAATCACTAAACAAGTGGAGGACTAATACAACAATCAAGAATATTGAACCCTGAAGGGAAGATAATCTAGTTTATGAAGTTATAGAACAAAGATAAATATCAGTTTTCAACAAAAACTTAGGAAACATACAAAGAAACAAGTATGCACGTTACATTCCCTGGAAAAAATTAAAGCCATTCCTGCACCTGAGGAATGGAATTATACAGAATACAGGTATGACCATGTGAGGAGGAAAGAAAAAAAAAAGAATTGGGTCACATTAGATTGGGTAGAGAGAAGTGAGGGGAGGGGAGGGGAAGGGAAGGACAGCAGAATAAAATAGACATTATTATTGCTGTGAGTATATAATGTGACTGTATGACCAATGTAATTCTGCAACCTGTACACTCAGAAAAATGAGAAATTATATCCCATCTGATTCAAATGTATGATATGTCAAGATCATTGTACTGCCATGTGTAAGTAACAAAAAAAAATGAGCTTTATGGGAAAATTTTTAAAAAGAAACAATAAAAGGCTTACTAATAAGAATTAATTTAGCCTTAAACTTTATAATCTTTAAAATGTATCATGATTCACATAAAGATAACTTATCATTTTGGAATATGGAACTTCCCCTTCATAAGTCAATAAAAATAAAACTGCAACTATTAAAAAAAAAAAAGCCATGCCTGCAGAAGTTTAGACAGTGTGCTTTTTGGATGAAGACTGAATCAACTATTTTAAATATGCTCAAAGAGCTAAAGAAAACACAAAATCAATATCTGAACAAAATGAGAATATCACTACAAAATTATAAATTATTAAAAACAAACCAAATAGAAATTCTGGAAGTGAAAATTAGAAAACTGAAATGAAAAATTCACAAGAAGTGTTTACCAGACAATTTAATCAAGTAAAAAAAATCAGCAAACTTGAATATAGGATAACTAAAATCATCCATTATGAGGAACAGAAAGAAGAAATTTTAAAAAGTGAACGAATCTTAATGGCACTGGGGAACACTATCAGGCAGACCAACATATACATTATGGGAGCTCCAAAAAGAGAGTGGCAGGCAGTTTCCAGAGAGAGAGACAAAAAAAAATAGTTGAAACACATGTTTGACATACATAAATTCCAAATTTAATTGAACATATCAATCTAAAAATTCAAGAACCTCAATATACTCCAGTAAGAGAAATAAAAAATACCTATGCCATATATTATAATTAAACTTTTCCAAATTAAAAATGAAATTTGTTTTTTTGAAAGAAACTGTTTATTGAAAGAAACAATAGATTTGACTTTTCCCCACAAGTAATCCTCAGTTATATTAATAGCCAATAACTCATCAGAAGTCATGACATTCAGAGGAGGTAGAATGACATATTTGTCCTAAAAGTAAAACCTTGTCAACCAAGAATATGTATCTGAAAAACAGCATTCAAAAGTAAATAGGGAATTCCTAAATAAAATGTAAAAGGGGATTCATTACCAGATCACCATCCTTCAGAGAAATACTAAAAGAAGTCCTCTAGGTTGAAATGAAAAGACATTAGAAATTCATTTGAAAAAATAAAGATCTCTAGTAAAGGTAATTGTATTGGTAAATATAAAAGTATGGTACTTTTGATTTGTAACTCCATATTTTATTTTTTTAACAAATTTAAAAAGAGAAATTAATAAAAGTAATTACACATCTAGCTGATTGGGTACCCTGGCATAAAGATGGACCATCTGTGACAACAACATGAGCATGGTGGAGCTGTGTAGGAGCAGAGTGTTCATGCTACTTGTAAGTAAGTGGCCAACAATTCAAGTGAGATTAATGTATTTTAAATTTTAGGATGAATAAACAATCTTCAGTATAACCACTAAAAAAAAAATGTCTCAAAATATACACAAAAAGAAATGAGAACAAAATCATAATGGAAGACTACCAAAACAAAATTTCAATAACAATGTTAAATATATGTGCCTATAAGATCTTTAAAATACTTGAGGCAAAATATAAAACAGACAATCCATATTTATAATTTGCTAAGTAAACACTTA
Organism: Marmota monax; assembly: GCF_021218885.2. Classification (NCBI taxonomy): domain Eukaryota; kingdom Metazoa; phylum Chordata; class Mammalia; order Rodentia; family Sciuridae; genus Marmota; species Marmota monax. Next base: position 20,283,167 of record NW_026694084.1, on the reverse strand, counting down.
TTTCTCAGTAATTGATAGAACTAGAAGACAAACAGGAAGTACATAGGAAACATAAAAACACTGTCAGTCTATGTAATGTAACTGGCATTTATAGGACACTACTCCTCTCAACATCAGAATGTCCATCTTAATGGGTATTAGAACACCTATTCTTCTCAAATGTACATGCAGTATTCACCAGGATAGAATACCAGGTAATAAATTCATTGTTATCAAAACTTGAAAAATAGGTAAAATAAGAAGTTTGTTCTTAGACCATAATATATCTAGACTATGAATCAATAACTGAAAAAAGTCTATAACAAATCAAAATATCAACCTGCTCCTAAATAAGCCATGAATCACCAAGTCACGGTAAATTTAAATAACAATGAAAGAGAGGACATCACTTTTGTTTCTACAGCCACTAAAGAATATCAAGGAGAGAATATGAACAATTCTATACTCACAATTGAGCTTCTTAGATGAACATACTAGAAAACTTATTTGAGAAGAAATAACTTTAAGTAGTCCTATAAAAGAGTTTGAGCATACCGAGAAAGTTTATTTCTGGAAGCTCATGAGTTCAAAAGGACTGGAAAATATGGTACATGTGTGGAAATTTGAGTAAATGAATGACTAGGCAATGCCAAGACAACAGAATTTAATTCTATGTCTAATGTGAAAATACTGAATACTATTTGTCAAGGGAGAGACAGGATCAAATATGCAGTTTAGAAATATAACCATACTAGTTTTGTGTCTTAATTCTCACAAAGAATAATGCTTTTGAGCTAAATATTATAAAACACACTCTATGGACATTTCCAAGATTTGTTGTGGTTGCTTATACTAGACTATAGGTTACAAATTGAATGTATAATTCCAAGTATCTTAGTTCTAGCTCTACTTCTTTTTTCCAAATCAATGCATCATTATCAGTGTGTGATATTAAGATATTTGATTGAAAATAGTTAACCTAAACTATTTCACTATTTCCAAAATGTAGCCTCTCAAATTCATCTGATAGACTTCCTCTGATGTAATTCTTACAAAATAACTTCACATTTGCCTTGCCAACAAATTAAACACAAACATCTCTGCTGGCTTTTAAATCTGTCCATATCATGATTATTTCTCACAAATATAAATTTATATTGCATTATTCCTTTTAATGCACTCACACTATAATCAGACAAGACACTTTATAGCTCTTATCAACTTATTCAAGCTAAGCAAATTAAAGAAAATTTACCCTATTTTGTCTGTCTCTGTCCTCTCTTCAGCTACCATGGCCTAATAGCCTTAGCTACAGATTTCTCTGAGTAAAGCCATTTTATCACCACTGCTTTATCACCATTATCATCATTATGTGCACCTTGCCTTTAAGTGCCATCACCTGTCTCCGTCTATACCGGGATTCTATCAGACTAAGCTCCATGGAAGCATCACTTACTGTCAACCCTAGCCTACAGAGAATGGCCAACATTAACCTTCTCGCGTACATTGATGACCCTCTCGCTCATGCATTACATATTGCTTTAGTGTCCTCTGAGTCTTCCAAAGGACATAGGTAGGTTTAGAGTACTCAAGTTTCATGTAATAAAGTTATTTGCTCAGGTCCACTATCATGAACTCTTCTGTAATACTCTGCTAAGGAAGTTCTGGCTTCTTAGCCTCATTTACTATGATTCACTACTGAATGAAGGACACAAGTGGTCCTCCCAGCATTACCCACACCAAAATTCCCAGTGATTGCACTTTTACTTCTCTCTAGCCTTTTATCATGTAACTGTCCACAAAACACTCTCAATATTCACTCCTATACGTGTTTCCCCAAATCTGCTAGTACATATTTAGTATTTCCAGTTCTGACATTTTTTGGTGTTATACCTTAATTGTAATGGAGGTTATATTTCTCTTTTTCAACAATGCTAATGTTTGAGCATATTTATAGATTTTATTCAAACACTGAAGACATGAATGATCTCAAAGGAGGACAAATATATCATAAAGTGCTTACCTCCGATAATTTCTTTTTGTTGTCCTCAGACAGAGGTTGGCATTTGTTGAAGTTCAGATGAATCACAGATGTGAAGGTGCTAGATTCTCAGATCAGTCTTTTCTAGTGATTCATGTAAAGTTTTCGGGGGCAAATTTATGATTTCTTTGATGTCAGGAAACTTCCATAAGCTGAGCTTAAATATCTTTTGGATTTGTTCAATCTTTATGATAAAATTGAGGCCAGTTTTTGTGCTATCTGTCCTCCAGCTACAGGGATTGAACACTGCAAGGCACGCCTTCTGGGCTTTTAATATTGTCCTGAACTAATAGTTGGCTGAACTGAGTCTGGCTTTCCTTCACTTCAAGCCTCCTGGGAAAGGTAAAGGAGGTGAGCTACCTCCTGGAACCCTTTATATACCTTGGACCTGTAGCACTTACCATCTAGAGCTATTCCCTACACCTGTATCTCCCTCCACCTTAATCCCATTTAACTCCATCACTGAGTTAAAAGTGTGGTGGTAAACAAAACCAGCAATGATTAGCACTTCATTGATCACAGGCAATGAGGTCCTTGTTGCTATTTGACTTATGAGAAGCAAACCTCAGAATCCAGTCTTAGGGGCTATTTTCTATCATTGCTTTCATTACCAACTCTCTTGATTTAAATTCCTCTGTGAAAGCTGATCTTGAAACTAGCACTTAGCAGCATTGTAGTTTGGGGGTATACTAATAAAATGGAGCTGGAAAATTAGGTGGGTAAAAAGCCAATGATTGAGAACTAATTAGCTGGTGGCCACCGTGGGCAATGAGGCCTCAACCTGCTCTCAGGGAATCCTGTGACACTATGGATAATGCATCCCACCATTATCTTTCTGGAGAATGTGGGGAATGAAACATGCATACATTTATACCACAGGTTGAGACTCAATCCCAGGGCATTAAATTCCTCTAATTTATTAATTCCTCTAATAATTCCATATCATAGACACCAGAGTGAGAAGCTGATATAAAATGGCAAGTTTCTATGATTTTCCATCTCAGATGTAGTGGAATCACATGGTCGGAAGGGATGCGACAGTGTAACTACTGCAGAAGGGCAGCACATCTCTCCCTACACAGAGCCCCATACCTAATAGGATGTCAATAATTAATTCTTAATTTGCCAAATGAAGACTATATTAGTGAGATGCTTTCAAATGAAACACATATGCTGAAAATATTAATCTAGTATGATCTACAAAAATGTATTAAAAGTAATTTAGCTATTATTCCCATAGGAAGATGAAAAAATTTTCTCCTAACATTTCTATAGCTGTAAAGTTTTAGTAGCCCAGAGCTATCTCCTTTACATCTTCAATAAACACTTCTCATTTCTCTGTGTTGCATTGTCTCATCTATTGGTTTTGTTTTGCATCCTTTATTTCAGTAGTGTTTGTTAGTAAGGAGAGCGAATAAATTCTGGTGTGCATTAATGCGAAATGTTCTTGGTATTTTATCCTTTTGAGGCAAGTGCCTGTGATATATCTTTTGACATTGATGTTCTAATACAGCTTATTCATGTCAGATTTCTTTAATCCCATCTACCTTGGCTGGAAAATCATTTGAGGAAGGCGGGTGGAGGTGGGGGGATCATCTTTATGCTTGCTCATGCTATAATTATTCCAGAGGCTGAGGAAATTTAACAATGTGCCGCACTTTAAGCACTTTGTGATAGTCATCATCTTTGATCAATGTTTTAAAGCTTCAGTGCTGATAGAAAGGATGAAAAGCAATTATACAGCATTACTGTTGAGCAGTTATTCAAGGTCCATCATGTTTTTCATTCTTTTTCTCCCCCCTGCTCTTAAGAAGAATATGTTTTCTAACACTCTGACACAAGCCATCATATTTTATTTGGAGTGCTTGCAAACCTCTTTTGTTCCAATTAAAGCCATTGATAAAGCATCTATGTCTCAGACTGAACTACTATTTATTCTAAATAGGTTGTATTTATACTTACTGCAATTTTTTTTTCATTTTTTGGCGTGTGTGTTTGCTATTTTATTTATATCTGCTTCTTAAATATGAAAAGTCATGCAGCTATTTGCCCTTATATAATTATTGAGATAGAAAATGCATAAATTTTCATTATATACAAAATGATGACTCATTGAATATACTGACTTTTTATGTGCTTTGAATCAAACAGAAGTAAACATGCATTAAACACCAAATATTTCATAGCTAACATATTCAAGTATTTGGTAATGATAGGCATTGTGGGATATTTGACTTAAGGACAGTAATATAATATTTAATTTTTAAAGCACAATTAAAAAGAGTAAGATAATGTTTTTTAAAACTTTAATATTATAATTAGGCCAACTACATAAATTTAACTGTAACTACAGTAATTTTTATAGTAGGCACATATGTGTAAAAAGTCACAAATGTAGTATTTTTGAGTAATTCAGAAATATATGGGCTGATAATCTTATCAAATTTATTAAACATTGATTTAAAAGAAAATGAATATGATGCATCTTCAACATTAGAAAGAATGAAAATGTTTGAATGATTACCAAAATACCAAAATAACAAGGCTAATATTTTGGTCTCTAATATAGATATTGCCATATCAATCTAAACTTAGATTATCAATCTAAGTTTCAGTTAAGAAACATAACATTTATATTTGTTTGCATTTATTTTTACTTAGCTACTAGACTCTAACCTTCTTAACTTCTTCCCAAAGCATGGAAACAACTGCTCTCTAAGGCTTCTTGAAGTTAGTGAAGACACCTTTTAATTCCTGTGTCATCTACACCTGACACAGGCACTGGCAGAAAGGTGTGTTTAACTTTCTTTCCATCTATTCAATAAATCTGCATTGGTTAACCTACCATTTTTCCCAACACTATCCTTAAAGAAGAGAAGGCACTGTTAAACACAATAGGCTTGGTCTCAACTATTTTGTAGCCCAATATCTGGGGGAAAACACCTGGCACAAATATGTCAACAATGTAATGTAGCAATAAATGGATGTGGCAAGTTGAGACTGGCTAGTTATGGAAGGCCTCCTCGAGAAATTAAGAGCTATGTGACAATACACAAATCCATGCATCACCTTTCGATGTGTCGATGGCCAAGTCATATTTATATACCCCCAAACTTTGCCATAAGCTTTTCTAAAATTCAAATATACTTTAGATTTTTTTCTATTCACAAATTGAATAGCTCCATCTCAAAGCAAATGTGATCAGCTTGGCTTAATAATTCTCTATGAAATTACCCTATCTTTCTTTTTAAAAATCACACATTCCTTTGATAAGTATTCACACCACATCCATAATGAGCTTATATAGATTATTTTTACCTAGTCTTTAATTAAAGGGTAGCATACCTCCTTCCTTTAAAAAAAAGTCAGGCAAAATATCTCTAATGTGTGATTTTAGAATCCACTGTTACATTTATTTTTTATCAAAGAACTTCAAAATATCATCACGAGTTCAAACTAAGAAATAAAGACCTGCTTAAGATAACTGCATGATTTGTTGATAGGCCCTCACTTAACAGGGGTCTCTTTGTTTTTATACTGATAAAGAATCCATCATGATTAATAGATTATGTACTAGTCAAAAGATCCACACAACATTGCATTTTATAACTTTGTTTTCTGATATTTGTACTACATTTAAAATTTCTGGGTAACCATAACAATGACAATGACTTAAGCAAATGGGGATGTGCCTTCCTGGTATTACATGGAAGTTGTAACTCTGGGTTTCTGGCTCCTGAATTTGTCTTCATTCCAGGATGCAAACTGAAATAGAAGACACTCTACAATAAATTCCTTTCATGGTGAAGAAAAAGAACAAGAAAAGCCAACAAAACTTTACAATGACTCTTGAGGTTTCTACTCAGAATCATCAAACTGTCACTTGTGGTCTTGTTCCACTATGGAGAGGTGACACACTTTGTCTGCTATCACTGAAGAGAGGAAGGTACTGCAAGTCAGATCACAATGTGTGGGGAAATAGAATTTTCTTAGTGTTCTCATGGGTAGACAAAAAATAGTAGTACATTTTCCCACATACCTTATGCTATTAGTGAATTCATAACGTCTTGCTGTATATAATTTTTACCAGAAAGTTTTTTAAAGGATTTTTCATTGCTTTGATAAAAATGGCAAGCACTGATTCTCTCATGCTAGGCAAGCACTCTACCACAGAGCAAAACCACCAGCCAAGCTTGAGCCCTGTTAATGATATTTATACAGGTCCCCATCACTGTACGCTATTCTTTTTGATAAAATTTCTGACCTTATTCATGATCATAAATGTATATTCAAAATTCTTAATAATTAAAAGACTTGAATTAATTCCATGAGTCTCTTTAGAATATACAAAGCTTCACAATTCATTGTTTTTAAGTGCGTTCATTTGTTTACCCATCTTTCATCCCCGGTACTAAGAAATTTATTTTTGTCCAATCTGCTTCTTCTGGTATAAGTAAGTCTTGTACTCCTCCTCCTCTGGTGAATCTTTCATGATGTGATTATTTTCTTTCAAGTTCTCCATTATTTTATTAATGCTCCAAGATCACTTCATCACAATTAGATAAAGATCAATTGTTCTAGTTTACATGGCCTTGATCTTCACAAAAAATAAGCTGCCAATAATGAATAAGACAAATTTATAAAGGCCACTTTTTAGTTAAACAAAGCACAGAGAAGTTCTCCAGATAAATCTACTCTCTCACTATTAATATACTTTGACCTTAACCTTTTTGCAATTTGCTTGAAGAGTTTCATAAAAAGTTTTACCTTTGCTGGGCTTGGTGGCGCACACCTGTAATCCCAGTGGTTTGGGAAGCTAAGAAGGAGGATCTTCAGTTCGAAGTCAGCCTCAGCAATAGGGAGGTGCTAAGCAACTCCATGAGACCCTGTTTCTAAATAAAATACAATATAGGGTTGGGGATGTGGCTCAGTGGTCAGGTGCCCCTGAGTTCAATCCCCACTAACCCCCCCTCAAAAAAAAAAAAAGTTTCACCTTCCTTCTATCATTGGGCATTTAATAACACACATAATATAGAAATTTAACAACACATTTTCTTTTTTTTTTCAAGGAGTTTTTTTTTTATTATTGGTTGTTCAAAACATTACAAAGCTCTTGACATATCATATTTCATACATTTGATTCAAGTGGATTATGAACTCCCATTTTTTACTCCATATACAGATTGCAGAATCACATCGGTTACACATCCACGTTTTTACATACTGCCATACTAGTGTATGTTGTATTCTGCTGCTTTTGGCTTCACCTTTTAGGATTTATCATATTAAAAAGAATTAAATGTTATATATAAAATTTCTGTCTCCCTTCCTTAAATTCCTCACTTCAGAACATGTTATAATTCTGAATTTTGGTTGAAAGTTACAACCTACACAGATTAGATGTTTTCATGTGCATGCCAACATTTGTTAGAATTTTCCCTTCCTAATTATGCCCCTGTATATTATGAACAATTCTTTAATAATTTCTGAAGGGAAAATCATATAAATAAAAAAAACAGTATATCTATATTATTATATTTCCTCATCATAGCTATTTAAATTTATTCATTTCATTACCCATTTTCTTAAAATTGTTATACAGTAAACTAATTTAATTTTTAGATTTTTTTTTTTTTTTGTATCAGGAGTAGAACTCAGGGGCAGTAGGCCACTGAATCACACCCCCAGCCCTATTTTGTATTTTATTTAGAGACAGGGTCTCACTGAGTTGCTTAGTGTCTTGCCATTGCTGAGGCTGGCTTTGAACTCTTGATACTCCTGCCTCAAATTCCTAAACTACTGGGATTACAGGCATGTGCTAACCCCACTCGGCAAGTTTTAGAATTTTTTATCCTTATTTTTTAACCCACTTCATTGCATTGTGAGTGACTTGCAAAGTTGTACATTCTATCGCTATCAAGGCAACACATATATTTATCACCTCCCAAAGTTTTCTCTCTACTCCTTTATCATTATTTGTGTGTGTGCAAAGTGCAACAGTTAATTTAAATGTCCTACCCTTTTAGCAAATTTTAAATATACAATACATTTAGTTAGCTAGGGACACTACAGTACATAGAAAAATCTCTAGAATTTGTTTATGTCTTATAATTTCAAATTTGTTTATTTTTAATTTTAAAAAATCTAAGGCAGAATAAATATACAGATACATTAATTTTTTATAAAGAGAGAGATTTTTTTAATATTTATTTATTTATTTTTTAGTTTTCTGTGGACACAACATCTTTTTTTTTTTCTTTTTTTTTAATGTGGTGTTGAGGATCGAACCCAGCGCCCCGCTCATGCCAGGCGAGTGCGCTATGCTTGAGCCACATCCTCAGCCCCAAAGTTACATTAAATTTTTAAGGAGTTTCAGGAGACATGAGAAAGAGGAGTAAAAAAAATAGAAATCTAGTACTTCAAGAAATGAGACTATATTTGAAAGTTCTGCCATAAAGAAAAAAAAAACTGTCTTCAGATACATATCAGTAAAAGACAAGAATTCATCCAGATATAGGAAAAAGCATATTGACTAGACCTGAACACAAAGAGACAGGATGTTATAGAATTCTTCTTATCACTTGCAATCAAGAACACAATCAATAGGTTTAGGTTATCCATTTGCCTAATTCAGATGAGGGTTTTTAAACAAATGAATATCCTTTAATTCACTAAGATATGATTTTTTGTTTGTTTCTGCAATTTTTATTAATTTTCCTAATCATGCCTAATTATATTTTGGCTTAGCACTACTTGTAAATTTTATATCACAAACATTTAGATTAAAAACACACCAGAGAGCCTCTGTGTTTTTCTCTTTTAAAAACATTGACATGAATCAGATATAAGGGTTTATAATTTTTTTGTTATTTTTATATAATACAGAGCCTGGGAAATTCAGCACTGAAAAACAATACTCTGTACCTCCCTAATAAGAATCTTATAGTATTTCTACAAATTGTAATCTCTGTAGTTAACACGCTCAGCTATTTTTACTAGGAATAATGATCCATGCAAATATACATTTAATTGTATTTAATATTATCTGCATGACCATAAAAGTAATATTGATATAATATTTTAAAAGGAGAAAACAATAAAATGGGGAAATTAATCTTGGATACCCAAAACACCATTTTAAACTTATTTTACTTATTTACTTATATTTTCCTTTTTACATGTTGGGGTGCGAGGATGATTGATACTTTATGCATCTCTGGATGTTTTTGTGAATCAGTATTTCTCATGAAATTATTTGATCTTCTGAAACATCATTTTTAATGCTGAACACTATTTCATTACACTGGTACCTTATAATTTATTTAGATATTCCTTCATCAGAAGAAAGTAGATTTTTATAATTTTTCAATACAATAGATGTATTTGTAAACTTTGTATTTGTAAACTCCTAAGTAAAATTTTTCATTGCAATTCTTTTTCATTATTACATATTCCTAGTGGTAATATCTAGATATATCCAGTATGAAAGGTTTACTTTTAAACTTATTGACATATATTTCCAAATTTCTACTTGGAACAGTTGTGTCAGTTTACATTTTTACTTCAAATGAGTGAGTTGACTTTTTTAAAAATATTTTTTAGTTGTAGTTGGACATGACAAATTTATTTATTTATTTTTATGTGGTGCTGAGGATTGAATCCAGTGCCTCGCACATACTGGTAAGCACTGTACCACTGAGCCACAGCCCCAGCCCCGAGTGAGATGACTTTTATGCAGTATTATAACTTAACTGACATTGTGTGTTATTATAATCACCTGGGGATTTGGTCTTCTGTACTCTTTTTTTTTGTCAGTGTGAGCTTTCTATCACTTTAATGAAATAACTGAGGTAATCAAACTATAAAGATTAAATGTATATTTTGGCCGATGTTTTGGAGGTTCCAGTCTGGGCCCTTTTTGGTGAGGCAGAACATCATGGCAGAGCTCATGGCCAGAGAGCCAAAAGGAGGAAGAAGGGGATGGGCTCCCACAGTCTCCTTCACAGCATGCCCCTGATGACCTAAAAACTTCTCTGTAGGTTTCACTTCTAAAAGTTTCACCACCTTCCAACAGCACCACCCTGGAGACCAAAACTTAAATACACGTTTTTAGAGAAAGAACATTAAAAAAAAAGCAAACTTCAGCTGGGACTGGTTTTACAAACGAAAAACAACATTTGATCAGTTTCTTATGCAGTTTTGTTTTATTTTGTTTTTAATTAATATCAAACCTAAAGATCTAAAGCATAGCCAGGACCTACCAAGGCCAGAACTAGAGTTGTTCACACACCTAGATGACAGATCCTTGGCAACTAGAGCCTATTTCTGAGCCAACCTGATTGCTTAGAAACAAAGTTAAGTCTGTACAGGGATGGATTTATTAAACAAGTAAAAGACATGGAAATCTATCTCCCCTCTTAACCCCAATATTATTCTTAATAAGAGGAAACACCAGTGATGTGTCCTCTTCTGGGTACTCATTCCCAAGATTTTCTCTCCTTTCCTTAACTCAACCACCAATACTCCCCAGTATTCCAAAATCTTTCTGCTGTAATAAAAGCAAAATAACTAGCATACTTAAGAAGTATATGACCTAATGATTTAACATGTAGAATTAATAAACATAAAATTGGAAAAATATAAACATCCTGTTCTTTTAGCAGAAATAACCAATGGCTGATAATTATTTAAACAATGTTGAAAGCAATTTTGTCCCATCATCCCAGATGTGGAACAGCTAAAAAAAAAACAACTTAAATATAGTACATAAAATATAATTACCTCATAATGATTTATATTGTGATACAATAATAATATTAGTTAATGTGAGTAAACAACAATATATAAAATCTAGATTATTATTTACAACATATTTTAATGCATCTGGATCAATTTCATTTGAAATACAGGAGTTTGGGCCCAATGAGCTAAAAGATGAGGATAATAAAGTTTTCTCACACATGAAGTTTTACTACAAGGTTTAAGGAAAGCTAGCAAAACATTTAAGACTTAATTTGGAGTTTTGGAGAAGGGAACCAATAATACTGGGCCCAGACCTCTGGAGAGAGAATGCTGCCTGACAGACAGTTGGTGTTGCCTCAGGATCTTGGATATGATCTTATAGAGATGAGTGTCATAGTTTTAGGAAAGAGGACCCAGCCAGCTGGTGCTATATCTCTGATAGGATACTATCAGGTTGTTTATTTGTATTGCCAAAAAAATATGACTATTGAATATTAATGGCTGTTATTAGAAAAAATTCTGCTGTGGAGTATAAAAGGGTAGTTCTAAGATGGTGATTTTAAGGGTGAGCTGCAAGAGCTTAATAAGACACATACATTTGTAGCTTGTTTAATAGTTTATTTGGACACCAATGTACTCCAAATTTAAAGATGAATAACTGGAAAGTCATAAAGATTACTTAATTTTTACACAAATAACCAGAATTTGAGCGCATGAAGTCTGGCTCCAAAGCTATTGTTTAGTTTTGCTTTGGTTTTAATAGCCCTATTGAGGTGAAAATGGAGAACCAAATATAATATTATATATTATATAATTATATATATAATTATATTATTATACATTATGTAATTATATATATATATAAATTATATATTATATACATATATAATTTCATGTATGTGTGTGAGAGATATGTGTGTATAAGAATATACATATATATGTATACACAAAAGATCACAATCTAGCATATCTATTATTTCACTTTATTTTAATTAAAAAAAAAGTGCAGTACTGGGAATTGAATCCAGGGGCACTCTACCAATGAATTACATCCTGGCCGTTTTAATTTTATTTTCAGATAAGTTCTTCTGAAATTGCTCAGACTGGTCATCAACTTGGGATCCTCCTACCTCAGCCTTCAGAGTAAATGTGATTACAGGCAAGAAATATGCCAGGTTCACATTTCTTTTTCTTTTCCTTTTTGTGATTACTTAAAATCCACCCTCTTAGAAAACTTGAAATATGCATTACAGTATTGTGAACTATAGTAACATTGTTGTACATTAGAAATGAAATTGTATTATCTAACCTATTTCTTTCCATTTCTTCTTCCTCCAGTTCCTGGCAACCACCCTTTTACACTCTGCTCCTATGAGTTTGACTATTTTAGATTTCATAATTAAGTGAGACCATGCTTATGAGACATTTTTTCCAATGAAGACATAAATGACCAACAGGTATTTTTAAAGGTGACCAGCATCACTTATCATCAGGGAAATGAAAATTAAAACCAAAATATAAAGCTCTTCACACCTACTAGGATACCTGTTATCAAAAGAACAAGAGAGAAAAAGTGTTGGTGAGAGTAGGGAGAAATGGGAATACTCTTACACTGTTAGTGGGAATGCAAGTGTGTACTGCCACTACAAAGTCAATATGAGGTTCTTGAAAATTAAAAATAGAATGACCATTGGAACCAAAGCTGTGCTTTTAATCATTCCTCTTATTGCCTCTGTATTACAAATGTCTTGCATCTTTAGATACTTCTTTGAAGATACACTTTCTTGAAGATGTCCATCAAAGCTACTTTATTTCTTATGGTTCCAAAACACTTTAATCCCAAGAAATTTTTTCTAGCCAATTACTTTTGCAGAGAATTACTTAACTTATTTAACCCTGCTTTTGAAAATAAGCCTATTAATTTCAATCCTTGTGCTTATAGCACCCCTCATGGCTGTCATCTATTGACCTATCCCACATCTAAACCCCTTCCTCCATTCTCCCCTTTCTCTTATGATCAAGGCTGTTAAAATTAAAAATATATATATTTCATATCTCAATTAATCTCTATAGCATCCTGGGCTCTTGGTCTATGGGTTTCTGCCTCCCTAATTCACTGTCTTCTGATATGTTCACTCTGTTCAAACTGCAGATTTTTTTTTCATTCAGAGATACTTACCCCATGCATTTGTAAACTTAACTACATCATTCTCTGATTACAATTTTTATCCTCCCAAACCCTTCATTTATTTTGTTGTTATCAATTTTTCCATCTCAGAAATCTCTAGTATTTGAACTTGATCATTTGTCTAATGTCAATGTATTAGTCACTTCTGACATCAGTTATTTTGTTATTCTTCATAGATGCCATTTACCATTACTCCAAATAATTCTTTGTAAAATGCCTTCAAATTATACACCTTTAATTTTATAGGCAGCTCTACAACTTTCTCTGTATTTCTGTGGAAGATATCAAAACCATGTCTATATTTTTAAATTTTTGAATTTTACTTTTCAGAGGGGATATAGAGTCAAGTTAAGTACTTTGTATCCAAATATACTGGATTTCATTGACATGTTTATTTTTCTATACTTTCATATTAAAATAGAAGATGTGACCATTTTCTTTTCTGAGTTTCCTTTTTCTGGTTCATTATTATGACTCCATTGTGTCTATATAAATAAATTTCCATCATTATTTTAATACACTCATGTGGAAAGCTCTAGGGAGAAAAACATCCTTTCATGAACCTGTGTTATTCCATCACAGCCTCTTATTATTTTTTTTTTTTTTTGCATTTTTTATCTGCCAAATTTCTCAAATTTGTGTCTGTGTTCATATTCTCCCTTCACCCACTCTCATATCAACCTTTTCTTGCCTGGCTTCCAACTTGAGAATTTAACTAAAATAATTTTTTAAATGTCAAAAATAACCACCTGTTCTAGTTCTAGAAATGAAACAACATGCACACCCTAACCTGCTTATCCCATTAACTAAAAATTCATAAAGAAAGTTCATTAAGCAATTGACTAACACCTCCAAAAGATGAAAGAAAGAGGATGGAGTTGCTAAGAACCATGGGACTTGAAAAAATTATTACTCAGCAGTAAATTTCTAGATTCTTCTCTCTTCCCCTGTTTTCTTCCCTTCTCTCTCCTCATATACAATCCAGTTTAGGTACTTATAATAACCTAATAACAATCGGGGAGAAACTCTTGAAAGAATATTTATGTATTTAGTAAGTACATATTACTAAGTGTGGGGAGCAAAAATAACGAACAATGGAAACACACATGCTATAGTTTAAAAAAAAGAATTTATATAAGTTGCTTTGGATACATACTTCATTGGTCTTGGAGACCCAAGGCAGATGTTGGTTTCAACTGGTTGATGGAGAGGCCTTTGCTGGGCAAGTGTTTTAGTGAGAACATCTTATCTAAATTGTTGTAGTATTTTGTTAAAAATAAACTTTGTTACAGAAATCTGTGTATGCACAAAAGATATGCAAAACTGGGAGTGCACATAGAATGTGAGGGAATTTCTGGGGTGCCTTTCGAGAGACCTTGAAATAATTCTTATCTCAAAGAGGCAGGCATGTCTTTCATTATTTCTCAACTCTACTTTTTTCTGAGTCTAACAAGAACAATTTTACTTTGGAATCAGAAATTTTCACATGGAGATGTCTACTATGCTGAGACATCAAACAGATAAAACACACAAAGGAAAGAAGTCTAACTTCTCTAGAACAGAAGATAAGCTAGATGGTGGTCCTCCGGGCAGAAACATTTTTGTCATCTCTGCCTTGCTTTGAATAAACACTACAAAAAACAGTTGCATCACTGTTTATTCTAATCATACACAGAAATGTGGACAATGTTCTGTCTTCTACCCTTATTGTATAATAATAAGGTGATGCCTCTACCTGACCACACTGGTTAGATGGAAATCACCATTCATTTGTGCCCCACAATGGGATGAGGTATCCCTCTATACCAAAAGACTAGAGGAAGAGACTAGCTGTTTACTCACATTTGCAATAATGAGGTTGCATTGTTCTCACTTCCCTTCTGACACTGCACATACTGAGGCAGTGGTCAGGGCTCTGTTCACCTCTCTTTCCTGGAAGAATGAGGCAGTGTTCTCTTTTCTCCCAACAGAATTGTAGGGCTAGGGAATTTTGCAAACAGTATGAAATTGCAGACAAGGATATTTTAAATTTATCTGTGATATGTTGGGGATACTGTACAGAAATGCAAACAAATAACCAACCAAATACAAGCCAGAAAAAAGTTTGCTACATGAATTCTGGTGTGGAATACCACAGGTTCCTATTTCACCCCTAGCTAGCACACCAGTGAGGCAGACCAGAATATTATTGCAAAGGCAATGAGAACAAAGCTGATAGATATTTCAATCACATCCCACAAAGTAGGGCAGGATGTGTGCTCTGAATTGAACATATTTAATACCTGGCGGGGGGGAATAGATATTTAAATAGAAAGCATACTCCTAACATACTCAAAATGTCTAGGATAAACCCCCAAAATTTATGATCATCACAGGAATCAATAAATTCTCAACTTTCAAAAAGGCAATCTGTAGATATCATTACTAAAATAAAACAGATGTTTGAGTTATCTGCCAAATTTTAAAGTATTTGTCATTAAAAAATGTTCAAACAAATACTTATCAACACTCTCGAAACAAGTGGAAAAAAATTATCAGTAATAAAATAAAAGATAAAAGAAGGAACTAGTTGCAAATTTATGAGTGGAAAACTACAATAACCAGAAATTTAAATTTCACTAGATTGATGCAATGACAGAATGGAGAAAATAGAACAAATAATATTGAGCTTAAAAGTAGATAAGTACATTTACTAAGTGTGAGGAGCAGAGAAATAATGAAAAGTACATCAGAGACCCTTTTGAGACAATAACACAAGTAACCGAATTTTATTGCTTTTACTTGAATCTTTCTTCTCCTGCCTCTTATGGGTCCTCAAATTCTCTGCATGTAACATAATGACTAAAAACAGTAGAATTTTTCAAAAGCTTTCTTTATATATAACATATATATATATTTTTCATATTTTTTAATCTTTTCAAATTTTTAAAATCTTGTCAATATCAATAAATCTTCTTCACTTAATAAAATTATATTTTCTGACTAAAGGCCAAAACAGAGTAATATCCTCAAAGAAGTGAACATAATAATTACAAAAACTATATCATAAAATGGAGAAGATAAAGAATTAAAAATATATTAGTACGTATTTTTGATTTGACATGGTTGTGTCACCACTAAACTGTAATATATTTCATATTAGATTGTCATGCCTAGCATGGCAGTAGTTGGAAAATTACTGCCCTTGATATGAAACATCCTCCATTTGTTTTTATAAATAGAATTTTATAGTTACACAGCCACATCCATTTATTTATGTATTGGCTATGACTCTTTTTTCTTATGTACTTGAAGAATAGACTAAGTGCAACAGAGAATATAAAGCCAGGAAAACCTACCAAAACCCACACAACCACTAGAAACATATAAAAAAGGAAAATATAATAATTTTAAAAGATAAATAGAAATGAGTACAAAAAGATAATGAATAACAGAAAACTAGAAAATTGGAAACAGTGGAACAAAAAAATCAAAAAGGAACATACAGTAAATAAGTATTATTTATGCATTTGAACAAATACTTTATACAGTTTTAATATCCCATTCTCATTTGATATTTCACTTTTTAAATTTTCTTAGTATCTTGTCATTTAGATTGCTTATATACTTCACTTATTCCTTAAATTAATTTTCCTATGACTTAATAACATTTAAGCTCTATTTATTGAAATTAATTCAGCAAATACTTATTGAACATTGCTATTTGATGGTTAACTTACTCATATTTGAAAGTATAATAAAACATATCAAGATGGCTACAGTTCATATTTTAAGTTAATAAGTTAACTACACCCATATTCCTAGCATAGGTTCTATAATGAAATAAGAATGAATGGCAGAAGAAGCCTTTAATCTCAAAAGTAGGGGTCTATTTGTCCCTTACTAAGAAGCAAGCAATATTTAATATTAAATTATTAAATGTTTAATAACAAAATATAAAACAGCAGTTAAAATGAATCATATTATGCAAGATGTATGCAAAATAATCATTTAGTGACACCCAAGATCAAATAATTATTTTTGCTTGGTGGAAATAGGAAAATGTCTTATTAGTAATAACAATTTTATATCAAAGATGGTTGAATTTTTACTTCAAGCAGAGAAAAACAGCAGTTATGAAAGCAAATGGAACATATGAATACATTTAAATCACTCTACTAGGAATTACATTTAAATACAAATGAGAAGTTAGAAAGAATGAATATGACTAACCACACAGTGAATGTAATGGTGTAACACAGATTTTAAATGGTATCTAAAAGGTATGAATGAAATAGATTAGGAAAAAAAAGTAGAAAGGAAAATATTCCAAAGACATGCTAACATAGTAAGAAAACTACATGCATGGGAAACATAATCTAGAAAGGAGTTACTGGGACAGGTATTTTGATCAGAAAAAAGGTAGAAGGTGGGGGGGGGGGAGAAAATAATTATGTAGGACAAATAAATTGGTAAATTAGAAGATGTTCTTTCAACCTAAAACACAGGAAATACTATATTACATAAAATCCCAGGTTTATTGTAATCTTTGTGCCCTGATTTAAATAAATAATGAAAACTCGCTAGGAAAAAAATACCTCGTAGAAAAAATTTTACTTTTTCTTTTCATAACTTTTAGGCCATTAGGTAAAAACAAAGTCAAAGAAAATAAAATTGAAGTAAGAATTTTATCTTCAGTACTCACATTAGGAATATTCAAGGTCAAAACATTGATTTTTAAAAAAAGATCTTAAAAGAACAAGAATCAATGAGTATGGCACATTGGGCAGTCTATTTTAGACAATAGTTAAAAAAAGATCTACTGTCTTCAGTGATTATGTTAAAAGCAGAGACTGTGAGAAGCCCCACAATGTAGGGAGGGGGGGGAAATTCAGAAAGAACATAAAATAAAGTTATTTTGTGCTTATCCATGCAAAATATCTATGAGTAGTTTTAAAAATAAGAACCCATTTGCCACTAAAATGAATCAGACACTGTTAAGAGATCTTATAGAACAAAATAATTTGATCATGTTTCTAAATTCAGGGAAGAAGATTCTCAGCTATTTTCAGCAATCCAAATTTTTATAGACTGAGAAACATGGAATCACTCAGGAATAATTTTTTTTAAAAAGTTAAAAAAAATTGAAATGACCAAGAAGGACAAGAGACTTCCATGCAGATTAAAATAAAAGCTGAATTTTATTATCCTAAAAACCTGATTCAAAGTTTCCAGGGAACCAAATGGAAAAGTCTTCTGGAAAACATCTTTGTTTTGTTTTGTTTGTTTCTTGTAAGTTTACCATTTATTTGTATGGATCAATTGGCCAATAACTAATTATTAGGATCATTCACACATTGATTCATTGCCAGTGTCCATATGTCAATCTGGCTATTATAAATATTCAGTAATCCTTCAGATATCATAATTAAAGTTACAGTGATATCATTGATCTTCTCTGAAACCCCTGACATCATTCCTTTATTCAACATAACGTTTTGTTAACCCCTGTCATTCTATTGTCTCCTGCTACATTGATGGGATAAGTTTAAGAATTACAAAGTAGATGCTGGGGATGTGGCTCAGCACTACATACAAACGAAGAAGTTGTGTCTGCGGAAACCAAAAAATAAATAAATAAATATTAAAATTCTCTCTCTCTCTCTCTCTCTCTCTCTCTCTCTCTCTCTCTCTCTCTCTCTGTCTCTCTCTCTAAAAAAAAAGAAGAAAAAAGAAAGAATTACAAAGTAGCAAGTTTACATTTGGGTGGATTCATAACATATTGAATAATCTAACCCAAACAGTGCTAAGTAATGGACCACTATATAGCTGAAGGAATTTGTTTCTGACAAAAATTTTAGAGTAGATAATAATGGAAAGTGATTTAACTTCAGATGACATACAGCTTTGATGAATGGAAGATTTATCTCCCTACAAAAATATTTTTAAAAAATGGTGACTAGTGCTAAATCTAGAAAGATGAAATTTAAGAGCAATAATGAACACATTCTGACCTTAGTTTCCAAAGTCTCATTGAGGAATTGTATTTAGAAGATTTGTGACATAGTAGCCACAACATTTGAGTTGACTTCTTAATTAATGTGAAACAATGTGGCCACCAAAATACCAAATGAGGTCTAAAGTTGCAAGTTTACCAGAAAGAGAGGATCTGGAGTAACTTGTGAGCAATTACATTCGTTTATTCCATACTCCTTTTCTCTCTGGGTAAAAAATAATAATAATAATAATAATAATAATAATAATAATAATAATAATAATAAAAATAATAATAATTTAAGGACAGATATCTAGTTAATAGGAAATTCCTAATGTTTCTGTGCTCATTTGTTGAAAGAAAAACACAAGATACATGTCATGAGGAAAGTAAAATAACCTAAAATTATACACCATAAGCAATATAGTTGTTCTTATTTTTTTACTATCTCCTATGCATAACGATTTTTAATATAAATAAGGTGACATTGGTTATCTTATCCTGTACATTGTTTTTAAGCATATATAAATGACATTATGCAGGGTTTTAAAAAAATCCCTCTTACTTCCTAAAATGTTAAATGCATTTTTGATGTTCAAACTACTCAATGCACATAATAGTTGTAAAATAAATAATAACTACATGATATTCTATCTTATAAATGCTTCTTAATATTGGTAGTTAGGACTCTTACACTAAATATTTTCTATTTTTTTTCAGTGAAACAATGTTTCAACTTCATAAACATTTCAGATCTTTTACTTTTGTTTTATTATGAAAAATTTTCAAAGGTAACTATTATTTCAATCTTTACACCTATTTCTTACCTTCATCATAATGGCTTTAGAGAAAAATTGATTAGCTATCTCAATTGTAAGACAGGAAAAGACCTTTCTTACATTGCTCTGGAGTCACAAATTATATTCTCCACAAGCGGACACTGAGATGAATACTCCAAAATTTATATTGAAAATCAATTCTGATATTGTGAATATCAGAAGGTAGAATGAGCAAAGGAAGAAATCAACTGCAATGCAGTGATGACAAAGCCTCATCCAACAGGACAGAGAGTGTGAGTGTGTCTTCCTGTTAAACTATTTCATGCTCTGCTGAAATGATCATTGCATCCCCACCTGATCTAGCAACTACGTGTGCTTCCATGGGAGGACGGGACTGGCTGGCTCACGGCAGCTGAGGCTGGCATGGAGCTGACAGCTGAAGGCTCAGTGCTGGCTACACACCTGCTGGTGTGCAGGAAGTCCTTTTTGAAAGGTAGAATTTGGCAGTACATATAAATATCGACCATATCTTGCCATCTGTTTATGTCTTTCTTAATTCTTCATACTTGAATTAAGTTTTAGGCATCCCATCACTCTTGTGTTTTATTCTAAACTTAGTCTGGCTGCCCTGTTGCAAAGCCTAGTGTCTTTCAACATGAATGCTTTGTTTTATATGGTTATTGCCATCTATAGCAAGAAAAAAACCTAACTGTATGTCCATTCCTAAGAGTTCAATTCAGAGAAGAAGATAGCCAGGATAAGCATATATTATTAATATATAAATTTATGTTACACTCTATGGCAATCTAATAGCTTTCTCCAAGTTAAAAAACAGTAGAGGGGCCAGAGTTGTGGCTCAGTGGTAGAGCACTTATGTGTGGCACACTGGGTTCGATCCCTGGTACCACATGAAAATAAAAACAAATAAAATAAAGGTATTGTGTCCATCTATAACTTAAAAAAAAAGTAGAGAAATCTGTTTCCGGGTTGATATGTAATAGAGATCAATTCCATTAAATTGATTTTCTGAGTTTTTGGACTGAATAAAATAAAATGTTAATAGTACTTATAAATTTAAAATATACATTTAAACATTCATTGTAAAGTTAAATTAATTTCTATTAATATATACATTTACCTAAAGCATTAATAAAGTTAATTAAACTGAAATAAATTACATTTGAAAGTTGTATTTAACAGATATTCATAAGATGCAAATTGTTTTTACAAATATATTATCTACTATTCACAAAACACTTTACTACTTTACTACTCTGGTCTTTTTTATTATTATTTGTTCTAATTAATTATACATGAGAGTAGAATGAATTTTCACACATGTACACAAATGGAGCACAACTACTCATTCCTCAGGCTGTACATGAGGCAGAGTCACACAAGTACTTACAGTAATAATGTCGGTCTCATTCCACCTTTTTTCCCACCCTCACACCCCCTCCTCTCCCCTCTGCCCAATCCAAAATTCCCCCATCCTTCCCTAGTCCCTGCATATCATAGAAGACATTTGGCCTTTGGTTTGGGGGGACTGGCTTATTTACTTGGCATGATATTCTCCATCTCCATTCATTTACCTGCAATGCCAAAATGTCATTCTTCTTTAAGGCTGAGTGATATTCTGTTGTGTAGTTATACCATGATTTCTTTATCCATTTACTTGTTGAAAGGCATCTAGGTTCGTTCCATAGTTTAGTTATTGTAAATTGAGCTGCTATAAACATTGATGCGGCTGCATCACTGCAATATGCTGATTTTAAGTGCTTTGAGGATTTAACAAGGAGTGGGATAGTTGGGTCAAATGGTGGTTCCATTCCAAGTTTTCTGAGGATTCTCCATATGGCTTCCAAGTTGCATCAATTTGCAGTCCCACCAGCAATGTATGAGTCCACCTTTTGCCCCACATCCTCACCAATACTTATTTTTGCTTGTATTCTTGATACTTGTCATTCTGACTCGAGTAAAATGAAATCTTAGAGTAGTTTTTACTCTGGTCTTTTTTTTTTTTTTCTTTCACCTCCTTTTGGGAGGTTAAAAGGTTAAGTATTGCTCAAGAAAGACTGCCTATTACTTAACACGCACTAGATGCATGACTCTGAACCTGAACCTATAGCCATTTCACTGTTGGGGGGAAATATCATTTAAGATTATTATCCTCACTTCCCAGATAAGAAATCTAAATTCTTCAGAGAAGGGTGTTAGACCATTTAGCTAAAATGTAGTAGCTAAGAGTCAGATCTCTAGATAGTTTGACAACGAAAACATAGTAAAATTTATTAACATAATTACCAGGATTATTACTGCTTATATATATGTATATATATGTATATATAAATACATATATGTTTATATATACATATATATGTTTATATGCATATATACATGTATTTATATATTTGATTAAAATTATTCTAATACCAAACTTGATCTCCAGAAAATACTATGAAAAACAATGTGAAAATTTTTCAGTGTGATTTTTCATTTTGAAATGGGAGTCCTTCTTTTGCTTTATAAATGCTTTATGTCATTCACTGTGAAAATGCTGAAAGACACAATAGGCTCAGAATTTTTTGAAGTGATTCTTCTGCTTATTTTCTGTGAAAGGTAAGTTGCCCCACCAGCATGCACAGTACTGCAGTGAAGGGCTGTCCTTTAAAGGATGCTTGGAAGGTAACTGTGTCTCTCAGAACATAGACTGTCATGATTTAGTGTCTGTGATCAATGATGTGATGAATCCTAATATATATATGATATAATAATAATAATATTATAGACATTATATAATATAATAATAATATAATACATTATATGTATCATTGAGTGCTTGTCTTTTCTTTGGGGCATAAATATGAATATATACACTTTAAAATATATTTCATATTTTAAATTTGAATAATTATTATATTTGAACACGTGACAAAAATAGCTATATATATTATTTTAGACATAATAAAAATTAATATTAGAGCTAATACTTTTTTAGTTATTTACCTTTTAATGTTATGGTACATAAAATTATTAATTTGATCACTGAATAAAATATGATATAAGTAAAAATAAATGAAAACATGAAGTAACTATGAGTTTGTTTCACTTTGTGTGTGTGTGTTTTAGAAGCAACACTTATATTAATTAACTTTCTAAGGATGAAACCTGTTTATAGCAGTTTTCATTAAAATTATATTTCATTCAACATCATGCAGTGCACCTAAAGTGATTGCTACTCAAATATCTAATAGAATACTTATACCAAAATATTAATATAAATTTACCCAGGATGAAAATACGCTATAGTGCTAAGATTAAATTGCAATGATACACATCCCTATGCATTTTAATAAGTTTATCAGGTATTAAATTATAAAATTAAGTCCCCTCTACAAGGAATTAAGCAGAATACATTTTGACATAATACTTCACATGAAGCTAAATTATTTTTAAAAACTGTTGTTACTTATAAGTTCTCCCTAAATTCTTTGATGTATTCCTTATCAAATGATTATGCACTTGCTGTCATTACAAAATATTACACACTTTGAATTGATCTGGAGCTATTACTGCCAATGGCACTTATTTTTCTTTAATGGTTATTATACCATAATTCTTATTCATCAGAGTTGCCTGAAAAGAAATTGATAGACCACCATCAATCTAGTTTACAAATTTAGCAATAGATTAGCTGCAGTGTATTCTTTGTGAGACATTCAGACCCATTTGAAATCACTGACAGATATATTGCTATCCTAGCTGTTTACCTAGAGAGTATCACATAGTCAAAGTTTAGCCAATCTCATAGGTTTTGACATCCTGAAATATTCTCTTTTCTTTTTACCATACCATGGAGTGGCTATTGGAATCATTATAGTGCCTCTTCTTTCATCTTCTTTACTAAGAAAGTGCAGATAGAGACAATTGAGAAAAAGAAAAAAGAAGTTTTTTCTATCAAATTCTAGAGACTTGTTCAGAAAAACAACGAAGTAGTTCATCTGTAATTCTGATGCCAATAAAGCATCACTCAAGTGTTCTGACTTTGATAGTTTGGCATCCATATAAAGAAAAAATACAAGTGCATTACTAAGGCAACTTATATATATGCTATGCTGTTAATTATACCTGAGAAAAGTTGGACATATTACAAGAACTATAAACTACTGTGTCTGATGGCAAGACGTTGTAAATTAGCTAAGATTTGTTTTGAGCCTGAACTATATTATTGTTTATGGTAAATTTTGCAGCTTCAGTTTCAGAAAGGTTTTTCCAATGTTTTTTTTTTTTTTCCTTTTTATTCTTATTTTCTAATTTCTGTTGTTGGTCAGGACTACAACTTCCTTTAAGATGAGTAACCAGTTTATAAACTTGAACAAAAAGTCCCAGTGACTTTTACACAGAGTATCTCAGAAATGTTACTGTCCACCATTTGGGATATGGACACATGCAGGCTTTAATTTTGAGAAGAGACACTGAAGAAATAAGGGGAAGAAATGGAAGTGGAACAAAGGAAGAAGGAGCATTATTGGATGTTTCCATTATGGACCAGTGGGGCCCAATTCCATTAAGGATACTAGGAGGAATCCTGTACAGTGTTTATCAGCCGAAGACATAAAGGGGGGTGGTTATTTGTTTACTCAGAGTCTCTCTCACCTCATATTTCTACATATTCATCTGCTTGGCTTAATAGGCTTCAATAGTCATCCAATGCAGCGCAAGCACAAAAGCTTCATTCCATGTGTTGTAGACTCATGGCCAGGAGCTGTCATGCCGGAATAAAAACCTATGGTAAGGCTTGGGATAGAAGACTCCTATCCTTTCACCACTTGAGATCTGTGCCTTCATTCATTCCAATTCTGTATAAAGTTAGCAACCAGCCTAAAAATATTTTTAAAAAACTGTCATTATCTCACTCTTTTAATATATATTCCTGATTAACTTTACCCTCAGCAATATTCTAACTGGTCACATTTACGTAATGAATCAAATTCCTGAGGAAGACAGCCTGTAATTGCTGCACTAGTT
The DNA here is from genome assembly GCF_021218885.2 of Marmota monax. Classification (NCBI taxonomy): domain Eukaryota; kingdom Metazoa; phylum Chordata; class Mammalia; order Rodentia; family Sciuridae; genus Marmota; species Marmota monax. The sequence goes on along the minus strand of NW_026694084.1, from coordinate 20,258,436 downwards.
AGGTTTTAGTTGTTGTAATTTTTCATAGAGTCATCTATGAAGAATCAACAATTGCCCCAGTAAATATTCTGGATTCCAGATATATTTCTCTCTGACTGTTCTACTGAAATTCTAGCCATATACAAAAATATGTTAACTCATTTCCCTGGTTACTGTATCACCAAAACAATATACTCAAAAGGAACAGGTGAGAGTCATAGTTTTAGGTTTCATGGAAACTTCTTTCACCATAAAATGAGTCCTTTGGTCTGGACTGATACTATGTGGGGTCTTGTAAGGGTGTTTTGCTGGGAGAGAAATTGTAGTGAGGAAAAGTAAACCATAGTGTCAAGAACAATGTCTACCTTCTGGGGTAGAAATGATTCAGTGTAATCAGTTTCCTTAAGTGCCTTATTACCATTTTAAAGGACTATAGCACATTGAAGCCTGAGTATAGGCCTTGGTTAACACACATTTTTTTTTAATGTTATATTTCCAAAGATCATAAATCCAGGTATGGTTTGACTTTGTCCAGTTTTTTGTTGTTGTTGTTGTTATTGTTGTTGTTGTTGTTGTTGTGAGTATCTAAAGTTAAAATAAAGGTGTTGGGGAAGAGTCTGCTTCCAAGCCCATGCAGACTGTTGGCAGCATTCAATTCCATGTTGTAGGAGGACTGAAGTCATTGCTGGTGCCTGTCAGCCTGATGGCTGCTCTAAGCTTCTAGACTCTGCCTGAAATCCTTGTTATCTGGTCCTCTCCATCTTCAATGCCAACTATGGAGAACCTCCCTCTTGTTGAATTCCTATCACATATCAAATCTCTCTCTCCAAGAAGATTCCCATTCTTTTACCATATCACCTGATTAGGTCAGGCTCATGGAGGAAAATCTCTTTTATTTTAAGGCAAAATAATGTGGAGATTTAATTAATTTAGCAAAATGCATCTTCATATTTAATGTATCATTATCATAGGAATGACAGCTCATTGTATTCACAGGTTCCACCCACATCAAGGGAAGGATACACATGGTTGAGAGCAATTAAGTTAATTTTGAAATTTCATACACCATGCTCTTATACTGTTGTTTGCCTGAGATTTCTCCCAAATCCATAGAGATACACTAAGATGTTTCTTGGAACCTCCAAATCTGATTCAGGGCCTGTGAAGGATAATAGTCTGGCCTTACCTCTAAGGATGATGTTTCAGCATGCCCACAACACACGGTATTTAATAACTGCACCAGTATTGCTGTCCTTGGAAACTTTGTGAGTTTTATCTCTGTTGTCTTGGCTCATATACAACTCACCAAGGCTCTCAGGGCACATATTACTTTGATGCCATTGATATTGCACACTATTCTATGAAATGTCAATATTAACATCCCTGTGGACTATATTGAGAGAACAGGAGTAGGAATAAAGATCTGAGGTAAGATTAAGCTTGGATTGTTGTCTATCTCACATAAAAGAAATATTTTTGTATATTTTCTCAGAAAAAAAGTTTAGAAGTTTTTTGCTAAAAATATATGTGCTAGCTGCATACCCAAAGTTCTGAGCCTTCTGGAGGTACTCCTGGACAATTCAGCTCATTGTTCTCCAGGTCAATCCCTTGACTCAGGGGCTCTTCACATTTATCTGAGGTGATAAAAAGAAGGGTTATTTGTCCTTCTAACCAGCCCCAAATACTCATCTACTCTTTTGGATGTGTTCAGAATGTATCATGTTTATGTCTAGTCAATTGTGGTTGCTTGTTTTCCCTCAAAATTAAATCCGATGGATAGTCTGTCACATTACTTTTGTTTTACCATAGAGACTCAGGAATTGTTTCATCCCATTAAAAGATTTGTTAATCTACTGAAATGAAGTGGGGAAGACTTAAATTTAACACTAAGTTTAAAGGAGAAGAAGTACATTGTGGTCTTCCATTTCTACATTCTCTTTTTCCTGAAAGTCTAGAAAGACTTATTATTATGTGGAGATATCTTTCCCATCTGCATTCCATCCTGTAATTTCTTATTCCATTATATATAAGCCATCAGCTGGTGTTAGAGTGAGCAAGTCCATCTGTGATGGCCCTATTTGACTATTGTGGAAGGAATAGTAGTTCTACCAATTGAGTCAAAATTTAGTTTCCAGGAATCATCCCTCGACTAAAGAATGTCAGGAATTCCCCCAATATGGCAACAGTCTAGAAAGTCATTGTTGGATTCCAGGATTGGTTTTCTGATCTGAGGAGTCTTAAAGAGACAGAAGTCAGGGTGGCAAAGTAGTAGAAAGTTTTTTTTGTTGTTGTTGTTTTGTTTTGTTTTTCCTTAATTCTGAGACAAAAGGAACAATACTTGCCCACTGTTACGTAGTCGAAAACTAAGAGACTGTATGCTGTGGGGTGAGAATGAAGAGCCAAGATCTCTAAAGGGTATTATATTTTCTTAACAGATAACTTCCTCATGCAATGTCTTCCTAGTGATATTTTCCCTTCCTCCCAATGTTTCTTTCTGTAGACTTGGTTTAGCTTTCTTGTCATTATCCCAATTGCTCCATTCTTGAAAAGTTTCTCCTTGTTCTTTCATATTCGGTCTGAGTTTTGTACCAGACACAGAGCTTCAGTTGCTGGCAAAATTCCCAGGACCTTGGCCTGCTGCCAGTAAACATTAATCTCTCAGACATTCCTACAGTTCAAGAGGAGAACTTTTCTAATACAGAAGGCTGTCCTCAAATGGAATTAGAGTCTAAAGAAGTCTTTTTAGTTCCTTGAGTTCAGTGGCTCTCATATCCTCTTCTGATGGATCAATCTAGTGTTTTAGTTAGAAGTGAGGCTCCCATGTAACCCTGTCCTATTATACCCAGAATTCATAACAGAAATCAACATTTAAGTCTCTAGCAATCTCTTACGACTTAGAAGCACTGACTCTTGAGGGGAATCAGTGTCTTCCCAGATACTGTCACATATCTAAGATTTTTGTCAGAATATCCTGGGTGGTTTCTACAATATTAGATTGCTTTATCTCCCCACAAAGGCCATGGGCCATTTAATCTTTTTATTTTCCTTATCTTTATTATCCTTACCACTTATAAAAGAATACAAAACCATGAGAGGGAGGCAGTGGATTGAATTACAGGCAGGCTTGTCTCCCTGCAAAGAAAGGTGCCTGTTGAGAGCCACAGCCGAAGGGGCCCCAGCAAACTTCCAGCTGCCAGCAACACGGACAGATCTTGGAGGAAAATAACCCATAGCCGAGAGCAGCGGCACACACTGTGTCCATAGGTTGACACAGGCACAAAATACGACAAGCACACCTCTCCAGGACTCACCCAGACCAACAGAACGCGGCCAGTGCTGGACAAGTGTTGTCTGTGGGGAAGGCGGTGAGAAGAGAGGGGAGATGAAAGGGAAAAAATTAATGAATAGAACAAAAGAAGAAAAAAAACCCCAAGTGTCAAGTTTCTCTCCAGGCTCCTGGCCTTGGCCAGAGAGGAATGTAGTTCCATGAGGACAGGACCCTGTCTGTTTCTTCACCCTCAATTCCCAGCTCCGAAGCCCATGCCAGGCCCATATGGACGCTCAGGAAATGTTCGGGTGATTCCATGAGACAATACATGAGTTGACGGGCGGAGGGCTTTGCAGAGGCAGCGCTGGTATTTGTCTGGCCCAGTGATTTGAAGTCAGGTGGCAAGATTTCCCTCCTAGCTGCGCCAGACACTGCCAGCAAGATGATGCCACCTCTGAGCTTCAGTGTCCTCATCTGGAAGCCACCTCATCTGCTTGGGGCCTCCAGGGGCTATTTGTCGCCAAGGTCGCGGGTTCCTACGGGCCACCAAATGCCACAGTCTGGCTGGGCACAATTCAGGAGCCACTTGTCAAAAGAAACGAACTTTATTTTTAGAACCACACACGCCAAACAAAACAGCTCCTCAGGAAAACCTTCAGAGCCCAACTGCCACCACCGGCTTCCCACAAGCCTCTCAACCTCCCCCACTTCTCCTGCTCTTCAGGTGGATTGGCTGGGTCGCATAGGCGGAGCCAAAAAAAAGTCCCCCAATGAGCAGCTCCATGGTCTGAAAGGGCTGGGAAACAGCCCAGTGTGCATCACCGTAGAGGAGCCAATCAGTTGGCAGCTAGAAGTTGCTGGGGCTGCTGTGAGCCAATCATCAGCTGGCAGCTGGAAGTTTGCTGGCAGCTGGAAGTTTGCTGGGCCCCTTTGGCTGTGGCTCTAAACAGGTGCCTATTCACAAATATTAGTAGTTTTGATCCAGGTTCTCATTTCAGGTTGGATCTACAACACAACATTTCCTGAAAGAATTCCCTTCTCCCAGGACTGAATTCATTTCATAATAAATATTGCATTGCAAGCAAACAGTGCAATAACTGGACAACTGGCCATAACCTAGTGTGTTGGATCCTAGGGGACCTGGTGACCCTCAGACAGAAATATGGCTATTATCCCGTACTACTCCTGTCCTTATGTCCAAGACAGTCTAGCTGTCAACGGTCCCTAGCTCTTCAGGTGACTTTACTTCAAATAGAGGTGCATGTCCCAGCACCAGTATAGTACAGATGAAGCCATTTGCTCTATTCAAAAGGCCATCATTAGTACACAAAGAATATGTCTATTATAAGAACATAATAACTCTAATTTTTACCATGGATTATTATGACTACTTTGCAAAGTTCCACCTTGAATAATATTTTTTATGTTGTCACGCTACGTTACACAGTAAGAGCTACCTGCATAATAATAATTTATGTTAATTTCTACATACTAGCAATAAGCTATTGAATGTTATTTATTATTATTTTTTTAAGAAAAGGAAAGCTTTTATTACAGCAACAAAAAATGTGCAATACAAAGAAATAAATTTAACATGTTATTTAAGACATCTTTATCCTGAAAATTATACATTTTTACTGAAGGAAATTAAAGTAATTCCAAGTGGAGAAAGATGCAATACTCATGGTATAGAAGATTCAACATTTTTATGTTGGTGGGTCTCTACAAATTATTATACTGGTTTAATCTATTAATCTAAGGAATAGTAAAAAAATTTAGTTATTTTTTGAGAAATGTTCACTATTGAATTTATATGAAAACAAAAAGGACTTTAAGAGTCAAATTTTTAATGAAAAATAAAAATTTGGAGGAAATGCACTACTGGATTCCAAGCTTACTCAAAAGCTTAGTAGAAAAGACACTTTGGTAATAAAGAAAATACAGATATGCAGATCAATAAAACAAATTAGAGGGTGTAAAAATAACCTCAACATATATGCCTAATTTTTAACGTAACAGCCAAGGCAATTCAAATGTTTGTTTCCCAACAAATTATGCTGGAACACCTGAATATCCTTATGTAAAATCAGTCTTGCCACTTCCCTCATACCACATATAAAATAGAACATAGACTTAAATTTAACACTAAGTTTATAAAGGCTCACAAGTTAATAAGATAAAGTTAAAATGCATTTTGGAGATATTTTATTGATTTTCCAAGAACTGCAAGTTAACTAATATTTTATTCTACAATATCTGATCTTTTATTAACACCATCCAGTGTGTTTCTCACTGAGGCATTTTTTTTTAATTTCTAGAAGTTTAATTTGTCATTTTTCTTGTTAATATCAGTCTTTATCATATTTTTTCCTACCAAAATTCCAGTTATATGGAATACATTTATAAAACCTGTTTTAATACTTTGTCTGTTTTATTTTTTTTCATCTCTGCTATTCATAGTTCTGTCTTTATTGATTGGCTTCCCCCCTTGATATAGATCATATTTTTCTGCTAATCAAAATGACTGGATTTTTTTTTAATGCTAGACTTTGTGATTTTATGTAAAGGATCCTGTATGTATGTATGTATGTATGTATGTGTGTGTATATGTGTGTGTGTATATATATATATACACACACACAATAAACAAATTATATGTATATATTATATATACATATATACATATATACATATATATACATATATATATATATATATACACATAGTACTTAGAAGAATTTAAGTAATTTATATGGGAGCAATTTATCATTTTTCAGGCTTTATTTCAAGTTTTGGAAGGCAAGGTAAAGCAGTCTTTAATGTATGGCTAACCTGGCCCCATTATTAAGGCTGTTCCTTTTGGAGTATCTATTTGTTTCTCAGTGTGTTGAAGAGATATTTCCATTCTGGCTAATGGGAATATGAAACCACACTCAATCCCTTGGGTTCTGTGATTATTTTACTGCCTGCTCTTTTTTTATATTTCTTTTTCTGACCTCAAGTGGTTTTCTTCTGTGTAGCATTAATCAATATTGAGGTGAATATTCAAGAGAAACATTCTGCAGATAGCTGAATCTCTTGTGCATTTGTTTTCCCTCTAGCATTCTGCCCTGAAAATTACAGACAGCTTGTCTATTTTCAACTGTAAATTCTAGATCACACGCTTGGGGAGGATTTCACACTCTGGATTCCAAGACTATTTCTTGTCACTGTTTTGTTCTCTCATTGATTCCATTTTTACCATTGGTTCTAATCTAAAAATTATTCCTCTTTTTTTCTGGGTGGTTAATTATTGAAGGGAAATTAAGTGTGTTATTCCATAATACCTAGAGTGAAAATACCAACTTGATAGTTTTAAAATATATGATGCAATGTAACCATTAACTCAATCAAGATAAAGACTAATTATAAACAACAAATGCAAATTTTAAAGTGAGTTTTTGTGAACTTATAGCTATTTTTTTTTACCCATAGATTGCAATTTTTTAAGGACTCAATTTTGTACTAGAAAAAAAACTTTAATATGTGATTATAAGTATTAGTTTAAAAGTATGTTTTTTAATGTTTAGTGTTTTAGTGTTTTTTCTCTCTTATTAGAACATGCATTATATAAGGTATTTTCTATATAATTGATCAATAAAGCTTCTTGGAACATTTAAAATAATAATATTAAAAACTATTTGAACTTTTCATTTAAGTTAGATTGATTATACAAATAAGTACAAATAGTAGACATTCTGTGTCAGAGATATATTTCTACATTAGTTTTTACTACTCCATTAAAATCTGATAATAATTTCCATAAGTGCTTCTAATTTTATAGTTTAAATAATTAAAACATTTAAAAAACCTTTCTGCAGTTGTCTTTTTATGCTGTTTTTGAAATCTTTTTTTTTATTTTTTATTGTTGGTTGTTCAAAACATTACATAGTTCTTGATATATCATATTTCACACTTTGATTTAAGTGAGTTATGAGCTCCCATTTTTACCCCATATACAGATTGCAGAATCACATCAGTTACACATCCATTGATTTACATATTGCCATACTAGTGTCTGTTGTGTTCTGCTGCCTTTCCTATCCTCTACTATCCCCCCTCCCCTCCCCTCCCTCCCCTCCCCTCCCCTCTTCTCTCTCTACCCCCTCTACTGACATTCCTTTGTCCGCCTTATATTATTTTTCCCCTTCCCCTCACATCCTCTTGTATGTTCTTTTGTATAACCCTGAGGGTCTCCTTCCATTTCCATGCACTTTCCCTTCTCTCTCCCTTTCCCTCCCACCTCTCATCCCTGTTTAATGTTAATCTTCTTCTCATGCTCTTCGACCCTACTCTGTTCTAGTTACTTTCCTTATATCAAAGAAGACATTTGGCATTTGTTTTTTAGGGATTGGCTAGCTTCACTTAGCATAATCTGCTCTAATGCCATCCATTTCCCTGCAAATTCTATGATTTTGTCATTTTTTAATGCAGAGTAATACTCCATTGTGTATAAATGCCACATTTTTTTTTATCCATTCATCCATTGAAGGGCATCTAGGTTGGTTCCACAGTCTAGCTATTGTGAATTGTGCTGCTATGAACATCGATGTAGCAGTGTCCCTGTATCATGCTCTTTTTAGGTCTTTAGGGAATAGACCAAGAAGGGGAATAGCTGGGTCAAATGGAGGCTCCATTCCCAGCTTTCCAAGAAATCTCCATACTGCTTTCCAAATTGGCTGCACCAATTTGCAGTCCCACCAGCAATGTACAAGTGTACCCTTTTCCCCACATCCTCGCCAGCACTTGTTGTTGTTTGACTTCATAATGGCTGCCAATCTAACTGGAGTGAGATGGTATCTTAGGGTGGTTTTGATTTGCATTTCTCTGACTGCTAGAGATGGTGAGCATTTTTTCATGTACTTGTTGATTGATTGTATGTCCTCCTCTGAGAAGTGTCTGTTCAGGTCCTTGGCCCATTTGTTGATTGGGTTATTTGTTATCTTATTGTCTAATTTTTGGAGTTCTTTGTATACTCTGGATATTAGGGCTCTATCTGAAGTGTGAGGAGTAAAGATTTGTTCCCAGGATGTAGGCTCTCTATTTACCTCTCTTATTGTATCTTTTGCTGAGAAAAAACTTTTTAGTTTGAGTAAGTCCCATTTGTTGATTCTAGTTATTAACTTTTGTGCTATGGGTGTCCTATTGAGGAAATTGGAGCCCGACCCCACAGTATGTAGATCGTAGCCAACTTTTTCTTCTATCAGACGGCGTGTCTCTGATTTGATATCAAGCTCCTTGATCCATTTTGAATTAACTTTTGTGCATGGCGAGAGAAAGGGATTCAGTTTCATTTTGTTGCATATGGATTTCCAGTTTTCCCAGCACCATTTGTTGAAGATGCTATCCTTCCTCCATTGCATGCTTTTAGCCCCTTTATCAAATATAAGGTAGTTGTAGTTTTGTGGATTGGTTTCTGTGTCCTCTATTCTGTACCATTGGTCCACCCGCCTGTTTTGGTACCAGTACCATGCTGTTTTTGTTACTATTGCTCTGTAGTATAGTTTGAAGTCTGGTATCGCTATACCGCCTGATTCACACTTCCTGCTTAGCATTGTTTTTGCTATTCTGGGTCTTTTATTTTTCCATATGAATTTCATGATTGCTTTCTCTATTTCTACAAGAAATGCCTTTGGGATTTTGATTGGCATTGCATTAAACCTATAGAAAACTTTTGGTAATATCGCCATTTTGATGATGTTAGTTCTGCCTATCCATGAACAGGGTATATTCTTCCATCTTCTAAGATCTTCTTCTATTTCTCTCTTTAGGGTTCTGTAGTTTTCATTGTATAAGTCTTTCACCTCTTGTTAGGTTGATTCCCAAGTATTTTATTTTTTTTGAAGATATTGTGAATGGAGTGGTTGTCCTCATTTCCATTTCAGAGGATTTGTCGCTGATATACAGGAATGCCTTTAATTTATGCGTGTTGATTTTATATCCTGCCACTTTGCTGAATTCATTTATTAGCTCTAATAGTTTCTTTGTAGACCCTTTTGGATCTGCTAGATATAGAATCATGTCACCTGCAAATAGTGATAATTTAAGTTCTTCTTTTCCTATTTTGATGCCTTTAATTTCTTTCGTCTGTCTAATTGCTCTGGCCAGTGTTTCGAGAACTATGTTGAACAGAAGTGGTGAGAGAGGGCATCCCTGTCTTGTTCCAGATTTTAGAGGGAATGCCTTCAGTTTTTCTCCATTCAGAATGATGCTAGCCTGAGGCTTAGCATAGATTGCTTTTACAATATTGAGGTATGTTCCTGTTATCCCTAGTTTTTCTAGAGTTTTGAACATAAAGGGATGCTGTACTTTGTCGAATGCTTTTTCCGCATCTATCGAGATGATCATATGGTTCTTATTTTTAAGTCTATTGATGTGGTGAATAACATTTATTGATTTCCGTATATTGAACCAGCCTTGCATCCCAGGGATGAATACTACTTGATCATGGTGCACAATTTTTTGATATGTTTTTGTATCCGATTCGCCAGAATTTTATTGAGGATTTTTGCATCTAGGTTCATTAGAGATATTGGTCTGTAGTTTTCTTTCTTTGAAGTGTCTTTGTCTGGTTTAGGTATCAGGGTGATGTTGGCCTCGTAGAATGCATTTGGAAGTTCTCCCTCTTTTTCTATTTCCTGAAGTAGCTTGAAAAGTATTGGTATTAGTTCCTCTTTAAAGGTTTTGTAAAACTCTGCTGTATACCCATCTGGTCCTGGGCTTTTCTTAGTTGGTAGTCTTTTGATGGTTTCTTCTATTTCCTCAATTGATATTGGTCTGTTTAGGTTGTCTATATCCTCCTGACTCAATCTGGGCAGATCATATGACTTAAGAAATTTATCTATGCCTTCACTATCTTCTAATTTATTGGAGTATAAGGATTCAAAATAATTTTTGATTATCTTCTGTATTTCTGAAGTGTCTGTTGTGATATTGCCTTTTTCATCCCGTATGCTAGTAATTTGAGTTCTCTCTCTTCTTCTCTTCGCTAGCATGGCTAAGGGTCTGTCGATTTTGTTTATTTTTTCAAAGAACGAACTTTTAGTTTTGTCAATTTTTTCAATTGTTTCTTTTGTTTCGATTTCATTAATTTCAGCTCTGATTTTCTTTATTACTTGCCTTCTACTTCTTTTGCTATTGTTTTGCTCTTCTTTTTCTAGGATTTTGAGATGAAGTATGAGATCATTTATTTGTTGGATTTTTCTTTTTTTTAAGGAATGAACTCCAAGCAATGAATTTTCCTCTTAGAACTGCTTTCAATGTGTCCCATAGATTCCGATATGTTGTGTCTGTGTTTTCATTTATCTCTAAGAATTTTTTAATTTCCTCCTTGATGTCTTCTATAACCCATTGATCATTCAGTAACCTATTGTTCATTCTCCAAGTGATGTATGCTTTTTCCTTCCTTCTTTTATCGTTGATTTTCAGTTTCATTCCATTATGATCAGATAAGATGCATGGTATTATCTCTACTCCTTTATATTGTCTAAGAGTTGCCCTGTGACATAATATGTGATCTATTTTTGAGAAGGATCCATGTGCTGCTGAGAAAAAAGTGTAACTGCTTGATGTTGGGTAGTATATTCTATATATGTCAATTAAGTCTAGGTTATTAATTGTGTTATTGAGTTCTATAGTTTCCTTATTCAACTTTTGTTTGGAAGATCTGTCCATTGATGAGAGAGGAGTGTTGAAGTCTCCCATGATTGTTGTATGGTGGTCTATTAGACTCTTGAACTTGAGAAGTTTGTTTGATGAACATAGCTGCACCATTGTTAGGGGCATATATATTTATGATTGTTATGTCTTGTTGGTGTATGGTTCCCTTGAGCAGTATGTAGTGTCCCTCTTTATCCCTTTTGATTAACTTGGGCTTGAAATCTATTTTATTTGATATGAGTATGGACACACCTGCTTGTTTCCGAAGTCCATATGAGTGATATGATTTTTCCCAACCTTTCACCTTCAGCCTATGTATGTCTTTTCCTATCAAATGTGTCTCCTGTAGGCAGCATATTGTTGGGTCTTGTTTTGTGATCCATTCTACTAGCCTGTGTCTCTTAATTGGTGAGTTTAAGCCATTAACATTTAGGGTTATTATTGAGATATGGGTTGTTCTTCCAGCCATATTTGTTTATTTATGTTACTAAACATGGTTTGTTTTCCTCTTTGATTATTTCCCCCCCTTTACTGTCCTACCTCCCACTGTTGGTTTTCCTTGTTATTTTCCATTTCCTCTTCCTGTAATGTTTTGCCAAGGATGTTTTGAAGAGATGGTTTTCTAGCTGCAAATTCTTTAAACTTTTGTTTATCGTGGAAGGTTTTAATTTCATCTTCCATCCTGAAGCTTAATTTCGCTGGAAACACAATTCTTGGTTGGAACCCATTTTCTTTCAGTGTTTGAAATATGTTATTCCAGGATCTTCTAGCTTTCAGAGTCTGTGTTGAAAGATCAGCTATTATCCTGATTGGCTTACCCCTAAATGTGATCTGCTTCCTTTCTCTTGTAGCTTTTAAAATTCTCTCCTTATTCTGTATGTTGGGCATCTTCATTATAATGTGTCTAGGTGTGGATCTCTTATGATTTTGCACATTCGGCGTCCTGTAGGCTTCTAGGATTTGGGGTTCTGTCTCATTCTTCAAGTCTGGGAAGTTTTCTCATATTATTTCATTGAATAGATTGCTCATTCCTTTGGTTTGAAACTCTGTCCCTTCCTGTATCCCAATGACTCTTAAATTTGGTCTCTTGATATTATCCCATATTTCTTGGATGTTCTGCTCATGGTTTCTTAACAGTCTTGCTGAGCTGTCTATGTTCTTTTCAAGTTGAAATACTTTATCTTCATTGTCTGATGTTCTATCTTCTAAGTGTTCTACTCTGCTGGTAGTATTCTCCATTGAGTTTTTAAGTTGGTTTATTGCTTCCCGCATTTCTAGGATTTCTGTTTGTTTGTTTTTTATAACCTCTATCTCCCTGTATAGTTGATCTTTTGCTTCTTGGATTTGTTTATGTAATTCATTGTTGAAGTGATCTTTCATTGTCTGATTTTGCTGTCTGATGTCTTCCTTGAGACTCCAGATCATCTGAAGCATGTATATCCTGAATTCTTTATCTGACATTCCATCTGCTGCAGCTATTACCTCTTCTAACGTTGAGTTGACCTGCATTGCTTGTGGTCCTTTCTTTCCTTGCCTCTTCATACTGTTCGCGTTTCTTTCTGCTTGGTGAAACTGTTGTGCTATTGAATTTTCCCCCTATATATTTATATTGGTCTTGTATAGTTGCAAAGTCTCCCTCACAGGCATGGGCGGCGGCTCTGCCCCTCCTCCAATTGGGGCAATGTGCCTACCATGCTGGCAGGCCGCTGGGCCTGTGCTGCTGTTCGGTAGCAGGTCCGCCTACCTTGCAGGCGCGGGCGGCGGCTCTGTCCCTCTGCGGGCCACTAGGCTTGTTCCGTCGGTGGTCGCAGTTCTGCCTACTTTGCAGGCGCAGGCAGCAGCACTGCCCCTCTGCAGGCCTCTGGGGCTGTTCTGCCGGTGGGTCGCAGGTCCGTCTACCTTGCAGGCGCCGGGGGGGGGGGCGGCTCTACCCTTCCGCAGGCCACTGGGCCTGTTCTGTCTGTCGGTTGCAGGTCTGGCCTGTTCTGTTGGTGGTCACAGTTCCACAGGCGCGGGGAGGGGGGGGGCGGCTCTGCCTCTCAGCAGGCCGCTGCTCCTGTTCTGCCGGTGGGTCGCAGGCCCGCCTACCTTGCAGGAGTGGTTGGCAGCTCTGCCCCTCCGCGGGCCCCTGGGCCTTTTCTGTTTTTGAAATTTTAAAGCAGAAATATTCTGAAATGAAAAGAGTATCCTGAAGTATATCATTTTTATTTGAAATGGACAGAAAGGTAGTTAGAAAAAAAAAAGGTTTTGCATAAGAGAAACCAAGAAATAACCAGAACAAAGAAAGCTATTTATCACTACAGAAATGTGATATTTGCATACTATCTTAATGATCGTACTGAGATTTAACAGCTTGGCAGAACTTCTCAAACAAACAGAGACCTTAGATATGGGTTGCATTTCTCGACAACATCATTGACTTGAAATTTATTTTGCAAAATATTATAAACCTCTTTCATTATAAGAATCAGAGCCTCTGGGCTGGGGATGTGGCTCAAGAGGTAGCACGCTGGCGTGGCATGCGCGCGGCCCAGGTTTGATCCTCAGCACCACATACAAAGATCTTGTGCCCACCAAAAACTAAAAAATAAATATTAAAAAATTCTCTCTCACTCTTTCTCTCTCTCTCTGTCTCTCACTCTCTCTTAAAAAAAAAAAAAAAAGAATCAGAGCCTCAAAGATCTTACCATAATCTATAATTTAACCAGTTGAATTATAACCTAATCAATAATTTGGTTTAAGTTTAAATCTGAAAACCTACTGTCACAAAGGAAGAAGTCATTAATTTAGAAAAATTAAACACATGATCATTCTAGCTAATAAGTTTTATTATAACTGGATCGTGAAAATTTCCCCTCTTTCTTTTTAAACTAATTACTCTTGAGGAATACCTTTATAAGTATGGAACTGTTGTGACTATATTACAAAATAATCTGAATTGTAGTTTATAGTTTAGGCACAATGATGTCATAAAATGATAGATACTGATTATATTTTTCAAGCAGATATATATTACATACTTTCTAAACATTTCAATGATTTTTTAAAATGTATATAGAGCTGGAAATTGTGGTATGTACCTGTAATCCCAGTGATTCAGAGGTAGAAGGATCACAAGGTCAAGTCCAGCCTCAGCAACTAATCAAGAACCTGCCTCAAAATAAAAAAATAAAAAGGACTGGGAATGTGGCTCAGTGGTAAGGTACACCTTGGTGCAATTCTCATTTTGGAAATTAATATATATATATATATATAAATTTTATATAACATACATATTAAAAATATTTGGTACATGGTGTGAAAAATCACTAGTTATCAATGTCTGTTATATGCAGAAAATGCTTAGTTATCTACATAATGTTTACAAATCTGGTGTAACTGTAAATTTGCTTAATCAAAGTTAAAGGAAAATGTGAATGTAACTTATGTAATGAGATATCACTTATATTTGGTAAATATTTTAACAGTACTGTTTCATGTGGTTGTATAAAGTACTAAGTAGCTCATATGACAGTCCAGAAAAAAAAAAGAAATACATGTTTAGAACTACCACTCATTTTTGAAGTAATATATTTTATGAGTCTTGTTTTCTTGCTTTCCAAAAATATTTTTTAAAATATTTTTGCTTTCTATTGAAAAGTCAGTAACAATGAAGACACACCCATCTCATGCTTCTTTCCTCACATAAGTAGACACTTTTGATTTTCTTATAGACTGTTAATGCACTTTTTATATTACTCGAACACTACTGAATGCTAGAATTTTTAGCATTACACTTGAAAGTTTAGTTGATTATTATTACATTGTTTTCTTGTTCACTGTTTAGAAGTGTGTAATTGACTAAGCCTATTTGCTAACTTGATGTAAAATCACGAGGCAAAGTATTTTTAATAATTTACTGTACCTATCATTATATTTGGCACAGGTTTTTTCTTTATCCTGTGCCCCATATGTCTTATTCCATTCAGAATGCTGTAATAAAATACACTAATCCAGGTGGCTTAGTAACAGCAGAACTTATTTTATACAATTCTAGAGGCTGAGAAGTATAAGATGAAGTTGTCAATGGAACCCAAGTCTGTTGAAGGTTCACTCTACTTCAGAGAGGGCTTATACTGCTTCATGCTCATGTATTAGAAGGGTCAAACTAACTAACTTAGGCCTATTTTAGAAGGGCCATAATTTCATTCATGGAAGTGTTACTCTTAGACCCAATCACCACCTAAAAGCCCCATCTTATTAGTATTACTCTAGTGAGGAATAGGTTTTATCCTATGAATTGGGTGAAATAGAAATATTCAGACCATATACTTTATCAGTAGTATTACCTTGTAATGCAACATGTAGAACGTCAAAGTTGGCTTAACATTCCTTAAGATGGTAATAGCTGGCTCTCTTATTTGGATCAAAATAAATTTCACACTTGTTTGCTTCAAATGTGAATAAACAATACTTATTCCATAACAGTGTGTTATTGAACTGGATGAGAAACTCAGAGAATCAATGGGACTTCAGTTGAAATGCCAGATAATCATGCATAAAATCTTGATTTCTACCAAATAAAGATTTTAAAGAAATTTAATTATATATTTTTAAATAAACAATGTGATATAAAAATAACAAAATCATAAAAAAATAAAGAGAATAATATTGATTAAAATTTTTGAAACAAATAAGTGTCATAAAATGCAAAATATAAAATAAAAATATTTATAATTTTTGAAAACACAATCCATAACATTGCTGATATATTTTCCTAATTAACAGGTTGCCAAAAGTCTCTGCATATTTTGTCATCTTTGAGACATACTGGGACTTGACACATCATACATAAACAAAATAGATACAAAATACAAATAAATAATACTGAAATCAGTTATTTTCGTCCTGGTGCTTGAGAAAATTAAACACTCTATGTTTTTCAGTGAATGTGACCACAAAGTCTAGATAGAATCATGGAACTTTCTTTGAGAGCTTTGAAAATTATAATTTATGACCTAACTAACTAATTCAGCAGAAAAATGGCCTGAGAAATTGAAGACACAGTTCACAAAAGTAGAAATGCAATGGCTCATAAACTTTTGAAATTATGTGTAGTTATACTGGTATAAACTACACATAATGATGTGTAAAATAAATGATAAATAAAATGAGATATTAATTTTTCACTATTTGATTAGTCAAAGCTTTAAGGGTGGATAATATCAAGTAATGCTAATAGTGCAGAAAATTAAGAATTGACCTTATTGTTGGTGGTATATACAAATTAGTATACACTTCAGGGTGAGCAGTTACATTGAAAATGCTCGAATTTAGCATGTCCTTATTCAATAGTTCTCCTTTTAGAACCTGCACCTAGGAAAAATACCCACATATGGGCATTATGTTTTCAAAGCTCAATAATTATAGAGTAGTCATATTATATAGCCTTTATCAAACACTAATTAAAAAGCTAAGTAACTTAAGTTTATTGATTCCTTTACTCCTTGAAAATTAGTTAACACAGTAAATACAATGGCTATCTGCATTTTACAGATGAAGAAATTAGGACATATAAAGTTATTTTAGATCATACAGGAAATATGTGTTGAAACTACAGAAGAACTTTGGACATTTAAACCTTGAAAAAATGAAGAACATAGATAAGCCAAAAGAGATCATGACTAGATTATATGTATTGGTATTAAAAAACAATAATTCACTGTATCTATCATTATATTTGGCACATGTTTATCTTTATCCTGTGCCCCGTATGTCTTATTCCATTCAGAATGCTATAATAAAATACACTAACCCAGGTGGCTTATAAACAGCAGAACTTATTTCTTACAATTCTAGAGGCTGAGAAGTGTAAGATGAAGTTGTCAGTGGATTTTAAGTTTGTTGACGGCTTCCTCTCTACTTCTGAGAGGGCTTCTACTGCTTCATGCTCATGTATTGGAAAGGTTAAACGAACTCTTATTGTATAAGAACCAATACAATATAAACTCTAAGAAATGTTAAGGAAGCAAAAAAAAAAAGCAATATTTTGGAAATATTTATATATAGTGTCATTTCATTCATATATAAAACCATAAGTTCCCCAGAATTATGGTTTCCCCTTGCTGAATTTTTCCATGAACTCTCAGCCCTAGTACTTACGATCTTATACAAAGGAAACTCAGTCTAGAAGACACTTGATCTTCACTCTGCTATTATTATGCATGCTTTGTTATTTTGGGGCTTTTCTCTTTTTTCTTAAAGTTAAATTAAAGTTGTTGAAAAATCCTGACCTACGATCATTACTGATAAGAGAACAAAGTAGACAACTGCATCTATGTAAAATAAAAGAACAAAATCAAATAGGAAGCCAAAATCTGATGACTCAGAAAAAAATAAATATAAAAGAATTGCTTTATTTATGAATGTTGAACTTGAGCCCCAAATTAAAGAAAAATTGCACTGGACATATTATACAGTCAAGGAAGACTTTATTAAAGACTACTAAAATAGGGATGGAGCTAGACAGAAAAAAGGGATTAAACTCCTATGAAACAAAAGCCAGGGAACTTTCATATACTGGGGGTACTCGTGGAAAAATAATTGAGGACATTAAACTGAAGTTTGGTCAATGAGATTAGATCAATTGATTGCCAATCAACTGTATTGAAATTTGGTTCTTACCCTTCTATGGAGACTGTTTGATAGACACTCTTTCTTTTTAATTATATTCAAAGTAATGACAGTGTTCAGGTCCTCAAAAAAGACATTTCTGGGTTTGAAAATTGACAAGGAGCTGGGAGAAAATTTGTGTCTTAAAGGAGCTGAGAAAAAAATTATAATCATGTTTTCTCAAGTCAATTCTCTAAGAAAAGGTTAGATCAAGTGCTTATAGTTAGGAAGAAGCCTGTTTAATGTTGAATCAAGCTGAGGCTATTAAGATTGTCTTAGTTACCTGTGATCCTGGAAAAAAGCAGAGGTTAATGTTAAATTCCCCCAACCCTTTCTGCTGTAGAAAAAGGCCTACTGCAAACTCTTCCCTGTGTGATTTAAGACTCATGAATGCTGTAGTGTTCCCTGTGACAAGGCTAGACACAGACCCTCCAAATAGCCATTTTTGCCTTCTATATGGTCAGCTGTACAGCTTGTCTCCTTTGATCAAACAAAACCAAATGCAAGTTAAATATACCGGTCAAACTTCCTTTCACAGGCACACCCTCCAACTGAGCCAAAATATAGTGCCTCCTTTGTCCCTCCTGAGAATAAGTTGGCCAAAGGAGAATTCTCTGACCTGCTATTCCAACAAGTAATGTTGTTCTTTTGGCTTTCTTACTGCTCCCTGTAAAAGAAAAATCCTTTTGTTTAAAATTTTAACACTTGCAAATATTTTGGTCTATTTTATTCTCCTCATTATCATGGTCTCTCTTCCCTATTAGAGCTGTCCCTTTCCCCTCTTGCAATTATCCTTCTGAATAAAGTCTCTCTTTAATAAGTTGGATTAGTTTCTTATTTGACACTTAATATATTTATAATATTAATGTTTTTCCAAGTCTTTCTAGAAATGTCTCTTGCCTCTCTCTACTTGTGCAGATATAGTTGCTCAAACCCACAAATTACAGACACTTGTTCATGTTCCCAGTACAATACTTTCATAGCCTGCCTTGCCTACCTCATTTGCCTACCCGACTCTGTGCTCATCTTTTTAATGTAAATTTATGATAATTTTTAATCTTTTTTTTTCTTTTTAGGTATATATGACAGTGTATTTTTTCATATTGTACACACATGGAATATAACTTATTCTAATTAGGATCCCATTCTTGTGGTTATGCATGATGTGGAGTTTCACTGTTCTTGTATTCATATATGAACATAGAAAGTTCTGTCCTATTCATTCTACTGTCTTTCTTATTCTCATCTCCCTCTCCCTTTCCTTCATTCCCCTTTCTTTAAGAACAAGATGCCTGGAGGTTCTGCATGGCAATTGGCTAAAGCCAGCTGGGTCCAAGTTAGCTACCCAAATGACTTCTAACTGGCCTCAAATTTCTTTATCATTTAATTTCCATGTTAATTGATACTCACCATGCCAGGACAGATTATAATCACCATGGTAGCAACCAGAAATGAGCACATAAGAAAATAAATTGGTTAATGCCTGGATTCCTAGAAAACCACCACCCCCTTTCCTGAAAACCTGATAAATATTCCACTCCCTAGTTTCTGATGCTCTATATCTATGATTCCACAACCTCCTGTGGGTTGAGAACTTGATTTGCAAGCTAGGTTCCTGCTTCTTCACTTTTTAACCACTAAATAAATTTACCCTGCTGGTGCCCAGTCGTGGTTTCATCTCAGACCTGACAACACTAAGTAGAAAAAAATCCCTTTTGGGAGTCTCTCTCTCTGAAGGGGTCAGAAAATTGTTGATAACAATACCACAAAAAGAACAACATATTTTAATAAATTCAGAGTGTTCTTCACATGTAAAACAGCATTAAAAAAGAAGCAGCCTGTCTTTGGGCGGGGGAGAGGGGGAAGCAAAGCATTTGTAAAATACAAAACCTATTCCAGTGGCATATATGAGTTTATTTTTATTTTGAGAAATAAATTTTTGTAAAACCAATGAGCAATAAGTGCATCCAAAGTATTTTAAAAATTAAAAATTTTTATTATTTAAACTGAAACAAGTAATTTTGGGCTGAAGTTTAACTTGACTTTATACTTTCACTACAATGACCACTTTTCTTGGTCAAACACTATGGTATAGAAGTTTTATTTGTTCTCACTCTGCCAAAGGGACCAAAGAACTGGTAATGGCATAAGATAGGTCAGTCACTGAATTCATGGACCTTTATTCAATGATCTTCCTAATATTCTTCCATTAAATATTTTATTACTAACAATAAGCAGAGATTCCTGACTTCTTCCTTCTGGTTCTTTGTCCCCTCTCCATTTCTTACAAACAAGGATTCTAGTAATACATCATCGATAGCAAAATGATTAGATTAGAAGTGTTTACAACAAAGCAATGATTTTGGAGATGGAATATGTTAGTAAATGACAGACATTCTCATCCTGCAAATATGTGGGAAGATAAAGCATCAGCCATATCCTTTACTATAAACACTTAAGTACCACTGTCTTCAAGGAGGAGGGTGTGATCTTAGTCCAGCTGATGCAATGAAGTGATTCTGCTTTTTAGGCAAATTGCAAAACAATGCCCTTTTGTCAGAATCCATGTATGACAGCAGTAAACATTGAATTATTTTCCCCAATAGGTTTTAAAAAAGATTCAGATGTCCTTGGTCCTTGAAAGAAAGGGATACAGTGAATAATTTTAATTGTAGCTAATGAAACTCATGTAAATACTTCTAGGACATTGTCTTAATTATTTACTTAGTAAAACAATTATGACAAAAGATTTTGGGAAAAAATTTTAAAAAACTCATACAAAGGATGACAGTATAATAGTAAAATCAGAGCCTTATTCAAACTGCAAAGGTAAAGCAAAGTGGGTGTGACTCATCTCTAAGGAAATAAATAAAAAGACTTACTGGGGAAAGAAATTTAAAAAGATGAATAAAAATATTTTTTAAATCTCTAAGAAGGAAGACATTAAGAAAAACAAATGACAGTATGGATTTAAGAATACAAAATTTTAAATGAAAATCAATTACATAATAATCATAGGGAAAGATTAAAGACTATCTAATAGCATTCTTTCAGGAAGTCAGTTACTATACCAATCTGTTAAAGTGTTGGGCCTACCTTTTCTCCTAGTAGGTGTAGGGTTTCTGGTCTAATTTCTAGGTCTTCGATCCACTTAGAGTTGATTTTTGTACAGGGTGAGAGATAGGGATTAACTCCCATTCTATTACATATGGACTTCCAGTTTTCCCAGCACCCTTTGTTAAAGAGGCTATCTCTTCTCCAGTGTGTGTTTTGGTGCCTAAATAAAAAATCAATAAATGGGATGACATCAAACTAAAAAGATTTTTCACAGCCCACAGAAACAATCAAGTGCGTGAAGAAAGGACCTACAGAATGGGAGAAACTCTTTGTCACCTGCACCTCAGATAGGCTATTCATTTCTAGGATAAACAAAGACTCAAAACACTTAACACCATGAAACCAAATAACCCAGTCAATTAACAGGCAAAGGAACCAAATAGACTCTTGTCAAAAGAAGAAATACGAATGATCAACAAATATATGACAAAATGTACAATATCTCTAGCAATTAGAGAAATGCAAATTAAAACTATACTGAGATTCCATCTCACTCCAGAATGGTAGTTATCAAGAATACAAATAACAACAAATGTTGGCAAGGATATGGGGAAAAGGGAATGTTCGTACATTACTGGTGGGACTGCAAATTGTTGCAACCACTCTGAAAAGCAATATGGAGACTCCTCAAAAAACTAGAAATGGAAACATAATTTGACCCAGTTACCCTACCCCTCAGGATATATCTAAAAGATTTAAAATCAGCATAGTACAGTGACATAGCCACATCAATGTTTATAACAGCACAATTCACAATAGTTAAGCTATGGAGCCAACCTAGATGCCCATCAAGAGATGAATGGATACAGAAATTGTGAATGACTGTATAACATTTGCTAGTAAATGAATAGGTCTGGAGAATATCATGTTAATTGAAATAAGTCAATCCCCCCAAAAACCATAGGTTGAATGTCTTTGCTGATATATAGAAGGTAAACAATAATAAAGTGGGGGATGGAAAGAAGAGAAATTCAGTGGATTAGACAAAGGGGAACAAAAGGAAAGAAGGTGGACAGGAATAGAAAAAACAGTAGAATAAATCTAAAATAATCTTCCTATGTACACATATGAAATAATCTAATGGAACCCCACAATCATACTCCCACAGAAGAATGGAGCCCTAATTAGAAAAATATATATCCCATGCTTGCATAATTTTATCAAAATGGATTCTACTGTTATATATAGCTAAGAACCAATAAACTTAAATTTTTTAAAAAAAGACTATCTAATGCAATTTAACTGAACAACTACAATACATAAAGATTTTAGGATTCTACCCTAATATGAACATTGAGATTTTATAAAATAATAATAGGCTTGGAACCAAAGGGGGAAAGGTTGAGTTCAGATTATACACACAACACAAACACACACATACACACACATACACATACATGCACAAGGAAAATATTCAAAATATGAGTAAAATGTGTGCTTGTTCTAGTGTGTTGGAAAAAAAATAGTTAAGATGTCCATTCTAAAAGGAAACAACTTTTATTTTTTTAATATTGATAGTTGCATATGTTGTTTTCTTGCTGCAATCTACATAGGGAGGGAATCAGTAAACCACAGAGGTGTGGGCTGGCTGGAAATAAAAGGCTGAAAAAATAGTATTAAGAAATAAAGACAAAGGACACAAGAAATGAAGTTTCAGCGGGGGCTTGACTGGTGGAAAAGACTGATGGGTCTGACCCTAGCAAACGGAAAAGGCCCAGGAACACTTTATTCATATTGAAACACATCAAAGGGGGATTTATTGTTAGAAAAACTTTTTCAAGATAAACAAGAAGCCTAGAGTGTGTAGGCCTTGGTCTGATTGGAGACTTATCTATGGCGCAGTCATTCTTCCCCATGCAGGCAGCAGGCCCCTCAAGGCTATCTCCTTCCACCTGTGGGATTGGGGTTGAGTTTGCACTTAGGGCTCTCTAACCAATAAATTCCATGGTATCACAGAATTCTCTTTCTCTTTCGCAGAAAGTTGCCAAAGCAGTGGAGTGGCATTAGATTGGTGAGATGATAAGAGAGGGGGTGCACCTCTGCTTAGAGATGACTCACACAAGCCCAATATTCACAGGTCCTAACATTATTTGATCTATATCTGTGGTCTTGATTCCTTGCTTAGGCCACATATAAATAAGAAAGACACAGAAAAATTCATATGTTCACATCTGGGATAGCACTGCTTTTGAAATGTCACAAACCAAGGATAGAAGATTATAGCTAGAGGTTCCTGAGTTGTTTTCTACCTTCAGACAATTGCTATTAGGATATGAACCAAATCCATTGGTGATATTGCAATATGAATGAAAGTAAGAGCAATTCCACTTAATGGGAACTAATGCTATTTACTATACAATATGAAAACATACTTTTTCTGAAGGAATAGAATTAATATGCTGCAATAAATAAAATAATAAAATGTACATTTGGAAATCCAAAGTTTGCCTTCTTTTGGGTTATTAAGAACTATTAAGTAATGAAAGAGTTGAGAGGGCTTTTGAAGTGGATAGAGAAACCTTGACATGTATCCGATTCTCTCTGTATCAAGGGAAGCTGTAAAGTCAAGATCACTAAATCCTCCATGAGATTTCACATAGGAAAACCAGAGCCTTGCAGCCATATCTTCACAGCTTTCTTGCCTACTTACCAAAGTGGTGGACAGACCAGCACAATGATTTCAGAATAAAAACTTAGATCCAAACATGCTAAATTTAATTTGATGAAGGTAGGCATACAGCAGGATACGAACATCTGGAATTCAAAGGAAACAGTGGAGTCACTAAAAGGTGCTATTTAAAAACTAAAAATGATCACATAAAAAAAGTTGGTATAGAAAGAAATTAGGCCTGAGACCTAATCCCTGGAGATTCTAACATTTAGAGATCTAGAAGAGATTTAAATGTGGGAGAAAATTAGGAAGACTCAGCACATACTATGCCAAAAATCCTTGAGTATCTTTGGTTTTACACTTTGGATTATTTATATGTTACTCTGATTGCTATTCTCCTCTCATATATAAACAGTATTTCTACCCACTACACATAGGTTTTCTTATCCCTGAACGTTCTTTGATTTTCAGTTTTGCCTGAGATTGGTCTTAATATCATGTTAAATGTCTAGATTTAGATTGTGATAATTTTTCTATTTTTTTTAAATTCTATAGATAATCTTTTCTCCTTTTGATCCTACTGAGTCTTTGCAAGTCTAAGGAGTAAAGGAGAACAAATAAACCACTCTTTCTCTGTTGGTTTTCATCAAATGTTTTTATATATAACACATCAGACTAAGTTTAATTATTTTCACATATTGGAGTATTTTTAAAATTTACTATTTATTGCATTTACTATTGCTTCACAATGAGACTAAGAAATTTTTCTACTCTGCATTTTTAAAATACCATGATTAATGCCATGAGTTATAATCTTAATATAATGACTATAGGATGCAGGTCAATAACTTCTAATACTTTAATGTTATTGCTTTTTTGTAAATTGAAAACAGTAAGAAAATAAAGGAATTTATATTTGAAGCCAATTACTTCTGCATTTCTTTTGCCAGAGAAGGCTTAAATTGGTATTAATGAGTGGCTAGAGGTGCTTTAAAAATAAACACTAAGTTGGGATAAAATTCATACATGAAAAATTGTGTCCAGTTAGAATAAAAAATACAATGAGTTTTTAAAAGTATATAGATCTGAGAAAACTTCATGACTCCAAGATAATGAATATTTCTTCTAGCCTCAAAGGTTTCCTAGTATCACTTTCTGTTTCCCCTTAATGCCATACATAGACCACCACTGACCTACTTTGTATTATAGAATAAATTACATGTTTTAGAAATGTTAACAAAGTGTATATTGTGTTTCCCACCCAGCTGTCTTTGCCTTAGTGTAAAGATTTTGAAAATCATCCACCTTTTTTTGTTTGATTGTTTCATCCATGTAATTGCACATACCAATAGTTGCTTCCTTTCATTGCTGAGAAGTGTGACATTACAGGGATATATCACAATTCATCCATTTGGACTGCTTCCAGATTTGAGTTATTAAAAAATAAAGCTGCAGGAATATTCACGTACAAGTGTTTGTATAAACATTCACTTTGTTCTCTTTTGGGAGATACCTAGCAGTGGAAGGTTGGACATCTTATGCGTTTCAGCTTCTTTAACAAAACACCTTAGTCAGGGTAATCCAATAGAAACTCATTTCTTACAGTTCTGAAGTCTGGGAAGGCCAGGATCAAAGTCCTGGCAAATTCAGTGTCTGGTGAAAGTTCTCTGTTCTAGAGATGGTGCTTCTTTCTATGTCTTCACATGGTGGAAGAGTGGAAGGTACAAACTGGCTCTCTCAGACCCATTTTTAAGGGCCCTAGTCCCATTCATGAGGCAGGAGCCTTCATGGCCTCCTCAACAGCCCTTCATACCAGGCCATCCCTCTGTTGTAGTATGTAGTATGCTGCAGCACCTTCTGCTGCTGAGTCCAAAGCTTGCTGCTTTCTTCAGCCCTTGAGGTGGCAGGTGGAAGAGACCCTCCAGCCCCATCTCTTAGTCCCTGCCGCCTGAATCTGGACTAGCACTCCCAAGCACCTAGACCTCCTACTTGCCTACTATCTATCTGACTGCTTCCGGACCTGGACCCATCCCATCTCCTCGATAGCTCCCAACTTGCTTTAGCAGTGAGGCTGTATGTTACAGAGGCTCATTTCCTTGGCACTGGAACCCAGCTGGCTCAGTGTCTCTTAGCCCAGGCTGTTCCCACTCCTACCACTTGTCCAAAATCCACCTGGCCACACATCCAAAGGGTTTCGGCCCCACTTTGCCTCCCTTCCTTGGCCACTCGAAGTCCAACCAACAGGACCAGGTCCCTTTTTGCATTTACTCCCAATCCCTACTCCCTTGAACTACCATGTTAATAAGAAGAGAACATTCATTTTACTACATGTGACACACGTAAAAATGTGGCATACTGTCTGTCAAAATAAATAAATAAGTAGCAACAGATCATTAATTCTTTAAATCAAAATTTTCCAATATTTTTATAACATACCCCTTAGTGAGATTAATGTAAACTATTTCATTGTCTCTATACCACACAGTTCTCTATGAAGCCATTTCCAGAAGAAATGAACTATGTCCACATTATCTTTTTAAAACAATGAAGTTATTCCTGAAACAGCCAGTATAAGTTGTCTTATTTTTTATCCAGTATTCCTGTATATTTGCTCTTGGGTTAAAAAGTCTTTCCTTGATCCATGTTTAGAAGTATTTGATATTTATAGGTAGATTTCATGTCCCCTGATAGATTTTTACTCACTCCAGCTCATAAAATTTGAGAGATTTTTAATCCCTTCCATTAGTCCATCTATTCACTCACTTAATCTCTCATATTACTTTCTAGGTGAGCTCCTGTTTTTTTATTTATCTCTATTCCTAGAACTGGAATGTCTGTAACTGAGATATTCAAACAGGGGTGATCACAGCAAACAAAGAAAATGATTGTCATGTTTACCTAGCTTGTCAAAAGCTGCACACAATAAAGCTCACCCATATTAATTATAATTCATTTTAACATTGATACATTATACAGCATACTATTTTGACAAAACACCAAATATTATCTTATATATATATATTTCCATATTTTCTATTTACTAAAC
Source organism: Marmota monax (assembly GCF_021218885.2). Taxonomy (NCBI): domain Eukaryota; kingdom Metazoa; phylum Chordata; class Mammalia; order Rodentia; family Sciuridae; genus Marmota; species Marmota monax. Next base: position 20,232,066 of record NW_026694084.1, on the reverse strand, counting down.
AATTTGGTGTTATTTTTAATTCTCTCATGCATACATGTAAGATTAAGTCATATGCCAATATCTTAAAATACCTATTGCTTCCAATATTCATAAATATTTGACCCCCTTTTTATTAGTGTCACTAATATTGCCTCACTGTTCAAGAATGCCTAGCTTTAAAATCACAAATACATAGAGCAACAATCACAAAAATAATTAATTGTAACAGTGGTGAGAAAGTTACAGAATAAATAGAAATAATTCTGAATGAATTAATTTAAAAAATAAGAATGTCTTCTGGGTGAAAATTTATTTTTCTACTTATAAAGGTTACCTTATAGAAAAGTATATGAAATAACACATGACAAAAGTTTGTGTTTATAATGGTGTTGAGGATTTGACTTGCATTTTTTGCAGAACTATATTTATGAAATTTTTTTAAAGATTAGTACATAGGTCATGACAAAGGAGAAATGGCATTTAGGCTTAACATCAGAGCATGTTCCGGGCTTCTGTGTGTTATATTGATATCAAGTCAAGATAATTCTCTGCCAGTTGAGATTTGATCTATTTTATATATACATAAATATATATATTTAAAAAATTATATTATATAAAATATAAATTTAATATTAAGTTCTGATCAGTTCATTTCTCACATTTTTAAAAATCAATACTTGGGGATACTTACAGTCTTAACAATGTATAAAGCCAAATTAAGTTTTCTTTTGAAAAGAAAAAGTTCATCTTTGATTATTACCCAGGAAAAACATCAACAGAAAATAAAACAAAACTGTGCTTTAAAAAGATTAAAAATCAGACAGCAACCAAATTAAGAGGCTCAGAGAAAATCAGAAATATTTATAAGAAGAAAACATTTTTCACTCATGACTCGGTAAAGGTAGTGAATAGGATAGAGTTTAGTAGGGAGTTAACAAATATAAAGAGAAGCCATCTCCAGTTTGTTTTGTTTTTCTATCGAGCTCCTTAATTATTCTTCATTTTAACATTATGATACATTATACAGCACACTATTTTGACAAAACACCAAATTTTATCATATATATATACATATTTCCATATTTTTCTATGTACTTAACAATTTGATTTTTTTAATTATCTCATGCATACATGTAAGATTAAGTCATATGCCTATATCTTAAAATAGTTATTGTTCAAGTTATTCATTTAGAAGGATATTCAAGGACAGTTTAAAGTTCATATGAGGAAATTCTGTGTAATACAATTTTCAGTTTTCATTGCAAATCCCCCTATCACATGGGTATTAATAAGAAATCCCAGAAAACTAAAAAAGAGCACCATGTTGCCATCAACTAAAACTGAGAGATAACCTAATACTAGAATATAAGAATAAAAGGCACATAAACCTGAACTGAAAAAAAGAAAACAAAAATATCCTCTAAAATTTTTCCTTATGGAATCCTAAAGCTCCATGTGCTCTATGTGGCTAGATGAAAAAGAAAAAAGAAAAAGATACTCCATACTCTCTCTTGTGGGTGTGTCATTATTAAGAGTCCTGCAAGAAACAAACACCCCAGACCTCTGGCAGGGTACATGGACTTTTTCTTAAATATATATAAAATATATAAATATATAAAAGACTGAAGAAAATCATTCATAATCCTGGAGATGGTAGGGTTCCTGTTTCAGATATCTACAATTCTCCTTGCAGTTAATTAATTTTTCCTAAACGTTCTGAGAAGATTCCTAACCTATGGCATTTTCCAATTTTTTTTCTAGTAACAAGCCATGTACCCTATTATAATAATCTCACATTGTTTAAAGCCTGGCACCATGTACAATTATATGGAGATCAGTGAATAACAATCAACTTCCCTGAAGGATAGCAATGGAGATGTACTTAGAGGCAATAGCTAAAACCTTGCTTCAAGTTCAAATATTCAAAGAGGTTTTTGCACTCTTCAGAATGAGATTACTGTTTAACTGCCATTTACTGTGCAATATCACTGTCCACCCTGTGGTTTCCTTAGATATTACCATAATTATCAGCAGTTAGGAGATGCACATTCACAGTATACAAAAATACTCAGAATACTTCAGAGATTTTATCTACTCTCAGGAAGTTGTATACTACACTCAAATGGCAATAATCTCTGATAATTGTCTATATTTTTCTTTCCATTTTTTTTTCTCTCACTTGAAAGCACATAGATACTTTACTGCATCTACTTTGCCATTCCCTATTGGCTATATGATACTCTAACCTGCCTAAATTTAAAAGGACATTTATTCTGTGCTCTATATGACTGCAAGTGATAGTGTGACATTTCTCTTTAAAAAAACAAAAACAAAAAACAATGTACCTCCCATATTCCCTGTGCTCCAAGATGAGACTTATGTTCATACATAAAATAGTATAATATGGCTATTTCCAAGATTGTTTAAGAAATATGTATTTTCATATCCCCTGCTATTTTTACTCCTAAATGATTTTTAAGTCCTAAATATTTTTTTCTGATAGGAATAATTTAGTTATTTGTTAAGTAAATATAAAATCATTTAGTCATTTAGTTATTTTTGTTCTTGCTAATTCTTGTCATTTATATTGCCTCTCTTTTTTAAACTTCTCTACAATTATTCCTCTCATTCCCTCTTTTTTTGTTCCCTGTTCTTTCCCTTCTGACCTCTCCCCTCCCATTCCTTCCCTTCATTCTTGCCTTCTACACCTCTTCTTTTCTTCTTTCTCTGCATTTTTTTCTTGTGTCTGTAAGATTTTCCTGATTAGAAAAAAAATTTACTCAAAATAAATGACTGTATTAATTCTTTAAGGTTTATCAGTATTACATTTTTTAAAGCAACTGAATTAACTTACTGATAGTCCAAAATCCAGTTCAATGGGATGCATCTGTTTGAAAATAAATTTATGAATTTGCAAAATATTTTAAACTCAATTTAAATGCATCTTTGTTCTCAAAAGGACTTTGATTAGCTTTAGAATCTCAGTAACTACAACAGATGTATTTTAGAAGAAGGAGATGAATACACATAAATTCAAAAAATGGAGCCCTTTGAAATTCCATTGGTTTATTTTTCTGTTTTCCACTTTTGTCAGCATTTTACCAGCATTGCATAAAAATATATGAACATACACAGATGTTGGAACTGTGCATAATTCCTAATATTTAAGAAACAGATGGCTGAATAAATATAATCATTTAATTATATATGTATATATATTTACATATATATTATCCGTAAATTCACATTAATCAGCAGCATTGATACTCCATTAGTATCATTTTTTTCATATTAAATTATCATATTCACTGATTACCTAAAGAGCTCTCCCCTTGGTACAATGCTAAAGATAAAGTGATGCTAATAAGGGTGCTAAAGTGAGAGAAAGAGAAACATTTGGGGACTATAAAAGTGGAACATTCTAAACACAGAAAAGACTTTTTTCTCCAGATTTTTCTCCTCAATTTCTTCAACAAAATTTTGTTTCCCCTCCCCACCCTATTCAAATCAGGATGATGAAAACCTTAAATGGAGGGTTTCCTGTTTGTTTAGTTACAGGATAGCTAATAAATAATAATAGCTATTAGTATAATATTATATTACATTCATTTGCATCCTGACCTCTGATTTACTAAGTTAGAACAAAATATGCATATCAATACAATGTAACTTGCCATTAATCCTTAGAAAGAAAGAAAATGTGTTTCTTCCCAAAGTCACCAATGTCTCTCCTCGGCCCTTTAGAAACAAACATTTCTGTTTTCCTTCCCATCCCACAATCCTCCAGTATCTATAGGTTTTTTTATGGTGGCCCTTCCCCAAGGGATATTTTAACATATTTGACACTTCAAATGGAGAGTATAACTTAGCAGATTTCTCCTATGTCTTGTTCCTATATAGCTATTGTTTAATTTAATGTGACTTTTATTCAGCTTACTCATTTTTCCTAAAAACAACTGTAGAAATATGTGCTGCTGAATAAAAAGCTTATAATTTAAAAAATTACATAACATTATAATTGTGACAAGTTCAAGGGAATTAATAAAAGCTAAATGATAGAATAATTGGGAGAATTTAAGTAAATAAAATCCTAATGGATTTCCAGGATATCTTATTCATCTTCAACTCCCAATGTTAACTCAATACTTATAACATAGAATATATTTCATATATCTCTTCTTAACTAAAAAGTACTAGTATCCAATATCTACCACTGATAGAGTAAACAAAGATATTCTGAGTGAATAATATGATTTAGCTGTTTCTACATTTAAATAGTCATTTGATTAATTTCAAAACTGAACAATATACATTTGCACTTTTATTAATGTGTGATTACAGAGTATTAGAATATATGTATTTTCTGGTAGAGATTAAATATGTACATATTATTTTTCATTTTATTCTTTTTCTCATTCAGAGTCTCTAGTTTTGAGTATTTTCTATCTATTACTGTGATTTTATTTGTTCTTTTCTAACACCATGTGTCTTACTGTGCCTTTGTCATATATGTAACATATCCTTGATTTTCATATGTTATATGTATTTTCATATACTCATGTCATATACATATCTCATATGTATTCTCCATTGGGCACCTTGTAATTTATCATTACCTCTGATTTATCTTTATTTCTGGTCTGGAATCTGATGAGGGCAGAGGATGGAAATAGCAAGAGCACATCTGGAGCAAGTGGTCCTGTCATAAAACCAAGAAGCACTGGAAGACCAGATCAGAGTCTCACAGTCCCCTTTGAGGGCATGCCCCTAATGAACTAAGGGCTTCCTGCTAGGACCCAGCACTTAAAGGGCCACAGCTCTTCCCAATGTGGCCTTCCTAGGTACCAACCCTTCACACATGGACCTTTGGGGAAACTCACACACAATGACCTTTGGGGAAACTCACCCAAACACAGCACTTTGCAATTTCCTCAATATCTTTTCTGATTTTGGTCAACTGAAATGTAATATTTGTTGATTTTTTCTATATTTATATTCTAAATTTGAATTTCTTATTGTCTTTCATGTAAGGCCTTTTTAATTACATATAACATTTAGGTTGTTTTTCTACTATAGGTGTTAAACAAAATGCTTCTTTTTTGTGATTTATTTTCATTCTACATGAATTTTATGCTCAGTTTTTCTCTGTGAGGTTTATGTGCATTCTGAGTTTTTTTTTTTTTTTTTTTTTTTTTTTGTGTGTGTGTGTGGTGCTGCAGATTGAACCCAGGGCCTTGTGCATGCAAGACAAACACTCTACCAACTGAGCTATATCCCTAGCCCAGTTTATGTGTTTTCTGAAAGAGATGATACTTAAATAAATGCAATTAGGCTAAAATAGAATGTTCAACAATCATGTACCGAATGAAAATGAAAATGAGATAAAGACTCATCTCGCAGGGTAGATTTAAGCCCCTAGAATATCAAATGAAGTAGATTTATAGGGTTGAAAATCACATGATTTTTTACCAGCTCCTAATACTTATCCAACAAATAACACAGCAGTGAAATTTCTAAAGAAGAAACTACAGCAAGTAATGATAAAGACAGAAACACAGGCAGTGCTCACCCAAAATAAAAGCCTTAACCTCATTACTCCAAATCCAAGATCTTTCAACTGGAAAAAAACATATAAGTATAGGAAATAATTATTAATAATATAATGACAGGAGTAATAGAAAATAGAAAATACATCTCAACATTTACTCATTGGCAATATAGAAGTCTTTTTAAACAAAAAAGAGATATAAAACATAATTTGCACAAAGAAGTAATATAGAAGTGAATATTTGATTATAAAGGACTATAGATATGATTTGCCAATACATTAGACAATGGTAATTTCTGAAAAATATTGATTTATTATTTTATTTTATTATAATACACTTGGCAGCTTTTGGCATCAAGATTATGTTATTCTCCTAACAATTGTTAAGAAATGGTCTCTTTTTTGTTTTATTTGGAAAAACTTGTTCAACATAAGTGTTATTTCTTATGTTAGAAGTATTCACTAGTGAATTTAATTTAGATAGAAACTTCCACTGTAGGAAAAAGATTCAATTTCTTTAATAGATCCTGGAACTAATCAAATTTTTCATTTCTTCTTTTGTCACATAATATAATTATTTTCTGCAATAATTTGTCCATTTCCTTTTAGTTTTGAAATATCTTGGCATATAGTTGTTTATAATGCTATGTTATTAATTTTTTTTATTAGTGGACAACTCAGCAACATCTTCTTTAGTATTCCTGGCTTTGAGATATTACATTACCTTTATTTATTTTTTTAAAATATGCATTAATCTTTTAAAGACTCAAATTTAGGATTTCTTCATTTCCCCTATTATTTGTATATTTCATTTATTTCTTCTCTCATCTTCCAGGTATTTTTTACCTTTTCCTAGTTCGTTCTCTCTCTCTCTCTCTCTCTCTCTCTCTCTCTCTCTCTCTCAAGGGAGTGGTATATTGACTGTTTTACTTTCTGACTTAGAAATACTTATGTACACTAATTTTTCAATCCTGTTATTTTCTAGTATACACATTAAAATTATAAATATCCCTTGGCGTACTTCTTTAATTGGAATCTAAATGTGGATCTTTCTATATCATCTTTAGTAATTTGTTTAAAATATTGTTTACCTAGTTTACTGATTTTCACCTGTTATTATAGTTTTTTCCTTTCATATTTTAATTTTTAAGTGTATATTTCTTAACCTAAGTACTTATATTGTTTTTCTAGTTATCCTTTTGTTAATAATTTCTAACACGAGTTCATTGTAGTCCAAGTATGGGCTGTAAATAATTTTAACATTTATTTGTTGAGATTTTCTATAAGGTCCAGGATTTAAAAGTTATGGTAATTGATACATGAATTCTTGACAGATAAATGAAGTCTTCTAGCCTTGGGGACAAAGTACACTACATGACATATTGATCAAAAGTTTTAATTACAATGCTCAGAACTGTTTCTTTATTAATATTTTGGTTTTGCGTTTGTTTTTATTTTTTTGTGTTTTGTTTGTTCTCCTGTTTTTTCATAGAGACAGGTATAGTAGGTTCAATATGATTTTTAGATTTATCTCTTACTTTTCTGTTAATCACTCACACATACATGTGCGCATATTTCAATTGAAATAAAATATACACATCATAAAACTCATTATTTAAAAGTGCTCAACTTTGTGATTCTTTGTATAGTCACTGGGCCTTGTGACGATTACCTCTACTAATATTCAAACATTTTTAATCATGCCCAAAAAAGAAACCCAGTAGAGGATTCTGTGTTCAGAATGACAGTGTAAGGAGTTCCACATAACCATTTCTTAGCAAAACAGATTTTTAAAATATTTTAAAAAAACAAGCAAGCATTATAACTCTCATATAATTCTTCTTTAAATATTTGGTGGAATTCAATTCACTAATAAAGCTACTTTGTCCTGAGCTTTTCATTTGGGGAAAAGTGTTCAGTACTAACTCAATTCTTTTATGTATCATAGTTCCACTCAGAATAATTTTTTATTTCTTCCTCAGTTTCTTTTGATAGTTTGTGGGTTTTTAGGGTATGTTAGTCAGTTTTTAATTACTATAACAAATACTTGCAATAAATTAACTTAAAAAGAGAAAAAAAAATTTTACATTCTTGAAATCAGTTGACCAGATTCTTTCTGAGCCTGTGGTGAGGCAGTACATCACAATAGGAGGATGAGATAGAAGAAGCTGTTCACCTCATATTGGCCAGGAAGCAAAGGCAGAAACAAGAGAGGATAAGGGTCAAAATATCCCCTTCAAGTTTACAACCCCCACGACATAACTTCCTTCCACTAAACTGCACTTCCTAAAAGGTTTTACCACCTTCTAGTAGTACCACAGGCTGACAACCAAGCCTTCAGCATATGTCTTTTTGGGCCTAGAGTTTTGTCGATTTCATTTAGTTTATCTAATTTTTTATTTTCTAGTTTTTCACAGTACTTCTTTGTAATACTTTTTTATTTCAATGAGAGTAGATAATAATCTTTCCTTTTTGATTCCTGATTTTAGTAACTTCACTCTATGACTGTTACCGTATGAATTTTAGGAAGTCTATGACTCTTGTATAGTCTTCATTTCCAGCTTGTGCTGAAACTTAGTATCAGTCAGAAGTTAGACTTTGAGTCTTCTCAGGTATTTTCTTGAACACATGCAAAATCCTATGTTTGCACATGGCCTTCTGGATTCCCAATCTACATAGGAGATTTTCAAAACTTCTATGCACAATTCATTATTTAGCTTTACCATACAAGCATTTGATTAGCCATTGTGTCACTGTTATTCACCTCAGGAAGTCACAATGTTAAAACACTTAATAATTACCTCTAGTGTCTGGAGAAATACTTTCAATAATGAGTGAATCTGAGTGAAGTTGAAGGTATATTTTCCAGTAGTCCACTAGAGAGAACCACCAATTAGGTCAAATAATGATTGTTGTTTGAAACATGGCTTTAAAAAATATATTACTGTCTTCTGTTGCCTCCTGTAGCAAGAATTCATGCTGTTATTTTTCCAGGGTACTGCTGAGCTAAGGAGTGGGAAATCTAGTAAGTAAAATACACCAAAAAGTTCTTAAAAAGATTAAACCATTATAAGTATTAAGTGCTAATCCAATAAGAATTAAAGTCCTCTGTTCTTGTAAGGATAGGAATATTTATCCTTGACTAAATGCTCCCTAGGTTGCTGCAAGCCTTTGGTTAAATTTCAGAGTTCTAAATAGTTGATTCTGATAACTTTCAGTTCTTTCCATGATTTTCTTCAAATGCAAGCTTGGCGGTCTTTACTCTGCCATTTTCATTTTTCATATATATGCTTAAAACTATGTTATTGAATGCAAATGTATTTAGAATATAATATTTTCTTTTACACAAACTCTCTTGTTTTTATAAAGTGTTCTTTTTTTGTCTCTACCAATATTTTCCTTAAAGTAAATATTATATTAGCATAGCTATATCAGTTTTTTTTTGTTTGTGGTTTTTTAATAAAACTAAATCTGATAGTCATAGTCAATACTAAAGTATTTAGTCGATTTGCATTTATAACAATTGTTAAGATATTTTGATTTGAAATGCCATCTATTTTTATTTAGGTCTATATGTTCTTTGTTGTTATTTTTTTTTTTTTTTGAGAGAGAGAGAGAGAGAGAGAATTTTTTAATATTTATTTTTTTTTAGTTTTCGGCAGTCCCAACATCTTTGTTTGTATGTGGTCCTGAGGATCCAACCCGGGCCACAAGCATGCCAGGTGAGCGTGCTACCGCTTGACCACATCCCCAGCCCTGTTGTTATTGTTTTTTACTTAAATCTTTTGTACTTTTGAGTTAATAAAATTTTTTATTATACTTTTTACTTATTTTCTTATTAGTTACATTCTCTCACTATTTCAGTGGTTCTAATAGACACAGTGTTTTTATTTTCGACAATAAGTCAAATTATTGTATTTATCATTTCTTCTAATAGTGTTAGAACTAGAGGACATTCAAAACATATCTTATCCATTTTATACTCTGTGCTATTGTTTGCATTGATCTCATTTCTATATATATTGAGATTATATAAAATATTTGTTGCTTTATAGTGTCAATATTCACCTATAGTTTTACCACCCACCATTTAAGTAGTTTTAATTCTTTACTATAGTTCCTTGTTTTCTTCTGTCATCATTTTTCTTCTGATGAAAGAACTCAGCATACAGTCATGCACTTGGAAAAAAAAGGTGGAAATAAAAACTTAGAATTTAAAAAAAATTAAAATGTAAAATATCTTTTTGAAAGCCTAAAATATATCTAGGAGTTGTGTGCCTTTTGATTTCTAGTCATCTAATCTAAAATTTGTGTTCATAAAGAAACTTCTGATATGGGCCTGAAGCAATCTTTTATCAACACAAGTGGGCAAAAACTAAAGAGCCAAAAAGAGGAGTGGTTAAATTAATTGCATCCCTCATTTCATGATATGTCTAAACAGAAACTAACATCCAGTCTTACTGCCTCACTAAGTCACAGTAAACACAAACAGAAGAAGTTAATGCCTGGTTACCCTTCAGCAGACCAGGCTGGAAACCATTGCCCTAAGACTGCACAAATTTATCATAATACTAATTTCATACTAAGCGGGGGAAGTCTATGATTTCTAACTCTACACCATTTCCAACTTCAAAAAATTAAATACTAAGAATTCCTAATAAATAAAAATAACCGAGTCTTGTAAGATACCACACATTTTAGCCTGAATTCACTGGAAATTCTATTTTTAATGTCTGAGTTTGATGTGGTGATGGTAAATGCAAAGGGAAATGAGGTGGAACAAGATTTGAAGCCCCATGATCATTCATTTTCCTGATGGCACCTGCTTCACAAGTATCCAGGAACAAAGAGGCAGGTTTCTAGGCCAGTATAAGTTTTGGCATGGAAGAATTTTTCCAAAGAACTTCCAACAATTTATATGCCTGGATATCAACTGTCTACTATTTCTCTTTGGTTAACTTGGAATCCATGGTGAACACAGCACTTTGCACTTCTGGTTTGTCAATGTTCAGAACCTGCGTCATTGTTCAGGAAGCCACATTCCATACCTCCAGGCATGGTACTTCATCTGACTAGGAAAGTGGAGGAAGAGAAGGCAGTAGTCAAAACCACAAGAAATTTTTTTTAAAAAGAGAGATAGGAAAGAAAGAGAGAGAGAGAGAGAGAGAGAGAGAGAGAGAGAGAGAGAGAGAGAGACACGGACGAAGACAGACAAGGGTAAATGTCACAAAGATCAACAAAGGGAGGGGAACAGGGGATAGGGGAGGGGAAGGGAACGAGAGGTCCTAGGGACTGAATTAGAACAAGATATTCCATGATTTTATAATTATGTCAAAGTGTATTCTATTGTCATGAATAACTAAAAAGAACCAATAAATATAAAAGGAAGGACCAAGAAGTAGCAGATTGTTTTCTTAATTTTTTGAGGTAATTCATCATTAATATTAATTTAAATCTCAATCTAATCTATAGTGTAGGCAGTTAATTTTATTCAATTTTATAAATATATAACTGATTCTCTTCAAGGTCTTCCAGCTTAAAATTCTATAGGCATAATAATTCAAATGTAATACATCTGTTTCCAATCCCAATGTCATAGTTTGTGGACCATATGCACTCAAAGGTTCAATATTAATATATGATGATTTAATTAAGCAAAATAGTGTGTCTTTGGTCAAATAGTATTATAATGCTATGCAGGCAGTGTGTCATTAAATGGAACATTTTAACTGAGTGCAGCATTGTTTTATCCCAATTTAAAAAATTGAGTAACTTTTTAATAAAATGTTGCCCTTGTAGAACTTGAATATATAATAGATGAGAAATTGATTAAATTTAATTTAGTATTAGATAGATGAGATTATAGTTAACATCACAAAGAAACCTATTTAATTATCTAGGAAAGTATGCACATAAATAGTTTTTGAGTCATAGTACTTTTTCTGTCTAATAGAGATTATTATTTATTTAAGGAAAGGGACTTAATAAATACTTGATGCTAAGCCAGATTTTCCTCTACATTTCACAGTCACAATCAGCTTCTCCAAGATTTTGTCCCAGAGATGAATCACACACTTTACTCCAAAGATGAATTATGGTTCAATATCTTCTGAACGCAACTATCCTGTGTTGTATATGAGACAGCAGATAATTAGAAGTCATTTCTCAGTGTTCTAAATGTCCTTTTCTTCTCTGCATCTTTAAATGGATTTAGATCACCTCTGAAAACCATAGATAAGTGATACTCAGAGCTTGACATTACCATGCAATATAAGGTTATGAACCCACTTTTACTGTCAGGCCAAACAATTTTATTTCTAAATGATAATTAAATTCAAGTCTTTTCTTCTAAGTAACTATAATATTGTGAATTGAAAGAATACAACAGTTTAATAGTGGCTATGGTTATGCAAATAAGTTGGTGTTTGTAATAGTCATAATTTAATGAAGGTTCATTTGCAGAACTTTGAGTGTATTCCAATGACCGGTCTTGTCAATAAGACATCAAAAGTCAAAACAATGATTATAGAGACATGGTATATGATTACAAAGATGTCCCTTCCTGTCTACATTGTTTCCAATGGTTTAATTGGTTTTATTTCTTAATCTTTTTGAAATGTTAAAAGATTTGCTCTGACATAAAACAACTCTCTTACCTAATATTTAGATTTATCTTTCATTTGTATGTGCATGTGTGTATATTAGGAATCATCTAAGGAGTACAGAAGATAAAACAAATGGAAGATGGGAAGCTTAACTACAGTTGCTTTATCTTCTTTAGCTTTCACATTGGTGATGTCAATTCTAATGATTTTGTTAATAATTATCCATTTAAATGGGAAATTTTAACATTAAGTCTATTTCTCAAAAAACTGTGTCACTGGAAAAATGAAGTGAGGTGATCTAACAAATTAAAATTATCTGTCAGTAAGCTAGATTGGATTTTCTCCTGCTATTTCAACAGTATCTATTATAAAAAGAGGCTACTCCTGCTTATGGTGAACTCTTGTATTTTTCTATGTTCTAAGTACGAGATGAGATTTACCAATTATAACCTGCTGTCCTGCACTTAAAGTACTAAAACAGCACTAAAACAGACCAAAGAGCAGCTATACAAAGTTTGATTGAACTGAATCTTTATTTTCAAATGAAATAGATATATTCACTAATCTTTGTATGGTATGGTACAGTATATTAGCTTCAATTTTGGAAAATACCTTTGACTTTTTTTTTTTTTTTTTTGCCTTCATTGGTGTTTTCTTCCAAATACTAACCATAAGAAATTTCCTGATTGTGATAGCCTAAACTGAAGAAGGAAAACCTGTCAACTAAAGAGCTAGGTAATTTTTTTTTCAAAGAAAAGTAAGGTTCATTCACAATCAAATGTGTGCAATTGAGTAAGTTTATGCTTCCTAAAGCCTCAAGTTTCATGATTTTCTATTTATAAAATGGTAATAGTAACAATAGTTAATGTTTCAAATGTTCAGAACTTGTAGTAAATATAAGTATAAATATAGTATTCTATGCTTGCTCAATAATTAATAAATTCATTAAATTTTTTTATTATAATACACTCTTAAACTTGCCATGAAATAGATAAGAAACATTCATAAGGAATAAAGTACAGGAAAGAGTAACAAAATAAAACAAATAAAAAACAATACACAAAACTCCAGAGAAGATGGATCAGTTAAAAAATAAAATAAAATAAAATAAATTTATGGACAATTAAAGATAATTCCATGGTTTCATATGTGAATTATTTGAACAATGTTCCAAATGTTGAAAAATAAAAATAAAAAACAAAACATGAAGAAATTAAAATATAATTTCTATTTGATAATATTATGAATTGTATTTAGCTAAAATTTAGTAAATCTGTCACAACTAGGAATATGGTATGGTACTGGGAGAAAAGGCAGAATAGGGTATTAGATTTTGAAGAAATTAAATCAAGTTTAGAATTTGATCCTAATTTTAATTATTCAATGTTTTTCTTTCTCTTTCTTTTTTTTAAGCTGTAAACTAGAAAGCATTTCTTATGTTCCTACTGACAAACATGTTTATATGCTGATATCAATTTTTAATTAACTATAGAAGTATTATTAAAGATATCTTTAAATTATAATAAATTATTGGTTAGCTAGAGATAGAAATCTTGGAAAAGCATACTAGATAAGGCAAGCCATGATTTTAGTCCTCAACACTCTCACCTCTGGAAATGTGTTTATAACTGGATATGGATTTAAATATTTATAACTGCCAGTAACCTTATGAGTTAAAGAACAAAACTAACCTATGGGTCTGGATTGCATTAGAAATGGTTAGGCAAAAGATATGATTGGGCATAAAAGGGCTGGAATTGCAGCCATCAGAAATTAAGATTTTCCTTTTAATCCTTGTCCTTAGTATCTCAAAAATTAAGAATATTCTTTCAAAAGATCATTTACATCAACCAAGAGAAAAGTAAAACATAGATATACCTTTCATTGCCCATTTTTTAGATTGAAAAAAAAAAAACAGGAATGTGTAATTGTGAAACATCCTAAATTAACAGTTTGAACTTCAGAACAATTAGTACCATATATGCAAATAAACTACTCTTTTATTTATTCTCAGTATTGATTGACTTACTGAATATCAAGCACTGTTTTAGGTTCTGGACGAGTTGAGGTGAGTAAAAAGAAAAGATCACTACTTTCATGAAATTTACCTTCCAGTAGGAGGAGACAGGAAATAAACAGAAATGTATCAACGTGTCTCAGTGGTGATCAACTAAATAAATAAAAATAGGTTTACTGAGATAAAGCATGGATTATCATATCCAGTTGAATTTCAAGGAATGCATCATTGGAGTGATATTAAATATGCTATTTGAATGACAAGAAGCAGCCAGACTCAGACCAACCAGGACCTGAGAACAAATAGACCAGAAAGCAGGAGAAGTTGATATAAATACTTTGGAGATTGAGCAAATGCAAAACTGGAAAGCAGACCAGTGTGATCCAACTTTGTTGAGGACACTGGGAAATTTCAGAAAATGAAGACAGCCCTAGGGACCTTCTTTAACTTTGCTGGGCTTTGTGGATGACTAAACAAAGTTTGGATTTAATTCTAAGGTTAGTGAAAAGTCAAAGAGTCTTTAAGGAAAGTATCCCCAAAATATAATTATTTACAGAATGATCACTCTAGATAAAGTACAAGAAATGATTTAATGAATATATATAAAATAAAAAAGGGAAATTTTGAATATGGGATGTAGGATAAAATGTTACTTTTTTAGTACTGGAAAAAAGCTAAGGATGAATTTAATGAAATGATTGTAGTAAAACAAATCTTTGATACATTTTGTAAATAGTCACTAAACTTTTCAAATAGGCTATATATGGAAGCATGGAAAATGGGAGAAACATAATAATTATTGAGTAGTTCCCTAAGTTTGGGTATGGAAATAAAGCATTATTTTCTGATTCTTTGTTTGCAATAATTGTAAGAAAACCAACAGGATGCATAAAATACATGCTTGGAGTTTAGGGATATGAAATTACTAGGGTTATTCTTTTGAGATTGTTTGCTGGGAGCCATTAGCCAAGTAGGTATGACAATTTCCTTGCCAGCGTACCCCATGTTGCTTAGTGGAAGGACTCCTGGAAATAGGACATTTTGCAGTGACATTGCATGTAGGTGACCTTGCTCAAGGACCAGGGCGGATCCGGGTTTAGGGTGTTCCCAGTTTAGGATAATCCGGGTTTAGGGCGTTCCAGGTTTAAGGTTATTCCTGCTGGGAATAGGGCATATCTTGCTGCCTGAGTTCCCCTTGAGTTCTCATGGGATTCAGACAGTATTTTGGGGGAGACAGAAGCCCAGAGGGGGTGGATTTGGGCAGAAAACATGGATTTCCCCAGAACGTGATTGTAGACGACGGGTGTGAGTTCGGGAATAAAGAGTTGCTGTTTGAATCTACAAGCTGTGTGTTGGCTCGTGATTTTGTGCCCAGCCAGACTGCAGCAATTGTTGACATATAAATACTACTAAAATTGGGGCTGGAGATGTGGCTCAAGCAGTAGCGTGCTCACCTGGCATGCATGTGGCCCGGGTTCGATCGTCAGCACCACATACAAAGATGTTGTGTCCACCAAAAACTAAAAAATAAATATTAAAATTCTCTCTCTCGGGCTGGGGATGTGGCTCAAGCGGTAACGCGCTCGCCTGGCATGCGTGCAGCCCGGGTTCGATCCTCAGCACCACATACAAAAGAACGTGTTGTATCTGCCGAAAACTAAAAGTAATTAAATAAATATTTAAAAAATAAATAAAAATAAATAAATAAAATTCTCTCTCTCTCTCTCTCTCTCTCTCTCTCTCTCTCTCTCTCTCCCTCTCTCTTTGAAAAAAATAAAATAAAATAAAAATAAATGCTACTAAAATATAGCATGGTGGCTAAGATGACCTTGGAAAATAATTTTGAGGAAAAAGATAAAGGACTATCATATCAAACTCTGAGATAAAGAGAAATTTCCTTATATTTGGAAATGGACATTTTTGTTTATAGTAAAATGAGTCTTTGGGTTTTATGATAGCATCATCAATTTTATTCTTGACTTGGCTAATCACAAATTGACTCTATGAAATAAAGACTCATTTTTAGACTAAGCTAGTATATCTACACTAAGAAAGAGTAAAGTACAAAATTATTTTTCTCTACTAGGAATATTATGTATGTAATTTAGATGAAGATTTATTTCTAAAATATAGATATGAGATATAAATGTAATATAGAAAACCCCAAAAGTACATAGTTATAAACGATGAGGAAATAGAAGTCTCTCTATCATTTGAGTCTAGAGGAATGCAATCCAAGGCTTTCATGGTGGCCTTGGTATAGAAGTCTGCAGGAGTAACCAGAATCTAAATTTCATTCTGATGTTTTAGAGCACACCTGTGCTTGAGGCAACAAAATTGAAAAAGAATCAAAAAGAAAGGGATCCAAATATCACTCAGTGCCTCTTTAGGAATGTCTCCAGAGCTGCCACCTGTCACCTCTGTTTCCATATGTTAGCTGACTATTGTCACAAATCCCTCCACTCCGCAAAGACTGAGGGAGTACTGCTCTTTTTAAAGACAGCCATATGTCCCACTGTAAATATTTTCTGCTAATTATAAACATTAATTCAAATATTAGCATTTAGTAAAAATAGAGTGCTTAAAATATATAATAAGTATTAAAAAGAAATAATTGACAGTCTCAATAACTCAATGAATAGTACCATTTCCACAAAAGTCCATGGATTATATGATTATCTTAATTTATATCAGGAATTATTAACATCAATATTCATTTACTGTAACTCGTACACAGATGAGTTACAATATTTATCTTGTAACATTTTTATAACCTTAAATTTAATATGAAAATAAAGGAAAACAGCTCCCAGGTTCAATAAAAAAAGGTACTATGTTTGAGTATGAGTTGAGATTGTCTCCCAAGGATTCATATGTTGTGAGTTGGTCCTCAGTGGGGTGATGTTGGAAGGTTATGGACTTTTAAAAGGTGGATCCCAGTGGGGAGGCCACTACTGGTTCCTCCTCAGGTTCTGGCTTGCTGTCTGGCAATGTGCTCTCCCCCTCTTGTTTGTGCTTCTGCAATTTTTATGCCATTTATTAAGGCGGTCCTTGCCCCACAAACTTTCAAAACTGAGAGTTAACATAAACATCTTTTTCTTAATAAAAATCCAGCTCAGATTATTTTGCTCTAATAATAAAAAGCTGATTAAGACAACTATAATATGAAATTAAAGGGAAAAAATATGAGGTTTAACAGCAAAGTCAATGTGAAACTAAAAGGAAATCTGTAGAAAGGGTCACAATGAAGTAAAATACTCAAGTGAATTGAAAATGGCTATTTAAATGCAAATGCTGTTCCAGAGATAAAATATGCACTGTACTATTTTCATTGTCTAGAATTTATTACATCTTCAATAATGATAACCAATTCTTCTTTTCTGCCATACCAAGGACATACAAATCTTTGCTCATGTTACACACTATATAGAGAATCATCTGGGGAATGACCTGAAAAAGGAATATTTGAGTAAAATCTTAAAATATGTTCAGGAAAAAATATATGGCTGCTTAAAAGCTAATGCTATTTTTTTCTTTAAATGCTTTAGTTTATTTGTAAAGAAGAGGGTATTCTCTGAGAATCTCTAAATCTAATCTCAGTCTCTGAGTTTTAAAATTGTTCCTTAGGTTTCTCTTTCAGTGAAATTTTCTTTGTTGAATAAGGGAAGAAAATTTCTGCTTTTACTCAAAATAACCAAAATCAGGTTGAAATGCTTTCTTCTGGGAAAAATGCATAAGGAATTCCAACTATTATAACTTTTAGTTGTTAATAATAAAATTATATAAGCTTTCTAAACTGAAATAGAATAAAAGCTGAAGCAAGAAAACTTAACAAAAAGAATGAAGAAAAATGTTTCAAGATTATTGAATGTTTAATCTTTGATTTTGATAAAAATATTACAAATATAGTATTTCCTGCTTTATTTTTGCAGTGATCTCAAATCTAAAATTCACTTTAGAGATTTGTTAGTTCAATATATGGCCTTGTTTGTTTGAAAATCTCTAGTATTTTTTTTCCAACAGAACTCAGGGAGTATTCATTTTATTTGCAGACAAATATGAAACTGCATTCTGTTTAATTTATTCTGACACTTCCCCGAAGACTTATATAAGTATGGATCCCATCAGACTAAAAAAAAATGATTGATCATAATTTTATGTGACCAATATTGAATATATTAAAATATTTTACTGTGTATCATCTCTTGTTTTCTCCTTGCCAAAAACAAACAAACAAGCAGAAACTTTTTGTCAAACATTTTTCATATGTTTTCTGTATAAGATCCTGAAAAATAGACAAAATTACTTCCTCCACTGCAGATGCACACAGGTAATTAAATGCTCCTCAGTTGAGTCCAAAAAGTAATATGTGCTAAATTCAGGAAGTTTCTTGAAAGACCAGAGATGAATTCCTCCTCTCCTTTCTCTAGCTTTCTCCTCCCACCAGTTTCTCCTTCTGTACTTGGAATTTGATTGTAAACACATGGAGCTTAAATAAACATCTTGGCTAAGATGGATGAGGGTCATAGTCCAAGAACACTTCACTAGAAGTCTAGGAGGCAACTATAATTTACGACATGATGATATTTAACTGATATTTGTATTAAATTGACTATATTAAAGAATAGAAATAATTATATAGAATCAAATGTTTAAAATAATTGAAGTTCTTTTAAACAATTTTCAAATTTTTACTGTATCTGTTGATTTCTCCCTGAAGGAAAATGAGAGTATTACCATATTTATAACTCTTTCCTCATTTTATCCCTACTCCCACCATTTGGTTTTGTCAGTTGAATAATCTTTTTAAATTGTCAGAGTATGTGAGAATTACTTTCTCTTATGTGATTTTAACTTAAAACATTAGTTTGCCCTACTAAAGTTCCACAAAATTATTTTTAAGTCACAGTTCTCCACACTTTTCCATTTATCATTTTAAACAAATATTTGTTGTCCAGATGTGAAAGTTTTCCAGTAGTTTTCTCAATCAGTTTTCATGAGTTTACTGCCTATTGTTCTATGACTGAATAAATAATTTTCTGACAATAAAGCTACTGGGGTACATTTATTTTCTTCAAAACTTTATTATATTAGGAAAATATCTGAATGCAATGTGATTTTCTAGTAGTATATAAGTTCATTTTCTGAGTAGAGAACCATAGGCCTCACAGGATATATAACAAAGCACATTTATATCAAATTCATTTGTAATAAATTATGAGCTCTGGATTTGTAGTATATCTGTAGTATATTTTAGTGTGTGTATGTGTGTGTGTGTGTGTAAAATACCTCAAAACATTTTATTTCCATTCATATATTTCCCAAGCACCAAATAATTATAATTTTGTTCTTCTTTATTTCTGCAACAATTATCTTCTTTATTTTTGTATATCTCTTTGGGGTTGTTCTGTTTGTTTTGTTTTGTTGTTGTTTTGTTTCAGTTTTGAAGTGAGGCCTTGACCTTATGAATTACTTAAGCTAATAGAACTTCTAAGCAAGGGAAATATTTTCTTAAATGCCAAGTGCAATTTGTTACCTTTGTTTCTCCCAAGCCATGAGTGATAGATTAGATAATACATAATTCATCCCCCTGAGTGCCTGTGTGAGAAAAAATTTACAAGCACCATATTTTAAGCCAAAATGGATATATAGCATGAACAAGGAATAAAACAGTATATTTGGTACACTAGTGATATTTGAAGATTGCTTTTTATTGCAGCATAAACTATCTCTTCTTGAGTGAGAATATGTACAGGATAGTTTTTCTCATTTATCTTACTTCAGTTTTATTTTAATTATTTTTTACTACCTGTATTCTTCTATCATTTCAATTATCTTTCTCTTTTACTGTTATGTAAAGTTTATAAATTCTAGAAATATGTTCTTTGTATTTAAATTTTTTTCTTATACCTTCTCCATATTTTTCTACTATATTTTTGGATACTTTTCTATGTCTCATTTCACTAATTGATCTTTTTGTTAAGAAAATATCTACATTTTTAGATTTCTAATTGGTTTCTTTCCTTGGATACAATATTCTTCAGAATCATGTTTAAGATACAAATTATATTTTTTCCAAAGACTTTCAGTTTTGTTCTGTTTAATCAGATTCATTTGGGGGTTAAATGTCTGTAGTTGTCTCTTATTTTTGTGTTCCCCCACGAAATTAGTGTTCATTCTGATGGTTTACAAATCTTGTTAAATATGTAATTCTTGTTTGTTAGAGTGTGGTTCCTGTATTTAATTTTGTAGAGTGAATGGGAGGGTAGGATGGTGTGGACATTATTAGTTCCCTAAGCATTTCCTCATTCTTCAGAGCTAACACTGACTGGCCAAACTCTTCACATTGCAGCTTTCCACTTAATAACTCCAGTGAATGCCAGAGGGTTCAATCCTATCTCTATCAAGTCTGGGTTTATACATCCCTGGAAATATTCCTACTGCATCAACAATATATTTCTGGTATTGATTTGAACTGTGATTTCTCTAGTTTTTCTTTTCTGAGCAATCTGTAACTGTGTCCTTCTTTAGTGACAGAAATTTCCCATACACTGATGACACTCTCCTTGTTTGTCTCTGCAATTACAGCTATAGTTTAATCAGTGTTGTTGCTCAAACTTTTTATGGGATTTGTGAGTATATGCAATTGTTTACTTGGGCTTTGTCTGGGAGTTTTTTCTGCAGTCCTAGTTATTTTTTGGATGCAAAGTATAACTTATGTGGAAATGTGACTACATTTTTCATTCTGGTGTGATAACTTTTTAGCCTGCATATGTGTTTCAGTGATCATTTTTAAATTTCCTTAGTTAGCATGTTTTTATGCACCCAATTGAATCATTGATAAAAATGCTCAACAAGATAATATCAAGAACCAAGTTCCCTACCTCAGATTTATTCCAAGTTGACTCTGAGTCATTAATCAATGTTCTCTTGAGAGTCTCAGCCAGAACTTAATAAGCATAGTGAACTACCATGAGGTAGTCCAGAATGTTCCTTCCATTTCTCAGAAATAGAAAGAAATTATTGGTCAGTAATCATGCTAAAATTCATTGTCTTTCTATGTTGGGGGCTGCAATCAAGTCAAGATAGTGCCTGGCAGTTTGCCAGAAGGAGTGGTTTGTGAGCCACCGAGCCATTAAGATGGTGGGGATTCCTTATTGGCTGACTGCTGTATCTAGATGATGCTAATTGAGTCAAGCTGTGTGTAATCAGTTAGGTATATATATACCTCTGCTGCTCTGCAATAAAGCAGTTCCCACTTCAACCTTCAAGTTGCTTGTCACCTCCCGGTTATTTTGCCCAGCCAGACTGCGGCATTTCTAAATGCTTAAAAATGATATGTCTTAAATTTATTTTTAATCAAAATATCCTTCATATTAGGATGCTAAGAGCCAAGTTAGTGGTTACGGGGGGCCAGGTGTGAGGGTAGGGGATGGAGAGAAAGCGGTCACAGACAAAAAGTTGTAGTTGCATAGGAAAAATCAAGTCCAGAGATGCAACGTACAGCAGGAGAGGTTATATATCATATATCATATTATATCCTGGGAATTTGTTATGAGAGTAGCTCTTAGGTACACCTCCCATGACAGGCAACTATATGAGATGAAGGCTATGCTAATTAGATTATCTGTAATAATCACTTCACTATTGTTAGAGTCTGTAAACAAGTCAGGATGGCGCCTGGCATTTTGCCAGAGGGAGTAATTTATGAAGTAACACCAGTGAGCCATTAAGTGTGGAGATTTCTTATTGGTTGACTGATGTATCTAGTTTATGCTAATTAAGATAAGCTGTGTGGAATGTATAAATACCACTCCTGTCCTACAATAAACGGCTTCCACTCCTGCTGTATCAATCTACACAAGTTGTTCGTCACCCCCTGGTTATTTTCTTCAGCCAGCCGGGCTGCAGCACACTATCTACATGAAAATATATTTTAGTTTCATGAAAATTAGTTACATGAAAATCAGAGTGGCTTTCAAATAGTACTTCCACTGTCAAATTTAAAAAAGTTATTATAAAGTTTACCATAATTAAAGACAGTGTAGTGATAATCCAAAGATAAAGAGGTACATTAGTGGAACAGGATTGATTATGGAATCTAGAAAATCTTTCCCACAGATGTATGGATCTGTTAATGACCAAGCTGATCTTATAGAACACTAAGGCAAGAATGGCCCTTTCAATAAATGGGTCCAGGAAAATTGAATACATTTATAGAAAAATTAATTTTCACATACTTGGAAATATCACAAAACCTTCCAATGCATTTATATCCTCATGCAAAAATATTTATCTCCAAATAGGCCTTTGGTTTTTAAGCACAGAAAAACTTAGCTAAAATATAATATTTTAAAACTGGCACATTATTAAACTTTATTATTAAATGCTGTCCATTAAGTGACAGCATTTAAGGAGTAAAAAGCAAATATAGAAGGTAGGAAAATGGTTTTTAAAAAGAAGTTCAAAACAGAGTTGGAAGCAAATTCTCAAAGCCATGTGAAAATTTGCTTAGTCACAGTAGGTATCAGAAAAATCAGATTAAAGCCAGAATAACACTTTCTTACCCCAAAAATAGCTGAATCTAGAAAATTTCAAAAAATAAAAGTGAAATATCCAATGCAAAGAAGAATGCAGAGGTAGTAAAATACTGATACACTGCTAATGGGGTATAAATTTTATACAAACATGGGAAATCCAGTACTAATGCTCTACAAAGACATATTCTGTGTCCAATTTCACTAATGCATATGTAGACTGGAAAAGACATATGCAGAAATGATCCTCAAAACACTATATAAAATAGCTCAACTTAATATGAGTTCATTAATTTCTGATTAAAGAGATGGATATTTTTGACATTTGGATAGGTTGTTCTTATTCTGATAAAATTAGTCTCCTCTAGTCTACCAAGAACTGTCAGTGGTGTATTCCCTCAGTCATTTAAACAACCAAAGTACTCCAGTATATTTTCAACTGACTTCTAGTAGAGAAGCAAACACCCTTCATGTTATAGTTAGACTCTGGAGTGTGCCCCAAAGACTCATGTGACGAAGGCGTGGTCCTCAATGAAAAATATTCAAAGGTATGAATTTTAGGAAGTGATTAAACCCTGTTGGTTCTCATCACAGCAATATGTTAATCCATTGATGAAACCGTAATTAAATAGACTATTGGAAGGTGGTGTAACAGGTAGGAGATGGGGCCTAGTTGGGGGAAGTAAGTCACGGGAGTCATGCTTGGTGTGGGGAGCCATATTGAGTTACCACACCTTCCAGTCCTGATGCACTACAGGGATCTGAAATATCACTGTAGTCTGGCACAGTAGTACCATGACTTGTGACTTGGTGTCCCATACCCCCCATCCCCACCCTCCAATAGCAAGGCCAGTCTTCTGAGTAGGCATTCCCCTGGAGTTGAGCTACACTCACCTATTCTTTTATAATCCTACCCCTTTGGGATGGAATGTTCCATGGAAACTCCCTTTGTGTGTCCCCTTCTCTTGCTTGAAAAAACTGAAGTAACCAATCTCAGTTTTTTCCCACTCTAGTAGAGAGAGGCATCAGCCTAGTAAATTGACCATTTCTGAGTGATCAGAATGAAAGGCTGCATTTGAAGATAAAAAGAAGGATCCAAGATACTAATGGGAAAATGGGAAAGGACAAATAAACAGAGTCCTATTCTCACCCCCATAGGTCTAAAATGAAGGAACTCTCATCCTAGTAGGGAATCAGAAAAAAAAAAAAAAAATGTCTGTTGGGTTCATTAAGAGGATGGCCATAAATAGCAAGCCTCTTCACCAACTAGCTCTGAACAACAAAAAATAAAAGCATAGGCAGATACATCAACTTTGCTGTTAGTGAAGGTTCATGTAGAGTGTGGAGCTAAGTTTAGCAAAATAATGGGCCTCCCAAGTAAATCCCCCAAACAGGAGAAATTACCCAGCCAGTCACAGCCATGGTGAACCCAGGAAGTCCTTCCTTGATGGGGAGCCAGGAAGTACAGTCCTCTCCAAGGAATAGTTAGCTTGAAGGAGAAACGAATGAGCTAAACATGTCAAATTATTCTCAAATTTATCAATGAAGAAATTCACTACACATTTTGGGGAAGAAAATTAAAGTGTAGAGAGATGCCCAGGGCTCCCTTTAAAGGATATATATCAGGCATGAAAAAGAAGGGTTCCCCTATCCTTTCCTAGCTGTTCATTTTTGTTTTTCTTTGACCCATCAGGATAACAAAGAGGCCCATAGCAAAGAGCTTTGTGGTGTTCCCCTGGCCCAAGTGATTGGCAGTTTATCTGAATAGTACTGTATCTTTCTTTCACAGGTCCATTCTCCAAACACCAGAGAATATTCCTTTGGGTATCTTCCTGAGAACATAAATATTCAGTTTTGGCATTTTTTTCCCCCAAGAACATTCTGAATTGAATCCAAATAGTATGCTCATTAAGTAAACTTTTAAGTCTTAGTTTAAATCCTAAAACTATTCTCCCAATTCTCTTAATCTGTTAATTCTTGGTAGAAGGTGTTCATGATGTCTGGTGGGAACTAAAAATTTCTTCTCTGGCATCTTTCAGTTGCTGCAGGGTCCCAGAAGTTGTATTATTTCTTTTCCAAGATGCTACATAAATTCATTATTATGAATTATGCTACATTAAATTCATTCAAATTTAGATGCTACATAAATTCATTTAAAAATACTTATTATATCCTTCCTATGTGACAGGCACTTTTCTAAATTCTTAGGATATAGTAATAAATAAAAACCTATCAAAATCCATGCTCTCATGAATTTTATATTTTAGAGAGTGTGGCATAAAATTAAAAAGAAAACCTAATGCATTAAATAAATAGTGCAACATTTTAGAAAATGATATTTAAAATACATTTAAATATCTAGAGGGGTGTGTGTGTGTTTGTGTGTATTCAGAGTAAAGGGGATAGTGAGTTCAGAGCTAGTGTATATATATATATATATATATATATATATATATATATATATATATATATATATATATGACAGTTTTAAATATATCAGTGTGTAAGCCTGAATGCATAGGTATCACTGAGGTAGGTATCCTGGGAAGTTGAGCATCTGGAAGCAGGAGAGGCAAAGTCAGAGCATAGCCCCTCATCCCATTTAAGTCAGAGCTAAAATGATTTTAGTTGCTTTACCCAGGACCTCACATCAGAATGAGTATGATTCCTTTAAAGCTTCAGAAATTATCATCATTCCATTTCAAACACATCTAATGAATAGAGTTGGCCTTTGTTTTTCTGGATTGTACAGTTCTATCCAGGATGTACTTTCGCTTTAGCCCAACATCCAATCTAGACAGATTTTCATCTCTTGTTGATACCTTCATTATGTCTTAGATTGGGCACATTCCCCCACAGAACAGGTGATGTCAGCATCTACCCCATCCATGGCTCTATTTTGATCTTCTAGGTCTTTCTCTGTCAAAAATATCTAGAGATTTTACCTCTTGATACAAAAAAATTATTTTATTAGAAATATTCAAACCATAGCCTTCAGAGGTGTCTGTCTTTGGCTCCTACTTGATCAGTAATTTCAGAATACTCTAGGAACTTTAATTTTTCTCTGTTAAATTTCTTTGGACCTCAGTCACTATTGCTCAATTTCATTTAAAATACTTATTTTTAATGGCCTTTTAAAGAGCAGTTAGACACAGTGCTTATCAGTTCAGCCTTACCTTAAGTTCTCCTTTTCCTCTTAGTTCTTTCTAATCTATTCTCTAAGATCTCAACCTTTTTAAAAAGAATACCTCTCTTCTACCAATTTAATAAGCCTGACTTGTTTCCTTTTGTTGATATTCCTGTATTCCTTCTATTTTGATCATCAGACTGAAGTACTCTTCTAAAACCAGTCTAGTTTCTTTTTAAATTTCTAAGAAAAATCTGACTCTAAGATTCTAAATACTCCAGACTCAGAACATTAATCATTCTTTATTCATTTGCAATAATTTTTAAAGTTTTTTTTTCTTCAAGTCATAAAAGTAACATATTATTTTAATATACAGTTTACTTATTTTTTAAATCTACTATGCTTAAATTATGAACCCCACAAACTGATTCATAGAAAATAAACTCTGGCTATAGGAAATATAATTAAAGAATAGAGTTGATTTGTACCCAAGTATTGAGTAATGACATCAAGTTTCTGTGGCTATATCACATGAATCTAAAGTTATCTAGCCCTTTCATAGTTCCC
This sequence comes from Marmota monax, assembly GCF_021218885.2. Classification (NCBI taxonomy): domain Eukaryota; kingdom Metazoa; phylum Chordata; class Mammalia; order Rodentia; family Sciuridae; genus Marmota; species Marmota monax. The sequence goes on along the minus strand of NW_026694084.1, from coordinate 20,205,686 downwards.
CCCTTGAACTTCAATGTAGAATTGTACTTGAGGTATCCTATCTAAAGCTTCCAGGTATGCTTGGCACTAAGTAATCTCTTCACCTCCTTCTACCCATCCTATTTCAACAAAGGTGTGAAGTTTCCACCTTAGGGGCACAGGCTCACTCAATGCCTAGGCCCTAACCATAGGTTTGCTATGCTCCCATTACATCTTACCACAGTATTAATAAAGGACCATTTCATAAAGTCTTTTTGACTAGTATATTTTGTCTATATTTTACTTAAAGTGTTGAAAATCATACTAAAAGATAAAACACAGTCTAAAGGAATATAATAAGCATCAGAACAGACTCAACTATGGCAGAAATTTTGGAATTATCAGAACAGGAATTGAAAACAACCATGAATAACAAGATAGGGAACTTAGAGGAAAAAGTAGTCAACATGAAAGAACAGGTGCATAATATGAGTAAAGAGATGGAGATTTTGTGCAAGAATAAAAAATAAATAAATGCTAAAGATCAAAAACACTGTACTAGAAATAAAGAATGCTCCTGATGGACTTAATGTAGACAGGACATGGTTTAGGAAAGACTTTCTGAGCTGGAAGTTATCTCAATAGAGAAGCCTGAAACTCAAAGTAAAGAAAAAGAAGACAGTAAAAGAGGAACAAAATATCCAAGAAATATGTAGTACCAAGTGCATATATGCGTAATGATAATACCAGAAGGAGATAGTAAGGAATAGTAGTATTTGAAGCAATAATGACTGAGAATTTCTCCTAAGTTAACTTCATATACCAAATCACAGATCAAGGCTTCCCAAAGAATACTAAGCAGGGCAAATTCCAAGAAACTCTATCTCTATCCTGAAGTTTATGAAGGTTTGTAATACATATACCCTAGAGTTCATAAGAAGCAATCTTTTCCTGAAAGTCAGTAGTTTCAAGTGAGAATTATTGTAGCCCACAGGGAAAACTTTTTATTACTTGCGACATGTTTGGTTGTCAAATTGAAGGGAAAGTACTACTGACATCTAGTGGGTAGAGGTCAAGAATGCTGTCAAACATCCTGCAATGCTTGGGATCCCCCACAATACACAAACACTCAACTCCAAAAGTCAACACTCCCAAAGTTGAGAAACCCTTCTTTAGTCAAAGCCCTTAAATTTGTTGAATATGAAAAATAAAATGTCATGATTTCTTCTGCCATGCGACCAGCACGCAAGCTTCATAAAAGAGGTTCGAAGCATAGAAATTAACTAGTGAGTTTTGAAATTAAAGAGACACATTCTGGTTACCTTTAATGCCCAGCTCCCAGACAGCTTCTCCTAGCTCCCGCCTAAGGCCACCTAATGTGGTGGCGAGGTTTACCCAAGAGGCTAGTGAGAGAGAGAAAGCACGCCAGGGAGTGAGCTTTTATTGGGGAACAAAATATTCAAGGGAAAATCCCATCCAATGAAGGTCGAGGGGGGCAGCATTCCAAGGTCAGGGTCAGTGATTGGTCTTTGGGTCAGTGGCCATGGCCAGGCACACCTCCACATGGACAAGCCCTCGCACCTGAGACAGGGTGGGGAAGGCTCTGACACAGTTGTCTAAGGGCCTCTTACCCAGCCAGGGAAGTAACTCAAATCACGTGTGAGAATGGCTTCCCACACTTTCTGGTGATTAAAAGCCCTTCCTTGCCTTGACAACCACAGTTAAAAGCCAGTTGCACCAGTACTCACTCATGACCAACCTAAAACAAACCTCCACAATCCACCACGCTAAAACCACATTGCTCAAAAAAAAAAAAAAAAAAAAAAAAACAACCCTAGGTATAAAGCTACCATATGACCCAGCTATCCTGCTCCTTTACATTTATCCAAAAGAGCTAAAATCAGCATACTATAATGAAACAAGTACATCAATGTTTACAGCAACTCAGTTCATGAAAGCTGAGTTATGGAATCAGCCCAGGTGCTCATCAACAGATGAATGCGTAAAAAAAAAATGTGATATACATACACAATGGAGTTTTACTCAGCCATAAAGAAGAATGAAATTGTGGCACTTGCTGATAAATGGATGGAATTGGATAATATCATGCTAAGTGAAATTAGACTCAGAAAGTCAAGGGTGAAATGTTTTCACTTATATGTGAAAGTTAGACCAAAATAAGGCGGGAAAGTATTGGCAATAATCCTGTGAAAATAGAAGGGAGATCAGTGAAACAGAGAAAGGAGATTTAGGGGAAGAAAGGGGGAATGGAATGAAATTGATTAAAAATTATGTAAATGTAAAAATATGTACATATACAAATATACCACAGTGAATTTCTCATGTATCTATGAAGAATTTATTTTTTAAAAACACTAAAAAAATAGAACGATGGTCAGTAAAGTAGAGGAAAGGGAACAACTGGAGGGAGAAGGGGAGGGAGTAGGGGAGGGAAAAAGGAAGAACTATCGACTGAAGTGGAGAAAATTATACTCCATGCATGAATGACTATTTCAAAATGAACAAAATAGGGGCTGGGGTTGTGGCTCAGTGGTAGAGCGGCTTGCCTCCTACGTGTGAGACCCTGGATTTGATCCTCAGCACCACATAAAAATAAACAAGTGAAATAAAGGTATTGTGTCCACTACAAATAATAAATTTTTAAAAAATGAACAAAGTACTATGTGTAACTATAATGCACTAACATAAACATTTTAAAAACTTCCAAATATACATATGAAAAGTTAGAGAATTACACCACTTGTGTCAGTCTTCAGTAGGTGACTGCATCTTTCACAAAAAAGTATAGAAAATAGGGAAATCGAAGTGACAAGAAATTGCATATAATTTTTCTTATTCCTTTTAAATTTTAAAATTTATATCTTTTGCAGCAAAAATTATTTATATGCATCAAAAATATGTGCATTGGGTTGATAATGTATAGATATAGTTCATAAAAGCAATATAATAACTAAATGAGAATGTTTCTGGAACCAGAGTAAGTGGGTTTTGATCCCATGTCTCATAATTATGAAAGGAGTAATTTTCAACAACTTGTTTACCATGTACCTTGTTTAATTGTTCCTCATTTATAAATTAAGGATTCATGGAATTGTTAATACAAACACAGGTTACAGTCAATTTCAGAGTGTGTGACATATGGTAAGAATTGAATCAATGTTGATTATTATTTTAATAATATGTAAAGATATAGAAATATACAATGTATATACACATATACATTATAATGTGTATTGTTTTATAACATTATATATGCAGTGTATATACTATACACTATGTTTATGCAACATATATAATATGTAAGTATTATACGTGCATCTATTGAGGGCATGAGGGCATAGGGCAAAACCTCTTTAGATATGAGGCACAAGTTTTCCTTTTTTTTTTTTTTTTGGAGAAGCAAGGGCAAAGACAATAGTCATTCCAGAACCACATATGACAAATAGTGTTCAAGGAGAAGGATCCACAGTGTACTGGTATCAAAGATTGATTAGGAAAAGCTTCATGTAATTCTCAGGTATTATGATTGTCCATGTCAACATTCTAGGCATGTTAGTGAAAAATGAAACCAATTAGGAATTTAGGATCAGGGTGCTTCAGAGAAGCTAATTTCCCATCACCTAATTAATTCTTATGACTGGAGAATTAAAGGAAGAATATTTAATTCCTAGGACTAGAATTGCTTGGCCTGACTATAGCACTAAAGGAAGAGTAGTGTTCATTGCTATGTAAGACTTTATCTTTTCATCTGGGAGAAGCAGTCGTTTTGTTTTCTTCTGCTTCCTATTGCACAACCCCTAATCATGCAGGTTTCTTTTCTGTTTTCTAGCTTTGAATTTGGCTAATTATGATTTTGGAATAACTGCCTCTACATTAGTTTCACATGATGGTTTTTTGAACGGGTCCTATAAGCCCTGATTATCTATGTCCATTTCAGTGGAAGAGTCAATATAAAACAAACAATATAAACTCAAGGTTGATAGAAACTCACATTGTGTCATTTTTTTTAGCCCACTAGCTAATCATCATCATCATCATCATCATCTGCACATCATAATTTATCATACTGGAATGCATACTTACCCATATGATTTCCCATTTTCCCCTGTATATTTATAATTTTTTGCCCCACATTTTATAGAAATATCTAGGCTAAACATTATCAAAGAAGAATTCTGTGATAAAGAGCATGATTAGGGTCTTAAACATATTTAGGTTTCATGAAAATTTTACCACTTAGATTACAACTCTCATCTTTGTAATTAAATTCTTTGAGTAAATAAGGTGAAAATATATTGTTATATTTTACATTAGATGATATACAAAAGGTCTTTGGCATAAAACTGGTAAGTGTTTAAGGAAATCAGTCAGAATGATGAAGTGACAGTTGTGAAGGATGCCTTCATTGTCTCCAGGGGACCCATCCTGCCTTCTTCTCCATCTTGTTCTCTGCCCTGGGATATTGAAGCTTATATGGACTGAATCATCAATGCCCTTTTGTGCCCTTTTGTGCCCTCTTGGCTTTGGCAGTAGGATCAGCAACAGAGTGGAAGGAGAAAGAAAAGTGACATCTTTCAAAATAATCCCTTGCCCTCCCTCTGGGGTGTCTTGAAGGTCAGAATATCCTTTCTGTTGGTAACCTAAGGAGTTCCCTTTCCCTTACAGTTGGTTTGTCTACAACTAAGGGCATCATTTCTCCTTGAGAAAAGAACTTCTTTGTTTAATTCTCAAAATATTCAGTTTCAATGTTGATTCTCTTTTCTGCCAGGACTTTGGTATTATTATCAATGACAATGATAATGATTGTTATTGCTGATGCCACAATGATTTATTTTTTAAAATTTTTTTTAGATGTTGATGAACCTTTATTTTATTCATTTATTTATATGTGGTGCTGAGAATTAAACCCAGTGCCTCACACATGCTAGGCAAGCACTGTACCACTGAGCCACAACCCCAACCACAATGATTTCTATACAGGCAAGAAAATCGTATTTTATATTGCATTTTTCCTTAAAACCTATAGTGTTATTAAAATATAATGCAGATACAAAACTAAAACAGTGGATATTTGTATTTTAATTTGATTACTATTAATATTAATTCAGCAAGGTGGTTTCATAAGAAGTTCTACACATTACTAAATGATAATAAGCATGTCAAGCCAGAAGTACTAATGGGAAACAAACAGAAATATCACCATTTTAATACTGAGGTTTGTAATGTCTCCCCAGAACAGTGACTTATAAGTAAATGTCTCCTACTTCAGTCACCTCTAGAATTAGAAAATCATGAAAAAAAATTCCATTAAGCATAACAAATCCTCAACATAAAATTTAAATAGTTGATAAGCTTCTCATATTGCAATTGTTAGCTTAAGGTTCTCCAGAGATTTAGCTATGAAATTAGATACAATCACTTTTCTACCAAAGAATATTACACTAATTTAATGTAACTGTCAAAGACTACATCAAACAATAGGCATGTCAAACAGACCAGTTCTTAAAGTTTGGCCTTCAAACTTCATGAATTTGTATTTCAATGGGAGAGATAGCAAAATTTTCTCAATCTCTAGTGTTGTTTTCTATTCAGGGAGCAATTCCTTTTCAATAGTGAAAGGTCCTTCAGTATCCAAAACATTGGATCAAATGTTTTATATGGTCACATAATTTATCACCCTAACTGGGATACTTCTAAAAGGATTAGGAAGGGTTAATAATAGCCACATTGGGAAACAGGTATAAACTGGAACTGTAAAAAGAAAACTATAATGTTGGTCACTCTATTAAGTTTGATCTGAACAGAAAAAAAAAATTCTTAGATTTTCAGTTTCTGTCTTCCTATTCTAAAGCAATGGTAGCCCTCAGAACATCTCTCCTTGGAGTACCTTCCACAATCTTTAACAGATGATTTTTTTTTTCTTTTGTTTTTGGGAATTTATGTGAGAATCAGTCCCTGAGTCTGCTTAAGAATATTCTTGGCACTTCTATTACTCTCTTTAATAGTCATGAACTAAAAAGGAGAAAAATCTGTTGTGGTGCATGTATCTATCAGTATATTTTTTCTTTGTTATCACAAATTTAATATTTTCCAAAATTGTCTGCATTCCAAATGAAAGCATCCTACAGATAGATTTGGGGCAAAACTCTCATTGAGGTATTTCTTATTTATTTCAAATCTGGTAGAAAATATCAAAATTAGTAACATGATGTAGGGAATGTTCTTTCAAATAAATAGAGCTCACTATAAAATGTTTAAGATTTGGAATTTATCTCTCAAGGAAACACAGATGACAAGAGTGTCATATACAGAAGCTTCTTCCTGCAGTAGTGAGAATAGATTGAGACAACAGCCTTCAATATGAGGGTCTGTGATGCAAATAAATACAGCACTGTAGCATTGAAAACTCTATTGATGCTGCTGACATGAAGTGAATTATATATAATAGCTTTGTAAATGCTCATATTTCCATCAAGATGTGAATATTTTTCATGTCATTTCATGGTCCTATTTTGAAGCAATAAATCATTATCTATGTACTGCTTTGCCATGATTAAAGTTTAAACAGATGAGCTACATTCCACTGAGCTTTGTGAAACCTTAAAAACTGAATATTGAATAACAGCTCTGAGCAGTTTGTAAATAAAAGCATTCAAAAGTAAAGCTCTTTCATTGTGGCTTAAAGCAGTATTTTGATACTTAATGAAAAGCAGGTACAATCTACACATATAATGAGCATCTATGCAGACAACTTTTCAAACATGTTCTTTTAAATTTTTTTTAGATATTGATGACCCTTTATTTTATTTATTTTTTTATATGTGGTGCAGAGGATTGAACCCAGTACCGCACACATGCTAGGCAAGGGCTCTGTCACTGAGCCACAACTCCAGCCCCGTCAAATATATTCTTTAAAGCCTTTGTGAATTTGTAAAAGTGCCCTTTCAAAAATTAGTTCAGAATACATTTTAATATTCTACATGTAAAATGATGTTCTAGCTAATGCAACTTAGGATTTTCTAAGCAGCACCACAACTCATAATGCAAACCCTTTCATGACACTGTCTTCAAAGAGGAACATCCATTACTGGCTGCTCATCCAAAACATTCTTATCCTTGTATCAAAGTACATAAATGGAGGGCATTCAAGTCATATGATGATGGAAAGTTGTCCCAAGCACACACTTATCGGAGCCGTGTCTCAAATTGATTTGCAATATAGAAGTAAACCAAGTAGAAAATGCAGTTATTTTTTGGTATTTCCTTCTCACTCCTTCATTTCTCCATTAATTGATTCATTTATTCAGTAGATGTACATTGTACCTCTGAGATGCAGAAGGCTAACAGCAAGCACTAGCCCTACAGAAGCTCAAAACCAACAACAGAAATAACTATATATTCTGCCTATAGTAAACAGAATTATGACCACCACAAAGGTTCGTTTCTTAATCCCAGTAACCTAAGAATATTTCAATTTACACAGCAAAATTTACTTTGTAGGTGCAATTAAGTTAAGGATTTTGAGACAGAAAGATTAGTCTAGATTATATAATCCCAATGTAATCACAAGGATCCTCATAAGTGAAGGAGAGACATCAAATATTTATTAAAAAAAGAGAATATTAAGAATAATATACTTTTGGTTCTGAAAACTGAGGAAGAGAGATCATTAGCCAAGGAATGAGGTGGCCTCTAGAAGCTAAAATTAAGGAAATATATTCTTCCTCAGGAGCAGTTACAGCCCAAGCAGCTGTGATTTCAGTGCAGTAAGACCCATCTGAATTCCAAGTTTCTAGTACTGTTATATTAATTTGGTAATAATTTATATTATTTAATAAATATTTATGTTATTTTAAATCAAGAAGTTTTTTACAGCAGTAAATAAAAATTAACATAGAGCCTTAAAGGAACTAATGGACCAAAAAACTAGTATAAATACACAAGTTAACAAAGCAATGTAACTATCACTTTGAGAGATAAAAGCATGAGATATGATAATGAAATACAAAAAATGACATTTATTAAGCACTTACTACATGCCAAGCACCTAAGGTAAAAATATTCTCACTATTTCTGTTTAAAACTTTAAAAATTTATTTCACTCAAGGTAATATTAATGATTAGAAAAATCAGAACTTGAATCTACAGATCTAAAATACTAAGTTCCAAAGCCTCGCCAAATGTACACAATGAAAATTAAGTTGAATAATACCTGAGAGAGGTCTTGACAAATGAATAGCATCTTACCAGGCAATTAATTTGCACAAATATTATTGCAGTAGAGGAATTAGTCCTGAGAATGGGAGCAGTTAAAACAAGATTCTTATACAACAGCATAAGTATCTTAAGTTAGATTTTACATGGTTTATAACCCTAGGCACATACATATATCATGCTTTCTTTTGATAGAAGGGTTCCTGTTATACAGGATTTTATCTTTTTTCATTTCTTAGTTACCTGAGTAGCCTGTCCCCCAGAGAAATCAGAGAGAGTTACAACATGGTGAGAAAACTCATACCCACACAAACATAATAACATGACACTGATTTATTTATCTTTGTGAGTTCACATACAACACCATGAAGCCAGATATATATTGGATACTACCATTTTGTAGAGTAAACAAATGAACTAATGAATAGAAAATATTTTATAGTTTAAAATCCCTTAATTAGCAATCTAGTATAACACCCCCATGATGAATTCCTTCTCACTCAAGTGATTAGAATCATGCAGTGAAGAATTTATTTTAAATGTCAAAATGAGAAATGTTTATGCTTCCATTGAAACCAAAAATTACAATGTCATAATTTATACTTAGGAAAATGAGAAGACTTAATCGAAATGCTGCTTTGAAATTTTGTTTGAAATGTATAGTCTATTATATTGATTAGTATCCACAGGAATGGGAATAAAGGAAGTAGTTTTATAATAGAATTAACCAATTTCTAAGTGATTAGAATATAGAGACTATTGGGAACAAATGAAAAGATAACTCCAAAATTTTGAAAGTGTGTTGTTGGGAGCTGGGTGGAATCACTGTTAAGCATGCCCAGGTGACTTCTTTTGGGAGACTTGTTGAATTTGGGACTTAACTTGGAATAGAATCCTGAGTGTATTTCTGTAAATCCAAAGTTCTGGTGGCAGTTAGTATGTTTATTTTTTAATAAGAAAGAAAAAGGTGGAGATCCAAGATGACAGTCCAGAGGAAAGCAACATTCTGTGTTGCTCTGTGACACGGATTTCAACTAGTGGGAATACTGCTTTGCTGAGACTGATAGAGGACCCCTCCACATCTGCTCCCATGCAGGAATCACGCCCGCTGCGCCCTGCAGGGCCTGGGCCTCAGCGTTAGAAAAGGACTTCGACTCCTGACTACTAGCCCATGCAGGTCTCCTGGGTACCTTAGCGGGACCACCAACATCAGCACTGGAGCAGATTCCCAGGTGCCGCTCCCAAGAACATTCAGCTGCTACCCATGCACAGGAACTCCAGCTGCCACTCCCGTGTGGACCCCCACCTACCAACATGGGGCTCCTCTAATTGCCTCCATCTTACGACTTGGCAGGTACTGCCATAGTCCCCTACTCATGGTAAGGTAGCCTACCTGCACCTGGGGACATCACAGGCTCTGAAGAAAGCCAACAGCCACAACACTGCATGTCACAGAGCAATTATCTGAATACACAACACCATCTTCTGGTTCCACCCCATCATTGAAAGCAGCTGCCAACGTCTTAGGTCACCTCCATCTTTAGTTGGGGCAACTACCAGTTTGGAACACTGGATAGCCAGGTACCAGGAATTAGTTTTCTAATTCCTCCCCTCCCCAATCTCCACCAGCTGCTAACTTGGCAGAGAGACTTGCCAATACAAAATAGCCCTCCGTGATAGGTGTGCAGCCACCAGAATGCAAGATATAAGACCCTTCTGATTAGGAAGTAGAAATGGAGAAGGTGAGGAAGATGCACTTTAGAGACTAATTTAGAGGGCAGGAACCATGAGGTCTACAGGCAAGTTGAGGAGCTAAGACCAGGCACACACATCACAGGAGCAGACGCCAAAGGAGATCCTTGAGTCCTAACAGGACTGGCAGGTGCCATACCCCACCTCCAGGTGCCCTGTACCCAAGACCAATCCTCACACTCTGGTAACCCCCCACCATTCTGAGGGCAGAAATACCAACTAAGAACAGACAACCCCACCTATGGAGAAGGGAATCAGGAAAAATACTGATCTCCAGCCAAAAGAATCCTTATTTCTTCCTTTGAGGTTTTTTTTCTTTCTTCTCCCTCTTTCTCCTCCCACCCTCACATCCCCAACATATGTGAAACCAAGGATTTTTCATGAATTAGGATATTGAGGACTGAGACAACTGAATAGTATATTACAGTTGTATTGCATTTTTTTTCTTTTTTCTCTCCAATTTTTACTATTTTAACATTTGTAATTTTTTTCTTAATATATATGTATGTTTGTTTTATGTTCTCTAGTGTCTTCCCTCTTACTTGTCTACTCAAAATTGATACCTCTCTATTCTACTACTAACCTTCTTTTTACATTGATCTTTCACACTTCCTAAGATATAATACCTCTATATCCTCATCTCATAACCCCTCAGCATATCTTCCTACACTTCACCTCTGGTTCCTTGTCCAAACCAGAAACTGTAAACTCTTTTACAAACCTACTGATTAAATTGTAGATATTAATTGAATTCACCATTTCTGTACATTGTGACTAAATTTTAAACATCTTAATAACAACTATTTGTTTTTAGGTGGTATTTTGCTTATATTGGGATCTGTTAACATTGTCCTTCCCCTCAAAAGAGAGGTATTGGACTCCTACAAGCACAGTATAAGCCTATAGGGTACAAATGATAATGTCTAGGATCTACAGAGCTTTAAAGGAAGATGCATAAACAACATGAAAAGACAAGGGAAGAAAGTGCCCCAAACAAATCAAGATACCACATTATTAGAATCCATGACCAGCACAACTGATGAAATTACAAGGAAGTTCAGAATGTACACAATTTTAATGTTCTGTGAATGAAAGGATGACATAAGAGAGCAAATACAGGCAGCAAATGATCATTTTGACAAAGAGCAAATACAGGAAGCAAAAGATTACATCAATAGGGAGATAGAGATTCTAAAGAAAAAACAAACAAAAATCCTTGAAATGAAAGAAACAATAAACCAAACTAAAAGTTCAATTGAAAGCATAACCAACACATTAGACCACTTGGAAGACAGAACCTCAGAAAATGAAGACAAAATATATAATCTTGAAAAGAATGTAGACCACACAGTGAAAATGGTAAGAAACCATGAGCAGAATATTCAAGAAATATGGGATAGCATAAAAAGGCCAAGTTTAAGAGTTATTGGGACAGATGAAGGCATAGAGTTCCAAACCAAGGGAGTGAACAATCTATTCAATAAAGTAATACCAGAAATTTTTTCAAACATGAAGGACAAATTGGAAAACTAAATTCAACAGGCCTAAGGGACACCTAAGGTACAAAATCACCACAGACCCACACCAAGGCACATTATAATGAAAATGCCTAGCATACAGAATAAGGAGAGAATATTAAAAGCCACAAGAGAACGGAATCAGATTACATATAGGGGGAAACCAATTAGGTTATGTGCAGATTTTTCAACACAGAACCTGAAAGCTAGAAGATCCTGGAACAACATATATCAAGCTCTGAAAGAAAATGGGTGCCAACCAAGAATTTTGTTTGTAGCAAAATTAAGCTTTAGATTTGATGATTAAATAAAAACCTCCCGTGATAAACAAAGGCTAAACAAATTTACAGCTAGAAAACCTGCACTACAGAACATTCTTGGCAAAATATTCTGTGAACAGGAAATGAAAAACAACAATGAAAATCAGAAGAGGAAGGTGTTACACTAAAGGAAAAGCTAATCAAAGGAGAAACCAAGTCAAGTTAAATAACAAAAATGGCTGGGAATATAATTATGTCTCAGTAATAACCCTGAATGTTAATAACCTAAACTCACCAATCAAAGACATAGGCTAGCTGATTGGATCAAAAAAAAAAAAAAAAAACAATATGCTGCCTCTGAGAGACTCATCTTATAGGAAAAGACATACACAGACTGAAGGTGAAATGTTGGGAAAAATCATACCACTCGCAAGGACTGTGGAAGCAAGCGGGGGTTTCCATCCTTGTATCAAATAGACTTTATGCTAAAGTTAATCAAAAGGGACAAAGAAGAACATTTCATACTGCTCAAGAGAACCATACACCAACAAGACATGACAATTATAAATATATATGCCCCAAACAATGGAGCATCCACATTCCTCAAACAAACTCTTCTCAAGTTCAATAGTAAAATTGACCACAACACAACAATTCTCCATGACTTTAACACACCTCTTTCACCGCTGGATAGATCTTCCAAACAAAGAAACTCTAGAACTCAATAATACAATCAATAACTTAGATTTAATTGACATATATGGAACATTTCATCCTTCACTGAGCAAATACACTTCCTTCTCCGCAGTACATGGACCTTATATTATGCCACAAAGCAACTCTTAACAAATACATAAAAGTATACTAACCTGCATTCTATCAGATCACAATGGAATGAAATTAAAAATCAATGATAAAATAAAAAATAAAAACTACTCCAACACCTGGAGACTAAACACTATGGTACTGAATGAACAATGAGTTACAAAAGACAGCAAGGGCGGGGTGGATTTAAAAATTCTAAGTAAATAAGAACACTGATACAACGTATTAAAATCTGTGGGACACTATGAAGGCAATACCAAGAGGAAAGTTCATTGCGTGGAGTTCATTCCTTAAAAGAAGAAAAAGTCAACAAATAAATGACCTAACATTACATCTCAAAGCCCTAGAAAAAGAAGAACAAATCAACACCAAAAACAGTAGAAGACAGGAAAATAATTAAAATTAGAACTGAAATCAATGAAATTGAAACAAAAGAAACAATTGAAAAAAATTTACAAAACAAAAAGTTGGTTCTTTGAAAAAATAAATAAAATTGACAATCACTTAGCCATGCTAACAAGAAGAAGGAAAGAGAAAACTCAAATCACTAACATATGTGATAAAAAAGGAAGTATCCCAATAGACCCTACAGAAATACAGAAGATAATTAGAAATTGTTTTGAAAATTTGTACTCTAATAAAGTAGAGAATATTAAAGGCATAGACAAATTTCTAGAGGCATATGAGCTGACCAAATTGAATCAAGATGATATACGCAACTTAAACAAATCAATTCAAGCAAAGAAATAGAAGATGCCATCAGAAGCCTACCAACAAAGAAAAGCCCAGGACCAGATGGATACACAGCTGAGTTCTACAAGACATATAAAGAAGAAATAATACCTATGCTCTACAAATTATTTTGTGAAATAGAAAAAGAGAGAGTACTTCCAAACTCATTCTATGAGGCCAATATCACCCTAATTCCAAAACCAGGCAAAGACACATCAAAGAAAAAAATTCAGACCAATGTAGCTAATGAACATAGAGGCAATAATTCTCAATAAAATTCTAGTAAGTTGAATACAAAACATATCAAAAAGATATGATCAAGTGGGGTTCATCCCAGGGGTGCAAGTTTGATTCAACATATGGAAATCAATAAATGTAATTCATTACATCAATAGACTTAAAGATAATATCATATGATCATTTCAATTGATGCATACAAAGTATTCAACAAAATACAGCACATATACATGTTCAAAACACTAGAAAAACCAAGAATAACAGGAACATATCTCAAAATCATAAAAGTTATCTATGCTAAGTTTCAGGCCAACATCATTCTAAATGGAGAAAAATTGAAAGCATTCCCTCTAAAAACTGGAACAAGATAGGGATGGCCCTTTTTACCACTTCTGTTTAACATAGTTCTTGAAACACTGGCCAGAGCATTAGACAGACAAAAGAAATTAAAGGGATACACACAGGAAAAGAAGAACTCAAATTGGCACTATTTGTTGACCATGTGATTCTATACCTAGAAGGCCCAAAAATTCCACCAGAAAACTCCTAGAACTAGTAAATGAATTCAGCAAAATAGCAGAATACAAAATCAACATTCATAAATCAAAGTCATTTCTGTATATCAGTGAAAAATCCTCTGAAAGGGGAACAAGAAAAAACTACCCCATTTACAAAACCTAAAAAAAAAAAAAAAAAAAAAAACTTAGGAATCAACCCAAGGAAAGAGGTGAAAGACCTCTACAACTCTAAAACAAAAACTACAGAATGCTAAAGAAAGAAATTAAAGAAGACTTTAGAAGATTAAAAGATCTCCCTTGTTCTCAGATGGGCAGAATTAATAGTGTCAAAAAGACCATAATATCAAAAGCTCTATACTGATTTAATACAATTCCAATCAAAATCACAATGACATTCCTCATAGAAATAGAAAAAGCAGTCATGAAATTCATCTGGAAAAATAAGAGACCCAGAATAGCTAAAGCAATCCTTAGCAAGAAGAGTGAAACAGGTGGCATCACTATAACAGACTTTATACTACAGAGCTGTAGAGCAATAGTAACAAAAACAGCATGTTATTGGCACCAAAATAGATGGTAGACCCATGGTACAGAATAAGGACACAGACTAACCCACATAACTACAGTTATATTATATTAGACAAAGGCACCAAAAACAGACATCAGAGAAAAGATAGCCTCTTCAACAAATGGTGCTGGGAAAATTGGAAATCTATATGCAACAAAATGAAATTAAACCCCTATCTCTCACCATGCACAAAACTCAACTCAAAGTGGATCAAAGGCCTAGGAAATAAATCAGAGACATTGTGCATATTACAAGAAAAAGTAGGCCCAAATCTCCATCATGTCAGATTAGGCTCTGACTTCCTTAATAAGACTCCTACAGTATAGAAATTAAAACCAAGAATCAATCAATGGGATTGATTCAAACTAAAATGCTTCTTCTTGGCAAAAGAAATAATCAGTGAGGTGAATAAAGAGCCTACATCTTGGGAGTAAATTTTTACCATTTGCACATCAGATAGAGCACTAATCTCTAGGGTACATAAAGAACTCAAAAAGTTAAATACCAAAAAACAAATAACCCAATCAATACAATCAATAAATGGGCCAAGGAACTGAACAGACACCTCTCAGAAGATGATATAAAATCAATCAACAAATATATGAAAAAATGTTCAACATCTCTAGCAATTAGAGAAATGCAAATCAAAACTAAGATTTCATCTCATGCCAGTCATAAAATTGGAAAATTGGAAATCTATATGCAATAAAATATAGATTTTGTTGCAGCTATAGAACACAACAACAATAAGTGTTGGCGAGGATGTGGGGAAAAAGTCACACACATCCGTTGCTTATAGGACTGCAAATTGGTGCAGCCAATATGGAAAGCAGTATGGAGATTCCTTGGAAAAGTTGGAATGGAACCACCTTTTTACCCAGCTATTCCTCTCCTCTGTCTACCCCTCTCCTCTATCTATACTCAAAGGACTTAAAAATAGTATACTACAGGGACACAGCCACATGAATGTTTATAGCAGCACAATTCACAATAGCTAAACTGTGGAACTAACCTAGATTCCCCTCAGCAGATGAATGGATAAATAGAATGTGGTATGTACACACAATGGAATATTACTCAGCAATAAAAGAGAATAAAATAATGGAATTTGCAGCTAAATGAATGGAGTTGGAGAATAAAAAGGTAAGTGAAGTTGGCTAACTCCAAAAAAAAACCAAATGCCCAATGTTTTCTCTAATATAAGAAGGCTGGTTCATAGTGGGGTTGGGAGAGGGAGTATGGGATGATTAAACAAACTCTAGATAGGGCAAAGGGGTGAGAGGAGACTAGAGAGGACATGGGGATAAAAATGATGGTGGAATGAGATGTATATCATTACCCTAAGTACATTGATGAAGATACAAATGGTGTCAATATACTTTACATACAACCAGAGATATGAAAAATTGTGCTCTGTATGTGTAATAAGAATTGTAATGTATTCTGCTGTCATTTATAAATTAAAAGAAATTAATTTTAAAAAAAGAAATAGTACCCCTAAAAAAAGAAAAAAATGTGCTCTATATGTGTAATATGAATTTTAATGCATTCTGCTGTCATATTTAACAAATTAGAATATAAATAAATAAATAAATAAATAAATAAATAAATAAATAAAAAGAAATAGGGTAAAGGGATTTTTGAGTTAAATTAATTATTGAAAAATTTGACCTAATTACAGTGATACTTTTTGGAGGGTAGGAATTTTGAGTACTTTTGTATTATAATTACATAATAATTATAATATGCAACATGGCTAAGAGGAGAATGAGCATGTGTCTTCACAGATTTTTATAGCATGTATTTTTGGAAAATAGTCAAAAGAGAACATATTTTAGAAAATGCAGGTTTAGAATTTCTCAGTAGACAATTAAATACAAGAATTGTTATTAGAAAAAAGTATGACTAAACATACTTAGATTATAAAGATAAAAACTTGAAGTGGAGAGTGATGAAAATATTTAAGAGAAATTGTGCAATTACAATAAAGAGTGCTGCTGGGCCTGGATTGTGGCTCAGTGGTAGAGCTCTTGCCTAGCATGTGTGAGGCACTGGGTTTGATCCCCAGCACCATGTACAAAATAAATAAATAAAATAAAGGTATTATGCCCATCTATAACTAAGAATTTTTAAAAAAGAATAAAGAATGCTGGACAAATACAGATCATTCTTCCACTTTACAGAGGGAAGCAGGAATGAAATACATCAAGAGTACACGAAAATTATGAGAGAATTAAGGGACTCAGAAGTAGTGTGGCATCACTGAAAGGAAAAATAATAATTTTAAAAGATTTTCTTGGTAATAAACCAAATTCTGCAAACAGTTTAAGATCAGGAAAAAATAAGTTTTAGGATCAATTCTCATTAGCCTATGATTAAAGAAAGACACATCAGAGAAATGATGCATCCAGAAATCAGATTGAAAGATGTTAGAGAAATCTGAGATGAATATTTTGAGTTGGGGATCTATCAAAATTTGGAGATATTTGTGAAATACCAAAAACAGTAAACTGAAAAGGTCACAGATTAGGAAAAAATAAAAAAATCATAGCTAGCCAGGACGTGAACAAGTTCATTTGCTGAAAGAAAGTTATTAAAAAAAGAGAAATTAGATTCAACTGAGATAGGAGAAGAAAATATAAAATGCCACTGGATAGATTAACCTACTAAGAGAGGCCATAAATAGGTAGGAACAGGGGTCACAGTGTGGGAACAGCATTCTTCTGATAGAAGTCTGCTCTGTGAATAAAAGATGAGTTCCTTTAGAAACACCAAGATATCTTGCCTCAGTCACCTTGTGCCTATATCCCAGTGTCTCTAACTTCTCTCAGTTTTAGTTTTCATATTCTTTTCTTCAAGTGTTTTTTACAGTATAAAACTCTCAAGGCAGGTAAAAGTAATTATTAAATAGTCCAAAAGACCAAAAAAAGATGACATATTCTTTCATTGTTTTGTCAAAAATGTGTTTTTTTCTTCAAAACCTTCTGGTCTATTTTTGATATAAGTGACTTTTGGAATTAAAAGCATGATTACACATGTTTTTTTTTTTTTTTTACCCATAGATATTTGCAGTGTGGATTTGGGGTGCAGAGTCCCTGTTTGCTTCTTCAAACTGTTCTTACCCTTTTCTATACTTGGTTTCTGACCCTCCTCCTGCCCCCAGGCTGGCTGACCTTGGTGGATTGCATCACTGAGCTCCTTTGCTCTCTGTCTTCCTATTTGATTCTACCAGTAGGAGTAATTGTCAGGAGACCACAGTATGGGAGAATAGAATGGTCAGATTAGGGTTGACTGCTTCCATCTAGGAAAAACTCAATCCTTTCCTAGAGCTACTCTTGCTCTATTTCCCACCCTTTTCTGCTTCAGGCTTTGGAGTGACATTGTAATAACATCTGTTCCATATTGAAAAACGTTTGCTTTTCCTTAATTAAATTACTTTCAACTACCTACTTATGTTTGTCATATGTTTCCTCCAAGGACCATGACTGATATAATTGTGAAATATGTACGGCTATATACATAAAGCAGTTTCACATTTGGACAAGATCTCTTTTTTTACATATATGATAAGATTAAATTCCTGATCAATTCATTTTGACTCCCATTTTACTGACACTGGTCTTCAGGCCTAGCCAGGTCAGTCACTTTGAGAAAGCAATGTAAGCATCTTTAGCTCTGGTAACCATCTAGTCTACCATGCCAGTTTATTTATATTTATAATATAGATGATAGAATTGATATAGAAATAAGTAATATTTATCTAAGGTCTTACTTCCTGTGTTATCTTGAAAAAGTAATTTCTCATCCATAAACTGTAGATAATTATTTCACTTAATTAATAAGTTTGCTGGGTAGACTAAATGGATAATATGTAGGAAGTGCTTTGAACAGTGCTGTAGTAGTCAAGTTTCTCCAATGAAGCAGAACCAATAGAAGATATATATATATATATATATATATATATATATATATATATATATATAGAGAGAGAGAGAGAGAGAGAGAGAGAGAACTAGAGATATAGACATAGAGATAGATATGTATAGATATAGTTCTATGTGTGTATATATATATATATATGTATATATATTCATATACATATATCTCCTATAATAAGAGATTTATTATTGATATTGGCCCATGTAATTACAAAAGCTGAGAAGTTCTGCATTGTGCCATTTACAAACTAGAGAACCAGGAAAGCCAGCAATTCATCTGGAGTTTGAACACTTGAGAACCAGGAGCTTTGATGTTTAAAAGCAGAATATGGATATTCTAGCTCAAGAAAAAAGGAAGAATTTGCCTTTTCTTTACCTTTGTGTTCTATCCAGATGAACCCTCAAAAGATTAGATGAAGCTCACCCATATTGATGATGGCAGATTTTTGTTCAGGCTTCTGATTCAAATGCTAAGGTCTTCCAGAAGCATATTCACAGTCACATATATTAGAAATAATATTTTCCTAGCTATGTAGGCATACCTTAGCACAGTCAAGCTGACAAATGAAATCAACTATCATAAAATCCTTGGGTATGTAGTACATAGAGTAGAAATATTAGTTGCTCTTCATCTTCTTTTGTTTTCATTCTTGGTATTATTATTATTACTAATTGTTTTTATTGTAAATGAGTATATTATTAATGAGACTGTTTTTGGTGATAATGAGAATAGGCATGCCATGGGAGACTTCAGTTGCCCAGGGGCCCCAAAATCCAGTGGAATGCTTAGCCTAGAATGATCACTTGTATTCCAAAACCATATCAATGCTGCATCTATGATTCCACATATCTCTGTTTATCTCAGTCAGTACCAGAAACCCAGGATTCCCAATTCATGTACTGCCACTTGAAATATTTCCATATCTTGCTCTGTTCATCAAAGTCAGACCTAGTTTCTCTTTATATCTCACAAAAAAAATCTCCTAATTGTACCTCTTGCAACTCAATTTATCATCTTAAAACATTTGGAAATCCTTCAAACCTTTCATTCCACTTCATTTCCTCTTCATCTTCTTTGTAACCTTGAACCTATTGAACTGATTATGTGAGCCAAAGCACTATGCTTGCGCTCTCTCTCTCTCTCTCTCTCTCTCACACACACACACACACACACACACACACACATTAATAGCATGTCCAAAGTGTGTAGGGCAGTCCCAAGCTAAAAACTTGAGCAGCGATTGCATGTGACAATCCTGAGAGATTCCTTCTTCTCTGGGAAACCTCAATTTTGCCTTAAAGGCCTTTCACTGATTTGATGATGTCTACCCACATCATTGAGGGTAATCTTTATTTACTTAGAGCACATCAATTGTAAATGTTAATTACATCTTCCCAACATCTAATCCAGCACTTGACCAAAAAAAATGGGCATTATAGCTATCATCTAGCCAAGGTGACCCATGAAGTTAGCTATAACACATCATGAAATTTTTCTACCATTTTTTTTCATCTGGAAAGGATCCAACACTACTTTATTCTACTTCCATCTATATTTTCCTAAGTAAGATCAATGATACCAATCACCAATTTCTCTCATTGTATACCTCCAACATATACTCTGACCTTCACCTCAACTCTTAGCTGATAAATATGCAACAAACTTCATAAGTGAGCAATCATAAAGGATGACCTAAGTACCAGATTTAGCTAGTATTTGAAGTAGCTAGTGTTTGACTCTCTTTTCTCTATCTTCTCTTCTAGCACAATGGATAGAAAAATATTACCTGCTTGAGCTGGTGTCCATTTGTAATCTGTAGTCTATTATCTCTTGACTCCTCAAGGTATTTGTTTTGGAAACTGAACAAGCTCGCTCATGAATCATTTCCATTAAATATGTGTTTTCTTCCCTAAGAATAAAACAAGAGTAAGACCAAATTCAAGCAAAATTATTCTGTGGGATCATAGAACATATGTATGTTTCTGCAATGTTAGCTATTTCTAAGCAAATTTTACTAAAACTTGGAACCTGTGTTAAAAGACAAACCTAGATGGTAAAAATGTTGGAAAGATTTACCTTCCTCAAGGTATGTGTTCAAATTGCAAGGAATATAAAGCCCTGGGCTAAAAAATAAGTGGCATAGAGCTGATTTTTCCCCATAGAGACATGAATTTATATTCCAAAAGGGAAGAATCCCAGACTCTTCCCCTTTTGTCTCCAAGGAGAAATTGTTGACATTAGAAATTATATCTTCTTATCTCAGGAAGGGAAATAGAGAGTGCGTTTATAATCATTGACATTCATATTTTTGGAATGTCTCACAATGAGGTTTCAGATGAACTCTGTGTCTCATTGTGTCATCCTAAAAGAGAAAAATTGGAAAGCTTTATATCATTGTTGAATAGCATAGTATATAAGGAAAAAGTTGTTTTGATCATTTTATATATTTCTTGGTGAACCCAATTTGGGGTTATGCTCATATTCATATTCCTGTTCTATTTAGTGTACAAATATTGATGTCCAGTTTATTGTTTCAACTCAACATTTAAAAATTTCTCACTGCATGATTCCTCATTATGTGGTTTCATAAACAAAAATAGTTCAATAATTTTACAGTTTAAAAAATATAACAAGAATGTTGACACATAGATTTTTAAAAGGAAAGAAAGCTGGCATATAAATCATAATAAACTGACAAGTTTCAAAGGCTACAGGTAGGAAGGATTGCACAAGTGACAGAACGAAGGCCAATTATATAATCTATCTGTGACATAGTTCTATCTTCTATTCAATGAGAATAATATTGATTATCATTTAGAGCTATTGTGAGCATTGAGGTAGGACTGAATGCAGAATATGAGTGAACAATGGTCTAGCATATATTTGGAGAGAAAATTTATCAAATAATTATTATTATGGTTATAAGTTATTATTCATCAAGAGCTTGTCCCATACTGAAAAAGTAACATTATTTACCAAGACTTTCTTAACAAATTCAGTTATTTTGAGAGTTAGAATGACAATATTTGTAATGTCTGGCATTTAGTATTAGACCAAAGTGAATATCTAAACATAAAAAGGATGGGAAGTATGCAATATGACCTATTATAAACTAAGATAAACTTAAGTAAGAGACTTGGATTCAAATTGTGGCTCTACTACTGTTTATCTGTCTGCTCTTAGAACACTTCGGATATTAACTTTGGATATCAGTTTTAATTTTGATAAAATAGAAATAAATATATTCCCCTTACAAATTTAGTGTAAGCTCTCATATTCCATTATTTTATCTTCCACATAGCACCTAACATTTTCTGCTCATGTTTTTAATTATTGTACTTGCTCTTTTATTTGTTTTTAAGACTACCACAACTAAAATGTAAATCTATCAGGAAATGTACTTTGTCCATCATCTTTACATCAATTTGGGGGCATATGCTATGCTGTTTGTTGACATAGTGTATCCATAAAACTAAAAATATGTGTACTTTCCATCATAGAACTTTAAGCAAATTTAAATATTCTGAATATAGAGGCAAGAGTATTACTAATAGATAGTAACAGATGATGGCACCATACAGACTTAGAGTTAAGAACATGCATAAGAGTTAGAAGATGCATAGTGGCTAACACCCTAGCAATTGACTGAAAAGGTAAGCCAGGACAATGAGAAGAGGTGATGGTAAAAGGTTTATTAAACTTATTTTTAAAAGATGCTCAATTAATTCCCTGAGTAGATACTGGTAGAAAATATTTTTTCAAGAAAATATCAAAATAAAGTTAGTCATTTCAAGAAACATAATTATTAGTTTAAAGGGCATTATAGTAAGTAGTGATTATAAATAATCACCAATGGAAAAATGATTATGTGAAGGCTTTGTTGTGAAGACTAATAATCACATCAGGTTTTTAGTCATGCTCACTCATATTCAATAACAACACTATAAAAAGCATCAGCTTCAAACATAAAAGTCATGAATCATAAGAAATCTGTTCTTTCCCCTAGCATAGGTATGATCAATTATGAGTTCCTGGTAAGAACAATAAGATTTGAATTAAGGAGAACTAGATATTTTTTAATGAACAGGTTTATTTTTAACATTATTCCAATCTTATAAAAAAGAACTAAGGTCAATTGAAAACTTGCAGAGATTAATCAAATTTACCAGATTGATTACACTTGATATTTTGCTAAGGTATGTGCTAATTATTTGTAGTCAAATTATATTTTATTGATTGATACATTTTCAACAAGCTCCCCTTCCTAGGGAAAGTGTGGAGGCATTAGTAGTATTTAAATCCTGGAGCCAGATGATAAGGTTCTAAATGGGACAAGATATTGGTTTATGGTGTATAGGTATTGGTATTGGTTTGGGGGTGTACAGTAGTAAGGGGCAGGAAGAAAGGCCAGTTTCAGTTGAAGAAAGAGGATAAACAACCTCTATAATCTAAGACCAAATTTATTTATTTATTTATTTCTGAATAAAAAATTCCTGATTTTATTCACCACCACCTCACCACCACCATCCATGTCATAATTGTTCTTAATTTACAAACTGCACAAATGTTCTTTGATAATGATTAAATATGTACCCATAACATAATTCTCTTCTTACTTCATTCTCTTGTCAATTCCCATTCTTCAGAGGTAATTATTATTAAAATTTAAGGTATGCTTTCCCAGATTTTTTTTTGTGATCACAGACAACAAAATTAAAATTTTTACTTAACAAGACTGACATAAATTGAATAATTTCTATGTATAGTGCATTGTCTAAATTGTTTTAATGTATGATCTCACTTAACAAACAAAACTCTATATCATCAGAGCTATTAATATTTCTATTTTACATGTAGACAAATATAGACTTTAAGGACGTTAAATAGTTTTGCATCTATATGTATTCATATGTATTAATATCTCTGTACTTGTACACATGTATAATCTTGCAAAGGTTGTTTCTGAAGAAAGGATTAGAGATAAAACCTGGGTCAAATTTTGGTGCTATTTTACATTTGATAGTTACTGAAATTTTTCATCTAAAGAGGCTGAAACGTATGTCACCATCATCTAATCACATATACAGAAGTAGTCTATGTCATATCTTCAGCAACACTGGTTGTTATCTATCCATTTCTGCATCTTCTAACTTAATGATTTTAAATACGGAATTTACTTATTTTTTATTTGAAATCACATTTAAATATAGAATTTACATATATATATATAAGTTATATACATATATATGTAATACATAGTTATGTAATACACATATAGTAAATACTTGTCACTCCATTTGTTTTTGTCTTATTTTTGGATTGATTTTGATCCAAATTCTCAGATTACTTATGTTTTTTTTAGAATCATACTTAAATATGGAATTTACTTATGTTTTTTATTTCTACATATTATATATATATATTACATAGGTTATGTAATACACATATAGTAAATATTTGTCATTCTGTTTGTTTTTGTCTTATCTTTGGATTGATTTTGGTCCAAATCCTCAGATTACCACAAAATTGAATAAGAACTCTTAAAAGTGTTGCCAAGTGTTCTTTTACCTCATAAGGAGCCTTTAGAATGGATATCACTCAGATACACATTGCTTTTTTTGGGGGGGTGGGTAGGGAGACATACAAATTCCCTCTTTGTTCCTATTATAACCTTAAGAATCAAGAAGAAAAAAATCCTACACTTGAAGTTGTACTTTCTGGCACTTTATTTTGGTCAGCTTTTTCGTTGCCATGACCAACAGACCTGACAAGAACAATTAGAGAAGGAAAAGTTTATTTTGGCTCACAGTTTCAGAGGTTCAATTTATAGTCAGCCAATTCCATTGCTCCGGGCCCAAGGTGAAAGCAACACATCATGGTGGAAAGGCATGGGAGAGACAGGCAGCTTAGGATATGAAAATCAGAAAACAAAGAACTTTACTCACCAGGGACAAAATAAAAACCATAAAGGCACCCCCCCACACACAAACCGACCTAACTACTATAGCCCCACCTACCTGGCTTCAGTTACCACCCAGTTAATCCATAGCAGTGGATTAATCCACTGATTAGGATATTCCTCTCATAAGCCCATCATCTCACCTCTGAAGATTCTTGCATCATTTCACACGTAAGCATTTGGAGGTCATCTCATATCAAAACCATAACACCCTTATTGTGAAAGTTCTTACTTAGAATATCCTGTTTTACATAATACAAACATTAAACAAGAGCAAGACAAATTAATATAACCTTACTGGTTTAATCAATTTAACCCACAGAAACCCAAGAAACAAAATATTCACTTGGAAACCCTTGATTCAAATGATGAAATCATATTTAAAATTATTTTTATTATAATATTTCCCATACTGTACGGAAGGACAGTACCTGTAAAGTCATATCAACAATATAAAATATGTATGCAAAGTATTCAGGCACCAAGTAAACACCACTATAAATAAATCAAAAGTTTTAAAATTACCTGCATAGTAAATAGAGTGTTTATAAATATATAGTCATTTTACAGGTACAGAGATGCCTCTGATGTTTGACCATCTGGCAGTTTGGACAGGAGATGTCCTTGAGGCAGGTACACCTGTAAAATACTAAAATTTCTTTGCAACTGGTAGTTAAATAAGTGGGTTTAGAAGTGTGAATATAATAAGTCTCTGAATATAATAGTAGTCTCTTCTCTTCACCAGAAATCTTAAATCTGTGCCATGTTAAAGTAAGCTAAATGTATTTGTATCTTCCACTTGATTCAATGGTTTCTTCTAACACCTTTGCTAAAAAGAACAGAATTCTTAATTGACTGCCTAAAGTAGAGAATGACATTTGTAAATGGGAACAGCCTCGTGTAATGGCTCACACCTGTAATCCCAGTGATTCCAGAGGCTGAGGCAGGAGGATGGCAAATTCAAAGCCAGCCTCAGCAACTTATTAAGGCCCTTAGAAACTGAGTGAGACCTTGCCTTTAAATAAAATACAAAAAAAGGGCTAAAGATGCAGCTCATTGGTTAACCACCACTAAATTCAATCTCTGTTACAAAAAAAAAAAAGAAAAAAAGGAAATAAAAAAGAGAGAAAGAAATGTGAACAATTGTACTGACATTGACTCTTAGACTCAGAAAGTGATGAGGGAGGAGTATAAAATTGATTGACATCATTTTATAAAAAAGGAAATGGACACTTGAGCATAGAGTTCAGAATAGTAATACAACAGTTATATATAATACTATACAACTGTTACAATATAACAGTCATAAGATTATCTTTAACCTTATATTGGCATTTGTTCCTCTTCTACATTAATGTATTCTAAGTTTAAAAACCAAAGTATTCAAATATCAAGTCTATTGTTATTCCTACTACAACATAAAATTGCAGGTAATTAACTGATAAACATAGAAATTGAGAATACAATTTTTTGAAAATACCAAAAAATAAAAATCAATCTTTATAATGTTAATATGGATTTGTATTAATGTTGGGATAAAATACAAGTTAACTTTAATATTATATTTTAAATGAATTTGAACATGTAATAATTGTGGGATATGGAGAGTAGAAAAAATAACAAGGAAAAACCATATATTTTATTTTTTAAGGAAAATGTATCATTAATTTCACTTGTATACTGTTCATTGCATTTAGGTTACGAAAACTGAATAGAAAACCCTCCACAATGTCTTAGCTAAATTAACTAACACTTGAAAATTTAACTAGGTACAAACAATTTATACACAAATATTTCTTAGCAGAAATCCTAAACCTGCAAAATATGTTGCTACACATATTATTTCTTTTACTAACAGACAAGAAAACATTTGAAGCCCTGGGGATTTTGACTCAGATTTCTTGTTTTGACTCAGTCTTCTCTCTCCTAAGGCTGAATTTGAGAAATATTACTTCTTTTAGGCGATTCACTTTACCTCCTTTTTCTTTATTCCCATTGCTTTTTCTTTTCTTCTCTAATATAAACACGCATCTGCTGCAGACAGACAAATCTTGCCTCTGGATGTCTCTATTGATGGTGTGAGCTCTCGTGAGAATAACTCTTAAAAAATTAATGTATTTATTATGAATCTCTTTTTGCTATGATTAAAACAGATGCCATTTAACATTTTCCTTAATCCTATATTGGGTTTTGTTCTTCTTTTTTCTCCAGCTATGTTTATTCATTCTGCATTTTCCTGCTGATGGGTGACTGCCTAGCCATGTGAAAAGCACAGCTTCACTTAATTTCTTTAACCTTTAGTGCAGTAACTGACAAAGAGTTATATCAAATATCTATGGGTTGGATTAATAAGGAATTAAGATTTGATTAAGGAATTAATGCACCTCTTGCTTTTCTCTTATGTGGCAAACAAAGGAGTGATAGGAAACACCACACTGAGACCTAAATGACAGAGGGCTCTGGGAGCTCATGGTCGACTTTGTTATTTGGTAGCTGACCCAGGAAAGCTCCAACTGATGCTTAGAAGGAGTGCCTGGTGGAAAAAAAAAAAAAAAATGACACAGCTGGGCAGAACATGTGCTGAGACTAAATGGCAGCAGGGAATCCAAACACCTGCTGTTGGGTGAACTGAAATAGGCAACTGTAAACTAGGAAAACAGATTTGAAAAGAAGGCACCAAAACCACACATCTTCAAGAAATTGTGCACTGATATAGGTATTAGTGCTCAACTAATACTCAGGTATTAGTGCTCAATCTGAGTAAAGAGTGCATTCCAAAGATCTGTTTAGAGCAAAGAACAAACACATCTGTGGATAACAGAACATATAAATTTTGTACAGAACAGGCTGTTTGATTCTCATAATATAGATATATACTATAGCACTGCCTTTTACACAAGTCAAGGTCTCCCTCCAGCTGTGAGTTCATTCTGTCTCTCTCCTGGGGTATGTGAGAATGAAAGCTAAGGCAGTGGGGGAAAGGGGATAATCAGGAAACTAAGAGGATAATAACGAAGTGGGAACAAAACTGTGCCTTCTCCTTTTCTTGGTGAATAAGAACTGTCATTCCAAAGCCAGTTCTGAATCAGGCCATAAAGCACTCAGTTATTTTCAAGCCAAGTGAACATGAAAATCTGCTCTTACAAAGTAGATGGGAGTTTTATGAAGTGGTGTGGTTCCAGAAATATAGAACAGAAAAGATATCACTCCAAGATTTTTCACTGGAGACAAGAAGAACAAGAATAGATCATTAGAAAATGGCTATCAGAAGGAACTAGCAGATAGCAAGCCCTCAGCAATACTGCTAAGGCATTTGGGATTCTTCATTGAACTGAAACCTAGAAACTCTATGCATTCAAATGACTAGGGGAAAAGGAAAGTAAGAAGCAACCTACCCTATTCCTGAAAAATTAAAAAAAAAAAAAAAAAGTAGCTAAGTCTTCTTTTGAATGAGGAAAGATGGGACTCTGAATGTCAGTTGTCCTAAGAAGACAAACATATGCTGTTTTGTGGTATATTCCAGGAATACACATGCATCCTGATGTGTTCTGAGAACTGATAATACCCTCCCTCTATTGGATAGTATAGTATAGCTTTCAATAAAGTTTTTTCTCGAAGATTACTTTTGAGGATAAAGTTGACCAGATGGCTTAGTACAAGTGTCAGGGTAAAGGATGAACTCACTTTAACATCATGAAGATGCAGCTCTCCACAATTGCTTGGGTCTGACTAAAGTCTTTAAAGGGGCCAGGGATGCAGCTCAGCGGTACAACACTTGATCCACATGCAGGAGGCCCTGGGTTCCATGCTCAGCTCTGCTCCTCCACCTCCAAAATAGGATAGAGGGACTCCAGCTCAAGGAAGAGAAGATTATTATGGAGAGCAGAAAACCAGATATTTTAGATTTGGTAGCATCAGCTCAAAGCCACTGTGGCTTTGACTAAAACATATAGTGTTTAAAGCCTCAAAGTGAGGAGCTGAGTAGTGTCACATATAGCAGGGTTTCCTTTAAACACCAACCTGAATAAGGGGATTAGAGGTGACTTTTCTTGATAGTAATGCTTAGTGCTACCTTTCTGACTGCTAAAATCAATGTTTTTTATTCTTAATTTTATTACTAGGAGGCTTCCAGAAGGCATTTAGGAATGAATCTCAGACCACTCATCAGTGGCTTCAATTTCTGCAAACTACACACAGTGTCTCTGATTTTGCATCTGGTTTTACTATCCATAGTTGTTTTTTCACTGTTATAGTTGTTGCTCCCACCATGGCACAGATTCAATCTTTGTGTCACCTTCCAGGATGTCACTATAGCTACACCAGCTCGGTACATTATGAGGATAGTGTATTTCTCTGACAGTCCTGAGCTATGTACTTGGCCAGTCTCCCTCGGACAGCCCCCTTGGTCAGTGGCTAAAACAATGCCAACCTCCTTTTCTTCTCAACCTCTGCCAACACATCTTTCACCACCTTTGTTTTTGTAAACATGGTATTTTCTGTGCTGCTTTTTCAGATAGTCTTTCCTAGGCCATGAGCTCCCATAGCCTTTGTCAAGATGCCAATCCCCTGCCCCAAAGCCAGGTGCTGAAAATGAGAAAAATAATCTCTCCATTGCTCTGCCAACCCCAGAGGCCATTCTTCAGCCAGAAAGGTTCACTTATTTCTGACCTACTTGACCAAGGTGTTTCAGCCTCTCTGGGTTCTTCCCATCTCTTGGCTCAGACCTCACCAGAAAGCTTCCACAGTTGTGGCCACATTCTAAATGAAATGCGAATACAGCAAATTAGAAGTTAAATGGCCAATATCAGTATAAACTATAAGAGATAAGCCTAAAGAGAACCAGATCCCTGAAATTTTCTCTTTTCATCTTATTTCAAGCAATTTATCCTCAGGTAAATAAACCTGAAGACAAGAAGTATCCACTCAATTCAGAGGAAGGGTGTTCAGTGACCAAGAGGAGGATGAATGAATAATTGAATGAATGAATATTTATATAGATTGGGAACAGATAGCATGAGATGACCTAAAACTTTTCATACACTTTTTAAACATAGATGTAGTCTATCATATTTGTTAGAAAGTGAGCTACATTTTAACAATTAACTTCTGTGCAACAAAAGACACAATACTCCTGGAATTATTTATTCAAACTTTTGGTGAGAGAATTAAAATGGTGTTAAGTTATTTGAATGATTTACCCAAATCCAAGAGATACCTATTTTCTTATCCTATTCCCTTGGTAACATGAATATCATTATTCTTAACTGAGAAGCAAAAACAATCTCAGAATTCTCTGTAGTATATTTTTAAAGATATGTGAGCCATAGAAATATTTTCATGAAAGCAAGAACCATGTTCAAACTCTTTGCAATTCTGTTCTCCATGCCTAGCAATGTATTTACTTATAGTGTAGATATTCATTCCATGTTCTTTCTTTTTTTTAAATTTTTTATTGTGGGTTGTTCAAAACATTACAAATTTCTTGACAAATCATATTCCACACTTTGATTCAAGTGGGTTATGAACTCCCACCTTCACCCCATACACAGATTGCAGAATCACATCAGTTACACATCCATTGATTTACATATTGCCATACTAGTGTCTGTTGTGCTCCGCTGCCTTTCCCATCCTCCCCCCTCCCCCCTCCCCACCTCTCCCCTCCCCTCCCCTCCTCTCTCTCTAACCCCTCCACTGTATAACCCTGAGGGTCTCCTTCCATTACCATGCAATTTCCCTTCTATCTCCCTTTCCCTCCCACCTCTCATCCCTGTTAAATGTTAATCTTCTTCTCCTGCTCTTCTTCCCTACTCTGATCTTAGTTACTCTCCTTATATCAAAGAAGACATTTCAATGGGCAAGGTGTGCTCTATTTCCTTTGAAAATTCTCAAAATTTTTAAAGATTTTTGTTGAAGACTTGACAACTACTCACCAAAGTTTCTTATTTCCTTGAAAATGTGTGTGTATTCATTTTTATCACCTTCAAGTAAGCAGAATTACAGTAATCACAATCTTATTACTATGATATACTTTTAACATTGGCACCCATATCTCTGCCTTCCTTTCTTCCTTCTTTCCCTCCCTCCAACTATTCCTGCCTTCCTCCCTTCTTTTCTACCTTTCATGTTTCTCAAAATAAAGCAGAATATTTCATGAAACATCCACCTTCTCCAGAGGCCAAGACCTTGACAATCACATTTATCTACATGTGTACTTGCCCCATTCCATGCTACTAACTCCCCCAGCCATATTTTACCTCCCTCAACGTCTGTGCATTATATTCTTACTTTACTTTCCAGAATTAAAAAAAAAAGAAAGAAAAGAAATCACAATTGTAAGTATCTCCTTAAAAGTGAATGCAGATACATGGACTCTAGATCTAATTTTTATCATAACTATATGCAAAAGACATAAATGTGTTATGGGGCTTATTGTCATTTTTTGTGCTTCTAAGGTTCGTTCATTGGAAAACAGTACTGAAGTTTATTAATTTACACATGCTGTGGTGTTATATATCAATATATCTAACCAATCATTTATTGTAGGGTATTTGGATTTTTGTAGGGTATTTGGATTGTTTGCTCATTTTTTACTGGGCTTTTGGGGGGTTTTGTTTTATTTTGTTGAGTTTTGTTTTATTTTGTTTTGGTTTTGGTTAAGTAACTTTATAAATTTGGAGTGCACATCTCCTAAATTTCAAATTTAAAAAAAAAGTCTTGATTTTATACCTAGGTTGGTAACAGTTGAGTCACAGGATACACGAGTGCTCAGCTTTCTGATAACAAGCCAATAAGAATAAATGGTACCTCTTCCCTGTTGAATAGAATTTTCTTGACTACTAATTAAGTTGTTTGAAAAATAGACGTCCTTAATTTAACTTTACTACATTTATTAAATTTAGATGGTGATCCTACTTTGTACTGCTTAAGAAATATATTTTAATCATTGGGATAGGGAAGAATGTCTTTAACCAAAAAAAAAAAAAAAACATTCAAATTAATTGCAGGTGGTGTTTGAATTCTTCAGAACTAATGTATTTTCTTGGACCTATGCTCTCCTAAATTTTGAAATTGGCTTAGGAAATTTCATAAAAGAAGTTGGGATTATGATTAGAGTTTTATTAATTCTATATATCAATTTAGACACACTAGTGATCCTTATGAAATTTATCTTCATGGCTCTCCATTTATTTTAGCTATTTATAAGTCATATAACAATGTTTCATGTTTTTTTTCCTGTAAAGATCTTATCCATCTGTTATTGTATTGATAGGCATGGAATAAAATTATAAATTGTTTCTTTTTTCAACTGCCTTGGCTTCATGTTTGTTGTTGATACAATGAAAATGGAATTGACTATAACATATTAATTATATCAAGTTACATTTATAAATTGCTCTCCTTTCTAATAATTTATTTAATAATTTTATTTTCTGTATAAATGTTTACATAGAAATATGCATTACCTTCAAATGATAATTTCTTTTTACTTTTCATAATTTCTATGTCTCTAATTTCTTTCCATTCTATACTGTACTGACTAGGACCTCAAATACATGTTGAATGAAAGTGCTAATGGCAGGATTTTTGTGTTGTCCATAAATTTTTTTTTACATTTTTAATTTGTTCTTTTGAGTTGTACATGACAGTAGAATGTATTTTGACATATCATACGTACATGGAGTGTGCCATTTTCCTCAAATCCTTACCAACACTGATTGTTGTTTGTGTTCTTAATAGCTGCCATTCTGACTGGAATGAGATGAAATCTCAGTGTAGTTTCAATTTGCATTTCTCTAACTGCTAGTGAATTGAACATTTTTTATATATTTTTTGACCTTTTGCATTTCTTCTTCTGTGAAGTGTCTGTTCAGATCCTTTACCCATTTATTGAGTTGGGTTTTTTTTTTTTTTTTTGGTGTTAAGAATTTTGAATTCTTTATATATCCTGGAGATTAATGCTCTATCTGAGGTACAGGTGGTAAGGATTTTCTGCCGTTCTGCAGGTGCTTTCTTCATATTCTTGATTGTTTCCTTTGCTGTGAAGAAGCTTTTTAGTTTAATACAATTCCATTTATTGCTTCTTGATTTTACTTCTTGTGCTTTAGGAGTCTTGTTGAAAAAGTCATTTCCTAAGCTGACATAATGGAGATTTGGGCCTACGTTTTTTTTTTTTCTAGAAGAAGCAGAGTGTCTGGTCTAATGTTTAGGTCCTTGATACCCTTAGAGTTGAGTTTTGTGAGGTGTGAGAGATGAGCTCTAATTTCACTTTACTACATACATATTTCCAGTTTTCCCAGCACCATTTGTTCAAGAGGCTACCTTTTCTCAATGTATATTTATGGCAGCTTTGTATAGTGTGAGATAATTGTATTCATGTGGATTTGTCTCTGTGTCTTCTATTCTGTATCATTGGTCTTCATGTCTGCTTTTGTGCTAATGTGTTTTTTGTTACTATAGCTCTGTAGTGTAATTTAAGGTCTGATATTGTGAAGCCTCCTGCTCCACTTTTTCCCCTAAGGATTGGTTTGGCTATTCTGAGCCTCTCATTTTTCCAAATATATTTTATGACTGCTTTTTATATTTCTAAGAAGATGTCATTGGAAATTTACTAGGAATTGCATTAAATAGGTTTAATGCTTTTTGTAGTATGGCCATTTTGGCAATATTAATTCAACTTATCCAAGAATATGGGAGATCTTTCCATCTTTATGGGCTTCTTTAATTTCTTTCTTTAGTGTTCTGTAGTTTTCATTGTAGAAGTCTTTCACCTGTTTTGTTAGATTGATTCCCATATAGTTTATTTTCCTTGAGGCTACTGTGAAGAGTTAGTTTTCCTAATTCCTCTTTCATCACAGATGTTTAGGAATGCAATTGATTTATGGTTGTTAATTTTATATCCTGCTACTTTGCTTAATTCATTTATGAGTTCTAGAAGTTTTCTGGTGGAGTACTTTTTGGGGCTTCTAAGTACAGAATCATGTCATCAGCAAATAGGGATAATTTGAATTTTCTTCTTTTCCTATTTGTATCAGTTTAATTTCTTTTTTCTGTCTAATGGCTCTGGTGAGAGTTTTCAGGACAGTGTTGAACAGAAGTGGTGAAGGAGGGCATCCATGTCTTGTTCCAGGTTTTAGAGGGAATGCTTTCAATTTTTCTCTATTTAGAATAATATTGGTCTTGGGTTTAACATATATAGCTTTATTATTATAGCAATATTGAGGTATGTTCCTACTATCCCTAGTTTTTTTAGTGTTTTGAACATGAAGAGGTGCTGTATTTTGTCAAATGCTTTTTTGCATTATTGAGATAATCATGTGATTCTTGTCTTTAAGTCTACTGATGTAATGAATCACGTTTATTGATTTCCATATGTTGAATCAACTTTGCATCCCTGGGATAAACCCCATTTGATCATGGTGTACTATCTTTTAAATATAATTTTATATGCAATCTGCCAGTATTTTATTAATAATTTTTCCATCTATGTTCATCAGGGATATTGGTCTGAAATTTTCCATGTGCCTTGGTCAGGTTTTGTTATCAGCATGATAATAACATCATAGAACCAATTTGGAAGGGTTCCCTCCTTTGCTATTTGATGGGATAATTTGAGGAGAATTGGTATTAGTTCTTCTTTCACAGTCTGGTAGAACTCAGCTGATAGTCTGTCTGGTCCTGGACTTTTTCTTTCTTGGTAGGATTTTGATGGCATCTTCAATTTCATTGCTTGAAATTGACCTGTTTAAATTTTCTATGCCTTGATTCAATGGGGGGGGGGGTTATATTTCTATAGAAATTTGTCAATATTTTCAAGATTTTCTCTTTTATTAGAGTATAAATTTTCAAAACAGGTTCTGATTGTTATCCATATTTCAGTAGTGTCTGTTGTGATATTTCCTTTTTCATCATGAATTTTAATAATTTGGGTTTTCTCTTTCTCCTTGTTAGTTTGGCTAAGGGTTTATCAATTTTATTCATTTTTTTTCAAAGAATCAACTTTTTGTTGTTTTTTTTTTTTTTTTTGGTTGTCTATCTTGTTTCAATTTCATTGATTTCAGCTCTGATTTTAATTATTTCCTGTATCCTACTGCTTTGGGTGTTAATTTGTTCTTATTTCTATAGGGCCTTGAGTTGCAATGTTGGGGTATTTATATGTTGACTTTCTATTCTTTTAAGGAATGAGTTCAATCCAGTGGACTTTCCTCTGAGCACTGCCTTCATAGTGTCCCAGAGATTTTGATATGATGTATCACTATTCTTCTTTATCTCTTAAGTATTTTTTCATGTCATCCCTGATATTTTCTGCTATCCATTCATCATTCAATAGTGTATTATTAGTCTCCAGCTGTTAAAGTAAGTTCTGTTTTTTTGTGTTTTGTTTTTTTTTTCATTTATGTCTAATTCCATTTCATTACGATCTGATAGAACGCAAGGTATTAACTCTATTTTTTTGTATTTTCTAAGGGTTGCTTTGTGGCCTAAGATACGGTCTATTTTAGAGCACGATCCATGTGTGGCTGTGAAGAAAGTGTATTTAGTCATTAATGTATGAAATATTGTACATATGTATATTAATTCTAAATTATATATTGGTCCTGCAAGCAGCCACATTGGAGGGGAAAGAGTAGAGCTGGGTGGGTTTCCAGGACCAGTTGTTCCTTGTGTCAACCTCTCTCTGTTTTTCATTTTTGTCCTTGTTACATAAGCACACTCTATGCTAAGTAGTGTGTGTTTACTGGGTCTGTATTGGGTCCGTATTTTGAGCCACAGTCAGGTTTGCCAGGAATCAGCTCCCTCAGTTTTAGGCCCCCATGCCACAGCTGAGAAATGGTTCCTTCCTTTGTCCTCTATACACTGCCTGGAGAGATGGCAGCTTCTTTCCTCCATGAGGATACTGTGCAGCATGCCCTTCAGTTTAGTCAGGCAATGTCCTTGATCTCTAAAAGCTCCATACTGAGAAATGCATCAGGCCTCCTAAAAATGCAAGTTCCTTTAATTACCTTATCCCTACACTTTGAGGAGTGACCACACTGGCTGGTGTTTCCAGCCTGGTGGTGGCAATGCCTGTGATGCTGGAAATTTCTTCCTTATTTTATTATATTGAATCCCCTGAGTCCCTGATCTGCTTTGAATGTGCAGTTGTAAATTCCTTTAAAGCCTTCCACTTCTTTTGTTGTTGTTGTTCACCCACCTTGCTGAGAAGCTGCCTGTCTGTTCTTCTGGTTTCACGCCACAGAGAAGCCAAGAAAGTGACCTCCTCTATTCCATCATCTTGAAAATTTTAAAGTATCTTCTGCCGTTTCCTACATAGAAAGCTGTTTGTCATAAACATTTTCAACAGATATTTTAAGATGAATTTATGCCAAATTTTATCAAATTTTATTTTGTACATAATGAAATATTATCTACTTCTACTTGTCAATAACGACTAGGTCTTATTTAGCCAAATTCATTAATTTACTATATATTACCAATAGGTCTTCTCTAAGGCTAGCAATTTTATTCTCCCTTTCAATATTCACATAAGCATTTCTATTAAGGTAAATTTCAGATTCTTTAGGACCATGCTTAATCTGGATAAAGTTGGCATTGCTTTTATTTATCCATAATTATTATTTTTAAAAGCTTTATACCATTATATTATTACTGTTTTGATGTTTTACATATTATTCTCAAATATGGACAGTTGTCTCTAGCAAATAGCTTTCATTGTATAACTGATGATGAAATGCAAATATCCAGTGCATGAATGATTATTTGATATAGTGTAAAACAAATTATTTAGAGTTACAGAAATGCAACCTGAATTCTATTACATAACTTACGGTACATGCTTTTCAACATTCTAAAAATTCATGTACTTTTCCTATCATTTAATTTCTCTGTTATCACATAAATGTTTTGCCATGTGAGGATTAGAGCTCTGATTTGTATTAAGTGGACAGGACATAAAGTATTATTTTTATTGTTGTTTTAATTACTATTAGTAAAAGTGACCTATAGCAAACATTATAAAAGAATAGAAAGACAAAATTCAACATGAGATTTTATAGGAACACCTGTTAAGAATCTTACACTACACACATAAATACCAGACTCTTAAAGAATCTAAAATTGGAAAATATGAGTGTCTATAACATACCCCATTGCAAAAAATGCAATGAAAACTTGGAAGTGTCCAAATGAAATTCACTTTTTATCTTTTTCTTAAGAGAAACACTGACTATCATCTACAGAGTCAATTTATGAAGTCCAGTGTGTATTTGCAACATCAACTTTACCTTTGGGATAAATCTGGATAGATAATTATGGACCCAATTCTCTTGTTTGAGTGCTAATAAATGACTGTTTCCATAGATACACAATGGCCAATTAGAATAATGAGATTTTCAAAATGTGTTTGTCCCTTGGCTTTTAAATATTGATCTTGTTTGTTATACATTAGATGTATTCACTTCCTTTTAAAAATAATTATTATGCTTTAAATATCATGAGGGGTTAATGCACAGAGATAAGTTTTTATGAGATTTATATTTTCTGTGATCATTAAAGAAAACAAATTTGAGAGACAAGTTGTATGTTCTCTGCAATAGCATTTTGATGTCCTGATTTTACAAATATAACAGAGTTAGACTTTATATCTACTCATTACTTGTGAATAATGCCATTAAGGATTTAATATATTCTCTGAGGTTTTAGATCCTAAAGCATATAATTTTTTCCATAACAAATTCTATGCTGCCAAGGTTCTATAAACCGTGACCTTTTGCATGAGTTAAAACATTATTTTAAAATTAAAAGACATTCACTTAACCTCCTTCTCTATGATATTTGAAGTTTCCATCAAAGACATTTATAATAAAATAGGTCTGATTAATAAATAATATGTATATACTAAGAAATATTTAAAAACTAGAAGACTAATTCCATAGGATTCAAAAGTATTTATATAAACTATAGGGTATTTTAATTAGAACAAATATTAAGATTTAATTCTGAGCTCATTGACTCTACAAAGAAAAGTGAAAGTAGTTGGTTACAGAATATCTACTGCTACTGCACTTAGAAACATACCATTACATCAAGATGAATAACACTCTTCCTTAGTTTTAGAAACAACCTTACTGTGTGTTTATACTAAGTGCTACATTGTATTTTGTCTTTCCACTCAGTTAAATGCCAGCAAAGCTTCAAGGTCTTTATTTTCCCTCCAGGTAGTGGTGCTAATCAATGTAAAGCAGCAGAATGATATGCAGTTTGATAGTTTTACTTAATCTAAGAACATGTATATACATAATCTTCTCTCAAAATTGATGATTTTCAAACAAATTTTTTGAAACAATTTTTCACAAATACCAGTTTATCCAAAATGGGTGTTTAATTAAGGGTCAGCTACTAGACTTTATGCTGTCTATTCATTATGTTCAATGAATAGACAGCATAAAGGAGATTGCTCCAGCCAGAGGAGATTGAGCTCCATCCAGAAACCACTTGGTCAGTGGCCCCAGCTGCAGCACTCACTCCACTCTGACTCCATGCTTTTCCAGGATTCGAGCTTTTTCTGTCCCAGTCCAGAGCCTCTGCTCAGGGTCCTCAGCACTGAGACAGTTCTCTTCCCCTGCTCTGCATTCATCCTGACCCATATCTGGGGCCATTCTCTGGGGAAAATGGAACACTGGGGAGCTGATGCCTCATTCTGACCTCCTGAGCATTGTCACAGTGAGTGAATAAGGGCTCCATTCTTACTTCCAGTTTGCTGTATTGTCCTAATTGACCACCTTGACACCTGAAAGCTCAACATAAAATTCAATGTCATTTTTTTTTCTGGCAGAAATATGAACTATAGAGTCAGCTGGCTTATTGACTTAGAGCAAAACATTTGAGTTCAATATTTTGAATAGCAGTGAATAAGCAGCAAAGGACTTATTGTGAACTGGCTTACAGTGACAATGACTGAAATTGCAGTTGAGCCTATAGCACTGTCATAAAGCTGAGAGTAAATGGGGTGTTATGGAATGGTGATCAAAGTGAAATATTGGTATAATATTATATGAAAACTTTTCTTGATCCAATACTGAAGTATAGGTTTGGAAAATAAAATGATAAGCCATAGTTAAACATGGGGGGTCACAATTTGAAGCCAGGCATGAGAAAACATTAGAAAGGCAGTCAGGAGTGAAAGCAGAGAGTTCTCAGAGGGCATGATACAGATCAGTTCAGGCAGCACAGTCCAACAAAAGCACTCAGATACCCAAATTTCAAGGAAAGAAAATAAACTTCAGGTCATAAAGTGAATGGATAGACTGAACATAAACAAAGCAAAAGAGGAATAAAAAAGCAAGAAGGCATTTGGATAGTGTTTGTGGGAAGCCCACAAGAACAGTAAAATTTTAAAAATTTGAAATGAAAGAAATTAATGTAGAATCTGAGAGAGAGCAGCAGGAACAAGGAGCTTGGAACTGTCAGTGTGGGTACTGGCCAGAGCATGGAGTTAGTGGTCAGATATACTGGGTTTAGCAAGTAATTCTGCACTTCCTACTTATATCAACCTAGTCCAGATTTTTTTTTTTGAAAACTAACATCAAAATGACTTTAAAATATAGAAGATTTAGTCCTTAGTCAAACTGAAATAGGATTTGATAAGATTAACTTAAACTACATCAGGGTGTTGAGTAATTCCACAAGGTCCTAGTTTTCTCTCTGTCCTCTGACACACCCTCCCCTAAGCCGATTTCATTATCTAATGTAACCACTCACAGAAATGGTTGCTACAGCACTAACTGTATCTCTGTTCACATTCCCAGGTACAATTGGAAAAAAATAGCCCCTTTTCCTGAAAGAGTCATAAGATTCCTTGTGACTGAACAGGTTGGATATCATACTCACTTCTGACTGGAAACCATGCTGTCTGGAGCAACAGTGTGATAGAGGATCTTACTCAAGAGTGAAAAGAGGATTATAAATTATAGTACAGGTAGCTAGATCAGGACCTTACCCAATGTAATGATTAAATGACTGTAGTGCCTAAATTCTATTACATTCACAAATCTGAATAATTTTTTAAAACTCACTTACCTGTCTTCTACTATGGAAGAGTCCAGGCCCAAGGAATTTTGCAGAAGAGAGCAATGCAATAAGAGATTGAGCAGGTGGTTAACCTGTATATTTTATGTGGTCAAATGGGGCAGGATTTTAACAAATTGTTTCTGTGTCAGAAACTCAGGCTTTTGCTTTAAAGAAGCAACCAATACTTTACAATGAGGTCCTGGTTTTCATCCTTCTAATCTTACCAGATATGCTGTCATATTCTGAGCTCACAAATTCATACAGGGAGATAGTTGAAATTTAGAATAAAAAATCCAAAAGTGAACCCCTTTTCTCTATCTAACATGCATAGAGAAAGACTGCATGGCAGTACCAAAAACCCATGACACTACATTAATAAAGTGTATCTAATATTAACTTCAATTGAATTACATAACCATTGTATAGTGTTTTCTATCTATTAATTAAACCATTTTTTGTTAATAAAAATTTAGTCAGAATCCAATGTTGCTGACTATTCTGTTAGTTGGTGGGCTACAGAAAAATTTTCTCCTTTTATGATGCTTCAAATTCATACAGCAAAAACAAAAACAAAAAAAAAATGCATCTTTATATGTATATACATTATCTTTTTGATCATTAATTTACAAACCAAAGCATTGAAATCTCCTTAAAAAGTAGTCATTTAAACTTCCCCTGCAGTATCTAATCATCCTTAAGGTTTCAGTCAACTCCCCTCTCTTCCATGAAGACTCTTCTGGCCATCTAGCATCTTGTCTGGTCTCCCCAGTAAAACTATAATTTCCTAGTAAGTCCCAAGGATATGGGACATGCATATTTTATATTTCTGTAATACATCACAGTAAATGACCTAGAATCCAT
Source organism: Marmota monax (assembly GCF_021218885.2). Classification (NCBI taxonomy): domain Eukaryota; kingdom Metazoa; phylum Chordata; class Mammalia; order Rodentia; family Sciuridae; genus Marmota; species Marmota monax. The sequence goes on along the minus strand of NW_026694084.1, from coordinate 20,165,256 downwards.
GATTAATTAAAATGCTTATTAAATTATGCAGCTCACAAAAAGTCAATAGATACATTTCCTAAGGTATGTAAAAGGCACTATGCTTATTTAAGACTCCCAGGAACTAGCTGAATATAAATAAAATATTTAAGTGGGTTCTAAAATAAAAAAGAAATAAGTTTCATCCTTTTTAAAAGAACTTTAACTTTTGTCTGACATTCAAAAAAAATGAAGGTAGAAGTCATTTTATGTCATTTGATCAAAATACAACAAAGTATAAATAAATGTATAGCATATATATGAAAAACTAATATTTTTTGTCCCAAAAGGAGAGAACAAATGACTATAGAGTTATATTTAAGGCTTCTAAATAATGCTGACTTATTCTAACAAGTTTAAGATTCTGCTCAAATATATTTCTATATGCTACGGAGAAAAATCTATCAAGAAATGATGAGAGTGGAATTAAGGCTTCATACCTCAGATATAGTATAAGAACTTAAAAATGTTAAGATGAATGCACTTCAAAATTAATTATTTTTGATTTATTTTTGCTAAATTAAATTTTAAGACTAGCAATTCCAGAAAATAAATTTTTAGAAGTCAATATGTGGTTGATGATCAGTCACTTTGTAAAACTGATCAAACTCTTTGCTTAAGGAGTTGCAGCCACATGGGAATATTTTAGTTGATTTCTAAAGCTATGTATATTACAAATCACAAAGCTATATGACTATCTTCTTCTGTCTAACTCAAAAGGGAAAATATTTCATCACATTTTTTGCACATTGTGATTTTCCCCCTGACCTCCACAATATCATTAATAACAATTATATCTTGTGCCATCAACTTTGAAATTAAGGGCTTGTGTTAATTTCTTTGAAATTGTGTCTTTCCTAACCCTTCTCATACATGCCTTGATTGTTAATATCTTTTTACTCAGTTTTTTAAAAAATTCTTCTAGAATAATTCATGAGGCTCTGTTATGGTCCTAGATATATCTGAATCACTAATCATAAACATCAAGATATTTATAATCTCTTAAAATGAGTAAAAGTAAATAAATATATCATATTAGATATAAAAACATACCATGAAAAACATGAGAAATTTGTAGACACTTATAATCCTGATTAGTTTCACCATATCATTTAAATTTATAGATTTAATTTGGCATGATACATCTTTTATGAGCAATAACACTCCCAAACTAGAATAATCAAAAGATTAAAATTAAGTTAAAAAGAACACTAATATGTTCACATTATAATTCAACCACGTTTGAAGCTGGAAATGTTATTATAATGTCTCCAAATGATTTTTAGAATATCAAGTAGCTTCGCATATATTTAGACCCCTGGAATTGGTTGAGGTGTTTGATGATAACTATTATAATTGTTATTTAAAAACTGCAAATCACAAACTTGCATAATTATTGAGATGTATATACTGAGGGAACTTGATTGGACAGCCCTACTTTCAAATACTAAGGTGATTCACTCCTTCAGTTGACTCACTTTACTCACTCAAATGTCATTGCCTATGAGGGGATGTTACTGAACTGCCCTATAAAACCACATAACAAAATGTGATCTCATTCTTTCTCTAATCCACCATCCTGACTCCATCTTAAGTAAATAAATAAATAAAATTGTAGTGCTTGCCAATTAAATTCTTGTGATGATAGATTCATGTTCTCCAGTAGGGTAATCAGTAGTCACAGTAAGTATTGAGGATTTGAAATATGACTAGCACAATGGAGGGACTGAATTTCCATCTTTGATTACTTTTTGTGAGTTTAGTTTTGGCTAAACTTAGTAAGATAAAACTTTATAACATTTATCCCAATCTGGCATCTCTTATTTCTTATCTATTTTCCATAGTGCAATGAAGGCTTTGTAAGAGAAAGGACTTTTTTTTTTTTTTGGTTAGTGCTGTACTTTTAGAATGATTCCTGGCACACAGTAAGGACTCAGTAAATTTTTGCTGGATAAATAGACATACTAAGAAAATTGTGTTGTGTAATCCAGGCCTCATAGTTTATTTGTACCATGAGTCTAAAATGTTAATTTTATTTTTTAAAAAAAGTCAACCTTACTTTGTACTTTAGATACATTTTATGCCTATTTTAAAGAAGTAGGCTTCTAATATAAAATGTAAAAATATATAATGAACGCTCATAATATTAGAAACAAATAAGAGATCTTTAAATTGCATTTGGCAGACACACAACAGCATCTAGTAAACTTAGAATGATGGGTGTTTGTACCTCATTAAAGAAGGACTTCACAGGCTGACTAAAAGTAGAGCATGAAACTTTTCTATCTCTAAATCTCAGGTGACTTTGAGGCTATGGTTTAAGAGATGTTTGAAATTGTTGACAACCATGAAGACCATGTAACTTCACTACACTCTTCATTTTTTTATTAAATTCTTCTGGTGTTGGTTAGGAAAGTCTCAAAATATAACTAAAATCCAAAGCACATGTTTTCCAAATTTTGAATGGAAATTCTGTTTGCAATGGGTTATATCAGAAATTTGCAATGGGTTATATCAGTATTTCCAAAATTAAAAAAAAATCTGGCTTATTTTACTAACGTTTTAAAGAAGTAAAACCACATAATTTAACTGGAAACTATGAATAGGGAATAGAATGGAGATATTTGTCCTTAATTTATCTGATGATGACTTAATTCATTATTGTCTTTATCAATAATTATCTTTATATACTACTTGTGTTTGAAAACAATGTTATTTATGGACCAGCTACTGTTTCATAAAACAATATGCTCCAACCAGTCTTTTGCCCCAGATGTACTATTAGCTATGTTTTTATTTGCTTGTTTCTTTCCACTCAAGATGATATTGTTATTAATGAATAAGATAAATTTTGGATTAATCCAATGAACTAAAGTATTACTTTTTCTGATAATAATTCAGTATTATATTTTAACTGTTTTGTTTAGGCAATGAATATTGTATGATTATGGGTACAAATGACAATATTAATATATTTTTATATTGTATTTGCATTAGAGCAGAATGATTTGTAGACAAAATAACACTGGGTTCAGAATTAAGACATATTCCTTTGATTTCCACTCTTTAGAGGTTTCTTTTGGTGTGTAGAATTATAAGAATAGTCAGACATGGTGGTGCATGCCTATCATCCCAGCACTTGGGAGGCCCAGGCAGAAGGATTGCTTAAATTGAGGAGTTTGAGACCAACCTGGGCAACCTGAGGAGATCCCATCTCAAAATATAAAAAACAAACAAAAAATTTCAAGTTATTAGTAATTTCTTAGGTGATAAGTTACAGCATAGCCTCACATATGATATTCACTGTAAAAGTCTCCAGTAGCATCTTCTGGTTAAGTGAGCTACATATTTGTTATTCTCAGGGGTTATCTAGGGGGAGAGAGAAAAGATTTTAACAGCCCAAAAATATCAGTGAATTTCATCAAAATTAAAATTGACACTGCAATAGATGTGTCCTCATTAACAAGCAAATATCTCTTAATAAAAGTTTACTAATGTACAAGAAACCTATAATCTACTCATTCTGTACCACAAGTTCAGAGTGGGAAGATTATGCCAATAGTCTGCAAGCACCTTGTACCCAAGAAAACATAATATTGTTGAATTTTTAAAAATTGAAGAGTTGAGAAATCCACTAATCACATCTTATTGTAATTTAAGAGAGTTAACAGAAGTTCATATCACTCAGTAGTAAGAAATCTACAATATTCACAAGTATATCATATTCATAACCCTGATGTTAGGGTGCCTCAAAAAACAATATTATAACCTGGAGAATTCGCCATTGACTACTCAGGAAATATAGATATTGAACCATGAGTCGTATGTGTACTGTATTTACTATGCATCAGACAGTCTTCTGAGAGCTAGAGGTGTAGAAACTGATGTAATCCTTGCTGCAATTCTGTGCAAAGAACTATTAATTTTCTCATTTTTTTACAGATGAGAAAATTATTAATATTGAATAAGGTACCCTAGGTCAAACACCTAGAAAATGGCAAAACTCCACTCAAATTGAATCAAGCTGACTCTTCTATGAGATTTCCCACATGTTATTCTGCCTTGTTTGTGATGTATCACTTTCTCTCTCTCTCTCTCTCTCTCTCTCTCTCTCTCTCTCTCTCTCTCACACACACACACACACACACACACACACACATGCAAAAATAAGATTTTTGAGTAACAAAGAGTTTGGTCAAACTTTTTTGAGGTTGGGAGGGCTGGATATGCAGCTCACAAAAAAAAAAAAAAGTCAAGAGACACATTTCCTAAAGTATGTAAAAGGCACTATGCCTATTTAAGACTCCCAGGAACTAGCTGAATATAAATATTAAAGTGGTTTCTAAAATAAAAAAGAAATAAGTTTCATCATTTTTAAAAGAACTTTAACTTTTGTCTGATGATAGTGCTTGAAATTTTTCATGAATGTGCAATATCCTTTGGGAGTTTTAACATACCATAAAATTTAGTGTTCATGAAGGGTTTGCTTTTTTTTTTTTCTCTTTAACTCCGTTATAATTTCAAGTTATAGAAAGCATGGGAATGTTTCTAGTAAGTCAAATTCAATGTTAAAATGAAAATTATAAATTTGTGAGTCAAGAGGTGAAGAAAATATGAGACTTTTAAAATTTTTACTTCTCATAAAAGGCATCCCACAATGTGTACTTTGTGAATAAATGATTACAAATAGCAATCTAAAATCCCTTTACTTTAACCTTTAGCAACAAATAAAACAAATATTATATCAACAGATTTTAGTATTTGTTCCATTTTATGTAGTTACTGTAAAATAATTTTAATCTATTTTAAAGTTATTATTTAATCCAAGTAAGTTACCTCAAAAATAATTTTTGAGTGAATAAAGTATATTTCTTACATATTTTAAGATAAGCCATATTCTTACATGTTAAATGGGGAAAAAAACCCTAAGATATATATATCCATACTGAATAGTTAGAAATGATTTTGACTGCAAGCAACTGCACACAACTTACTCTGACATTTGTTTCCTAGTTCAAGGCTTGAGGCAAGCAATTCTCTGAGTCCCTTGACTTTTCCTCACAGCCTCAATACAGTGCAACATCTAAAGCATTGGCATCTCACAGGACACTCCGCAGCAAAAGGCAGAGTTCTTGATCCCCTCTCTTTTATCAAGGCCCATAAGCCTTGAGCAGATATTTTCTATTTCCCTTTGGCCAGAAATGTGTCACACGCCTGTTTCTTGAACAATCATGAGAAGAGGAGAATTGGAATGTCATTAAAGAATTAAACTCAAAATAATTCGAGCCCTTGGGCTAGGTACTTTATTGTGAAAACCCTATTAGAGATCTGTTGGCAAGTAAAGAAAAGGAAGAATAGCTGTTGGGAAAGCCAGCAAATGTTTCTAAAACACATATAAATACAGTTAAAGATTCTATTAAAAGGAAGTGGACAACATAATATTTATCTATAATCAATCATAACAGATTATATGTAACATAAAAGTCTTATCATATGCCATGAAATACAGAGCAGTTTCCTGTTGGTTTTAATTACTAATGGAATTGAAATAGCATCTGTTTTTAAAGGGCTTACTAAATCAAAGAGAATGGGGATTACTTCACAATATATGGAAAAAAATATATTGTAAAAGTAAAATGATCCACATTTTGCTTTTGTATTATCCTCATGTGGCCAGTCTTTAGAGTGTATGGGTTGAAAAAAATACAAATGTTCTAACTGACACAGTTTAATGGAAATCGGATGCTCTTTTTCACAGAAAACCTATGCTCTTTTTCAGTAGATATTAGTCTAATTAGACCTACTATCTAGATCTATTAGAATCTAGATAATTAAATTTTTAGTTTGGTGGAGACTTACAATCCTACTTGATAAAAAGTTCTGTAAAAACACAGTTCTTATTTCTCTCAGATTTCAATTCCAATAATGCTCACTTGTGATGAGCATATGGATGCTTTGAGTACATCATTGTGATCATATGTTAGCCATGCAGTAATAAAGATCACTCCCTTCTATTCTGGCCTAGTAAGTTAAAATTTCTGTTTAGTAGTGTTATGGTTTCAATATGAGATATCTTCCAAAAGCTCTTGTATGAATATAAGAATGTACAGAGGTGAAATGATTGGATTATGAGAGCTGTACCCTATAATCCATCCTAGTTTAATGGACTAATTGAGCAGTAACTATAGGCAGGTGATCCTAGCCGGAGGAGGCAAGTCACTGGAGGCATGCCCTGAACAAGTTCATCTTTCTTGAAGTTCCTTTCTGCTCACCCTCCTCTCTCGTTCCCAGACACCTTAAGGTGAACAGCCCTCCTCCACCATACCCTTCTGCCATGATGTTTTACCTCTTCTGGGGCCCAGAACAAGAGACTTGGACAACCATGAACTAAACTTCTGAAACCATGATGTAAAATAAGCTTTTTCTCCCCAAAGTTGCTCTTTTCTGATATTTTGGTCATAGCAATGTAAAACTAACACAAGTAGCTTTCTTTTTCTAAAGGAAAATTTTAATATTAACAAATACAAGAGGGATGACTGATACTATGCCTAGGTAAGCCTGACATTAATACAACTTTCATATTTGCAATCTTAGGTCAGCCAATTATTTTCTTTTCAATGGTAAATGCATGTCTATTTCTGAATGTACAGAATTTATTAAAATTATGGTCCTAATTACCTGTTTAGGGAAACTAATTCTGGCCAATTGGAAACAAGTCAAGAAATATGTCCATAATGTGACTTGGATAACCAACCCCTAGACCCCTGCCAATTCACAAACACCTTGAATTTAAAAATTGGGCTTGAAAATTGTTGAAGATCCCAATGATGACATTATTACCACATATTCTTAAAAGCTTCATGATCATTCTACCTACTTCCTCTTCCATTTCATTCTGTTGGGTGTTAGTCTGCCTTGTTCACTGCTATATTCACTTCTCTAAACATGTAATACCTATTCTTTAAAATAGCCCAATAAAGTGATAATTTTTTTTGCTTTTATGATCTAAAATTATCTAATATTTTTGACAAAACGTTATTTTTTGTTAAGCAATATGAAGTCTGCATCTAGAAATTATAAAATCACACTCCTCTATGGTAATTCTTTATTTTATTTGGCTATATGTCAAATCCTCATGTTTTTCTATGCAAATATTTAACATTTCAAAAAAGTGATCATCATGTTTGGGGATTGACATGTATAAAAGTTAAAATTTGAAATCAATCTTTTAAAATGTAATTAAGACACCATTTTTTTCAGGCGCAAATATTTGCCATGAAAAATACATTTCTGATATACAAAATCTCAATTTATTAGATTATTTCAAAAGTTATAATAATATGTCTTATGAATATTAATGTCTTATTATATGTTTTATAGATGATAACATTTACTGGGTTTCTGTCAACCTGATTTGAAGTGTTTTCCAAATATTTTGAAGTACTTGATGACATCTGTTAGTAATACAAAAATAATAGGACTCAGGAGAGTTCAAAACAGAGCATCTCACATTTCAATCTATACATATTCGAGTATAGGCAAGATATTCTAACTCATGTTGAATTGACCAGCTGGTACTTTGCCCCTTTCCTGTGAAATTAAGCATTTTTATCAGCCTTGAGACTATAATAATAATTGCCTCCATCAGTCCAATTTTGTCAAAACTTCATTTGTAATTCAAATGACAAAAAATAGTTTGCTTTTAAGAAAGCACATTCAAGGGCACTCTCCTTTTTCACAGTCAATTATCAAAATTTTTCTCATACAATTTTAAAAGTTAATAATGATTTTTCTTTTCCTTCTTTAGTTTTGACTTACTACTTCTATTATTTAAAATATCATATTCATGATTTCAGCTCACAAGCTTGTTTGTTGTTTCTATAGAGTAAAAACAAATGTAATCTCACTGTCCTTCCCCAAAATGTGTGCCTTTGTGAAAATGGGACCGTATACAAATTCAGAGTGCCTGGGGTTATGGGCCTGATACTTAAAGATATTTCCACTAGAATGCATTGTTGCATTTTTTTCTAGCATTGCCCAAAAACCTACATAGCCTGAACAGTGAGAAGTCAAAAAAAAAATCTTATAAAAATAAAATGATGACTTTGCCCAAACTTCTTTCTGGCATTCACCACCTAATTGCCAAATCCAAATCATAAAGCAAACATTCTCTTTGAAGTGGGAATATAAAAAAACAATCCATAAAGTTTAGATACATAGCCCAACACATATGGTTTCTACCTATCTTAATTGATGATTTTTCAAACAACTATTAGAGTTAAAGGGTGAAATTTCCATTTCTTTCACAATGGTAATAAAATAAAACTTTCAGTATTGCCTGATTATTTTCATATCTACTAGTTTTTTTTTTTTTTTTTTTTTTTTTTTTTTGCTTGTTAACTTGCCATTAGATCATTGCTTCTAAATTTGACTGTTAAACCAGAGGTTGCATTTAAAAATTCTGAAGCCCTAAATCCCAGGTCCCACTCTGATTTAATAGGTTGTATTTTGGCCTAGAAATGGCATTTTTAAAAGCTTCCCAGGTGATTCCAATGTACATCAAGGGATGCATTAGAATGTACACTTTGCTATAAAGGCTTGATGAATATTGATGAAAGACACAGCCCATAAAAAGAACTGTGAGTCTCAGGTATTCTAACCTTTAACCTCTACATTGATAGAGATTGATGCTTCTCTCTCTAATTAGTGACTATTTTACTATTATGAATCAAAATCTTCTATTGACTATTTGTTTCTTAGAATTTACTCAATCTGATCTTTAAGAGGGGTAGAGATGTTCTCATTATTACCTGATGAAAATAATCCTTTACATCTGTTATTCAGAAATCAGATCAGTGCATGGAAACCTAAGAATACTTGTGTGATATTTGTACAACAAAACTTATTTAAAAAGGATTCTATATTTAATATTTTCCTTACAGATCTGCCAATTCTAATATTATTGTATCCCCCAAGTTTTCTGTATCAATTGAGCATATTTTAAAGAACTGATAACTGCTGGGAAAATACCTTTTGGGGAATGTTTTTAAATTAATTTAATCATATCATTATGAAGTTTAAAAACCCAAATATATTTGATTTATTTTTTCCCACAGATAATAACAAGAATAATATGGACAATAATTACAATAAATGTTTTAATTAACTGTATTCAGCCTATTTTGTGCATTTTATATTATGTTTAACAACTGAAAAAATTATGAAAAGAAGGTGTTAAAATTGCATTTAATAGATGAAACAACAGGTTAAATTCAATCAGCTAGAAGGTGCCAGATGGATTTATATAGCTGGTAGAAAGTAGTAAGGTCAATTTCCCTTAATTCAAAACCAGTAATTCATTCATTAAATCATGATCAATAAATATTTCTTTAAAAATAAAAGAGGGCCATTCATTCATTAAAAAGTAGTCTGTACTATTAACTGATAAATGTAGAAAAATATAATATATCTTCTAGGAAAATAATATGCAAATAATTCTCATAATTATTGGGATTCTCCCTCATTCCTTCAATGCTTAAAAATCTCTCTAACATGCACAAACATATGAAAGAAGTGATCTGTAATCCAAACTTTCTATTCTTGGCAAGAAAAAAATAAAAGAAATAGGCTCAAATAATCTGATGTTGATTATCAAGAAAAATAAACAGAAATACCTATGTGAATTACTCTCAGCATGATATACCTTGTGTCTAGGTTGTTTATCATAAATAAATTTGGAATATATTGATTTATAGAACAAGAAACTCTAAAGAATGTAGCATAACATACAATTATTGTAGTATAAATATTGGTTTTCCATTACTTAAATTGCTTCCACTCAGTGATGTCCCGAATGTACCACCTATGGATTTATAAGTTAAATCTGAACCACTGTGCTGCTTAGTGAAGCCAGGTAGTATCTCTGGATATGTACTGACAGTTCTACAAATTTAACCCTTGTCTTTCATTTAATTGTGCCTTATAATTGGCATGATTTAAATTAGTAAAGTACAAAAGTCTCTAAGATCTCTGATTTTTATGAGACTGATTTGACAAGAACCCTAAAAAGGAATAACTATCTGGGCACAGTGGAATAGGTCTCCTAACAAAGAAAAGCCCAGGACTGGATGGGTTCACTGTTGAATTTTACCAGACTGTTAAAGAACACCAATTCTCCTCAAACTGTTCAATAAAATAGAAAGGAAAGGAATACTTCTGAACTCATTTTATGAAGACAGTAATTCCCTGCTACCAAAACCTAACAAGGACTCAACAAAAAAGAAAACAAAGACTATAGATCAACATCCTGATTAAGATCAATGCAAAAAAACTCAATAAAATACTCAAATTAAACTTCACATTTAAAATATCATTCAATTTGGTTCATATTCATGTGCAGAAACACCACAGTGAAATTGTTAATTTGTACAATTAATACTTGTTAGTAAAAATGCATTTTGATAAGTGACAGAAGCCCATCTGTAGAATATGTACTATAATATTTCAACTTTAAAGCATTACTACAAAGGCAAACTCTAAAGGTAGTAAACATACTAGAGTGAGCAGTGGTTGCCAGGATGTAACTAGGGTAAGTGACGGGGTTAAAAAAAAAAAAAAAAAAAAAAGCAAAAGGAATATTTAGAGCAGTTCAACTGTTTTATGTTATTGAAATTACAAATACATTGTAATATGCATCAAAAACCCCAGAGAACTATATACCAAAAGAATAAACTTTGGTGTGAACTATTGACTTTAGTTGATAATCACACATCACTATTAGATCATTAATTATAATCACACTAATGCAAGTTGTTAATAATAAAGGAAACTATTGGGGAAGGTGAAGTCTGGATTGGCAGCTCAGTTTTTCTGTAAACCTCTGGCTGTTCTAGAAATAAAATCTATTAATTAAAGCTGATTCTAATTTGGGCACAATATGGCAGTGGCAGAATGTCATTATTATTCACTGTGGATGTCAGAGTTTGGCATGTTGACCAAACCAAAAATCTAAACCCCACCATTGTAAACGTCTGTGTGCCATTCCACACCATGAGTGTTATGCAGTTCTCTTGCTGGCGGTCTAACCTCACCACTGCTATCACTGAAGTAATAAAGGACATAGTAGTATGTGTTCTCTGATAACCTGCTGACAGGTCTGCCAATGTAAGTGAAAGAATTGGAGTTTGATGATCACATACACAAGTAAGCAACAGAAGCACTTTGCTCGTCCAATTTCTACCTTCACTCATTGTTCCCTGGATTTGGTGTCCTGGTGTTGTACAAAGAGTGTATTTCCTATTTTAATATGACCTCCTAGGAAATTAGTTATCCATTATTTCCCTTGAAAAGTGTTTGTATAATAATAATTATATTACTAATGTAATTAATAACATTGACCTGTTAACATATAATTAATATATGGTGCAAAAATTATTCAAGTATAATTATAATTATGACATTCAGTAACGTTAATTATCAGTTATTATGTGCAACCTACCCAATGCTTTTTACCATTAACATATCTTTTATAGCCATAGAAATTAAATAATGAAGTTACCAATGATAAGTCCTTATTTTTACAAGGAAAGAAACCAAGGATTTGAAAGGCTAAATAATTGACCTGGAATTTCGCAGCTAATAAGTTATGTAGCCAGGTTTGAAACTAAGGCAGTCTGACTTCTGATCCTGGATTTCATGGTGTCTATATGCTGTATCCAAATTGCTGCTTTCCGATATTCTAGGCAAGAAAATTAATCTGAGATGCACTGTGGCCTAGTGGAGACAGTAATGGCCAGGAAGTCAGAGTTCCTGCATAGTTTGCTATGTAGTGGCTTGCTTGAGTCATTAGAAAAATCAGAGCTTTTTAAATGTATAAAATACAGCCTAGTCTAAATATTTCACCAAATATTATGAAAATCCCTTGATAACTTTTTATAATGAGTGAATAAAATGTTTTTTTTAACTAAATACCATTATAGACAAGTACACTTATATTGAGATACAATAAAGTAAAAGCACAGACATAAAGGCTATTGGCCAAAGTGTTTGATAAATGTATATATCCTTGAAACCAAAATTCCATTAAAGATTTGGAACACAGTCATCACCCCAGAAGTTCCCTCATCCTCCTTCCTGTCTACCTTTCTCCAGTGACTACAAACAGAAGTTCTTGAACTTCATTAAAATGTAATAATATTGTCTATACTTTTAGATCTTCTTAGCCAACTACAACATTTTCAAGATCAATGCATTTTTGCATGTTTAACTGATTATTAGTAGTTTGTTTCCTCTGATTTCTAAATAGTATTCCATTGTGCAAGTAGAACAAATTTGTTTATTTTCCAATTGAAAATATTAATGTTCCTTACAATAATTTTCTACAATGAAGAAAGGTAAAATGAACAGTTATTAATAATACATCCTGTGTATGTATGTTATTATTTCTTCTCTTTAAATAGTTAGGATTGGAATTGCCAGAGCATAAGGTGGTATTTAACTTAAAAGATACTGCAACTTTTGCACAGTGGTTTATAAATTTGACACCATTCCTCCTGGGAATGTATGAGAATTCCAGTTGTATACTGTCTTTTCTAACACTTGGTATTGTTAGTATTCTAACTTTAATTCTGCTTATAGGTGTATTGTATATATCTCATTGTGGTTTTAATTTACAATTATTTTTCTTTATATAATATATATATATGATAGTGGAATGCATTACAATTTTTATTACACATATAGAGCACAATTTTTCTTATCTCTGGTTGTATGCAAAGTATATTCACACCAATTCGTGTCTTCATAACACTGTGATGGTCAACATCATCATCATTAATATACAACTTTTTGATGAAAATAAAATTGAACAAATTTTTGTGCTTATGGATTCTCATATAACCTTATTGTGGAAATATTACAGTCATAATCATTCTTGTTAACTTTAATGTAAAGATAAAACAAATAGAGTAATAGAACTGAAAAGAAATTTCAGAGACAGACTATACATTATATGTAATTCTTAGTAATCAATGGTTAAAGGAGTCTTTTCAACAACTGATTATGTGGAAAAATATTAAACTTAACCTATTGAATTCTTTCATCCTTGGAACTGGCAAAGATGTCTTATTCAAAATGAAGAAGTGCAGACCATAAGAGAAAAATTAACTTGTCTTCACCAAATTTAAAACTTGCTTCTCATAAAATATATTGATAAGAAAATGAAAAGTCAGGTCAGACAGAGAAATAAATATTTACATTTCTGATAAGGGATTCATATCCAGGATATATAGAAAACTACAACAAACTGATTTTCACATGAAATTCTAAAAATTATAATAACTACTAAAAACTATATATATATTTGTTAAAGAAATTAGACTTCTCTGAAGTCCTTAAGGTATCTGTATAATAATTCTAGAGTTGAAAATTAATACTTAAATGTTGACATTTAAAATTAAGCACTCCAGATAAGAGAACAATTGTTTTTATTTTCTTCTCTGTGACTCTCTCTGGGGAGCCTCTCTATCAAACAAGAAAGTGCTTTTTACATCTAACCACACCATCTAGATGTTACCACTGTTGGGAGTCGCCCCCGGCTCCAAAGACTAACTTCCCCATCCCCCAAGAAGAGCCAACCAATGGTGAGCCCTGCTGGCTCACATGATCCTGCTGTCCAATGGTGAGCCCTGCTGGCTCACATGATCCTGCTGTCCAATGGTGAGCCCTGCTGGCTCACATGATCCTGCCATCCAATGGTGAGCCTGCTGGCTTACCCACCAATCAGACTAGCCCTGCTGGCTCACCTGATCCTTACCCACCAATCAGACCAGCCCTGCTTGCTCACCTGATCCTTACCCACCAATCAGACTAACCCTGCTGGCTTACCTGATCCTTACCCACCAATCAAAAAGCACCCCATGCCAACTGTCAAACTGCCCCCAGCTCTATAAATATGCAGAGCTGTTCTTCAATAAACAGGCATTTTCTCCGATGGCAAGCCTTGATCCTTCTTTCAACCACTATTTATATTGTCCAAAGATTCACCAAAACCAATGTTTACCCTATCCCTGGTTGGTATGTAGGCCAAAGAGTGTTAGTGATTGGTTTAAGATTCCATTTGAATTGTGACTGAAGTAGGAATAGTCCAGTTCTAGGATCAACTTTAACAAACCTTTATTTCTGTGAGAAAGCAAGACATAAACATGCCAGAGTCTCAGATTCAATGAATACATACTCTCTCAATTCCCAAGATCTTACTTCATCTGCCTGATAATAGGGCAAAATAATGGAAAGGAAAGTCACAGAATAATGAGAAGGTAACTTTAAATACAGTAGGAAATAACACATCCTTTCTGGTGAAAACACAAGGCCATAATTTTCCTGCAGTGCATATCTTACCTTATCTTATACACATAGTTTTCCCCAATAAATATCTTATCATGCCTCTGAACAACCAGAAGAAAGATTGGAGGAAACATCTTATTTACTACCTTTTGGGATCCATGATTCTTGTCCCTTGTATTACATTTCCACAATGCTTTGCTCATTTACTATTACCTCAATTAATTTTATTGTCTTAACTTGTTTTTCTCACAAATTATACATTTCAAATTTTTTTAAAAATCTGCATATTGATGCTTTGTTCTAGTAATAAAATTATACCTAGAATTAAAATAAGTAGTCCTTATGTGTTGATTTTTTTGACTTAGCACTTCTACAGGGTTGCTTCCATAAAAAAAAAAAAGATTCTTATATATGTACATTCAATTATAAACAAATTTGAAACATACTGATTCATAATTTGGAAGCTTATGAAAAAAATAAGATGAATTTTATAGATATTCTAAGAAGTCATTTGGTATCACAAGCACTTCATAAGCCTCTGTTAACAGTAATGTGGACATGTACATGTGTGTGGGATCACACACATAGATGTTTATGAATTTACTGCCACTTCCATTCTACCCATGGCTAAGTCTTAGGGACTGCATAACCTTATACACTTAATCTGAAGATATTTTTATTAATTATTTTTAAGTACTACTTTTTAAGTACTACTTTTCTGGGTTCTCTGTTATTAAATAATATATCACTTAATTTATTATTCCTTTTAGGACATTTGAAGTATTCATTAAATGAAATACTTTGGAAAAATTCTAATTACCTGGATGCTAAGAGGTTTAAGAAGTATCACATTGGATTGTTAGAAATAAATGATTGAAGTAATTTAAGTAATCAATGATTTAAGTCCCATAGGTTCTAAGTTATATACATTCAATTATATGGTGTTCATGTAGAACATAAAAGAGGAAATTAACAATTTTTAACTTTTATTTTTCCACTTACTATATAACTAAGTTACAAATACAAAGCAAGAGTTTTCACTGAGGGAACAAAGTGGGAGGATCAGAAACTTTCAATTCTCTCCACATAGTACTTGATTCTGACATTACTTTCAATCAGAGCATCACAGAGCTTAAACGGGCTTTAGAGATCATCTTCTCCAAGGCCACTTTCATTATAAATTCTGAAATCTCAGAAGGAGGACAATCCTCTAAAAAAATATATTATATCAGAGGAAATATCTTGATTAGGTTTCCAATTAAGTTAAGATTCTAATTAGAGTATTAAACTAATTATTAAAATGTACTTTATAAGCCATTTATTACATTTGTAATACAGAAGAATCACAATAGAGAATTTCTCTCATATAAATTGTATTTGATAGAAAAAATTCAAATATTTGTGGGGTTTGCCATGGTTTTATAAAATCCAGGTTAATAATCCTGACATTATTTCATTGGAAACATTGGAAATGTTTCTTTGGAAAGAAATGAAATCAGTTACTCAAATAGAATATAGCAGAAATGGCAGTAAATTTTTTCAGCTTAAATTCTGTTAACTAGCAAACTCAAAACTTTCTATTAAATAAACTATGAAAGCAATCAGCTATAGGAGCTAATAAGGCAAATTCTTTTCTCTTAAATGGAAAACATGAATTTATGAAAATTATATAATCCTATAGCTTTGGGGGGCATATTCAAGGACATCTCTACTCAGTAAAAAAAAAAAAAGTTTTAGACCCTTCACTGAAAGATATAAAATATATATTATTTTTTAAGACCTCAATCAAGGAGAGTGTGTGTAACTCTCCTCCGTAATCCATCTCAAGTTTTTAAAATCCTTTTGTCAGGAATTTCTTCTCCCTATCTAACCTACATCACTCATGCTTCAGTTAAGTCCATCACTTCTTGTTCTTTTTCTCAGTATAAATTGAGAACTGCTGAGATAGAGTTGATTTAGAGATTGAAACAAGTTGACTTGTATCCTGGATTACTATCTCTCAGAAGAGAACATTCTAAAAACAGAGCAATTTGGGTAACTTAAACGGAATTAAATATAGTGAATTAAAAACACCAAATAATTTTCACTCAGTTTATACAAATATTGAGAAGTAGCAGAATTGGTGATAGATTAAAGATTTCTTGGTTTAATAATGTCAAATTCTTAGGTAAACATTTGTATATGCTCTCATTACATCAAAAACAACAGGAGAAAAAATACATAACAATATTTTCAGAAATTTCAGAATATATAGAACTCTTTTCTAGAAAGAGAAAGCTTTTTTTTTTTTTTTTAAGAATACATTTCAGGGGCTGGGATTGTGGTTTAGTGGTAAAGCGCTCGTCTAGCATGTGTGAGGCCCTGGGTTTGATCCTCAGCACCACATAAAAAATAAATAAATAAAATAAAGGTATTGTGTTCAACTACTTCTAAAAAATAAATGTTTAAAAAGAGAATAAATTTCAAATTTATTTGATTTATCCAAGTTTATTTCTAAAGGAATATTATAGTTTCTATTAAAGTTGATAAAACTTAGCCATCATGTGATTATAACAGCTTACAGAAGATGATAGACATGGGGACTGGAATAAAAACTTATGTACTTATTACTTACCTAAGTATTTTGGTCCAACTAAGTTTACACATAGCATGAGTAACCTTCTACAGTTACCTCAGTAGCTCTATATTTATGACTTTTATTCCCTACAAGTTGTGAAAAATCTTATCCTTAGAAGAAATGCCTCTGAGGGATGTGGAGATCACTCTTTGAGAAAAAATGATACTTTACAAATATAGAGATTCCTATTTTACCTATAGTCGTTCTGAATCTGCATATGACCATGGAGAAAATTTAGTGAGGCTACATCAAAACTGGAACATTTTATCCTAAGCAAGAAAAGCAGAGCTTCAGTAAGAAGAGAAAAAGTCACTTTTAAGAGATTAGAATTCAGGCAACCTGGGTTAATCAGGATGCTGACATTCCAAATTCTTTGTACTTGACATGACTTTGCAGGTTCAGTGTTAAAAAGAGAAACTTTTTTTTTTTTTGGCTTCTACCACTGTACACTTGAAATCATAATTCTTAGAGATTTTCTCTGCAAAATTTGTCTAATCATCCTTTCCCAGCTACCACATCAGTATATTTGATGTAATCAAAAGAGTATATTTTGTATTCTTTTCTGGACAATTGTTTTGAACTTTAAAAGAATTTGTGTGGGGGGATGTGTGCACGCACATGCATGAGAGAGAAATTTTATATAGAAATATCTCATAATTAGTCAAGAAATTTCTACAAGATAAAAATCCACCAAATATCAAAAAAAAGGGTAAAACAACAAATAATAAATAACTTTTAAATACAGAAATGTGTTTCTAAACCTACACAAACTCTATAATAGAAAATTAAGATTTTATTTTCTCAAAATATGGATGATGGACCATTTACCCTGGACAAAAGTACAATAGTACAAGAATGGGTAAATAGGATCAGAGTGTTTGCCCTTTCAGTTAAAGGCAATCAAGTGCCTTATTTAAAGCACAGTGAAGGCTTTTCCAGGTATGACTTGTTCCCATGCCTCAAATAATCCACCTTCTCAATAGATGAGAATGATGCGTGGGGGAGACTAATGGAAAATTGCCAGCTGAGAATGAGAGCAAGCTGTGTTCTTGACCTCTATACTTTTCCTTTTTACTGTGCAATTGCACTATTATTGCTTTCACCTCTGCTATTTATGGAATTATTTTGTGAACAATTTATTGAGACACTATTATTCTTTCCGTAGCTTTCTATTGTATTTCTTCCCTTTAGACTTTCAGTTAATTTTTTCAGATGTGACTTTATTTTACTGAAAAAAAATGGCAAAGAAATAGTTAAAATGATGAGAAAGTTGAGACTTTACCTGCATATCTTAATGTATTGATTTTAAAGCATTAACTTTTTGGCACAAATTGAGTTCTTCAAAGGGGAAAAAATCAATACCTAGGGAACAAGTGAAACACTCTGGCAAAGTTTAGTAATATTATGGTAGACCAAAGCAAAAAGGTTTATGAATAAGAGTTTCATAGTTCAATGCATATAAATTCACATAAAATATATAAAAGTTCACATTCCAACAATCAGAAAAAAAAGCTAAATTGCCTGATCTATTTAAGATAATTCTGACTTTCTGAAAACTTGGCAAAATAAAATTCATGATTACTTAAATAAAATATTCTGATAAAACAAAGTAGGAAATTAAACTTGATAGGTGTTTTAAACTGGGACAAAATTTGTAATCCGAGCAATGTTTTAAATGTTATCAACCTAATTTTCAATTTAGATTTATACACAACATATATTTCAAGTGTTATGCACTGAATATAATTGAGGTAAAACCCAATGTAAATCTAGTATTGCCTTCATTAAATATCATTATTTAACAAACAGTTACTTGTTCCAGAAAACTTTTATCTATTATGTTTTAAATGCTAAGCATTATGATATAAAAATTAGGATAAGGATGAAATATACATGGAGTCTTATTGACAAAATCCATAAGAAATATTTTATAGATGTGATACTTAATATTATGAAAATAATGAAGTACTAAAATGACAAGAAAATTACCACTGTCCTGATGATAGGATAAAGGGAGGAAGTTTATTTTGAATAATTTCAAAATCCCTGAGATTTTCAGAGAATTCTTAGTAGTCTGAAACAGTTAAGGTATAGAGGAAAGGGAGAATTACAGAAAGTGGACTCGTACAAAAACTATACTGATAACATGTGAAAACTTAACTCCTCTTTAGTATCCATCTATTTCAAACTTGAATCCCCATTATCTCATCTGCATGACCTTGTCAGGCCCAAGCACATCTGCCTGCAAACTGTCCTGCTCATCTCTTTGCATCTGGAATATAATGTAATTCTTGTGCATTTACATATTTTTTCCTTCTGAATCTCTCAGCAGAAAAAGTGTAAATCAACATTATTTTTAATGCCTATAGGTAAAACAACATAAAAAATAAAACACACACATATACACACAAACAAACATATAAAACACTTGACTCCAGTTAGCTATCAACCTTAAATAATCTGATCTATTTCCCTGACTTGATGGTCCTCTCCAACATGTAATTGCTGTCATGCAGTAAAACACCATGATCCAGGCTTACCTCTGCTTATTGTGAGAGTCTAAAAATATATTATCACTTGTATTGAATGATGAGAGTATTAGAAACATCCATACAAATAAGCAGAATTTATGAGTTTAAAATAGTATGCTAATCTCACCTCTGAACATATTCAGATATTCCATTTTCATTGAATTTTACATATTTGTATTCAAAATATATTCGAAGTCTCCATTTGTAAGGCTCTTCTAAACATCTACAGTAATTATAGTGGGTAAACATTGTTTTTTCCAGAAAACTTGAAATGAAAAAGCTAGAAGCAAGCAGTTCCAGTGCCTTAGAAAATATAGCTAGTAAGTGGTTTAAATAGTTCCTTTCAGTTTAGAGAACTTGTGAACATATATTCTTTCATAATATTCACATGAGATCTCAATGACAAATACATTTATTGAAAAAGAAATTGAGGTCATCAGATTATTGTTTAAGCTATAGTCATGTATGTCAAAGCTCACTCTTACGGTTTATTACTGATTCATGTATCTTTCTAAAAAATTGTACTCTAGATGACCAGAACACATGGATAATAAAACCAAAACCAATAGTGACATCATTACAAATGGTAATTAGATTTGTTCTGATTTAATAATGTATTATTTGATATTAATTAGAAATCAGTTCTGTAAATGTTTATCACTCTTACAAATATTTATCACAGATAACCAAATCATTATAAGGGAGATTATGGAGTTCAGGAGAAACTATAACCACTAGTAAATAAAAGAAATCCAATGTCATATAATTCTGACAGTTCATCAATATAATTTCAAAAGCACAAGTGTCTATCATCTAGTTATATATACAATATTCTCTATGTATAATAGGTAAAAGTTTATACAGAAAGATAATTATTTGTGTTAACATTTGGACTACTTATGTGTCTCTGTAGAAATAAGTTTTTTAAAAATTATTTTTTAAATACGTCAGCAAATAGCCTTCTCAAAATGTTCTAGCACTATTATTCATTTATGTTGTTATTGTTGTTGCTTTGCTTTGATTCCTTCTTTGGTTTTCCTTAGAATATGATAATGAATTTTAAGCTTACTTTATGCAAATTCAAAGTTATCTCCTTATATTAAAATTGATTATTTCTCTACAGTTCTCCAAATCCCATCAATTAGCAAAATAACTAATTGGCAAAACAAAATTTTCCAGAGCCAGTATGGATTTACAACACTAAAAAAAATGAATTTTATATAAGATCTACCTAAAATGTTGTTAATGATCCATGGCATAGTATAACAGTGTTTTTGTGGTGGAGATTCAATAAATGTTTGCAGAAATAAGGTAGAATTGGTTGCCTGCTTATGAAGGATAAGTGTTATTGAATTAAGTGCCCTGCTCTAGATATCAACTTCATGATGTTTAAATTCTCTCATCCTGTGATTCACATCCTCAGATGAATTAGAAATAAAACAGGGAAGAAAAAATCAGAAGTAATAAGGAGGAAAGATTAATGATACTACAAAACTTCACGAAAGAAGGAAGTTAGGGGAAAAGGAAGTTTGTACTTTCGATGACCCAGAGCATCCATTTCTAATAACTCTGTAATGACAATTTTCTTTGTAAATGAATCCCTTTTCATGCATGCTATTTTAGATTGATCAGAGAATCCTTTGAAAGGTTGAAATTCATCCCTGGCTTTTAATCAACTTGTATATTAGGATAGAATTTTAGGGTTGATTTGATTCTTTTTCTCATCAGGCTATGCACTATTAACTTAGTCCCAGCCAGCTATAAAAAAAGAAAATATCTAGTCTGTGTGGCTTTCTTCATTGAGATTATATTAAGGACACTGTTTCAGACTGGCTCCAGAAAATAAGTACCCAAACAAGTTTTCTTTTAATTAAGCTTTTAGACTGAGTTTCACTATATCTGGGTTGTTGTTTTTTGTGTTTTTTTTTTCTTTTTCTTCTTTTTTTTTCTACTCCAAAATGCTGGCATTTCAGTTCAACACACAGCCAATAAGGCACCAAACTGTTGACATCTGTGGTGGATTGTTTTTCCGCCTCCATTCTTTAAAACAAACTAATTTCTTCTTTAACAATGTGCTTATTGTTTCTTGCAGTCATTCAGAACACTTTTTGAATGTCTGTTAAGTGCAGCACATATAAGATATGAAATCATCTTCAATTTAGTGAGGAATTTAGAAAAGTAAACAAATTATTACTCAGTTTCCTGGGATAGGAACTTTAAGGGAAACAAATGAAACAAAGGACACTGGTGGCATAAAGATGTTGTTTTCAGAGAAGTGCATACTTGAGTGGGACTTTGCCAGAGCAAAAGCAGATTTGTGAAAGATTATTTCAGCCAGAGATAATGGGGCCTGGAAAGGCAAAACAGTATAAACAGGATGCACCACTCTGAGAACAAATGCGGTTCAAAATATAGCTGTTTGGAAGAATAAGTATAATGTACTTTGTCAATCTAAGTTTTAGAGTGAAAGCAAGATAAAAACATCAAGAGGTATTGGTCATTCAGGAACAATGATGGTAAAAATTAAACTGAACAGAAGATAATATTTAGCTAAATATAAAGTGAGATATTAAAAGTGATAATGAATTGAAAGTAGACTGTTAGGTCTGCTTATTTCTTAAGAATATTTTAAAGTCAAGTTTGGTATTAAAATAGACCAAATACAAATTTGAGGTTATTTCTCTTTTGCATTTAGGATGAGTTTTGATGGCTTACAGCCATGAAAAGGGTTGGAAAATGGTTTTCATCCTCACAAAGGAGAGGGATAAAATGCAACCCTTTCATTATATTAGAAAACTCTGTTTTTTTAAAGATTTAAAACCATCATCTTCTTGTTTTATACCAAACTAAGTGTCACTCTTAAGGAATCTGCATAATCTTAATCTTGATTTTTTTTAAGATCTCAGATCCATTCTGTATGAACAATATTTAAGAAAACTTATTTTGTATAGCTTTGATGCATATCCCTAAATTTGGGATATCTCTGAGTTTTCCCATGTTCTGGAATGCAGTGGTGCATAGTCATATCAACAAAAACCATCTTTATGTAGTTAATGTGCCAGGAATCTGGAATATATTTTAAAACATAATTTTTTAAAATAAATTTTAGTTGTAGATGGACACAATATCTTTATTTATTTATTTTTATGTGGTGCTGAGGATTGAACCCAGTGCCTCACACATGCAAGGCAAGCACTTTACCACTAAGCTACAGCTACAGGCCTCAAACATAATTTTTGTTACTCAAAAGTCTCAGAGGAATACACCCATCTTGAAGGTTCAGATCAAGAAATATATGGTATTCAAGGAGAAGATGGCATAAATCACAGTGCCACAAGAACACCCAAGCTTTGCCTCAACTTAAGGCCTGGCCCTTCTTGCCTTTGTATCATGAAGGTATTCAGCATGATTGTATACCTTCTTGAGATATACAGTCTCAAGAAGAGACTGCTCCAATGACTGTTACTTTCTTGAGATAGAACGTGAGCTATGAGGTTGTAAAGTAAGCAAACTGGCAATGCAGAAAGAGAAAGAAAAATTCAACCAAAAGCACAAGGCACTAACTAATTTAATGGGACTTGTCCTTACCTCTAAATATCATTATATATAAATTTCACTCTTTGGAATCCCTCACAACCTTTAAATAAAACATCTGTGGGGAAATAAGTAGCTAATATCTTTGATGTGATGTCTCAACAATCTGTCCTTATAATGGTATAGAATATTACATGAAATCAGGAAATTAGAATTCTGTTACAGCAGTAAAATTCACAAAGAATGTTCTTAGAATGAAATTGAAAAAAAAAAAAAAAAAGACAGAGAGACAGAGACCTGAGATTGCATGGTAGCCATCTTATCATGTTCCACTAAGAGACAATGAGCAAAAGTTCAGTGATAATAAAAATGATTTCAAAATACTCCAGGCCCTCTAGGTAGAATTTTAAACACACACACACCTCTAACTGGAGATGATTCAGATTCATCATGAACAGACATACCGAAATTCAGTAAGAGATCCATAAGAGCCCAGAAAGCTAC
This sequence comes from Marmota monax, assembly GCF_021218885.2. Classification (NCBI taxonomy): domain Eukaryota; kingdom Metazoa; phylum Chordata; class Mammalia; order Rodentia; family Sciuridae; genus Marmota; species Marmota monax. Next base: position 20,141,709 of record NW_026694084.1, on the reverse strand, counting down.
TAAATATTTAATCACTTGACCATAGTGCCTTCAAAGTGAAGGTTTAGAAAAAGTTCTTCAAAAGGTGAGAGGAAAGTAGATAAGCCTATTGGTTAGAAGAATAGAGTGATAAAAGTAAGGGCTTTCTATCTTTTACCTTCTCTCTTTGCCAACAGATTAGAACTCATGGACAAGACATAGAAAACAACATAGAAAAAGGTAAAAGATGGAGCTGGGGTTGTAGCTCAGTGGAATTGTACTTGCTTAGCATGTGTGAAGCACTGGATTCAATTCTAAGCACCATATGTGAATAAATAAAATAAAGATCCATCAAAAACTAAAGTTTTTTGTTTTTTTGTTTTTTAAGGTTAAAAAAAAATGAACAAAACAGGTAATGGTTTATTTCTTTGTTTATATAACACCTGGCACATTCTTCATGTATTAACATTTTCTGCCACTCAACCTCCAAAACAAACCCTGTATCAGTTCACTTTTGTGCTATTCATGGGTTACCACCAATCAAGCCTACAATATCTAGTTGGCACCCCTTAAATAGTTTCCCAACTGGTCTCCTGATTGTCTCTTTTGTTAGGCTACCCATCATCCAATTTCCAAATGATCTTTTTAAAACTTTAAACAGATAGTTCAATCCCTGTATACAAATATTTTAAGAACTGTCTATAGCACTTTTATACTAGATAAAATTTTTTCTAGGTGAAATTTAATTTAGATAGAGTAAAATACACTATTTGATGTGTGCTATGGTTTGAATTTTTGGTCCCTTCCAAAATTCATGTTGAAATTTAACTGCCATTGTAACAATATGAAGAGATGAGACCTTTAGAGGTGATTAGATCATAAAGACTTCACCATAATGGGTGGCATTGGTGCTAAGATAAAAAGATGAGCTCGGGCCCCTGTTGTTTTCTCTGACTCTTCCATCTTTTGCTATGTGAAGATTCACCCTTTTTCCACTCTGGAACACAGATGCAAGGTGTCATCCTGGAAAAACAATGGCCTCTTCAGACACCAAACCTGCCAGACCATGACCTTAGACTTCTCAGGCTCTAGAACTGAGCCAATAAATTTAACTTCTTTATAAATTACCCAGTCTAGATTTCTGATATAGCATCAAAAAATGGAGTAGGGTAATGTGTATAGTTATATGGATACTTACAAATGAATGGAGTATTATTATATCTGCCACAAAAATCAAGAAAGAAGGGAAGGAAAGGGAAAAGAGATAGGAATTTTACAAAATAAAATTAGAGTAATTGCTCAGCTACCTGCTCAGCCTCTGAAGATGATTTTAGTGTGATTGTGCAAATTCTTTAAGAAATAGGCATTTGCATCTCAGTGGAAAGTAGGCACTTGAATGAAAACAATGAGACATCCATGTGAAAACTTGGAGGCAAAGCACTCGAGGTTTAGGGAATAGATCGCTAGTGATGTATGAGTGATGTATGAGTGATGGAATGGTTAGTATGACTGGATTACTGTAAACAAAGAGAAGATCAGTAAAAGATGAGCTTGCAGAAGTGATAGGTCCAACTCTTACAGAACTCCACAGGTGTAGTGAAAAATTTGGAATTTCTTCCAAAATGTCTCATTAAAGAAGTGGCATATTTTGATTTACTTAGATGATATTGCAGCTAGGTGATGAGTATTGAATAAATTGAAAAATAAAAAAAGAGCAGAATCAGATTGTTCAGCAGGAATTACTCTAGTGCTAAGCTGGTCAGAATCATGACATTTCTAGCAGGTAACAATGAGGAAGATGGAAATGGATGAACTGGAGATACATTTTGGAAGCTTAAGAGAAAAGATTTTCTCTGAGATTGGACAAAACGGTGATATCTGGAGGAGAAAGGAAAGAATGCATTTGTATGTCTAGTTAGAGCCAAAACAATTAGAAAGGAAGACATTCATGTAGAGAAATCAATACCTATTTATTGTTAAATTTAAGATTTATTCATGACATTTAAATATATCATTGTATTAATCATGATATAATGTAATTGTATTTTATATACGTGTATATATAATTTTTATTATATATATAATAAAAATTATTATACATTATACTTATATAATCATATATTATATATATATATATATATATATATATATATATATATATATATATATATAAATTTTTTTTCAACTCACAGTTCAAGTGACCCTACCCCTTTTGAGAAATGTTACTTGGTGTCTCCAGGCTCATGGATATATATCTCTTTTGTCCTCATATTGCACTTTGTTCATCTCTAATATCATAAATAATAACAGTCCTAGCAGAGTCCCTGCCCTAGGATACAGTCAGCTAATGGATTTTAAACATCTGGTGTTTTTTTCCTCATATTTTGATTTTTTGAATCATATTTTACACAAAGAAAGACATTCTACGTGTAATATTTTGAAAATATCAAAGGACCACATTAGCTTAAAAGGAGCAAAAGCAGCAGGAAATAAAAGACAAACATCAAAAGACAGAAAAGGTTATAATGGACAATTTGCCTTCACAGAATAGTCCAAATGCAGGTAATGCAGATGTTCACCTGATGTCAAAAGGGTTACTTTGATTTCAATCACTTCATATTTTATTAAATATGCCTCAGAATCTTTGCCTTTATGTAACAAAATACTCTCACCTTTTTTGCCTTTAGTTTTATATTTTTGATATTTTAAAAAATTATTCTTTTTATTTTACCCATGTCACAAAGATTTTTCTTTTGGACTTCTACTTTTGTTCATGTAGGAATTTTTTTTTTCTGAGACTTTGCAAGATTCTGTTTGAATGAAGCTCTGGATGAATGGTCTTCTATTACTAGTTGTTTCTGAACTACCATAAATGGTGTAGGTAAAACTATCATTTTCTACTAAATGTGTTTTAATCTTTTCTCTATAATGTGACCCTGACCAAAGCCAAAGAATAGAAATAATAGAAATACAAGCAAATCTCAGGATTATTAATACTGATCTTTTCAATGAAATAACTTTTACTAATAGAGTTGATACAATTAACCTTCATCTGTGGGCATTTAGTAATCCTGAGTTTCACATTGTGTGCTCAGAATAAAGATTTATTAAAGTTGCATGCTTTTGTTAAAACACATAAAGACAATGCATTGTGAATTTTAAAATATTACCTACTATAACAATTTTATACCATCTTGAAATAACATCATTCATTTTACTCTTATATGTCTATTAGCAATACAAAATTATCAAGGACTTCAAGTACACACAGCATTTCTGTCAACTCCTACTTATATATAAATACCTTGGCCACAGAAAAGCCACATAGCTCCAGACACACAAGGTTTATAGAAGAGAGAAGGCTTATCTTTTTAGAGGACATCATGGGTTGGTGAATGCAATCAGCAAATACTTTCTAATATATGTGACCTCATGATTGCTTTTAAATATTTGAGCATTCTTGATTTGCCATATTTTCAAAGAAGTGATATTTAATTGAGAAATATGTATGAAACTTTTCAGCAGGAGAGGAGTGATACAGTCTTATAGCCACAATGGACAAAAACATAAGGCAATGCAGACAAATGGAATATGGGCCAGTCAAATCACAGTAACTCAAAGCATGTTTTTTATCCATATCAGCAAACTGGTACCACAATATTACAAGAAAAATGAAGAAAGAGAGAGAGAGCTTGAATCATTTGATGAGTCTTTTTTCAAGCAAGTATAAGAGTATACTAGAGATTGGTAGGTTTAAAAATTAGCAGAAATTTATTTCATTTTACAAGACAGTCTATAAATCCAAGATCAAGGCCTCAGCATAGTTAGATTCTGATCAGCTCACTCTTTGGTGTTACAAACCTCTTTCTTTACTTGGATACTGACAACTGAAAGAGGATGAGAAACCTCCTTAGGAATTTTGCCCTCTTTTAAGGGCATCAATCTGATCTTGAAGACTTTCCCCTCATTAACTAATTATCTCCCAAAGCTCCCATCTCGTAATACTATCACTTTGAGGGTTAGGATTTCAATATATGAATTCTGAGAGGACACAAAAACATTCAGTTCATTGCACTATGGGTAATAGTAATGAAAAATATTGTTCTAAATATAGATTTTAAACCAAACTGTAAATTGGATACCCTGAATATAGAAGAGGCACAGTAATTTTTTTGAGAAATTTAATATTCTACTGAGAGTAAAAGAAAACTATACAATTGCAAACAAATTAATAATGAGAATATTATTTGAACGCTTTGGTAACTTCATTAAAGCCTCAAATGTAAATACCTTACCAAGTTATATTTTGATTGAATCGATTATTCCTACCACTTGCCTGTAGAGGTTAAAGCAAACTGGCAAAGTTTAATGATAATATTGTTTATTTAAAGTGAATGAATTTTTGCATAATTGAAGATATTCATTACATGATTTCTCATGGAAAATGTTTTCTTCAATAACATATTGATTATTTACATCATTAAATCATTAGAGGTATTATTCTTTAAGGGGATTATAACAGTTTTAATGATTTTAGTATCATAATTAAAATGATAATCACTGTTTATAGTGTATTATACTTGGTAATATTTTCCCAATTGCTTCAAATTTTAACCAAATTTCACATTCCAATTTTTCAGAGAACATAATAAATCTGTATATAAATAAAAATGTATATATACACACACATATGTATGGATATGTATATATAATCTATATAACAGTAAATCTGTAGATTCTTGAGACTCAAAGCCTTTTCTCATTTTTTGAAAACATTTAAGTAGAATTCAATCTATTCTTATGTTAGAAGCAGAGAAATTATTATATCAAGGATGCTGTGTATGTACTATAAATTAAGCACAAAATTTTTCTGTTTACTGATAAGAAAATTCTCTTTATGATATATAATTCTTTAATTTAAAAATACAATCATTGATTTATTAATAAATATATAAACCTTGGTATATTTTTTTAAAATAAACATATTTTAAGACTGGTATGTATTAAGTGCAGGTTTCTATTATTAAAAATAACTAATTTATGAATATCAAAACATTCTAAATAAATATCAAAACATTTTAAGCAAATAATTTTGTAGGCCTTTTCTTAAAATTAGTATATATTATTCAAATTTAGCACACAATATGACAATTCTGAAATGCAGTTACATTGACTTATGTTAAGTTCTATATATTGAGAGACATAGGATTCATTTTTTAATTTTTTTTTAATTTGGAAGAGTTAAACTAGGGCTTATATGATATGGAAGCTGAAGTTTTAGCTCTTTATGCATTTTAAAATTCATTTTGATGGGCTGGGGTTGTGGCTGAGCAGTAGAGTGCTTGCCTAGCATGGGCGAGGCCCTGGGTTCAATCCTCAGCACTACATAAAACTAAATAATAATAATAAATTAATTAAAGATATTGTATCCAACTACAACTAAAAAATAAATATTTTTTTAAAAAATCATTTTGGTAGCTAAACTTTAGTGAGATAGTGTTTGTTGCTCAGTTCTACTAGTGGACATTGTGTAAGCATCTTATCTTCCAAAATTTCAGTTAGACTTACCCATATCAGAGATACCATGGAAGTATAGAGGATATACAAAAAGTAATAGATAAAAATAAGAGTTATGTTCATGATATGATGCACCAAACAATAGAAACAATAATTCCATCAATATGTGGTGAAGGTGTTCCTGCACCCACTGTCTGACAGGGTCACAGTGTGGGGCATGCTGCAGCAGGGCCACACCATCTGGAAACCGGAACCATCCGGAATGTTAAAGTGTTTTGTTTATGATATTCATGATAACGATAACAGGGCATACATCAATCAATAATAAAAGTACGTATTGCCTGAGATTTCAGGAAAATTCCCAGGATGAGACTAAGGATACAACTGAGATATACCATGAGGTGCATTTGAATATCTCTCAGGATACAAACAGTAGTGTTATTACTCAAGCCTAAGCAACAAGAAAGCCACAACCTATACAACAGCCTAGCTGCAGAAAAACAATTGCTGTGCCAACAGTACAAGGACCACAGTGTGTAGCTAGCTTATGGTATCCCCCTCAAGGACAAGAGGCTAATAAAAATACATTCCCCCCACCAACAGACCCTCCTTTGCCTTACACAGAAATTTATGATGAAAATGGAAAACACATAGTTAATATGAATGACAAATGGGTTGAGGCGTAAAGCCTGCCCTTTAGTTAAAGATTACAAAGACATAAGAATTGGTGTGCTTTGACCAAGAATCAAGGAAACTCTGTAAGAAAGCAGTTAAATAGGTCATATGAAAAAAAGAAAATTACATTGGAAATTAAAAATAAAATAATGTAAAATTAACATAGATATATTTTAGAGGCACTTCAGAGTAGTAGTAGGCTTTTAAGTAATAGACTTTCCTACTTTAAGTATGTTTTACTGGGATTTTAATTTAGAAGTAAGAAAGCTTACCAATAATCATAAGTATGCTTTAAAGTTAAAGGTTAATGAAATAATTATAGGTATGCTTTAAAGTTAGAAATGAATAATAGGTCAGGAGACATGTAGTCTAGTTGTGTTGCCTAGCACCTAGTGATTGACATGAAAACATAAAAGCTTAATCTTGATTGACTAACATTACAGAAAAATATTTTGAACAATGTACTCAATATCTTAGGTAATCAATGTATGTCAGAAAAGATTGTAACTCTTGAAAATTATTTAAATCAAAGAAGTTTTGGGCTTTGATGCTATTCATTAACTACCCGAAAAAACACCTGTAAAAAAGATATAAAAATAAAGGTCCTTCTAGGGGAAGCAGGATTTCTTCTGGAGGCTGCTAGTAACTTGCAACCTGTGGTCCTGACTCTTCTTCTTTAGCGGAGGCTATTCCTCCTTCAGGACCCCTGGAACGCCCACTCCCCTGCCAGGGCTGGACCTCAGCAAATATGGAGTGAACCCTCAGCTTTTGCTGTGTAACCAAAGCAATAAGTCCAAAGCTAGATGTACACACTCAACACACACACACACACACACACACACACACACACCATATATAGCAATTCTGAAGACGCACCATTGTAAAGCAACTCCTGAAACTATGATTCACCATGAAAACAGTGAAATATACAGTTGTCAAATATTCAACCTCTTTGATGAAAGGATGTTATGGGAACATATTTGACTCCCTAGGTTGCCAGGAACAAGGAATTAAAGTGGGAATTTGTCAGTAGCCAAGTTATGGTCTAGGAAGTATCACTCCTACTATCACCACACCTATTACTAGCTAGGCAACCTACAGGAATACCAGGAATTGGGAACTAGGATGAAATAATGGGTTTACAGATAGTTACTTTGCTAAAGTGGAGCTTTATCTACTACACACCAATGAATATCTTATTCCACAAAATTTTAGCAAACAATGAGGCTGAATTTGATCACTTTTAATGAGGGCTCAGAGAGAGATGGGATATGATGTTAAAATGCCCACTCTCTTCCCACAGATTCTCAAACTCACCCAGGGACCATCTCAGACAAAGAATTTAAATCACCCAAATTCCTACAACTTATCTCTGCCTGAGCAAGACTTAATCCTCATGCACTACTTTCAAGCTTCTGATATTTCATACTGTTTTATTAATCCAATGTGGGCTTTTTTTCCTTGCCAGTGAATTGTTAGAAGATTTATCAAGAGTGGTTGAATTCATGTTGCCACAATGCTTGAAAGGAAAACAAAAATGAGTTCCAGAATATATGAGCTTCCTAGTTTTATTAATGCCTTCTCCATCCCCACATTATTCAATTTAATTCTATGATAAGTAGTGAATAAATTCCCATTTTCATAGTCAATAGCTGAAGGCATCACAAAATTTCAGTGAAACCTTATTCTAGTAAATAATAAATGGCCCTACAGACATTTTTTTAAAAATTCTATGATCTGCTATGAAACAACACAAAAAGAAGAAATTGTGATTTCATATTTACCTGGTGCCACTAGAATTAGGGTGTAAAATTGGCTTCTAGTGAATATGGCTCTAATAGTTATCATTAGTAACTATTAGAAATTGTTTTTCTGAAAAATGTTCTATAAAGAAATTATATCAGTTTGAAAGTAAAAACTAAATAGGAAGAAGCAATTTGAAAATTTTTTATTGGTGAATTGGGAAAAAAGAGAATTTTGAATTAATTATTAAAGAAGGAAACTTAATATAATATTCAAAATTGATTAAACCTATGATGATACAATCAACTTTGCAGTTTTTTTCCTGACCCTTGGCTGGCCTTTCTAATTTACACAAAAGCCCTAAGCTCTCAGACCTGACCCAAGCAGAACAGATATACACTCATTATATTATTAAGAATTTGCTATGATTTTTTTTAAAAATTCAAGGATTGCAAGAGAACAAAATCAGTAATCTTTATAGACTGATTTTAAACCAACATTAAAAGTAATTATATGATCATGAACTAAGAAAATGTCTGAAAACACACAAAAAAGGGAAGTGCCCACAGATTCTAAATAAAGGTCATGGCATTTTAAACCTGTTTTTAAAACAAATCAAGTATATCAGAATAGAGCTAAATACATGATTTGGTACCAAAATAATCACATAGAGTTCCAAGTTAAGGTTTCCAGATTAAAGTTTTCTGCTAAAAAGGTACTGAAAAAATTGTGTTATGAAAACAAAATTATAAGATCTAGATGTTGTGTTTTAACATGAAAGGAAAAAAGGAGTTGAACCAAGAATATATGTGTATTATAAAGTATTATTGCTTGAGCAACATTAAATATTAATTCTAGATTTAAAACAAAAATGCACCTACACTATTCAGTCAGACATCAAAGTGAGATCTTGACAAGATAAAATATTTATATATAAATAAAAATGTCCATAAAGGGATTTAAAGTTTATCCTCACATCTGTCACTCTCTCTTAAACTCCAACACCAGAAGGTTGTCAACACAACTTCCTTGACAGAATAATGTTTTGAAAATCACATGAAGTCCTCTGGTAAAAAAAAAAAAAAAAAAAAAAAAAAAAAAAAACAATGCAGCATACATAAGGGTTTTTCATCATCATTGCTGATTTAAAAATCGCCAAAACATTCATAATTCATAGAGAATCTTAAAGTATGTTGCATAATCATTTATTTATTAATTCAATTATAATTTATTTAGAATTCTAAAAACTAGCAATCCAAGAGCTAGAAGATGTGTAAAATTTGTGCTTTTCTGAAGTTTACATTTTAGTTGAAGGAAAATTAAGATAGAGATATTAGTGATTAAGACTACTTCAATGAATTTGAACTTTCATGAAGAAAGTTAATCAAGGTAAAATGAGAGGGAGTTATTTGCACAGGATATGTTAGGAATCACCTAAATGTGCTTTACAGATGGAAGGAATTGTGTGAGATGTGTATATGATGTACAAAAAGCAAAATTTGATCTTTTTGATCAAATTTGAAATTTTAACAGCAGTCTTAATGACCTATTGCATTAACAACACTGACACATTTTAAAGTTAGTCTTACTATCGTAAAATAAGTAGGAATTGGTTTTGTTTTTTGCTTGTTTGCTTTGTATTTTTACTAGATAAGCAATAATTGTTCTAATGAATTATTCCTCAATCATTCCTTTCACTGAATTTTTTTTATTTAACATATATTTATTAAATGCTTATTAAGTGCCAGGAAGTTTTGAATAGAAATCTGGATACACAAGAATAAATATTACATGCAAAGTCTTTTCCCTTTTTACTTCTATCACAGAACTTGTAGCAATAAAGAATAAATATGCATATGTAAAACACTAGTTTATTTTCTTTCTCTCTCCCTAAAGTAAATTCTCTGCAAGTTGTTATGGTTTGGACGTGAGGTATCCCTGAAAAGCTCACATGTGAGAAAATGCAAGAGGGTTCACAAGAGAAATGATTAGATTGTGAGAGTCTTAACTCAATCGGTGAATTAATCCCTGATGGTATTAACTGAGTGGTAACTAGAAGCAAGTGGGGTGTGTCTGGAGTGGTTAATTAGGGACTTGGCTGTGGGATATATATTTTGTATCTGGAGCTGGAGTCACTCTCTCTGCTTTTTAACCACCATGATGTGAGCTGCTTCCCTCTGCCACACACTCTGCCATGATGTTTTGCCTCACCTCAAGCCCAGAGGAATGGAGCCTGCCTTCTCTGGACTAACAGCTCTGAAACCAACCATGAGCCCTCAAATAAACTTTTTCTCCCCTAAAGTTGTACTGATCATATCCTTTAGTCACCACAGCGAAAAAGCTATCTAAAACAAAGTTTAAGGCTGTATAGCTAATACTACATAGCTAATACTATCATGTAGTAGTTATCTACAAAAAAAGTAATCAATGAAGAAGGAAAAAAGAGAAAGAAGAAGGAGAAAAGGGAAGAGGAAAATAAGAATAAAGAAAGGAAAGAAGGAAAGAAATCAATGAAAGGGCTGGGGTTGTAGCTCATTTATAGAACACTCGCCTAGAATGTGCGAGACACTCGGTTCCATCCTTAGCAGCACATAAAAATAAATTCATAACATAAAAGATGCTGTGTTCATCTACCACTAAATTTTTTTTTAAATCAATGAAAGGAAGAAGAAAGTCTAATAGGAAAGGAGAAAGAAGTAAGTCAGAGAGGAAAGGAGGAAGAAGGGAGGGAGTTGGGATATTTACTATTTATTAGCAGTTACTATTTATTGTATATAAACCTGTTAGGCAAACAGTTCCTGTAATTTAAAAATAATCTAACTGTTTAATGAAAGTACATAGACAATTGAATAGCAGGATCTTTACTGCTATGGAGAAATCCCCAAAGGAAATCCAATCATCAAGTTTAAAGGAAGGAGTCAGAAAATTATAGTTGAAAGGGTAATGCTGAGTCCTGTCTCTAATGCTTGTCCTTGAGTAAGTCTAACATAAGACTTTATGAAGTTCAGGTAATTATCTCTAACAGTATGGGCCACTCCTTAGTACTATAAATTTGTTGTGTCCACACTGATTTTCTTATTCTATTCTCTATACCATTAGTCCTAGTGTTGATTTCTTGTATGAGTCATACCCACTGTTATGGTTTGTATCTGGAATGTCCCCCACAAAGGCTTATGTGTTGAGGACTCAATCCTCCATGCAATGATGCTGGGAGATGGTATTTGGGAGAAGTGATTGGATCATGGGGAAATGATTAATCCAATGATAGCCAAATGGACTATGGGGAGGTGGTGGAAACTAGCTAGTGGTGGGGCATCCTTGGAGAAAATAAGCCTGTGAGGGCATGCCCTATAAGGGTATTTCTTGTCTCCTACCCTATCCTTTCTCTTTCTGTTTCCTGGCTGCCATAGGCTGAGCAGTTTTCCTCTGCCACATCCTTATTCCATGATATTCTGTCTTACCTCAGGCCTAAACAATAGAGCCAGTCAATCATGGACTGTAACCTCTGAAACCATGACCCAAAATAAATATTTTCCTTCTCTAACTTATTTTCTCAGGTATTTGTCACAGCAATGGATGTCTGACTAATACATCTATCTTATTGCTTAAGCCAAAAAACTTAAGAACCTCCCTTGTCCTTAGTCATTCTGTCCAAGTGATTTCTAAGTCTTACTGATTTTCATCCTAAATATGTTTAAAAAAAATCCTTTCTCTCCTTTCATACTTACATTGCTTTGTTTCTGACCTATGTTGTTTCTTTGCTAGATTATAATATGGCTATTTAAGTAGACTCCCTATGCTAGTTTTGGATTTTTTCATTTTATAGCATAAATGAAATTTTCAAAATCCAACTCTTTGATCAAAGGGTTTAGGACTGACTTTCAGTAAAGATAAATTTAGCCTGTTTATTGTGATTTGTTCCAAAATACCTGCCCAATCTTATGTTGTCTATCACAGACAACTTAAAAATTTTCAAAGAATTGCTTCTTTTTCTCACCTGCATACTCTTCCTATGCTATTAATTTGCCTAAAGCACCTTCAACCCTTTGGATGCATAATTAATTCATTTTTATCCTTCACTTCACTCAAACTCTCCTGAATAATATTTTAGTTTTAGCACCCATACATACCTCTTCATAGTACTTACACAATACAGTGTCATAATTGATAAATCTTTTGAATTGAAACTTCAGTCTTGCTCAGAAGGCAACATATATTGTTTAATTCACTTTTAACAAGGTGTGGTCAATGATTGGTAAATCAAATAATAAATTAAGGAAGAAATCAATTAGTAAATCACCCCATAAAATTTAATTTATTGTTTTATTCATAAATTATCTTCAGTGGATAAATTTATTTCTAAGCTATGCTCCAATTACCAAACTTGTAATCTTTATTTTAAAAGTAGAAAAATATTCTATTATCTTACATTTTATTTAAAGAGGAAGTTCATCTCTACTTTTTTTCAGACAAAACTTGTGTACTTATGCACAAAGGTGCTCCTGCATACTTACTACTCAGAATATTTAGGTGGTGTTTGTTTGTTTGTTTTGTAATAGAAAATAAGAATTAAAGCAAAAAGATTGAAATTTAAAAGTATATTGTTAATGTAATTGGTATGTCGATTGATGGTTATCTGCTATTACAATGTTTAAAACTCTAGTATGTGTGAATAAAGCATTTTAAACTAAACTGGATTTTCTTGCCATTTTCTTTTAAGAGAGTAAATTCTAAGTACATTCTAAGATGAGTAAATTCTAATTTACTCCAAGTATAAGTTTAAATTTAAAAATTGAGTTAATGTGGATTTATAAAGGAGAGAGAGAATGTTAGCATCAACAATAGCAATCTATCAGTACAAACCAAAATACAAGAAAAAAAAATACAAGACAGTTCTAAGAAGAAAGCTACAATAACAACAAAAAGATTCTTTGACTGACAGTGTAAATCTAACCATGCTTTCTATGTCTTGATTAAATAAAAATTAGTAAAACTTATTTAGGAGATGCTTTTGATACAATAAACTAGAATTAAATATTAATGCAAACTATTCTATTATCAAGCATATGAAAGTAAAACAAAATAAACAACAACTGGCATTATAAACCCTAATTATGAGAGAAGAAAATGCTCAGAATAAATGTACCTGACAGACCCACGTTTATGAAGGGAAATATGAGATATCCCTACATCACTACTCATCATATACTTAACATCTCTAGACTGAATCTGTGAGAATGCAGATAGAAGAGGAAATTAATTAGTATATTCAAAATCTGGATTTAGTGCTTTAGTATTTTTTGTAACATAGAACTTTCTTAACAATGCCTGATAGACAAGATTAGAAGCCTTTCTAAAGTGCTCTTATTAATTCTTGTATTATACTGAAGTGAAATTGCTTATTTCCTTGTTTGTATCCACTTTGGGCAACTTAAAGTTGTCTTCAGAATAGAGTGTCTTTTTTAGAGCATATTTAATGCTTAGCATTTCCCAGAAACACAATGAGCATTTATGGTCTTTCATTTCTGTTGAACAAAGCCAAAGATCATCAGAAACACACCTACACTTAAACAAATTGGGTTTCTGACACTTGAAGCAAGGGACAACACACATCACAGGAAACAATAGGGTTCCTCAGTAAAAGAATATTAGGAAGGACTTATTATTAAGATTGGGGTTTGAGTTGAATGATTTTGGGGGAGGCCTAAGGAAGCAAGACTTTGCCTTAAATCAGGAACAACCAGGAAATGGTATTAATTCCATTATTAGATATGTTAATACATCCTAACTAAAAGAAGGTAAGACTCATCAAAATCCACAGCTATATTCAGTAAAGCAGTAGCAGTGGTTCATATCAACCACATTAGAAGAATACATCATCTTTTTTGTTTTGTTTTATTTTTGATTTGGATGTTGTTCATGTTCTGTCTCTGTTCAAACATGACTGCAGAGTGGAATTTTTTGCTTATTTTATTTTGATCAGTCAGAGTCATGGAATGGTCTTGTCTATATTCTTTTTGAAATCTAAAACATATTCCATTAAATGTTTTAGATTCCAAAAGTATACCAAGACCTAACTATGGGTACTAGACCACCCCTACCAATAATGAAGCCTGCCTGATAGTCTCAGGCTGACGGCAGAATGACAGGGACTGCCACTATCATCTTTTTAAAAAATTAATTAATGAATTGTTTAATACTATTTTCCTTCTCAGCGACAGATCCATTGTTTACTGACTTATCAATTGCCCAAAATTCATCAAAAATTTTAGAAGTCCCCTTGTTCAAAAGAAAGTCTGCTAATCCACTACACTACCATCCATCAATGCTTTCTAGTGAATAGTCTTCAGAGATGACCTGTATCAAGTCCTATAACTATAACAAAAAAACAGAAAATTATTTGATTTATCATTAAGAATATCGATGAAGCATGCAAGTCCAAAAGAGTTTTCTTCTGCTACCAAATTGTAGAAGAAATTTTAAGCAAGAAAATGTTAATGTATACCTTTAAGTTCCACCAGGTTCATTAGAGAAATTTTACAGCAAATATGTAAGGATTATTCATTTAACTATTTCTATAGTAAGTCTTGATATAAGGGCATAACAATTAGCACTTCTAAGAAAAACTAATGTGCTCTAAATGAACAACCTTGTGATCTAACGTAATATATGAAGGCAGAATAGAAGTCCTATAATCCAAGCCACATAACTAAATAGCAGATCATTTGAGACAATAATTTTGGTATGGATCTCTTCTATATAAGTGATGGTAAGAAAACGAGAAAAAGCCGACAGAGCCACAGTTGGTAGGACAACCTTTCTAAGAGGAATATCAAGAAATCATAGCAATATTGTTTTTGAACTAGAAAGAATGCCCCAACTTTCATAAAAGGTTTACCTTCAAAGATGCCTTCAGATCTGACTAGAATTCTTCTTTAGAAAATAGATCCAGACCAATGCTTAAGTTACAGTTCCTTGAAAGCCCAGAGTCCATACCCACAAAAAGCAGAGCCAACCACACTTCCTAAAGCCTAGACCTAGAAATGAAATGGCATTACTAGAGTATATAATATAGATGTCATTTTTTCCAATATCCGTTTGGTTTGGAGCTTGTTCATAATGCATGTTACCAATTGTCTGATTTGATTATAGAACAACCTCGCAAGAGTTCCTATAAAATATAAATTTCAAAGAACATAATCTCTATATGCATTTCACAATGTGCTAAATATAGTAATTGGTAACATGTAGAAGCTGTATTACTTAGCAAGAGTAATTTTTATTTTGATAACATGCTTTCAAAAGCAATTATGATGATTAATTTTATGTGTCAAAGTCAGTGGGCTAAGGGATGACCAGAAAGATGGTAAAACATTTTCCCCTCCCCCGGGGTTTGTCAGAACAGGTGTTCCAGGAAGGATATTAAGGTTGGATTAACCCTCACAATCATGTGGTTCATTAAGAGTCTGAATAGAACCAAAGGAAGTGTGATTCTATTTTTTTGAGCTAAGATAACCATCTTCCCTGCTCTTAAACATTCAGCTCCTGGTTCTCAAGATTTGGGGTTCAGACTAAATTATGCCATGGGCTTTTCTGCTTTACCTGTTGCAGATAGAAGATCAAAGGACTTCATAATTGCATGAACAAATGTCCACAATAAATCTCTCTTTGGAGAAAGAGAGAGGGAGAGAGAGAGAGAGAGAGAGAGAGAGAGAGAGAGAGAGAGAGAGAGGCCAAATCTACTATTGTTTTACTTAGTTTGTGTAGCTATTGTGCAAATTAAATGACCTAGGCTATTTGGATCTTTGGACATATTTCTGGTACCATCCTTATAATGGAAACCATGAAGACTGATGCCTAAGGTAAATTTAATACAAAGCTTCACACTCTGCACATTGACTTGGGGATACACACAGGAACTGGCATGATGTGACCCCCAGAAAAAAAGAGGGATCATATTTTTAGCCATTCTTGATACCAGGCAATCAAAGCTACATAGCTAGGGAAGTAAGAATAATAATTGCAGACGTTTTTTTCTCTTCCCTATTGACTACAGGCTTTTTAGCTCTTTAGCTTACTGGTTTAAAAAAAAGAAGAAGAAGAATCTGAAGTAAGCAAAATGTATAATTTCCCTGTGGTTTCTATTGGCTCAATAGGAGAGGCACCTGAGGTTTTCCAAAAGAGAAAGAAGCAAGAAACCACCAATCAAGTGTCTGGCTGGCAAAGAGGCAGATACTAAAACTGTGGTCCTGGTGCCTGGAATGGAGACAGCTACAGTGTGGTGCTGAGCATGGCAGAAGTCCTGTGCACCTTTTAAACCCAGACTGGCAGGCAGCAACTTTCTAGAGATATATTTGCAATCTGCTGAAGTATTAAATATGGAAAAGTTTTATAAGGATGAGAAATACTTTACCTCAAACCAATGCCATTCTAACTGCAGGGGCCAGGGGGAGTTTTGGGGGAGATGGGTCAGATCACAGAAAAGACACAGATAAGTTAAAGTCTTGGTATTACTTTTAATTGTAACTCTTGTTTTCAAGATGTGGGAGCTATTTTGCCACTTTTGCAGATAGGCTAAAATGAGTGCCATAACCTTGGAACCCTGTGATTTGTGCAAGCTAATTGGGTTACAAATAATGGTATTCATAAGACTGGGGATCAGAAAATAATTTTCTAATTAAAACAGGTGGCCTCCAAGTACAAAGTAAAAGGACTTAATTGAGACAGAAACTTTAATTGGTAAGAGAAAACAAAAAGTAATTTCTTTTTGAAACTTCTGATTAAAATATGGCGAGTCTACGTATAGAATTCATCCAGGAATGCAATGTTCTTCAACTGTGGCATTTCCGCCATTCTGGCACTTCATTTCATTCTGGCTAAAAACCATCCCATGCAGTGAAGGATGTGAGGATTTCTGCCCACTGAATATCATCTTAGGGCCCACAGTTACTGAGCAAAACCACTACCACATAATTTCAGAAAAAGGTAGAGGATGTACCAACTAAATGTGTATTTAATAAATACAAATTGCCAAATTCTAATCTATTCATGGTTCCTAGTACATTAAATTAATTTGGACTTGACTGACATATTTCTGATGTAATTTTGGTGAGGGTGGAAATCACTTCTGTAGACCAAAATTAATTGAAATAGGGATGGGGGAGGCAGTCCATTTGAATCCTTATAAAGATGACAAGTTCTAAGAAAAAGATGTTTTCCTTCTTTGTGATAAATTTAAAAATTTATAACTCAAACCTACTATTTCTAAGTAAGAGGGATCAGTATGATAAAGATATATATCATCTTTCACTATAAGATTGTTAAAATTTGGGTGAAAGACCTCAAAAAAAAAAAAAAGAAAGAAATAAGCCAAGTAAGAAGTAGCAAAATCAATTATTGATCCTTCTATGCAATAAATGTCCACCCTCAACTAATATTTTAAACACTACCCTAATGCGACAGTATTAGAAGGTGAGGTCTTTGGGACATAATTAGAATTTGGTGGGAATGAAGGCGGAACCCTCATTGACATAATTAGAATCCTTATAAAAATTCCATGAGTTTGCTTCCCTTTCTTCCCTTTCTGAGCACAGAGCTAGAATATGGCTTTTTATGAACCAGGAAGTAGGACTTTATCAGATGATTTATCAGCTAACTATGTGATAGCAAATTTATCAGACACCAGATCCATAGAAATAAATCCCCATTGTTTTTAAGATACCCAGTCTGTGGTATTCTAATATAATGACCTGAAAAGAATAAAATAGTTCCTGCTTACCATGTGCAAAGAAGAGTTTAAGAGTGAAATGAAAAAAATGTAGACTAGCTGCAAATATTAAGCCCCTGAAAGAGGCACTATGCTGAGACTTTTCTGAATGTGGTTCAAGGATATTTTTTTATGAGAGGAGATCAGGCATTTAATGGAAGTGATCCCCTTTATGCTCTATTGGCAACACAAAGTGACTCCCTTTATCCTCTCTTGGCAACACAAAACCTTTTGGTTTTTGTGCTGGGTGAGAGGGGGTCCCACTTCAATTTTTTTACATATGGATATCCAGTTTTCTCAGCACCATTTGTTTAAAAAGACTGTCTTTTCTCCAATGTATGTTTTTGGCATCTTTGTCTAGTATCAGATAACTAGACAAAGTTAAAGACCAAACCCCATATTTATGTGGGTTTGTTTCTGTGTCTTCTATTCTATTGGTCTTCCTATCTGTTTTCTTGCCTGAATATGCTGGTTTTATTAGTATAATTCTGTAGCATAATTTTGGTTCTCTTATAGTGATGTCTTCAGCATTCCTCTTTTTACTCAGGATGGTTTTGACTATTCTGGATCTTAATTTTTTGCAAATGAATTTTAGAATTTCTTTTGTTAATTCTGTGAAAAATGTCATTGATATTTTGATGGGAATTGCATTGAATCTGTATAACATTGAAGACCAAAAACTATGCAACTGCTTAGAAGAAAATGTAAGCCAAACCACTCCAACATATCCGCATAGAAAAAACTTCCTTAGTGAGACCCATAAAGTACAAGAAATAAAACTAAAAATCAATAGGTAAGATACCATCAAACTAAAAAGCACAAGCACAGCAAAGAAAACAAAGAAAAGAAAGCCTACAGAATGGGAGAAGATCTTTGCCCTTGCACTGCAGATAAAACATTAATATGCAGAATATATAAAGAAATCAAAAAGCTTAACACTAAGTAAATAAATAATCCTGTCAATCAATGGGCAAAAGAACTAAACAGTTACTTCTTAAAAGAAAAAATGAAAATGGCCAACAAATATATGAAAAAATGATTAACATCTCTAGCAATTAGAGAAACACAAATCAAAACCACATTGAGATTTTATCTCATTCCAGTCAGAATAGCAATTATCAAGTATACAAACAATAATGAGCACTCGTGAGGATGTGGAGAGAAAGGTACATTTATACATTGTTCATGGGACTGCAAATTAGTACAACCACTCTTGAAGGCAGTATGGGGATTCAAAAAAAAAAACAAAAAAAACCTAGGACTGGAACCACCATATGACCAGGATATCCCACTCCTGGGTATATATCAAAATATCTAAAATCAGCATACTATAGGAATGTAGCCTCATCAATGTCTAGATCAGAATTCATAATAACCAGACTATGGAACAATCTAAGTACACTTTTACAGAAGAATAAAAAATGAAAATGTGGTCTTTATAAACAATAGATTATTTCTCATCCATGAAAAAGAATGAAATTATGTTATTTGATAAATACATAGAACTGGAGACTATAATGATAAGTGATAAGCTAGATTCCAAAAGTTAAAGGTCAAATGTTTTCTCTGATATGCAGAAGCTATTCTAAAATTAGTTGAAAAAGATGAAGAGAGAATGAGAGAGAGTGAGAGAGAGAGAGTGAGAGAAGATAAGGAGGGATTCCATCAAAATAAAAGAGATCAGAGGAGTAGAAAATGGGGGTTGAGAAAGGAGGAGGAATGGGATAGAACAGTGAAATAAATCTGATCTAACTTTTCATTGTACATAAATGAATACATTACACCAAATCTCATGATTATATATAGCCACAAAACATTAATTTTATCAAAAAATAAAAAAAAACAACACTGTAAATAAATAGAAAGATCAGTAGAGGAAAGGGAAGAGGGGGAATGAGAAGGGTAAGTATTGGGAACTTAATTGGAACAAATTATATTTCAAAAATTTATAATTATGTCAAAATTAATTCTAATATTATACATAACTATTATAAACCAAAAAATTAAAATAAATAAAAAAGCTTTCTGGCACAGTAAGCCTCCTGCATGAACACACATTCTAATTTTATAAACAAAACAAGAACTCATAATTCAAGCCACTAGGCAGAGAATAAATTTGAAGTATATAATCTATGGGAGATTTTTGTCAGTGGACTTTCATGTGTCATACAGCACCCCTGCCCACATTCAGGAAAAATATGAAGAGTATGAATTTAATGAAATTTGGCAAAACAATTTTACCTCTACCAGCTTACCAGACAATGTGACTTTGTGTTCTTTATTTGTGGAAGTCATGCCATTGGCCCCTACATAAGGCAAAATCAAGCAGGCAGATATGATATGTCTTAATTCATGCAAAATATGAAACATTTGCAATTGATCTTTCTGTGAAAATAATACACTGAATATTTTTATGTTTTAGTGTATATATTAAAACCTCTGGAGTTGAATCCAAAATGACAAAGTTAAAAAGACATTTGGAGATATTTAAACACAACATGAACTAAATAAGAAATACATTTACTAGTGTCATTTATGAATTCAAACTTGTAAAAACAATATAGAATTGCAAAAACATGAATTTCAGTCAATATTCCACTTAAACTTGGAGTCTAGTTGTAAAAATCTTTAATGATCCTAGGTATTAATTTAGCTGTGTTGTCAGAAGCTGCGAATGAATCATTGCTTTTAACTATGTAACCCTGGACAGTGAGATGCCTCTCCTGGGAATCCTTTGGTGCAAGGGTACCAGAGGCAATGCCCATTTGCATACAACTCCTATTGATGGGGAAAGTTCATGCTTGTCATGGAATTTACTAGTTCAAAAGCCTTGAATACAAATCCCAACTGCACTGAGGTAGAAGAAATGGGTGTAAACTGATAAGCCCCCAACTAAGCTGTTTTACTCACAAACATTCTTGTTTGCCTGGAAGAAGCCTTTTCATGGTGAATCCCTTTGATGTTTAAAACCTATAAAACAAACAAGCTGAGCCGCCCTCATTGTTAGAACCAGCCCCCCAGATCTGCATTCACTTATAATTGAGTTTCTGTCTTTATTTCTTATAATTTCTTATTTTCTTAATTATAATTTCTAATTTTCCTAATCCAATCCACTGATTTCATTCAGAGAACTGTTTTGTGCTGCACAGGTCTGCACAGCACAGTATTTTCTGGCATTCTCATTAGACAATTAAGATTTAGACAAAGACAATAAACATATTTATATTGTCAGGGGTTTTTAGCAATTGGAGTTCAATATTAAGGTTACCTGTCATAAGTGTCAAGTGACACAGGGACAATGGAAAAATAAAAGAGATAAAAGAGTTGAGATACAACTTCAAAGATTTGTCTTTTTGTCTGTTTCGTGCCAGTTGTCTGTTAACTATATGAGATTTTATTTGAGATACCAAATACTGTATACCTACAAAGTCTTTATCATTCTCTCAAGAAATGCTCAGATTTATTTATTCTTATTTCCTGAATTTATATTCATATGAGAAATGTCTAGATTTTAGAGCCAATTCTAGAATTTTGGAGTGTATTGTCAAAGAAATGCAAAACAATTAATATTCATTCATTTATTTATTTTTGTAATTAGTAATATGTAGCCTGGTTCATTAAAGCATATGGGAAAAGACAAATCTAAAACATTCATGTTTTTTTAACAATTTAAATGTTAAATACATTGTAAATTAGTGATATAAATACATAGTCTTCTGGAAAGAGGTCGTTTTCTACTCACTCAGTTTAATGTTATGCTACTATGTGCTTCCCCATCCTCCTTAACTGACAAGTCAAAATACTGATTATATTGATACACTTTACCATTTGTTTCATTTTCCACCTAGTATACATATACATACATTATATATAAGTATTTTTATATATGTGTATATATATTATGGATAATGTAATTTAACTATTAAAATCTCAGTTATTGCCAACTTAATCTGAGATGCAACACAATGCCAATCAAAATCCAAGAAAGCTATTGTGAAAATGTCCACACAAATTTTCTAAATTTAAATGGAAGGCAGAAAACCTAGAACAGCCAACACAATGCTCAATATAAAGAACAAAATTGCAAGAATCGCATTTCTAGGTCTAATACTTTCTTAGTATAAAGTTACAGTGATCAAGACAGTATACTGTTGGCAAAATAAAAGGTACTTAGATTAATGCAACAGAAATTTAGTACACTGATCTTTCCTTAAAAAAGCAAAGGCAACTCATGAAAACTAATCTAAAATTGATCATAGAACAAAATGCAAAATATAAGATAATAAAGCTTACAAACGAAAACATACAAGGAAATCTAAGTGATCTTAGATTTGCTCACTTTTTGATGAAATACCAAAAGCACAATCCATGAAAAAAAGTGGAATTTTGGACTTTAATAAAATTAAAAGATCCTCTTAAAAGAAGAAGAGACAAGTCATAGACTAGAAGAATGTATTTGTAAGCACACACCCAATAAATGATTTGTATCCAAACTATACAAAGAACATTCAGAACTTAAAAGTAAGGAAACAAACAATCCAAGAATCTCATCCAAGAATATATACAAATGGAAAATAAGTGATAAAACAGATGTTCAACCTCATAAGTCATTAGAGAATTAAAATTAAAACAACAATGAGATACTACTACACAGGTATTACGAATGGCTAAAATTTTAAAAGCTGACAATACTAATTGTTGGTTAGGATATAGCATAATAAAAGTTCTCATTTATTGCTAGGAAGAATGCAAAATGATCCATAAGTTTTGGGGAAAAAAATTTAACATATACTTACAAAGCTAAACAGTCTCACTGTATCTATTTCACTAAATCTACCATGAAAACAGTGCTCATAACAAGACAAATTAATATTTGTGGTATGATATCTCAACCAGAGCATTTATTTCATAGAAAAAAAAAAAAATATATATATATATATATATATATATATATATATATGAATAGGCAACTTGTTTTGACCACTTGACTTAACTCAGTTAAACAATAAGTTCATCAAAACAATGCTAACTTACAGTTTACTCAATTGTTTGATTAGGTTTTCCAAAACTATTAATTTAGATGTAGGTACATAAATAAAGATATTAATATCTTCTCCATATGCATTATTGCTTTTTCCCCCTTTCCCATTAAATTTATTTTACATGTGAATTTCTTAATCTTACATGGAAAGACTATTTTATTTATTTACTTGGCTAAAAATTCAGCAAAACCTATTTACATGTATTGGTTCTCTTGATTTGTCTTAGGATTCTATCCTTGTCTCCCAAGGTAGACAGAAAGCTTCCCTTATTTCATGATACATTTTCAACTAATTTACTTGCATTACCATCACTATATTCTCTTGCCTAACAAATAGGATACATACATAAGAGTCCTTCATTTTACCTATGTTAAAAATCCACACTTAATATTCATTAAGATTTCTTTTGGGTAAATACAACTTTCTTACTAAAAATTCACAGTGGACCTAACACTTGCACTACATGAAGGACTGGACATTCTGAAATGCCGATGGTCACTGTAAAATGCACAGATGTTTGTTTCTGTCATTAAGTTATATACATAATTAGAGTAAACTCTTCTGAAAGGTTAATTCAGGTCTTTTCATGGAATCATGATTATATAAAACTATTTGCTCTTTAGTCTTCAATTTATAAAGATACAAACTTAGGAGGAATTTGTAAGAAAATAAAAGTATTAACTAAAAATATTAACTAAAATGATATTTTCAACAATATTGCTTGTATCATAGGTTTCTAAGTCTATCTGTTGCACAGATTTCTTGCTTTCAGAAAATTCCTTGGAACAGATTCATCATGTTGCTTTGCCATAGATCAGCCAAATGTGCAAAACAATTCCCCAAACAAAATTCTGCATTAAAATTTTAAACAGAATTTTACCCACTTAAAAATCTTATCTCAGTACACTTGCTTAGAGACTAATGAAAAAACAACAATCTTTTGAAATGTCAGATAAAATTTAATGTTTGGTATAAAATTATTTAGTTGATATGAAGTTAAATTATTAACTAATTTTCCCATAGAGCATAGTGATTATGAAAGATTACATAGACAAAAATGTGTTCAAATGTTGACTTGAATTTAATGAATAATTTAATGCTTTATTTATACATTTTGAAAGTAGATTTTAACCTAAAAAGAAGAAATACTTATTTTAATACTATTTTTAAATAATAATGATTGTACAAAAGAGGATCAATAATGAAATTTTAAGATTTCAATTTTTTAATACGTTGGAAAAAGTATGTTGCAATCTATCCATTACTATATTATGTTAATGGAAAGAGTTAAATATAAGAAAACATTTTTGAACTATACAAATATATTTCTTTCTTCAGTTTTGAAAACAATGGCATGGACTTTATTCTCCAATCGGAAAAGTGAGACTTCAATATTAATATTAAATTTTAAAAGGTGGGAAAATAGTAATAAAAAGTATTTCTAGAAACTTCTCAAAGAAAATGCATCAAAACACACACAAAAATCAAGATCATTTAAGGATTTTGGTCATATACTGCTTGTTTATTTTTTCTGGTATCACTCTACTCATAAGAAAGGGAGTTCTGTGTTGTCAATATTTTTTCTTAGTAATATCTTTTCTGGCTTATAGGTCATAGCTACAATTTCAAGACTGTGGCAAGTAACATAATTTCTTAGTTTTTGGTAGAGAAAAATAATTTTCTAATTTTATATTCCATCAGTCATTTCAGCTTGCACTTGATAAACAAAGATTGGGAGTTCATGTTTAGGTATGCAGTATCCATTTTTCCCTAGAACTTCTGTTTTCTCTTTTAAACCTGCTAAACTATTTTATCTTTAAAATTTTTCTTCTATATTTTTATTGGTGCATTATAGCTGTACATAATGGTGGGATTTATTGTTACATATTCATTACATGCACAAAAATAACAATATAATTTTCCTATATAATTTCCCAGTAGTTCCCCTTTCCTACCCCTTCTCCCTCCCCCTGGTCCCTTTCCTCTACTAATCTCCCTTAGATTTTCATGAGATTCCCCATCATCTTTCTTTTCCTTTTCATCTGTAGTTTCCACATATGAGAAAACATGCAACTGACTTTCTGAGTTTGGCTTATTTCACTTAACACAATGTTCTCAAATTTCATCCATTTTTCTGAAATGACAATTTTATTCTTTTTTTTTTTAGAGAGAGGGGGGGAGAGAGAGAGAGAGAGAGAGAGAGAGAGAGAGAGAGAGAGAGAGAGATTTAATATTTATTTTTTAGTTTTTGGCGGACACAACATCTTTTTTTGTATGTGGTACTGAGGATCGAACCCGGGCCGCACGCATCCCAGGCGAGCGTGCTACCGCTTGAGCCACATCCCCAGCCCCGACAATTTTATTCTTTATGGCTGAAAAGAAAAAAAAAAAACACTTTATTTTATGATCCACATATATATTGTATGGCTGTTGTGAATTGTTCTGCTATAAACATGAGTAAGCATGCATCCTATGGCATGCAGGCTTTAATTCTTTAAGATAAATACCAAGAAGTGGTATAGCTGAGTCATACATGATGGCTCCATTCCTAGACTTTTAAGGAAGCTCCACTGATTTCCATAATGGTTGTACAAATTTACAAACCCCCACCCCCCAACAGTGTAAAAGTGTTCCTTTTTCTCCATATTCTTTGCAGCAGTGATTATTGTTTGTATTCTTCAGCGTAGTTTTGATTTGCATTTCTCTACTTGCTAAAAATGTTAAACATTTTTTTTCATATATTTGTTGGCCATTTGTATTTCTTCTTTTGATAAGTGTTTGCTTAGCTCATTTGTTCCGTTTTTTTTTTTCTGTGTTTGTTTTAAGCTCTTGATGTGTTCTAAATATTAATCCTCTGTCAGAAGAGTAGCTAGCAATGATTTGCTCTAATTCAGAAGGTTCTGTCCTCACATTATTATTTCTTCCACTGTGCAGAAGCTTTTTAATTTGATACCACTCTATTTATTAACACCTGACATTATTTCCTCAGCTTTTGGGATCCTACTGAGAAAGTTGTTGCCTAAGCCTATGTGTTGGAATGTTGACTGTTACATTTTCTTCTGGGAGTTGCATGGTTTATGATCTAATTTCTATGTCTGATTCTTTTTGAGTTGAATTTTGTGCAGGGTGAAAGATAAGGGTGTAATCTCATTCTTCTTCTACAAATAGATAACCAGTTTTCCCAGCACCATATTTTTAAAAGGCCATCTTTTCTCCAGTGTGTTTCTGCCTCTTTTGGAAAGGATCAGTTGACTATATCTGTGGGGTTTCATCTCTGACTTCTAGTCTACACCATTCATCTATTTATCTGTTTTTATGCCAGTATCATGCAGTTTTTGTTACTATTGCTCTGTATTATAATTTGAAGTCATAGAATGTGATGACTTCAGCATTGTTTTGTTGTTGTTGTTTTTTATTCTTCTAAATGAATTTTAGAAATTCTTTTTTTAGTTGTATGGAAAATGTAATAGACATTTTGATGGGAATTGATTTGGGTAATATGGTCATTTTAACAATATTATTTCTATCTAATTCTGTTTATGAACATGAGAGGTCTTTCCATTTTCTGATGTCTTCTTCAATTTCTTTCTTCAGTGTTCTATAGTTTTTATTGTAGAGGTCACCTCCTTAGTTATATTTATTTATAGGGTTTGGGAGTTTTGTTATTGTTATTTGTTTTGATTTGCTTTATTTTATTTGGATGCTATTGTATATGGAATTATTTTCCTGATTTCTTTTTCAGTAAATGCATTATAGGTGTATAGGAAAGCTATTGACTTGTATGTTGATTTTGTAACCTAATACTTTGGTGAATTTGTTTATTAGCTGTAGCTCTTGCCTAATTGCTATGGCTAGAATTTCTGGTACTGGATTGAGAAGGTGTGGTGAGAGTGGACATTCTCATTTTGTCCCAGCATTTGAAGGAAATGCTTTCAATGTTTACCCTATTCATTAACTTTGTATTCTTCTTACATAGCTTTTATCAATTTGAAGTAGGTTCCTTCTATCCATAGTTTCTTCATTCTTTTGTCATGAATTGCCAAAAACTTCTTTATGGTGATATTAAAATCTTAACTGATTGCAGCAGTGTTTTTCCACATTATTTAAGCAAGGTTATTTCTAATAATGTTTCGGAAATATATATTAAATGAAACAAGAAATGACCTTTATATGTGTTTTACCTAAAATGAGTATATGCTTTAAAAAAATGAACTTATGCCATTTATATTTATTCTTATATTTTAAACTAATATTAATCATATTTTCTTTTTTCTTACAGAAAATTATTTTCTTTTTCTCTTACTCTATATTTTTCTATATAAATTTGAACCATTAGCTCCTATTTCTAATTTTTTAAGTAACTACAAATAAATGCAACCATCCTTCAATCTATATTTTTCTAATTGTTATTGGAAATAATCACTATCTCTTTAGCTTCCTTCCACTGCACAAATGGAATCACCTAGTATTTCTTAACTCCTAATTGTATCTGATTTAGTCTATTTTCTATTAACATTTCTATAAAATATTTTTTCCTTTTTAAAATTAAATTTACATTTGCATATATTGTTACAAACCTATCTATGAAAAGGCCCAAACCTTTTTTGAATGCTTTTTATTATTTATATGTATGATGGTTTTTTAAAAACAAATTTTTTTGTCATTGAATCTTCTATATTTTTTGTAGGTATCCATTAGCCTTTTTCATATATTTAAAAACAACTTTGTATTAGTATATAAAAGATTAGTTAGCCAGATATAAAATGGTTTGATCATTAGTATTTTCCTTTAAATTCTTCGAATCTTTTATGTTTCTGACTATGTTCTGTCATTTCATGTTCCAGGGGAGAAAACTGAGAGTGCCTATATTTTTCTTTCTTCATATATATGACCCTTTTTAATGGCTATCTCTTTGTTCTTGAAATTGATATGTCTGTATGAGTGATTGCCACATACATCATTTCCAGTAACTGAAAATATGTTGCTATTGGCTAAGCAATCCTGTACCTTGGTCAATATCAAATGCAGTATTTTCTATGCAGTGTAAAACTTGAGTTGATTTGTTTAAAATTAGCTAATCAGTTGGTAAACTAGAGCTCATATTTAGCCAAGAGAAATGGCTGAAAGCCCCAAAGGCATATCAAAAGTAAAAGGAGTTAAGCATGCCAAAATACTACACACTAGCTGAGAATTTTGTAGCCACTTGAGAATTACTTGATTTGCTTTTACAAAGTGTTACTTATATTCTGTATACTATCATGAGATAAAAAGCAAAAGAACTTTATTTAGTTAATTCAGATATGCAAAATTCAAGCTCACATTATTCTCTTATAGAGTTCTAATATAATTTAGTATTCATTTTTAATCTTTAACCAACAACTTTTAAAACTGAATAGTTAGTTTATAAAAATAGCATCACTGTTACCTATTGATTTGATAGTTTTTCAGGATGGGAGATTCAGTTTCACAAAACATGCCTCAAATTGTGACCAAATTCCATAAGATAGATTTAATTATTATATACAAAGTTATAAAATCTAATTGTTAATATGAAAGAATGAATAAAGAAGAAAGAAGGAAGGAAGAACCAATTTCAGTATATACTTTTATGTAAAATTATTCATCTTCTGGGAGAGGGCAACTTGTCCTAACAATTTTGTTACTGGAGTGCTAGGCCAGGGACTCCTAATTCTGGTGAGTGGTAAGTGGGGTGGGGGGTCCTACCCCCAAACACCAAGTGGAAAAATGGTTGTATTGATTTAATCTATTAAATTAATTAGGAAAGTAATTTATTTAGTATAGTCATACTGGGAAGGATCAGTGGGACCAACACTCAGCCCTGTTTTTGAGGACTAAAAATAGGATAGTAAAACAGTCAGGAACTTAGGGTAATGGGATAAAAAAAAAATCATTTTTAAAATGTAAGGCCACTCAATGAAATTAGCTTGTATAAGCATTCCAAACATTCCAACCAACCCTTTGTCCCAGAGATATGGAAAAGGGTCCTTTGTCCTGGAGTGGAGAGAAAAATGAGTTGGGACAGACCTGAGTAAAAGCTACAGACTTAAGGGCTATCCAATCAAGAGGTCACAGCTCACACCAATAACCTTAACACTCTTCTAGTACCTGCTTAACACATTTTGAGGAAGGTCTCAAACTGGTAACTATACTGACCCCTAGACTAGCATACCTAAATAGAAAACCTGCTATTTCTCACAAACTGAGGGAACTCCTCCTTTTTTTTTTTTTTCCACTGGGACAGATTGTACCCTTTGACATTCACCCTTCATTGTCCATATATTTCATTCTCTGAATTCAGGAGACAAGAACTTAGATAAAAATTGGCTGTGAGTAGTTGCAACACTGAGAGACACAGACCACCACTGAGAGTTGCAACAGGCCCCCATGGTAGTGGTAGAGAAGAATTCAGTTTTGCTGGCTGCAACCTGTTGAGTTGATACCAGCAGCCATTTCCCTATTGTGATTACCTGCCAACACTAAAACTGGCTTTCTCTGCTACACTGAGCTGTAATTTACACAGACCCTACCCTCTGGCAGAGGTGGAGAATCTGTTTCTCTCTCAAACTCTATTTTCAATAGAGAAGAAAGAAAAGTGGGGGAAAAGAAGAATGCATAGTCAAGCAATCTTGGTCAAACTGTGGTCCAATCCATTGATCATTTCTTCAGGACTGCCCCTGGGGAGCCGTATAAGTAAAAAGAAAGTTCTGCTGCCTGGAGGTATTTTTTACTCTCATCACAAGATGTTTATTGATCAGATCTGTTATTCTTGGAATCCATGGTGACCACAGGAAAGAAGAATGACTCAAAAAAGAACAAGTCAGAGATGCAAGGTAGAATTAGGAAAATGACTGAGTCCTCCTTCAGGTTTAGGGCAATGCCTGGAGACTTCTAGGTGCCACTCTTGGTTTAGAACAGGATGTTGTCAAAGCTGGCAGTTAATAATTTGGTGATTATTATGTCCCTGAAAACCTTGTAAATATTTTAGTTGCTTTTTTTCTTGGTGTTTTCTGGGAGATTGCCAGTTTGAGATGAATAGTCCTTAAAGGATGAAAATCTCTAGATGCAGAGTTGACAGGAATCTGACCAAAAATCTAAGGAGCAAAGGAGACAGAGACAAAAATGAAGGCAGAGATACCAAGTATTTACCCAGATTTTAGTTACCCTCTGGATATCTGGAGACCCAAGTGAAGAGTCAGAACTTTTTTTTTTTTTTAAGAGAGAGAAAGAGAAAGAGAGAGAGAGAGAGAGAGAGAGAGAGAGAGAGAGAGAGAGAGAGAGAGAGCACTTGAGAACTTTTTAATATTTATTTTTTCGTTTTCGGTGGACACAACATCTTTTATTTTTATGTGGTGCTAAAGCAGTCCCTAAGTTCCTGTTACAGCATGAGGAGCTCTGCTTACTAAATCCCCAGTGAAACTTACAACAATTACCCTTCTTAAAAGCACAGTCCTCTACAAGCAAGCAAAATCAACAAATAAATACCTATCAAAGATAATCTAATAGAATTTGGTAAAAAAAAAAAAATGTGTCAGCCTAGTATTTGAACCAACAATGCTTTCTCCCACTTACTCCCAGATCAATGAGGTGGACACTTCAGTCCAGACTTATTCAGACAAAAACAAAGTTCACTCTGCTGCTGCCCTCCCCCAACATTCCCCAAGCTTCCAACATGAGGGCTTTCTTCCCAGGTAGAGCAGAACTTTAATATTGTCCCTTTTCTGTTCTAGCTGCCAGTGTAGTTGAGAAGTGGGAGCTCCCTTCTCCCACCAAACATCACTGTGGAATGGAGATTCTGCTTGTCATGGATTTCAGTTCTACTGGAATCCACATAGCCCTTCCCCTGGTTCTTGAAGTAGTTGTTTCACACACAGGCAACCTGAGAGAGCCTTGGGTCTCCACAGTTCCTAGAGTGAGGTGGCTCTTAGAAGATTTCCATTGTCCCCACCCCCAGCTCCAGATTTTTTTTTTTTTTTGGGGGGGGAGGAGTGTAGTAGAGAAATAATAAGATACAGTCTAATATTTTTCTAAAGGAACCAATTTCATTGTTAAAGTGCATGGAAAAGTTTAAACCTCACATCACAAAGTCAATGGAGGTTTTAGTGAAGAGAATTGGGAGAATTTTTATTGATGAAATAAAATAACAGACTAATTATAAGCTTGCTGTTTTTCAGGAGAGAACAGGGAAGATAAAGCCTCTAGGAGAGGTCCTCCTGAGGTCTGACCTCAGAGATTGTTGTCTATAGGTACATACAATTTAATTACATTACATTGTTGAGGGCTTTAGTTCCCCCAGAGCACTGTTATAAACCATAGAACAATGAACCAGCAATTAGTGAAGCTTAAGAGCTGAGTGTTTTCAGAAAAAGAACCTGAGAGATCTGACAAAACTAGTATCATCCCAGGTGCCTGTGGGCCTACCCAAACCAGCACCTCCCTGAGGAGACAAATTATCAAATTATAGAGACTTGAGGAAACATGGAGAAAAAAAATTTACGAAAATAATGCAGATAGTCAGTTTAAAAAAAAAGCTAATAGGTGGGCAAAACAGTAATCAATGTTGCTACAATATGCTATTAAAATTAACATTTTGTAATTTAGAAGTGGTATACATGTAAAGCAACAGAAAGATCATAGTCAAAACACTAGAATAAAATCAAGCAAAAGAAACTGCCTTTGAGAATGCCCAGATGTTGGATTTAATAGGAAAATGTTTCAAAGAAACCACTAGAAATATATTCACAAAACTAAAAGAAAACCAGATTAAAGAAGTAAGCATAGGCATAATGATGATACCACTGGTTACCATGAGGAGTCCTTGCTTTCCTGAATGCTGAAGCATAACAGCAGAGAAGCACACCAAGGCAAGTGTAGAGTAGAAAGTGAAAGGCTCTATTAAAGGACAGCAGAGAAGACTTCCTCCCAGAGAAGAAAGGGACCTGAAACTCTGAATCATGGGAAGGCGAGGTCTTCTCTCTTTTATGTCTAAGGTCTTCTTTTGTTCTTCTGCAATTCTGTCCTTTATTTTGCTTATCTCCCTCTACATTGCCTGTGGTGGGGAATGCAGATGGGAAGGCTAAAAGGTGGAAGACAGGTGGGCCATAGGGGGGATGGTCAGGGAGTCATCTGGGTTGGAAGGGCCTAGAGTGATTTGATTAGCATCTCCTTGTCTTGCTGGCAGCTATTTCCTTAACAGTTCTTTCGGATGGGCCCAGGCCTTGGAAACATTAACATTTCAGTCTCCCTGGTGCTTTTCTGGTTTCCATTTTCTTTATTAGACTCTACCGGAATTACCTCACTAAACTAATTATCTCTAAATCTGGCTTCAATGATAACATTGCATCAAACAGAAAATGGCATTGAAGAGGAAAAAAATTTAAAAAGGATCCAAATAGAAATATAGCATTAAAAATGCAATAATGAAAACAAACAAAAAATCAGTAGAGGGGCTAAATAGTACATCTAAATGGGAGAAGAGAAATGAATGAATTTGAAGATTGATAGTAATTATGCAAGCCAAAGAGCAGAGAGAAAAAGAATGAGGAGGAAAAGGAACAATTATATAGAAATTTGGACACCACGAAATGAACTAACATGTAGGAAATATGATTATCAGAATGATATGAGAGACAGAAGAGAAATGAAAAAAAAGCTGAAAACTTCATAAATTTATTTGAAAGTAATACCTACACATTCAGGAAGACCAACAAACTATAAGTAGGAGAAATACAAAGAGACTCACAGATAGGTCATAGTGAAACTACTGAAAGTTACAGAGAAGAAGAAAAATCTTGAAAGCAGCAAAAGAAAAATGATATGTCATTTACAAGGGAACTCTCAGTAATATTAAGAGCAGACCTCTCAAAGAAATGACAAAGGCCAAAAACAGTGAGATAATGTATTAGAAGATTTTTTAAAAACAATACTATCACCAAAGAATTCTATATCCATCATAGTTATATTTCAGAAATGAAGTTAAATATAGATTTTCCCAGATAAGCAGAAAATTTCTTAGTAACAAAACACACTTTACAAGAAATTCTATAGCACTTTCTTCAAAAGGAAATAAGGTTACCCCAGGTGGTAATTTGAAGCCACACAAAGAGCACCAGTAATGGTAATTATATAATTGAAATGGTCAATATTAATTTACATGCTCCTCCTTTCCTTAATGAAAAGATTTAAGAATCAATTATATTAGGATAGGTGAGCCTATTACTTATAGAAAATAAAATAACAGCACAAAGTGATTGGGATCAAAGTTATAATGAAATAAGAAAATTATCATACATGATAAAGTAATAATTATATCAGTGTATCATTGTGTAACATTAAATGTAGGACAATATTTCAAAAACTAGGAAAAAAGCTAACTAAGAGAAACACTTCTATATACTATTGGAAATAAGTTCATATAAATCTGAAGCTCTTTCAAATAAGTTAGCATTCATGAAAAAAACATGCATATAATACAGATTTAGACAGATTTAATGCATTGTTTTATCTGTGTAATATAAAATATAGATGTCAATATATGCACATACATAAATATCTGTCCTCATCAGCGTTCTTCAGAGAAACAGAAGCAGCAGTATATATATGTATATATACAAAGATAACCAATACACACACATATACAATACACATTGTGTGTGTATGTGTGTGTGTGTGCGTGTGTGATTATATATATATATATATATATATATATATATATATATATAAAATATTACCTTGTAATAAGAAAAATATTACCTCTTCTATGAGGTATACCAGTATATAAATATGTGTGTATATAATATACTTGCCTATATCTGATTACAAAGAATTAACTTACACAATTATGAAGGCTGAAAAGTTCCGAGATAAGCTTTCAACAAACTGGATGCCTAGGAAAGCAGATGGTATGGTTGCAATTCAAGTTAAAAAGCCTGATAAGCAAGAGAGTTGATGGTTTCAGTTCCACTTGAGTCTAAGAACAAAGACATGAGATTATCTATATTAGAGCTGTAAGGCAGTCAGCCAAAGAAAGAAAGAGGGAAAGAGAGAAAATTCTCCATTATTTAGACTATTTGTTATATTCAAACCTTCAATAAATTGGATAAGTTTCAACAAGGATATATCAAAATGACACATAAAATGAACCAAAACAAGTCTACCCCTTATCAACTTGGTACCTATATACATCTCAAATAATACTTGACCTCCAACTAAGACAATAACAAGGTCATAATTCTGCAATTTTGCCTGTTTTATACAACTATTCTTAGTACAACTGAAAACACAACTCACCCCAAAGGGAAGAAGCAAAGTCCTTGAATGATATTTAATCATTTCATTGATATCTTGTGAATTAACTACAACAATGAAAAATCAAAAATATTCAAACCCTATGACTTAATCCCAATACATATGATGTCACATGATAATGGAATAAGAGAAGGATGACAAAGATATTTGATACACTCATTCATCAAAATAAGTAAAAAGTATTCATGATAAGTACAGTCTTTTCTGTTACTGGTCATATGGCCATAGTTGGTACTTAAAAATCTCTTCTACCATTATTCATTCTGCATATGTTTTGCCTTCCATAAGCACCTTAACTATTCATTGTCATTTACTCAGTGGAGCGACTCAAACCTTCATTCCTGAAGGGTATGGACCATTAGTTGTCCTGCCTGGATTCGGTTGCTTCATTTCTCCACTGGCCTTAATTATAGACCATGGGAATATGAAGGTACATCCTAAAAAAATGCCTGTATTTCAGCCATTCCATTCCTTACATTCCATTCCTTACTTCCTTTTTTACCTATAGAACTGCAGTTCAATTTCCCCACTGATAATCAAAATTATTCATACCACACAGCACAGAAATTCCTTCTTTGCCAGTTAATGCAGAGGTATAAGAAGCCTAGAATGGCAATCATAACTTTTACTTCAATAGCATCATTGTTTTGTGTCCAAAACACAATGATTCAGTTGAAATGAAAGTTAAGAAGCATTACTCCAAAGGAAGTAAGCCCCCAGGCCAGCAGAGTATGAAATCCTGAGAGCAGGAAACAAAGTTTTGCTAGTGGGTCACCAGGAGACAGAGTAAGTTGTTCCACTCCCATTTTCACCCCTTGAATTCTGACTCAGTGAATTCTGGAAGAATAGCATTATATGGTGAACATTGATCAAAACATACACAGTCTTCTGGAGAACTGTGCCCCAGACATGAAATGTATCGCCACCTCTCTGGCTTTGTAATTGAGTCTTCTAAAAGCATTTCACCATTCTATAAAGCCAGTTGCTTCAGGATGTGGAGAAACATTGTAGTACCTGCTATTTCCATGAGCAATAACCCATTATACAACTCTTTTTTTTTCTGTAAATTAATGCCGTGCAATACTGTATGGAATACCAAGATGATAAATAAAATATTTAAAAGTTTACTAATGGTAGTTTTGACAAAATATTTGCATGCATAGAAGTTAAATAAGTAACAAATTATATTCTTCACGTGATTGGAATAGTCCAGTATAGTAAATCCCCCATCAAATAGCTGACAAGTCATCCAAGGAATGCTAAAATATCAGGACCTCTATATTGG
Organism: Marmota monax; assembly: GCF_021218885.2. NCBI lineage: Eukaryota > Metazoa > Chordata > Mammalia > Rodentia > Sciuridae > Marmota > Marmota monax. The sequence goes on along the minus strand of NW_026694084.1, from coordinate 20,106,398 downwards.
TCTCTCCTTTTGGAGAAATGGGTATTTGGCAGTAGCTTAGTCAGGTTAACCTTGGTAAGTTTCCAGATTTCCATGTTGTTGTGCCCATGTATAACCTCCATACCTGCCAAATGGGTACTTGGTTCATGAACCTGCTGAGCAATGGCAGGGTGGCTGGGGAAAGAGGTTTTTATTCAAAGAATGGGCCATACTATTCATTTTATAATTAAAATTCTCTTCTGATAAGTTTACCCTTTGGGAAGCACTCACAAAGGACAAACACACCTTCATGTACTTTGTCCATTTAGAGACCTAGCTATGTACCTCTTCCCCCAGTTTCCTAGTCACCAATTTCCTTACATTTCTTCCAAAACCTTGACAATCCAGCCAAAGCACTGAACAACCCAATAACTCGTATGTTAGTGAATGCCTTGCCATTTCTCCTTCTAAGTAAATTGAACAATCAGATTTACTGTGGAAAGTTCTACCTACAAGGAGGATTTCTCTTAATCACCATCCTTCACGAATGTCTCAGAGAGGAGTTTTATTGCTACAGCTATCCAATTTCCACAAACCAGGACTGAGTCTCCTCTTTCTCTGTCAACTAATCATAGTGAACCCTCCATGGGGCCATAAAAACAAGCTTGAAGAGAAAAGGGAGTTTACCTGGAGTAGTAACCATGGTCTGTGGACCACTTCTTCATACAACTTACTTGTGCCTTTTGGACCCACTTGTGCTAATCACATATATTCCACTTCCATTTGACAATAGAGGATGTTCCAATTTAAGACTTGGTGATGAGCATCTCAGAGAAGAGAACAGGAATTAAGTCCAGGCATCAGACTTGGAACCTAGTATAGCCCCACAATGGTGAAATGTTGGGAACAGCATATAAATTAATGCTTTGAATTACATGGCCTTGGACAGCTAGACTGCCCTTTTGGGTTTCTCTCAGTGGTGCTGAAAGACATTACCACTTGCCTGTGGCCATTGTTAATGGGGCAGATTCCATGCCTGTTGTCAAATTTAGGAGTCCCATAGCTTTGAATCTAGATGCCTGCTATCCTTGGGTGAAAGAGGTACCAGTGTGCTTAAACAGCCTTGAGGTGCCAGCTGCCTGGAGGAGGAAGAATTACTGAGCAAGTGATAAGGCCCCCCACTGGGTCAATTCTTCACAGCTTCTAGCTTCTTGTTTACTTGAAGAACCACTCCTCACAATAAATTCCTTCTGTGTGTTTCACTACGAATAAAGCTTTCTCTGGCTTTTCCCTTTGTTATGATCAGACCCATCTGGGCTTTTCCACCTGTCAAGCCTCTACTTTAAAAACATTTTCCATGTTTTTTGCCTTATTTCTTTTTTTTTAAATTTTTTATTGTTGGTTGTTCAAAACATTACATAATTCTTGATATATCATATTTCACACTTTGATTCAAGTGGGTTATGAACTCCCATTTTTACCCCATATACAGATTGCAGAATCACATCAGTTACACATCCATTGATTTACATATTGCCATACTAGTGTCTGTTGTGCTCCACTGCCTTTCCTATCCTCTACTATCCCCCATCCCCTCCCCTCCCCTCCCCTCCCCTCTTCTCTCTCTACCCCCTCTACTGTCATTCATTTCTCCTCCTTGTATTATTTTTCCCTTTCCCCTCACTTCCTCTTGTATGTACTTTTGTATAACCCTGAGGGTCTCCTTCCATTTCCATGCAATTTCCCTTGTCTCTCCATTTCCCTCCCACCTCTCATCCCTGCTTAATGTTAATCTTCTTCTCCTGCTCTTCGTCCCTACTCTGTTCTTAGTTACTCTCCTTATATCAAAGAAGACATTTGGCATTTGTTTTTTTAGGGATTGGCTAGCTTCACTTAGCATAATTTGCTCTAATGCCATCCATTTCCCTGCAAATTCTATGATTTTGTCATTTTTTTAATGCAGAGTAATACTCCATTGTGTATAAATGCCACATTTTTTTAATCCATTCGTCTATTGAAGGGCATCTAGGTTGGTTCCACAGTCTTGCTATTGTGAATTGTGCTGCTATGAACATCGATGTAGCAGTGTCCCTGTAGCATGCTCTTTTTAGGTCTTTAGGGAATAGACCAAGAAGGGGAATAGCTGGGTCAAATGGTGGCTCCATTCCCAGCTTTCCAAGAAATCTCCATACTGCTTTCCAAATTGGCTGCACCAATTTGCAGTCCCACCAGCAATGTACAAGTGTACCCTTTTCCCCACATCCTTGCCAGCACTTGTTGTTGCTTGACTTCATAATGGCTGCCAATCTAACTGGAGTGAGATGGTATCTTAGGGTGGTTTTGATTTGCATTTCTCTGACTGCTAGAGATGGTGAGCATTTTTTCATGTACTTGTTGATTGACTGTATGTCCTCCTCTGAGAAGTGTCTGTTCAGGTCCTTGGCCCATTTGTTGATTGGGTTATTTGTTATCTTATTGTCTAATTTTTTGAGTTCTTTGTATACTCTGGATATTAGGGCTCTATCTGAAGTGTGAGGAGTAAAGATTTGTTCCCAGGATGTAGGCTCCCTATTTACCTCTCTTATTGTTTCTTTTGCTGAGAAAAAACTTTTTAGTTTGAGTAAGTCCCATTTGTTGATATTACTTTTTCAGCCTTTTATTTCCAGCTGGCCCACACTTCTGAGGGTTACTTATTTCCTCCCTATGCAGGCCATTGCTGAGAATGCACTAAGAAAAGATAGCAGCCTCTACCCCAAGTCCAGTGCTGATAGATATAACCCCTTATTCTGCATCAGCCTGGCAACCAAAATGATTTTTCCCAACAACACTGCCTCAGACTCAGACAGCTTGGTTCAAATAAAGTCTTGATCTGCTAGAAAATGGGACAAGGTGTAAGCAAAGGATATTTCCTTGAAACTCAGTGCCAAGCTGGTGAAATCCAAAACCTGGGGGTGTACTTTGGCCCCTGTCCTAATGCCAGTGTCTGTAGGGAGAAATTCTGGACTCCCGTTAGTGCCAGGTGGAGATCCATGGTCTAAGTTTTAATCAGGCAAAGTTTTATTCTAGCTAAAATCCCTGCGGCTGGCTGCAGTGGTCTTGGGCTATTAGTGCACATAGCAGCAGGGACCTTGCTCCCACCTCTGTGCTATGCACACCTCCATGAGCTGTGGGTTTGATGTATGACCTAGTGTTGCAGTGCCAGTAGCCATGAAATTGCCCATCTTGTCTCTTCTCTAACTCCAGGTAACAATGCAAGGAGAGTCATTGTCAGCTTAGGAAAAGAAAATGAAGGTAGGTGAATTAGAGGGTCTCGGTGTTAAACAGAATGCACCTATTCCTAGCCACAGGCAAGTGACTGTGAACCAGGAAACTAGACTCACTGGAACCCCAGATAGAGGCTTATGGTGATGGATTACACATTTTAGGCATTCCTGCAGTCCATAAGAACAACATACCAACTGAAGATTGGGATAAATTTGGACATAGGGCACACTCTAGTGCTAAAGCTGACAATACACTAACTGCAGATTTGCAGCAAATCTGGAATTAGGATACCATCTAGTGCTGAAATAGTAATAGTGACCATAGGCTCAGAGATAATAAGCAACATGCTTAGAATTTCAGGAAGAGCAGGTGCAAATAAAGCCAGATTACAAACACTGGAACAAATATTTAATCTTTCAATATGCATTCAATTTCTTACACCAATAACCATCAAGAACTTTCAGAGAACCATCTTGTCACCTAATGACCTGTGGCAGAACCAGATCATATAGTAACCAATATCTGTAAATATCAGAGTATGTATGTTTTTCAAGGAAACTCAACTTCAAGTCACATAGAGGGAAAAAAATCAGTAATTTGTCAGAGAACAGAGAGATTGAAGAGGTTTATTAAAAGAGATAACAACATAAAACATCCCAAACCTCCAAGAGAATATACATAACCAGGTACAGAATGATCAGAAGGGATCAGTCACATTCAACTCAACCAAAACTACCCTCACAAAACTATATATTTTCACGAAGCTCTGAAGGGTTTAAAACAAAGGATTCTCAAAGTAGCAACAGAAAAGGAACAAATAGCACATTAAGATGTTCCAATTTACCTCACAGAAGACTTCTCAGCAGAAACCTTACAGGTCAGGAGGGAGTGGTATAAAATTTTCACAATGTTGATGAAAAAGCAAACAAGCCCAGGAATGTTATACCCAGCAAAGCCAACATTTAGTAATGAAGGAGAAATAAAAACATTGCCAGACGAATGAAAGCTGAGAGAATTTATCACCACTAGACCAGTCCTATAAGAAATGCTAAAGAGAGTTCTTTAAACTGAAAGAACAAGATGCTTAGGAATAAGAAAAAACATTGGAAATTACAAACTTTATTGGTAAGAGTAACTATGCATAAAAACTCAAAATGAGCTACTATTACTAATGTAAATCCTATCTATCTTTGGTATGAAGAGTGAAGAATAAAAAAAAATTGAAATAATAACTATATTAACGTGTTAAAACACAGGCAAAATAAAAACATGGAAAGGAAAATCAAAATGAGGGGAGGAATAGAATGTGTTTTTTTCACTTTTTTATTCTTGTTTTCTTTTTCCTGTCTTTATGAACAATGCTAAGTTATTATCACTTCAAAATAGTTTGTTGTATAAACATTTTGTTTCTAAGCTTCATGGTAACACAAAGTAAAAGCCTACAGTAGACATATTAAATAAGTATATACATAAATAAAAAATATACACATTCCCCAAAAAAAGCTGAGAAAATAACTTTGTCACAAAAGAAGAGTAAAGGATAAGAAGAAAAAACTACAGAAAAAGTAGAAAGCTGTAACAACATTACCTTGCCTACTGATAATTACCTTAAGTGCGCATGGATTAAAGTCTCTAAATAAAAGACAAAGTGACTGAATGTATTCTCTTAAAAGACTCCAAAATATTCTGCTTATGAGAAACTGATTTCACCTCTATGTATGTGCATAGAATGAAAATATAGGGATGAAAATTATATTCCATGAAAATGGAGTCCAAAAGAAAGCAAAAACTGCCATATTTATAACATAAAAAAATAGACATGAAATCAAATGCCATGAGAAGAAGAAAGGAAGGAAGGAAAGTCATTTTATAATGATAAAGGGGTCAATTCAGCAAGAGGAAATAACAACTATAAATATATATACACCCAATATTGGAATACCCAAATATACAAAGCAAATGTTAATAGATCTGAAGGCTGGTAGAGACTCTATTACAATGAATAGTAGGTATCTTTAACATCCCACTTTCATCAATTTCATCTAGAAAGGAATCAATGAAGAAAGAGCAGAGTTAAATAGCATCCTAGACCAAAGAGACTTAACACACATCTACAGAACATTCCATCCAACAGCTGCAGAACACACAGGATTCTCAATGGTACATGGAATCTTCTCCAGAACAGATCATATGGCAGAAGGCAAACACAATTCTTTAAAAATTGAAATCACTTTGAGTATATTTTCTGACCACAAGGGAATGAAACTAGTAGTCAGTACTAAGAAAAAACGTTGAGAACTAGACTAATAAATTGAAATTAAACAACATATTCTTGAAAAACCAATGTATCAAAGAAGAAACTAAGAAGGAAACTGAAAAATTTCCTGAAATAAATGAAAATGAGTACATAATATTCCAAATCTATGGGATATAAAAAAGTAATACTAACAGGGAAGTTCATAACAATCAATACCTACAATAAAAAGCAGAAAGATTGTCAATAAATATTCAGTAATAGTATATCAAGAAAACTAGAAAAACAAGAACAAACCAAACCCAAAATTGCTAGGAAAAAAAACAATAACAGAAATAAATGAAATGGATATTGAAAAAATTAAAAAATAAAACAAGGTTATCAAAATAAAGAGGTTTTTTAAGATAGTTATTTTTCAGTTGTAGGTGGACACAATATCTTTATTTCATTTTTATGTGGTACTAAGGTTTGAAACCAGTGCCTCAGGTGTGTTAGGCAAGAATTCTATTGCTGAGCCACAACCTCAGCCCCCAAATGAAGAATTTTTTAAAGACAATGTTTATAGGGATTCATCCCAGGGATGCAAGGATGATTCAACTTATGCAAATAATAAACATGTTATTCCACATAACAGAATGAAGAAAAAAGCTGCATGTACATCTTGATAAACCCAGAAATGTTATTTGGTAAAATTCAACATCCCTTATAATTAAAAACTCTGAACAAATTCACTATAGAAGAGATGTACCTCAACATAATAAAGATCAAATAAAAGAAGCCAATAGCTAATATCACATTGAATGGAGAAAAGCTGAAAATGTCCTAAGATCTGGAACAAGACAAGTATCTCACCACTTCTCTTCATCATAGCACTGAAAGTCCTATCCAGAGAATCAGATTAGAATAATAAATAAAGAGTATCCAAATTTCAAAGGAAGAAGACAAATTGTCACTGGTTCCAAATGACATGACTTTTTTATGTGTGTGTATACATGTATGTATATGTATATGTGTGTATATACTCACACACACACATACTACACACATCCTGAAAGACTGCACTATAAAATAACCAGAACTAATGAACAAATTCAGCCAATTTTTAGGATACAAAATCACATAGAGAAGTGAATAGTGCTGCTGTACATCTATAACAAATTATTTGGAAAAAAAGATACCAAGAAATCAATCCCATTTACAATAACTACAACATAAAAAGCAAAATACCTGGAAAAACTTTTAACCAAAGAGGTTGAAAACTATCAAGTATTGATGGAAGAAATTGAAACAGATACAAAAAGTGGAAATACATCTATGTTCATGGATTAAAATAATTAGTATTATAAAAACATCCACAGTACCCAAATCCACCTTCAGATTCAATACCATTCCTAACAAAATACTGATTACATTCTTTACAGAAGCGAAAAAAAAAAATCCTAAAATGTGTCTGGAATCACACACACACCAAAAGCCAAAGCAGGAGGTATTAGATTGCCTGACTTGTAAATATACTATAAAGCCGCAGTAATCAAAATAGCACAATATTGGCATAAAAACAGATATGCAGACCAATGTGAAGGAATAGATAGTCAGGAAGTGAACCTATGCATCTACAGTTAACAAATTTTTGAAAAAAGAACTAAGAACATGCATTTGGGAAAGGATAGTCTCTTTGCTACATGGTGCTGGCAAATTTGGATAGCCACATGCACAAGAATGAAACTAGCCTCCCATCTCTCACCACTTGCAAAAATCAGTTCTAAAAGGATTAAATACTTAAATGTAAGACCTCAAGCTTTAAAACTACCAGAAGAAAACATAAAGGAAACACTCAGGACATCCTATTCCAATCTTTTGTTTTTTTTGTTTTGTTTTGTAAAACTCCAAAAGCACAGACAACAAAAGAAAAAAATGTACATGTATGCACATACAGGATCATATCACTTGTAAGCTTCAGCTTATAAGATCGTTTCAAAAGAAACAATCATCAGAGCGAAGAGGCAACAGAGTAGAGATAATATTCCCAACTGCACATCTGACAAAGTGTTATATCCACAATGTCTAAGGAAGGAACTCAAACAATTCAACAGTAAGAAAAATAGTCAATAAAAAAATTGGGCAATGGGCCTGGATTGTGGCTCAGTAGTACAGCTCTTGCCTAGCATGCGTGAGGCACTGGGTTCAATCCCCAGCACCACGTACAAAATAAATAAATAAAATAAAGGTATTATGTGCATCTATAACTAAATTTTTTAAAATTGGGCAATAAACCTAAAAAAAAAAAACACCTCTCAAAAGAAACATACAAAGGGCCAAAAGATACATAAAAAATGTTCAAAATCTATTATGGTTTAGATATGAAGTGTCCCCCCAAAACTCATATTTGAGACAATGCAAGGAAGTATAGAGGTGAAATGAGTGGGTTTTAGTTTGAGTAAGTCCCATTTGTTGATTCTAGTTATTAACTTTTGTGCTATGGGTGTCCTATTGAGGAATTTGGAGCCCGACCCCACCGACTGTAGATCGTAGCCAACTTTTTTCTCAGCAAAAGAAACAATAAGAGAGGTAAATAGGGAGCCTACATCCTGGGAACAAATCTTTACTCCTCACACTTCAGATAGAGCCCTAATATCCAGAGTATACAAAGAACTCAAAAAATTAGACAATAAGAGAACAAACAACCCAATCAACAAATGGGCCAAGGACCTGAACAGACACTTCACAGAGGAGGACATACAGTCAATCAACAAGTACATGAAAAAATGCTCAACATCTCTAGCTGTCAGAGAAATGCAAATCAAAACCACCCTAAGATACCATCTCACTCCAGTAAGATTGGCAGCCATTAGGAAGTCAAACAACAACAAGTGCTGGCGAGGATGTGGGGAAAAGGGTACACTTGTACATTGCTGGTGGGACTGCAGATTGGTGCAGCCAATTTGGAAAGCAGTATGGAGATTTCTTGAGGATGCACATTGACCACATCCCCTTGTCTATCCCTAAGACTAAAAGAGCAGTAGGCACGCACCGTGTCATACAGCACAGTCCATAGCAGATGTGGACACCTATGCCTTCATGAATGGATAAAAAAATGGCTTTATAACATGATACTGCTTAAAAAATACAAATCATAGATAGGAATGATGCATTAGAGCATATGCTATGAGAGCCATCCAAAAACAATGCAAGCTTTTGTATAGAAGTAACTAACAGGTGGAAAGAACAGAAAAATTTACAGGGAAGGAGGGAAGGAGAGATGCCGTAGGACCTAGGTACAGTGGGGGGTAGAGAGAAGAGGGAGGGGGGAGTGGGGGGGGAGTGGTGAGGAAGGCAGAGCACACGAATATGCATTAATCAGGGGTACTGAATCCAGGATGGGTGAGGTCACCATATCAAGGGGAAAAAATTGATGTTTGACACCAAAAAAAAAAAAAAAAAAAGAAATGAGTGGGTTTTGATTGTCTTAACATAATCAATCTATTAATATGGTTGAATGGATTAACTGAGTAGTAACTGTAGGCAGTTAATGTGTGGCTAAAGGAGGAGGATAATGGGGCATGACTTTGGGGGTTATAGTTTATCCCTGGTGAATGGAGCTCACACTCTCTTTGCTTCCTGGTGCCTTGGAGAACATTTGTTAATAATCCAAACCCTTCTGCAATGATATTATGCTTTACCTCAGGCACCGAGCAATGAAGTTGGCCATCTGTGGACTGAGACCCTGAAACTGTGAGCACCAAATGAACTTTTATTCCTACAAAATTGTTCTTGTCTGGTCATTTGGTCACAGCAGCAAAAAACAAAAACAAAACCAAAAAACCCAAAACAACAGAAAGGTGACTATGGGTAACATTAATGTATATTCTAAACAGCTAGAATAAAGGATTTCAAATAAATAATAAATGTTTAAAGAGATAAGTGTAACATCACTTGAATATTACAGTATATGCATATATTAAAACATCACATGATACCACCTAAATATGTAAATTATCAGGGAAATATAAATCAAAACCACAATAAGTTTTTTCCTCAATGTAGTCAGAATAGCTATAATCAAAACAACTAGTGAAAATGTGGAAGATTTATATACTGTTGAATGTAAATTAGTATGGCTATTATGAAAAACAATATGGAGGTTCCTCCAAAACTTTAAAATAGGAAAGCTACATGGCCCAACAACCCCAAAGGAAATGAAATCAGTGGGTAAAAGAGATCTATCTGCTGTCCCGCATTTATTGTAGCATTATTCCCAATAATTAAGAAATGGAATCAACTCATGTCCAATGACTCATGAATGCATAAGAAAATATGGCACATATATACAATGGAGTATAATTCAACGATATAAAAGTACGATATAGTATTATTTGTTACAATATGGATGGAATTGGAGAACATTTGTTAAGCGATATAATCCAAGAACAGAAAGACAAACACTGTACAACCTCACACATGTGGAGTCAAAAAGTTATTACACAGAAACTGACAATAAAATGGTTGTTACCAGAAGCTGCGGAGGGTAAGGGAGGGTGGTAGAGGGAAATGCTAATCAATGGTACTCAGTTAGAGTTTGAGAGGAGTAAGATGTTCTGGTATGCTACTGCACAGGAGGATGACTATAGATAAAATAACGTAAAATATGAATTGAAATGTACAGTGATGAATTGTACAATTGAATATACAATAACATATATTCAAACAGAATGGATAACAATAATGTATATTCCACACAGCTAGAATAAAGGATTTCAAATAAAATAATAAATGTTTAAAGAGATAAGTATAACATCACTTGAATATTACAGTATATACATATCAAAACATCACATGATACCACCTGAATATGTAAATTTTATGTTTTTATGTATCAGTTAACAATTAGTTTTTTTAAATGTTTAAAAAGAAGTAAAATTAAATTAACTGTAGTGATGGTTGCATATATTTTTAATATACTAAAATTCATTGTATTATACATTTTTAATGAGTAAGTTGTATGGTATATGAATTATATCTCAATAAAGCTGTTAAAAAACATGTCCTCTTTTAAATTACATAAAGGAAAGAATACACCATACTAGTAAAATATTTAACCTCTCTTTAACATAAATATCATATCTAATGAACAAAATCCAAAGTGACATTTACTATTCTTCTTCTTCATGTACCTTCTCTTGCTGTGATGGTGTCCTGCCTTCACTCCTGAATCAAGAAGGAAGCTAATTCTCATCATTCTTAAAACAGTGTCAATGTCAATTCACCTGACCCTGCCTGGCAATATAGTCACTAATGCAATTTGTGGGGTTTTTTTTCTTTTTTTTTCTTTTTTGGCACTGTAAATTGGACTCAGGGGCACTCAATCCCTGAGCCACATCCCCAGCCCTATTTTGTATTTTCTTTTTTTTTTTTTTATTTAGAAACAGGGTCTCACTGAATTGTTTAGTGCCTTATTTTTGCTGAGGCTGACTCACAATCCTCCTTATTCAGACTCCAGAGCCACTGGGATTATAGGCATAGGCCACTGTGCCCCCACTGTAATTTGTGTTCTTATAACACTGTGTTCACCCACAAATGTGAATGTTATACCTGATCATAACTGCATATTATCATGTTAGTTTCCTTCAGTAAACCATGGACTGCTTTAAACACAGGTCTTTAGTTACTTTTTATTTCTAATAGTCAACATTCAACACAGTACAATGATGCATAGTGATAATGAAAAATATACGAGTTGGAGAAAACCTTTCTCTTTCCACATTTATATGGTCTGGATTATCACATAAATTTCATTTGAAAAAGCATATACTAAATACACTTTCATGCAATATCCATTCCATGGCACAGAAGAATAGCACTATGTGAGATGAAACAATCATATGTTTCTTTCTGTCATTATTATAATTTGTCAAGGATGAAGTATCTACCCATGTAAACTTTAATGAAAATAAACTTTCCCCAAGTAATTAAAAATGGTGAAAATATACATTGAAAGTATGATATACTATGACATACTAGTTGCATTAATTCAACTTAATTATTTCAGGAGAAAATTTTTGCCTTTTGCAAAATTAAGTTATTATTTTAATGAAAATAACTATTTTGTCTTATAAATCCATAGATAAGATGAATGTATATTTTGATGCTGATAAAACTCAGAGCCTCATATATGGTAGGGAATGTTCTACCACAGAGCCACCACACCCTCCTGAATATATGTACATCTTTAAAGATTAATGTAAATTTTACATCTGATTCTTATCCAAATTTTGAAACTGAGGGAAACTTCATTCTCTTGATGCCCTGAACTGATTACTTTGATGATGTCTATCTTTCAGAAGCATCTTCAAATGGAAAAGCAGAAGAAAAATGAACATTGTAGGAAAAAACTTGAAGCTTCTTTAAGCTGTCAATTTGTCATTTTTTTTTTAGTTCTGCATAGTTTGAAATGGTTTTACATTATTTTTAAAGCTACTTTTAATGCTACTTCTCATACAGTGACTTCACTCTATATACCAGAAGTAAAATATTCTTATAAGGCTAATTTCCCATGGTGTCAAGTATAATACATATTTATCCTCTTTAATTTTTTTAGAGTTTACCTAAGGGCGTGTTTATCTATGGTGGCACTTATTTTTAAGGGTTAATTGAGAATATTTTTTGCATCATAAAATAAATTACCTTATTGCAATTCACTGTGTCAGTTTGAAACACTAAGAAATGTCCTTGGTAAACCCATGAAAATCTGTATCTAATCATAGAGTGTACTGCCTTAAGTAATTTTCACATCGTGATGGGGAAAGTTAAGCAGAGAAAAATATATTTTCCTTTCTTTTGTGGTAAATCCTATAATTGCCTTTTGTGGTAAATCCTATAATTGCCATATAGATAGATACTTTTGCAACATCAAAGCAGCAAATCTACTAGGAATGAAGCAGCATGATTTTCATATTGAAGTGAAAAATACAGAAAGCTTTGCTTTTTTTACCCTTCTATTTTGGGAATCCTAAAGAAGTCTTTTAAAATAAATGGTATTTATACATAAAGAGATATCAAGGAATTTATCTATGATATAGTGAGCTGTCAATGCAGTCAATATAGTCAGCATAGGTCAATATGAATTGTATTATTCGGCTTGGAAAGAAAATGCCTGGGTTCAAATCTCACCTCTTCTACTTACTAGTTATATGATCTTGAACATGTGCTTTAGACTTTTTGAATCTCAAATGAAATAGCATATTTGTTCTGTTGGATATTTTAAAATTTAAGATATGTGTTGGAAAATTCTCAGCTCTTTGGCTTAAATCTGGTGTTGAATAATATGCTAGCTGACTTTTATTTGATAGGATAAAGTCTTAAATAGATTAGATAATGTTGCATTTTTGCCTCATATTCACTATTAGCCCTGTGCTTCTCTTCTTCCTCACTTTCCTTGCTCCCATTCCCAGATTTATAAGCATCTTAATCTTCAACATCCATTAGCACAGAGGAAAGATGATATAATGATATACGAAATAGAGTCTTAGCTTTTAAATTTAAAAACATTTTGGTGGGATTAATTTTGAACAATAAATAAAATAATTGAAGACCTAGACTAATTTCCAGATAAGAGAGAAAAAAAAATAACTCCAGATGAAATTAAGGCAAGCCATAATCCTATCTTCACACATCAAATCCAATCTGGGGAATCAGCTGTGAGTTAGAATAGACTACAGAGCTCCACATAGATTTTCAGTCTGCAGGAAGAGAAATGTAGCACACTTCTCTTCCAGGAAAATCTGGGTGAGAGGCAAGATCCCAAGGTTGTCTATAATTAGCATAGTAAAAAAGAATAGAAGAAACAAGGCCAGGTGGTGCATGCCTGTAATCCCAGGGGTTTAGGAGGCTGAGGCAAGGAGATCAGGAGTTCAAAGCCAGCCCCAGCAAAAGTGAGGCACTAAGTGACTCAGTGAGACCCCGTCCGTAAATAAAATAGAGCTGGGGATATGGCTCAGTAGTCAAATGCCCCTGAGTTCAATCTCTGGTACAAAAAAAGAAGAATAGAATAAGAATATTTATATACTTTTGTCTCAAGCAAAATTCAGAGACAGTCTCACAATTCACAACACTTAGTTACTAAGTTCATGATAATTAAACATTTACTATGTCACTCTCTTAGTCTGTCTGTGCTGCTATAACAAAATACCTGAGACTGGGTAATTTATAGACAACAGAAATTTATTTCTTACTATTTTGAAGGGTGTAGAGTCAAAGGTCAGGGTGCCAATAGATTTAGGGTCTGGTGAATGCTAATCTATTCTTCCATGATGGTGTCTTTCAGCTTCTTCCTCAAGTAGTATAAGATCAAAGGGCGAAAGACACCAGAACACTTTCTTCCACCTCTTTTGTAAGAGCACTAACCCTTTGTGAGGATGGAGCACTTATCGCTTCTTAAAAAGCCCATCTCTTACTACCATCAACTTGGGGTTTAAGTTCTGATTTATGAGTTTGGAAAGATACATCAAACTACAGCAGTCACCAAAAGTGACATAAAAGTATAAAGGGCTTTAGACATGGACATTCAACTGTCACACAGTGGAATTTAAGGAGGATAAAGTTTTCTGTGTCCCTGAGAAGGATGTAGATGAAGCAGAGAGTGAACCAAATAAACAGAAACTTTGGGTCAGAGGGTGAAGATGGCACAGAGGCTACTAACATGAATAAGTATCCAGGTATCAAATAGGAAGGCTGGAGGAGTATGATGTGCCCCTCACCATGTGCAGGAACCCAAAGCCATACTTCTTTCTCCAGCCATGGTTTTGTACTTTCTATAATAACATATATAAAAAGCCTCTGGTGGAAGAAATGAGAAAACTCTGAACTGATAGTGAGTGCTTACATGGTAGAAAAAGACTCATCATATTTGATATAGATTAATTACAAAAATATTAAATTTTGTTTCTTATACAACTGAGTTGCTAGACTTATGTGTCTTAAAAAATAATCCCATATCATTGAAATTTTTATTCTTAGGAATTTGTTTTCAGTGAAATTAACTATCAAGAACACTAATGTGCTTTAATATCAGTGAAAAGTTCTGGAAATGCAAGACTACCTGATTTTAAAAATAATATTTGAAAAGTCATTTCACTGGAAGTCAGACAGCAAGGTATCTGAATTACCAATGTTTTGAAAATAAACATCAAAGTGGAATAAAAAATTGACTGAATCTATTTCTTGTCTGATCAAGAAAAAAAAAAGGACACAGAGAGATAGAAATGCAGTTAAGTTTCTGCCAATAGGGATTACTCTTGTCTACTGAAGTAATTACTTGTACTCTAATTGAGAGATAATGGATTAATTATATTTTTAGGCATTTTGTCTTTGTTCAAACACACAAAAGTAATAACATTACAACCCTCCACAGATTTTTTTCTATTAAATCTCCAAGTATTCACTTTCTAAATCTTTTTTGCCTCAAGATTAAAAACTGCATAAATATGAACACCACATAAATAAACCAACAAACTGAATTGAATTGAAATCTAATCATTCAATAAATGTTTGATACTTTTTGAAGAATACGGTACATGTTGTAAAAAATACAAAGATAAATAAAATGTGATGGCCAGAGAGTTTATAGTCTTTCAGGAAAATAAGACATGTACACTAATATCTACAATGCAAGATAAAAAGTGATAAACAAAAAATGGAGGGAGGTAAATTGTGTAAACTAAGAAATTAAAATAGCACTTCTAGACATAGAAAGCAGGGAAAAATGTCATGGTGAAAAAAGCAATATCTCAACTTTGAAGAATAAATGCCATTTAAACAGGGAAAGATTGAAGTAAAAACATTCTGATAAGAGGAATAATCAGAGGAAGAAAAAACGAAGACGTGAGCTGTGTAGACTGTACAGAGGAAAGAAAACTAATTTCAAATATGAGTGCTATACAATGGAATTCTCTGGGGATGAAAATCTTTTGTACACATGTTATCAAATATGGTAGCAACCAGCCACATGCAGCTGTTGAACACTTGAAATGTAGCTGGTGTGACTAAGAAATTAAATATATAATTATAGCTTGAGTTAATTACCTTAAATTGAAGTTAAAACATAGGTGCTTCTCAACTTATGATGGAATTACATTCTAAACATCCATTCTAAATTGAAAATATCATGAACTGAAAATGCAGTTAATACACCTAGCTTATCAAATGCCATAACTTAACTGAGCAACACACTCAGTACTACATTAGCCTTCAGTTAGACAAAATCATCTAACACTAAGCCTAATTTATGATAAAGCATTGACAATCTCATATAATTTCTTGAACACTATACTGAAAGTGAAAAACAGAGGGATGTATGGATACATTTTTGCATCATTGAGAAGTTGAAAAATTGTTAGTGGAATTGTCATAAATCAGGGACAACTGCTAGTCACATGAGTCTGGTGACTACCACACTGACCATCATAATCTCAGGGTGTGTAATTAGACTTTAGTAACTAAGGCTGAGTCTGAATTGAGAAACAGACCTGTAAACAAAAGGAAATGAAGTTTCAAGTTTTCCAGAAAATAAACACAAATTTAGAAAATACCAATATGGGCCTGGTGGTATGACACAGTGACCAAGAGATACTTCACATTTATGAGGCCCTAAGTTAGATTTCCAGCATTGCAAAAGAAAAAGAAGAGGGGAAAAAGTGAAAATAGGAAAAAGAAAATACTAAGAGGATCAATAAGTGATACTCTTAGGGAAAAAGTAGAGAACAGAACAAACAAGAGGAAAGTGATATTTGATGGTGGCAATTACACGAACTATGAGAACCTCAATTAGAATTATCTAAATTAAATGGTGGAATGCAGGAAGCAGCTGTGGATCTTGCAGAGATACAATTGCCAGGTACTTAGCACCACTTTCTCCAGGAAGTTTTCTTTGACTTTTGATCAATCCTTTACCTTTATTTTTTTCACTTCTCCCCATCAATTAGGGATTTCTGGCACTATGATACCATATGTTCTACAAGTTGACAGACTGTGGTTTAAAAGTCAGGACATCTCACAGTACTCTGGAAAGCCACTCACTGCATGTTAATTGAATGGATTGGAAGGGGAATCAATAACAAGCTGGGTTTCATATCTGAATTTCTAGAAGGACGGTGATGCCCTGAGCAAAAACAGGCGATGCAGAAAAAAAATGTATGGAAGGAGAAGCTGGTGAATTAATTCAAGCACGCTGAATTTATAGTTTCTGGCAACATTCAAGAAGTCTGACAATAGAAAAGAATTTAGCTGGGGAGAGAGATGCAATCGTAGAAACAACCTACAGAAGTGTTAACTGCAGTGACAAGTGCCCAGGAGACTGCAAGGAATGTATGCATAAAAAGAGAAAGAAAAGGATGAAATAAAGGAGTAATTAGGAGGCACTTATTTAATAAAAGTAATACTAAAAACAGTTGTGGAATTTGTTCTCTATATACTGTTACCTGTTCTCTAAATCTATGTGGGTACTATTTTGTTCCGAGTTTTGAAGCTGGGTAAATGGATGAGGCATCGGAGTCAATATTCACAGCCTTGCTAATGGATATAAATACACATAATAGTTTGTTTCCATGTAAGGTAAAAATTATTAAGACATGAGTTATCTTTATTTTCTAAGGTTAATTAATGACGTATTATTATTCTTTCATGAATTATATCCTACTATTTTTATTTAAAAACATTCCAAATTACATAGTTTATCAGAAATAAAATATATACAGAAATCAAAGTCAGTGGTCTCAATTCTAGAACTAATTTTCAAAATAAGTGATGATGTGATTATTGGCAAATCACTTAATGTTAGTTAGCACTACCTTCACCAATTAATATCTAAAATAAAATATATAAACTTAAACTTTTATGTTGTGAAAATACATGAATTCAGAGCAAAAATTGGCTTTTGAGAAATGATCCATTAATAGTAAAAATAAAACCCCAGTCTAAATACCTTTCTTTTTTTCTGTAAACATTGTCAAAGAGTGCTGATTATGTTATCAAACCATAGCACATCATAATTTTGTGTTTTATTTGTACCACAATCTGGAAGACAATAGCTACTGAAACATGGATAGATGCATAACACCAACACTGGTTGCTATCATAATGTTGATTTATTATGTAAAGGATGAATCTGCCATAATTAGAAATCTTTAAACATGAAGAGAATCACATCTGTGGTATTTCAGAACTTTTAATCCACATTCCAGTAAAAATAGTTGGTCTCTATTCAATGTCTTAGAAAAAACAAAGTGTGTTATTTGCTAAAAATTTATATCCACCATTTTTTCTATTACTTATATTTGATGATTCAAGGAGAACACCAAAAAAGACATGATTGATTTCAATTTAAAATATGTGATAACTGATGAATAGAGATAAATAAAACTAGGAATGCTATTAAATAATAAATTTTAAGAAACGAGTTTCATCTTTGTGATCATTTTTCCTGCCTATATACAGTATCTTGACCACGAATGAATCATGTAAGCCCTTCAACTATATTAAAGAGTGAAAGTGAAACTTTTTAAAAAAGTTTTTCTACTAAAGATTAAGATTTTGATTCTAAAAGTTTTACATTTGTAACATGTTACACATGCGTGTTTCTTAGTCCATTCAGACTGCTACAACAAAATGCCCTAAACTGAGTAACTTAAAAACAACAGGGATTTATTTCTCATAGTCCAGGAGACTGGCAAGTCCAAGAACAAGGTGCAGCAGATTCTGTGTATGGTACTACTTTTCAGCAGAGTTTCCTGTGTCTTTATATGGTGGAGAAAAGAAGGCAGCTTCTAGGGGCCATCTTTTATAAAGGCACTAATCCTGTTCAAGGTCCTGGCATGGATTAGGCCACTTTCAAAATTGAGACTTGTTTTTACCTGTTTGTAATTTTATGTGGTACCCATTGATCAACTTTTCTCTATCCCTCCCTGCCTCCTACTTCCCCAGGCTCTGGTAAACACCATTTTTATCTCTTCTTGTGAGATCAATGTATTTAGAATCGACATGTGACTGAGATCATGTGGTATTTGGTTTTAGTTCTGGCTTATTTCATTTAATGTAATGATGTCTGGCTCTCTCTATGTTATAGCAAATGACAGGATTTCAAATTTTGTTTTAAACAACTGAATAATATGTTATTGTATGTAACACTTTTTTTCATTCATTCATCAGTTGGGGGATACTTAGTTTCCATTTCTTGACTGTTGTGAATAATGCTCCCATGAACTTCAGAGTACAGATGTGTCATTGACAGGCTGATTTCATATCCTGTGGTTTAAACCCAGAAATGGGATTCCTGGGTCATATAGTACTTCTATTTTTAATTTTATTTTGTAAATTAATTTTTTTAAAAAATTTTAATTTCTTGAGGAACCTCCATACTATTTTTCATAGTAGGTATTCTAATTTACATTCCCACCAGCAGTGTTCAAGTGTTTCCTATTTTCCACATTCTCCCCAGTACTTGTTTTCTTTAGTCTGTTTGTTAAGAGCCATTTTGATAGGATTGAGGTGTTAGCTCAGCATGGTTTTGATTTGCATTTCCCAAATAATTAGTGATATGGAGCATTTTTTTTCTTATACCTGCTGGCTGTCTATATGTCTTCTTTTGAGAAATGTCTATTTACGTTTATTGCTCATTTTAGTTTAAATTTTTATTAGTGTATCATAGTTATACATAATTTGGGGTTCATTTTGACATAATCATACAAGCATGGAATATAATTTGCTCCATCTCAATCTGCAGTATTTACTCTATCTCTCCCCTCGTCCCTCTCCCTGTTCCTTTTCATCTATTCTTCTGGTCTTCCTTCTATATATTTATACGTTTTTTTTTTTTTTTTTTTTTTTTTAATTACTGCTTTATAGAAATACATAAAGGTGTAATTAACTATATTATACTCATATATTTACATAGCACAGTTTGGTCAATTCCATTCCACCTTTCCTCTCCTTTTTATCCCTTTTTATCTCCTTTTTATCCTCCTCCCCCTCAATTCCCTTCCTCTGCTCTACTGATCTCCTCTCTGTTTTCATGGGACAAACTCCACCCCCATCCCTGGGACATTTTTTTTCCTTTGTTTTGGTCTAGCTTCTGTACGTGAAAGAAAACATTACATTCAACCCTGGACCTTCTGATTCTGGCTTATTTCATTTAGCATGATATTCTCAGGTATCAACATTTATCAGCAAATACCTTAATTTCATTTTTCTTTATGGCTGAGTAAAACTCCATTGTGTATATATACCATATTTTTTTCATCCATTCAATTGTTTATGGATACCCATGCTGGTTCCTTGACTTAACCACTGTGAATTGTGCTGCCATAAACATGAATGTAGTTATATTACTGTAGTATGCTTGTTTCAGTTCTTTAGAATAAATACCGAGGACTTGAATAGCTGGGTCATATGGTGGTTCCAGTCCTAGTTTTTTTTAAGGAATCTCCATACATTGCAAGTATGATATACTAAGACATACTAGTTGCATTAATTCAACTTAATTATTTCAGGAGAAAATTTTTGCCTTTTGCAAAATTAAGTTATTATTTTAATGAAAATAACTATTTTGTCTTATAAATCCATAGATAAGATGAATGTATATTTTGATGCTGATAAAACTCAGAGCCTCATATATGGTAGGGAATGTTCTACCACAGAGCCACCACACCCTCCTGAATATATGTACATCTTTAAAGATTAATGTAAATTTTACATCTGATAATTGACGTTCTGACTTAAGGAATTTCCATATTGCTTTTGAGAGTGGTTGAGCTTATTTTCAGTTCCATCAACAATGTATGACATCCTAGCCAATATTTATTATTATTGTATGCTTGATAATTGCCATTGTAATTTTGATATGTATTTCCCGATTGCTAGGGATGTTGAACAATTTTTCATATATTTGTTGGCAATTTGTATTTTTTATTTTGAGAAATATTTAGTTATTTTGTGCATTTTTTCACTGGGTTATTTAGTTTTGTTGAATCATTGTTATTGTTGTTTTGGGGTACTAAGATTTTTTTTAGTTCCTTACAATATTCTGAATATTAATACCTTGTCAGAGGAGCAGATGGCAAATATCTTCTTCCATTCTAATTGTTTCTTGTGCTGTGCAGAAGCTTCTTTACGTTTGATGCCATCCCACTTACTGATTTCTTGTGCTTTCAGAGTCTTTTAAGGAAGTCAGTGCATGTGCTAATACTTTGGAGTGTTGAGCCTATATTTTCTTCCACAGGTTGCAAAGTTTCTGGTCTAATTCTTAGGTCTTTGATCTACTTTGAACGATTTTTGTGTAGGGTGAAAGGGATGTAGTTTCTTTCCTAACATATGGGTATTCAGTTTTTCCAACACCATTTGTTAAAAAGCTATCTCTTCTCCAACATGCATTTTAGGGACCTTTGTCAAGTATTAAACAAATGGGTTATTTGGTTTTTGCTATTTTTTTTAATTCTTTATTCTGGATATTAACCCCTTGTCAGATATATGATTTACAAATATTTTATTATATTCTGTGTGTTGTCTCTTCACTCTAATGATTGTTCTCTTTGCTGTGCAGTAGGTTTTTTGTTTGATAAAGTCCCAGTTGTCCATTTTTGCTTTTGCTTCTTGTACTTTTGAAGTCTTGTCCAAAACATCCCTGCCCTTTCCAATGTACTAAAGTGTTTCCCCTGTGTTTTCTTCTAGTTTCTCGTTGTTTCGATTCTTACATTTATGTTTTGAATCCATTTTGAGTTTACTTTTATGACTGCTGAGAGAGGGAGGTTAGCTTTTTTATATCAAATATATCAGTATGTGTTAATAGTAACTATTGAACAAGGCTTCAAATTCTCATAGACCAACATAATACATGTGTCTATCCCCATCATAGCACCTTGTTTATTATTCAGACAACATAGAACTCATAATGTGTGTTCCAGGTGTCTTTCCAGAGAATGGAGTCCCTATCATTTTAGGACTAAAATCCTCAGGTTTTTAATGTCCTGGGAATCCAGCAGAGAAAGGAGGCACCTCCCTGACTTCTTAAAACTCCTGGACTAGAAGTGAGGACCACTCTCATGTGATTATAGGATGAAAAAGAGACTAAGAAACATCTCCCTTTGAAGAAGCATTTCCATGTTATAAAACTGAAATGTGGACTTTATGAACATGTGATATTATCTGCCTTAGACAGAAAACACTGCTTTAGCCTGTTAATCACGTTTGAATAAATGCAGAATCTTTTATTCCATAGAAGATGCTAATTATCCAATCACTATTTGATGAATAATCTGACACTTCCCAAATATTTTGATCTTATATTTGTGAGTCTATATATAATTTGAATAGTCACATGACCATAAAAAATCTTAGTTAAATTTTAATTTAAACTGTTTATGAACATTCTTTAGTTTGTTTCTCTTTAATCTAAATTTGAAATATTAGTATATACTTACTTTTTTTTTACTTTTTATCAGCTAATACTTATCATATCTTACTAACTTTTCTCGAGAAATTATTTAATGTTTGCATATCAGGTTGTCATAAATGCATCATAATTTATTTCATCAGATCCTACTAAAGATATGAAATTGGCTTCCTTTAATTGAAAATTAAAATGCTATGTAATGAAAATCTACTTTTATATAAATATATGTGTACTTTTCTAACTACTTCTATAAGACAGGTGTCTGGTAATGAAAATTAAACAAAAATAAAGGAACAAATGTAAGGTTCTTGGCATTTTTATCAAATCAACTTCAAAGATCTCAGTCAGTTTAAATTTCTCTTTTGAATGAAGAAAATGTTGTGTTTTTTACAAATTTTTCCAAACTGGGTAGTATTTTTATAAATGTGGCAAATGAAAAGTAAAAAATATATGTATGTATGATAATATAGCCTGGTTGTCTGCCTTCAATTTCCATTGTTTGTGTTAAGCCAGTATTTTTATTTTTTAAGTATTTTTTAAGTTATTTTTTAAGCAGGAGTTTAATTTTTTAAAATATTATTTTGGCTCTAGGCCTATTTTTTTATTATTATTTTTGAAGAACAATTTATATGTAAAAGTATGAGAGGGTAACCAGCACCCCTGCAGAGAAGGTTGTTGCTCAGGAGGTGTGAGTCACCTGGGAAAATAAAAAGTCTGAAATAATCAGTAAGAAATAAAGACAAATCCAGAGATTAAATTTAGGAAGCAGAGCACCTCAAAAAAGGCCCCAATTCTTTATTTAAGGAAAAGTACATCAAAGGCAGGGACAAGCTTTCAGTGTGGGAGGAGTCTTCTTTCAGTGCTTGGCAGCTTACCATAGAGGCTATTTGATCCTAAGGCTGTGAGCTAAGACAGGATATCAGCACGATCTGGGCTTTTTCAAACTGGGGAATTTCACCCAGGAGTTCCCAGAAAAGCAGCTTCCCTGCCTGACTCCAACAAACCCATAATACATATATGTCTTCCAACATAAAAGATAATGATTTACTTGTCAAATATGTTGCAAAGATTTTACTTGTAATTTGTCATTAGTTTTTCTTCTCATATTTGTGACATGAGAATTTTTTCCTTGTCTTAATGTAGTTAATTTGTCAATCTATTTCTGTTTACCATGGTCTTTTTTGTTTAAAATATTTTTCTTATTTTAATATCAGATAAATATTCCCATATCACATAGCATTATATCATATTTGGCTTAAGATATTTTTCAGTTCTGTTCATTCAATTTAAAGACACATAATTAATTCCCTTTGGTTTTAATCGTTTTTTTTTTTTCCTTGACAGAAATGCATAATTGTCTCCATAGGAAAATAAATTGTTTTCACTATTGTGTTTTTTAAATAAGTACCAATTTTAGAATGATTCTTAGTAGATCAGTGAAGTTTATCTGTATTTGATTACTATATTGGGTTTGCTCTTTCATCTAGTTCAACCATTTTAGTTCTCCAGTTATGTTTGCTCCACCTTTTCATTAACATACTAAAGAATCAATCTCTACATTGTTCTCTCTATCCTTGAATTCCATTTCCTATCCAAATTTATGAACCTTCATCTCAAATATACATTTGCCAATACCCATAATTCTATTATGTGTTCAAAGGGCAAGGAGATTAAATTTAAAGTTTTGTAGCAATCTAAAAATAATTAGAAGATAAAATTAAAAAACTTAGTAGATAGTTGAACAAATGTTATGAGTGATATCACTTTTCTCATAAGTAAAATGTCAAGATAAGCTTCATTTTTGCTTCTTTGCACTCCTAAACTTTAACCATGTGAGACTTTGGGTTTCATCAGCTTCTTAATTGCCACCCCTCCCCTGATTCATCAATAAAAATATGTCAGGGATAAATTCTATTCATATTTAAAGTTCCAGATGAAAGATATTTTCCTGACTCCGCCAAAATGCTCTTGGACATGCTGTCATTGAATATTACAATCTCTCATCACAGCAATGATAATGTCTATTGTAATCTTCTGGGCTTCTTTCTGCTTTTACTTGTCTTACACAGGATTGTAAATTCCCTAAGGGCAAAAACCTTGCACAACTGGGTTTATTTGTTGGTCACTCAGGTAGTAATGATATAGTGTCTAACACATTAAAGTCATGAAATAAATGCCTTTTTTAAAAAAAGTGAATTAATGAATAAATAGATTAAACAGTTAATCAACATTACCTTACTATTAGATTAATAAATGTAAAGACTACAGAATCCATTTGAAAGGAGGCCACTAAGTTAACATTTTAAGAGTCAGAGTCATTTAAAGTTTAAGCTAATGTTCTAAAAACAAGAGATCAAGACTTAGATTTGGGCAAATTGCACTGAAATGCTACTGACTGGACTGGCTCAGCATGTGACAAACCCCTTGCCAGAATGCTCAAATGCTAAAAGTTAAGCAGCCACCTCAGGGGGCTTGGTGAAGTACCCTGTATGTTTTTCACCTCCAGCACAGTTTTTCTTGATTGACTTCTGCTCATCTGAAAACCTAAGTCCTCTCACTTGTATATGGCTTGAATTATATGATATCCTTACAAGGCCTTTTCAGTTCAAAACATAACTTAATATGCCCTTTTAGCCACACGAAATGTTTAAAATTGACTTACACTTACTATTTGGTGTTATATGACCAAAACATTTAAATAACTTAAACATGTTTTACTTTATTCCATTAAATTCTGCTAATAAAAGGGATCTCAAATTGTTCTAAGTTACCAGTTAGTTTGTTCTTCTTTAATGATACAAATCTAAACTATGATATCAGAAGATTTGGTAGGATGTGTTGTATTTTTATCTAATTGGTAAAAATTAATTTGTCTTCTTAAGGTATCTCAATTTTTACATTGAAAAAAAGTCCTAATTTGACTAACATCAAAGGTTTGTTTCTAATACTGTTTATGAATGTTAAGATTTCAAGACAGCAAATGTTTATTTACAGTGCTGTGATTGTAAAACTAGTGTAAAATAATAATGCACTCAACTTTATATAACTAATAGTGTTCATGGAGACAAAAATAAGTTCTGACTTTTATGTAAACGAAAAATACAATTAATGTAAATTAGAGTAAAAATGAATTTATTTCTTATAATACTTAACTAGATATATAAATTTAAGGCTACTTCAAACAATGGAAGAAAAATTATTTCACAAGGTGCTATGGTCTGAATGTGTCCACCAAAATTCATGTGTTAGAAATGCTTAATCCATCATCTAACAGCATTAGTAAGTAGGACCTAAAGGAAGGATTTTAAGTTATAGGAGCAGAATCTTCATGAATAGATTTATACCATCATAAAAGTGGCTTATAAGAGGAGGTCACCCTTCCATTTTCTGCCCCTGTGAGAACCTGTATTGCTCCTCTCCAGAGAAGGTGGCAAAAAAGCACCATCATAGAAACAGAGACAAACCTGCCAGTACCTTGATCTTGGGCTTTGTGGCCCTCAGAACTGTGAGAAATTACTTTCTGTTCTTTATAAACGACCCACTCTCTGATAGTCCACTATAGAAGCACAAAATGAACTAGGACACAAAGCAAAACTTGGAGTCATAGAAAGAATACTGGCCAAAGGTCCCTAATCTGTGAATTGATATAAATTGTGTGTACTCTCTACTTTAAACCAGGTTTTCTCAGGACAGACACTGAGATGAAGATTTAAGCACAAATTTATAAAAGAAAAGTGTTCCTGTTAAAAACCAGAAAAGACAGTTGGGCAAGCAGAGGCAAGTGAGACATTCACATCAGGAGCAAATATTATTGGGACATTACAAAACTCGGAGATTGAGATAAGTCATTTTAATACCATATCACATAGAAATCAAAATAAATGGAAAAAAGTCATGATGAGCAAAATGTGAACTTTAAAGGCAGATTTCTGGGTTGTTCTTTATTTTATAAGTCCATTATTATACAACAGGAAAAACAGTTTTTAATTAGCCTAGATTTCCCCACCCACCTGCCAAATATGTTTATGACAGATGACAATGGTGCACAGAGATGGAACAACACCGGATTTTATGTTGCCATTGTTTATTATAATGTTTACATTAGCTTTTTCTACTTGGTTTAAATTATAGGAGAATGATTTGATAAATATATGTATGGTTACATACATATGGTTTAGCATACTATAGTAAGGTAAGGAAAAAAGCTAAAAAAAGGTATAATTTGAGGCAAAATCTAAGATCCAGCATAATCTCTGTAGAAACACTGTAATATGAATTACTCATTAAAGTTTGTTCATCTGGAGATAAAGGGACTGGGCTTCCTACCCACATATCAGCAAAGCATTGGCAATGGCCCATCTTCAGGACAAAAACTCCTGGTACTTCAGGTTTTCCATGGACAGTGGTCTCAAGAAGGTAGCAGTGCAAGTCTTAACAGCAAAATCCACAGTCACTGTGGAGAAAAACAGCTTACCAGGACAACAATTAACTTGGTTTAAGTGTCCACTACATTTCTTTCATGGTCTTCAGCAAGCAACTTAACCTTCATGAAAATAAGTCCTATTTTGATAATCAAACAGACTGGTATACATAGCAAATATAAGGTAGTAAATTACCCCACCATTACCTCAGTCAAATTCAGGTATCTAACAATGTCCATTAATAGGATGCATAAGCAGAGGAGCCAACAAGTGAGCCATGGGTTCTGAGTAACTAAATATTCCAAATTGTACACATTGAAACTCATATACTGTATTCATAGTCATGTTTTTCATTTTCTAAAACTGTATTACTTATTATATTGAATCCACACTATAGAATATAGTTGCGAAGTTTTCAAGATCTTGCAGAATTGAAATAATCAAATAAGGTTGGAAATAAACTACTCAGTCAGATATGCAGGCATACAGCTTGAAGGGAAAGAAATGAGAAGTTATCATTTTTTAGAAAAGTATGAATTACAAAAATGTTAAAAATCATAGGTAATTGACTCCAACTATCAAATCATATGTGTTCACTCCCATGTTCACTGCAGTATTATTCACAATAGTAAAGAGATGGAAACAACCAAAGTTCCATAAGCAGATGAATGTGTAAAAACATACATGTGGTATAAATACACAAGGGAATACTGCTCAGACTTTAAAAGGAAATGAATTCTATCATTGTCACCAACATGGACGAAGCTGGAGGATTTTGTGATAACTGAAATAAACCAGATAGAGAAATAAATACTGAATAATATCTGTTGTATATGAAATCTAAAAAGTCATACTCACAGAAATAGAGAGTAGAATGATGGTTTTCGGAGGCTGGGGTTAGGGAAAGGTGCAGGGTAGGAGTAATGGGAGGGGAAAAGAGAGATATTGGTCAAAGAATACAAAGTTTTATTTAAAAGGTTTGCGTACTGTTCATTTATTACATAGTATGTTAGCTGTAGTTAATAATAATATATGTTGTTAAAAGTGTAGATGTTAAATATTATCACCATAAAGAGCGGATAGGTATGTGGACTGAGGCTGTATTAATTACCTTGATTGGATCATTCCACAGTACACACAAAAGAAACATCACATTATACCCCATGAACATATACAATTACTTGTCAATTAAAAATAAAATAAGATTCTTTTAAGAACTTATTTCTAATAAATGAGCCATGAGATAGTTCAAGGGTATGTTTGTTCTGCTTTCAAAGGCTTCTAGAGCACCCATTTCTTACCTCATTTAAAAAAAAAAGTTTCATGAACCTCACAAGAAATTATTTTAAGTGACATAGAAACTTCTAAAGAAAGATAGAAGAGCAGAACAATATAGTCACTTGGGATAAGAAGTTGTGATGGCCAGGAAATGGGTTTATATAGCAGAGTCAGAATGGAGGGATTTTGTCCATCTTCATCCATGGGCACTCATGACAGCATGCTCTCAGACCACCTGGTTCCTTCCCTCCTCACAAGGTCTACCTGGACATAAACTTCTGAGACTGATCTGGAGAACATATACTGCATTCACATCAATGGAGGGCAGTTTCTGAAGGAAAGGCAATAGAAGCTATGGATTGTGGTTGCTACAGTATGCTCAGGTAGTAATCAGGAACTATGACACTAGTATGGGACCATGGTTCTGATATACCTTATTGAGCAAAATAGTACACAGAAAGAAAACTGCTTTCTTGAGGCCAAGATTTTTTCACCTACTTAAGAATTCTAGAGAGTATATAACTGGAAATGGGTCTTAAAATTAGTCCTAAATTCAATTAGAAAACTCCTCAGATATTAAGCATTTTTTCCATCCATTTTGGCCTGACAGATATTATCAGACTATTACTATTTTGAGGAGTAAATAACAAAAATAAATTCTGGCCAGCAGATTAAAAAAAGAATTGGAATTCCTTAGAGGGAACCAGAGATCCTGGAGTAAGTCACAAATTTAAAGCTAAAAAGCAAAACAAACATTTTAAAATGACTTGTAAAAGTCTGCCAGGTAAAATTGGTAATAAGAAGTAATTTACAGAATTATTTATTTTTTTCTACTAGGATAAAATCACCTCTAATAAGTTTTCAGTTTTTGTTGCACTCTGCTTAAGATTCTTAGTTTCCTAAGTAAATTAACAAATCAATGAGTAATGAATGAATGAACAAAGGTAGACATGTTCTTGTGTGGCTAAAGATGCTCAAAAATCTTGACAGACAGCTCCATAAAAACCACAGACAGTGTTGGGATGTAGCTCAGCAGCAAAGCTCTTGCCTTGCATTCACAAAACCCTGGGTTTGATCCCCAGTTCCAAAAAAGGAAAAAAAAAAATCAGAGACAATAAGAATGAAGTAATAGCTAAAAAAGTCGTGACCAGAAAAAGGAAAGACTGAGATTATGTTATAGAAATAAAACAAACCTGACAAACAAAAAATAAGATAAATAAAAACATTGTTAAAAATAATTCTCTCAAAAGCTATTAAGTGCACATTGCTTAGACAGGAGTCATTTGCAGTCCATAGCAGAGGAATTATATATATACTGATAACATCACTTAGAACCAGGGACAAAATGAGAGTGAAAAATAAGCAAGCCAGAAACCCCTAAACTGTTCAGGGGAGTTAAGCTGCAAATGGAATTCAATTTTTTTGGCAACCAGAGCATGAGAGTCATATCAAACATCCATAATCACTACAAAGAAATTGATGGTAATGCATACTATTTATTTATTTATTTTATTTTTTAAAATTTTTTATTGTTGGTTGTTCAAAACATTACATAGTTCTTGATATATCATATTTCACACTTTGATTCAAGTGGGTTATGAGCTCCCATTTTTACCCCATATACAGATTGCAGAATCACATCAGTTACACATCCATTGATTTACATATTGCCATACTAGTGTCTGTTGTGTTCTGCTGCCTTTCCTATCCTCTACTATCCCCCCTCCCCTCCCCTCCCCTCCCCTCTTCTCTCTCTGCCCCCTCTACTGACATTCATTTGTCCCCTTTGTATTATTTTTCCCTTTCCCCTCACTTCCTCTTGTATGTACTTTTGTATAACTCTGAGGGTCTCCTTCCATTTCCATGCAATTTCCCTTCTCTCTCCCTTTCCCTCCCACCTCTCATCCCTGTTTAATGTTAATCTTCTTCTCATGCTCTTCATCCCTACTCTGTTCTTAGTTACTCTCCTTATATCAAAGAAGACATTTGGCATTTGTTTTTTTAGGGATTGGCTAGCTTCACTTAGCATAATCTGCTCTAATGCCATCCATTTCCCTGTAAATTCTATGATTTTGTCATTTTTTAATGCAGAGTAATACTCCATTGTGTATAAATGCCACATTTTTTTTATCCATTCGTCTATTGAAGGGCATCTAGGTTGGTTCCACAGTCTTGCTATTGTGAATTGTGCTGCTATGAACATCGATGTAGCAGTGTCCCTGTAGCATGCTCTTTTTAGGTCTTTAGGGAATAGACCAAGAAGGGGAATAGCTGGGTCAAATGGTGGCTCCATTCCCAGCTTTCCAAGAAATCTCCATACTGCTTTCCAAATTGGCTGCACCAATCTGCAGTCCCACCAGCAATGTACAAGTGTACCCTTTTCCCCACATCCTTGCCAGCACTTGTTGTTGTTTGACTTCATAATGGCTGCCAATCTAACTGGAGTGAGATGGTATCTTAGGGTGGTTTTGATTTGCATTTCTCTGACTGCTAGAGATGGTGAGCATTTTTTCATGTACTTGTTGATTGATTGTATGTCCTCTTCTGAGAAGTGTCTGTTCAGGTCCTTGGCCCATTTGTTGATTGGGTTGTTTGTTCTCTTATTGTCTAATTTTTTGAGTTAATGCATACTATTTATATCATCAAAATGATTGTAAACACATGAAGAAATTGTGCATTGTAGAGCAATTCCTGTTCATATTTATTTTAATAATTCTTGCTTATACTTATTTTAAGTGTTATTTAATATTTTGAATGATATTTAAATCTATACCTTCAGCTATTTGGAAAATTCTATGATTATAGGAAAAAAATTCCTGAGAGTTATGGCCTAAAAAACAAATTACTGTAATTTTGACATGATATGTGTATAATACTGAAAACTTGTCATGCCAAGATTGCATACATGATCTATAAAAATATTTGGAATTGATAGAGTTATCCAACTATACAACATTTAAGTGCAAAGTTTAGAACTGAGGAATCATTTAAAATAGGGCATTCATTGATTTTTCTAAAAAATTAATATGTGCAAATTTTTCCAATTAATATAAATTTCAAAGGCTTCTGATTGTATGTTACTCCTGAAATAAAAACTGGTTGGGCTGGGGATGTGGCTCAAGTGGTAGCGCACTCACCTGGCACGTGCGGGACACTGGGTTCCATCCTCAGCAC
The DNA here is from genome assembly GCF_021218885.2 of Marmota monax. NCBI lineage: Eukaryota > Metazoa > Chordata > Mammalia > Rodentia > Sciuridae > Marmota > Marmota monax. The sequence continues at coordinate 20,075,614 of NW_026694084.1, read as the reverse complement.
CACATAAAAATAAAAATAAAGATGTTGTGTCTGCCAAGAACTAAAAAATAAATATTGAAAAATTCTCTCTCTCTCTCTCTCTCTCTCTCTCTCTCTCTCTCTCTCTCTCTCTCTCTCTCCTCTCTCTCTCTCTCTCTTAAAAAAAAACTGGTTTGTTCTGCATAGGGTAAAGGAAATCAAAGCTTACAGTTGCATTAGATGTTTGGCTATGCTGTGTATATGAAGATTGACTGTCAATTTCAGGTTTTTTATGCAAGTACATTTTCTAGGCAGAACCAAGTAATTGATTCAAATCTGTTTATTTGAACAGTAGCTTAACTATCAATAGTTTAGCAGCATGTTCTTTCCCCTATTTCTTTCTGCCCTTACGGACCCAGGATCTCTACATCATGCTAGCTGATAATATGATTTCCAGATCCTATAACAGCATTTTAAGAATCTGGTTAAATATAATTATATTGGGTAAAATGAGTTATTTTTATCTATGTGACACATTTAATTATAACAACAGGTATGTTTTTCTTAGATTTTGTCTTTTTTACACCTATTTTCCCATTCCTTAAGTAGCTCATGATTCCTAGATGTTTGCTTCTGTAGATTTATTTTCTGAAAAATTGACCCAAGTAATATCTGGTGTCTTTTATAAAGAAGCATGTTAAAAATGTAGAGGCCTTGTTATCTTCCTCTGGACTCAGAAGTCTTGGGATATGGCCTGGTATAAGGTAATAAACTCATTAGGTCATTTTTATGCACACCAAAATCTTAGTTTACTATTTATGTGACAGAAAAAAAATCCAGTTACTACTTTCAGAGAGAAAACCACTGAGCATTAACAGAATTTGACTAAAACAAAATATTAATCTGCCAGAAAAGAGTGATACTGCTCCAGTATCCTTACTAGTATTTTTTAGAATGACTGGCAGAAATCTCAACACACCATAAAGAAGAAGGCTTTCAATGTGATTTCTAGAACATTGGAAAATTTGCTGTTTTCTTGCATAGTTTATTCTTACATGTTCTATCTGAAGAGAAAATAATACATTTTGTTTTCCTGACCAAGACTCCCCATATATTTTTTCTGTGCTTAAGAAGAACACACTGGACATAATATATCTTATCTGTGACAGATCAGAAAAATGTCAGACAAAAGGAAAAGCCAGCCACTTGCCTCTGTATGTAGTAGCAACTCAAGAGAATAAACCAGCATGAGTTCTGTCAATACTAAACTAAATTTAGAAATAAGCACCCCCACCTATGTGCCTTGGCAGCCCTTATTTTCACTGATTAAAGGGGTGGAAGACCTTTAATTGATTAGGGTCAAATTACTTGAGAATAATTTCAAAACAAAATGAGAAAAAAGATTTTTTTTCTGCTACCAGGTATAAAAACATTTTTCTTGCCTTCATTTATAAGAAAGTCTCTACTTACCCACTATGCATTGAAAACTTTCCTGCCACCTTCACTATAAATCTAGTTTTCAATTCACTCATTCACAAAATTATGCACATGTTCTTACAGGAACATAGAAAGTCATTTTGTTCAGAACTAGAAGAATAAGAAATAAGTTCTGCAAAAAGAAAATAAAAGGTCACCTGAAATTTGATTTGAAACCTATTCTTAGGCAAAATTTTGATTTGAAACCTATTCAGCAGAAATAAGGTTACAAATGCCAGCAAAAGGAAGAAGCAGCATTTTGTAGCAGTGCACTGATTTTTTCCAAATGTTTTGAGGAAAGTCTTAAATAAAGACTTTGGGCAATTTTAAGTAGGAAGATAAATTGATCAGAACAATGTTTTAGAAAGATCACTTCTAGGTGGAGGGTGTATTGAATTGGGGTAGGGGTGGTGGAAAGTATTGAGGGCTGCACAAAACCAGTGATCATAAGATTCATGGGAAGGCACTGACTTGCAAGATATTAAGAAAATGGGAATGGAAGGAGGTGGGAAAGGGAAGAACAAGGAATTGCATCTTGGGTTTTAGCTTTATACCTGGCTGGGAAATCATAACTCAAAAATTTTGGACTTGTAAAATAATGAAGAAAAGAAGTTAAAGTGACAAAATATAAGAAGAAATATTTGAAAGACTCTTGTTATCACAATACATAATCTTCAGAAGCAATTCTGTTTAACTATCCAAAACTGATCTTGGTTTTGGTTCAAAGACCCAGTATGGTCATCCATAAAACTATAGACACTTAGTCAATATTAATAAACCAGAGTCTACCATGATTTGCTTGTCTGATAACTAGCAATGTATCCAATAAATAATGTGAAGAGCCCAGATAGGTCTTCCTCATCCTCCATAAATGAATTATGAATAAGACAAAACCAAAAGCTGTTTAAGAGATAACAAGAATTAAAGAATTTGCAGCAGATGGTACCAGCTGTGCACATTTAATTCCAGTTCAAACAATCTGCCAAACAGTTAGACAGAACTGCTTTTGCATGTGAAATTGGAGTGTCTCAGAGCCAAGGAAGAAATGAGAGAAGTCTTTCTGGCATAAGTTATCAAACCTTTTATTGTAATTAATATTAGTGAACACAAACCTTTCCTTTCACTGCTTTCTTTGCATTAACATTCTCTCTCTCTCTCTCTCTCTCTCTCTCTCTCTCTCTCTCTCTCTCTCTCACACACACACACACACACACACACCATTTTTTCCTGTTTCCAATACACATACATTACATGCACATACACATACACACACCAATGTTTGCATTGATTAAATAAAAAATAAACTCAAAGAATTGATTTGTCAAAATGCAGCATATTAGTCATTCAATAAGTATATATTAAGTATGTAAGATAAAAAGAGTTTATTGTGGATATTTTTAAGATAAAAATTTAAAAGACCAAGATACTTCAGTCTATTTATAAAGACATTACCTATAAATAATAAAGCAAGAGTAAAGCAAAGTAGTATAAATGTCATAAGATAATCTATAGACTTAAAAAGACGAATGCTTAAAGTTCATTGGAATGCATAAATACATCAAATCTAGAAAAAATATATCTTAATTCAGAGTTGAAATATGGATTTGGACAGGCCAATAAAAGGATAAACAAATTTGACAAGCTAATAGAGCAATATTAACAAGCACTCCAATGAGGAAATGCCAACACAGTACACACTTAGCGGAATGGACTTACCAGATGGAGGAATATCCTTGAAGGGTCTTAACGATGAGATTTAAGACAGTAAATTTATCCTGAAGATAATGGGAAACCAAGGTTATTGGATAAGATAAAAGCCATGGTGAAATGACTACACTCATTGTTTTATAGAATGGAGCAGGAATGGCAAGCCTAAAAGAATCAAGGTAACAGTGAGGTCCCTGCAATAATACATGCATAAGATAACCACTCTCTGGGCTCAGGTGATGGCAGTAGAATAGACAGAAAGGGACACAGAAGAATCCCATACAAAGGAGACATTTTCAGATAAAAGGATGGGACACATGCACAAATAAGGTTCTGGCTCTGTGAAATTAGTAAGACAAAGGTAATAATTCCAAAATTCAAAAAGAAGCAAATTTAGCATTGGAGAAGTACATGGAAAGGATGAGTGCAATGTTAGCTACATTGAGTGTGAGATGGGAGGAAACATGAAAATGGACATGGCTATTGCTCAACCTAGGGCTTGGTAGTGCTAGATCATACATAGATGTTTATGTCAAACTCATCCTAGAAGAAGTAATAGTCATAAGGATACATAAATGTTTTGGAACTAAAATATTAATGAAAACTTTGGAAGCCTCAGAATATTACTTTGAAGATTACTGCCATTCAGTGGGAATCGGAAGCAAAGACTCCATCAGGGGGAAACAAAATGGACCCATCAGAGACCACATTGAAATGTAGTAGCCATGTCATAAGACCAGTGACCAGCATCATTGACAGTCCCATATACTGTTGTAGCCCATGGTAGTCCCAGGGCTACCATGACAAATTACCAGTGTTTCAGTGTCTTAAATCAATAGAAATTAATTATCTCACAGTCTGAAGAGAAAATGTTAGCAGATTTGATGGTTTTTTTAAATTTTTTTTTTATTTTTCTGGAGGCACTGAGAGTAAATCCATTCTATGTCTCCTAATTCCTGATGATTGCAAAAAAAAAAAAAAAAAAAAAAAATCTTTGGTGCTTCTTGGCTTGTAGATTCATTCCTCCAATTTCTGCTTCCTTTTTCACACTGCCTTCTTTTCTATGCCTCTGTGTCCCAAGTCTCTCTCTGCCTTTCTTTTATAAGGACACTTACCATTAGATTTGGGGCACCCCCTAAATTCAGAATGATGGAGTCACAATATCCTTAATATAGTTACATAAGCAAAGATGATAATTTTGTTTTAACTGACAAATAATAATTGTATATGCTTATAGGGGATAATGTGATGCTTTGATATATGTATACATTGTAGGGTGATCAACTTAGGTTAATTTAATATAGCCAACACCTCACATACTTGTCACTTTCTAAAAACAAGATCACATTCATGGATTTCAGGGACTAAGACTTGGAAACATCTTTTGGAAGACTAATCTTTAACCCACTACTAAAAAGGTATACAGGTACATAGTAGTAAGATTATAAGGAAACTTATACTACTTTTATGCCATTTGAAAGAATAAACAAGAACTCTGATACAAGCAATTTTCCCCATTTCATAGATGAAGAAAATGAGCTTGGAGAAGGCATGTAAGTATAACATTATATTGTCCTCCTGTTATTAAAAAGTGACGGCTTACCATAAATGCATTCTCAAATGCTTTCCTAAAGCATTATGCACGCTGATCCAAACCAAGCAAAGTATTTACAGTATTTAATTTTATTATTTTTTCATTTAGAAAGGATGACTTTTTCATCATGTTTCTTCACACTCTTTTGAACCACTTAGTGTAGATAAAGAGTTGGGGTTTGCTAAATTTTGAAGTGGTTTTTTTTTTGGAGGGGGGGTTGCTATTTTTTTGTTTACTTTGTTTGTCTTTTGATTTGAAAAAAAGCCAAAGTTAGTTGGGAAAAAATAGGGTTAAAATTCTTTCTTGTCCTAGGAAATGTACACTATTTACAAAATTGAATAGATTAAATGACTAATGATTACACTGTAATTGTTGGAAAATGTAACCTCTCCAGGGATACTGCTGATATAATACCCACATAAAAATCTTTTGCCATGCATTAGATTGTTCATTCATTCAAATTTATCTAAATATGTGAAATCTTCCAAAATTTAGATTGATATTCATATACTAAATAGGTTAAATTCTGGGTCATTTATAAATACAGGATATGTCAATTGCTGCAAAAAAACACAGACAAAAATATATGTGTATGTAACTATTGATTTGTATTTAATTATTATTTAACCTTAATCATTACTGAAGTATGTTTATAATAAATACCTGATTTCTTCAATTAATCTGAAGTGTTAAGTTGATTATTTTTATAAACCTCTGTATACAAAAATACCAAAACAACAAATTGAATTGCTTATTCAATTAAACAATTAATTGGCTGAGTTGTTTAGAAATTACCACTGGAAGTTTATATGAATTGACCAGTCTTTAGGGTCTCCATAAGTGGCATAAAAGTAGGACCTATTGCAAGGACTGTTTCCCAATTTTAATCTCTTCCTGGCTATACTTCTATAACTTGTCACATGTTTTTTAAAAGCATTATATCCTAATTGACTAAATTTTAAATATTCATATAACTTTCCTAACTTTACTTTGAATGCATCAGGAAAGCAGTCTCCTTACTAAGATTTTCCCTGTCAAGTATTCTCACATGATTCTAGAATGGCACCAATGTTTTTCTCTTCCATTTAGGTTTCTCAAATTCCCATCATGTCATTTTACAGGACTCTCTCAACATGGTTATACTACACTGACACTACTGTTGCTTGAGAATACATTCAATTCTGTTACATCATAAGCTCCTTGAGGACAGAGAAATGTGTAATTCTGGTATTTATTTCTTTGTAACAGGAGTTCAAAATGACTTCTTAAATAAAATGAGTGAACACGCACATGAAAATGATACTAGCTATAAAAAGAGTAAAGATGAAATTGATCCCTGTCCAGTTGAGACAGATATTTGTACTTACAATCCAAATTGGATTATGTGTAGCCAAACCAAAATCAGCTACATTGATTTTCTTTCCTTTTGTAGCCAAAATGATCATTCTAAGTCAAGGTCATTGTTATCCTCCTATCTGAAAAAAAAAAAAAATGAGGCTTACATGGTTTGGCTTCCTGTGCTCTTATTCTGGAAAATCTTTTAGCTAATACTAAAATACATTTGAAAAACCAATGAAATTACAGAATTGTTGGTGGTAATGTGGGAAGTTTAAAATTAGATACAACCATACAGGACAAATATTCATAATATTAATGTGGTTCAAACATAAGAACATAGGTGAATTACAGGCTTCAAACTTGTGAAACAATTTTTACTATTTTAATGGTTCTTTTCATTTAATAGTTTTAAGGCAATAGGAAAATTAGCCTCATAATTAAAAGTTACAAAACGGTAATCAATTCTGGTCTATCACCACCAGAGTTTAGGGGAAATGTACTTGTTTTCTACCTGTGGACTGTGGTTTGCTTAGTATAGGCTTCTGGAATTATTATCAAACATGATTTAAAAACAAACTCACTTTTCTAGAACGGACTTTCAGTTGTAAAATTGTTTATTGAAGATGTTTAAATCTCACAACAATTTTTTTTAGAAAACCTATCCTTATGTATATGAATAAAACATAATATACTACATAATTTAGGATACACTAGGAATTTACAAAATAAAATGTATTCATGGTTTTACTGTACCCTGAATATTTGAAAACATGTATGTACCTCAAGAAACTGTCAATTTTTAAAACTAGCAGAGAATATGCACATGATAAATTCAGATTACTAAGTTTTTAGGAGATAACAATGACTTTGTTGACAGATAGTTTCAGGGCATAAAATCAAATGTGTACTACATTTTGATAGTAATTTTGATTAAATTGACATACTGTGAAATCCATACTTTTGATGCATGTTCTCTAAGTATTTATGTATTCTCAACTGCATTTAAAATTGATAGTACATAACTCTACTAAAGAAATGATGATAAAAATGTCTGGTGCACTGGGAATTAAGGTTTATTCATATAATGTCAGCAAGACAACTTTATTACTGATAAAAGAGAGAAGCCTAGATTATTTTGGTTATTTAGCAAAGATACATTTTGCTTAATGTTTTGTTTAACTTGAATTTTTCCACACAGAGATAAATGATAAGTTCCCATGATCAAGAAAAAGACAAAGAGAAAGGTCTGCTATTTATTTATTTACTCACTTATTTATTTTGCAGTATTGGTGATAGAACCCAGAGGTGCTTTTCAACCCTGAGCTAGATCCCCTGCCATCCCCCTTCTCCACACCTTTTTTTTTTTTTTTCAAACAGAGTCTCACCATGTTGCTGAGGCTGGCCTGGAAATTTGATCCTCCTTCCTCAGCCTCACCAGTCACTGGGATTACAGGCCAGTACCACTGCTCCCAGCCAACAGGTCTTTACAAATTCTTACAGTTTTTTTTCTTTCAGGATCATTACTCATATGTCCCCTAAGAACACACCATGATTCCCTTATTTCAGTAAGTGGGGCTGGTATATAGCTTATATTAAACTATATGCATATTACATACTGAATTGTCTATACTTAGGAAGGCAGCATTTGAGAAGACATGAATGTAAATGTACTAAATTATTAGATGTGTGGCTCATGTCAAAAATACACTTTTTAGTCATTCTAATAATTGTCTTTGTCTTCTATTTCAGTGCATTTCTGTTTTCTCAGTCTTTAAAACTAATATTGTTATCTTTATGTGACATAAATTTCAGTGACTTTCTTAATTTGGTAAAAGGCTTTAAAAGACTGTGGTGCCTGTTGCATCTCTATATTGATGAAATTGCTCAGAGGAGTCAGGTGATAAGAGGGATGACCCCCTAGGAAGGCACACATGGTAACACAATCAGTTTCTCTACACCTTTCAACCATGTTTCCTGATTAGCAGCAAGAAGGACAGATATTGTAAGACCCATCTGATTTATCTTCTTAAATGTGATTGATTTTTAAAAAGTTATTTTATCATGAACATTAGGTCTCTTAGCTTTTTTTTTTCTCTTTCTCTCTCAAATAGGGAATGTTACTAATCAAGAAAATGCATAAACTTGAACTGGAATTCTATTATTATTCTAGAGTCAACATTTAAATTCAAATATTTTATTTCCTGAGAGTTGGAGAAGTCAGACATGACTGATGCAAGAATGGACATCTATGTAAAATGCAGAAGACAGTTCCTATTCTCCCTTGCTTTCCTGTCAGTGAATTCTATTAAAAAAACAAACAAACAACAACAACAAAAAAAAAAAAAACTCTGAAGGAACAGGGAAATGCCTATTTGGTCATCATCTGTAAATCATGAGCATTCTTATTTTACTCTAACTTAGTTATTGGATTTTTTCCCCACACACACCAACAGGTTTGAGATAGAGCCTTTTAATTGATCAAAGCATACATACAATCAGTGAACATTCAGCTTTAATAAGCAGGAATATTTCTGTAACAAAATAAAGACTGCACTTGTACAATAAGCCTTATATGAATCTATATGTCTATAACATGAATGAGGAAAAACACATTCTAAGTTTCAGTCAAAACACATTCTAAGTTTCATTCAAAAGTATAACAACAAAAAAAGGGTACAAATACACCTTTCTAGAATTAAAGATAATCCCCTTGACAAGTTCTTATGTTTTTTTCTGTGTTCTTATTCTGTTTTGATCAGGTTATTTATTTTCCTGTGATGTGGCCCCTGTCATGCTCAAAGAGTAAATGAATGTCAAGGGGTTATGATAATATTGGGAAATTTTTGGAAAAAAGCTTATTTTCTCCCTTTTAGTGCAAATTCAGCCATGTTTTAAGATCAAAGTAAATTATATTCCATAGGTATTTTGGGGAAGAACAGAAAGGAAATGGAATTCTGGCACTTACAATTTAAAGAACCTGTCCATTTCTGACCTAAACCCCTTTTAAAAGCTCTTTACAGTACTTAATCATTGTGATTGTCTTGACTATCCCTGCCAAGTCACTCTTTTCCATGACCTGTGTGTGAGAAGATCAATAAGCTACATGAAGTAGAAAAAGCAAAAAACAAAGAGACTGACCAAGAGAAAAATAAGAGAGATTTTTCTTTACATGTATACATGTTTTAAAAACTGATCATTATTAAACTATCTTATAAATCCTTGCTTTTCTATAATCACATGGAAACACTATAGAAAAATTTTTGTTGCTATTACTACACTTTTAAAACAAGCATCTTTGGAAGCTAGCATAGGATACAGTTGGCAAGCATGTGGACTTAGAAATCAGACATCATGTGTTCCTAGTTTCTAATATATATTATTTTGGGTAAGTCAAGAATGTTAATTTCATCATGTATAGATATTTTCATCTCTAAAATGAAGATAATTTTGGTCTTCTCAAATGTTGTAGGGGGTATTGAATGAGGTATGCAATGTAAATATAACACAATGCCTAGTATACAGTAAGTACTTAATGTTACATTAGCTATTCATTCTGTTTTCTCCAACAGTCTTAAACCTACATTAAACTTTGTTGCTTTCCTACAGAACAGCTACAACAAACTATTTCTTCCTTCCAAATATAGGTATTGTATTTTCCCTTCTAGAGAAATTGGGGGATTTCTCTTTTAGAATTTTGGCTGATAAATTTAAATTTCTGGAGTACCTTTGGAAATGCTCCCCAGAAGAGAAGGCTGCTGAGCATGAAAAGCAAGTGTGATCCAGCACTACATGTGTTGAACTAAAATCCAGTGCTTCCAATGATGACCTTGGACAAACCCCTTCATTTCCTCATGCCTTAATTTATTCTGACTGTAAAACATGATTTTCCATCTTGTCTCAGAAACTGAAAAACATGAGTGAAAAGTGGTTTGAAATTTATGGTGAGCTGTAGAAACTAAAAACCATAGTATTGTTCAATGTATTATAAGCTACCTGAAAAAAAATAATTAACAATCTCACATTGAAATGATGGGCAGGGAAAGATAACTGGATTATAGAATTAGCAATGTGTTTGAAAATAAGTATCAGAAATTGGTATCTTTGCAGTAGTCTTCACGGTCCCATAATCAAACTATTTTGTGCACAATAATTCCAATGAAAATATCTCTGTTTTTTGAGAAATTAAGTTCTTTTGGTTTAAAGTCCACCTGTGTGGATATGTAGTCATGTGCTCAAATAGACTGCATAGTGTAATGATTTTTGTTTTCTTTTAATAAAAATAAATTTAGTAGAGGTGACTAGCCTCTGAACCCTTGGGAAGGAGAGGTTTGTAATGTGCCCTTATTAAGTCCAAGAACCTGTTTGCATCTAACTCATTGTTCAGCCCAACAAAAAGCAAAGCAGCAACAACACACCCTGACATCTCCACTAAAATCAATGCCAGAGCCATTGCCAAGGTGGCTGAGCAGGCTAATGACGTTTTCAATGTTGATCCTCCCAATCACAGTCTAGTCCCAACCTTGTCGCCCACTCCCTTTAGTAATCTGCATATGCAGACAATAAAAGAGCACCCTTGGGTAAGAACAATATTCTGCCCCACCACTCTTAAATGTACCTCTTGGAATTTAATGAGGTCACTTGGGCGTCTACAGCTTTTGCCTTTTGCTATCTCTGCCCAGGACAGCAATCCCTCTCAACACGCACACGCATGAACACGCATATGCACTGCAAAAACATACTTGAGAAAACACCTACGCATAGAAAATCACACCTTCCATCATCTTCCATCAACAAGCACCCTTCCCCTCACTACAGTGCCAGCGTTCCTTTGCTCGCTTCCCACCCCCGCAGCCCCCACCCCCGCTTCTCCCTCTCTTTCTAGCTTCTTGAATGGCAGACGCACACAATGCCACGTACCCAGAGAGCTCAGAATTCTTCTGGTAGATTGAACCTACTCGCTACTCACGCCTAAGGTTGCTCTCACAGTGCCCACTTCCCAGAGCAGAACTCCAGCCAGAGGCAACCACCTTGGTCCATTGAGCCCGCAGCTCCAATTCGAGCCCAGGAACAAAAGCTGGCCAGGGTGATTGTGTGGTTTACGGGACAGGATCCATGATTTGTGGGCAAGACAAGGAGCTGAAAACTCAAATTGGGTAGTTTTTTGACTAAATCCTGTTCAAAGACGCTCATCCCCTGATAGACTCCGGCATGCGAGAAGGACCCATGGGCAGCAGCAATTACCTATTCCAAAACAGCACTGCAGCCCTCCCCACTCCTGAGATGGGACCAGATTCCCGAAAGGTCAGATCACCAATCCGGCGCCTGGTCTAAGGAACATTCTCGTCGAAAGATTTGGGCCAGGACTGTACCAAAAATAAATTAGGAACCTGGCATACAGGAGCAAAACACGCTGGGCTCAGGGACGCAGCTCCTGCACAACATGGGATAAGAGAAAACAGGGTCCCTGGTAGAGTGAAGGAGAAACGGGTGGCTTGAAGATGGCCAGTAGATGGCGCAAGAACTCTTCCTTTGTACAATCTTAACCCTTCAATGGTGTATGGGACTGCCAAGTCCATATGTATAGATATATACATTTTGCGTTTGGGGGGAAGAAAACTCTCATTTACATATTTGGGACAGATTCAGAATTAAGACAAATGCGTGTGTTCTAGATAACGACCACAGATAAAGTAGTTTAACTGCAGTACACATTAGCTGAAAGGGAGTTTGGGAGGATGAAAGGATGAACTATTTGGGGAAATGACTCTGACTTCCCTCTTCACCCCACCCCCGCCCCGGCCACGGATGAAATCTGTTTACTGAATCATAAAAACCGAGTTATGGGTTTACACGTAGGTATTTGAATATGTAAATGCATGTGTGCAAATAAATTCTTCCGTGATTTCCCTTTTCGATTAAATCAAAGGATAATAAATGCGAGAAGGCTGCCTGAAATATACTGCAACTACAGTAGTAACACATGTTCCATTATAAAGACGTGGGCATCGATGGAGCCCGATTCATTATCATCAAAAGCAACGCAGATCTTCCGATTAAAATGTTCCTTTAACATGCTTCTGAATTCGCAGGCTGCGATGGAGAGCTCACTAACATTATATTTCTTGGGCTGTTTTTACAGGCGGAATTGATCTATTCGGGGGAAAAAAAACCAAGTCCCTTAATTTCAAATATTGTGGGGAGTTTATCAGAGAGCGGAGCTGGGCTTTAAGAGTCTCACTAGTGGTTTCTGGTGGTTGCTGTAACGAGCTAGAACTGAGGTAGATTTTAGTGGAGGGGAAAAAACGCACAAGAAAAGACAGAATCCAGAGTAGCCGAGACTTTGTGCCCCCGTTGGAGAGATGGTTGAGTCCTCGTCAAGGTTGCTGTGGTATCCCAGAAACACCATTCACTCCGAGCTGTGACCGCGCACCAACAACAGCAACAACTCCACTGCGCCGGGCTGAGGAGCAGGAATTAGGAGCTCGCGAATAATATGAAAGGGATCCGCAAAGGGGAAAGCCGAGCAAAGGAATCCAAACCCCGGGAGCCTGGCACGCGAAGATGCGCTAAATGTGGCAGCCTAGACTTCGTCCTGATGAAGAAAATGGGGATTAAAAGTGGATTTACATTTTGGAACCTCGTCTTTTTATTGACGGTGTCTTGTGTGAAAGGTAGGTCGGCTTTCAGGGGACCCCTCTGGTTTGGAGGAAGGTGGGCTGACTTGTCGCTTGAGCGAGGCTAGCAGCTTACTTTGTAATTTGCACGGATAAAATAATCATGATAATACTGATGAAGGAGTTGATTCACAGCTCTTTCTCCCCCCTCAGATAGGAAATGCATTTTGCTTGCCAGATTTGGCGTTCAATGCGGTGATTGAGCTTGTGCTCAATAAATATTCTTGCAGTATGCTCAAACGAATACGTGAGTTGGTTAGTATAGCCTCTAACTAGTGGATATCCAGGCAGATTCCTCTGCAAGACTTTCCTTGGTAGTGAGAATCGCCTTGGTTTCTTGTCAAATTAGCAAGGTTTGATGTTTCTGTTGGAATATTTGTATTAGACACTCTGGTGTAAATGCTTTTTAACCCTTTCAGGGAACAAAGTTACCAATATGCTAGAAAGATGTTGATTTTAAATGCATTAGGATACAAGGGTCTTGCAAGCCTGCCTACACAACATGAACGTCTGCATACATATTTGAATTATTTCTACGTGGACTCTGTGCAATGAGAAATGTAAGGGAGCTTCTTTAGGTCCTGGGGTAAAGGTTTAGCCAAAACTGGAGTCTTAAAACCGTCTGAGATGCCACACCGTGTATAGATCCACCTTTGAGGATGAATGAAGGTAGGAGGAAAGTCATTAGCTGATGACCAAAAAGAAAATCCCCAGCAAGTCTCAGCGTTCAGACAGGTAGAGAGTGAGTGTCACATGTACAGACAAGGGGAGGGGGTGAGTGGGCTGAAAAATTTATTCCTGAGCAGGAAGGCAAGGGACAGTCAGGATCACTGGAAGAAGAGCTGTCTTCGGGGAGAAAAATAGATCTACTGCTCTCTTCCACAACTTCTGCACCCTGCTGCCCATTAATTGCTGCAAAGAATACTCAGGAGGTGTTTATGACTCATGCCATCATTTTTGAACAATCACTTCTCCATACTCATGGCAGCTCGAATAGACACGATAGATGTCGCTTTTAGTGGAGCTGGTTTCAAATCCTGGGTGTCTGTGTATTGGGGGCCGTGTGTGGGGGGGTGTTTTGGCCCAGGCGTGCAACGGCTGTCAATACAAACTGGACGCTTCTTCCTTTGTAAAGGAGTGCCTCTCTGAACCGCAATCCGGCCGCGTCTCTATGAAACAGTTTATTGTCCAGCTTGCAGCTGGCTGTCCCCCCACAGAAGCCAGCACATTTGCATTCAGTAGAAATGATAATTCATGTTTTGGGGGGAGGAAACTGGAAAGGTTACCGTACCGCTCCTTCTACTATGACCAATGATGGGTAGCATGTCTCGAATTTTAATTTGCATCCCTAAATGGCAAGAAGTCGTCCCTAGTCTCTGTGGCAGCAACTGCCTTAAAATCCTGACCTGGTCCTTAAAACTGATTCGTGTGTGTGTGTGTGTGTGTGTGTGTGTGTGTGTGTGTTTTGAAGCCTCAGTGTAGCTCTGAGATAAAACCCTTGTTTTAAGCTGTGTATCCACAATGCCTAGTGCGCAAAACGCTTCTGAGGTTGCTTACAAGGGGTTTTCGCCGGCTAACTCGACATGTGAAGAACCACACATTTATGCCTAGTTTGCCTGCCACTGGGAGTCTGCGGTTTATGGATGGCCTTGGGGCTGCCTGCTAGAAGAGCGCTCCGCGTGGGGGATGCGCAGAAAACTAGCAGCAACCCCGGCTGTAAAACGTAGGAGTGTCTCCGTCGAGAAGATGACCGGGGATTAAGTGCGAGTTTTCACGTGATACCTGTTGAGCCAAAACACATTTGGGGGGCCGATGAGGGGGAGTGAGTCTCCTAAACGGGGCGAGCTTCACAGTCTGACAAATGCTGAGCGGCGCTGGCTGCAATTACAGCCCCGGCAGCCCGCACCTACCGTATTTTCCAAATAAAACGCGCCACCAGAAAGGAAGGGCGAGTTAATATGCTTTAAATGGCACTGGCAACGGGACCCCTCCCCTCTATTCATGGCGCTCATACTGTGGACTGAGATAATTGATTTCTTTTGAGTATATTCCAGCTTTGGGAACACTGGGGAGGAGGGACATCATCAGTCTGCTTTGGCCCTTTCCAAAATCAATATGCTACAGATCGTTAAAACATTTTTAATGATAATAAAGTTCTTCATTGCCACACATCTGGTACATGGAGGACATATCCTACATTTTATAACTTGAAACGCTGTCCTAAAATTCTGAGAAACTTACATAGGTTCTATGCCTTAGATCTGCTCCCAATCACAGGGTGGTGCTCTGTGATTTGACAGTTGTTTCTCATTCTCCTTTTAAATTTTTAATTTCAGCTGAGTCTCAAGGTTTCCCTAAGACCAAGATTTCTGCAATGTCTTAAACAATGTTTGCCTAAATGTCTATTATTCCCGCTTTTGTCTTCCACACGGTTTCTTCTGGGCTTTCGAGCCCACAGCAAAGGATTGAGAAGTCTTTCCGACGGTTTTGCAGGTCCTGACCTAGACTAGTTGGAGGTTTCAGGAGGTCAGGGGCGCACAGTTTTCCACGTGAACAGCTTCGGCCATGAGAATTCCACCATCTGTCTATAGTTTTCATCTCTCCACCATCTCACCTCTGCGTGCAACAGCAATGACAAAGAGGTTTGGTGGGAGGAAACGCCTCAGAGTGGCAAGATAAAGTGGTCTTTGGTAGGCCTGAACCTCTAGGGTGGGGCTTAAAAGGAAGCTAACCTTCCCTGGGTATTTTATCTCCACAGTCCTCATCTGAAATAAAAGGCTATGCAGGGCACCAAATTGGAGGTAGCGGGGCGGAGGCTTCCTAGACTTGTTTCATGTCTATTTCTAGCTGAAACAACACACAGAGAGAAACAGACAGACACACACGAGGGCAGAGATTTTGAATTGCAGCTTCCAGCTGCAGCGTGTCTGTTTAGGTCTCACCCAGATAGAAATTGTGAATCTCCAAGTCGTGCTTAAGCGCCCCGCCCATGTAAAAAGACACCAGCGGGGCGCTTTCCCACGCTCCTTCTCAGGGGATCCCGAGGGAGCCCACACAACGTGAGGCGAAGGCACGAAAGGCACAGTCCGTGGTCCGCATCAGGTGGCAGCTTGAAGCAGCTTCCTGCACCCAATGCCAAGGCGTGATCCCAGGAGCTCTCGCAGGACTCCGGACTTCAGGAAGGATGCTCCTTTCTGCTTGCTCTGGGACTCCAAGGAGATAATACTTGGCTACAGAGCTTTTCTGGAATAGTGGAGATCGCACCCTCTTCCTATGTTAATTCCTACTGAAAAGGGTCCAGGGTGTCCATGCGGGGGCGGGGTAGAGCTACAACTGAGATCTTTAGTACATTTCACCCACATCCGGGTGGCCACGCCTGGAGGTCTTAGCCTCGCTGGAGTCTGCGGGGACTGACACCCTCACTCTCTCCAGCCTCAAGGCGACAATCTTAACCTGGTGTAGGAAAAAGACAAGTAGTATCTTAAAAGACATTTTCCAAGGGGGTAGGGGGGCCACGTTAACGTCTTCACAAAACAAAGATACCAACCAAATAAGTCACAGTCACTGGGGGGGGGGGTGTCATTGTCATCAGCAACACCCTTCTTCCAAGATTAGCATCATTAATACACCTGGCGGGAGGTAACCTTTGTGTTTGAAACTGGATTTGGGCAGGTGTCCTTCCCTTCATCTGTTTCCTCTAGAGATATTTATTATTTTTTTTCTAGAAAGCCAGACTCCGCGAAATTTCTATGGACCAAACCAGGTTGAAGTTGGTGAGCGAGTGGGTAATTATGCGTATGCGTATCCGTGTGTGTGTGTGTGTGTGTGTGTGTGTGTGTGTTTTGCTGGAAGGAGAGAATATAATGCATTGACACCAAAGAGCCTTCAGGAGGCCTCGAGGGTAGGTGTGTGTCCTAGGCAGAAACGCGAGGCGGGTTAACAGTACATTAATTTTTCCTGCACTCCAGATGGTCCATGGAGCTGCAACCACTGCTGCCACACAATCCGGTGGAGTCACGGAGAAAGAAGCCCTTTTCTCCCAGCAGACGACAAAGCTACCCTCAAACAACTCCTCTAAAACGCACTCCCACTCCCGAGAGTTCAGAAAGCTCATTGTGGGGAAAAGTAATGGGGATTGAGGCTCCTGCATGTTGCACTTTCTCCCTACTACTTGGTGGCCTGGGGCACATGGAAGCAGGAGGAATGCACCATACATAGTTCAATCCCAGCAACCACTCAGCAGTTCTAGGGGCAGAGAAAAGAAGCAGCATGGAATCATCCCAGTCACTGAAGGTGGTCTTCTAGCAGTCCTGCGTGTAGAGGTCAGTTGAGGGCTGAAAGACCGACACACAAGAGGATTGCTGCGCTTTGCAGAATAATAATAAAGCAGACAAACCCAAAAGAGAAAGAGCTACTGGGATTTCCATTCTTACTGAATGCAGCACCCACTGGGTGGATTTTCAACAACTGAGTTGCTAAGCCAAGCCAATACACAGGTCTGACAGGGCTTGAACAGCTCCCAGAATTCGGAGCTGAACTTCCCCTGAACAGTTAACTCTTTGGAAACAACCCTGAATGTCCTTTTGCATCATCTCACTTTCCTGAATCTTCTAGGAGGTGGTGGGGACAGGGAGAGATGCTGCAATAAGCCCTAGTTGGAAAAGTATGTGAGCAGAAATAATTAAGAAAGCAAGTTTCAGTATCTTGAAAACCTGATGCGTGCTCCCTTGAGATCCTTCAAGGAGAAAAGGGTTAGAATTACTCTATAAATTAAGTACTCCAGGAGCATAGGCTTAGTTTTAGTTGTTATTACTGCTCATGATATTAATTAGTGTTTCTATTTGTGGGTTAGCTGAGTAAGTTTTGGATACAGACATCTCTTCCCTGAGCAGAGAATCTGGTGTCTACAGAAACAGTGAAATGAAATAAACTGCAGCATCTATTCTTACATGTTTCTAAATATAGTAAAATTATCCCAAGATCTGGTAAAACAACATAGAAGTAGAGCAGTTACCTTTGTACTCATATGGAAATAAGCTCTGATGTAAAATGCTTGCCTAAGATCTCAAGGTGCAAATAAGTGAAAGGTACTGAATTTCCCTTCCCCTTGCTGCAAATGTCCTTCTCCATCTGTCCCAAGAGGTGACTTTCTTCTACTTGCTTAACAAAGTTTTCAGAATATTAAACAATTCCAATATTTTGTCTTGTTGGGGATTAACTTTAAAGTACCAAACAATATGTTTAGTTAGGTGCCTGTTATGGTTTGGATGTGAGGTGTCCCCCAAAAGCTCATGTATGAGACAATACAAGAAGGTTTAGAAGTGAAATGATTGGGTTAACCCAATCAGTGAATTATTGGGGGGTTGAGTCGTAATTGAAGGTTGTGGCTGGAGGATGTGGGTCCTTGAGGGCATGCCTTTTGGGCTATATATTTTATATCTGGAGAGTGTCTTTCCCGCTCCATCCCTCTTTTTCCCCCCTCCCCTCCCTCTCCATCCATTCATCCCCCCTCCCTCTCCCTCTCCCTCTCTCTGCTTCCTGATGATCAAGTGAGCTGCTTCGCTTTCCCACACTATTTGGCCATGATGTTCTGCCTTGAGAAGGAATAGAGCCAGAGCCTGCTGTCTATGGATTGAGACCTCTGAAACCATGAGGCCTCCTCTGTAACTTTCCCTCCTCTATAATTACTCTTGTCAGGTCTTGTAGTCACAACAACTAAAAAGCTGACTAAAACAGTGCCTGTTCCTTTAGGCAACATGACTATTTTGATAAAATATGCCATCTTGTACTTCGAATTTCAAGATTTGGGAGATTAGAAGTAAAATAATTGCAAACGAGGAAATCAAGAAAAATGTGTAAGATTCAAATGAAATGTAAGGTCATTTTTATTTTATCTACACTTACATCAAAACTTAGCTTTACCTATTTTCTCCTATTTCTTTCTTCTTTTTCCTTTACCTACAATCCAAAGGGCTATATGTAGTTTAAGGATACAATGAAAGTTATGATTTGGATTTTGGATGAGGTCTAGGGATAGTACAGGCCCTATGGTTATGGAATTCATCTTTTCACTTTCAGAGTGAGCAAGTGGTGGTTCATGGTACTTTTCTAGGCAGACCTAACTCCATGCCCACAAGATTTTCTCAGAATTAGGTTTCTCATAAGACTTTTATTCTTTTTAGGGGCATTATTTAAATGAATGCCACTGAAAAAAATCAACTTGTTGAATACCTTCCAGTATTCACCATCTCTGTGCTAATGACCATCTTTTCTTCTCATAAGGCTCCAATTTTGCAGCCATCAAATATATTTCATGTCATTGGGCTATGCTACTGTTTTATGCTGGTCTCAGAATTCCTAAGGGTTAATATTTTCCACATATGATAATTTGTTGCCCACAACCCAATTTTCAGTCTCCTTTAAAAATCTAAGTGTACAACATTAGAATATGTATCACATAACTTTTGCATGGATAAAAAGAATATCAATGGTAACCATATTGCATTAGATATCACATTAATCTATTGGTTCTTATATGTTTGTAATACAGTGATTTTCAAAGTGTCTCCAATAAGTAGCACCAGTATTTTCTAGAAACATTTTAGAAATAAAAAATCTTATTCCTACCAAAGGTCTGTTAAATGCTCTGGAGGGTAGGCACTATTTATGTTTTTAACAGTCATCTAACAATTCTGATGCACTCTAAAGTTTAAGAATCACTACAGTATAGTGGGGAAAAAAATAAAAACAAGGCCTCTAAAGCCACTAAAATCTGAAAGTTAAATAATAATGATTTTTCCAGTAATTAGCTTTGGACTAGCAACTCAATTTTTCTAAGCTTCAGTTTCATTATCTGTTTTTTTAAAAAAGATTAGAATATCAGAGGATATATTGGGAGATTATGTAAATCATATACATAGCCCAGTGCCTATGTTACTAGTTGTTATCAATACTATAAAAATAAATTTGCATGTGCAAAGCCAATATGAACTGTCACATGCTTCATCCCTGGCACCAATGTCTTAAGTTTTCCGTAATAGTAAATACAAAGTGTAGCTTCTTCTCAGTAGCTATTATTTCATTTTGGCCTAGTTCCCGGGCTATTATACATCTGAGAAATACTCTGAAACTTCTGCTTATCACCGGCATACATTTACTTCTGCTGCTGGCTCTGTGAATCAGGAGCAGACTGTAGCTGAAAAATGTTACCCCTTCTGCTGGGCTGATTTCATCCCTTGCATTCTGATATTGATTTCTTTTAATATTGATTATTTAATGTGCTTACATGAATTTGTTCATTCATCTTGTCAAAAATCATGGCATTCATGGAGCTGGAAGGGTCTTTAAATATCAGCTAGTTTGCTGCTCATATATTATACAGTAAGTACATATGCCTAAAAAGGATAAGTGATTTTCACTAGGTTTCAGAGATCATTAGCTCCAGAAATGAGACTAGATTACTGGGTAATCAAGTTTATATTCAACTCTCTTTCTCCTATACCCTATTGGTTTTACCACAGAGTTAGCTCAGATGGGACCAACAAAAACAATCCATCACAAAAGTTAATATTTAAGTACTATATATCAACTAATACCACAAAGGAGTATTAGTGATATGTTTGTGCTAAAATAAAACAAATAGTAAGTACTTGTTTGGTAGAAAAATAAAAGGTAATTATGGAATGAAAACACTAAGGCTCATATAATGTATACATCAAATAAACAACTAATCATATTTTCAGTAAAATCTATCCAATTATATTACAAGTCTACAAATAAAATCAATATAT
This sequence comes from Marmota monax, assembly GCF_021218885.2. Lineage (NCBI taxonomy): Eukaryota > Metazoa > Chordata > Mammalia > Rodentia > Sciuridae > Marmota > Marmota monax. The sequence goes on along the minus strand of NW_026694084.1, from coordinate 20,055,077 downwards.
AGACTATCACATCTCAGAAAGAATATGAGGGGTAGTACTTGAAATTAAATTCTTATTTTACATGAGATTTCTGATTCTCTCATCTGTGTTTTCATCAGCATAATTTCTTATACATTTCTTAAACAAGACAATGATATGATTCAAAACTTCTGCAGAAATAATAATACATTTTACAAATATTGTAACTGTAAGACAAATCAATAATGTTACGAGGTTATCTTCAATTTTAGCAGTATGTGAAATATTTTAGAAGTCTCTTTTAGATATGGGAGTAACATTTGCAAAGATAATGTATTCTGTTAAATTTGAGGAGTTTTACATATTTCAACCAGAAAGTGATTGAAATATGTAAAATTTAATGAGTAATTCCCTTAAAAGCTGAGTTCATAATGTTCAAGATTATATAGTTCTTTTCCCTCTGTCTTATGTTAGTAATTTTAAAAGAATATTTATGATAATATATTTTAAAGAGTCACTAAGTGTTTTTTTTTAAACTATGACATTTTTACAAATATGGTCAAATACCACTTTCAAAGGAAGTTTATGAATGGAAACAGACTCCATGGAAGTAGATTTATTAAATCCTAAATAATTTTGAAGAAGTGAGCGCTCCTGCTATAATTTTCTGTCCATCTGATTGTCTTCAAAATACTCAGAGGTACTTGGTGTATAGAGAGAATATGGATAATATCATGTTTTAGGAAATGGTACCAGGAGAAAATGAACATTTTTCTGAGTGCAGAGAGGTGCAGTTGCTTGCCAGAATCATGTAATTACCTAGTGGTTAAGTGAAATATGAAATAATAATAGATTCTTAATATCATAGAATTAAAATAAAAAAAAACATGTAAATGATTAAATTACTAATTAAACCTCTTTGCTTCTGAGAGAAAAAACTCAGACTGAATGAATTTAATTTAGAAGAAAACTTAAGATTAACATTCATGTCATGTGTGTGTGTGTGTGTGTGTGTGTGTGTGTGTATAAACTACAGTAAAATTTAAAACTTGGTTTTGCATTTTTAAACATTTTTTACTTGCCTAGTTTATCCTCTTAATGATTCTGTATAATGGACATAAACACTATTTTCATCTTCTATAAGCATTATTAAGTAGAGCAAATGCATAAATAACACATAAATTAACATGTCACTGTAAGTACAAAAAACAGAATTAAAACTAATAATCCTTAGATTCTAACTCAGTGCTCTTGAGTAAAATTTAAAATTACACATGCAGATGAACTCATGGAGTTAACATACAAAATAATTTGTGGGTATAAATGTTTACCAATTGTATCACACACCTTGGCAAATAAAATTACTCAATTTAGTACCTTAATCTTCTGCTTAGTTCTGCATAATTTTAAGGTTAGGGAAGTTCTTAAAATTCATCTAGTCTATTGACTGACTACTTGGTCGGATTCATTAGATTTATTTGCAGAGATAAACAGATATTTTTTTAAGTATTTTAAAGTACATCTATCACAACTTCATTCCTAATGTCTACTTCTTTCCATAAATGAGACCTGGTTAAAAGAACATAGCTGGTTATCTTCACATAAAAGAGGAGACAGCTCAGAGACATGAGACTTACCCAATCAGAGGATGCAAGCAAGTTTTTAAATTCCCTGTTTAATGCACTTTTATTTTTGTTGGATATTGTCTTATCTCTTTTTAGTCCTAATTGGTTTATGGGAGAGACCACTGTGCCTATTTCCAAATCCTCACTAGATACAAAACAATACTTCCTAAAGAAATAGTATAAGACAAGACACATGTGTGTAATAATATAGGTAAATGAGAATCTTAACATGCAGTCTGAAGAATAACTTAAACATTGAATGGGGGCATTTAAAATTTCATCAAAATCTTAAGAAGAAATAATACATGTATTAAATTTAATCTTCATGCCAAATTTTGCACTGTGTTTTCTTGTGTAGGTGATAAAATGTGTTTTCATATGTAGCTATTTATTATTCTTGTCTTTTCTGAACTTTATACAAGACTCCCAATATAAACTAGACTTTTTCTACTTGCATTATTAAAGCTTTATTTCTGGGTATATTTTCAGAAATGTCATTAGCCTAACTTTTTGGTTTTCAGGTTTTCTCCTAAAATACCATAAAAATGTGTACATATATAATACAGTTTATAATTGGGTTAATAATTCAAAATTATAATTTTAACTAATATTTTATTATTAGTATTTTCACTCAGAAAAGTGAATATAACCTTATTGCTATTCCTGTAAAGCCTAATAAGATAGTGTCAAAAGAATCTTTAATCTTAGCTAATTTGTAACTTTTAGAAGTGATTTTTGTTTTCAGTTTTTAAACTATATGTGCACATACAGAGATGACTTTTCTAAATACATTATCAGAAGTATAATTTGACTCTTCTCCAAAGAGCTTGAGAATGAAGCTATGTGGACCTACCTGCATGTTGTAATATTAAGCTTTTGATGGCTAAAGACTGCATTTGCAAGATAACAGATCAAAGTTAGGAGAGCTGGCAAAAGAAATACAACAGAATTTCCCAGAGATGAAACACTTTACCCTGAATTTATTGGCTCCATATTCTAAGTGACTGAACTATGTAGTCTAGAGGAAATATTTACTCAGTTTTCACATATATGGGAAATCCAGAGTTATGTTTTTTTTTTTATTGTTGTTGTTTATGGGTTCTTTTATTTTTATTTTTTGGCTGTTGTCAAAAATAAAACAGCTGAACTGAGTCAAATGTTTTGTGTTAACAAATTTGCATTCAGACTGCTAATTTGTATGCCAACTTCTGCCTTTGTGTAGTTTCTAAGATGATGAAGAGGATAAATTCTCTTAAATGAAAGTGTGCAAGGATAAAATTGATGTTTGATACTCTTCTTGTGGCTTAAAAAAAACTTTCATTCATAAATCTTAGCAGTATTTGAATGCTCTTTTATCTGTTAAATCTTTTTAAAGGAGGTCAAACAGAAACTCTTAAAACCAATTTTCTTGCAAAGTGCTAGAAAATCTTTAATATCTGTATTAGCTTGACAGTGTTCATTAATATATTAATAGATGAATATCAGAAATGACATTTTTACTTAATATTTAAATATTACCAATGTGAGAGTCATTAGAAATCAGCCATTTTTCAACAATTTGAAGATAACCTCTTATTTTTATATGTGGTTACAAAGGTTATTGAAAAATCCTTATTTTAGAAATACTATAGATTATAATTATGTAATTCTTTCAAAAGTCACATTTCATTTTTTAATTTTTTTACTATTTTATTTTGTTGTTGTTGTTATAGTTAGACACAATACCTATTTTTTATTAATTTTTATTTTTTTTAATGTGATGCTGAGGATCAAACCCAGGACCTCACATGTGCTAGGTGAGCACTCTACTGTTGAGCCACAACCCAAGCCTCAAAAGTCATAGAAGTTGGAAGATGTTAGAAAGATTTTGTTGTATACTATTTCATGTAAATCTTAACTTAATTATTTCTTTTTATCAACAAAAGTCAAATTTAGTTTTTATATAATTTACTACAATAGTATTGTTTTATTTTAAATTAAATATTATGGCGTTGACATAATTTAAGTTATGAAGGTAGATTTTATTTTTACAGAAACATCCAGTGGCTTATTTTTCATTTCTGAATTAAGCCACACATACCTTCTATCATCAATCAGTTATTGAAGTCTAACTAGTACATGTCAGTCACTTGCCTAGACTTTGAAAATACAAAGATGAAAATCTAGTCCCTACCTTAAAAGAAGACTTAATCTTTTGTTTGAAGCAGGATTTCTTTGAACATAATACCAAACCAATCTCACTACTGTGAATTTGTTGGTCTTTCAGTGAAATTCTCTTCTGATAAAAATATCAATATCATTAATATTGATTTACATATTATATACATATTGGTTTACTGTATATGTATGTGTGTGTATGTATGTGTGTGTGTATATATATATATATATATATATATATATATATATATATATATATATAATCTTTATTCCTTTCTCTGATAGATAAGTATAAAATCCTTTAGATTTTTTTGAAACTTGCCCAAAGAAGGCATTTTTGTGATCTAATCTAATTCTCCTTTATAATTTTAAATTAAAATATTTGTTGATTCTCATCTGTTCAGGCAACTGATTTAACTAGTTTAACCAATATTAATGAAGATCCCTCCTGTATTTCTGCAATAATCTAAATACAATTTTGTGTCTGTGATTAGCAAATCTTGCTTCTTACCCTTTTTTTTTCTTTCTTTCTTTCTTAGTTCAGAACCTCTCTCTGGCTTCCTGATATTTTCAATTTAAACTCAGAATTTTGCCTTCCCTGCAAACATATTAAGATCATTACATGCAAAGAGAAAAATAAAGAAAACTAAATACAAATATAACAGATTCTCTCATAGTTTGTAAGATTCCATATATTTTTGTATTTATGCGGAAATATATTGGGGAAACATAATTTTTCAATAAGTAATTAAGTTTAGTCTTGTTTTTAATCTGTGATGTGAAGAGCAATAGAATGATATCTAAGTAGTTAATGGGGGAAACATTGGCATTGCATAAATGCCAATTTTGTTATATAAGAGTTTAATTGATCTCTGTTTAAAAGGTTAGGAGAGTCAAAAAATATCATGTGGCATATTACATTTTTCTCTTTCCTCCTAGGTGTATTACTTAGTTGATTCCTGTTATTCTGACATTTGTAGCAACACCTTATTTCCCAAATGTCTAGCTATTTCTCTATTCTCTTTCACATTCTGTAAAGCTCCTTTCTTGATGCATCATGTTAATTAAATGTGTAAGATGCTAGATTTAACATTTATTAAGGCAACAAACACTAAATGTTCTTCCTATTTTTAAAACTCAAAATCTTTACTTAATATAAAAGTAAAGTATGCATTTCCATATCTCTATGAAGTATATTCTGTGTTTGATTACTTCAAAGAATAACGTGAGAAGCTTGAGATAAAAATGGGTTTGGGTAACCTGCATATTTTACTTAACTTGGTGAAACTGAAGAAAACACTTTCCATGTGTTCCAACATTCTTCATAATAATTATCATTTGCTCCACTTATTTAAATCCCATAATAATATATTGTGGGGTAGTTTTTAGGACATACTAACCTGGTTCCACCAACATCTCAAGCTGAAGTTTAAAATTCTTCTCATTTTCCAACAAAACAAAGACCAAAGTTGTGCTTTTTACATTTCACGAGGCTATATTCCACACACACAAAAATAACCAAGGCCTGAGCTACCTTTGAATTCACTTTCTTTTTTCTTCTTAAGTTACACTAACAATTTACATATAACAACATTTCATAATAGGAACTCTTGCCTAAAATGCAGTGGAGTAGCTTTCCATCTACCTTGTTTATTTTTAATACACAAGAGAATTGCAAAGAAGCCCCCTGTAAGATGTACAGCCAGCCTCATGAAAACTAGCAGGCCATTAAAAACATTTTCCTTCTCTATCTCTCTCTCACACACGTCCCAGCTACATTGTCACTTGTCCAATTTTGTGCATGGTTGCTTTTCTCATCTCTTCAGGTCAGCTTGCTGGGACATGATCTTGTTTCTGCTGTCACAATCTTAACTGAGGACTTCTGCAACAAACTCTACATATTCACAAAACTTTATGGTAACCCAGAAACTCTGATTTATTTCAAATTTATAGGTGGATACCACATTGACTGGCTTTGACTGAAATAACTAATATAAAAATAAGTGGGTTCAGGTTTGGATCAAGTGATGCTTATTCAACATGTTATCTGAGAAGAATGCTTAGATAAAAGGGGAAAATTTGTTATACATACTTCAAGTACTTTTTAAACCTTACATTGGAAGTAGTCAACAAAAATTTATTAAAAGTGAATGTACAATAAATCATATCTGCATTCTTATTAATTGCATATTTAATCACAAATATTTATAATTTATGAATTCTACCTTCTATGTTGTGTATCAATCTCTATAATAGCTAATTTTTCTCCAAAGAACTTGTGAAAACACTTCTATCAGAGAGAAAATTCATTAGGCCTTTCTAATTAGTGTGCCTCTTCATTACTTTTCTCATCTTCATGGCAGGAAAAGAAACTAATATTTATTATCACCTGAGTCATATGTATTAGTGCTGTCAATAGTGAGTGCCTCTCATTTAAGCATCTTGACCTTGAGTGATAGATATACTTAACTCCTTTTTAAATTGGAGGAAGCAACTTTGAGGAAATTAGCTTGCAAGAAGAGAATACCAGATTCTTCCTGTTTTAAAATAAATTTTAATATATATATGCATATATATGCATATATATTTGTATGTATAATACATATGCACAAATATATGTATATTTTGTACTAAGTATTAAATCCAGGTGTGCATTACCACTGCTCTCAGAATTCTCCTGCCTTAGCCTACCAAATTGCTAGGCTAACAGGCATGTGCCCCATTGCCCATATATATACTTAAATTTTACAACATGATATTATAGAATACATATAGATATTTTAAAAGGTTATAATAGTGAAGCAAATTGATATATTCATCATCATTTTCAAACCAGGACTGGCCAAATCAAAACCCTTGTTCCTTTCATTATATCAAACAGGATTTCATAGATTTGGAGAGGAAAAACACTGCATAGATTGAGATGATTTCAAAATTCTTTCACATGTATAAGGGTTTTTTTTGGTTCCTGGAATCGTTTGTTTCTGAATATAGAACAATTTATTTTACATGCTGCAAAATGAAGGGAAGGAAATAGAGACAGGAGAAATCAGGGATTGTGCTTCAGAAATATGAGACTTTTTACATGACCAAGGGACAGGCCTCATGTTAGTGTCTGCACATGATTTTGTAGGATCCTTTATTAGGTTAGTTTGCTGTCAAAATGAAGACCAAAATGAATATTGTTGAAAAGACTTAGGTGTCATTATTATAGTTAGGCATTGTGTTTAATGTTGTTTGATAATGAATTTTTTCCTTTTAAACAGATTTAAAGGGAGCCATGACTTCAATATGTATACAAGATATCATTTCATATTTATTAATATTTTCCTTTATTTTAAATAGCTCAGACATCATGGAAAACTTCCTGTGAATTCATTTATTAGAAATGTATAAGAAATATCTTATTTAACTCATGACTTTCACTGAGCAAAAAGAAGTATCATAAAAATTTTAAAATCACCTAGCACATGTCCCTCAAATTCTAACATAGTAACTTATGAACAGAGTAGATAATAAATAAATATTTGGAGACTGTGGCAGTAGATAATTTAGTTTAGGTCAAACTTGTACCCATAGACAAATCAATTTCTGTTGCCCAAATCTTTCAGTTATAATATACTTCACATATGTATAACTCCATCATCAGGTGCTACTGATATTGATTTATATATAACCAGTGTATACTAGGAAATATAATCTGCAAGAATGTTGCATATGTATCCAGTATGCAAAAGTAGGCATATCTTCTAACCCAGTTGTTTCTCTTTGGATGATGAGAGGTAAAGATTCCTCAGCTCAACATATCATTATCTTCATAGTAAGAACTTCCCAAAATGTTCAGCCTTGCTATCAGAAAAAAATATTCATTCAGAGCCCCTTCAGAACATATTTGAAAATACTACTTAAATACAGAGAAAATTAGTTTAGAAATATTTATGATGATTTTTTTGAACCCCTGATCTTGTAGGAAAGAACATTTGTTCTAATACTAACTGTATCCTTACTTTCTTAATGTGCAGCATCTCTTCCAGGATAAGCTTCCTCATTTCTTATATATTGTATAAAATTTACAGAATTGTTATACCAAGTGAATCTTATACCACATATAAGAAAGCACTTTGTTAATGAAATAGTGCATCACCACTAATTATGACTATTGCAAAATTAGTAAGCACTTTTTAATTTGAAAATATCTAAGCATACTTATTTCAACTTATTCAGTAATATATTAAAATAATAAAATAAAATCTATTTTTCAAATATTTAATGAGACAATATAGGTTTTAAATGGTCTTTCTAAGGATTCCAATAACATGCTATTGAAGATAATTCTGGAGGTAGATAGGTCAATGTTGTTATCTTTAAATCAGTAGACTCTTCTATAAAGTGAGAAACCACAATTTAAACCTAAAGATTTAGTTTTGTCAAGGAGAGATATGAATTACAGTGGATGGGGTAGAGAGAGAAGATGGGAGGAGAGGGAGGGGGGATGGTAGAGGATAGGAAAGGTAGCAGAATACAACAGTTACTAATAGGGCATTATGTAAAAATGTGGATGTGTAACCGATGTGATTCTGCAAGCTGTATTTGGGGTAAAATTGGGAGTTCATAACCAACTTGAATCTAATGTATGAAATATGATATGTCAAGAGCTTTATAATGTTTTGAACAACCAATAAAAAAAAATTAAAAAAAAAAAGAGATATCATTAGTAGTATCTGAGAGACCTCTTCCTCTACATTCTTGGTAACACGATGAAGTAGAAAAATTTTAATCCTATAACTAATATAATCTTTATAGGATATTTATTATCATGTCTGGTAAAGAGTACATTTTTAATAAATTTTAGATTTTTTCTTTCTGGAAAAAAAAAGATTTAGTTTTGTAAATCAAAAAGTTCTGTATTGGGTTTATTAAAATAGATAGCCTTTCCAATTAATTAAAAACTTCAAGGCAATATTTTTTTTTCAGAGCTTTGTATTTGGGTTTATCCTGACAAACTCATACATGCATGAAAATCTATTTCAGTTCATGACACCCCTTTTCACACCCCATTTTCCTCCTGTCCTCTCTCCCCTCTCCCATTCTTCTTCCTCTACTTGACTTCAAAAGGTGACCTTCACATCATTTTAGAGTTTTAATTCAAAATAAATATTAAACTTTGTTGATTATTCTATTGGGTTTACATAGCAATTACATATTTTATTTACTATTTTTTTTTCTGTTGCAATATTGAGGTATATTAATCACTTGACCTGGGTAATGGCAGCCTTGCAATCTTGGGATAAAACCTGCTTCATCTGTGCTGGCCATTCCTTTCACGTATGATTGTAATCTATTTGCTAATATTCAGACCATTTTAACTCATCAGCAAGTATTTCTCTCTCTTTTTGTTCTTGGAAATTTGAAGCATGAAAAGCATGTTTTTAAATAATTATTTTCTTGAATAGTTTCTGTTTTTATGTATCATATTTTCCATTAGCTTGGACATTTTATAATGTGCTTATTTCTGTGACTAATTATATAACTGTGCTTTTTTTCTATGAATAATATTACTCTAAATGATTTGTTAATATTCATATAAGTCATCAATATTATAACTTACTTTCCTCATTTTATTCTTTTACCACTTTATTTTGGGTTTAACTCATATTTCAAGAATTTTGTTGATATTCTTTCAGAAAATAAATTTGTAAGCATAAATACAAGGCATTTTCACTAATGTTATTTCTATTGTGTTTTACTATTTTCATTTTCTTTGCTTTCCTACCTTAGGAACTTTTAGGGAAAAACATTCCATTGTGTTTCTATTTTTTCTGTCTTAGTATGACACACACATCTTTTTTTTTTAATTACTCATTTGAAAATATATAAATTTCACTATTTAAAATGTATTTAATTTTAGATTATGAATCTCCTCCTTCACTTAACCAACACTAATTAGGATTATTTTATTTCACAATTACATATGTATTGTTATTTGTAATTTTAAGACATTGTATTAAGATTGATATTACATAGTGCACAGTAAGGTTTTTCGGCTTACTAAATATACCTATATTACCCAGGATATAAATAGTTTTTTAAAAGCATTTATATAAATTTGAGACCAACTTAATTACTGCCTCGTTTGTTTCTTAAGTCCTCTTTATGTCAGTGTAATTTTTCTACTGTATAAGTTATAGTATTATTGGAGATCTCCAATTTTTATTACATATCTCAATCACTGTTCTTTTTATTAGTTTTTGAAGTATTATCTTAGAATCAGAAAAAGATAATGTAAATTTTAAGTTTCAGTGGAGTTTTGTGACATTTTCACTTCTATAAACATTTATTAAGCTTCTATTTTCAAGTCTCCTTATTAGAACAGTAGGATTGAAAGAGTAATAAAGAGTTGAAAAATGATCCATGTCATTGAAAATTTCACAATTCATTCTAGTGGGAAAGAAAAGTTAATGAGAAAGTAATTTTAATATACTTTACTGAACACTATTGTACAGGGAGATAAAAGCAGTATGCAAGTTAGAGGACAGAATGATAACTGTGATGAGAACGAAGAGGTGAATTTTATGATAAAGTCATGATTTGAGCAGTGGGCTTTCCAAGAAGGGAATTCACAGCATGCCGGAGACTGACACTCCAGACCAAGGACTCTAACACAAACTGTTTTACATTGTCTAGCATTTTCTCAATCTATGCCCATCATCAAGCAGAGCTTTCAGGTAAACTAGTTCCTCAAAAAAATCATCAAATGATGTTGCTAGTATTACATGTCATAACTCCATGTGGTAAACCTTCTAAAAATGTGTATCATTGGCTTTCACTCTAAATAAATAAATTGTGTATGTGTAGAGATACAGAGAAAGAGAGAGACAGAGAGAGTTTACAGGTATAACACATTTTAGATCATTGCTTAACTTTTTAATGTAGGAGGAAAATTTGTATCCCTACTCAACCAACCAACATTTACCAAGATGGCCTCAGATCTCCAGCAGGTACAGAAGCTATGAGGCTAATGCAGTTCTCTATAATTCTGCAATTGGTTGCTCCTGGCCAAATTTCTGTTTGTAAGTTGTCCCTGTTAGAAAGTTTTACATAGATTAACCATGGAGTACTAATTTAAATTATTGCTTTGACCATTGATGCATTTCTGCCTTCTGTTTCAATTCTCAATATTGTTCTTGAAATATTGCTAAGTAACTTTTGGGGGCTAAACATAGTCTTCCTACATATGATCTTTGACTGCTTAGTGGCTCACAAGTATGGGGATACATGAAGGAATAGTGACTCTGAACAATGGGACAGATTTCCATCAATTTGCATTTAGTACTACTGATAGAATTTACTTCTTCAAACAACCTACCTTTGTCATTAGTCTTTTTTTTTTTTTTAATGCATGTTTACTTTGCTTTTTCATTCCATTTATTTCTAGAGTGAATTTTTTGTTGTTGTTGTTGTTTAAAATCTCTTTGTGATGTTCAATACATTTCATAATTGAACTCTTGCTCCAACTATGTATTTTACTATCACTATAAAAATCACATGGCCTAGTTTCACTAGTGGAGTTGATGTTTTCTTAAATCACCATGCATTTGTATTAAGCTGCTCCCCTGCCTATCCATCTTGTGGAAATGCCATCTCTTGTTCCCAGATACAGTTCTCTAGCTGTCTCCAGTTGAAGTTCAACTCTCCTGTCTTCAAATCTATTGTAAATTTCATTTGTATTAGAATTATAGTTCTTACTACAATCTGCTTCACATTTGATTATGCATTTTTATCTACCTCATGTAACAGAGAAATATAGAGATCAATGTCTATATTTTTAACATCTTATATCTTCATGGAATTTTGCACAATGCTTTAAAGAGGTTGAAATTTAATATATGTTTATTATTTAAAATTAGATAAAAATAAAAAAGAACATTAACTGTCCCACCATTTAATGACACTTTAAATATTATTTGGTGTATCATTTTAATTTTCTTAGCTAAATCATTAATGACGAAGTTGGTCTTTTTTTTTTTCTTTCTACTCTAAACTTATATTGGGTTTTTGTTCTCACAAGACATCTTCCGATGCACCATTTGATTTGTTTGTGCCATTAAACCTATCCTATAATAATGTTCTAATTACCTTTTGCTCGTCTTTAGAGAACCTGAACTGTCTTTTGATATCTAGCTTGTATTTCTGGAAACTTAAAGGCACATTGTTATACATTTCTTACTTTTGAAAAAGAAAAATTAAATAAATAAAAGGGATATACTTAGTGTATCCTAAGAAGTAACACTTGTATTACTTCTGTCTTCTTAGGTATTTCCATTTCTTGAAGATGTCACCTCGATTAATCCATAAGCTCTTATTTTCATGTACTTATATTTTTCTTTGAGAAATAAAACAATACTAAGCATTTGCTCCTAAATATCTTCTATGTAATTTCCTACTACATTGAAATTGTCGTTCAGGTCACAAAAAATAAAATATTTCCCCCACCCATGATTTCTTCATTGCTTTTATTTTATACTGTCTCCACTTTATTATATTTAAATTGTAGGAGCTGGAATAGATATTTAAAATCCTGTGCATTTTGAAAATTTTGCATCTATGTATTATAGTATGACTCATCGAAATAGTTCATTTATTTTGTTTTTGCAATATTTACTTCATGAATTGTTTTCTTTTTTCAATGTAAAGTGTAAACAAATCATCATATTTCTCATTTCAATGTTTTCTCTTGAACATGGGATTTTTTTGGAGGAATGGTAATGTTGTGAAATACTTGACACTGAGAGGCACTACTGCCTGTATGACTTCTGACTGAAGTTGATTTGTTGATTTACTGATATTTTACTTTTCTTACTTTCTTTTTTTTCAGTACTGGGGATCAAACCTAGGGACTTGCATGTGTTAGGCAAGCACTCTATAACTGAGCTACTTTCCCATCTCTCCATTCTTTTTTATTTTTATTTTGGGACAGGGTCTTTCCATTTCCCTGGCTGCCCTCAAATTTATAGCCCTGCTTCCTCAGTCTCTGGAGTAGCTAGCTGTGCTTATAGGCATTCGACACCACAGCCAGATCCTTTTCATTCTTATCTTGTCTCTAAGCGGTCAATAATATATGATAATTATCAACACTGCTTATCATTCTGCAATATGGTTTTATATTTATAAGTAGATGCATAAACAAACATACAATAAACACCAAGTTTGCCTATTTGATACTTGATGTCAGTGTATGATTGTTAGCTTCCCTCTTTATTCCTGATTCAGGATATGAAAAAGGTATTTGCTAAGTCATTTAAACTGACTCATTTTGCTGTAAAAAAAAATAGCTTTTGTAAAGCAACGTTGCTGGTACCAGAAGATAGACCAATCACATCCGTGAAAATGCTTAAATGTAAGTCTGTGCTTTGCCCTTGTCTTTGCTGTGTTGTGACTGACTTCTTTTTTTTTTTTTTAAATTGGTTGTTCAAAACATTACAAAGCTCTTGACATATCATCTTTCATACATTTGATTCAAGTGGGTTATGAACTCCCATTTTTACCCCAAATACAGACTGTGACTGACTTCTTGGTTAAGTGGAAAGGAAGCATCAAGGGTTGAAAGTGGTATATTTCAGCAAATGTATTCTATGCCTGTTGCTTCAGAAACACTGGGAATATTAAGATTTTAAAACGAATCTTTGGAGCTTGGGTGGATGCAACAGGTGAGTGATTATTTTCAAGGCTGACATAGTTTATAGAAATGGAATTATAAGTTTCCCACAGCATGAATGAATCTGACATTTTGTTTTAGAGATGCAATAATTTTCAATGCCAAGTTTTCAACTTTAAAAATTTAATGGATTGCATAAGACGGCCTAGTGAAAACTACTGTTACATTTTAATGTTATTGGCAAGCAGCATAAAATTGCTGTGAAACTATAACTTATAGGAAGAAAATTCTGTACTCTTCTAGAACAACCACCAACAACAACAAAATGGAGAGGAGAAAAAATTCAGATCTTACAGTTTGCTTTAACTTGTATCCCTACTTTTAAAATTCAGATCATTATTTGCTTTATCCTAAAAACTGGATGTGAAAAGATTTGTTTAAATCATACAAATTGAAATATTCTATGATTTAATTTATATATCACATAATGTTCTAATATAACAAAACTACTTAGGACATAATTAAAAAAAAAAAAGCATTTAAAGAAATCTGCTTGATCTACATTTTTTTTCATTCTGTGAAATGTGATATATCTGCTATTTTAGGATACATGTTTATAATGGAGAACTTCAATGGTCCACAGCATAGAACAGTTAAAAGAAGTAATAATAGGTCATTTATATTTTGCTTCAATATTTAAAACTGATTTTGATTATGTTCTTTGGCATCTTAAGGAGAAATCTACTATTACTTTTAATTAATATTAAAATTAAGAGAAAAATTGCTCATAAGAGAAAATGACATCCCTATGCCAAAATGAAATGATACCGTATAATGAGTTTTGAATCATTTTTTTATCATTATATTTTTCAAAATCACATTTCTTAAGAAGTGTGTAGGATTTTTTATTGGCATATATTATTTATAAGGTGGTGAGTTTTATTGTGGCATAGTCACATATGTATACAGCATAATTTCATTACTTTCCCCTCCAGTAACTCTCCTTATCCACTTCTTCTTTCTCTGGCATATCCCCTTCCTTTACCCCATGGTATTCCTTCTACTTTCACAACATCACTGTTTTCTTTTTGTCCCTTGGCTTTCATATATGAGAAAAAACATATCACACTTGTCTTTCTGAGTCTGGCTTAATTTCTCTCCAGATCTATCCATTTTCCTACAAATGGTATAATTTTATTCTTCATTATGACTGAATAAAACTCTATTTTTATATATACCACATTTTCTTATTCATTCATCCATTTCTTATCCATTCATCTGTTGACTGACACCTAAACTGATTCCATAATTCATCTATTCTGAATCATTCTACAATAAACATGGGTGTGCATATATTTCTTTTGCTGACTTTAATTCTTTTGGCTAAATAATGAGGAGTTGCATAGCCAAATCATGTGGTAGTTCAACTTTCAGTTCTTTTGGATCCTCCATACTGATTTCCATATGGTTATATTAATTCCCATCCACAGTTGAAGAGTTTCTTTTCCTAGCCCCAGCATCCTCACCAGCACAAGTTATTTGTATTTTTGATGATTGCCATTCTGAATGGAGTAACATGGGATCTCAATGTAGTTTTGATTTGCACTTCCCTGACACAAAAGATGTTGAATATGTTTTCATATAATTGTTGGCCATTAGCCATGCCGTAAGGTCGAAATTTTGTTGGAAAATATACCAAAATCAAAATGGTTTTGTTATCTGCAGAACATCCAGAATTTCTACAATGTAGAACTATTAACATTTGTAGAAATTTATTCATGTATTTGAATAGCATTTGAAAATCTAATTTTAAGTAAAATGTCCATAGTCTTGGAAAGCTTTTTCTGTCAGAAAAACAAAAATATCCTGGTTTCTGTTTTCTTTTATGTTGATGCTTAATCTTTTGTAGACTTTATGATAGCCCCCATTTTACAGGCATGGTATTTAAACATTGTGGAAACCTGATTCCATTATGGTTTCCTCACAGCCACTCAATAAAGAAAGTGAAAGCACTGGGGAGGGCCAGACTCTTGTCTTCATTTAAGATTGTTTTTAGCTCCACACACACATGCCTCTATTTCACTGTTCAATAAATTGACTTTAAGACATTTGAAACTCATTAAATACAAAAGTAACTTGTGATTTCTAATGATGCAAATTCAGGATACTGAATTTACATCCAATATTGTATACTTTCATTATGTTGCCACTTGTCCAATATAGAAAATGGAAATTCAATATTTCTCTCTCTGTGTCAGCACTCAAGGTTGTACAATAACAATATAATGAGAGCTATCTATGAAATCTCAAAATTTTTAGTAGCAATTTTAATAGTAGAAACATGATAAATTATTATTTTGTTTTCCTCAATGCCAATTTTTTTTCATTTCTCATATAATCAATATAAAATATAAAATGGGATGCTCCCTAAAAATATTCATTTATTTATTTATTGAGACATAATACTTGTACACCTTTATAGGAACATTATAATAATTCAAAACATGGATATGATGTACAATAATCAAATCAGAATAATAAAAGTTTTCTGTTCTTTCAAACATCACTTTAACATGTTGGGCATTTCATATTCTTTCTCAATATGTGAAATATATCATATAGATACTTTTATCCAATAGTTACCATACTTTACTATAGAAAACCAGAACTAATTCTTGTAAAATATTTTAAGTCAAGTGTATTTTTTTTATCTATATCTGATAAATGGCACAATGCCTCAGATATTAAAAGTTTGTAAAAATTGTTTGATCTTTTTTTAGATATCATAAAATTTTATGGTCAAACAGTACTTTGTTTTTCTTTTTTTTTTCTTTTTTTTAATTTTTTTTATTGGTTGTTCAAAACATTATAAAGCTCTTGACATATCATATTTCATACATTAGATTCAAGTTGGTTATGAACTCCCAATTTTACCCCAAATACAGATTGCAGAATCACATCAGTTACACATCCACATTTTCACATAATGCCCTATTAGTAACTGTCAAACAGTACTTTGTAACAAATTATTTCAAAGGTAACTTTTTAAAAATTCTAATAGGTTGTGACTAAGTATTTTATTGTTGTCATCTTTCACATTGACAAAATCTATTCATCAATTTTAAAGAAATTGATTTGTCATGACTTAAAAGCAAAATTATACTAATTTCAAAATTAATATCCAATATATGAAAATTATTTAACTTTTATGTCATCTGTTCTATTGGTATTACATTGAAATTGCTATTGTGGACATTGAAAGCAATTCTAAATTTATTTCTATTAATAAAATATTCTTCATATTCTTATTAGAGATTTTGAAGGCCATTTATTTATTACTGCTAACTACAGTAAGAATATTATGGTTTTGTATTCAAGTCAAAATATGTGAAATCATTATTATATCTTTGCAGCATAAAATATTCATTTTAATGGAAATTTTCATTTCTTTCTAGGAAGCTAGAAAGTTAGCTTCTCCTTTAGGTAATGCTTAAAATTTGGCTCAGACATATTTTCTATGATATCAGTGAGGAAACATAAATTACACTATTGATTTTGGTCTTTGATTATTGTATGTTCTTCAAATATTCCTTTTGTTTGAAAAAAATTTTGAATTGAAACATAATGATAAATATTTGTAAAATTTATCCACACCTCAACAAGAATTGGCAAAAACACAAATCTTTGAATTTTTGTCTTCTCTTGCTGTCAATAGTTTTATAAACCAATAATGATTCACAGCTTGTATATGCATATATTGAATTAAAAAAAAAACAACTATAGCCATCACACCAGAATGACCTACTAACTCTTGTTTTAAAATTTTAACAAATTCTGATATTTGAGATTTTATAATTTGAGAAAACTATCTGTCATGATAGAAACAAATTAAATCTTATCATTTTGCATTTTTATTAGAAAGGTGCAAATTTTATTTAAAAAAAAATACCCTAAATAACCAAATTCATGAAATAGCCAAGTTTATATTTCCTTATAAATTTGGATGTCCTTTGAACAAAATATATCTCACTACAATTTGTGCAGTGTCTCATATTGTGTGCTACCTCTAAGATAGAAGAGTACTTGTCACTTTTCCAATTTCATATCAGTTGAAATTTGATATTAGAAATTCTTGAGTTCTACCTGCAATTTTGCTTACTTCAGTGAAAATCTTTACTTTTTTGCAGATGGTTGATTTTAGTCTTTGCCACATATTTTTCTAACAGAATTTTGTAACTGAAAAGGTATGTGTGTCTGTGTGTGTGTGTGTGTGTGTGTGTATAAATTTCAGAGCCATTGTATTTGTTATTGTTTTAAGTTTAAAAATGCTAATATTTATCAGATCAAAAATATTGTGCTAAAATTAATATTTTAAGTTTATCACCAAAGAGAAGTTTTTATAGGCATCAATCTAATTTGTGCTTTCTGCCTATTAAAATATTCAGATAAGTACCTTAAAACTTTATAAGGGTTTCTGGGGGGGCGGAATTTAAATTGTGCATATCCACTGGCATTTATATCATGTTATCTACAACATTTAAAATGCTACACACACTTTTGTGCAATGAACTATGCTATTACAATTATATGCTATTTGATGAAGCAAAATGAAATATAGTGTTATCAAAATAATGAAGTTGTATTTAACAGAATTAAAATTTTTACTCTGCTTCCATTTTTTTATCTTGAAGCGAGTTAGATAAGTAAAATAATTATAAAATAGTATCTAATAGAAAAGACATCTGCACTCCTGTGTTCATTGCAACACCAGTCGTGATAGCCAAGAAACAACCTAAGTGACTATCAGTTCATGCATAGATAAAGAAAAGGAAAGGTTTATGAGTGGCTTCTAACGTGCAGCTAGATAAAGTTCTGGTGTGCTGTTGTACAGCAGGATCACTACAAATAGCACTTATGTTGCATATTTCAAAAAGCTAGACAAAAGGAATTTGAATGTTTCACAAGAAATAAATGATAAATCTTTTAGGCAATATATATGTTTAACCTAATAACACATGTACACAGTTATCAATACATCACATATTACTCCATTAACATGTAAATTTTGTGTTTTTATGTATTGGCTAAGAATAAATTAACTTAAAAAATTAGGCCGAGTAAGACAAAATTGTTTTAGATTCTGCAGACTTTTAAAAAGAAATCATATGTTAAAAGTAGGTTATGTGACTTTACAAAATGATATTTCAAATAATATTTTTAAGTAACTGATCTCATTATGTAATGGTAAACTATTTCACAATCATTATGATTTAATTTATGACTCTAAAGTTGACCAAAGATCGATTTTGTAATTAAACCAGCATGAAAACTGAATAAATATAGTTTCAAAGTAGATATGACTGATTCAGATGGAGGTGGTTAATTCATCTGTCCTTTTAATTATATATAATCCAAAAGGGATTGCTATTTCTTCACTTCTGTTTGTGATGGCTCCCACGTGTGATTATGTGCATATGTGAGAGAGAAAACAGGCTGGGGCTGTAGGTGTAGTACAGTGGTGAGACACTTACCTCACATGTACAAGGTACTGGGTTTATCCCCAGCACTCATGAGAGGCAAAAATGTTTGGTAACATTGAACATCCGTGCAAGGAAGAAAGAAGGGGTGGCCATGGAGATAGGTACAATATCATGAAACACTTTAATACTGTAGTTTTAAGTAAGAATAGGTGAAACGATACATATGGGAAACAATCACTTGTACTTGAAAGAATGATACCCCCTGTACATACATTTAAATATGAAGTCAATAAATCACCTTTCATCATGCACTGAGTTCCTTCCCTGTGAGCTAGGATGTTTCAATTTATAAAACAGCAAGAAAGTCCAGATAATTTACAGATTAGTAAAGATTCAAACAAAGAGTTTAGTTCACCTTTTGAAAAGCAAACAAACTTGTTCTTGGGGAAAGGTCAACTAACTTTAACTTACTCAACTTCTCAAGTCTTCAAGTCCACCCAGGTCAACCAATACTAGTTTCATATAGTAAAGACAAGGCAGAATTACAGAAAAGATTCTGAGAGATGGAGCCCATCTTATCCATTGGTACTGTTACAAAATTTTAATGTCTGAATTAATGCTCATGTAAGTATCAATGTGCCTCAAGGTTAGTCCTGGCAGGGAACAATATGAAAACATACAGATACTGACTTATTTTTGCCAAGTAATATGTTCTCTAATGCACAAATGTATTATGACATCAAACATTTTACAGGGCTTACATAAGATCATTTAATCATAACAGCAACACTGTTGATATATGTATTTTATCCTATATTATAAATAAAAACACTGGGGCACAGAGACATTATAACTTGCCTGAGTCCACTGGTAGTAAAAAACTTCAACCTAGACAACTTTTACAACTTTTAAGTATAATAGTCCTAACTACTGTGTTGCAGATAAGAACATTTTGTAGTTATAAAAAAAAATGGAATTTTTCTTAAAAAAGAAAATATTTTCCATCATAAAACTTACATACTAAACCCAAAGACTCTTGCTCTATCCTATTGTCAGTGAAGAATTAGGTCAGCAATCCAACATTATCCATGATGTTTAAATTAATGTGGTTAATTAATTTGGCTATATAAGTTTTATATTTCCTTTGGCTTAGGGTGCTATAAAGTCTAAAAGCACGAGGAATTAATATGTATTTTCTAGTTTTAGGTATTCAAAAGTACTGAGTCCTAATTTTGAGAAACTCTAGCTCAGGTAAGTCAATCTTGGCAAAGTGAATTATGTAATAAATTTACAGCTTTTAAAAGAATCCAATCATCACTCAGAATTAATACATTTAATGATATATATTTTTATTAATGGGAATAAAGAAACAGAAAATTTTCTTTTTTAATGAGGGTGTTTTTAGTTTTAAAGATCTATTTATTTGATTGGGGGCATAGGTCGGAAAAGAATGAGCAGCACAGGTGATTTCATGGACTCACCCAAGTCCTAGCCTAACAGTTTCCTACTAAGGTTATATTGGCTGCAGTGTCTCAGGGGTTGAACCTTTAGTAGGCTATCAATTGACCCCAGGTGTACCCAGAGGCAGTGAGAGAACACAAATGCTTGATAATCAACAATTTCTCTTAAACTTAAACAATTTCCTCTGACATGTTTTATTAGAAGGAAATGACTGTACTGTTCTCGTCTAAGAGGCTATTTGACAAATAGTTTTCTTTCCCCTTTGCAGAATTTTATTTTTATATTTTTTAAAGTAAAAATATATTTTCCCATAAAAAGTATTAGATTGTAGGTGCAAATCTGATTTTGTCTGAAACCCCTGTAGGAACATCTGCAGATCACTTAACCTCAATCATTTAAACACTCTGGACTCTACTTGCCTTTTCTAGAAAATGAAGAAGTTGGACTGGATGGCCAAAGTTTATTTATAGCTTAAATATATTGTGTATGGGAATTAGATATATTGTACCTAGTAATCATATATACTCCACAGATTAAAACATTTTATGACATATGATTTCTTCTTTAAAACAATGTTTTCTTAAGTTGACTGATAAAATTTTAAGTATTTATCATGTACAATATGTTTTGAATATATATGTATATATATTGTGGAATAATTAAATTTAGCTAACTAATATAGGTATTACTTCAAATAGCTATCTTTGTTTTGTTAAGGATACTTAACCTCCATTCTTCATGTATGAATGATTTTACACATGAAAAATTAAGTGAAAGGGATTCTGAAACTAATGACCAGAGTAATAATAAGAATTGGTTGTTGGGAGCGACAACTAGATTTTCAGAGATTCCCTTTGAAACGCTAGAGAGATTTATTTTCATCAATATTGAGTGAAAAATAGAAAATGTATGTTTTGGTGTCTAGGGAAGAATCATAATAGTTACCATATTTTAAATGGGTAGATACACTTCAAAGCTCTTTGCACATTAATTCATTTACCTCACAGCAATCTTGCATTGGGGTAACTTCTCGTGTGATAATTATTATTATTGAGAATAATGAGTAATTGGAATATAAATAATACAAAAAAATTAAGTGTCAAGGACAGGACTTGGGGATATGCTCTTTCTAAGAGTGACAACTAGGTGAAGAGTAAGAACAAGTGATAGAGGTTGGAAGAAATCCATGAAAATTCACTGTAGGAAAGACAAGGTGTAGAACACTGAAAATGGTTGAAGGACAGAGAGGACTTGGGAAAGATTATCAAATTTGATCATTGATAAATAAACTCTTTAATGACCAGTCTCAGAAGAATAGTGGAAGCTTAAATCAATTCGCAAGAAATTAAAGAGATAGTAGTAGAAAATATACATACAAAATGGTAGCTTTTCTACTGATACTCTGATGTAGGTTATTGGAGGGGTGAGCAGGACAGGATTTGTAGGAGCCCTGGTAGTTATAACATCTTAAATGTATTATACTAATCACAAAACAGAAAAACACAACAACAAATAAATTAGAACTAATGATACATACAGTGTCCATATTTGTTTGTATGTGAAGAGAATATATCATGCATAGAATGTAAAGAACATGTGAGCATTCATGATGATTGATAAAGGCAATGAGTCATTTAAAAAAGAGCAAAATGTACAAGATATTTATTTATGTAAAATAAATAATTATGGCTATTTTGGGTTTAAAAAGCTACTAACAGAATGTCTTCAAGATTAAGGCTGACAAAAAGAATTCTATTAATTCCAACAATGTCATGAAGATTAAGAAATGTGGCTATCTCTGTGTCATTGATTAAATAGTTACAATTTTAGTGTTTTATTGTTTGCCAAGAGCTGCACTAGACATGAATACCTAGTACTGACCAACACATACTTATAGAATTCACAGTGCCTCTTTCTTGACAGTCAAGCTACACAGCAAACCAAGACTTGCTTTACTGTTACTAAACAGGACTAAAGCAACTTAGATCATGTGGCAAAATGTCTCATCATGGAGTTGTTCCAGGGATAACGTACTATTGGCTCTGGGGATAATGATTGTATGATTACATCTGCAGGTTTTATTATAAATATAGTAGTTTATGGAGGCCTTCTAAAAACAGCTTGATGTCCTCTGAGTTATCCCCTTATTAATGCTAAGCATCAAGTCTCTAGGCATGACCATGCTACCACTTTTTTCTAATTAGGCAAAAAAAGCATGTGTTCACATTATAATTGTATATTCCAGAACAAACACTGAAACCTTGCTTCTTCATTCAGGATTTTGAAAATAACTTCTAAAAGGAATTTTATTATGGCTGTTGTTACCATTGCTCTTATAATCTTCACAATCTTTAGATTATCCTTAAAGGGGGTCTGTCTGATATTGATCATGTAGCTGTGTCATTTGTCTTTACTCAATAACTTTCTTCAGACCCCTCCCTCAATCAATTTATATATAAACTGCTATATGTAATTTCTTTGGAAACTTAGTTTTTTCCCCTATCATACCAACAATGTAGTATTATATTCAAATCTTAAAAATATATTATAGGACCTACCTCTTTTGTTTCATCTTTTTAATGAATAAAAATTACATGACATCACTTTGCAGTTTATAAGTATTTTCATTTATAAGTAGTGTTTAGACTGACAGACAATAGGATTCATGTTTTATTGTTGAAAAAAATGTAACATATTGCTAAGAAATTTGTTCAAATCTGCCTACCTCTCAAATGGCAGGCATGTGATACAAATCTAATTATTTTCATGGGAAAATTCATACATTTCTGAATACAAAATTCTACCTCTGATTGAAAATGTTGGAATCATATCATATTTTTGCATTAATTTTATGCAAGCTCTTTTTTTAAAAAGTAATGATGCATGTATGATAATATTCAACATTCCTTTTGTGGTTGTTGAGATTAAATTCAAAGAAAGCCTCCTTTATTGATTTATGAAATTGCTAAGGGAAGACATTTTCAGCAATGTATTAAGTTATCATCAATGACTTAGATTGAAAATCCTAGCATATGTAGACAGTTTAAATTCTCCATTAGCCATAAAAATATTCATTAGAACAGGAGTCACTTTTATTTTAATTATTTAACCAGGACCTAAATTATTATCTTACATATAACACCCACATAATTCATATATTTTTGTAAAGTATTAAATGACTGTCAGTTTGATTCTTTATTTTTTATTGGTAAATTATAATTATACATCTGAGTGGGTATCATTATGCCATGTGTGTACATACACAAAATTTGATGAATCTCATTTCCCATTATCTTTCTTTTTTATTTCTTCCTCCCTCTCCCTGATCTTCTTGCTTTATTCTACTGACCTCCATTATATAATTATTATTCATTATTTTAGTTAGTACATTATAATTACATAGATACATATATAATTCTTTTTGATTCTGGGGATTGAACACTCAGGGCCTCACACATACTATGCACATGCTCTATTATTGAGCTTTAGTCTCAGCCCCTGTTTCTTCAATTTTTTCCTTTAAATGCAATAGGATTTCTTAGTTAACTTTCTTAATTAACTACTCTAGCAATGAGTAGTATGCCATTTAGTTTTTGTTCCTTTGTCTTTTATCTCCCCCCCTCCAAATGGTTAAGACATGTTTTTTAGCAGGTACACAGGAGTGTGTTCCTGTGTATATGGTATATATTTGCAGGGATGGGTGAGTAAGGATGAAAATGTTTGCTGAATAAATGATGGATTACCAGATATCTTGTTTCAACAGGTATCATCATTTCTTATTATAATTGTAATATAGCTGTTCCCCTTTTATTGTATATGATCACTATAGATAACAAAAAATGTGGATTGAGAACTCACTAAATCACGTCACTTAATTAGATGCCAGGTAGAGATAAGGAAACATATCTTCCCTTAGAGACATTTAATGTCAAATTCTCCTGTGATGTGTATAAAATTCCTATAGTTTATATATAAGTTTATGTTTATTCATTTTTGATTGTTGTGTATTTAAATTCATGTTTATTCATTGCATGTTTATCAAGCTGTTTTAAAAAACTTAGAACATGTTGAATTTATCCATGATCACTATACATCGAGCCAGGGTAATAGTAATTCATTATTATGTATTATATTGTGTACTTTACTTATTTTCTTATAAACTTACTATTTACATGCCCTGGGCCTTCTTTTTTTTTCAAATTTTTTGCATAACATTTTTTTTTCAGCAGGGATTGAACCCAGGGACACTGAGCTACATCCCTAGCCTTTTAAATTTTTATTTTGTACAGGGTCTCCCTAAATTTTTAAGGGTACATAACATTTAAATATGAATATATATTTTTAAATGTATAGAACAGATTTATAATCTACCTTTCTATATATATGTTGTCTATTAGAGTCATTTTAGTGATTCTACAGAAAATAGTTTTGATCAAGAAATTTTCAGAAAGTAACATTTCAATGAAGCGATTAATGTTTTAAATCCACATATTTATTTTTTTGCATTGATTTTGGGAATTATTTTGGGGGTTGGTCTTTTACTCCCTTTTCACTGAAACAAAAACTGTACCTGGGAAAAGAACATATGACATTTTTGGATTATCCTTGATACATCAACTACTCTTACATTTCTCTGTGGGAGCCAATGTGATTGTTTCCATCATTTGGAGTTGAAAGTGCTCTCTAATTTCAGCTACATGCAAATGTTTGCAGAGGAAAAATTGATGTCTGATTGGTGAGATGAAACTTTATCATCATAATTTCAAAAGAAGTATTTACTTTTGTATTTGCTATAGATGAATTTTAAAACAGCTGTTACTGGATGTTTCAGAAGGATTTTTCACAGTATTAATACAAAAATTGCTCTCCCTTTAGAACTTCATAATCATAGGAAGCAATCATGTCTTATTACTGCTTTTTCTTTTCTATGTACTCTGAAAAGAGAAAGAAGACTAGAAAATGGGAAGATGCCAAAACTTAGGCTGGTGCTATTGCTGGATTTTCTATATATTTTTTCCTTTTTAAACTTATGGATTTTTATTGATTTGAAATGTATATTTTTAGACTAAAGTATCTTTTTTACTGGACTCAAAACCACCTATCAGATGATACACTAGTAACAGAATGAAAACAAAATTTAAGATCTTAGATTTTGAATTAAATGCTTGTTTTTTTTTTTTTTTTTTACACAAGTGTTCTGCATTACTCTACTGACATTATCTTTTAAAGAAGACTTTCAGAAATAGAGCTGTCAAAATTAGCTATTGGTTGTTTAATTATTCATTATATTTGCAATACAAAACAGTTTTTCATTAGTTAAAATAATAAACTATGATGAATCCTAGAGAAAAAGCAATGCTAAAATGGACACAGCTGTGAGTTTATTAAATCCAATTCATTCCTAATTTAGTAAGAACTCCCACTGATTCTAAAGATAGTTTTGCCTGAGTAAGGACTGAAAAATTGGTCTTTACATTCATTCAGAGGGTGCAATTGTATTTAATGCTTGGATAGTCATTCTATTCTGTCTTGAAGTCAATAGTGCACCTGGATTATAACTTAATGTTTAGAACCAAAACAGGTTCCCTGAAAAAATGTAAGCTATAAAAAATGAATCACCTGCTTAAAAGAAATATTTCACTATGGCATGCTGCTGTTATTTTGTTTTTTGATAAATAATTTACTACTAAGGTAAAACATTTAACTCTTCTATGAGTATCTTACAGATTATCTCTAAAAGTATTTACTTTTATTTTAATATCAGTATGCATGCATGCATTTGAGAGATGTTCAAGTTTTTCGGAGTAAAGGTGAAAAAACTCAGGTTTTAAAGAAAACATTTTCTTCAAGCTGTACTATCAGAGATGAAGCCAGCAATATTGAGAATGATAATGATGATATTAAATAAAATTAGGCCAGAAATTTTCACTTGTATTCATGTGTACCCTTAGTAGATTATAAAATCCTGGGACATTATATCCTCACTACCAGTTTCTTGGTTGATGCTTTGGAATTGAGCTCTTTCTGTGAACAGAATCTGAAATGAGTATCAGAAAACCCATTTTTTCCCCAAAACAGTATCACTGCAGTTTAAATGACCTCAGTAAAATAACAAATTCTTCACTCTTCATCTATAAAGGAGATTTTATGTAAGTGTCCTCCGAGTTTCCTTTCAGCTTAAAATTCAACAGGTCATGATGCTAACCAGCACTGGGTGGCTGCACATCCCTCCATATCTCCATAGAGTCTTAGGGTCCTATGCTTGTAACTCTGAGCAAGTAGTTGAGGACACCCAACCAATGTTTTCTCTTCTTGCTGTTCACCAGGACTAATGTGACTACTTTGTAATGTCACTTTAATAAGTCACTTAATATATGTTAGATGTTAATAAACATAATTCATTAAAATGTCATTAATTGCTACTTTATTTTATTATCATTATTATTATCATTATTTTTGGTGGTGCTAAGGATCAAACCCAGGGCCCCCCACACACATTTAGCAAATACTAAATCACTGAGCCACATCCCCAGCCCCATGCTACCATTCTTTTTTTTTTTTTTTTTTTTGAGTTGTCAATGGATAATTATATTATTTATTTGTGGTGCTGAGAATTGAACCCAGTGCCTCACACATGCTAGCCAAGCACTCTACCACTGAGCCACAACCTTACTCCCCTATGCTATAATTTTTGACACCTGTGGGTCAGGTGCTGGACCAGACACTTTACATTTGTTTTGTCTAAACCTCATGCAACCCTACTTCTAAAATGTTAGCACTATTTGAAGAAGTAGTAACTGAATCTTAGAGAGATCCCATCATATTTTAAAGGTCACATAGTCCATGTTGGGACCTGATTACCAAATTATTTTTGTAGTTTTCAAATATATGTCCTTTCCTGTGGTTCTATGCACTAAAATTTTTTATCTTAAAACAATTACCACCATCACAAATCAGATCTAGCACTGAATCCCAACACTATTTGAGGTTATACACTAAATGCACCTATGAAGTAGATTCTATTATTATTTTTCCTTCTTGAATAAATAGAGACTTAGAAGATTGAATTAATTTTTCTAGATACTATCAGCACAGAAAAAAATCATTTTCAATCTAGGATCTAATATCAAAAATCATGAAAACTCATTAGCAAAACAACAAAAATCTGATGAGAAAATGGGCAAAAAAACCCTCAGAGGTTTCTCAAAAGATCATATACAAATGACCAACAAATGTATGTAAAAAAGTTCAACATCTCTAATCATCAGGAAAATGCAAATCAGAACCAAAATGAGATATTGTTGCACTCTCTGTGGAATAACTATATCACAAAAGACAAAATAAAATAAAAATAGCTGATGAGAATATGGAGCAATGAGAACACTGATAATTAAGGGAAATATAAATTATTCCCTTACAGTCCTTATGGAAAACAGCATAGTTGTTCCCCACAAAAACTAAAAATAGAATTATGACTCAGCTATCCCTCTACTGGTACATATAAAAAGGAATGAGATCAATATATCAAAGATTGTTTGCACTTCCATATTTATTGTAGCACTGTTCCCTTTAGCCAAAATATGGAGTTAATCATATCTTGGAGGTGTTCATCAATAGATGAATGGATAATGTGTGGTTATTTCCATAATGAAATATTATTTGGTCACATACGGAATAAAATTTTCTCATTTGCGGCAACATAGGTAGACCTGGAGGAAACTGTGTTAAGCGAAATAAGCCAGGCAAAGAAAGACAAATGCTGCATATACTTGCTATATATAGAACCATAAAAATGCATTTCATAGGAGTGAAGATTAAAATAGTGGTCATTAGATGTTAAGAAGCAGGGAGAAAAGAGAAAGACGAAGGTTGGATAGCAGCTACCAAAATATATTTTGAAAGGAAGAATAAATACTAATGTTCTATAGCACAGTAGATAACTATAGTGTACAATAACTTTTATATATTTTGTAAAGAACTAAAATAGATGAGATTGAAGGCTCTAAACCCAAAGAAATAGTAAATGTTTAAAGAGATGGAAATGCAAATTAAACTGATTCGATCATCACACATTGTAGACATCACATATTGACTTATCACATTGTACCCCATAAATATGTTCAATTATTATACTAATAAAAATAAAAATATGCTTTTAACATGTATTCTACAGAGCTTCTATTTCATCTATGAGCTATTATCTGCCTCACATAGGATTCATAAACCAATCATTTCACTCTTTTCCTAAGAAAGATTGTAAGACTTGGGGGAAAAACAAAACAAAATATTTTTTCTAAATGGGTATGAGTCCTTTCTTTCTACTACTAATTGTGTATTTTGAGGCTGGCTTTCTAAATTCCCTGAAAGGCAATTTTCATTTTTATGAAGCAATACAATATAGGTTTCTTGGAGGGTTAAGTGAGAAAATATAAGTACAACAGTTTCACCAACTGATACAAAACATATTTGTTTAATTTTCTATGTCAGAATGATTTTCTAGGTCATGTCCTATTAGCTGAGAAGTTAGATGTCTCAATCTTCCTGTCACTGACAAGTTAGGTGTCTCAATCTTCCTATCACTTACTATATGCTTTAATCAGATTCTTGTTGCTGTGACTAAAAGACCTGAAAAGAAAAACTAGGAAAAAGAAAAGTTTATTTTGGCTCATGGTTTCAGAGGTTCAGTGGAAACTCCATAGTTCTGAGCCTGAGGTGAGCAGAACATCATAGCAAAAGGGCATGAAGGAGGAAAGTAGCTCAGGACATGGCAACAGGAAGCAAGAAAGAGAGCTCTGTTCACTAGGGACAAAATATAAAATCCAAAGAGATGACCCCAGTGAATCACCTCCCCCAGCCACATCCTACCTGCTTATAGTTACCACCCACTTAATCCATATTAGTGGATTAATCCACTGATTAGGTTAAAGCTCTCATGATCTAATCATTTTAATCTCTGAACTTTCTTGCACTGTCTCACACATGAGATTTTGGGGGACACCTCATATCTAAACCATAACAGCTTATGAGAATGAAAACTGTTTTTATTTCATTTTCATATATTAGTCTACCCATCCCTTCTCTGTGTTTTTTGCTTAGATGGTTTTTGAATTTTGTTTTATTTGTGCATCTGTGTGTGTGTACGCGCGTGTGTGTGTGAATAAACTTTTAGCCATTTCACACTACCTCATTTTTCTGCCCTAATATCTTATGGCTGTAATGCCTTTATTGTTCAAATCAAAATCTAGACAGTCTTAGATTATCCAGGATTTTTACCAGCGTATCTATAGCAAATGCTACAATTCACTGCACATTATGAGTAGTTGGTGAATATATGCTGATTAACTAGATTTCATTGGTAAACTACAGTTAGTTTTCTCAGTGAAGAAATGGCTAATTTAAGGCTGGGATTATGGCTCAGTGGTAGAGCACTTGCTAAGTATGTGTGAAGCACTGTTTGATCCTTAGGACCAGATAAATAAATAAACAAAATAAAGGTAGTGTGTCCATCTATAACTAAAAATATATAAAAAGAAATGGCTAATTTATATTTTGAACTTTCAACAGTAGGAATTTGAAATTTAATAAAGCTCATGTCTTTGTGTAATAGATGCTATTGTACAATGATGCTATGCAAGAAATGACTCCAAATACCAATGACTTGATATAAATACACCTGTTTAACTTACAAGTCTGGAAGGTAGTTCACTTTTTCTTTTGGTCTTATCTGGTTTTACTCACATGATCAGGTATTATACTCTGTGACTGAAACTAGGATAACTCAGCCTAATTCATCTAATTAGGTTCTAATTCATCTGCCTGAACTCTCAGAAAAGCAAACATGGGCATGTGGTGATAGTGACGGCCAAGGCTAAGGAGATGAAGTAGAATTGTGGGAGTACTCATTCAAATCTCTCTCTCTCTCTCTCTCTCTCTCTCTCTCTCTCTCTCTATATATATATATATATATATATATATATATATATATATATATAAAATATATCACATCTATTAATATAATAATGGTCAAAGCAAATCACATTACCAAATTCAGAATCAGACCAAAGGAAAATAAACCATATCCCTTAGGTAAAAGGAACAACAGTGATATATCAAGGAGTGTGTACACAAGCAGTAGTAAAGAATTGGAGTCCTTAATGCAATCAATCTTCATTATTCAACTGATCTCCTATCCTACCTGTTGTATGTATATAGGAAACAGTCTTTTTGTTTTGAGCTTAGTAGAGATTAAATGTTATATGAAACAAAAGACATTTTTTCATGTCTTTTCTTAAATTTTCACTGTCATTCTCATTTTCTCAAAGTAAGATATTTCAATATCCAACTTTCTGAGACAAAGATTTTAATATTTTTTGCATATCTCCATTGGTTTTTGGCAATATATATTTTGTGCATTACCTTTTAAGCAGACAGCAGTCACTGAAAAATGTTATATCTTTCTATTTTATCTGCCATGTTGCAGTTTATTTTAAGTAGACCATTAATCACTTATTTGAAACTTGAGCTTCTCAACTTCTTCACTGTATCAAAGTTAGTTGTTTAACCTTTTTGTCTGTAACTTTTTCCCACTGTTACTTCTAAAAATGAATTTTTTAAAAAAAAAAAATTTACTGTATTTACTGTGAATTTGTCTATAAGTTTGTAGCTAAAATTAAACTTAAATATTTTACTTGAAGCATTTCTATAGCATATAAATTCACTGTTAAAAATTAGGGGGAAACATACAAATAAATATTTGTAAATTAAGAAAAACACATGCTCTTCCTACACTAATGTTAATTATTATGGGCCCACTCAATCCTGAAGAAATAAAATGCAAACTCTGTTAATATATTAGCAGTAGAACTCCATTAATTATTTCAAGGTAGCAAAAAATGGCAAATTAAGTGAAAGAAAAACATAAAAAGTTGGCTTTAGCTATTTTATTCCAAATTGAGGGGTTGAGCTGAATTATGCGTGATGACAACACTAAATTTCTATAAATCTGAATACAACTAATTAGATAATTTTAGCCAGTAGAATATTTATGATCCATTAATTCCACTACTGAGTATATATATCCAGAAGAAATGGAATCATCATGTGCATATTCATGTTTAATACAGCACAATTCATACTTCCCTTAAAATAAATAATTTATGTATGAACTAAAGAATAAAGTGCAAATTTTCTTAATGAATCAGTAAATACACACTGTAGAAACTTATATATTATTTATTCAGAATTAATTAATTATGCCAATATTTATTAAGCATTAATTAAATCCAAAACAATGGATATGTAATAGGTATGATCTTTACTGTGACAAAACCCAGAATGGAGGGGAAGTCAGACATCTAACAAATATGCCCCCATATAAGGATGTTACTCAAACATTGAGAAGTATTTTGAAGGTTAAGAATACGATAGAAAATGAAAAGGGAAAATTGGTATTTGTCAAAAGCAAGATACCTTAGCAGTACAAATCAGAGGAAGGGGCATTTTAACTTTTTTTCTGAAAGATGGTGAGTTTTTAAATTATTTTTATTCTAATTTATTATATATGACAGCAGAATGCACTAAATTTATATCACACATATAAAGCACAATTTTTTATCTCTCTGGTTGTGTACAAAGTATATTCACACCATTTGTCTCTTCATACATGTCCTTAGGGTAATGATGTCCATCTCATTCCACCTTCATTTCTACCCCTATGCCTCCTCCCTCCCCCTCCAAACCCTTTGCCCTATCTAGAATTTGTCTAATCTTTGAATGCTTCCCCCTCCCAACCTCACTATGAATCAGCCTCATTATATTACAGAAAACATTTGGTATTTTTTTTGGGGGGGATTGGCTAACTTCACTAAGCATTATATTCTCCAATTTCATCCATTTACCTGCAAATGCCATGATTTTATTCTCTTTCATTCCTGAATAATATTCCATTGTGTATATACACAAAATTTTCTTTATCCATTCATCTACTGAAAAACATCTTAGTTGGTTCCATAGTTTAGCTATTGTGAATTGTGCTGCTATAAACTTTGATGTGGCTGTGTCCCTGTAGTATGCTACTTTGAAGTCCTTTGGGTATAGACCCAGGAGAGGGATAGCTTGGTTAAATGGTGGTTCCATTCCAAGTTTTCCAAGGAATCTCCATAGTGCTTTCCAGGTTGGCTGCACCAATTTGCAGTCCCACAAGCAAGGTATGAGTGTGCCTTTTTCCCCATATCCTCACCAACACTTATTGTTGTATGTATTCTTAATAGCTGCCATTCTGACTGGAGTGAGATGAAATCTTAGAGTATTTGATTTGCATTTCTCTAATTGCTAGAGATGATAAATATTTTTTCATATATTTGTTGATCAATTGTATATCATCTTCTGAGAATTGTCTGTTCAGGTCCTTGGCCCATTTATTGATTGGGTTATTTGGGAGTTTTTTGGTGCTTACCTTTTGAGTTCTTTATATATGCTAGATATTAGTGCTCTATCTGATGTGTGAGGGATAAAAATTTGCTCCCAAGTTGTAGGCTCTCTATTCACCTCACTGATTGTTTCTTTTGCTGAGAAGAAACTTTTTAGATGGAATCCATCCCATTTATTGATTCTTGATTTTAATTCTTACACTATAGGAATCTTATTAAGGAAGTTGGGGAAGATGGTGAGTTTTTATAAAAATAAATCACTGAAAATTGTTTCAAGAAGGTGAAATATATGAACACATTTATATAATACATATGCAAAGATACCTCCCTGAAAATAAAATAACATTTTTGGAAAATTTATAAATTTAGGTAATTTAAAAAGAAGAAAGTCACCAATAAAACCATGCTATAGAAATAAACACAGTAAAGATTTGGATTTGAATAGCAAGGGCCTCAGTTATAATTCTTCCTAATTATTTTGTCAAAAGCCATGAATACCCATGCTTATTTTCCTATAAAATCTGTACATACATTGATAATGTACCCTGAGTATTTCTCATTAGGAGTAAATGTACTTTGAAAACCCTAGTATAAGGACTATAATAGTTTTATATTATGTTATATATACTTTATGTTATCTATGTTATATATTTGTATATATTACATATGTTATATATTGTATCTGTT
This sequence comes from Marmota monax, assembly GCF_021218885.2. Classification (NCBI taxonomy): domain Eukaryota; kingdom Metazoa; phylum Chordata; class Mammalia; order Rodentia; family Sciuridae; genus Marmota; species Marmota monax. Next base: position 20,021,626 of record NW_026694084.1, on the reverse strand, counting down.
ATATACTTTAAATGATGTTATATATGGAAAACCATAATGTCTATGTCTATATGTAATTTTATGTCTTTCTATACATTCTTTTATTTGTTGAACACTTCAGTTGTTGTTCTTACTATTATAACTATTATGTCAAAAATATCTTGAACATAAGCTCTTTAACAGCAACCCTGAGTTTTTGCTTAGACAAAAATCTCAATGAGATAATGAATGGGATAAATAAAATGGCCAGTTTTAAATCTCTCAATATTCATTTCTCAATGGCAGAGTATGAGGTCCACATTTCTGGAACTTCACAAATATTAGATATTAGCGTCAAAAAATGAGCTTACTAATTTGATGAGCTAATCATAACATCCTATTTAATTCACATTTCTTTGTATATGAATGAGAATAAAAGGCCTTTTCACCCAATTGTTATTTCCTTCAAGAAAATTTTTATATTCTCAAATTATTTTCAGTACAAAAGATAAGCACATTATTAATCTAACTTTGCTAAGAGATAAAATTTTGCTTAACTTTTTTATATCTTTGAAAATAATAGCTCTATTTTCCTTTTAAAGTTTTATTTACAAATAATAAGCATATTAAGTAGGTAGGAAAGTTTGGGAAATTTTAATAATTACTTTTATTACTGAGTACTATTTAAGTTCTTAGGTGCTATTTTGACTCTAAAGTTAAGTAATGTTTCTAGAAAGAAATGATTCTTTAATATAAAATCCAAAAAATCTGATTGGTAAACTCATTTGGATAAAATACAAAAAGGTAAATTCTAATCAATTAATCATGGAGATCAATGAAACTACTGAATACAGGTGAAAAAAATGGGAGGGGATACGGCCTATCAATAAGACTTTTTTTTTTTTGTATTTGCTTAAATTAAGAAGCCACTGCCAAATAAAATCAAAACTTTGATAACAGTTTTGCTATCTGAAAGGAAAGCACCATAAAAAGTAAAATTTTTGTCAGAATGTGAATCCAAAATGTTTACTTCAGCTAATTTTATAATAATTTGATCTAATTTTTAGCATTAAATTTATTATGATTATAAACTAGTGGATAACACTGGTTATTTTCAGCATCTTTGGCATGTCAGCAAAATTTCCCTTACAATTTTGTCCACATAAAAGTTATTGCATATTATATGCTATAATTTTTTCCTATGTTTTGCATTGAAACAAATTTAAGGAATATATATATATATATATATATATATATATATATATAAAGTTTGGTAAGCTTAGTTTCTTTAAGCAAGTAAAATTATCTTATGTCCATAATATGCAAAGTAAAATGTTAATCTTGATTTTAGAACTTGGTTTTTCAAGTGACAATGTAACAAGTATGTATAATATTCTGTAACCTGTGGAGAGCATAAGATAAATTATATCCTGTGGTTAAGGTTCATAGTAAGGTAAAAGAGAAAGACAACTGAAACAAAAAGGAATTAAATAATTAATTGGAATGGGTGGGATTCTTGCTGGAAAAATACCACGAGAAAATATTACCTGGGAATTGGTATTCAGGCCCTAGAAATTGGAAACACTCCTATCATTGGGAGCGTGTAATGCTTTTGTTACCTCAGGTATATACTAGTGTTTTTTGTAAGTTGTAGCCAGAACATGAAGGTTTTTTGAGTTCTATGGTATTAAATTTTTATATTATTATCATGAAAGGAAGATAAATCATAAGTTTTAAAGCTGAAAGGGGCCATGTTATGATTTGGGTTTTGAGATGATAGATGACATCCTGGAAATAATATACTGATGAAACAATGACAACAGGTAAAGACAATGAACACATTGACATTGGCTTAAATAAGATCTATGAAGTCTTTCACTGGGGATATAGCATGTACACACACCAAAAATTAAACAAACAACAAGCTGACATTTGTATGTGGGGAAGAGTTGAAGATGACAGGTGATGATAGTTTAAATGATTTGAAATATATTTTAAGTATGACAGGTAACAATGTAACTTAGATTTTTCCAAATGTTTCTTTCTAATATTACATATTTCTGTCCACTTTATTGAAAATATTTTCCCTCTTATTATTTCATGAAATATATTTTGACTGATTAATAATTGCCAATTATATCTAATTTTACATAATCCCCAAATATTGTCACTGTTTCCATACTCTTATCTCCACATCTACTATTACCACTATCTACAAATGATAATAATCATTCCTATTTGTTTAGAAAGAGACATTTGAAAAGAAAATAATTTAGTACCCTGGTTCCACTTCAACTTTTTGTTTTTGTTGTTCTTTAAATTTAGTTTTATATATATATATATATATATATATAATGACAAATTCAGTAAAATTTTTCATATTACAATTGCTAAATAACCTATTTCATTTCATACCATTCTCTTTTATATTTTCATAATATCCTTTCACTTTTTTTTTCCTTTCTTTCATTTTTTTCTCTTTTAAATGATGCCTCCTTTTTGGAATATGTATGAGCTGGAGCCACAACCAAATATATCTGCCTTCGATTCTGAGGCTCTGTTAAATAGCTAACATATAATTCTTGTTTCCACTTTGTTAACCTACTTGAAAGGCTGACACCAATTATTTTCAATTTGTTTCCTCATCAGTCGCCCCTCATTGCTGCGTGTCTACATGTCTCACAACTTTGGTGGAACTGTTGTATCCACGTCCCTGAACTGGTGGACTTGCTAAAAGCCTTAGTAATTTCAGAGCAGCTTCTCTCTGTGGACACTGTTCATTCCCTTAAGCACTCTGATGCCCTTGGTAGCTCCTCCTCTTCCTTATGCTGGCATGAACTAACAAAAGATCTTCCAAGGTTCTGTCTGTATCTATTTAAGGTTCTGTCTGTATCTTTTTTTCCCTCCTCCTGTGCTGTTTCCTTTAATAACAGTATTCCTTTTTACATTTTCAAATGGGTTCCACATCATCCTCACCTTCTCTCTCTTTTTTTAGGCTCTCTCGGTCTCTACCTTCCTTTCCGCTCTGTTTTCTTACAGTCATATTTATATTTCCAAAGCTATTTTCTGGAGGTCTGCCAGGTTTCTTGAACTGAAGGTATGTAAATAAGAATTCATCCTCCTTTCCTAAATCTATAGCTTTTTCATAGTTTAATAATGAGGCTACATCCTTTTCGTCTCTCAGGATTAAAGCCATCTTTAACTTTTCCTATTTATTCTTGTTCTTGTTCATATCCATTTACTTCCATATATCTTACCTCCTCTTATTTGTTTTGTAACCATTATTTCTGTTTTCCAAATAGTTTCGGTTCTCACTGCCTCTGGAAATATCATATATCCTGATCTCTTAGTGGTTGAATGAAGAAATTTAAGTACGGTGTCAGTGTTTGTATCTAGGGGTGAGAGAGACAGGCAGAGGAACACTGGTTATAAGTATTTAGTTGCTAACACAAGAAATAAAAAATATTAGATTCCTATTCTGAAAATGTCATTGTCATTGCTCCAAATGATTTTTGAGAGTCTCTGATGAAAAAAATGTATTTTACCTTGATGGACACTTATTACTTGTGAGCAATATACTTTTATTATTGTAAGCTACTCTGCATTTGATAATCATGTGTTGTTGTATTACCTGGTACATGCTATTTTGTAACTTAGGCTTTTTCCAATCCTTTTGACATCCACATTATCTTAAGTCCATATTGCCTCTTCTATCAAGTACAGTTGGAAAAATTACTAAAGGAAGGTACAGAAGAATATTTTGCAATCCTGGGATGACAAGATTTGCCCAATTTATCAAAACTTCAGATCCATAGATAACAATGACTAATGTTTATAGAGCATTTTCTATGTGCCAAAACATTTCCAAGAATTAAAACATCACTTAACCCTCACACACAAGTTATACCACACAAGTACATAGGAAAGTGTTCTATAAATTACTAAGATAAAGGCAACAATATAAGATAAATACAAATTATCTAACAGGAAATTGGGTAAAGAATATGAGAAATGATTTAAAAAAAACAAATTTAAATGTCTAAAAAATATGGGAAAGTTACTTAATTTTACTAAAAAAAATATGTTTAAAAAGTGATATCTTTTAATACTCATGTTGACAAAACAAGGTCCAGAACTGGAATATTGTGTATGGCATAGAGTGTACTATCAATAGAATTGGCATGCTATAAATTGATAATCATCTAGAGGCTGATTCTTGCAGTTCTTACAAAAAATTTTAAATAGGCATTATCTTTAATGAAATATCCATTTCTTTATTCATTTAATAAATATTAGACACTATGTCCCAGACCTATTCCATGTGCTGAAAATAAAATAGTAAATACAAAATCACTCTAGTGCAGTCTATATTTTAGGCTGAATTGATGGGCAAATAAAGAAGTAGGGAAATAAATTATATGCTAATGATAAATGTTATAAAGAAATACAAAGTATGATTTTGCAGAGGATGATGGTATTTTTTATGTTTTATGTGTTAGAAAGTTTACATTAGACAGGACCTCCCTGGTGTTCCTTTAAAGCAACTCAATTCTTTCAAATATTATAATTTGGTAATAGTTTATCTACTGATCAAATGATTTATTTATTCAGAAAAAATATTTTGTATAACTGTTACAGAGACACAAATGATTTTGGCACCTGAAGATTTTAGTCTATATCAAAAATTTTAACCAGGAATTTTATTCACTAGTTAAATTTGATGGATGTTGAATATTTGATGAATAAATTTTATTTTCTATATACTAGAGTAGAAGTCATGACTCAATATCCATATGCTGGGAATGGTGTCTTTGAATTTAGAAACACCCTGATTTGTTATTTTCTAGCAGAGTGCATTATTACAGCTTTAAAATTGTTCTCTTAAACTCCCAAATAGTTCCTGGTTAAGCATATCCTCAACTCAGTCAAATGTGTGGGTAAAAATTCTCATATAGAATGTGTGGTCCAGTTCATCTAATAGTCCCACAATATTGCATTGAATAAAAACTTAATTAATGATTCCCAATAGGGGATCTTGTTTCACTACAAAGTTTGAGCACAACGAAGTATATTTAAAACATAATTAAATTCCTGTTCATAGTCATCCCTTTGAGACTATTTTAAAAGGAGGAAATATAGCATATTTAATGTAATTAACTATGACATGGTTAGTGGAGTGGACACCAATTGTCATTTGGAGCTGCTCTCCTCAATGATTTTAATTTGGGTTAGAATCAAGAAAATCAATTGTTATTGTTGGCAGGAGACAAAACAACTGATACCCAAGCTGGCTTCTCTTCCAGGACTCAATTACTTTTGTATTTGAGTAGAAATGAAAGAATCTTCACAGTATTGGGATATTCCTAAAAGAGCATTACTATTTAAAAGGTAGCTTAAATAAAACAAGAGAAAGTAAAATTTATGTACAAGACCAAAGAGTTATAGTGATAAAGTGAAACTAAATAATGAAACAAGTTAAATGCCAGAAAATTCAATAAGTCTGTAATGGCTACATAGAGCCAGTTGTTAAAACAATCACATATTTTCTTTGTATTTTATTTTTCACTTTCAAACTTCATATTTTTAGGCTGGGGATGCAGCTCAGTGGTAGAGCACCTTTCTAGTATGCGAAAGGGCTCAATCTCCAGCACACATACTTGCACATGCATGCACGCAAACACACACACACACACACACACACTCTCACACACACACACACACGTTGCATTAAACTTTACATTTCAAAGTGTTTTTTTTAAGATAGTCAATCCAGATAACCATCACTGAATGTGGGAAGAGAAAGATTCATAAATAGTTAGCCTCTTAAAATGTAAATTATTAATAACTTCTGTTTGATGTCAAATTTTGTTCATTATTTGCAAACAATTTAATGATTTCATAAAATAGCCACTTGAACAGTATGACACTGGATGAATTAAAAAGAAATATATATGGCTCTTATGTAATTTTTGCCATTTCTTGAACATATACTATGACATTTTATACCTCCATTCCTTTGGATTTGTTTTCATTATATTATACCAGTCTTCCTCTTTTTAATCTTCCAATTGCAAATCATCCTTTAAATGTAGCCTCAAAATCACGTATTTTGGGAAAGCTTTCCAGAATTCTCAGCACTTTGTTTATACTTTAACTATGGGTATTAACATATTTAGTTATGTTGTTGTGGTTTCTTCCAATATATTCAATTTCTTGGAATTTATGCCTTTCATTTATGTATTATCTGGCAATGTTTCTTTCACAAGTAAGCAAACAAATGTTCATTTGCTTGAATAGCACAATTTACCTAAGATCAAAACTTAATGAATTTAGTTTACAATTTTCCTTTGATACACTAAAGTGAAAAATCACTTTTAAAGGTAAATATTTTTATTAAAGTGCATTATCCATCATAGCATACTTTAAAGCTGCAAAGATCTGTTAGCATGATTAACCTTACTTTATAACATAAAGCATATGTATTTAATAAAATATATGATGATATAATACTTTACTTGCTCTTATAAATGTGATACTACATATTTCTTTTTTTCAGACAGATACAGAGAAAAGGATTCCCCAAAATCAGATGGTTTTGATGGGTAGATTTTATTTTTTAAAAAAACTCAAATAACAAAAAAATTATAGCTTCCTTAACTCTAGAAAACTTCCAAACCATGATTTATTTCCCTATTTCATGTTTAGGAGAGGTAATACAGATGAATCTGATAGCTTTTGTTATCTATCATAATGTTCACAAGCTTCCAAGTTGTATTTTTTAACCTTGGAACTTAATGAAATTCGACCAACTGTGATACTAGTATGGGGCTGTTTCTTTTTCCTTCCTTAACAACTTAACAACAGTTGATAATTTATAAGAAGCACCATTTGTCCACTATAACCTTGGGAAGATTATTTCAATTTCTTTGAATTTTGAAAGAGAAATAATAGACACCTTACTATGAAACATATTATTCAAAATTTCTCCAGCTCCATCTTGCTTTTCAAGTTAAATATATCTTTCAGTATAAAGAGTAGGTTGGATTTTTTGAAATCAGTATTTTCCCCTGATAAGTCTCATTTATGTCTTGGAAATTCTTTTTCAGTGCAAAATATATGAGCCTTAATAGTTTTGAGTGTTGTGCAATGGATTAGGAGATAAAAATTTCAAATTATCAATAGTATATATCAAGCACAGTATATCCCCTTTAGATTTTATAGTGAACAGTAATAAAGTATGAGACACAAGCCTTGTTCCCGACTTAGAGAGAAAAGATGTATACTTTTGAAGAAAGCCAATATAATATATGATTGCATCATAAACTTTTACAACAAAGTAGTCAATTGTGCCACAATTTAGAAAATACAGAATATGTGGCATTATGTATGAAAATGTGGTATTTATGTATGTGAATTTACCATAATTTCTTAATGCCATGCACTGTCACAGTTACAGCATTGCTATTTTAAGAAAATAAAGTTCTAAAGTCATGGAACTCTGTAAGGAATGTTAATTATCCCATGTTACCACAATGGGAAACCAACAAGAACATTTTTACACATTAAATTTGCTTTTCTAATTATTCCAATGCTTCATAATAGCAAACTGACTTGAGGAACACTTGTAATGTTTGAAAAGTGCATAAGCAGGGCCTACTGTGAGCCTTTATTTCTAGGTCAACTTTGCTTTACTTGTCTATAGATAACTTCTGCTTAGTTTCTTAATATTTGAAGATATTTTTGCTGAGTGTGTCTATGTAAGTATATATGTACTAAACTCAGTCTATATAATTTTAATAGAATGTCTGAGAATTTGCCAGTATTTCTTTGTATTTTTCAACCACTTTCAGTTCCTATTTTTCTAATGCATACAGCATTATCAACTACTGAAAATAATCAAGTTGCCTTTTTAATTCTGCTACTAACATGTAACATCTTTTCTTTGTTTTTCCAAATATGAAAACAATGGGACCTGTAAGTAGGACCTCAAAATGTTTTCCAACACATTTTGAGTAGTAAAAGTGTCACTGGAATAAGTATATAAACTCATAAGAGGACAATGTCAAAAGATAATGGCTACTTGAATACATAATTCATTTTTTTAATTGTTCAATTATTGTGGGCTATTTTTTTAAGTGCTAGATCCTTGGTTGAACAGGTGCAAATATAAAAGAAAGACAAGGCATTCCCTTGTTTATCCATGAACTTAACTGATCATTAAAGGAGTATTTTTTCTATAATTGTAAAATGCCATGTAAACTTCTAAAGGGGATCATGGCCTGGTGTTAAATGAAGTTGAAACACAAATTTAATTATTTTATTACAATTAGAACATGATATCTGTGCAAAAAAGATAAACAGTGCAGCATGATTATTTTAGAATTTTAGAAAACATTCAACAGATATTTTATCTGGGTCCTAAAATATAATAACATTTCTCCATATTAAGAATTTCCCAGGGAAAATTCCACAGAAATGAAACATTGTGAACAAGTGAGATACCATATGAAATTCTTTTGCTATTGTGTGACTGTATAGATGTAGGGGCATTGACAAATTTAAAAGGGAAGGTAGATGTAAAATTCAGATGGTAAAATGAATTTTAGTGGGATTTCTTATTGGCAAGATAATTTACAATCAAATTTTCACATAATGCTTACAGAGATTTAATGAGATAAATATTATTGCACCCCCATTTCAAAATGAATAAACTAATGTGGTGAGAGTCTAATAATTTCTATAGTTCACAAGGCTAAGAATGTATAGAACTGGATATAAAGCCTGGAATATCTGCCCATTGTACTTATCCTGTTTCTACCCCATATACTTTCTAAAGAAATTCACTAAAGAGAAGGAAAAATCTTTTATTAAATAATAGATGCTTTATTAAATACATAATGTGGAATCATCATAGTTTATTAGCAAGACGGTGGCATTATCAGTGTAGGTTTTATAAAATAACTTACATAGTAACACACATAATGAAATACAGCAAGGATGTTTCAGACAATGAGGATAAAGGAGAAAATAAGAACAATAATGACAAAAAGAATTCAGTTATTGAATACTCATTATGTGTTGGTTATTATGCTAAGTACTCTAAATGTTATCAATTAACAGTCAACAAAATTCTTCCAGTTGGGCACTTTCACTATGCTCATTTTTCAAATAGGGAAGGTTGATCTGTTGTCCCAAGATTGTCAGAACTGTAGCATAAAAATCATGTATTATGGAAAAGCCCTCGGTCCCTTGAAAATCAGGGTAGTTGGCATCTTCAGTCTTCAATTGATTAAGCAGTTCTCCCAGGATCAAACAGCCAGCATATGGTGAAGCCAGAATTTAAATTCAGACCTGTATGACTTTGAAAACATGTGTGTCCTTGGAAAAGTTACTTAAACCTTTTTCAATTTAGTTTCTTCAAGGGCACAGTGAAGATAATATCAGTTTCATCTTCATAGACTGTTTTCATGGTGAAAATTAAATCATATAAGCCATATATGTGATTCAGCCAATATGTGGTACAACAAAATTGTTGAAAACATGTTAGCCACTTTATCATAACTGCACTATTTCATATAAGTATTCTGTGGAAAAGACAAAAGAATAAACTGAAGATGGAGAACCAAGAGTATTAAGAGCCTAATTCGTTGTGGCTTTTGTGTTGGTTATTGTTATTGCTGCTGTTTTAGCTTTAATGATTCACTGTAACTCCATTACTTTAGAAAGAACTTTCAAAGGATAGATTTATTTAAGAGGAATAATAAGATTTATGATAAAAATAGTGCATTAAAAGTACAAGAAAGTATTTATTTTGTCCTGATTACATGTTCTCAGTCTATTTAAGTCTGTTAACAGTAGGAATTAGCAACAAGTGGGAGGTCTCCACAGGGCAAGCAATACAAATTTAATATTAATCCCAATAGACTTTCACTATTTTGTTAACAACTTTGATGTGGTAAGTTGACATTTTACATCTGATTTATTTTCATAAATATCACCCAGTAATTAGGCTGAAAAAGAAAAGGGGAGTAGGAAGAGGAGTGACTATGTCCTCAAAGACAGCTGTAACTCAAAAAACTTCCAGGGCTTATAAATTCACACTGCAATTATTCCCATGGTGCTTTAGAAACGCATGATAAACAGGTATCTTATTTGATTACCAAATATGTCTCAGTAGCTAATATCTGTATGCTAAAAATAACTCTGAAATGAAAGTCAATGAAGCTAAAATTGTGAAAAGAGTAATTCAGATAGCTGAAGATGCCTTTTCTGAAAGGAATTCATGCTGGTAAATTAAGAACTTTCACAACTGTAATCATGTAAATGTTACTCTTTAGATTGAATTTCCTCATTGGGAATTTTGTTAGCTTGGTAGTCTATTTTGTGGGTCATATTATATATATATTCAGTTCAAATAACAACCATGTTTGGATACCCATTCTGTGTCAGACATTTAAGAGGGGTATATGAAAATTATCAAAAGTTTAAGAATGTCAGTTTCCTAAGCAAACTTAGTCAGATGGTTTAGAGAAGATACTAAAAAATTCAGTGGGATACATGCCAAATCAGATGGTCAGAAGGCACAAAAGCAAACTAATTACTTTACACTTAAAATGGTTTTCTCAGGCAATGGTACCACAGTTTATTTATGCATTCATCCAAACGAGAAATCCAGTCTCTCTCCATTGTGTTCCACCTCAAATTCATTAATATTCATCATCTCCACTATATCCCTATGCCATCTCTTCTCATCATATTGGTATTCTTGTCCATGAGAACAATTATGCTTGACTTTGGCCTCAACTCTGAACATAAAATGAAAATATGATTATGGGATATCCTCAACTTAAACCTTGGATTTTAAGTCTGTGTTACCTACATAGTATATAAATATAAAAACATTGGTTGAATGAGTGACTCCACTTCCCATTGGCCTGTCCAGGCCTACATTGACCCTCTCCCAAACATAGTACTTCATCCACTCTTATACCTACTGGCTTTCTGAATGTGCCTCAATGTCAGAGGATTCTGGGTTTTCTATGAATGATACTGTTTTCCTACCTCTCAGTCACATTTATATTTTGAATTCCTTGTCAGCTTTCCCTCAGTGTTTCACCTTCCCTCACTATCCCCAGGAAGATATCAAATCCCCAACTCTCTGCTATTTGTTGGGATTGTTTAATTAATCCTGAACAATTTGATGGCTGGGATTTTTGTTATGCTCACTTTTGTTGCTTCAATGCCTCATGTTGTCCTTGAAATAGTGGGTTCCTTGTGTATCTGTAGAATATTAAAGATTTGAATGAAATTGACAAGTGATGTAGAGGTACTACTGTATTCACAAAAGTCATTTACGAGTTCATTACATTTTACAGTTTGCAAAAAGTTTTGCAGACATTATCTCATTTCCGTCTCATTGATACGAGGTCACTTACTGGGATGGTAAAATGTAACTATGTTCAAGTGAAAGAAGAAATTTTTGTCTTTCCTCTTCCCTTTATTGCTGGATCCATAGCAATGAAGTCAGCAATTAATGAATGAAAAAAAGTCCAATTAATGAATGAAAAAAAAAAACTTTGAATTTTGTTATCCAAATCATCACTCAATTTGTTTTGAATTTTCCTGAAGATACTACAGAATGATCTTATATAAAAGCATACTTTCAGTTTAAAATAGTCTTTGCCTTTCTGGGTCAAAAAAATAATTTTTCCAAGTTTTAGTTTTAAAATATGATCTGAAATATATCATAATGTATGTGTTCAAAACATGCCATCCCTAAAATTTCCTTTCCCTCATGCTACCCTTTCTTATAAATTTTGGATCTTATTTTGAGTTTCTGATTTAGCGTGCTTGAGAAGCATTTGAAGTGATACTTGAAAATAAAATGCATGGGCTTAATACAAATAGCTTATTTTCAGTAAAACTGGGTGGGGCTCAGTAATCTCATTTACCAAACAGTGAAGCTTATTCTGAGACAGTGGTTTATGGATCTGACTTTGAAAATGATTAGTGAATGTAGTCTAATAGCTGTGATTGACACTGAAAACTCAATTGTTGCTTTTGGGGCTAAAACATCATGACTTTCAAGCCTTAATTCTCTCATTTGTAAAACATGGAGTGTCGAATAAGTATATATATAGAAGGACAGGACATATCTATCAATAGTATGTGCCAGTATTATGGTAATCAAATAAAAAATAAAAAACAAATTAAAATACAGAGAATAAATGTAAATGCTCTTATTTATTAGATGTTTCCTATGTGTAGGAAGTGATAGAAATTGTTTTTGTACATCGATCCAATTTGCATTCAAAACAACTTGTTCAGTGACACATATTTCTATCCTCATTTTAGAGAAAAGGAAAGTGAGTCATTGGGAAGATACATGATTTGCACAGGAGCTAAGCTTACAAATGGGCAAAATGAGACTGAAATAAAAGAAGTCTGCTTTATATACATTCACTCCCCCCATTCTTAAAAACTATGTTTGGATTCTGCCTACAAAATAAAAAGGTAAAAAGAGGTATAAAGAGGAAAAAAAGAATACTGGCACAATTAGGATTGCATTTCCATATATCTGGGATTTTTCCAAAACATGTTGCATTTTGGGCATAATATTTTTTAAGCTGTTACTAAATTTAAGGCTGTTTCAGAGGAGCAGTTAGAACAATGTCATTGGAGATTTTCTATGAACTATATCAACTTGAAAGACTCACAAAGATGTCTAAAAACAACATAAAAGCTCCCAAGTAAAATTTAATAGACATAAATAGATAACTTTATTAAGAAAAACTAAAACATCTAAATATGAGAAAACCATTCAACTCGATGTTAATAAAAAAACAAATTAAAATGGCAATATGATAGCAGTATTCATCTTTCTTGAATTGCACCTTTTAGTATTTTTCCAATTTTTTTTTTCTTTTCAGCCTCTGCCTAACACTCTAAATACTGTTGCTTCTCAACTACCATTTGGGGCACTTTAGCTGGTTCTGTACAGTTTCCTTGGAAGATTTTATCCTCTCCCATGGTTTCCAGAAAATGTTGAAGAATTCAAAAATTCTGTCCCCAACCTTGCCATCTTCTCTGAAGTGTGGACTTATATTTAACATTTTTCCCCACAAGAAAAGTCAAAAACCAGAAAGTGTTGGGCAAGGCCATGGAATGAGTCAACTCAAGGTTTATTTGACTGTGGTTTTGGGCATCAAACCCAGGGCCTCAAACATGCTAGGCAAATACTTTTTTGAGTTAGCTACACCCCAGCCCAACTCAAGTGTTAAGTTGCTTCTTCTTCCTCCTCTTCTCCTTGTCCTTGTCCTTCTTCTTCCATGCTTTTTCTTTCTCCTCCATTACCTCCTCTCCTTCTCCCTTTTCCCCCATCCTCTTCTTGGTAGTATATTACTTGTCTGTACTGAAACCTGGCCTACCCTTGGTGAACTCAGTGAGCTTGTTTATATTATACATTACATCATAATGTCTTGGTAATAAAAAAAAAATCTGTCGCTAACATTTTAGGACAATGATAAGTCATCATTTTCTTTTACTTTTTTTTTTCCTAAATGAGTATATTTTTCCCCAAATGCTTATTTCTTTTACTTATTAGGATCCTAGAGTAAATGTTTAGGTATACTCTAAGCTCCAAATTTTCCATTTTGTCAATTATTTAAAAAAAACAAATTCATGCTCTGTTTTAGGTTTCTAGGCTGGAATTATGCAAACTAAAATTAAACTTCTTCAACAGGCTTTCTTCTATTTTCTACAAGTAAAATGTACTGAAGAGCAAATGGAAAGAGGAGGAGAGCAGATCCTTGAGTTTCCCCATTTTCCTCCTTTTCCTTGCAGTGTAGTGGAGTATTGATATTGACCTCAAGAATGGCACTTCATTCCATCTTCTAGATTCTTTTAGCACTTCCCAAAAAGCAACCTCATCATGCCTTGTCAGATGTCCTAGAGCCATCAGAGTGATGCCCTTTTCCACAAGATTCAATTCCCAGATCTTTCAATTCCTTCAATGAGCTTCTGAGTTCTATTATAGCCAAATTCTTCTTCTCCTTTTTCTAGGTCGAGAGATGGGACTTGCTGTCATTTCCTATATAATACTTCAAGATTATACTTTATCTGTTGTTTAACATCTATTTAACCAAATGCCCCATCTATTCTTTCTCTTCAAACAACTAGTATAGTTTTTGTGTTCTCGACTGGATCCCAACTGATACACCATATCCAGAGATTCTCATTCAAAACCTTTAAAAACGAATAATGCATTTTCTCAGAAGAAACAGATTCACTTATTAAACATATTTTAAGCATCCTCCCAATGTCAGGTATATGATAATTTTTTTTTTATCCAGAACACTATAGTCTATTAGAAGAGAGAGAAGCCAATTATTATTATAGATTATGACAATAAATGCATAGTTTACCTTTTAAGGGTGGATCATGGAATAAAGCAGCAGGACACATTTCTGTCTCAATCAAGTGTGTATTCCTCCATTTCCCTTCCTCCTGGGGGTTACCTGCATAAAGCCTTCCCCACAATTGTGGGAGGGGCAATTTTAGTAGACTTCTGATTATTTCCCTTGGTTTTTGTGAAATATCTCCTTTGATCCTTGAAAATGTATCTTTTTATAGCACAAATTTGCACAGGTGACCACTTTGTTTAATGCTTCAGTCATTTAAACTGATCTTGGCCCATCTCTCTACTTTCATTCGCCAACTTTTCTACTTTCCCTATACTTTGTCACCCTGCAACTATTTACATTTCTTAACACAGGTATTCTTCCTTTTATCCACTATGCCTAAATGCAATTTCCTCTCTGTGGAGTGACCATTCTTCCTTTTTATTCTAACCCATGCTTCTGCACATTTTCTCTGTCAATATTAATGTCAGATTGCATTCTCTGAGAGTCTAGAATGTTTAGCAACTATTTCATTTTTTTTTGTGTAGAAGTGCCTGAAAAATATATGTTGAATAGAATGTCTGGATATATGAGACTTCCAGTGTAGATGCAGGATTTTTATTCTAAAATCAGTCATAATTCTTCATTTTACTATGTGGTATTAGTATTTAAAAAAGATTACTAATATCTTTTTAAAATTTTTGTTTAAAATGCCTTAAGTATGCTGTTATCCATTTGTTTTTATAGAAAATATCACAAAAATAATGAAGAGAAACACTAAAGTCCTCACTCACTCCAAATGATATAGAATTCAAATGGAAAAGTCATTTAAGAAACCGAAAAAGCTAAATGCATAAAGTTAAATAAATTAAGACTAGATATAGCAAAACCATAATATTTTTATTAGAAAATATTAATTATTTACAAATCCTCTCAACCAATTTTGTACAAGTAATTCTTCATTTAGAATTCCAAGTAGATGCTTAGATACACATTCAAAGATGTTTGCTATGGAAATATTTATAACAAAACTTTAAAACAAAAATTCTCCAGCAATAGGATGATAACAAATGTTTTTTGTTTTATACTCAACTATAGTTAGATATGTAAAACACATTAAATAATTTTAGACACTAATGTAATTAAAATGAATAGATATAAATCTGAATATATGATATGATCATAAGACTATCAAAATCATATATTTGTGGATGACAAAACAAAATAGGATAGGCTATTTCAAAGTTATTGTCATAGTTTATTACTGTGTGGTGAGATTGTAAGGTTTGCTTTTTCATAATGCCTTTGTGTATTTCCTGAATTTTTCAGATATATCATCCTTCATAATATTGCATCTTATTTCCTCTAGTGAAGCAGCCATTTGACTATTTAATGAATGTGTTTCTTGCCCTCCCTGACCAAGATTGTAAGAAACATCCACTTTCTTTTTATTCATCACTGTATCACCAGAAACTAACATGTGAAGGACATTAAGGTGCTTTAAATATCCCTTTAATAAATATATGATTAGACCATGCTTATAACAGTTTTCCTTCTTCAAGTGGGACCCCAAGCAGAATAAACTTCAGAGTCTTTAAATACCTGGATCTCTCTCTGCTCCTTGAATATTTTTTATTTCCATTAATTTCTCTTTTTTCTCTTTCATATGTTAATGTTTTACTTCAGAGTACCCTCTGTAATTCCCAAGTGTCCTATATAAACTGACTTCCCCCAACTTACCTTAATTATTCTATGAAAACCATTTAATTGTGCTCCTCTTTCCACTAGCATGTAAGAAACTATTTTAGTTTCCCTATGATAATAAATTAATATCAGTTGTGCAAATAAGGAGAAAATATCCTAAAATAATTTGACAACTTTGTTGAAAAGAAACATCTATTTTTGAAGTCAAGAATCATTGTGTGAGCTTGGCATTCATATGCGGGAATGAATCTGGATCTATTCCTAGCCTGGAGAGCTAACTGCCTGGAAAAGGCCTGAGGGAAGAAATGAGAAGCAGCCTTCTGAGGTTTGCCTTTTTTTTTCCCATTCTCTCCTTTTTTTTTTTCCTTTTCTGACTTATTTGTTTTCCAGTAGACTAGAGAATGTCAAGACACTGTTTTCTGGTTACATTTCCAATTCTACAAAGCATTTTGTCTCCTAGTAGCACACATCAAAGACAACATGGGAATATAAAGCATTCCTTGGGCAAGATGGAACTTTCCTTTGGTGACTTATTAATAAGCTAAATGCAATTGCTTCATACACCAATTTGCTTGAGTCACAGAAACAGAAATGATTTCAGACTTTTTTTTCTTTTGTGCTTCTATGAAGGTTATCAATGGGGACATTTTGGTTTTAAAATTGGATGTGTTAGTAAATTGTGTTTGATTCTCATTCCCAAACTAGGAAACCGGCAGCAGTTATTTTGTATTCAGCAAGGCTTGTATTCAAATCCATTTCAACAAAAGACATTTATGATAAAACCTATTTTTAAAAAATTATTTATACTTTCCAAATTAAAAAAGAGAGAAACATACATTCATTTCTTTTGTGTAAATTTTTCAATGGATTTTTCAAAATAATTTTTTTGGAGAAAACAATAGCTCAGAGATAGTATTTTCAACTATATTTTATCCATGACTTAGTTTGAGAAATATAAGGATATGATGGCAAGTAACTTAAATTTGCCTGGGGGAAAATTACATTGTTAAATTAAAATATAATAAAGTCAATATGTGAAAAGAAATTTTTCTCAACACAGGCAAAACTACTGGAAATATCAAAATAAACACATTATAAGTATTATATTTACTTTTTAGTCAATGAGGGAATGGAGCAGATGTTAAATCAGTTAAAAAGATAATCCTTCAAAGAATAGACATAAACCAGGAATATTGAAATGATTACTCAAATGAAGGCGTGATTGGCTTTTTCCACAAAGCGTGTGGGAAGTGAATTTAACATCTACAGGCCAAAACTGAATTTGCAAGCCCATTGACAGGAATTATTTTGCTTTGCTATAGCAGTTTTCTATAATTTATATAATTTTTTACAATTGCAGAATTGTAAAATGGTTTCCATAAAATTGTAAGTTGATTAAACTGGAGGGATATATTCTAGTGTATAATAATTTTACATTGACACACAAATTTCCCCTACACATGTAAGGACAAGTAGAGTTTTTTTTCTGTTTTGTGGCTATAAGATAAATATAAATTCACACAAGAATATAAAACACGTAACAATCATATTATTAGAGTAATTCTCAATAAAATTCAAATGCTAGTGAATTACAAATAGAGCTGGAACATTTAAGGATGTAGATCCAATATGAAATAGTTTTATAAGCACAATCTTTACTTCATTACTGGCATCTGACCCACTTAGGTGCTATTAGGTATTTCTTTTTTTTAATTTGTTTTAATTAGTTATACACGACAGTATAATGATCTTGACATACCATACATTTGAATCAGATGGGGTATAATTTCTCATTTTTCTGAGTGTACTGGTTGCAGAATCATATTGGTTCTACAGTCACATATATACATACAGCAATAATAATGTCTATTTTATTCTGCTGTCCTCTAGCCAGCTACTTTTCCTCTTCTACTCAGTCACCCCATTACCTAATGCTCAATTTATACCTGCACTGCCTTGAATCAGCCCAGTTCACTCAATTGTTATTGCCTCCTTCCTAGACCAAACCTGTATTATTTATATTCCACCTGGACTATTATAATATCCATGCTGGGATTCTAATTTGGTTTTATCTATAATTATTTTATTATACATAAAATATTCAAAATATATGTATATATTTTAATTCTCAGAAAAACCTTTACATAAAAAGGGGATGTGCAGATTGGTAATTTTCTTAATTTCATGTAAAAGAAGATAATGACATGGTATATTTGCCAAAATGGGTTCATATTATTATAACTTGCTTGTTCCCCTTAAGAATATACTTGCAGAATCCTTCTATTTAAAAAAAAAAATTGTTGATTTATGTTTTACAGAGTGATGATTTTTTTAAAGTGTAAATGAAATGTTATTATCTACTTTAAACCTAATGCCAGTTCACTTTTCTTTTTTTAATAAAACGAGATGCAAACTCTTTGTCACTGAATGTAAACCCCTTCATAATCTTTTCTTTGTCTATCTCTACAGTTTCATTCTATGTAGCACTGCAATTTGGGGTAGCTTGCTCTTTCATTCTTTAGAGTTTCTCAAGCTTAGCTTCCTACAAGAATCTTTCTGTGCATTCTAAGATATTTTATAGTATTCCTATCCTCTACCCACTAGATTACAGTGTTAATCTCTCTCAGTCTCTGTCTCTCTCTCTCTCTTTCTATACACCCACACCCACACCCACACACACTTACACACTACACACACACTACATACACTCAATTGTGACAACTAAAAATGTATTCAATCATTGTCAAATGTGACCTGGAGGGTAATATCTTCTCTGATTGAGATCTGCTGCTTTAAAGCAGCAAACATTCTTGCATCTGGACAATCATAAAGGAGTTTCCTCTAAAAGCAATCTCTTTCATTAGAGTCTATGGATGGTGGTCCTTCTCCTTTATCTCATAAAAACATCTCTTATTTTATTCTCAAAAAGGATTTCATTTTGGTTCATTATTTGGTCAGTTTGGTTCATTATTTTATTCTGAGATCAAGTTTACTCTTTAGACAATATCTGTTTTGAAATTCTCAAATAATACTTTGAAAGTAGTAAATAAATAAATTTAGTGAATAAAATCATTGTTCAATATAATTTCCATTATTGTCCACCCTAATCTAGGACTATTATTTATCTTTATTCTGCCAGGGTAAACACACTCTTTTTCTTCATGCAATTTACTACAATATATAATTAAAATATTTATGTATTTAATATATGACTTTTCCACAAGACTATATCCTCAAAAAGGATTTCAGTTTGGTTCACTATTTGGTCAGTTTGGTTCATTATTTTATTCTGAGGTCAGGTTTACTCTTTAGACAATATCTGTTTTGAAATTCTCAAATAAAACTTTGAAAGTAGTAAATAAATAAATTTAGTGAATAAGTCATTGTTCAATATAATTTGTTATAATTTTGTCAGAAGTGCATTTATGCATAAAGAAACTGAATTGAACTGATGTATAGTTGTTTTCTCTTTTTGCATACATCTCAAAGTTGGTTAGCATGATTGAACTGAATTGCAGATGGGGCAGCCTGATGTTTTCAGCCTGATGTTTTCCAAATAATAATTTCTATTTCTTATAATATATATAGACAGATAGATATATAGATAGAGATATAGATACGTTTTATAAAATTTATATACAGTAAATTCAAGTAGAAAAATTAAAATATGTGCTTCATCTGGGGGAAAAAAAATCTCATAATCCAAACAAGCTAAACTTCAGCACTCAGCTGTTCCAGAAGTTGAAATCCTGTCAAATTCACTAATATACATTGTGATGTTGGTTCTGTAAATTTCATTTTGGACTTATCCATATCTCATAAAAAATAAAATAAAATCTAAAAATTACTTATATAGGTAACATTTCATAGATGGAATGACTTATTTGTTATATATACTGAGTAAATTTGTTCCTATATTTTAAAAGGAAAGTTAGCAGACTTTCTTTTAATGAGTTTTTAAAAATTGATTTTTTTTCAAATTTCTATTTTTTATGACTTAATTGATTTTGGACAGCAAAACCAAAAGTAACATAGGAGAACAGAATTTGCCACTGACTATTTTTGTTTATTATACATGTTTCTCTCAGTTTGTTGAATATTTAAAATTAAAGATTTGGTACAAAATGCATCTATTTGTTATTAGTATTATTTCAATCAAATATGAGTTGCTAAGAATAATTTTTGAATATGTACTTATTCTTCAATATCTGCATTAATGTGAGAAAAATATATCAAATTATTAATATTTCTTTAGTACTTTATATTTTTAGTTCTTTTAAAAACTAGAAATTTTATGTGTGTATATATATTTATATAAATTTTTTTGTGTGCATATATATGTATGTATATGTACATATTTATATACACACACACACACATTTATTCATTCATTCATTCATTCATCCATTCATTCATTTATTTATTTTTTGGTAGCAGAGATTGAACCCAAAGGCACTTAACCATTGAGCCACATCCCCAGCCTTTTTTATGTTTTATTTTGAGAGAAGTTTTTGCTAAATTGCTTAGGCTCGAGCTAAGTTGCTGAGGCTGGCTTTGAACTTGTAATCCTCCTACCTCAGCCTCTAAAACTGGTGCGATTATAAGCATGTGCCACCAAATGCCCAACTAGAAATTTGTATATTAAATCAAATAACACTTATGATTCAAAGGCTGTTTGGAAGTATATTTCTGTTCCTCAGAAATCTAACTTTTTGATATATATACATATATATGTATATATACATACATATATATGTATATGTATGTATATATATATATATATATATATATATATAAATAATTTAATGTCATCTTCTATGTTCAATTGAACACTTTTGTAAATGTCTATTTATGAAAGGCATTGAGTAATCTTCTGAATTAATCACATTAAATATATGTTGCTACAGCAAACAGGCGTTATTTATATTTTAAAACCATATTTGATTTATTTTCAAGCCAGTGTTAAATAAACGAAAATGCTCTTATGTGTTTATGATACATTTTAAAATCTTATTTTCACTTTAATATCAAATTATAATGCTATATAAATGAAGAACATTGAGGTAAAATTTACATCTTACCCACTACTTATGAGGTATTGCTTAGGTGTGTTTACACTGCAGTCTGACTGTAATCATTAGGGCTAAAGCCAAAGCAAATACTACAACCACATTTAGAAGGGTCTTTGAAGTTTTTGCCATATAAACATAAGCAAGTTGTAACCTAAACAGGACTTGACACTGTGTACAAGTATAGAATATACACATCTCCAAATGAGAGGAAACCGACACAATGATAAAATTAGTTCAAATAGCCTTTTTGATTCTAATAATTTATTAGTGCTGAAGAAAACAATGTATTGAAATAAATTGCAAAACTTAGTACAAAAGTGATTATTATACTTCAGGGAAGATAAGACAATCACCTGAGATTATCTTTTTTAAACAATAAAATTATCTATTTCTTTACAGATAAAATAACTATTTTAACAAATAATTTCATAGGATGTGCTCTTTAATCATTTTTTAACTGAGAAAATGAAAGTTCTATTTACAGAATTAAAGAACCTTTTGTGAGGCTTTTTGACACACTAGAGGCTGGGGTTGTGGCTCAGTGGTAAAGCATTTGCCTAGCACATGGAGGCCTTGGGTTCAATCTTTGGTACCACATAGAAATAAATAAAGTGAAGGTATTGTGTCCAGGTACAACTAAAAACTAACTGTTTTTTACAGAGATACACTACCATCTTCTGCCTTATTTCTAAATTTTGGATAAAAACCCTTTATAACAAAAATTAACTATGTATGATTCTGCCACTTATTTAAAGTTTCTTTTTGCTAATTAATCAATAAAGACCTTTGTCCTAGTAGTTCCAGTTTAATCTGATTTGCTTTTATTTCCTCCCCAGGATATTTTCATTCTTATGTAAGTCACTCCTATTATGTATTATATTCTTACATAAGCAACACCTATTTTATGTTAGTAACTTTTAAAATCAACTCTTAATATTATATATACATGCATATAGACAGAGAAAAGGTGAGAATATTATCTATATTATCTATATCCTACATAGCAATATATTCTACATAGAGATATATTCTATGTGGAATATTCAGCAACTAATTGTTCTCGGGAATAATCTTTGTTTACTGTTCTCTTTGTTCTGTTGCTTTGGCAATTTACTTTTTTTGATACTCTTTGCAAAGTATTGGCAGTTTATTATTTTCCTGGGCATGATCTGTGTACATGTGTGCTGATCTTTAGTTTTTAATATGTTTTAGAATGCTTTCCGCTAGCTGCCTCTGAACTCTGAAAATTCCCTTCAATAGAAAGGGGAGTAGAAAATAGCTTCCAGATTATTTTCTAAACTCAAAGTGAAATTTTACATATTGCATATATGCTCTTAGTAATTTCTAGTATTCATTCAATATTAGTATATATTTGTTGACTGATTGACAGCAACATGGACACCACTATATGTTATTAATTTCCTCTTCTGATAGAACAACTATTTATTTTGCAGTCTATATAAGCAGTGATTTGAAAGACACATGAAGAATACATGCTATTTGTTCCCAATATGCAATTGTGGAATAGCATCATTTTGCATTTTGTAAGTGAGGTTAATCCATATAATTTTTTTGATAGAATTTTACATATAACATAAACTCCCATTCATACATTGTGTATAATAAAATGAGATTTCACAATTTCCAATTAAATATTGTTTTATGTGTCAATACTGTAGACTACTGTCTTCCAACTATGAGTTCGGTTATTGACTTCCAGGCATGAATAAGGATGTAAGCAGCATTAAACCAACCCTCTTGCTAAATCCTTCTTGTATTGTGATGGTTCTTTTGTTGAATGTTTTTCACTTTTTAGCAAAAAAGCATATATAGGAGTGTGCCCAAAGAAGAATTAAGTAGTTGGATCAGAATAAGAATAAAATGATGAAATCACCAACTCCTGCTGAGTTTTATTAGAAAAGCTTCAAATACCCTCAATTCCTCCACTGCTGGGCTCAAAATGTTAATAGGTAATATAGGTGTTGGATTTGAAAAACAGTATGAAAATGTTCTACTCAAAAACTACATGATTTACTAGTTCTTCATACTTGCAATTCCCACCTTTAATCCCTTTATTCATATTTATTGAATAGTAGTTTATGAAAAGGATTATGCCGTTGAGTTGCTATATGTCTTTCAGATTTTCTTTTAGAATATAAAATTATGAAGGAGACATTAAATATTCACCTGAAACATTTAATGATGATTTACTTATCAGAGGTCAATAAACTGTCTATATAGAGTAAGTCCAATAATAATCAAATACAACATTTAAATTTTAATAAGCCAATGAAAATAGACTGAAGGTACAGTGGGTATGTAAGGGTGGCATGAGAAGTGAAGAATGCAAATTGTTCTTTTTCTCAGTATTTTTACATAAGTGCATTTCTACATAAAAGTAAATATGGATGTATACTGATACAGATATTCATAGGTGTGAACATAAACATATGTAGAGAGAGAGATTGGGATAGTCCTAAGAGAGAAATATTAGATTAGATATGAATTTTATGGATATAATTAGTTAAATGTTAATTCATTAACTCCTATTGTGACTTCACAGAAATGAGGATGCTAAGTGTTTCTTCCTTCATACGCATTTGGTGAAGCTGATACACAGAAAATATGGATGACTCTTGTAAAAAGGGCAAGACAGATTACAGGTAACAATGTATCATAGTGGCTATCCACTGGTATGTTAGTCAGATGAGCTAGGCATAGTTTCAGTTCAATCAGCAACTTTATGTTGTACCTCAGATAAGTGATAAATGCTCTGGACTTTCTTATCTTTGTTAATAACTCAATTAAAAATAAGGAACTCCAAGGTCCTTTTCAGTTTTATGATGCTGTTAATATTGAGAGAAGTTTTTAAAGCAAAAAGTTGATGATATTTCAAAATAATAGCAAAGTCAATAAACATTTTGCTTTATATGGACATATACATATGTATGTACATAACAAACAGAACAAATTAGGACATACACATTTCCATGTAAATACATGTTTAAGCAGGTTCAAATCCATATATAAAACTGAAACTAAACAGTGTTGGGAGAAGACATACAGGGAAAAAATAAAGAAATAAGAGATAAAAATTAAAAAATTTGTCCATAAAATCAAAGATAACATCAGTAATTATTATATTTTCCATTAGATCAATAGAAAAATAATTTTTCAATTGAATCAATATAGAAAAAATTTTTATTTTCCTCTAGTGGTTTTGAGCAAAATTTAAAACACGTATTATGTATGAAGGCCAGAACATAGGAATACCATCTGTATATGTTTAATTCCTGCCAAAATCTTTTCCTTCCCTGTTATTGAAAGATTAGAGGATTTGATTCTGCTTCTTAGTGGTTGTTGGGACTAGTGGCTAATCCTGATGAAGATAAAATGAAAATGCTAATTTTAAACAGTAAAAATTCTATTATATCCTCAGACCAATTTTACATCATAATACACTTGTATATTTTTGCATTTAAAAATCTGGGGATAAATATACTTTCCCCATGCTTTTAGAATGGTGGAAAATAAAGCAATCAGATTTCTATGATTGTGTGCCAAAATCTATGAGCTGCTGTGTTTCTGGGGATAAGATGGGGACTCCCCCTACTGGCTATATGCATGTTCTATTTGCATTCAAATCAGAATGTAAAACACTTATAAATATCTAAAAATTTATCAGGAGAGTAAGTTGAAATAATGCAATCCAGCTCCTCATTTCAAGTGTGATGAAATTAAGGACCAAGACATTAATAGATTAATTCTTGTATTCACCCCCTGTCACCACAAACATATAAGCTATGGGGTCAAATGAGTCTACAAATAATACGTTAATTGCTCAAACAGTAAGAGAACAAATAATACTAACAATGGATCTGTGTGCTAATGTGAGTATATTCAAAATAAAATTTCTATGACACTTCATAGAATTTTTAAATTACAAGATACTTTGAGGAAATAGCCTGTTATTTTACATTAAAAATTGTCTTCCCAAATATTTACATTATCAGGAGAAAATTGCACTTGACCTTGCTTAGTCACAAATTTTGAGTGAACACTGAGTCAATGGACTCACTGTTATTTTGCCCTCACTTTAATTTTATTTCAGTAGTACAGGACTATAGACTATCACCAACCTTTTACTAATATTCATGTGAGTCTAAAATACTTCACATTTTTTTTCTACCTACTTGTTGTAATTTTGTTTTCATTTGAATTCTCCCACATGAGCAATTTCTTTCATATATCTGAAAAGTGTTAAGTTCCTTTTTGGCTTTTTACTTTACCAGCTAATAATCACAATTCATTCTACTATTCCTCACAGAGCCTATTTCACAATCCTTTAATACTTTTGTTGATGTCTTTGGAATCTCTTGAGACTGTTTATTTCCCATCCCAAATTCAGTAGCTGACACATTCCTTCCCTGCTTGAAGATTCACTTTATAATTCTTAGATATAATTGATCTGCAATTCTTTCCTACATCCTACTCTCCTTTTCTTGTGATAACCTTCTACTATCATTGACTTACATTAAGCTTATGAGCACTATCACTTAGTGTTAGGGCAACTATCATCCCAAACTAAAAGCAAACAATAAGATCATGCTTGATTTTCGTGGACTATATACTTGAAAGGGAAAAAAGAACATGAACCTAATTCTGTTATCATTAATGAAATTGTTAGAGGCAACTCAGACTTTGCCTTATGAGGCAGATACTGAAATATATATGTATTTAATATTTCTGTTTTATAATTTACAGTTTCACAGGACAAAAGCTAAATTCATAAAACATATTAAATATGTCAGTATTCCATTCAATTTAATCAAATTTTCTTCAGTAGCTATTTGAAAAAAAGTTTTTAAAAAATATTGGCTTTATTCTCAGAAAAATATAGATGAGAGATATGATTGAGAAAATACATAAACAACTATGCTAGAAAATGGCATATTATCTAATTGATGTGAAATAACATAAATTTTGTGAAGATTCCTCTTCAGATAATTGTAGACACTTTCAAACTTAAACAAAATTAGAGAGTGTAATATAATTAACCTCTATATATCAAAAACCTATGTTAAACAATTGTCACCTCATGGCCAAACATTTTATTTTTATTTTTCCCCCTCTTATAGGTTATTCTGAGATAAATACCTAGAATAAAAATAATCAATTATTCACTTCAAAATGACTTTCTACTCTCTAATTTCATAATAAAGCCAGACACTTTAGAGCTGTAGAAAAACAAAATCAAAGGCAAAGCATAAATTCCATGGAGATTTGGAGATAGGTCAATAAATACTGCATTTTGGGGTATTGGGATGAGAATATATCAACAGAGATGGGAGTTGTACAAGAGACATTTTGCCATAAGAGTATAGTAAAACCTCTGAGAAGTGAATGAATAATATATTTAGGAAAAAACTAATGACCTAGGCAAAGAAAGCCATCTCGAAAAGTAGGATGAATGGGTTTGTGAATGGCTTGGATGCCACACTTGGAGTTTAAAGTTCTAATAGGGAAAGAAATAAAAGTTTGTGAAAATTCGTACATGTATTCAATAAATGATTTATGATGACTTTTACATCATGTACTTTTGTGAAGGTAAGTGTTATAACAATTCCATGATAGACAATAGAATCAAACACTAAAGTAAGACTTGATCATTATTTAAATCCTAGCTTTTGAAGGAATGGCTAAAAGTAGAAATGTGGTCATGTGACTATGTTCAACTATCAGCCACTCTAATATGTCATACGATTTCATGCTTGCTTGTAAATGTTTCTCCCTCTTTGGGGATGCCTTTTATCTTTTGTCAAGAATCCTTTGATATATTTATCAGAGAAGAAACTTCTCTCTCATAGCTACAAAGTGGATTCAAGATAAATGTTAATAGCTAGAATTTATCTAAGAATTTGGATCCCAAAATTCCATTTCATGTTGTTCAAAACCATAATCAATACCAGAACACAGTGTCTCTGAAGCTTCAATACATTGATTAACAATAATGAAAATTAAAAATTTTCTACTTGAAACATTATTTAAACCATGTTAAAGAATAAATGGATATTTACTATATAAACACAATTAACACTGGAATGAAATTGAAAAATATTTTGCCTCATTTGCCACCATTAGGCACAGTAAGTTCTGTCTATGAATAACTTTGGTGGGTCATTTTGCATTAATATATACTGCTATGGACGTGTTTGACCCAGAATATGATCTTTTGGAGAAGTAAAGCAATTATTCCTTGGTGATTTTTGTGTGTGGGGTGCGGGGTTACCAGGGATTAAATCTAGGGATACTCTATCACTGAGACTTATCTCCAGACCTTTTAATTTCTTTTTTTGTTTTGACACAGGGTCTCACTAAGTTGCTGAGGGTGATCTTGAACTTGCTATTCTCCTGCCTCAGCCTCATGAGTAGTTGGGATTATAGGTGTATGGAACTGCATCCCTGCACTTGGTGATTTCTAATAGTGCTTTTTCTACCATGGAAATCTCAGTGTACTTTTTCCTAGGAAATATTATCTGTATTAGGAAACACTGGAGATCTATAAATATTAAAGGAGAAACAAAGTAGGAATAAATAAACAAAATAAATACTCAAACATTACAATAGCACTTAGTGATGTTAAATGTGAAAGTGGGGTAATTAAACGCCAATGATGAGGATAGTGATTCAAGATTATCCAGGACAAAACCAAAATTTTTCTTTTTCTTTTTGGAAATGGAATTCTGGTTTTGGAACTGAAACATTTTCTACTAATTTTGCTTTCATATGTGACCTTAAGTGAAAAGGTTCTTTTATAATGGTACTTGGAAAAGTTAAATTAATATTAATCCAAAGGGAGGAATGTTGTCTTAGATGCTTGGTAGCCTGGAAATCCACCAAATTATACTATTTTGATGACAAAAATATGTCGGGAAAGTAAATTTACATTTGATTTCTTGAGGAGGAAAGATAGGAAATATAAGTAATTATTTCATTATTTTATTCCAAAAATATTTACGCATTCCCTAATATTGTTACAGTAGCAAATCATAGGTAGCAAGAGGACTCAACTCCACAGAGTTTCTACTTCATTGTTGGGAATGAAGAATAAGAATGTAAATGAATAAATAAAATAGTAATAATTACAGTGAAGAAAACAAAAGAGGTCTGTGATAGAGCCCAGAGAAGGACGAAACCCACTTTAGATGTCATGGCCAGGGAAGGCCATTCTGTGAAAATATGGTTTAGGTTGAGACTTCAAGTATGAAAAGAATTTAGTCATACAATGTTCAGGTTTTATATAATTCCTGACATAAGAAAATAACAATTGCAAAGGTTCTGAAAGAAAGATATTGGTTTTTCAAAGAAATATAAGGGAAGTCAGGTACAAAGAACATAAAGAACAGGTTTAAAATTAAGTTAGAGTAATAAGTAAGGAGCAATTTATGGAACGTCTTTTTAGGCATATAAAGAGTTTAGATTTTATTTGAATTCCAATAAGAGAGCTTCGAAGTCTGGAAAAATAATTGTGATTTAAATTATAACAGTTAAAATTATGTATAACACATGGCCCTAGCGATGTCTGAGCTTGGAGAGAATGCAAATGGAGAAATCTATTATTTAAAATACTTAAAATACTAAAAAATAAAGAAAACATATCAAAATCCTGATGGATATTTGTTTTATTGTCTCTGAAATGGATTGAAAATCTTCATGTAGAACTTAAAAAATTCCAAAAGCCCTCTACCAGATGAAAGAAAAGTGGTGCAGGACTGATCAAACAGACACCTGGGATAAGAAGTGGGTTTATCCTCAGGAGACTGACAAGGCTGATCTTTGCAGAGAGAGAGAGAGAGAGAGAGAGAGAGAGAGAGAGAGAGAGAGAGGCAGCAACCCTCCCTAGAGAGTTTAGTGTTGACTGACATAGTAAGCATCCCCTGATCTTATGGAAGGCAAGTTTGTTTCTTGGCAACAGGGACAGGCAGTTTTCCTGTCTCTCAGAAGGGGAGCAAGAAAACTGGCATGTCCCTTTATCTTCTCAAGGAGAGAACATGGAAACCAGTACCTCCCCATCTCAGGGGCCAGTAAGTTGTCTCCTATCTCTCAATGAGAGAACAGGGAGAGACTGGCAGGACTCTAGGCTGGTAGGTTTTATCCTGGAGTAGTTTTTTATTTCTTGGGAATAAGAATAGTATTCAAAAAGTGGGTGTGGGGCAAAGAAAGATGGCTGGAATTATACTAACGCTAGAATCCATGCTGAATAAAATTATAATAACATGCTATTGTTTTTAAACAGGGATATTTGTTTAAAAAGATTTTATTTGTTGTATTTATTTTATACAATATGTATAATATAACAAAAAAAAGCTATATGGTTTGGATCTAAAAATGTTCCCTAAAGAACTTACCTTTTAAGCACTCGAGCAATGTCCAGAGGTGAAATGACTAGATTATTAAAGCTGTAACTTCATCAGTGCTTATGGCTTTGATGTATTACATCATTTATTACATGATATATTTATTGTGTATATATTTTATAATATATTATGTATTACATTATCTATACATGCAGATGGATTACCAATGTGCATGGACTACTGGATGGTAACTAAGGGCAAGTGGGGCATGGCTGAAGGAGGTAGGTCACTAGGGGCATGCCTTTAGACACTGTATCTTGTCCTTGGCTGCTCCCTCTTTCTCTGCTTTTCTGACTGACATAAGTTGAGCAGCTACTCTATATGATGCCCTTCTAGGATGATGTTCTGCCTTATCTCAGACCTACAGCAATGTAGTCAGTTGACCTTGGACTGAACCTCTGAAACCATGAGCCCCAAATAAACTTTTCCTGCTCTAAATATGATCCTGATGCATTGAGATAATGGGTTTATTTTTTTGTATCTGGAATACTATAACCTCTTGAACATTGCATTACTGTCTTCTTTTCAAATTCAAGTCTCAACCTAAACCATATTATTATAAAATAGCCTTCTCTGGCCACCACATCTAAAGTTGATTTATTTTTTTCTCTGGGTACTCAGATGTTTTGGTCACAATGCTGAAGAACTAACACACAAGCATATATTCAATTTAGAGAAATACTAACTAGACTCATTCTTCTCTGCATGTATTTTATAAATCTGATTTAACTGAGTCAATCACACATTGAACTTGAATATTTTAGCTCTGGTCTTAGAAACTATTCAAAACAATATATTTTGAAATCTTAGCTTGAAAAAAATGATGTTATTTCAAAAAGCATTTTTTTTTGTTGTTTACTTTTGGACTAGGGATTGAACTCAGGTGCACTCAACCACTGAGCCACATCTCCAGCCCTATTTTTTATTTTATTGAGAAACAGAGTCTCACTGAGTTGCTTAGTGCCTTGCTTTTGCTGAGGCTAGTTTTGAACTCACGAACCTCCTGTCTCACCCTCCTGAGCCCCTGGGATTACAGGTGTGTGCCATGGCTCCAGGCTAAAAGTATGATTTTTATTGTATATTTAAATGCTTCAGAGAAAAAAAGAACCCCTTTACTTTAACACCAATAATTTAGATCACTCCGCCTCTTTCTAGTACATTCACTCTATAAACATAATTACTGCATGGCTAGCACAACACCCTAAAATATGGTAGATAATTAACATATAATAGATTATATTTAGCAGAGTTTATACAAATCTTCTAAATTGTAAAACATGTAAATCTTCAAATTTTGTCAGGGTCATAAACATACATGGCAGATATTAATATCTTTTGGTTTTCTCAAGAAATCATTTTGGAAATAAAGAAATACATTCAAATATGCACTGAAAATTATTATTAGCTGTTTTTCAATTCTTATCTAAGCTGAAAAGGAGAAAATTTGCATTTTAAATTATTAAATGGGAAGTGGGAGAATGAAGGAACATTCACATTAGAGATCAAGATAGTTTTAAAAAACAATATTTGAGAGCAAATTTAGTCCCTAATAAGTTTTTTTGGTTTTCTTTTCCCCCTAGTATTGCCAGGTATTTTTCTTTATAATTGAGAAACTTCAAGGGAAGAGGCATTCATCAATGCCTCTTTATAAGAATGAAATTAATACTTTAACAATCAGTGTTTCTATTTCAGATTCTTCATTGTGTCTCCTAAACAATGTTTCCAAAAATAAATTTTCAGGAAGCTCTTTGGTGAGGTATGAAATGCAAGGCCAAAGCTGCATAAAGAGCTTCTAACATCTCAAAAAATAGCAGCAAACAATGCAAAGAAAACCTGAGGCAACTGGATTGTTAAGGACAATAGGCAAGACACTATTACTTGGAATAACATATTTTGGTATCAAATTCTAGATCATTATCATGTTGGGTTTTTAAAATATTTTTTGGATGAAATTATAAGTACAGTCTTAGAAATAGTTGGTGTGGGGAATATACCAACTATATAGCATGTGGATTATAGTATTCTTAACAATGTAAAAAAAATACCATTGATTAAACTGAAAATGTTAAAGGTTCTAAAGAAAGGATGTATAATTAGATACTTTTTGTCAATTTTTTGTTGTTTCAGTCAATTTCAAGTAATCAACTATAAAACAATAAAAATGATGTATATTAAAATTACATATTATATGACTTGAGGGAAATATGATCCTGACTCATTAATTAATGATTAAGGGCCATAAAAGAAAAACATTCATATTATTTTATAATAATGAATGATTATTCATCATAGATGAATCATCTGCATCAGTTGTGCTGTGGTGGAAAGGATGCACAGGTTCAAGAGGGAAAATTCATATTAAAATCTGGTTTTTGTTTTCTGACATTGGACATTTTTATGTGTGTGTGTGTGTGTGTGTGTGTGTGTGTGAAATCACCATAATGAAAACATCTTAACAATGGTTTGTGAATACCGAATGAAAAAATGTACACCAGCTACTTTTTAAATTTAAAATGTCTTACAAAAATCCTTTGTAAGACTGAGTTTCAACATATTAGTTTTAGTTCTACAAATTTCTTGACCAAACATTCTGACTGAGGTTAACAAGGAATTAGCTAAAATTTAAACTTTGATGTAAAGCTCCAGCTCCAAGGACTTATGTATTTCTTCTTTTCACTGAGCTACAAATTCATTTCATGGTAATAATACTTTAAATTTATTGTTACTCCTGATTTATTAAAATATATTATTTTGGATATATCAACTTCATGATCTATGCTTAAAGTATTTTTCTCAAAAACTAGAGTCTATTAAAAAACTAGAATCTGATATTATCCTTAAAAGCATCTTAGTTTTCAGCACTTTGGGGCTGGTTGTTTTCTTCCTTGTTAAAACAAGTTATTTAAAATTTCCTTCTGTTTACCTTCACTCTAATTAATATGAAAAGTAATAAACTTTTCTTCATTTCATTAAGGAAAGCTTATGTGGCCCTTACTTACAGCACAGTTACATTCAACATTTCACATAAACATGTTTTGCAGGGATGGGGTTTGCCTCAGTGGTAGAGCTTTGCCTAGCATGTATGTATGCCAGAGGCCTTGGCACTCAAAACCTAAACCAAAACAAACAAACAACAACAACAAAACTGCATTCCATAAAACACTGATCCCCTGAGAGATACTGAGAGGTGTTCCAGGGAAAGAGGGTTCCAAGGACACTTACCTTGAGAAATCTAATGTATTACAATTCCCACCTTAAAATGCATATAATAATGCCCTTATGAAACATGTTTCCCAGTGAAATGAATGCTGGTTTTCTGGATTCTAGATCTGGGAATGACAGTTTTGTTGTTTTAAGCCATCAAGTTTATGATAATTTGTTATAGTGACAAGCAGAAACTATGACCCTCTGTGGAAGATACTAAGAGAATAAAACAAATCAAGGAATGGGAAAATATCTTTTCAAAAATCCATATGTAATGAGGGACTTGTATTGAAATACATGAAGATTGACATAAGGAATCAATTAGATATGAAATATGTTAATTAATTATACATCCAATAAAATATTTTATATAATTTTATAGGGAACTTCAAAATCAAAAACTGAGATCCACACATTATTATGTAAGAATTGTCAATTAACCTTATTAACTTAATGGCAAAGTGACCAAACTCAAAATCCAGATACACCTGGGGTTATATTGATATACCATTCATTAGTTATGACTAATTTTACAAATTACTAAACTTGCATAAACTTCAGTTTTGCAGTTGCAAATAGAGAAATATAATAGTGTTAATAGCAGAAGATTTTTATAAACAATAAATAAATTCAAAGAAAAGCCCAGGACCAGATGGGTATACAGCAGAGTTTTACAAAACCTTTAAAGAGGAACTAATACCAATACTTTTCAAGCTACTTCGGGAAATAGAAAAAGAGGGAGAACTTCCAAATTCATTCTACGAGGCCAACATCACCCTGATACCTAAACCAGACAAAGACACTTCAAAGAAAGAAAACTATAGACCAATATCTCTAATGAACCTAGATGCAAAAATCCTCAATAAAATTCTGGCCACTCGGATACAAAAACTTATCAAAAAAATTGTGCACCATGATCAAGTAGGATTCATCCCTGGGATGCAAGGCTGGTTCAATATACGGAAATCAATAAATGTTATTCATCACATCAATAGACTTAAAAATAAGAATCATATGATCATCTCGATAGATGCGGAAAAAGCATTTGACAAAGTACAGCATCCCTTTATGTTCAAAACTCTAGAAAAACTAGGGATAACAGGAACATACCTCAATATTGTAAAAGCAATCTATGCTAAGCCTCAGGCTAGCATCATTCTGAATGGAGAAAAATTGAAGGCATTCCCTCTAAAATCTGGAACAAGACAGGGATGCCCTCTCTCTCCACTTCTGTTCAACATAGTTCTCGAAACACTGGCCAGAGCAATTAGACAGACGAAAGAAATTAAAGGCATCAAAATAGGAAAAGAAGAACTTAAATTATCACTATTTGCAGATGACATGATTCTATACCTAGCAGACCCAAAAGGGTCTACAAAGAAACTATTAGAGCTAATAAATGAATTCAGCAAAGTGGCAGGATATAAAATCAACACGCATAAATCAAAGGCATTCCTGTATATCAGCGACAAATCCTCTGAAATGGAAATGAGGACAACCACTCCATTCACAATATCTTCAAAAAAAATAAAATACTTGGGAATCAACCTAACAAAAGAGGTGAAAGACTTATACAATGAAAACTACAGAACCCTAAAGAGAGAAATAGAAGAAGATCTTAGAAGATGGAAAAATATACCCTGTTCATGGATAGGCAGAACTAACATCATCAAAATGGCGATATTACCAAAAGTTCTCTACAGGTTTAATGCAATGCCAATCAAAATCCCAACGGCATTTCTTGTAGAAATAGAAAGAGCAATCATGAAATTCATATGGAAAAACAAAAGACCCAGAATAGCAAAAACAATGCTAAGCAGGAAGGGTGAATCAGGCGGTATAGCGATACCAGACTTCAAACTATACTACAGAGCAATAGTAACAAAAACAGCATGGTACTGGTACCAAAACAGGCGGGTGGACCAATGGTACAAAATAGAGGACACAGAAACCAATCCACAAAACTACAACTACCTTATATTTGATAAAGGGGCTAAAAGCATGCAATGGAGGAAGGATAGCATCTTCAACAAATGGTGCTGGGAAAACTGGAAATCCATATGCAACAAAATGAAACTGAATCCCTTTCTCTCGCCATGCACAAAAGTAAATTCAAAATGGATCAAGGAGCTTGATATCAAATCAGAGACACGCCGTCTGATAGAAGAAAAAGTTGGCTACGATCTACATACTGTGGGGTCGGGCTCCAAATTCCTCAATAGGACACCCATAGCACAAAAGTTAATAACTAGAATCAACAAATGGGACTTACTCAAACTAAAAAGTTTTTTCTCAGCAAAAGAAACAATAAGAGAGGTAAATAGAGAGCCTACATCCTGGGAACAAATCTTTACTCCTCACACTTCAGATAGAGCCCTAATATCCAGAGTATACAAAGAACTCAAAAAATTAGACAATAAGAGAACAAACAACCCAATCAACAAATGGGCCAAGGACCTGAACAGACACTTCTCAGAGGAGGACATACAATCAATCAACAAGTACATGAAAAAATGCTCACCATCTCTAGCTGTCAGAGAAATGCAAA
This sequence comes from Marmota monax, assembly GCF_021218885.2. Classification (NCBI taxonomy): domain Eukaryota; kingdom Metazoa; phylum Chordata; class Mammalia; order Rodentia; family Sciuridae; genus Marmota; species Marmota monax. The sequence goes on along the minus strand of NW_026694084.1, from coordinate 19,986,324 downwards.
TCAAAACCACCCTAAGATACCATCTCACTCCAGTTAGATTGGCAGCCATTATGAAGTCAAACAACAACAAGTGCTGGCGAGGATGTGGGGAAAAGGGTACACTTGTACATTGCTGGTGGGACTGCAAATTGGTGCAGCCAATTTGGAAAGCAGTATGGAGATTTCTTGGAAAGCTGGGAATGGAACCACCATTTGACCCAGCTATTCCCCTTCTCGGTCTATTCCCTAAAGACCTAAAAAGAGCATGCTACAGGGACACTGCTACATCTATGTTCATAGCAGCACAATTCACAATAGCTAGACTGTGGAACCAACCTAGATGCCCTTCAATGGATGAATGGATAAAAAAAATGTGGCATTTATACACAATGGAGTATTACTCTGCATTAAAAAATGACAAAATCATAGAATTTACAGGGAAATGGATGGCATTAGAGCAGATTATGCTAAGTGAAGCTAGCCAATCCCTAAAAAACAAATGCCAAATGTCTTCTTTGATATAAGGAGAGTAACTAAGAACAGAGTAGGGTCGAAGAGCAGGAGAAGAAGATTAACATTAAACAGGGATGAGAGGTGGGAGGGAAAGGGAGAGAGAAGGGAAAATGCATGGAAATGGAAGGAGACCCTCAGAGTTATACAAAAGTACATACAAGAGGAAGTGAGGGGAAGGGGAAAAATAATATAAGGGGGACAAATGAATGTCAGTAGAGGGAGCAGAGAGAGAAGAGGGGAGGGGAGGGGAGGGGAGGGGAGGGGAGGGGAGGGGAGGGGAGGGGGGATAGTAGAGGATAGGAAAGGCAGCAGAATACAACAGACACTAGTATGGCAATATGTAAATCAATGGATGTGTAACTGATGTGATTCTGCAATCTGTATATGGGGTAAAAATGGGAGCTCATAACCCACTTGAATCAAATTGTGAAATATGATATATCAAGAACTATGTAATGTTTTGAACAGCCAACAATAAAAAATTTAAAAAAAAAAAAAAAATAAAAAAATAAATAAATTCAAATACATAAAAATTTTTAACACAGTACTAGCATACACTAAAAATAGTTTAAAAACTTCCTGTTATACCACTAAAGGTTTTCACTTAAGTTATGAGAGGATTTTTTGTATGAATATTTCAATTACATTTATTCATATAATGTGCTATCAGGAATAAGATAAAAAGTTAATTACTTCTCCCCACAAAAATCAATTGAACAAATTGAGTGTCTCATGAATCACAAATGTTACTTCTGTGTAGATAAGTTGTACATTAGAGGTACAAAATTAATATGGGGGCTCTTTCTATTGGGAAGTTAGAATCAGAGAACATAACTGGATGGATCTTCATCACTGCACCTGAACATTTTGTGTATCTATTTTGGGCAAGCATAAGCACATAAAAGCCACTTTGCAGGTGTAATTGAAGTATGCAAACCCTAAGCAGCTGCAGGTGTCTTGGCTGGCTCTTCTCAACTGATGAAATGTATTTAAGGAGATCCACTATCCAAATCCTCAAGAACCCTGGCAAATGAGGTCATCCTTAAAGTCATATATACATCATCATGAAATATGATTCACCTAAAATGAAGTCCTTTCATAATGAATTAATTATACAGGGAGAGGAAGGATTATGAGGCCAAGAACTTGATATAATAGCACCACACTACCCTGTAATTTTTTTTCTAGCAAGGCACATCAGAAATTATGGCAGTGGGTTCCTTGAAATGAGGAGAAGCTCTCCCAGCCTGGTTTTAGAAGGATGCAACACACTAGTATGTATCTACTACTCAAGTTAAAAATCATTTTGTAACATAACTTGATTACATTTTTTTGTTAATGTACTTTACTGAAGGCATGATAGAATAAGAGGTTAAGTAGAATATTATGAATAGTGTCTTTAGGGCTTGTATTTCTTTCCATTAATAAAAATGGCAAGGGACTCTGGCTGTTATTTGTCATTTGTGTTTATTCCTTTCTTTTGTTTATTTTCATATTCATTCATTTAGTCAGCTTCTCCCTCCTTTTTGAAAAATTTCACATATTCATCATGCACAATGAATTATTTCTTTTGAATTTTAGGAGATATAAACTTAGAAGTAAGTCTCTCTTTTCTCTACAATGTCCAACTAACTATCTCACCACTCCTTAGGGACAATAAGTACTGATGTTTTTTTTTTCATTCCATATTTCTTACATGTAGGTAAATATATCTTTACTATAGATTCTTGCTTGTTTTCTTTTTTCAGTGCCTCATACAAGCTAGGCAAGTGCTTCACCACTGAGCTACAGCCCCAACTTAGAATCTTTCCCTTTTTATCATTATTGTTGCTGGCCAGTATAATTTTCAATTAATATCAGTTTATACTTTGAAATTTTTCATACAAATCATCTTTTCTTCTCTTAATTACTAGGTCAGAACATGGAAAAGCAGTCATAATATGAAAATTATATATTATTTTCCAACACTTACATTCATTATAATATAACTATCTTTCTCTTTAAGGTCACTTTATATAAGTTATAATAAAATATATTTCTCTGTAGTTATCTGTTGTAACAATAACAGCTCTTCTCAAATTCCTAGATATGAAGCTGTAATTAGAGAATATAAACTTCTGATAATTTCCATTACTTTCCACCCCCAAATATCTTATTGATTATATTCCCTACATATTAAATGATAGTGTCATGGCTCCAATGACACTGTATACATTTTGAGTATGTTCTTATGTGTGTTCTGTTTTTATTTCTCACTGGCATACAAACCATCAGTGTATATGAGGTATTCTTTTGCTTAAAATATGTTACAAATATTTTTTCATCATCTTGTATTATTTTTGTTATATATATTTTTATGACAAAATTTAAACTATTATTTGAGAAAAATTTTATTATACCCAGATTTTCTGAAAAAATGACAGATAATTTTGCATAGCTATTGTGCAAGCATAGACTTTCCTCTTTCAATGAGAACTCCAAATTTTAAGTAAAAAGGAATGCCATGATTTAAGGAAAAAAATAGCAGATTGAAACAAAGAACAAAAGCATGATGGAAGTTTTAAAAACACTTTGTTTTGCTAAATGATATTTATGATATCAGGAGAAATATAAACAGGGAAAATTATCTCTGAACATTTCTATGAAGTGATAAACTAAAAGAAGACAAAATAAAAAGCTAAAACTCTACTAATTTGTGGATTATCCATTTCCTTTGACTAAAGTACACAATATATTTTGGTATTTAACACCTGTGCCAAGACTAAAACTTTTGTCTATATTATATCACTTGATCCTCCCTAAATCATTATTTAATCTTCACACTGTTCATAAGAGGTAGTTATGTTAACATCCAGATTTTCCAGCTGAGAGATCATAATTAGAAAGAACTTTTGCATGTTCATATAAGTGATTAGAAGTGTGATGGGTTTTAGGCTCAGACACTCTAAAGCAGCTTTTGTTCTGATCCTCCTGAAAAAGGATGGTCCTCCCACTCCAAAAAGAAAATGAAGCAATATCACACATATATTTTCCAATATTTTAACTTATTTTTGTATTGATATATGCAATTGAATTATGAATTTAAATATTCAATTGGACTCTTAATACAATTACTCATTTCTTGAATAGGTGGATCAAATATGCAAAACAAACCATTATGTTGCAAGTGACTGATATTTTAGGAGTAATATTTTGTGGCTTAATAGAAATCAAACCACTTTCAGAGAACTGAATAAGACAGAAATTATCCAAGTGGAAGATAATAACAACAGGTCAATATTGTGACTGGTTTGAACAATATTTTTAAGGAAGTGAGAATTCAACATCTCCATCTTCTTTATGTTGGGATTCAATCTTAACACCACAAAAACCTTCAGGATTGCTGGATTGTGGAGGAAAATGCTGCCTTAAAAAATTAAATCACATAGAAATGAGAAGCTAACTTTTAAGTAGATGAGAGGAAAAACTTGTTATATATGTTTTCAGTTTCTTTTCATATACATGAATCAGGTTAAGTGATTTTTCTCATTAGAACTGGAGAGTAGGGCATTCAGAGAGGACAGGCATATTACATTAAAGTAAGAACAAGTATCACACAGAACAAAAACTCTCAAGAGTAAAGAAGTGCCTCCCATAATACTTATAAAGGGGGAAAGATGAAAATGCTAAGTGGCAAGAGAGAAAGCTGTTGTTCCTACCTATATAATTTGCCTTGGGCTTAAAAGTTCTCATTAAAATAGTAAATGATACTATTTCACACTATGATAGTCCTGTTACCCACAGGGCACCAAGGATGGTGACTTTCTCACTATGAGGGAAATGTCCTCAACTTTTGTGCAATTTTTTTTTTTTTTTTATTACAGAGAAGTATGCCAGAAAGTGTCATTTGAAGATCAAATACACTTACTTTTGATCATGAAGTTTACCTAATGGGAAATATTTTCAAATTTCTTCTCTGATTCTTCTCTGTGGCCTATATCACTGAATGCCATCTTCTATTCCTATAATTACAAAATCTTATTTTCCTTTTTGTCCCTCTTTAGGAAAAAAAAAAAAGCCTAAGGCTGTTGGATTTGTGGATTGTATTTCATTTATTTTTATATGTTTCAGTACTAACAGAGTACCTAGAACACAGTTTGTGTCTAATAATTATTTTTGAATCAAAATATTTAGCTTACTGGACCTATATGTTTAACTGTAGTTTAATTTCAATTGCATCCTTTTCAAGTCTTTGACTCAAATGCCATTTGAATGGATGCTTTAGAGAGAGACAATTTTTTTGATAGTGTATTTATATGAATTGTGGACAAATGGAGCTTATATTTTTATGAAAATAATATCCATTTCCTTTGAGATCACTATAATTATTAATATACATGCACATGTAAAATTGAATATAACACTGAGCATTGCTTAAATTGGTCAATGAAGCAGTATGATTATCTCTGACTAAGACTATATATCCTTCTTAGTTGCTTAAAATTACTGTTTCACATGTATAAGTCTGAGTGACCTATGGTGTTACTAAGACTACATTAGTTTTTAATTATTTCTAAAGCCACATGATAGAATAAAAAGGTTGTCTTACCTTTTCATGAGAATTTATATAAAACAAAGAATTTTAATAAAGCAAGCATTACATAGCAAATTTTATTTCTGCCAAAGAAAGCCTAAATTATTCAAATATAATAAAGGTATTCAGTGAACATTATAAAAAGTATTCTTGTTAAGAACCTTTAGGGTTATTTCTACATCCTTGTGTCTTTTGCCATTAACATAATTAATTTCAGTGCTTTAATTCCCAGCATAAGAATTCTGTGGCTTCAAAATATGTGTATACCTCATGTTACAAATATTTCTTTGTTAATCATTTTATTCATTGCATGCAAAGATTTTAGTGATGAAGAAACAGTTACATTCACAGTTACTATTGGGGGAGGAATCAAATCAGAAAAAAACTATGATTACAACAGATTTGCAGTGAAATCAAAATCCAGTAGATGGAGCTTTTCAGTTATTGTTATATAATCTTTAGTTAAGGCTGCCATTAAAAATAAAATACAGGGAATTTAGAAACTTCTTAAATATTTGTTTTTTTATTAAGACTATTCATTCACTACTTAAATTAATTATTCTTAGTGAAATATTTAAAACTGATATAGTTTTATTATGTATGCTTTAATTTCTGTGAGTCTGTCAGTTAACACATTGCTCATTAGAAAACAAAATCTCATTGAGACTGAAACCACTTGGTACTTTGATACTTAGGTAATGAATATTTGTAATGAGATTAATTTTTTACGTGTCCTAGTGTTTACTTACATATCACTTTAAGCCAGGATGGATATGGTATTCTACCATATGGACTTAACCTAAATAAATCAATGAGTGTGGACTCTGAAAAAATTTGATGTGCCCTAATCTATCTAAAAGTGATGATGATGATGATGATGATGATGATTATAATTATACTCCTTTCTTATATTTGAGAGAAACAGAATTTTAGATGCCATAGAAAAGGCTCAAAATTATACAGTGATAAGATGTTAAAATGTCATATTAACCCTAGTCTGTCTGAATCTAGAACTACTACAGCAATTCTTCCTTTGTCTTCCATTTTACTTCATGTGATTTCATTACTTTGTGTTAATTGGCATTATTATGGCTTTATGATCCTCCTTTCCGAGATATGATCTGCAGGTCAATAATAGCCTAATGCTACATCGCAATACCTATGTCATTCACCTCAACACCTCAACATGATAAGAAGGGTAAGTACAGAAATAAGATAGAGACAGAAACCACATCCACATTACTCTCTTTGCTGTATGTTTTTAGAATCATTCTATTTATTATAATTTACTATTATTAATCTCTTATTTCACCTAATTTATAAATCAAGCTCTAATAAGCATGTATGTATAAGAAAAAACATAGTATATTCAGGGCTCAGTATTGTCTACAGTTTCAGTAATCCCCTGGGTGTCATGGAACATATTCCCTCAGACAAGGAGGGACTACACTACTCATCATTGGCATTAGATTGCCTCTATACATTTTTGGCAATCTCTATCCCATCCCACTACTATGTTCACTATTCTGGAGTCCCCCAAAATGCTATTTTAGAAGTATTAAATATATTGTGAAAATAAAACCTCCAAGTCAGGTGTGGTGACACACTCCTGTAATCCCAGTGGCTAGAGAGGCTGAGGCAGGAGAATCACAAGTTCAAAGCCAACTTCAGCAACAGGGAGGTGCTAGGCAACTCAGTCAGACTTTGTCTCTAAATAAAATACAAAATAGAGCTGGGAACATGGCTCAGTGGTGAGTGCCCCTGAGTTCAATCACTCAATTAATATTAAATAAATAAATAAGTAAAATAAAACATCCAATATATTCAGCAAAGCTGTTAAGAATAACACAAACAAAGTATTAATTCCTGGGGCAGGTTGTAGGCAAACCTACAAACCTCAATATAAAACCCTATACTTGACTTATGTATAAACATCTCCCTTGTACCTTTTGCCTGTACTTAGGAACTTAACTTTTCCTAGAATTGTGGGTATATATCTCAGCTAACCCCAAACAGCCTATCACATTTTGAAGCTACACTTTTTTGACTGCAGAATCTTAAATATGAACACTCCCATATACAAGTGAGTTGTATTCCCAATTTTTCCCCAATTTAGGGTCTACATGGTAAGCCATAATCCACTATAGGATAAAGAATATGAGGCTAGAGACTTTCAATTATTTTGAGGTACATAAGCCTTTACAGTTAGGATAAATCATTGCTTGTAACATCACTATGGATTAAAATAAATGGCTGTCTCAGAAGCAGAGCCTAGAAAGATATTTAACTGCCTTCTCTCATTTGGATACTGCCAATAGCTAGATAAACTTTCCTGTTATATTCTTCCTGTCCTTTTTCTGAATTGCCAATCCTGCATGAGCTGAGGCTTTAACTGCCTCAGACTCCCAAAGGACCAATCCATTTCCCCTTCCATCTGATCTATGTCTATAACCTGTCCCCATTCAGTTCCCTCATCAGAGTTCAGGTGGGCTCTTAAGCACTCCAGAGAAAAATTGCACTTAATTCTTGTTTCACTAGATAATGAAACTACTCGCTCGCTTTCCTATGATTTTAGAAACATTTCCAGAGAATCTTGAGTATTTTACAGATGAACAACTTGAAAACCACTTGGGAGCTAATGACTACATCTGAGAGTCAAGGCACAAATCTATGGCTTGTGTTTTTCTGCTTTAAAAAAAAAAAGTGATTTCACCTATAAGGTGAGAACTAAAAACACAATGTAACATTTGATTTATTGGGTCAGTATATCAAGTAATTGTCATACCTGGCTACAGTAACAAGTTTAGAGACCATTCAGAATTATTGGTTTTTCTTATTTAATCCTGATATCAAATAACTGCATACACAGATTCTTTTTTGATTATTGAAAGGAAAGTACTTATCAAATTTACTATGAATTTGCTGAAATGTGTCTCTTAATTTTATTCATATATTATCATATAAATTTTAATACAATAGCTTTTTCACTGTGTTTTATGGCAATAAATTACCATCACTAGTCTCTGAGAAACTTGTTTCATGCCTTCTAACAATCTCTCACAATCCTCCCCACCTCTCTTTAGGTTGAGCTATTCTGCTTACAGATCTACCTTTTGTATTTCCACTTGATTCTATATAGGCAGGATTTGTTTAAAGTTTAAAAATGTATTCACACATTTTTAAATACAAAAGTAAATTTAACCATGTTTGTCAAAATTATCTCAGATTTTATTAAGTGAGCTATACAGCTAACATCATAACGTTTATTCCCTGAAAAATTATTTTTATGTTCTAGATTCTATATATTACATCAAGGAAAAAATAGGTTATTTCTTTTGGTTGCATTTCAGAATGTTCATAGAAATAACTGCATCTTTTAGATAACTGCAGTTTAGATATCATTAACTTTCTGTAACAAGGTCTGATTTAGAAATATTCTGAGTGGTAGAGTACCACCAGATTTATTCAATATGTGTGATAGATTCAAACTTAGTATGCCACATGATTTTATTAGATATTCATTTTCATTTTCTGACATTAGTTCTCTTAGTGAGAGTACATCCTATGTAGTTTGTTCATTAAAGTATTCAATTTTCCATTTATTCAATACATTTTTATTGAGTGCTTACTTTTTCTCATAAAATCTTGTGAAGGGAGAATGTAAATAAGAATCATTTGACTGTTTCTGGTTTTCCAGAAATATTGGAAATCTTTCTCTTTTTTTTTTTTTGAGATTCATATCTCAAAAGAAGAAGGATAAATGTAGATTTTTCTCTCTTGTAGCTCAGAAATGACCTATGTCTTTTTTTTTAATCTCTGTGAAAAAGAAAATTGCCTGTTTTTTACACCTCTTTGGTCATTTTATTCAGTCATTTGACAGATTTCTAAGTGTCTATTTTATGTCAGATCTTTTCCTAAATCTGCAGATACATTTTCAGTGATAGAATATATAAGTCTCATGATGTCTATATTTTGATGAAGAAAAACATGTCATATACATACGTGTGTGTGTATGAATATATTACAGTTTCTAAAATAACATATGCTAAACAGCAAACATAAAACAAGTGAAGGTGATTGGATGACGTGTGGAAGAATGACACAAATGACAGATGTTGAAAAAATTCTTCTTGAATATATCCATTTTCCAGTTGCTGAAATTCAAACATTCTGAACAGTAGAAAAGTGTTTTAAATTTATAATGATCATTTTTATTTGAGTATGATTTTATTTTATAGGAGTCAAAAATTTTTCATGATCAAATATGATAAAAACCCATGACATATCCCTTGGCTAGTTATTAAGCATATTAGCACCTACTAAATGAGAAATTCTATAGTAACAAAAACCTTATAATTTATTTAAAATGAATTTTCCCAACACTGTTTATGATAATTTTTTTCTGAAAATTCTATTAATATATCAAGAGATAATAGCATCATTGAAGAAAGTATCACTTGAAGAAAAAAGCTGGTAAAACTTTATTATTTTTTAAATTTTAGAATAAAGATATTTCTTTTTAGACTAATAATCCTAAAATGATTGTAAGCTTTCTTTATAATATTTATTCTTAAGTATGATTCCACTTCAATTCAGATTTAACTAATACTTATGGACTACTGATATAAATGCCCAAATATAAGCTGATATTCATTAAACAGTATCTCACATTTCCTCATTAAAAAACTGTACACATAATGATTGACAGATCCTTACAGCTGAATGCATAACAGCCATACATAAATGTGTTATGGATTAAATGTCTGTGTTTCTCCCAAGTTCATGTACTGAATCTCTAATTCCCAATATTACTGTATAAAAACGTAGGGCCTTTGGGACAGAATTAGTATTATATTAGATCATAAGGGTAGGGACTTTGTGGTGGGATTAATGCCAGAGAGAGAAGAGAGAGAGAGAGAGAGAGAGAGAGAGAGAGAGAGAGAGAGAGAGAGAGAGATTGATTTTTTCTGTAAGATGATAGAATTAAGAAAGAGGAAAGCAGGAGGAAGTCCTTTACCAAACACTCAATGTGGTGGTATCTCGATACCTTAATCTTGGACTTAAAGCCTCCAGAGCCATATAAATATATATTGTTTAAGTCACCCATTATAATGATCTTTTTTATAAATGACAGAACTGATTAAAAATATGTCACCCAAAGTACACACACAGACACGTTATTAGAAATACAGGTGGAATTAAGTAATTAAAATTATACACATATTTAAGACTTTAAGAGTAATATTGCCACTTAACAGTAATATTGCCATGGAGAAACTTGATAAGGTATTTACTTTGGATTAGGAGTGAAATGGGGAATATTAAGATTTTTTGTTCTATGTTACATTGGGAATACCAATTTCACATTGTTAAATACCCCGTCCCCGTACCCTCACACACACACCAAATAGAGATTTTCCTTCAAATATCCATGTTTAATAGGACAATCCTCTATCAGTGATTAACTTATATAAGCCTTTCATTATTTGATTCCATTCTTAGTTTGTACAGTTGACCATCCATATCTGCAGATTCCACATGCATGGATTCAACCAACATGGATCAAAAATATTTGAAAAAAATTATATCTGTACTCAATATGTACAGATTTTTTATTGTCATATTTCCTAACCATTATCGTATAACAACTATTTACATAATATTTACATTGTATGATGCCTTCCAAGTAAACTAGAGATGATTCCAAGCATACTAGAAAGTGTGTCTAAGTTATATGCAAATACTACACAATTTTATATAAGGGACTTAAGCAACCATTTACTTTGGTGTTTGTTGGGGACCCAGAACTAATTTCCAATATATATCCAGGGACAATTGTACTTCTTTTTTTAAAAAAAAAATAATTTTGGGATCCATTATTTATATGCATTACCAATGTTTTTTTTAAACTTCAAGGAGGTTCCCCTAGATAGAGGAATAAATTCACACTGAAATTATCCTACTTCTAACACACATTATAATTTTTTTAGAGTTCTTAATTCAAGCATTCAAATTAGAGAATGCAAAACTAAGTTGACAAATTTTGAAAAAAGGATCTGTTAAAATAATTTTATGCTCTAGGAATGAGAGTATTACATAAAAATCAGAAGTCAAGGGGGCATTCTTTTTCTCTTTGACACTGTGAATTCTGATTTTACCTGGGGTCTGCTTTCACTTATATACAGTGGTCTTTCATTAATTTAAATAGATGATTCACAGATTGGCAAGAACAATCTATGTATATTTTTAACTTTTTATTCATGATTAATGATAGTGACAAAAATTTTTGCTAAAAGGAAAACAAATAATATGAATAAGCTAAGCAATAAGAGGAGTAAGTTCATAGCTTTAAAAAGCCAAGTAGGTCAATGAGACAAGCAGAAAATGTGCAATATCATTTTAAAAGTGAAATAATTCTTAAAAGATATACTCTAGTCAGTGATTTTCCTAAAATAGTATTTGGTTAAGCCTCATAATCATGAAATATTATTTATAGAGTAAACCATTACATGATTTGAGGAGAAAAAATATGCCCTCTCTAGTAAGTGTGAAAAACTGATAAGAAATAAACTCATTATGTAGAACTAGTGAGAAAGGCAAAAACATTTCCCATAATGGAGTAGAAATAGTTTTGAATAAATTGCCTTTGAATAAAATAATTCCAGATTTAAAACAAGTCTAAAAATGTCGATGCAGAGAATGGACCTAAAACAGGCACAGAGTAAAAAGAATGTGAGGTTAACAAATTTGAGGCAATTGAATAATTTAGTGTTTCAGTGTTGTATATAATTACTGCTCTTTATAGTCAAAGGGATATAAACAGCTCAACTGCAAATTGGTCTTTTTAGAAGAGTATTTAGTACAAAAACCCTTTATCTACCATTCTCCCTACAGCCTCTTGTTCCCAACATTCATATGCAAAATTTAAAAGATTATGAGTCGGCCATTATTATTCTTGTATGCAGAAATTTTTCTCTGAGCAACATTTCTTAATTCTCTCACTCCAAGTTACTCCCTTTTTGTATTTCCCCTATGTCCTCCAGGATCTTTTGCAGAGATTTGATGTCATACATTCCTTTCCTCTTCACATCCAGTCCATCAGCAAGACAAGACAATTATCACCTCTATAAGATTACTCATAAGACATTTCTCCATCACCACTGGCACTAAATCCTCTCAATAATTGCAAAGGCCTGTTTTCTGTCTCTCTCCTTCAAGCATTTTAGCTTCCAGTGTTTTCCCCCAGTGCAGTAATTAATCTCACCTCTTTCAAACATGAATTGAGACCATATATTCTTCTGACCTTGTCTATCCTACACATCTAGTACCAAATATTACATAATTTAATGCTTTCCATTAAATTGAAAATGCCATCCAAAGACCTTAACCAGCTGCATAAAACCTACATGAGGTTCATTTTATTTCCCTATGAACTTCCTACTACCTATTCTCTACCACCTATAGCTCTTTAACTTCACTGGCTAACTTTCTATCTTACAAACATTCATTTTAAGTTTTTTCTAGTCTACATGTCATGAATTCCTTCTAGTTATTTTTTGCAATGCTATTTTATTTTTTTTTCAGGGATAAATCCGCTTAACTTTATTTAAACATTATATAAAGTATATAGGTATCAAAACATGATATAGTACCCCTCAGATATATAGAGATTTTTTAAATGTTTTTACAGATTAGTTAAATAATAAATAAGAAAAAAATGACTAAGGAATTAATAAATTCATAGAATTAATATATTCATAGGATTTGTATAATTGGCTGAGCTAACTTCATTGGCTTTTCCAAACATTGAAAAGCTACATATGCTAAATGCAAGGTCAACATCATTCTAAATGGAGAAAAATTGAAAGCATTTCCTCTAAAAACTGGAACAAGATAAGGATGCCCTCTTTCATCACCTCTATTCAACATATTCCTTGAGACTCTAGCCAGAGCAATTAGACAAAAGAAAGAAATTAAAGAGACACAAATTGGAAAGAGCTCAAACTATTCCTATTTGCAAAGGACATGATTCTATATTTAGAAGACCCAAAAAACTCCACCAGAAAGCTTCTAGAATGCATAAAGGAATTTAGCAAAGTTGTAGGATATAAATTAACACCCATAAATCAGCTGTGTTCCTCTACACCAATGACAAGTCAGCTGAAAGAGAAATCTGGAAAACCTTCTAGTCATATTATTGTCTTTTCCCCTCTGCTTGACACACTCCTGGTCTAATCAGAAGTATCACTTTTTCAAAGGGGGCTTCAGTAAAACTATCTAAATAAGTGAGGAATTCACTTGCTTCTTTATATCACTGCTCATGACAGGTATGTGGAAACAGGAAATAGGTTGTTACCTCAGGTAACAAATTACCAAGACCCGAAGTCTGAAATAAAGATTTCAGCAAGGCCATTTTCCTTTGGAAGAATGTAGGTTTTACCTTTTTCAGCTTCTGGTGGTATCAGGTGCTCCTTGGTTTATGATAAAATAATTCCACTGTGCCTCCATCTTAACATATCTGTTTCCCTTGTGTCTCAATGTGTCTTCTCCATTTCTGGCTCTTCAGTGTTGGATTTAGGGCCTACTCTAAATGAGAAATATCTCTTCTCAAGATCCTTAATTAAATAATATCCAATAAGAAATTATTAGAAGTAATTTTTAAACAAAATAATATCTAGTAAGTAAACATTCTGAAGTGCCTAGTATAACTCAGTACAACTCTACCTACTGCAGGATGACATTTTCTGGTAATTTAATGTCAGAAAACACCCTGAAATATGTTCAGAACATATGTTATTTCTTGTGAATGAGCTTCAGGATATGGCAGGCATTCACGGAAGCTTGAGCTAAAGTTAACCCATAGTGCTAACAGGTTTGGTGTTGCTCTAATAATAAAAATCATTAAGTATTTTAAGGGAAAGAGTTTTGTTCTTTTATAAAATATTCTTGTTTGCAGGAAATTCCATAGTTTTATTTTGTTTTTCATTTTATTCCTATCAAGGAAGCAGGCATTTCAACTATAGACACGGCAATGGCTCTGCTAGTTAATAACTGTGTCAACATGGACAAATTTTATCATCTACTTTTTTAAAGGAAGACAGTAATCTTTGTCTCTAAAGTTTTTCTAACAGTGAAACTAGATAATGTCTGCAAAGCACTTAGTGTAATATTTGGTGTATAGGAAACACTCAAGCACTGCATCTCAGTATTTTTTCATTTTAATAGTGAACAAATTCAATTCTATGACACACACACAAAAGCATTGCTTGATATGATTTAAATATGGCCCTATTATATTATAGTTTTTTCCCCTAGGTAACTTTTAAGAATATTGTGATAAAATTGTAAATCATCTCATTCTTGTTTCATTTTGTAGGGTTTATAAATAATTGTATAAAATTATTACTATATATCTATTTTTAAGCAAGTGTAACCCTGAGGCCTATTTATATTGTATACACATGTAATCACTTCCCCTTTTCCTCTAGATATATTCATTTAATTGTTTTGGATTTCAACCTATTTGGAGAAATCATCAAAATAATATTTGTAAAGCACTTCAAACTTTATAAAGTTCTTTCACATGCATTTTCTATTTCATCTATAATTCGCTCACTCAACCCACAGGCACTACATTTGCTAATATTCCTGGCACTAAGCTGTATGTTGCAATAAAGAACTAATAACCCCCATTACTTAGGGAGTACGCTAATGGAGTGTAGTATGTGCTACTATGGGTGCAGATGCTAGTGCTGCGGTGACCTGAACGGAGATAAATGGTTCAGACTTTTGTTCAGGGTATTATGAGTCAAAGGGTACTGAAAGTGTTTGCTCATTTTAGAGTACAGAGAAATTAGGAATGAAGGAAGAAGAAGTGTGAAGGTGCTAAGTTCAATATAGATTGGAGTCTGGGTTTGAATGAAGGGCATGGAGTGAATTAAAGATGAGGGGAAAACAAGAATCATAGAGGTCTGGAAAGTCATGCTGTGGGACATGAACTTGATTCTTAAGCTAATGGAAAGCCACTGAAGATTATTGGTCACTCTGGGACATGATTCCATCTCTACTTTAGAAACAGCACATTAGAAGTTGGAAATAAACTGAAGATGACACACACCAGAAGTCGAGGAGGCAGGGGCTGTTTGGTAATCCTTGAGAAACATCAGAAGGGTTTCTTTGATCTTTACCTATCAGTGAAGTTGAAAAGAAGGAAATGGCTTTAAGAGACATAATTAAATTAATAGGCATCCAGTTTATGAGATCAATGAATTTAAGAGACATGCTTAAGTTTATTTGATCAGTACCTATTTGTTCTCTAAACTCAGCTCTACCTAATTTACAGTAATGGTTTTGATCATGTTGCCTTTGAATAACATATCTTTATTTTCAGATCTGGAATCCCTGAAGAGAGTTTGAATTTATTCTTTAGATTCAACTATTGTCTTTATTTCCTGTATGTTTCAGTTCTCAATTGCTAAGTGGGAAATTATCCCCCAAATGTAATGCCAATGAAATACTATTTCTCACCATTCTCTGGAATATCTGGGCTCATGTTGTTTGATCTTCTCCCCCATTCAATGTTGTCTAGGGTAACTCATGAGGTTGCCTTCACCTGGGACCCCTGCTGGGACCCCAGCATCCAAAGCTTAACTCATGAGTTCTGAATCTCTTCTAGGGAGCTACAATGGTTGTGGTTGACTGTGTCTTTCTTTTATAGGTAGTTAGATTTCTGTCAGAGCTAAGCCAAGAACTGACTCACATTTACTTCTGTTGCCTTATACTGGAAAGAGCAAGTAGTATAGTCTGCCCAAAATAAAGGAGGTGATGTAGTTTTCACCTGTTAGTGGAGGACTGGCAGAGATGAGAGGAAATATTTTGAGATGATTTACTATATTGCATTTTGGATCTGACCTATTTTTCAGATCATCTGTGAGAGTAGATCATTTTTTTCTCTTAATAATTATCTCCTTTGGAATAAATAATAACAATTCATGGGCATATGATAACATGTAACACTTACATAACAGGTTATTCATCAGAATGACAATTTAATATAGGTGTATCAGGAACTTTTAATGTTTTCTTTGTATATTCCTGTAAGGCATTCTGAGACACATGGATTAAATATCTCTATGAAAGCATTAGGCATCTATATCATTTAGTGCATCTTCTTCACTTTTAATAGTGATGATAAAATTTCATGAGCTGACAATTCTTTGCTATAAGACAAATTTTATAACCATTCCATGCAGGAAGGAAAATCTCCTAATAGTATAGCATTTTACAGTTACAAACATTAAAAAGAGTCATTTATAAGTCCCTTTGGCATATGCTGATCAAAGTTAGAAACTGGTAGATTGAATAGATAAAACAAATGCTGAAAATAGAATCATTACTTTTGCAAGATCAGTAAGGAAACCTCCCTACTATAGACAGAAATGTATTGCTGTGATGCTTGGTGGACAGGGTCTATAGATGCCACTATTAAATTATGTGAGTGTTCCTCTGAAAGGCTTAATATACATCATAGCATTTTAAGACACCTACTGTTGTTATCATCATTTCACAGAAAGGAATACCACAAGCATAGAAGCGCTAACAAACTAGCAACACTATTCAGGAACTGACATTAACCGATTTATTAATTGAACAGAAAAGCACATATTTGAAAGAGGCAGAATTATGAAGTTTATTGCGTATTGTTTAAGGGTCCTAAAATAAAAGCTTTTTAATGGATAAACTCGTGGAAAATTCTATATCACACATGTAAGCCTCAAATTGAAGAGGTTGGATTTTAGTGAAGCAAAACCCTGATAGAATCAAAAACAAGCAGATGAAAAAAGTAAAACCCACAAAGAAAAACTGTCTCTATGAGCATTTCTTGTCTAATTCGTTCTGTTCAGTTCAATACCTTCTGCATTGGCAAAAATAAACCCTTTTTAAAGCTTTAAAGCTTCTTCATTTAAAAAAAAATAGATAACTTGATCTCCAGGGTTGATTTTGTTACTATTGAGTAATCAATGTATTTCTTTTCATCTTTTCTGTTCTCAAAGCTATGTGCTTGATAAAGAGAACCATCTTAACATTTAGATGAGTTTCACATTTTTTTAAAGAAGCTACATTAAATGTTTATCAGCAAATGCTATGGGTTTAGAATGCCTCTGGTTGACACATGGTTCTATTACCATATATAAAACTGTGTTATCTTGAGAAATTATACAAACTTTATGTACCTTCATTTCTCCTTCTGTAAAATGAGGATAACAACTGTTTGTCCCTCAACATCTACTATTAGGTTTCTAAACACTTTAGAAGAGAACCCACATATGTATTAATTAAAAATGGTCTTCAACCTCATTGATGATTAGTCAATATTTCAGTGGCAATATCAGAAGTATACTAAAGGCACATTTTGGTCATTGGCATATTAAAACTATCCCACTTTTCCTTTTTTCTATTCTGATTAGAGAGCTAGAGCTGACTGTCTTTCTCAATCATACTTATCTGGAATCTTTGCTGTTTTTACTGACCACTAGTATGCATAGAAAACCTAAGCAACACACTAACACTCCTTTATAAGAGTTTATTTTTCTTGGCGGTATTCACCCCTAGGACATATACTTATCTCCCTTTGGCCGTCATCAGCCCTGCTTTGGACTCTTGTATACTCTTAATATGAGGTATGGGTTAAATATCAAAATATCATTTCTTTTTATTTTTATCACTCTTTGAATTACTCTTTTTAAAAATGTTGTTTGGTTAACATGAAAGCTTATATCTTGACAGTAAGTCTCAAATATATCTTCTTGCTAGCAGCCATCTGTCAGCAGGTTGGAACTGGACTGTCACTACTGTTAAACTGAAATACACTTTCAGTGGTGTGAAAACCAATTCAAAGTCAATTTATCTTTCACCTTCTTTAGTCCCCTGCACAGCATCACCTACAGAATTGTGTCCCCCATATCATCTTACCTGTCACTCATACTCTTGCTTTCCAAACCTTGCATGAAAGAAAGCCTGCAAGGGAATTTAGAAGTCCTTGTGATTTGTTTGCTGATGTGCCAAAGGCTCTAACCTCTACGTTTTGGAATTATAAAAAGCCTGAATTTAACCTTTACATGTCTTTCATTCCTTCTAAAGTAAACAGTGACTCCAGGCCTAAAGGAAGAGTCACAGAGGTGTGGAAGCAGATAATAACCAGAACAGTTATTATTAGCACTAGGTTAAGATGTGTAGAGTAACAATAAGAAGAAAAAAAATTATATTACTGCTGCCACAGTGAAGAAAAATATGTGTCAAAAGAAAGATAAGTTGGAAAATACAATCATGAAAGCCTTTTAGTTACGTTATTGATATAGAAATATTTTTTTTCTGCTTTTTCCAGTTCAGTGCTTTCTTGAAAAGATTTATTTCTTTATTTTTAAAGAAAGTGTTCAGGAAGTAACACATGACAGGCTGCTCATGTGTGGAGTGCTGTATAAACCCCTGGATTTTGTTAATTGTAGGGGAAAGGGTGCTTGAACTCAGAATACTCCCAATATAGTACTCCAAATCAATTCCACTGCCTAGAGCACTTTTATTTTTTTTCATAAAGAATAGAAAGAAAGCAAGCTAAATGTCAGACACCACAAAATTTCAGTGTTTTCTTCTCTGGTACCCCAAAGTCTCTCTAAAGGATAGAGAAAGGAATACTTGTATTCATCCTTATCTCTAACAAATCATCAAATGAAGAAAGCAAGGTTCACTGTCACATTACTATAAATCATGTTATAATTTTTTGAATTGTGATTTTTTTTATGTACTCACAGACATTTTCTTATTTTAGTCCTTGACTAGAAAAAGGACATTGAGTAATATCTGAGTTGAATGGTACAATATTATAGCATGACACAGGAAAAATATAGAGATCAGAGCTGAGATTTTGGCTCAGTGGTAAAGTCTTTGCCTGGCACGTGTGAGGCACTGGATTCCATCCTCAGCACCACATAAAAATAAATAAATAAAATCAAGTCATTATGTCCATCTACAACTAAAAATATTTTTAAAAATAGATCAGAAGTCACATCTATGATGAAAAAATCCGCCTTGCCTATAACCAGAGAATTTTTAAAAAATCTATATTTCTTAGCATTTGTCAGATGCTTATATCACAATCAGAAAAGCAAATCTCTATTTGAATTGTAACATGAGACTCAGAGGAGCCTTCCTATTCCTCAATTCTTAACTGCCTTTTCAGTTGTAGCTCCAGAATGAATTTTCAAGTCTATTTTCCTCACATTTGTGGGTTTTGTTTGTTTGTTTGTTTATGTTTATATTTCTTATGAGATAAGAAATTTAAAGGAGAATTGGGTTGAAAACTCAGAATGATAATCTATCAGGGGAGGTTATTAACCAAATTATGGAAAAATTAAAAATGTATGTACAAAATTATTTTAGATCTCAGAAATTAAAGTAAGGGTAGGAAATGAGAAATTGGAGTCATCCTAGGACAAAAGTGAGAGATCAGTAGAAGTACAGCATATAACAGGAGGACTTACTGAAAATGAAATGTTAAAAAAGAGAATAGCACAGGCGTGAAGAGCAAAGTTCTGGAGCCAGTGTATGTGAGTTCAAATCCCTACATCACCATGTGATAACTCTGATCTGGTCACATACTCTCAGCTACTCTTTCCTTTTGTGCGAGTTTCTTCCACTGAAAATTGAGATAGATTTAGGACTACCTCACAGAGTTGCTGAGGAAAAAAATGAATTATCATAGGTAAAGTGCTTAAATAAATAGAGGTAAATTTCTGGAATAGGCATTTGTCTTCTTTTATAAGGGCATGTAAATCCAATAGTAAATAATACTTTGAATAATCCAAATAGAGTAAAACATGACTGGATGTAAATTCAGTAAAACATACAACAGGACTTTCTTTACTGGGTTACCACTCTGCACTGTTAGAACATGTGCTTAGTTTCATCTGTTCAGATCATTTGCTTGTTGGAATTTAGCAGTGAACATAATACCTAGTATCTACAATTATATTAAGGAAAAAGACTTTTATTTCCTCCTGAATCTTTATCTCCTGCTCTGTCTCAAATTGACCAAACTTTCATGGAAGCTGGCAGGCCAGTGAGCAAAGCCTGAGAACAGGTCATAGGTTGGTCTCTGAGGAGTAAAGGTGGTACGGGAAGAAGGATAGAAATTTGGGTGTGGAAAATGAATAACTAGCATACAGATATTTCTGAGCTTAGGGCAATAAATCATATATGTAACCACCCAGTCACTATGAAAATTAAATATAAAAATCTAGTTTATTACCTTGGCATGGTGGCACATACCTGTAATCCCAGCAGTTTTGGAGGCTGAGACAAGAGGATCTTGAGTTCAAAGCCAGCCTGAGCAACAGTGAGGAGCTAAGCAACTCAGTAAGACCCTATCTTTAAATAAAACACAAAATGTGGCTGGGGATGTGGCTCAGTGGTTGAGTGCCCCTGTTCAATCCCTGATACTCCCCCCCACCAAAATCTAGATTATTACCTTGAACTGTAACACCATATGCATATAAATTAGCTCAATTTCTTTGAGAAAAATAGAAACTCTTAGAAATATTTTAGCACTTAAATAAACTTAAAGTTACAGAAGTAAGGAAGATTCAAATCCAGATATGCATAACTGGCATAGTTTTTAGAAGATAAATTGTTACATTTCAAAGTTTCTAGGATTCACAAACATTATTCCTAATTTTCACAAGAACTCTCAAAGTTAGGTGTTGACTTACAAGATGAGAGTAGTCTCAGAAAGGCTAATTATATTCCCCAGTTTTCACATAGCTGTTAAGGGACAAAGACGAGTTCTATAAAAATCCAAAGTTATTGAGTATAAACAATACTAAAGATGATAAGACAATACATATAAGTAAACAATATTTTTACTTAAAGTGGAACTGAATGATATAAACTCAAAATCAAAATTAAAACTTATTCAGAATACATATGTAACAGTCTGGGGAGAAGAATGGGCTTTAAGGCATTTTTAGATTATTCTTCCAAAGACATTGGAATTGTGCCAATGGCATTAGGTTTAGGGCATATAAGTTTCATGGGATATAATTAGTTATAATTAACATTCACTTTAGTGGCCAAAGGTCAGAATAAAACTAAGGTATTAGTAACAGGAAAATATGATGACAATCACTCTATTAATGGATTACATTAAAAAACATTCCTTTAGTTCAAGGGAAAATATTTAATTCATATGGCTTTGTGATAAAATGTGAGGTCTGTGGTGCTTGTCTGGTAAAACAACTTGTGAAAGATTAAAATCGCAATGCTAATATATCTTAATCAATATGATATTTTATTTGGCTACAATTTTAATAACCAAATAAGTTAAACTTGCAGTTGAACATTTCTTTTATGTTAATCAGATCAATTTAAGTCATTTATAGTATAAATTTATTCTATTTTTTTAATCTTACCTTTATAGTATTGTCCTGATGAACTCTTTATAAACCTACAGGTTTATAAAAACAATTCAGTTTTCTTGATTTTCAGCTAGACTATTCATTAATTTACAATAGTAATTTTATGCTTCTGAAAATGCACTAGCAAATCATGTTTTCAAGGCAAAAAGCAACAGGAACTTCTAATCTTTCCCTTTGTCAACAGGCTAATATTTACAAGGATTTAATAACATTTGTTTCAGTTTCATTTGCTTGATTAAAAGGCTTTCCTCTGTTGCTTAATTATTTCTACTTCTTCTTACTGTTTTTATTTTAGAATTTTCAAATACCACTAGAAATGTGAAGAATTGTTCTACAATTCTAGTACTTTATTATGGAAAACAGTGAATATCAGACTAAATGAACTATCAACACATGGAAGGTGCATTTTAAAGATCCTAGTGAACTTAGGAAAGCAAAATTCTATCTTTCTTTCTCACCATCAAGAAGCACAGGAATAGATATTTTCAACCTGCAAAATTATATGAGTAGCAAGGATGGAAATATGAGGTCAATCTGGAACATGACAGTGAACCAGTATGATTGATGCATTTAAGAAAATACCACTTGGACAATCATGTCTTTCACCTTACATCTAAAAAGACATTAATCTGATACATCCAAAACTACAGTGAAAATGAAATGTGAGATAATTGGAAGTATCAGCTCAAGTTTTGATGTTTCTTTATTTTTCTTACTTTATTTATATATTTATTTATTTATTTCTATAGTTACAATGATAGTTTTATTGTAAAAAACACAAATCAGGAACAACCAAATGAAGAGACTCCGAGGGTGAAGTCTAGGAGCACTCTAAATGCATAGTTCCTGTTTTCTTTTCCTATGGAATCAGGGTAGATCACCTTCCCATCACATCAATGTGTTCATCAAGGAGGAAGCTCTCCAGAACTTCAGTGCAAGACTTTTATGTGTAATTTCATTTATAGGTATAATTGAATAATTGGCCATGTGATTAAACTTAGTCTCCATCTCTCTTTTCCCTAGAGGTGAGATTAGCTCAAAGACCCAACCTTCTAATCACACAGTTGTTCTTTACTGGTCCACTATGAATCATTCATTTGCATAAACTCAGGTGTTACCTAAAGAGCCTGAAAATAGCAGACACTTGCATTATTTTGGGAAACTTACCCAATATTGTTAGATAGCCTTTCATAGACTTCTGTAATAACTTATCATATGTGTTTATAATTATTTGTTTATATGTGCTCCTACCACTAGTTTCTCAAGCTCAGGCATTAAAATGCACCTCACCTCTGCTCAATAAACTTGAACTGTCAAGTCCTCTGGGAGTTGTTTTTGCTTGAAAGATTATTTCAGCTGCTCATGTACTCTAGTTTAGATATAAGTTCTTAGAATTAAAAATTAGATTACTTGAAGAAGATGTGGAGAGGTTGGTTGATGTGCAAGGAACAAAGATTTAAAAAATACAGGACAATTTCTGCTATGTCTCTGACATGATAGTTTATATTGAACAAATTCTTCCATCAAAATGATGGATGGAATCAAAAGTTTTTAATAAAATGAGGCAAAAATGTATTTGTTTCCTAAACTAAATTAAAATAAATACTGGAGGAACTGGAGGAATTTTTTCAGGCAGAAGAAAAATAAACCTGGATAGAAAGGCTAAAATGACAAAAGAGTAAATATGTAGGTAGGTAATACAAATTTATATTGAGAAGTCAAAACAATTATAGTGTCTTTTGGGTGATTATAAAATATATATAATGGAAGGGAACAGAAATTATAGAGTAAACATCAAGGATGGTGTGAAGTTCTAATATCTCTGCTTTTCTCAGGAGATGATAAGAACTAAGATTTTTTTTATTAATAATGAAGAATGCATGATTCACTCATTATGGTTACCACCAACATAATATGAAACTAAAGTGGATAAAATGTAGTACATTTATTGATTTGCATATTTTGAATCATTCTTATATTTCTGGGATAAATCCTACTTGATATAGTGTGTGTGTGTGTGTGTGTGTCTGTGTGTGTGTGTGTGTGTGTGTGTGAGAGAGAGAGAGAGAAAGAGAGAGAGAGAGAGAGAGAGAGAGAATGAAAATATATTATATGCTGGAGGAAGAGGATCCTAAATGAATAGTTTATATTTCGTCTCCCTTTGGAATCAGAGTAGATCACCTTCCCATTGCATTAATAAAGGAGGAAGCTCTCCTAAGCTTTAGCATCCAGACTTTTATGTGAAATTTCATTTTGTAGCCATAATTGATCTAAACATTGGGCTTTGGGCATGTGATTAAACTCTGTCTCCAACTCTCTCTCTAGGGAGAAGACCCAACCCTCAATGTGCTGGGCTTGATTTGCTAGTGCTTTGTTGAGAATTTCTGCATCTCTGTTCATTGGCTATATTTAGTAATCTGTAATTTTATTTATTGTTTTGTTGTTGTCATTGTATCCTTATCCAGTTTGGCATTAGGGTATTGCTGACATCATAGAATGAATTCAGAAGGGTCCCATCCCTTTTTTTTTTTTTTTGAGAATTTTAATATTTATTTTTTAGTTTTCGGCAGACACAACATCTTTGTTTGTATGTGGTGCTAAAGATGGAACCCGGGCCGCATGTATGCCAGGCGAGCGCGCTACAGCTTGAGCCACATCCCCAGCACCCCCATCCCTTTTTATACTCTGGAATAGTTTGAGATAAATGACATCAATTCTTTAAAAAGTTTGGAAAAACTCTGCAGTGAAGCTATCTGTTCCTGGTCTTTTATTTGTTGGAAAATATTTATTATTGATTGAATCTTGCTGCTCATTATTTTTGGTTCAGGTTTTCTATTTCTTCATGATTCAATATTGGTAAGATGTACATTTCCAGGAATCTGTCCGTTTCTTCTACATTATCAATTTTTTGGTATATAGTTGTTCATACTAATCTCTGATGATTCTTCATATTTCTGTGGTGTCAGTTGTAATGTCCTCCTTTTCAATGCTGATTTTATCTATTTAGATCTTCTCTATTTAATTCTTGTTTAGTCTAGCTAAAGTTTTGTCAATTTTGCCTATCTTTTCAGAAACCAACTCTTCATTTCATTCATCTTTTTTACTGTTTTTAAGTTTCTATTTCATTTATTTCTGCTCTGATTTTTGCTCTCTTTCCTTCCACTCATTTGAGGTTTGGTTTCTTCTCAGTTTTCTACTTTCTGCAGTTGCACCATTAAGACATTTATATGAAATCTAATTATTTTCTGTGATGTAGATGCTCATTCCTATAAACTTCCCTCTTCTTTTACTGCTTTTGCTGCAACTCATAGGTTTTGGTAAGTTGTATTTTCATTTTTATTAGTTCTAATATATATATATATATATATATATATATATATATATATATATATATATATTTAAATTTTTCTTTTGATTCATTGGTGTAAGAATGTTGTTTAAATTCCCTGTATATGTGAGATTCTAAAGCTCCTCTTATTGTTGATTTATAGTTTTATCCAAGTGGCCAAAGAAAGTACATGTTATGATTTAATTTTTAAAAAATTATTGATATTTATTTTGTGGTCTATCCAAGAGGATGTCTCAGGTGTTGAAGAGAAGAATGTGCATTCTGCAGCTCTTGGATGAAATATCTATAATAAGTTCATTTGGTCTCCAATATAAAGCTGATGTTTCTTTGTTGATTTTTTTTTTTGCATTGATCATGACAAATTGATGACAGCAGAGTATCAAAGTCCCCAACTATAGACTGTGTTAGAGTCTACCTCTTCTTTTGGATCTAACATTTGCTTTACATAATTTTTTTATTCTAGTGTTGGATGTACACATATTTAAAATTATTATTTCCCCTTTTTGAATTGAGTCCTTTATCATTATATACTGACCTTCTTTGGGGGGATCTCTTTGTTTTTGATGTAAAGTCTACTTTATCTAATATAAGAATCGCTAGCTACTGCACCTTATTTTTGGTTTCCGTTTGCATCATTTTGCCATCCCTTCATGTTTAGTCTATGTGTGTCATGTGTCTTTACTGGTGAAGTGAGTTTCTTATAGGCAGCATATCACTTTGTTAAGATTTTTTTCCCTTTTCAAATTCAGCCAGTCTATATATTTTAATTCATTTACATTCAAGGTTATTAATGGTAAGTAGATACATAATCGTATCATTCATATTAATGTTGATGGTTCTTTTGTATGTTTTATTCCTTTCTTCCTCTCTTGTTCATCTTTATGGTTTAGTGATTTTTTTCTGTACTGATAGAATTTGATTGTCTTCACATTACTTTTTGAATATCTACTCTATGTGTCCATGTTGCTGGTGGGGGAGCACATTTATCTTAGGAGAGTGGAATATCTAGATGGCTCTTTGTAGCAAGGGCATAGAGTACAGAAAGACTTAAGTGGGCAATGAAGTGGTATGGAAACCAGCAACTCCCAGAAGTGGACTCAGGGCTGCGAAGGCGGCACAGTTCTCTGGCAAAATATAGTTCAGGTGGCTGTCACATAAGTAGGTTTTTCCAGGGACCTCCTGCTTACTCTTTCCCTGCTAAATGATGTCTCTATTCAGTGATCTCAAGAGATGGAACAATTGATGTTGTGTGCTGAGTTTCCTTCTTTAAAAGGTAACCATATTTCTCCATGATCTGAAATGACTTTACTATATTCCCATAACACTACAAAGCTGTGTCTCAAACACTCCCATGAAATAGCTATTTTGTTCTGTTTTTTTGTACCTGTTTTGGTCCTTTGTTGTGAAGGAAAGTGTGCCAAGAACAGTCATCTTTGTAATGTCACTTTCCTTAAAAGGAATCCAATACTTAATGAATTTGGAAGTATAATTTATATTAAAAAAAGAGTTCCTTTCTAAGATAAAAGGAAGAACTATGTAAAAAAAAAAAACATGATGCAGAGCAACTTTATTATATAAAGGAATGGGTTTTAGCTATGATCTAAAAGTTTTTAATAAATAATTAAGCTAAAAAAGTCATCTGCTGAAAATGATGGGGTTAAAAATAAGATTTTGGAAGAATGCAGACAATTTAGAGCCATCATTGTGATAAGTGATGTATCCCCTCAGTAATTATTTCTCCCATTTTCTCTAAGTCAATATAAAAATTTTAGTTCACTTGAAAGTATCTTAATTTTTGCCTATGTAGATATTTTCAGTAAAAATAAAAATATACACTGGCTTCATCACCAATGAATTACCCATAAATTACATAAAACCAAGGAAGATGCATTTATAAATGTAAACCATGAATAGATACAAACCAAAATAGTAGTATTCAAGATTTCTATGTATGGAATAATAGAGCAACATTAATAAATAAAAATAACCATCCTCTCATTTATCTCAAATAAATATTTATGAGAATATGAGGACCTCAAAATAGTTTTTTTTTCAAGTGAGAGTAAAACTTAAAAAGAGAGAATATGTTAATATTTTTTTTAAATGACATGTACTCAATTACATATAGGAGACATTTAAATTTGCATATTTAATAACTTCATTGAAATCTCACTCAGATTCAATTAATTCCTTTAAAGTATACAATTCAGAAGGTTTTAGTATGGCCAGATTTTTGCAAATATCAACCTGTTTTAAGAAAAATCCTCTATTTCATCAGTCACATTTCATCCCACACAATCACTTACCCCTGTCTACCTCTAAGTAACCATTAATCATTTTTTGTATATAAATTTGCCTGTTTTGGACATTTCATATGACTGGAATCATTGAATATGTGTTATATTTTATTGACTAATTTCATTTATGAATTTCTTAAATCCATCCATGTTATCACACACATCAAGACTTCACTTCTTTTTTTTGGCTAAATAATATTCTATATATTTTATGGCTATGCCATATTTTTTACCCACTTATTAATTAATGGGTATTTAATCTATTTCCACTTTTTATCTATCATAAAAAATGCTGCTATGAACATTCACATACAAGTGTACTATAAATATATGTTTTCCTTTTTTCTCAGGTGAATGCCAATGAATGGAATTTATGGATCATAAACTTGTATTAAATGTATTAAGGAATTGCCAAATTATTTTCCAACATAGCTATATCATTTTACACTTCTACCAGCAATCTATGATGTTTCTAATTTCTCTATATTGTTGACAACAATTATGGCTATTCTAGTGTTTATGTAGTAGCTATTAGTTTGTATTTCCCTGATAACTATTAATTCTGAGCATGTTTTGATATGCTTATTTGTATAAATATATCAGAAAAATGCCCATTAAATGTTTTATCTTTTTCACTTTGTTGTCTTTTTATTGCAGTTTTAAGGCTTATTTATACATTTTGAATATAAGTGCTTTATCAGACATAAATTTCCATAATTATTCCCATTGTGAGGTTTTTTCACTTTCTAATTATTTATTTACAAATAAACATTATGTTTATTTAATCACATTTAAAGATATTTTATATATTTTAAATATTTTAAAAATATTTCATATATGTGAAAAAGCTAAATCAAGATCATTGACATATGTATTACATTACAGAACACTTAATACCTATGATATTAACAAATTTCAAGCGTAGAACA
Organism: Marmota monax; assembly: GCF_021218885.2. NCBI lineage: Eukaryota > Metazoa > Chordata > Mammalia > Rodentia > Sciuridae > Marmota > Marmota monax. Next base: position 19,958,215 of record NW_026694084.1, on the reverse strand, counting down.
CATTTCTATTAAGTATAATCACCATGTTAAACCATAGATTCACTAAAAGTATTCATCCTATCTAACAGAAACTTTGTATCCTTCTATCAACATCTACCCAACCACTTTTCCCCATATTTCACTTTCTTAATGGTACCTTTTGCAACCTAAAGTTTGTAATTCTGATGAAATTCAATTTATCTGTTTTATTTTTTCTTTTAACAATTATTTTAAAGCAGACTCAAGAAACAAATATACTTAAACCAAAATTTTCAATAAATCTGGTATCAGCAAAGAAACCAAAGCTCTCATCAAAGAAATGTTATACTTAAAGAAAAAGTGCATTAAAAAGGTTAGACATGAGAGGTAAAATAACAAAAAATGAAGATCTCAATGAATGTGCTCAGCAGTAGAATGGGAGAAACAGACAAAACAATCAATGGATAGAAATTACCTAATCTAAACAACAGGGAGAAAATAAACAGTATCAACAATGAACATCAAGAACCTCTAGGACTGAACAAAGTAACTAGCATTCTTATCATGAAGTCAGGAAAGAAGAAGAGAGCAGAGCTAAAAAGGTACTCAAAGCAATAAAGAAAAAAACAGTAAATTTCTCAAGAGACAGACCTACTGATTTGAAGAGCTGAGTAAACTCCAAACCAGATAAATACTAAGAATCCACGCCACACATATCATCATAATTAAATTGAAAACTAAAGACCAAAAAAAAAAAAAAAAAAAAAAACCAAAAAGGAGAGAGAAAAGTCTTACAAGGAGCAAACAAAAAGGATGACATCCCCCTAAGAAAAAATTACCAAGGATCTAAAACTCAACAAAGCCATCAATCAATAGGATACCGAAAACATTTAACTTTCTATAGAAAACTGTATTCACAACATTGTAGTAACATTATTTTCAAGCATTCAAGGAACATATACCAAGTTGGACAATATCCTGGGTAATAAAATGTATACATTTTTAAAAGAATTAAAGTGGTATAGAATGTGTTGTTTGAGCACAATAGTATTAAGCTAAAAATAAGTAACAGAAAGTTAGAGAAATCACATAATTGGAAATTGAACAACTCACTTCTATAATAACCATGGGTCAAAAAGGAACTTTCAAAAGAAAATTTTAAAATGTAACAATATGAATGAAAATGAAAATTCAACATATCAAAATGATAAATACACAGCTAATTCAATAAGATTTGTGTTTTATAGGATTAAATGCATGCATACAAGTACCAATGTTAAGAATGAGAGCGGAGAATTATAGTCCTACATACATCACAGATATAAGAAAGGCATACTATTAACAGTTCTGTAGACATCAATTTGACATCTTAGGTAAATGTGCCAACTTATAAAAATTTCACAATTTCTCTGATATGAAACTCTATTGTGCATATTCCTATAACTTTTAAGGAAATAGAATTTACAATTGCAAAATAAATAAATAAATAAAAAGAAAGAAAAGAATAAAGAAAACCCTGGCCCAGATTATTTCGCTGGGAAATCTTATCAAATGTTTAAGAATATATAGCACCAATTATTTAACATTAGAAGAGGAGAAAAACTTCACATTCACTTTATGAAGCAGGTAAACAAATACACCAATGATGCCAAAAAAAGAAATAAATAAACACACTACATAAAACCAAATATCAATTCTCCAAATAAGCATAAAGGCAAAATCTTGTAACCCCTTTTATATATCAGCAACATATAAAAATAGTTGTATGTTATGACCAATTAACATTTACTGCAAAAATAAAGAGTGGTTCTATATTTTTAAAAATAATCAATGTAATCCTTCACTTTGAGATATTAAAAAAGAAAGATCACACAATTCTAATGTAAGAATATAAAAACAGTACAGAGGAAGGGGGAAAATAAAACTCTTCCTAGTTACAGTTGTTATAACTGGTGATTGTCTAAGTCAGCTTTCTGTTATAATATCAAAATAAATGAAATAATTAACTTATGAGAGAAAATGTTTATTTAGCTCACAGTTCTGGAGACTCCAGTCCAAGTTCAGGCAAACCCATAGCATTAGACCTCTGGTGTGGATGCTTGATGTCAATCATAGGAAAAGCATGGTGGAGCAAACTGCCTACCTCATGACCCAGAAGCAAAAGAAGAGGAAAAGGTCAGTGTCCCAAAAGTGCCTTAAAGGGGATGTTATCATTGATCTAAGAATCTCCCACTATATCTCCTGAATGTTCCATAATCTCCCCAAATTACCACCCTAGGGACCAAGCCTTTAACACATAGTCTTTTGGGAAGTCTTTAACCACAAAACTGTAGAAGCCATGTAGAAAGTCCTATAGATTTACAAACAGACTCATAAATTTAATAAGTAAGCCTAGTGATGTCATAGATATTAACATAAAATAAATATTAAATTGTTATTGTTAATATAATAATAATGAACATAGGTACATTGTACAGTTATAGTTCTTAGAAATATGAAATAATAGATTTTAACCCAAAAAAACATGTCCAGGACTTCTATTCTGAAAAAATATACAAGTATGATAACCATAACAAAGAATATGTTAATAAATGGAGACACTTACAGTGTTTATGGCCTAGTAGTCTAAACACAGTAAATATATCAATTCTCCCTAAATTGATATGTAAGCTTAATGTTATTCTTTCCAAAAATCTCAGCAAGATACATAGACATAGGCAAGATAATTCTAAAATTAGTTTGAATGTAAAGGAACCAAAATAGCTCAATAATTTTGAAAAAAAAATAACATGGGAAGAGTTAAGTATACGTGATATCAGTAATCAAGACTATGTGGCACTAGCAAAGGGGTAAACATATATACCAGTGGAACTGAAGAGAGAACTCAGAGAAGGACTTTAAAATATTACAAGCTGATTTCAACAAAGGTACAAAAACGTTTTAAGGAAAGACAGATTTTTAGGCAAATGTGGATGGATCAATTGCACATGCACAGGCAATAAAATAATAATAATGTTGACAGGTTCTGATACAGATTTTCTATTTCTTCTTTAGTCAGTTTTGACAGTATGAGTCATTTCAGTTAAAGATCTATTGACTTTGTTCATGTCATTATGATCTTCGTTAATATGAGTAGTGATTTCCCCTCATTTACTCCTGATTTTAGTAGAGTGTCTTTTCTTTTTTCTCTTGGTCAGTCTTGATAAAGGTGCTAATACATCGATCTTATCAAAGACCAAATATTTGGTTTTGCTGATTTTATTATCTATTACATATTCCATTTCATTTCTCTATGTTCTTACCTTGTACATTTGCTTTTCTTTTTCTAGTGCTTTAAAGTAGAAATTTACATTTCAATTACATTTACATTCATTTCATTTACATTTTGAAGTTTACAATTTTTTTAATATTGGTGCTTACTATTATATATTTATCTGTAAGCACTGCATTAGATACTCTCACATGTTTTGGACTTGAAGTCATTTTCATGATATTATCATAACCATTAGGGCTCAATTTCCATAATCATTTGCATGTTATATGTTTTGCCTTCATTTTATTTTTCAACTTTTTCTGTGTCTTGAAAACAAAAGTGTGTCTGAATTTTTTGATCCATCTGCTGATATCTGCTTTTAACTGCAATGTCTTTTCCATATATATTTGATGTTGTTGCTAAGGTAGGTTTTATGAATGTCATTTTGTTATTTGCTTTCTATATGCTTTAATCATTTGTTCCTCTATCAATTGATTCCTGCCTTCTTGTTATTGTTAAGTACTATCTAATGTACAGTTTTAATTATTTTTTGGTAATTTTTAATATATTTTACATATATTTTTATTTATAGTGAGAAATTACAACCAGCATCTAACTTCAGCTTTCTAATTGAATACTAACTTCTACATATTCAGAACATTTGCTCTGATTACCTCCATATTATCCCTTTTCAATATTATTAGTCTCAAGCGAAATCTCTCTCTATATAAGATGTTCAACACAGTTTTAAAAGGATTCATTTGTAACTTAAAAATTTTATTTAGAAAAAAGAACTTACTAATATATAGTTATGCTCACTGGTGCTCTTTATTTCTTCATATGGATTTGAGTTACTGCCTAATATCCTTTCATTTTATCACAAAAGACTCATTTGAGCTTTTTAAAAAAGACAGTCTGTTAGTGAAACATATTTGTAGGTTTTCTTTTTCTGGAAGTGTCATAATTTCTCCTTTATTTTTGAAAATCTCTTCTTATATAGATTTTCTTGTTAAATTTTAATTTTTTTCAGCTCTTTAAACAGATAATTTCATTACTTTCTAATCTCAACAATTTTTAATGATAAATCAGCTATCAATCTTACTCTGATTCATTTATAATTAATCATTTTTCCCTATTGCTATTTTCACTATTTTTATTTCAACAGTTTGTGTCTTAGTGTGAATTTCTACTGAAACATTTGTTTTCCTGGATGTGGAGATTAATATTTTAAATTTGTGTTTTGGACAAATTTAGCTACTGTTTTAAAAATGTTCTTGATTGCCTCCTGTCTTCTTTCCTCTTCTTCTTGGAACTTTGTTATGCATATGTTGGTACATATAATGATGACCCAAAGGTCTCTGAGGCAGTGTTCACTTATCTTCATTCTTTTTTCCTTATGTTTCTCAGAAAGGATTGTCAATCTCAGTTGACTTATCTTTCAGTTTACTGATTGTTCTTTCCAAGTTCAAATCTGTTTTTGAATGCCCTTAGTGAATTTTTCATTCCAATTACTATAATTTCCAACAATTTCAGATGGTTTTAAAACAATTTCTCTTTATCAGTATTGTTCATTGGTGAGACATCATTCTTGTACTTTAAACTAACTCTTAGTCATGATTTACTTTGTTATTTAAACATATTTATAATAAATAACTTAAAGCCACTGTCTGAGCTTCTTCAAGCACAGTTAATATTCACTGATTTTTTTTCTTGTACATGAGCCGTACTTTCCTGCTTCTTAGCACATTACATAATTTTGGTTGAAAACAGAGTGTTTTTAAATACTAGACTGTATCATCCAGCAAAATTATATCCCCCCTCATCCAAGCCTTGTTGCTGTATATGTATTCTGTTTTGCTATTTGTTCATGCATTGACACTTTCAGGATAATTCTGTAAAGCCTATAGCACTTCTAGTGCATGACTACTCAAGCATTTGCTCAGTTTGAAAACAGCATATTATAGACCAGATATTTTCTCAAATGTTCTGAACAAGCACATCTTCCTCCCTGTTCCAAGGGATTTCTAAGTGTTCATGCCTATATTCAACATTAAAAAGTTTACAAATCTGTCTAGGCTTTCAATTCTTCAGGCAGCGGCTCAAGTCATTCATTAAATGACTTAGAATCCTCTCTGGTCTTTTCTCAATATGCACATAAGCCTTCACATACTCATATCCTCAAGAGTATATTAGAACTTTTTAAAGTCTGCTATGGAATCTCTTTCTCCAGATCTTTCTTTTAAGTTTTGGCCTGATTGTCATTTATTCCAATTTAGCAGCTTTAGGCAGTTGCAGTGTTAAACTTTTTTTTTTTTAATTCTCTGGGAATAGGGCTTTAATCACAGGGTGATTCCATGTCAGATCATATAACAACATCTGTGAATAGTTTTCCAGGTAGCAGCAGGATAGGTTAAATCATGACAACATTCTGGGTGAGAAAGGAATTTGTTAAGTAGCTCTGAACCTGGTTTATCCTCCACTTGCTGTAATGCTGCTATTTTTCTTAGCTGCCATGGTTGTAAGGCTGCTAGTTTTCAAGCTTACTACTGGGAAGACAAGCAGTTGTAGTTTGAGCTACTATGCCACTGATGATGTTAGTGAGGTGAACATTTTTCATTTTGAATTTGTTCTCATAATGGAAAAAAGAATATTGATACAGTCTTCATAAGAGCAATATGCCATCTGCCTAATTAAAATTAAATAAATTCATAGAAAATAATATCTACTTAAATTATCCTTTGAAAACTTTACATTTTTTAAAGTTTTTTTAATGTAAGTTTTTGATAGAGAATCCAGTGTTACTTAGAGTTTTGGAAGCTGTTCAAATGTTTTTTTTTTTTTTTTTTTTTTTTACAATCTTTAGAGCCTCTCTCAAACATCCAAATTTAGGTACAACCTAAGGAAAGGATTTCTACTTTTTTGACATTTATTTGTACTTGTGCCATTAATAAGATAAATTTAATAAGTTCCTCTTAGATTTTTCATAAAATATGTAAGGGTAAACTGATTCAAATATTAAAAGCTTTGTGGGCAAAGAGCTTGAAATGTAATGGCCATAAATTTGAAATGGATTTAAAGATTACAGAATTAATGGTATGAAGTTTGTAGATTTTATTTCCTCTGGGGATAAGGATCTGAAAACACAGATTCAGTAGAACTCAATAACATAAATATGTGCAGTAGAGTTTATTTAATAGCAGAAGATAATTTGAATAAGTTAATAATTCAGAGATCCAAAGGATGAGATATACACTAATAAGTTTAATAGGTAAAACTCATACATGTTTTATCAGCTATAAAATGTACACTGTAAGTATATGTGATCTAACAAGGTTATTGAGAAGATTAAATTAGACAATATATGTTCCTAGAAAATAGAAATCTCAGTAAATTAATATTTTAGTGGAAGCTTTCAGTATTTTATGTTTCTTTCTTTGTGGATGTTATGGTGAAGATCACCAGAAAAACAAATAATGAAAATCAGATTTTTTTCTTTAGAATTAAACTAATAAATCAACACATTTTTGATAAGAATAGAACAAAGTGCTTCCCATGAAGGCCAAATGGCATCTGAGCCAATAGTATTTATGATCAAACAAATTCTGTCAGCATATCTAAAAAAATAATTGCCAGAGAGAAGGGTGTTTATGTAAGTTTTGTACCAAAAAATAAGATGAAATATTAGAAGTGAACATTAGCATTATTTATTATAGTATTTACCCAAGAAGCAAATGTGTTCTGGAGGTAAGCATAAACAACTAGCAAATTAGGTGCTATATTACACATTTGAAAGATAAATGTAATGCCTCTTACTCTGAATAGATGCATTTTAATTAATTTATCTAAATTAATTACACATATACTGTGAATTAATAGTCTTACTGACCTTGTGACATAGAGAGAAAACTATGTTACTAGAAGGAAATACCTGCTGTGTAGTTGTTTACCTCAGACTCTATGCAATTACCTATTGTAAGTCTAGTTCTGATGAACAGACTCCTTACCTGTGTTGCTTATTCAATTTTCTGATAATCTGAGACTAAGATCTGGATCTTGAATTATGAAATGTTCACTTACAAAATTTTCTGGGACCAGAAGAACATTTTAGGAGACAGCAAATGTAGCTTAAGCTCTAAACAAACTTTTTGGCACACAGTCTAGTTTCTCTCTAAGGATTGCACATAAAACTCTTTTCCATCTTACAACTCTTTCATCATCAGGGAGCTCTGGGAAGAGCAAGATACTGAGAGATGATTTTGAAACTGGATAACTCCCTCTACCTAATGAGAAGCTATTATATTCATCAGACATATTTGGGAAAAAGTAGATATATTTGTTAAAGTAATCAAGAAGAAAAGTGATCTGATATGTTCTTTGGAAAAGCATATGTAAATTCCACAAAGAAAAAGTAGGCTATCTTATATTATTTATTAGTAACAGAAAATAAATATTGGACAGAGATTAATTCAAATTAACATTCAATACTTATGTATTTTTTCACTGCTGAAATAAAAGTAGTTTAAATAATACATATTTATGAAAGAACTCAGCAATAAAATTTAAATTGATTTTTATATTATTTCTCTTGCCGCTGAAAAGCATTTTTCATTTAGTAAGAGCTATAATTCTTATAAGCAAGGTGTGGTGTCACATGCCTTTAATCTCAGCAATTCAGGAGGCTAAGGCATTAATACAAGTTGGAGGGCAGTGTCAACAATTTAATGAGGCACAAAACAAGTTAGGGAGACCCTGTCTCAAAATTAAAAAACGATCAAGGATGTAGCTTAATAGTAAAGTGCTCCTGGGTTTAATCTCCAGTACAAAAAATAAAAAATTATATACATATATATGTGTGTGTCTGTATATTTCTATATATATATAGAGAGAATACATTTATACTCTGTGTGTAAATTATATATTATATGTATTATATAATTCTTATGTCTACATTTATGTTGTTAATTTATGAATAATGCAAGGAAGATTATTTTGAAACCTTAGGCAAAATACATGCTAGTGTCCTTTAGTTAATCAAAACTCACATTGAACCTGATCCTAAAAGAAACTAAATCAGGTTGAGCTTTAAGTTAATTTTGGGCTTCAAACAGACTGAACTAGTTGTATTACTGGATAATCAAGTAGTTGATTATTAATATTTTTGCTAGTAGTAAAAGAAAATAACTTGAATAACAATTGAATAATGTGAGGCATTTTAATATTTTATTTTACATTTTCAATTAATTCATTGCTTTAGTTAAATCTTTAGTTAAATCTGTCCAACATCTATGAGAAACTATATTAGGCTTTGAAGCTATAACAAGAAGCAAGACAGGTGATCCACCAAATGGCTGGAACTGACATTCTACTGGAAAAAAAAAAAAAAACTCATAATTTCAGACAGTGATTAATGGTTCAAAATGTGAATCAGAGTAAAGTGATCGTTACTAAAATGGGGTAAGATGGTCAAAAAGATTTCTCTAAGTTTAAAAGGGCCAGCATAAATTAATATTTTATTATAATGAATTGAAAGTATCAATGTGGAAACATCATAATTCTTCCAAGTTTATTTGTAGATTCAAAGTCATCCTAATCTCAAATCTAAGCTGCTCCTTTTTATATACATTGATAAATTGATTCTAAAGTGTTTATGGAAATGTTTAAAAAAATTAAGCCTATCTTGAAGAAGAAAAATAATGATGAAGAACTTGCATGACCAAACAGTAATTAACTTACTTGGATAATGTGGTACAGACCAATGGATATAGTATACGGAAACAGGACTACACAAAATTTCATATTTATTGACAACCAGCTGTGGGTAGGAAAGTGTGGCCTTATACATAAATGGAGCTAGGTGATTTGTATATTAATTTAATTAAATAAATTAATCCCATCCCTGTTTCACCCACAAAAAAAGATTGATTTTAGATCTGAATATGATACAAAATGGATAAAAACTTAGAAGAAACTATAGGATAATTTAATTGTGAATAAATATAGAAATGCATACATATAAAATTTTGAATAAAAGTTTAGAAAGTCACATAAACCTGAGGATGATGGTTAATTCAAGAAGAATAAAGATATTGTGATTAAAACAAATAACAAAAGCATTCTAAAGAGCGTAATAGTTTAATCTTGATATACTTACTAGTAACATGAGTTTCTATTTTTAATTAAGTTTTCCATATATATCCATTCACTTGGTGTACTTTTTATATATTTAGTGTTCTTATAATAAAAATAGCTTAAAACAAAAAAGCCCTTCTTGAAGTAATATCTTTTGAGATTTTTCATATAACATATTACAATTTCCTGAAAGTTTTTGGCATACTAGAAAAGAATGTTGTTTCACAATGAGTGTTATTAGTTCTTATAAAGGATTTATAAATATGTACTTCTACTAATAAGAGAGTAAAAATATAAATGCACTTACTACCACCTTTTAAGATGTCTGTTATTCAAAAATTGATAAAAAAAAAAATACTATGTTATTTGTATCTAAGTTTTCTCAGTATGGAAATGTGTGATGTCATACGGTATTTGCAAAGGAAAAAATATCAGGAAGTATTGAAAAAACTTACTGAATTTCTACTAAATGTTTAGTTTCTGTCTCTTGCTACCATGGTATTTAAACAAATTTTTGAAAGACTTAAGAGAAGCTTGTTGTATAAAAATACATCATAAGTGATAAACATTAAAACTAGAAGTATCATGAGAAAAGCAATAGATAAATGGAAAACGACACTTTACTTCATTGTCTAATAAGTGATTTTTACACTGAGGACCTGATGAACAGCTATGTACATGTGCCTCAGTCCATGCTCTGCCTGGAGGAAAGAGTGGTGAGTCAACTTTGTAGATCCCAGATCACCTACAAGAATTTAAAAAATCTGGTTCATGGGTGAAAAATTAAAGATGGATCATTACTCAGTAAAAGGGGGTGACTGGTAAGATGAGATGTAAGGTGCACAGAGAGACAAATGGATGTTTTGACAATGAGAATTAGTCAAAGGATACTGTTAAGTAAAGAAGTGACAGGATTCGGTTTGTTTTTCCTTGAGATGACTTTAGCATCAATGTGGATAACTGGCACAAACCAGCAGGGTGAATTAGATACTGCTAAAATGCTCCAGGCAGCAGATGAGGAACAACTGAATGAAAGCCAAAAGATTTGAAATAGAAAAAGAAGGATGAGAGATAGATGTGAGAGAGTTTAAAGAATGTACTGATGAAATTAGAGAATAAGAAGAATCCTAGAGGATATGAAGACTAGTCTTTGAAATGGTATGTTACATCTGCATACAGATTAGAAGAAAAATGGCAATATAAAAATGAAGATGTGTATTTTTTCATAGTTTATAATCATAAACTCTACACTGTACCTAGTCAAAAGTTACATGTATGGTTGTCGAGAAAACTGTAAAAGTAGTAGATAGAAACCCAGTAAAGGGATGCTTTTAGAAATCCACAGAAAAAGGTTGGGAATGTAGCTCAGTAGTAAAGTGATTGCCTAATGTGTGAGGTCCTGGGTTCAATCCCTGTTTCAAATAAGTAAATAAGTAAGTAAGTAAGTAAATAAATAAATAAATAAATAGAATCCATGATATCAGGGAAGAAGATATCATCATGCAAGCAATTAGAAGGTATTTCCAACGTGGAAAAAAATGGTCAGCAGTTTCAAATGCATGAAGACAACAAAAAGGATAAAAATGAACTGATTTTGATAATAAGAAGGTCACAAGTAATTTTTGCAATAATCAGGTCAACACAATTGAACATAGAAGTCCAGTAGCAGTAGTTTTAAAAAATGGTTAAAGACAGTGGACAAAAATGTGAATATTACTGTGTCCTCAAAATTGGGTAGCCCCCCAAATATATAAATAAATAAATTTTAAAATACCATCAAAATTTATAAAATAACCACTACTTTGTTTTATACATATAGGAAAGATAAAATAAAGGCTTGAAAGTAAAATAAGGAAAAAAATTAAAAACCCATATTGTTAAATAAACTCCCATTGACCAATAAATCTAGTAATGAAAATTTTAGTTATAATTAAAGTATAAATCAACTCTTTTAAGTGAACATTAATAATCAAAATTTGAAAAGTATAAGGCACCAGAAATTGTCAAAGGTTAAATCTGTGAAAAGCTACAATGCCAGTTTTTAGAAATGATTTTTCCATAGATCTCAGTAACTTGTCTAAATTAACATTTGCTCCCATGTGTTCTTTTAGCAAAATGTGCGTACTCAGATCATAGACCATAACTTACTCTGCAATAATAGCTTAAATATTCCTGTTGTCTCACATTTTAGTTCATCAGGTCCCAGGAGAAAGCTTAGAACAATGTCTTTTGTATCATTTTACCCCCAAGGCATGATATATATTTTAATATGCTTTTTATCACTGTGACCAAAAGACTTTACCAAGAATAACTTATAAGAAGAAAAGGTTATTTTGGCTCACAGTTTCAGAAATTCAGTCTATTGTCAGCCAACTCCATTGCTTTTGGTCTGAGGGGAGGCAGAATCTGGTGGTGAAAGAGTGTGGCATAGCAAATCAGCTCAGAACAGGGCAACCAGTCAGCAAGAGCAAGTTCCACTCACCATGGAGTTGAGCTCCCAAAGGCTCTCACCCAGTAACTTACTGTCTTTTGTCTATCTGCCTAGAGTTACCACTCAGTTTATCCACATCAGTGGATTAATCCACTGATATGCTACTTTTCTCATATTCTAGTCATTTCATGTCTTCTTAACATTCTTGCATTGTCTCACACATGAGCTTTTGGGGTCACCTCATATCTAAACCTTAACAATATATGTAATGAATGGATGAATGGATATGGAAGAAGAACTGTCAGAGGAGATAAGTAGAAAAGGAGATGATGACCCACATGTACAATAAAGAGCAATAACAGGTTGGGATTTTATGAGAGCATGAGCAAACTTGTTTTACTTAGAAGTGACCATATGAAGGCAAATACAAATTATCAATCAATCATCACAAACCTAAGTGTTTACTAAAAAAGTGGTGAAAAAGGAAAGATATCCTTTGAAAATGTGGAAATGATTTAAACAGGCAATTCTTAGGGAAGAATTATGAAGTGATGAAAAGAATGTAGCAAATATATCAAAAGTAATCTGATAAATGGAAAATAAAATACTAAAATAGCATATTTGCCTTGTAAAAATTGCCTTTAAACAAATCTCATGTTGCCAGAATTGGGGCTGCAAGTGGGAAACACTTCATACTATGGTATTAGCATATAAAAAATTGCATTTAGTAAGATTAACTTGATTGTAGCTATCTAAATTCAGCAGTCCCATATCTTGGATTCCATCTTAAAGATATATTATATAAGTACACAAGGATATGGTTCCAATGTTGGTTTTTAATGCTGTTGTAAGCATAAAAATAAAGTTATCAAAGGATTAATAAAATAAATTATAATACAGGCATACAATATCTAAGTAGCTATGTAGTCATTAAGAAACAATGCAGTAGAGCAAAGGAAATAGCTCAATGTTAGACTGCTTCCTTAGCATGCACAAGGTCCTAAGTTCTGTCCCCAGCACTGGGGGAAAAATGTAGTGCAAGTATATATCTAAACAGAGAATATCACTGATATTTTAAAAATAAATATAAAGATTCAGAAAAATATACACATTATGACTGAGTTCATTTGGAAAAAAATTTCAAATTCACATAAATATAGCTATGTGTGCATGTACCTAGAAAAAGCCTAGAAAGGGAAACACTGGACTGATAACAAGGACAAACCCTATGGGGCATAAGTTTTTTTTTTTTTTTTTTAATACTCTTTTAAAAACTCCATTTCTGACCTTTCACAACTTTTTAGTGCAAATTTTAAGACTACTATTGGAAAAATGTACATTCTTATGAATAATGTCATATTTAATTTAAATATGATGGATAGGAAAGCTTAAAAGAGGTATAATTCCTAATTTGCTTAAAGAAGTAAAAAGGAAGAGAAAGGACTTGAAATACATAAATAAGCAGGCTCTTAAAAAATTACTGGACAAAGCCAAGCATGTTATTTTAGGACATATGTCCTTTTCTAAATCCATCAGGGTTATGGGGCTTGAGAATATATAAAACAGACCACAGATCAGATTGTAGCTAAAGGGATTCATGCTCACATTTTGTTATGAAGTTCAAATTGGAAGCTGTTCAGGCAGAAAACTAATAAAAATGGGTGATAGCTAATTAACCTAAGGCTTCAAAGTAATTGCTCTGCAAAAAGCAATTTAAAAGGAACCTTTTTATTTATTTATTTATTTATTTATTTATTTATGAAAATCATAAAATGCCCTATTTGACTTTTGGTGCATGAGCAAAAATATATGAATATATACAGATATTTGATTTTTTAAAAAAAATTTCACCTGATCCAACTTCTTGGTAACATTTTAAACTGGCAATAGAATAACAAGAACTATGTTTCATATCTTAAGCTTAGTACTTTGCCATATATGGAGATAGTAGGAGTAGATCCCAGAACTAAATACAGCTCAGAGTGCAGCTCAGAGTGTGGAATTCTATTTATTCATGCAGCACTGAGCCATAATCCTTACCATTAGAATCAAGAGTCAGTTACACCAGACAATATGACTGCTTAGTGGAGATCTGACTACCATACAAACAGGAGATCCTGCTGTGAAGAGAGGATGGAATGAATGTGTGACATCCAAAATGAACTTCTATCTGCCACAATGTACCAAACTGGGCTCTAAAATTCTGGCACAGTTTCTTTTAAAAAAGATGTATACTTACATAAAATGTCTTCATTTCTTCCCCAAAAAAGGAGTCCTAAATTTCTTGCATTTCTACAACCAGTTCCCAAAACTGATGTTGTGGGTAATGTGGTGTTCTTTTCCTCAAATTTGCTTGGTATCTGTAACTTCCAGTTTCCTGGAATTTAAGGTTAATACGGGACTCAGAGATGTGGTTGATAATATCTGGGTGAAGAGTTCTGAACAGAATTTCTGATCCTGATTACCTGCCTCTAGGTCTAAGCTTTATTAGCATGTACTCTCAATAAACCCTGGGACTATCTTTTATGACCAATGTATTAATCTTTGGGTTTTTATATTACACCATAGGATATAGGATATTATATATTTAAATAAACTAATTCCTCAAGAAATAGAGTAAGCGTTCTAGATATCTCCAGGAGTCACACTTACAATCACTTTTAGACCTCCCATAGAGTCAGTTAGTGTAGAACTCAAGACCTTTGTTGTCAGTTGCCCAGGATCCATATGTTCAATACATTTTTCCCCAACTTCAGGATTCATTCTGATGCAATTAATCTGATTATGCCCTAAGGGCACCAAATGCTCTGATCAAAATTAGAAAAATCATAATAGACATTTAAAAAATCCCTTTTTTATAATCAAGGTGGGTTCACAGGTGGGTCCGCTTTTTTAAAATAAATATGAGTTACATGGTAGAGATATCAGCCTGCCATAAAAGTGATCATGCTTTGCCAAGAAAAGGTAAAATTAATTTGTTGAGAATCAATATATATCCTATGGTCATTCAATTTTCAATTCTGTAAATTTCCACAATTAGATTGTAAACTATTTAAAGATAGAATTGTGTTGTGTTGGAATATGCAATGTGTAATTAATCAGATATGTTGGGTGATTTTATTTTGTCAATTGGTTTATAATTATTAACCTCAACAGGATAAATAATTCTAATATTTTGTTACATATGTATTTTTAAATCTGATAATATCATTTAGAAAATTGTTAATATCAAAAAACTTTTTGAAATAGTATTTTCCCTAAATTGTTTTTTGTTTTATATGCTATTAATATCTGTTTATTTGTCTTTTTTTGCAGGATTTATTTATACATGTGGTGGAACGTTAAAAGGACTTAATGGCACCATAGAAAGCCCCGGTTTTCCATATGGATATCCAAATGGTGCAAACTGTACATGGGTAATAATAGCAGAAGAACGAAATAGAATACAAATTGTTTTTCAGTCATTTGCACTAGAAGAAGAATATGACTACTTGTCCTTATATGATGGACATCCTCATCCTACAAACTTTAGGACAAGGTTAGTGTATTTTGAATAAAAGAAGAGAAGAAATGTATTTTATGGGTAATATTATTTTACATATGATATAGTTATAATAAAGTCATATTGATCATCCAATTATTATTCATTTAGAAAGACATCATTCCATAAAAATTATCTCCATATCTCTCATCTTCTAATACTAGCACATTATCACTACCTCACAAAAAGATGAATGCAAGTTGAATTTTGACCACTTTAGAGTGGTTAGGCATATTTGGGGGTTTAAAATTATTATCTCCAAACTTCATTCATTATGGGAATAACTCTTGGTAAAATGAAAGCATATTATATAATGTTTCTTTTAGTGGTATGTATCCAATTCTAATGCAAATATATAACAATATACAAAATACAATTACAAAATATCATGAATACATTAGTCACACATTGGCAGAATACATTGATTTTAGATAATGTGTGCACATATATGAATGGCTTATCCTTTTATGTCACAAACTGGGACATTCATGTGTCTGCCCCTGTAAATGAAAGCATTAAATTTTAATCTAATTGATAAAACATGTAAAAATTAGCTAGTATCCTCTTATTAAAGTGGTTCTTCACAGTTTTTTTTTTCTTGGCACCTAGTTAATCTAAAAAACATAAAGCACTTTTTGGTGTCTTATACAAACACTCAATTTAAACATGAATCAACTATAACTCCACCCAGAAATTTTAAATATCAAGCATTACATATTTTAGTCCTAGATTAATATACCTGTAATTACATATTTATTTTTTAGTAAATGTTTTCAACTTGCAATTTAAAACATTCTTAGCAGATAATATGTAGGAATTAATGACTTTTTACTAAAGAATACTTGGCTATATTTGAATTATGATTCTGTGAGTTTGTCTTTGTATCTAACAATTTAAATTGTTTTCTTGCTTCCCTGTTTTCCAGGAGGCAGATTATCAATGTTAAAATTGTATACACTCATCAGCCTTCTGTATTAATTTGCATTTTTTTTTCATTTTAAATAAATTTTATGTTTATTATCCTTCCAGTTTTAGTAGTGAAAAAGATAATACAGTGCAGAAAATGATGGGCCCACAGGTGAGATTTACATCAGAGTGTGAGGTTTGTTGTTCACCAGCTGTTTGAGCACTCCATACCATCTCTGCTTAAACTGGGAGATGGTGATACTAAAGGGGATGTTATACATTTCACTGTACTCTTTTTTGACAATCATAGAGAAATCATGTGTGAAACAACTACATGAATATAAGGTCCTTTTAGTACACATGTGAACTGCTTCCTGTCAGGAGGACAGTTAAAAATGCTTGAGTTGTTTGAAATCACATATTAATGCAAATAAAAGTTCACTATCTTGATTATAGGTAAGGTCTATTTTCATTCATTTTTTTTTTCTCTTTGTTAATTTACTGCTTATTTCTGATTTCTTCCTCCGCTTACACTGTAAATTCCTTCTGTATAAAAAAAAAGTATCCTGTATGGCATACACTTATGCCCACGTTAAACATCATTTCAAATATTATCAAATGCTGACCCACTTTTGCCAATGACAGCATTAAATCAAGACAGAAATCCTAGAAGCACATATGCATGCATGCTTACCTTCAGTAGCATATGTGTGTGTGGCTGGGAGAGAGGTCTTTCCATGTAAGGGTTCTGACCATGGGAATATACAGGACAGAGCTCCTCTGGTGAGCAAACAACCAGGGAGTAACAGGAACCCTGTTTCCTCTGGTTGGAATGTTTTGCAGTCTTTCCCAGGCACTCTTAAGATAACCACTGCTTGCATGGCCAGAACACATGTCTAATCATAAGCAAAACATTTTACATTGTAACCGAATGTAATCTGGTATAAATAAAGCCAGCAGCTCAGACCAGCAGCCATTTTGCCATTTAGCCATTCTGCCTCTGCACCTCACTTCTATCTCCCTTTGATTTCCTTACCTATACACACCTGTGTATAACCGGTCAGATTATAGGCCATAAAAGAGAAGGTACATTCTAAAATTTTGAGACATCTAAAAGGATGCACATAAAAAGCACACAGACTATTATGTATTTTCTTTACACCAGCAATTCATGCCCTATAATTGGTATAAATCTAAAAAGGAAGTAATCCCCTTAACATTATCTGCTAGTTCCTATAAAATTGCTGATAGTATTGTTATATCTATTCTCTCTAGGTCACCTTGTAAATTAGAGAAGATTATTATTTTATTTCTGCATTAAAATAAAAAACAGTTGTAGCCTCTGGAAAGTTGAAAGACTTTGAGAGATTGAGATAACTATTGTTCTCATTCTTTGCTTACTAATATGTAAATTGGAAAAAGTAGCATTTAATTTACAGAGATTTTATGAGGATTACGGTGTAATAAAGCTCAGTAAATCTAACTCTTGGCAATTATTTAGTGATTTCTCTGTACCCAACACTACTAGATGTTTTGTATTCAACACAGTATTTAACTTCTTCTCTACCCAAATGGTGTGAAATAATTACTGTTATCATTCTCATCATTTTACAACTGGGAAAATGAGGCTTTAACTACTTGCCCAAGGTTAGTATTGTTGAAAGTAGCATGAAGCAGGGCCATCATAACAAAACAAATTTAGCTCAATTCAGATTTTATGCTCTTAACTTTAGTTATGACTAATTATTTGTAATCCTCAAAATTTATGTAAAATTAAAACATTTTTCTTTGCTTCATTTCATAAAATTTGATAAGATAAATCATGAAAATAATATTATATGTATTTGAAAATATAAGTATTACATGTATTTGAAAATAATTATTTATCTTAAATATTTATTTATTAAATATTTAAACATTAAATATTTATTTTCAAATACAATAAAATATAAAATAATGGAAAGATAATCTACAAATATATTCTTGCTATTTGTTTTATAGACTGTGATCTAATATGTACTTTTAAAACATTCTGTTCACTGTAAGATGTTTAATGCATCTATCTGTTGCTCTTTGTGCTTAAAGAAATACAGTTGCTAATGTTATAGCTTATTTTAGTTAGCACGACTGGGGAAAAAAATCCAATGTGTAACCTTCAGCCTCTACCAGACTGTGTTTACATGCAAAATCTACTGTTTGATTAGAAGTTGAAACTGCTGCTGGCAGAGTTAGATTCATGTTTGCATCTGTTTCTTTGACTCACTGTTTTCCAGCTTTTTGTTTCTCTCACATGGGATCACATTCTCACTTAATGCATGTCCTTATGGTAGGTCTGCTGTTCTCTTTCTTCCAGAAATTGAAACTTATTTTTTGTTACTTCTCACGAGTTCCAAGGTTTTGTAAAAACAGCTTGCTGTAGTTGCTTTGCCATAATGCAGAAAAGATGTCATCTTTATAAATACAGAGACACATTGGGATTTGTAACCAGTTCTATACTTCTAAACTTCTTAAATCCAACTACTGATGATCCTGCTTATTTCCTATACATTTTTAATTTAGTAAATAAAATTGACATTGGTAATTGAATGAATGCTTTCAGCAAGGCACCATTACATTCCTTTCTTGGTAATAACTTTAGCATAGAATGAATGTTTGTGTTTTTAAAACAGCATTTGTCTGTTTTTATGCACAAAGTATTATACAATTTGTTTACTTTGTTTATACCAATAGCATATCCTCAATAAGAAAAGTATACCATGAACTAAAAAAAAATACCTATATCATGAGGTAGAGATGGACATATTCAAGTAGTTAGAATCATCCTATATATGCAGTTTATGTCCATATTATATGTATATCAGATATGATTAGAATTTTTAGAAGCATCAATTTGCATTAGTATACTATAAGTCATTTAATTATTCTGTTGTAAGATATTTTGGGGTTTTGTCATAATTAGTTCAGATATCAGCATCTTCAAAAGTAAATACTTTCTATATCTTAGATTAGTTCCTTAGAAACAGGATAAATATTTGAAAAGCCAAAAGTAATATTTTTCATATTACTACTGTGCTTTCCGAAAGCTTATGTTAATGAGTACTATTGTGATTAGATGAGTATACTCTATTTGAATTTAGTCTTAGCAGTCTTACGTCTTTCATTCTCAGTTTAATTACCTTATTTTCATATATTTAATTATTATAGGTTCTAACATTTTCCTATGTTTGAAACTACACTTACTTTGTTCTATTAATTCCTTGTGTCTATATACCACTGTCTTTCTTGATGTCTTGTATAATTTATTCATACTTGAATATATAAATATTTGTCTTGTGATAAAAACATTTCCCCACTTATTTATGTCTTATAAAATCTTGGTTATTCTTTTCTACCCAAGTAGTTAAAGAATTTTAAAATTGTTTATAATGAGGTACACTGCTTAGAGATTCTTTCCATATCTTTTAATTTTAGAAAGCCACCAAGCAGATTTTTTTTACTGCTTAATTTTTTTAATGTTTACATGTATAACTCAAATGCATTTGAAAACTCATAAAATAGCTTTTTAAATCTCTTTCTGTAGAAGACAATGATTATTTTACTAATAAAACCAAGGCAGCAGTATATTTTCACAAAGTTAACTAGAAAGACTTTCCTTTGTTATGTCTCTTGAATGTTACTGTAGGCTCCTCACTCCTATTTGGATAGGGCATATTGTGGACTATATTTGGTTGTAATAGAAAAACTTAACTACTGTGGCTTAAGCAAAAGTGGGTTTGTTTCTCTCAGATAATAATGACTCTATTAATGTGTAACTACCCAAGAAAGCAAAAAACTTTCCCCAAAGTCTTGCATATCCTTGGTGAGAAGTATTCTGGATAAAGACCATTCCATTTTTACCATCATCTATGCTAATTGCAATGTGAAGGCCAAGGCCAGACTGACAAAAATCAATCACTGTATCATAATAGTCCTATTCATACTTCTTACTTTACTGTTAAAAATCAAAGTTACGTTTTAAAGAATGCTTGATCTTCTAAATAAATTACTCCTAAATTTGTCATTGAAAAAAAAGATAGCTCACAAATTCATGGTCTAGGTGTCATAATTACTGAATAAAGTTTATGTTCTTGAATTATAAAAATGTACATGAATTAATAATGTTTCAAATAAAGAAGTAGGTAAAGATAGAAAATGAAAATTAAGTGTAAATGTAAACATAACAAAAATCTTATTGGCAGAGGCAGACAATATTAAACCATAAAGAACCTGCTGTACAGAAATAATTTAGCTGGTTGAGGTGAAGAGAGTTTTTCATTTTAAATATGTCACCAGAGACAAGAAAATCAGGGACATCTTGGAATACATGATAGTAACAAGAGATTTCTAAGAGAAAGGAGCAACCTGTACAAAGATTGTAGTTCTGTAGCCCACATGTGAAAATATGTAAATAAGGAAGGCAGACAAGTGGTATAATAGACCAAGGTCTGGTGACCTCTGTAAAGACTGAGTTTCCTTCCCTCCCTCCCTCCCTCCCTCCCTCCCTTCCTTCCTTCTTTCCTTCCTTCCTTCCTTCCTTTTTTAGTTGTTGATGGACCTTTATTTTGTTTATTTATATGTGGTGCTGAGAATCTAACCCAGTGCCTCACACAAGCATTCTACCACTGAGCCACAACCCCAGCCCTAAAACTGGGTTTCATCAGTGAGTTTCAAAAACTTTCCAGTGGAAATGTGAGAAAACTTGGGCCACTGCCAACCCTGTTAAGGGGAGTCACCCACACCTCACAGGGTTGCCAGGCCTGGGCTGAACATTACAGCCTCTGCTGTATGTGCTTCTGAGTTCTGTGTCAGTGGGGAAGTACTGTGCCTGAGTCAGACAGGGGAAAGGAAAGCTTTTATGTAATACATTCACAAATAGGGATCTTTTCTTCAATTCCTCCCACTACTAGGGGCACAGTTTTCTAATTTTCACAATTCATGACCCTGTTATAATCTCAAAGGGTCATTTAAGCTGCCTGAAGAACAGGTTCTGTCAATTCCAACAACAAATTGTAATTTATTGATATTATGAATTTTGTGAGATAAGTTGATATGGGAAAAATATCAAGAATTACATAGTATATCATTATATAAAAATTCGATGTCATTATATAAAATCGATACCATTATATAAAATTCTGGTTTTATATTTTAAGAAGACATTTTATACAAAAATTTAAACTATTTAAAGAAAGTAGAGACTACAAATATAATAAAAGTAAGGAAAATAGAATGCCTAATAGTATAACTTCTCAGAAACATACTGTAAATATTTTTTTTATTTTTAAATTTTTAAATTCTTGTAAAATGGGAAATTATCAGTGTTAAAATTTTCCTTATCCCTGTTGACATTCATATTTCTTATGAGTATAATCTGTTTCTATTAGCTCCTTTTAAAGACAAATGCATCAACAAAAACAAATTATAATACAAGAATAATGTATCATCATTGTAACACTGAGGGAGTAAGGTGGCATATATCTGTAAGTCCCACTTAGTTAGGAGGTTAAGGCAGGAAGATGGCTTGAGCCCAGGAGTTCAAATGAATCCTGGATGATTTAGTCAGCTTTTGCCACTGTGACTAAAAGATCTGACCAGAACAATTTTAGGGGAGGAAGTATATTTAGGGACTCATGGTTTCAGAGGTCTTAGTCCATAGATAGCAGGCTCCATACCTTGGGACTCAAGGTGAGGCAAGATATCATGGCTGAAGAGTACAGCAGAGCTAAGCAGCTCACATGATGATCAGAGAGCAGAGACAGAGAGAGAGGTCTCTACTTGCCAGATACAAAAATATATACCCCATAGCCACCTCCCAATAAACTACTTCCTCCAGCTAATACACCCCACCTAGCCCCAGTACCACTTAGTTAATACCATTAGGGATCAATTTACTGATGAGGTTAAGGTTGAAACCAAATCATTTCTCCTCCAAACCTTCTTGCATTGTCTCACACATTAACTTTTGAGGGATACCTCACCTTCAAACCATAATCCATCATATTAAGACCCAATTCGCAAAAAAAGAATGGAACACTGATTTAATAACATTTTATTGTATATATTCATATACATATATACATGTGTGTGTTTTTATTTAATTTTACCAATTCAGATAGTAAAAACAGCTAAGTTGATGTCACAAAATCATTTGAAAATTTTGACTATACATTCTTGATAATATTCCTACAAGAAAACTAGAGATGTAATTCCAAAATATGGTAAAGAATATCTCTTAATCTCTTAAACTAAATAACAATAAGGCTAACTTTACCTTTTATTTAAATAGAGGCTATAGATGGTCAGTTTCACTTATGTTAATTTAGTACAATATAATTATAATATCTATTTCATTAAAATTTGAAGCAGAGCAAGGAAAGAGGAGCTATCATACAATTAACTAAAATGAATGAATTATAGAAACTAAAATGATATAGACATAGAAACATTAGTTCTAAATATTTAAAACTATACCAAATTTTGATTATAGATTAGATAATTTACTGGAAATCTATAGGATTAAAAAAACTTGGAGTGTTGACCAGTGTCAGTATCACATCAACCATCATATGGCAAAATAAAAAAAATATATATATTCTATCACAAATAGACCCCAAGTTAGTATAGCAAAACAGTTATAAATAAACTCCATAAGTATCCTAAAGATGTTATAATAAAAATTTATAATTTAGTGCCTAACAACATAGAGATGGAAAGCAGAGAACCACACTGTGTTTATGAGTAAAATGACTATATTTGTAAATATCTCAACTTTTGAAACTGTAGAGATTCTGTTCAAATCTCTTAGTATATTTTGGGCTACTTGAAAAAAACAAGATACAATTATTCATTAAACTATCACAGCGTAACAACCAGGAAAATAATTAAATGCTAGAGTAGAGAGTTTACTTATTTTTTAACATTTTTATGGTATATTATAATTGTACAAAAGGGTACAATTTTTTGTTACACATAAATGCATGCACACAATATAACATAATTTAGCTAAATGCAATTCCCCAGTTTTCCC
Organism: Marmota monax; assembly: GCF_021218885.2. Lineage (NCBI taxonomy): Eukaryota > Metazoa > Chordata > Mammalia > Rodentia > Sciuridae > Marmota > Marmota monax. Next base: position 19,934,931 of record NW_026694084.1, on the reverse strand, counting down.
AATGCCCTCATCTTCCCCTCCCCACTCGTCTATTTTCTCTAAGAGTAGAGAGTTCAAACAATTTTTGATAGGGGTGGGGAGTACTAGGGTTAAAGCTGTGGGTGCTTTATTCATTGAGCTACATACTCAGCACTCTCCCCACTTTGTGAGATTAAGTCTCATTAAATTGCCAAGGCTGAACTTGAACATGTGATCCTCCTTCTGCCTCAGTATCCAGAGTTGCTGGAATTACAGGTTTGTGCCACAACAACCAATTGAGAGTTTAATGATCAAATTAGACTTCAAGCAAAATAAAATTCTAAGTAACTAACAAGAAGAAATTACTTATAAAATGTATAAATACCAAGGCTTGATATAATTAATATAAATAACTTTTAAAAATTAACATGAAAAATATAATCATATGTAGAGAAGTATGCACAAAAATGCTAAAATTCTAATATACAATAAGAAAATAGTAAAAACAGATCTCATTATCAGAAAAAAGCAAACAAAGGTAACATTTTCAAATATAAAATTTACCAAAACTATTATAAACACTGAAAACACTACATTTTGATAAAGATATTTAGTTATTTTGTCACATAAGAAATAGGAATACCAGGGGCTGGGGTTATGGCTCAGCAGTATAATGCTCGCCTTGCATGTGCAAGGCCCTGGGTTCCATCCTCATCACCATATAAAAATAAATAAATAAATAAATAAATAAATAAATAAATAAATAAATAAATAAAATAAAGTTATTTTTAAAAAAAGGAATGGGAATACCAGTTTATTCATGATTTCTGAAGGATAATTGCATAAGGTATCAAACATTTTTTAAACATACTAGGAATTTATTATAAATAAAATATTTAAAATATTCCCCTCTCCAAATTAGGCACAGATTTTTATTGATTGATTTATTGATTGATTGTACCAGGGATTGAACACAAGGGCACTCACCACTGAGCCACATCCCCAGTCCAATTTTGTATTTTATTTATAAACTGTCTCACTGAGTTGCTTTGTGTCTAACTTTTGCTAAGACTGGCCTTGAACTCATGATCCTCCTGTCTCAGCCTCTGAAGCTGCTGGCATTACAGGCATGCTTCACCACTCCTGGCTTAGGCATAGCTTCTCTTTGCTGTTTTACTGTTTTTATTTATAATTTTGTAAAATAGCAAAATCAAGAATGTTTAAAGGGAGAAAGTGTTACTAACAAATAAAGACAATACAGTAATTAGAAAATATATATTAATATTTTATGGGCAGGGAAGTGACTCACAACATATTACTGGCTAAAATAAAAAAGCAGTCTGCAAAGTATCTATAACATTATATAATATGATAGCTTGTACATTTGTGTCTGTGTACATTTGTGCATTTTTATCTGAGATGTTTGTATCTAAATCTCAACCATATTTACTTTTTAGTCAAATTTTTCATTTCTGTGACCAAAAGACCTGACAATATTATTAGAGAAGAAAAAGGTTATGTGGTCTCATGATTTCCGAGGTCTTAATACATAGACAGCTGACTCCATTGGAAAGCAGAATCAGAACATCATGGCAGAGGCAGGCAACTCAGGACATGACAATCAGGATGCAGGGAGCTCTGCTTACCAGAGACAAAAATATATACCCAAAGGCACACCTTCAGTGACTTACCCCCTCCAGACGCATCCTACCTACCATTATCAAGTTCATCCATTCAATAACGCACTATTTAAGGCTCTTCATAACTTGAACATTTTACCTCTAAATTTTCTTGCATTGTCTCACACATGAACTTTTGAAGGACATTTCATATCTAAACTACAATATCCTGCCCCCTGGCACCAAAAAGCTCATGACCACATTCTATGCAAAAAAACATTTAGTGCATTTCTAAGAATACCCACAGTCTTAATAGTTTTAGTATTTCCCCAAAGTCCATGTCCAAAGTCTCCTGAGATCCAAGGTGGACTTTTAATGTGAGTCCTATGAAAATCAAAAGCAAGTTACATATATCCAATATATAATGGCACAGAGTAAACATTTCCATTCAACAAAGTAGAAATGGGGATGTTGAAAGAATTGATTAAACTAAAGCAAGACCAAAATCCAGCTGGGCAAACAAGTTCTATAGCTCCATAGCCAGCATCTAGGCCATATAGTATCATATTTTTTGGTCCAAAGATTTGTGTGGCTCTGCCTCTATAGCCTTGCTGATTGAAGCCCATATGGTCTCCTTCTTGGCTTGTTTCTGTTCTATTCCTGAAGCTTTTCTCAATAGATGTCTCAGGTTACTGGCATCTCTTAATCTCAAGGGTCTCCACTTCAGTTTTTCTGTTTTACCTTTTTATACATCATCTTCTCAGGGACAGCCAAAAAGACTCTATGCCTCCCAGGTATTCCTTTGAAATCTTGGTGAAAACCTTCATGACCCGTTAACTATAGCATCATAAAATCCTGCAGAATCAGCACCACGTGGTTGATACTAAGGTCTGCTGTCACCTGAAGCAATTGCAAACATGCTGGGACTCTGGTTACAGGAGCCTTTGAGCATCTGTATGGCTGAACATAGTAAAATAATTTCCTAGTCCCCTGTGTGAAAGCAGGTTGCTTTCAGGGTCTCTTAAAGGTCTTGTCAATTCTTGAGATGACCTCAAGGTGTCCCGTCATTTCTGAGTAAAGTATTTCCATCTCTTTAGTAGCTATACTCTTGATCACACCTTGGGCCCTGGTTTTACTCATACTTTTCTGACAAAAATTCAAGTTTTTCAGTCTTTCTGCTCTGTGTTTAGCTCCTGATTATTACAGTAAACATGGCCAAAAGTTGCCAGCAATATCCAGGCTACTACTCAAATGCTGTGCTATCTTGAAATTTCCTCCGCCAGATTAATTAGCACATTACTTTTAAATTCAGCCTTACTAAGTCTCATGTCCTGAGCAAAATGAAGACAACATTTTTGACAGGATGTAACATAAACAGCCACTAGTCCAATTTACAGGAGAGTTCTCCTGCTAATAACCTCTTGAGCCCTGTTTTTACTGTCCACTGTCCTGTGAGCATTCTGGTCATCTGAATTCCCACCCGTATCACCAAGTAAGTTTTGAGTACAAAATCCTAAATCCTTTCCAGCTTGTATTTCTAGACTTTTCAAAATTCTTACCCCAACAAATTGGCTCCAAAACTTCTGAACCACATGGTTAATTTAGTCACAGCAATGTTGCTGCTTCTCATTACCAATTTCTGTTTTGGTCAGTTTTTTTGTTATTGTGACCAAAAGACCTGAGAAGAGTAATGTGGAGGAAAAGTTTATTTGGATCACAGTTCAGAAGTCTCTGTCCATAAATAGCCAGCTCCATTGCTCTGGACCTAAGATGAATCAGAATATTATATCACCAGGGTGTTACAGAGGCAAGCAGCTCATAACATGGCAATCCAGAAGGGGAGAGAGCTTTGTTCATCAGAGGAAAATATGTACCTCAAAGGCAATACTCCAGTGAACCCAGTGATCTATCTCTACCAGCCACATGATACCAGCCTATGGTTATCACCTAGCTAATCCATTCAGGTGGATTATTGCACTGATTGTGTTAAGGTTCACATATGCCAATCATTTTACCTCTAAATTTTCTTGCATTGTCTCACAAATGAACATTTGGTGGACATCTCATATCTAAACCATGACAGTTACATCAGGGTGATTCCTCTTTATGCTACTCTTTGATTCCTGAGATTTTTACTTTGAATAACCAGTGGCATTAAAAAATAGCAGTCTAGATTCCTTACCTCTCTTCCTATCATATATTTATCATTAATTAATTAATTTAAAATTCAAACTGGAAAAATATGAATATCATAAAAATGAGCTGTGACTAAATCTATTGTAAGTAGTTTAGACCTTCAAATAAATCAAAACTATAGTGTGAAGTTATTTTCTAACTTTAAATTTATAATCTCAGCCTATATACTTTAATAAAAATGAAAATAAATCCTGAGAATTGAGATTACTTTGTACAGTTGTAAATAGGATGTGTAAATGATTATGTAGTGTTGTCCTACCTTATTTTATTTTCTCAACATTTTTTTTTCTCTTATAGCTCACAGAAAACCCTAAGTCAGTAGGTTCAAATCTTTGGAATATATGATTATTCATAGACATCTTGTTTTCACTGATGATTAAAATAAAAATAATTGCGTTTCATTTTGAAGTAACAAAAATTCAAGTTAAAACATAATTTTTTAAATTGAGGCACATATTTTTCAATAGATCAATATTCAAATCTTAAAAGCACAGTTAAGTAAATGTTTTTTTTTTTACTTAACTGTTATATACAAAATATATATAAACTCATGTAACATACAACCTACTTAATATATGAACATTTTTATCATCCCAGAAAATTTCATTTTATCTCTTTCCAGTAATAGGTATCTCCCCAATAACCACTGTACTTATTTGTTTTGTGTGAATTACTTTAATTCTTTCTAACAGTCATGGAATTTCATTGATATAATAGGCAGTCTTGTGTCTGGTTCTTTTTCACTTAGCATAATATTTTTGAGATTCCTTTACATTGTTATGTGCATCAGCAACTTGTTCCTTTTTGTTCCTCAATAACATTAAATTTTATGAACTATTTTCCTGTTAATGAATATTTGCATTATTTGAAGTATGAGCTATCCTGAATAAAGACTCAAGAATATTAATGAAGAAATATAAATGCCAGGAACAGAATTGTTTGGTCATTGGATAGATCTAGATTTAATTGCATAAAAAACTGCCAAAAATTTTTCCAAAGCTGTTTTTCTTATTTTATACTCTACTATTGTTGTATTAGAGTTTGGTTTGCTCCATATCTCTCCCGTCATATGAAATTGCTCCCTTTATTTTAGATTTTTAGTTTGTATTTTTGTGATAATTATTATATTGATCATGTGTTTCTTGACCATTTATTTATATACCCTTATGAAGTGTCCATTGAAATAATTTTGCCTATTTTTAATTATATCGATTGATTTGTCTGGATATTATTGAATCATAAGTCTTTATCTTTAGCTCATATCTTTGACAGATACATACAGTGCAACTTTATTATTGCATCTGTAACTTGCTTGTTTACTTCCTTATATTAGTTTTGATGAGTCAAAGTTTTTAACAAAGTACAATTAATTAATAACTCATTTAGTGAGTGCTTTATATGTCATCTGATAAATATTTGTTTACCCAAAGATGAAAAAATTCTACTGTATTTTCTTCTGAAGTTTGAGTGTTAGCCTTTATAATTAGGCCTACACTTTGTCAGGTATGAAGGAGATTAGGCTCATTCTGTTCTCTTCAGGTATTAAAAACTAGATTTTATATATTTTAAGGAGTCCTAGAAATGACAGCTAATACACTGTGTGTCCCAGCTGGCTGCCTTTGGGCATAATTACAATTAAGCATCTTTCAATAAATTTTTTAAAAATGAGTACTTGTTCAAGTTAGAGAAAATGCTATTCTTTCTTTTTGGTTCTATAATAAAATATCTGCACCCAACCTTTACTATGTGACTATTCATGATCTATTTTTATACCTTTTTGACAATAATTATAGAATATACATTATTACCATGGTTATGGTTAAATTTTCTGAACTTTTGTTTTGATCACTCTGTTAAATAGCAATTATTTAACCAGCATTTTTCGCCATTAAGTGAGGGATAAATATGAAGTAATTTGTCACAATTTCTTATTTGTTATACAAACTTGCTTGATTCTTGACATAACCAAAGAATTCACAAACCTAAAGGATGTAAACTAGGGATAGTAATGAATGAATAAGCAGCAATCTTTAGCTTTAATTCCCATATATGTAAGGTTTAGACCTTCCTTCAGAAAATATTGGCAGTGTCCCCTCAATGTTCCTGCAAGGTCAGTATAGTTCTTTTCTTACATAATTTATCTTATGTCTCCTTCTTTTTTTTCTTTAGCTTCACGAATTTCCCATCCAAGTTTTTAACACTCATGATACAAAATTTCCTCTTCCTACTTTCTGTTCTTTTCAATGACATACAATCATCCATCTCCTTTCCTGTAGGTATAATAAGGTAGAGAACATCTTCCCCATGAAAATTATTAGAAAATATCTAAATGGCTAATTAGATCATAGAAACAAACAACCACAGGGTATATTTTATGGCAGTGCACTCTGGTGATTTAACTTTCCTTGATGATATTTCTTCTCCTGTCCCTGTCTCTAGGCTGTCATAAAGGTTAGATTGAGAATGATAGAACTCAATCCAATTTGCTGGCTCTGTAGATTTCTCCCTTTGGAGCTGGAAGCAGTCCTTATATCCTAATTATCTTTCTTGCACAACAAAATGTCAGGGAAATGCAGAGGCTTGGCTGCCTGATAGATGGTTTGTGTGTATAGTTGTCTGCAGAAATTGCATATGTGATATAAACAACTATTTATTCAGTAAATAAAGTGAAGCAATATTATGTTTTCCTTATGTTTCTGTAATATGAATATTTTTTCAACTCTGGTTTTGGTAATAGCCTTATATACAAAAGAGCCCAGAAAACAGAAAGGGAATATAGAAAATTTTTGTTTTCCTGCAGACAAGTTTTGAAAGATGTTCTATTGTGGTTAGTATCCCCATCCTCAACCTTCTAATTTACTGAAGACTTAGTGTGTTGCCATTGGGTACACAAGTGAATTAAGAAAAAAGTCAATTAAATTTTGATGCACCTTAGGCAGTTAATGAGTCTTCCCTTTAGATATCATCACTCACTTTAGAGTATCCACGTTAATGAGTGGATAGATCTCAAGGACAGACACGATTTCTAAAACTTTTTTGTGAACATAAAAGGCTCTTTCAAATCTGAGGAAGGCAAGGATTCAATAGTATACACAACTATCTATTGTTTATACTAGGCATATTGCCAAAAGAATTAAGGCTGTTTTGTGTGAAAAAAAAAAACAGACTAAATTAAACCATTAGGGTTGGGGTTAAAACATAGAACAAGAAATGAAAATAAGCAAGTTTTAACATTTTTCCATGGACTATATTTATTCAATCTTTCACATCAAATCAATGAAAAGATTTATTTCCATTTGCCTGCTTTTAGTAAAAGAGTACTGACTTTTTGAAAGCAAAATGTACATGGTATAATAACTGATTAGAAATATTTCATATGAAAGTCAGTTACACTTCGTAAACTTTCATTATCTGTTCTGTAAAATGGCAGCATCAAAATGCCTATTTGATTGATATATATGTAATAGCCTTATATAGAAATATATATATACACATATATAAATAACTATATTATATATACACATTTATGTATATATAAAATAATCTAAAATTATGGTTATATTAAAAATTGCATGAACCAAACACAGCAATCTTATTTAATGTACTTTCAGATAGTATTTTCAAATTTAAAAATTGAAATTATTTCTGGGTGAAATGTAATCATTGAAAAATACTGAACCAAAAAGAAAATTAATATGTAAAACAACAAATAGTCATACCATATTTGTTAGAATACTAGTATTCACTAACTCAATGTATTCAAATATATTTTCACATGAATTTCCTATATTCTCTCACATTCTCTTTTGAAATACATTGTATACATAATATTTATTAAGTTTTATACACAAAATGCAGCAGAATAAAATGGGTATCAATTCCATTTCTCTGAGTTTCCATATTCTCACTCTGACTTTACTATATTAGTATATTAGTCTGCTTTCTGTCACTATAATGAAATATAGGTGGTCATAAACTTATAATGGGAATAGGTTTATTTCAGGGATGGGAATATAAACTCAGTGGTAGAGTAGAAACCATTTGACTTGCATAAGTGAGATCCAGTGCTTGATTAATAGCACTAAAATTAAAGAAAGAAAGAGAGGAGAGATTAATTTGTCTCACAGTTTTGGAGGTTCCAGTACAAGATGGTATGGACCCATTTCTTTAGATCTTTGGTAGAAGTATCATATGGAAGGGGTGAGGCACATAGAGCAAACTGCTGACTTTGTAAGCCAGAAACCAAAGAGAGAGAGCAAAAGTAGGGATCCCACAATCTCCCTCAAGAGTATATCCCCAGTGACTTAAGGTATGTATGGTCCCACCTCCAAAAGATCCTACCACCTCCCAAAATACCATATTTGGGACTAAGTATTTAACACATGGATCTTTGGGGGATATTTATCAAAACCATAGCAGCACAGGAACAAGCATCCCTATGTTGTGACTGTAATTACCCCCATTCATTATTTTTCTAAAACTATAATCATACATAAATTTATCTCTATGCATCATAATATTTAATTTTTTAAGTTAAGAATGTTTTCAGGGACTTGTTTTTTGACTTAACATATTTCTAAAAGTCATCCATGTTTTGGATATTGGTATGATTCATTCATGGTTATCCACTCATTCATACAACACCTTCATAATGAATACAATGTACTTTATATTCTATTTTTAACACATAGACACTTATAGTGTTTTTTATATTGTTATTACAAAGGAAGGTACTAGGGCTGGGTCTCTAGCTCAGTGGTAGAGAGCCTGTCTCACATGTGTGAGGCACTGGGTTCGATCCTCAGCACAACTTAAAAATAAATAAATAAAGATATTTTAAAAAGAAAAGAAAGGTACTAGGCATAAATCTGTACATATTTTCAAATACAAAGTGCAAGAGATTCTCTAAATGTCAGAGTAGAAGGCTGACTGAGTATATATAGAAGATACAATTATTAAAATTTAATCATATTTGCATATTGTTAAATGTTTTCCTAAGTGTAAAGCAAAGGCCAGAAAGGTAAGAGAAAACCAAGTGAATAAAGTAAGTATCCTGAGAGGAAAGTGAAGAAAGCAAAAAGAGGCATGAGTGCCTATGACAAATGCTGAAGCCAAAGGTTCTTCACGTTCAGTGCCCACTGCATTTAACAACATAGAGGTCATTTGAAAGTTTTATAAGTCATTTTTCCAGCAGCACTGGGAGAAAGAGTCAGATTGAAGTGGATAGGTTCAGGAAAGAGTAGGAGGAAACAAAATGGAAACTGTGAGTATTGACTATTGTTGAAAGAACTTTTGATGTAGATCTACCAAAACGGAGATATAATCTAGAGGGAAATATGGAACTGACAGAAGTTATGTATTTATTTTACATATTATATTTATTGGATAGGAAATAAGAAATAACATTTCAGGCTTGAAGTTTGATTTGTAATAAATTTTTATGTTATAATGTATTTTTAAAGAAGTATATTGTAATATATTTCTAAAGGCAGACAATATTTTCCCACTTAGTAACATTCTGATATTTTTTGGCACTTTCTCTTGGAGTAAAGGCTCAATAGTTTTGTCATACACCTTCAAAATTACTACAGAAAATAATAATATGCTTTAAACAATGCTGTGCCAGACCATTCATCCTCAGATTTCTACCAATGATATGTTTTCTTAACATCAATTGTTTGACTACAAAACCACTGCAACACATTTTTGCTTTTGTTATTATAGTGTAATAAATAGTTATAGTGCAAATATTTTTCAAATAAGCAGGAGGAGCAAACAGAATTCCAATTTTAAGTCTACCATAATAATTAAAAATTATAAAATATTCTAGATTAAAAATAAGATGTAAGCAAGAATGCAGAACAAATTCACAAGTCATTTCTGAGAAAATTTATTAAAATTCAGTTGGTCATTGTGCATCTCTTATTCATCAAATACACAGATACTCTCCCAAAATATGTATTAAGTATGATTTCGGCTACTGTTTTTAGCAGCACTGATTGACTGTGAGCCAGAAGGTCATGTGAATTGTTTTCTAAATGAAAAAGGTTTCCTGCTTTTTATATTGTAGCAGTTAATATGAACACAATGAGAAATTATTTGCCAAAAAAGTGTTCTTTTCACTCCTATTTTCCTTCAACAATTTGAGTATAAGTAATGAGCCATGGACATGACCTTTTGATATAGGCAGTGAGTGCACATATTTTCTCTAGGTAAATTTCTGTTTCTTATCTTCTCATTTTTCAGTCTCTCACTCTCTTCTCTGAAATCCTTGTTTACAGCCAAAACTTGAACTCTTCTTTATACATTTTTTACCTTTACTGTCCCCTGGGATTTTACTAAACTTGCTCCCTAATCTCTATGCTCTCCTCCATCATTCCCCACTTTGCTTAATCCATGCTGTCCACAAGAGCGAGGGGCCAACACAAGAATTTCATCTTCTTTGTAGTTCTCTCCTTCAGTCTTTGGACAGACAACACAATATGAAAATATTAAGGTTTTTTTATTAGATAGTGGGTAGTTACTATAAAAATTCTTGACTAATTCATAATATATACTCAATATAATGCTTGTTGATGGAAAATATATAATCAATTTTTGATGATATTCTGATCTGGTTCTTCTTCTTCGTTAATTTTTATTTAGCTCAATAGTGAAAATAAAATTTTCAAAATGATCATATAAATTTATATCTGAAGGGTTTATAAAATGGCATAAAGTGAATCCCACTGTTTTTACATTGATGACTTCTAATTCTAGAAAAATTTTGATTTATTTAAAATAAGTATTTTAAGAATATACTTAACATAATACTAATATAATGTATATATTCAGTAATATTTGCCTTAGGTCAGATGACTATTAGTGTGAATAAAATAATATTTTTCATTTTCTTAATTTATGTAAATTAAACTTAAACCATCCTTGGGATGGCTTAATAGACTAATATATCTTTCATATTTGATTTATTACTGCATCAAATTGGTAGGTAATTTTTTCACATTTCAGTTTTCCTAGTTCTATGAATTAATTCTAATATGAAATTCCAGAGCTTACTTTGACTTTCAAATAAAATATTTTCAGTCATATAACTGAAAATATATATAAAAAATAAACGTGTGACCAGATTCTGGTTTGCATGTTTACCCTTGAACTAAAACATGGACTAAACTGGTAGAGTCTTGACAGCTAAGCATGTATCTTCTCTAACTTTGTAGCATTTAAGTTCCTAAATTCAGTAATAGCTACATGGAAATTCTTTTTTCCAACTTAATATATGAAGCTAATAAAACATAATTTAACTAAAATATACAAATATCATAGTTAATATAATACAAAATTGTTTTTTAATCTTTAACATTGATATACTTTCCGTATCACTGCATAGAAGCACAAATGTAAATGACTTTACAATTAATATATTTGAGAATAAGGCCAACATTACTGCCTATCAACCTCCCCTCATCTATAAAATTCTTACTTTTTGGATTGTGTCCCCCAGGAAGCATCAAGAGCCCCCAATTTCATATCCAGGTATTTTCAGGGGTTTTCCCTTTGATATATGTTGGCTGGTTTTATGGTTCCTATGGATCTTGTATTTCTTATCAAAGAAACAGGAAGATCGCCTCTGCCCACTTTTTGATATTATGTATATCTGATAGCAGAGCATTCATGGGACACAATCCATAAAGTAAGAATTTTATAGGTGGGGGAGGTTGATAGGCAGTAATGTTAGCCTTATTCTTTAATGATCAATTATTTTGTACACATGGACATTCCTTCTTGAATTTGGTCACACGTCTATTTTCAATGCTATCAATAAAATGTTTTATTCAAAAATTGAGGAAAACTTTATTAGTTCTTATCTCTTCCACTTCATCACACATATTTTTCCCAGCTACTAAATTGTGCTGTTTTTATCATTTTTATTTATATACTTATTTTCAATTTGCCTGTAGAAAATTTATTTTTGAATAGCATTGCTTTTGTGTTAGTTTCTTTGATAGGAAGACATTTTACTCTTTTAATACCTAATTCTAAATACCACTCTTCTTCACCTGTATCTTATATCTCAGTTGTGGTGGTAATAGTTCATACCAGCAGAACATGTATTTTGAAGTCAGAAAAACCTCTATTGAATTCTAATTATCTGATTAAATAAAGAGAATGCAGGGAACAAATCATTTAACCACTCTAAACTTTATGGGAAGTAGGAATATAAAAGTAAGAACATACATCTTCAGAGTATTTTTGAACATTAAATGTATAAAATATTGATGCATAGCACAGAAAAATTTTACATAACCAGTAATGGTGATAATTTAAAAATCTTGGCTTCTATTATCCTGCATTAATACTTATAGTATTATTCAGTACTTCATTTTCTTTTTCCACAGCCTATAATAAGAATTGCCCTTTGTCAAGGTGAATGTCAATCACATTATAGTTCATATTGTTTTCACAGTTTCTTAAAATTATTGGCAGTACAGGTTTTCTGTATTTTCTCTTTTAATTTTTCTTATAATAATCACTAAAATTTAATTTACCACCTCATTGAAGCTACTCAGGGCAAAGTGATCTTCTAATTGTCTGATCCATGGATTAGTTTTTAAGCTCTCACATACCTTCCAATGTCAGAATAATTTGGATAAACTGGTGAACTCATTAAAAATTTAGCCATACTAATTGAGAGTCCTCACAGAAGAGCAAAAGAAACATGGCTTTACTTTCTGACTTTGTTATTTACTAATGATGTGATTTTTAACAAGAAATTTATCTTCTCAGGCCTTTGGTTTCTTCATTTTAAAAATGGGATAATAAAAACAAAGTCACAAGTAGTCATACAGGTCATGGGAAATAATGAGAATGTATGTTAAACATTTAATTCACACTAGACACTTAGTAACTGTTAACATTTAACATCATTTCATTAGCTAAAATAGTTTTTCTTGTTTCACATCAAAACTGTCAACAATAACTTCCTTTATAAAAATATTTTAATTTTGAAATCATGGTTAATTTTCTGTTTTAAGTAGTTTGACTGCCCTTGTTCACTAAAATTACATTAATTAATATATAATTATATTAATTATATATCTGGATTAATGTAATTAATTATATATATATAGATAGATACATAGATAATAACATACTTAATTATAGTAAGAAGAAGTATCTAATGGCTCAGAGTACCATGAGCTTATATCTAAACATTATTCAGCAATAATATAAGGACTATATACATATAACTATAGTTTCAATGAGTCTGACATGGTGGTGCATTTCAATGCTAATAAATAATACCAACACATAGAGATGTACTAAGGAGATTTTCATGTTTAAAGCAGATAAAAAGACATAGTACAACATTGTGAAATGTCAAATTCTATATCTATGTTTTATGAAATTAAAATGTATATGTTATAGTTCATTAAAACACCATTGAAATGGCATTTTACATGTTAGCAAATATCTCAAAAGCATTTATAGGAATGTTAAAAATGTAACTTCAAATTATGTGAAGACCATCCCTCTAAAATAAAATATTTTACATCATAACATAATTAATATGCCAATGTTTATTGAACTTAATCATCATCAATATTGTGGAGTGGAAAACTTTACAATTATTTCATCTAAATTGTATAAAAGTTTAATTTTTAAAAAATACCTCAAATAGAGTAAAAGAATTCATATTATCATAACAAGTAATTTATTTTTTATCAAGTTGTCCAATTTAAAATTATTTGAATATGACCTATAATTATTATTTTAAAACAGATTAAATGAATGAGTTTGAATTTTACAGAAAAAAATGATCAGTTGATAACACTAATTCATAAACATTGTCTAAATTCACCAATCAAATAGATGGCTGTACATATTTTATGTCACTGCACTGTAATATTAAAAATTTTTATAATGTACTTAAGTAAAGAAAGATTATAATTTAATTTAACCTAAAATGCTAAGAAAAGAGGTTTTTGAGATGCTATAACATATACCAGTTGTAGGAAGAGAAGCATCTGTGCACACATAAGTGTGCACACACGCAACTAATCATTTCAAATGGCAGTGATAATAATCTTATAAGGAAGTGGTAATCTCACAATGAATATAACTAGTGTATTGTGTATCTTGTAAGCATAATTATAATCCCTCAATTACATCTATCTGATAACTTTGAAAACAAAATATTGACTTAAAATAGAATAAAAAGTATTCTGGAACTGGGGATGTAGCTCAATAGTAGTATGTGTAGGGCTCTGGGTTTCTACTAGCAGAAAAAAACATCTGGAAAATTACAATCATCACTCTCACAAATTTTAGCGTGTCTATATGAAAGTGTATGGTATCCTCATGAAAAATCTTTTGTCATTGTCAGGTGTGGTAGCACACTTCTGTAATCCCAGTGGCTCAGGAGGCAGAGACAGGAGGATCATAAATTGAAAGCTAGTCTCAGCAACTAAGCAAGGCCTTAAAGCAACTTAGTGAGACCCTGTCTCTAAAATCCCTGTTAGGAAAAAAAATCAAACATAAAGCTTGATTCAAAGTAATTTATTTTAGCAATAAGTATTTATTCTAATGTGAAAAATCTAAAGCAAATAATTACCAATAGACCAATGCCAATGACTATCTGTAGTGAAAATTTTAAAAGATACTTATTTACATTCTCATTTTTTAAGGTGTTTCTACTTATATGTCATGAACAAAGTTAAAATGATAGCATAATCCAAAGAAAATATCTTTGGTTTTTTGAGATAGACTTATTTCACTTAGTATGATATTTCACCATTTACCTGCAATTGCCATGATTTCTTTCTTCTTTAAGGCTAAGTAATATTTCATTGTGTATGTATAAACATTTTCTTTATCCATTCATATGTTAAAGGATATCTAGGTTGGTTTCATAGTTTGTCTATTACATATTGAGCTGCTATAAACATTGATGTGGCTCTGACACTATAGTGTGCTGATTTTAAGTCCTTTCAGTAAAAAGTGAGGTGTGGGATAGCTGAGTCAAATGGTGGTTCCATTCCAAGCTTCTGAAGAATCTCCATACTGTTACAGAGTGATTGCACCAATTTGCAGTTCCACTAGCAATATAAGAGTGTTTCCTTTTCCTCCACATCTTTGTCAACATTTATCATTACTTGATCATTGCCATTCTGCCTGGAGTGAGATGGAATTTTAGTTTTGATTTGCATTTCTCCAATTGCTAGAGATGTTGAACATTATTTCATATATTTGTCGATCAATTGTATTTCTTCTTTTTCTGTGAAGTTTCTGTTCAGTTCCTTTGCCCATTTATTGATTGGATTATTGAGGCTTTTTTTGGTTTTGTTTTTTTGCACGTAAAGGGAGGGGAAGGGAAGGGATACAGGGATAGGAAGGATAATAGAATGAGTCAGACTCATGAACAACCAGAAGAATGAGAAGTTATAGTCCATACATGTATGATATGTTCCAAAGGCATTCTACTGTTATGTATAAGTAATTAAAATCAATAATAAAATAATAGCACAATCTTTTAAGCAAAATATACAGCAGGTTTAGTAATTAGCATTTCTTTACCTTATTACTGTTCATGTGGTCTAGGTATTGTATTATTATTTTCAATAATTTTTTAAATATTTTTTATATTATAATATAATTATCCTCAATTTCTTATGGGGCTTATATAATTGCACTGAAGGAGAATAATATAAAAATTGTAGAAATACTTTATTCTTACATAGTGTGAAATGAGAACAAAAAAATCTATGCTCTGTTTTTATGCAATATAATACTTCTTAATTCATATTTTACACATCTAAGTACACAAATCTGGTGAGTAGCATAGAATCTCAAAACCTTTCTATATTTTTTAGTTTAAATATTACATTTTCATAATTAGTCTGCCTCAAATACAGTAGATACATTATGAATTATGTAATGACATAGGTTGTATGGGTAAATCCTTTAATGTTTGGAAAAAATGAACAAAATTCACACTTCTAGTGTATACACATTTTAAATGCATAGATTAAATAAAACAAAATGTGCTACATTTATACAAGCATTATTTCAAATAATACTCTAAAAAGGACTCTGGGATAATTCCTACTATCAACTTTGTCTTATTCCTAGTTTATTATGATGAAGTCACCACTTGCCCAATGTCAAATTCCTATTAAGTAAGTAATAACATTTTTTACAATTATATATGCCAGGATACAAGGTCATGGTTTTCAAAATAACTGTCTCTCAAAATCTTCAAACATTACAAAGATGTTTATTAACAGGTGTAAATGCAAGGTGAGGACACTTAAAAACAGATTCAAATGTCTGACAATTAATTAATTGCCCAGTATAACTTCCCTTATTTTGAGTGTTCTCAGAAGTTCAACTACTGAAAATTATGGTCACTTGTATTCTTAAAGATAAATTACTCCATGAATAAAAAAAAGAAAGAAAAGAAAATGAGACATTAATGTGGTTTTGAAGAATTCACAGAAGAAAGTAAAGGGATTGAAATGCTTTCTTTTTGAACAAATTGTTTGGCTCTATATTTCATAGATCCAGATATAATGTTAACCTTGAAAACCAAAAACCAATGACTGGAAAGAATGATTTATGATAGCAGGGTACCTCTAGATATAGTGAGATAAGGGTATTCTCAAGTTCTGTTTTTAAAATAAGGAAAGGTTTTCTCCATGGCATAATGGTTTTATAGTCTATGGAAGGAAGGAAGGACAGAAACAGGGAGTGAGTGAGGGAAGAAGAAAGGAAATATTTCAAATAGGAACATATTTAATTAAAAAATTCTAAGCTTAAGACTAGGACATGAAGTTTAGGGAGAACCTTCTCTAACTTCCAGGAAATCAGGAGTTTGAAGGAATTGGGAAGAAAAAAAAAACACCACTAATGAGCTCATTTCTTTGCATAACCAAAATGGTGGTTTTGAATAAAATATCTAGTAATAAAATGGGAAACAAAATCAGCTTTAACCCTGAAAAAGCCCCTGCACCTACTCATGAAGACATACCAATGGCTTATACTTGTATTCACATCCTAAAAGTTATGAAAGTGTCTTCATTGGTATAATCTAATGGGGAATACCGTTGGTAATGAAAGTTATTCTGGCAAAAGAAGCTGCAACACCGTATGGAGAAAGGAGCGGAAATGAATACTGGTTGCCTACTTTTCTATCTTTATTTAAAATAAAGCTATCTACCCCAATATCTATCAAAATCCACTTCTATACCTCCACTTTTATATCAACATCTATACCCAGCACATGTTTCTAATGTGATGAACTCTCCCACACAAGATGCTTTTTCTGGGATTTCATAATCATGCATCACTTCTTGACAAGTCTTGGAATGCATCAATATGTGATTTTGTTATTATGTAAACATCATAGAGTAGTACTTCGAGAAACTTGGATGGTATGCCTACTATACATCAGGCTACTGGTTTATAGTCTGTTAACATACTAAATATTGTAGGCAAATATAACACAGTAATATCACGAGGCAATAGAAACTTTTTAGAGCCATTATAATCTTATAGGACCACTGTCATATATGCTGTCTATCTTAACCAAAATGTCATCATGTGGCTCATTCTTGTATTTTATAGAATCTTCAGCTCAAGATCACTTTTTCTCAACAAATAACATGTATAATTATTCAAATATTGCAACAGCCATATTTTCCTGATACTACTACTCCTGATACCTTGACATAACCATGAATTATTATAGTGTACTTCATGCTCCCATGTATTAATAGGTATGCATGATTTATTCTCTGCAGATAAACAATACTTTACATAACAGCTTCTTCCCATGTTTTTCCCATTCAGTTTGAAATTAAATAGGTTAATGTTGTGTTTCAGCAGAGAATTCCTTGTAAATCCCTGCCTTAATTTTTAAGAGATGTCAAACCAAAGTACAATAAGATAATACATATTCAAAAATATTACTGTGAATAATGAGCAATCACTGTGAGAATGTTGGTGTTATAATACAATTTATTTTAGCACTAGCATGCCACAGAATGTAGAGGAAAGAGCAATGGATTTTTAGTTATAGCACTAATAATCTAACATTTAATGACTATTTTGGGGAGTCTAGAAATTACATAAGGCTATGTAACATAATTTTTTTAATTTAACATTCATAAAAGCTTGGAATTTTGGTAATATTTCTACTTTTTTATTTTTTATTTTTTCAGTTGTTGATGGACCTTCATTTTATTTATTTGTATGTGGTGCTGAGAATAGAACCCAGTGCCTCACACATGCTAGGCAAGCATGTTACCACTGAGCCATAAACCCAGACCCTCCACTTTTATCTTAACATGAAACACTCTGCTCTCATTCTTCTTTACTCACTTTCTTCCTCATTTTCCCCCTTCTCTCTCTTCCTTTTTCATTTTCCCTCCATATTTATTTTTCTCTCATGTCATTACAAACAGGTAGTATGCTATGAAATTTAAATTTAAGACTGTTTTTGATAGTCATTCTTTTTTCTTGAGAAAATTTAAAAATTATAATCACCTGATATATTACAATACATTTATTATACATATGTATCTATATTCATGCATATGCATTACATATATTATATATATACATATATATTTAAAAGTACTTTGATTAGCCTGTTAGAGATAATATAGACCAAGTCTTTCTTAATTCTCAAGTCTTCCAGAATTAACATCTTACAGTGAAAATCAAATAAACATATTTAAGTAAACAGGTATCATTTTTATTTATCAATACTGATAATTTAAGGTTTTATATCACATTAAGCTGTAATATGGCATATTAACTCTTATGAATTAGAGAAATTTTTTTTGAACAACCTATTATTTAAGGACCATATGCACTGACATTTTAAATGGCTTTCTTGTGATTTCAGTTTCTATCAATTGTGTATTAATTGCCAAATAGTTATTTTAGTACTTTTCATATTCATAATTGATATAAAGTCAATTGTTTAATTCTTCTTCTAAGTAGTTACTTATTACAGTAGGGACATTATTAATAATTCTAAATCTTTATAAGAAAAATGGTACGAAGATATTTTCATGCAAAATTAAGAATAATTGCATGCTCTAAATGTTTGATTGTTGATACATATAACAAAGAGCTTTTGATGAGTCTCTTCCCCAGTAAAACATAAAATGCAAAGATATAGTTGGGTATGTATGTCCAAATAAATATAAGGAAAAATACACATTATCAGCTAGAAACTATTAAATAAAAGATGAAAAGAACAATCCAACACATTGTACCAACTTGTCAGATGAGGTAGTATTCTGGAAGAATAGCCTAAGACTAGACCTGGTCCATGACAAAATATTCACGAAAAAAATGAAATATGAAAAATATAGGAAATGCTATGAATTTTTCATGAAGGTAGGTGAATTATCCTTTAATCTCAATTTATGTGCATTTTCAAAAGCCAATTTTCTGGTAAAATAAATTTGTGATTGTTACAACTACACAAAACAAAGTTTCTGCTTAGCAAAATGAATGCATCTCGACCCTTTTTTAGCTGATTTCTTCCCACTCAATTTTAAACCTTTAATAGAAACTAATATGTGCAGGAAATTTATATTTCTTTACTCTAGGGCATACCTGATATATTTTAGCTAGGGGGAAATATCTTTGCTAATTACTGATATTTTTTTAAAGGTATCAATAACTGCATTCAGAAAATGGTTCCCCTTTACCTTCTTCATCTTTAATTGCATGACTATATAATCATGACCCAGTCTTTGTTATTCTCAACTACTTAAAGTTAGGTGGTGGGTAAAATGATGTTCTTAACTATTCCAAACATTTGTCAAGAAACTTCTGAGTTTATGTAGAAATAAAGGTGAATTAGAAGTGCATTTGTTTTCCATAGAAAAATCATCTCCCTCTTGGGAAAATCACACTGAGAAAAGAAATAGATTGGAGTTGGAAGTTATGGGTTTGTATTTTTGCTTCACTGCCTACCAGCTATATCAATTTGAACAATTTACTGGTCACTCTGAGCTGTCAGTTCAACTGCAAGTCAGAGAAAATATGTTTGCACTCTTGTACGCTTTTTAAAGAAACAAAATGCCATCCGCTGTGCAATTTCATCATGCATAAGTGTAAAAGAAAAAGAATGAATATTGTAATAAAATCACCATAGATACAAAACACAAAATTCACCAATATTTGAATAAGTACAAATGACAAAATGGAAAATATTAACCATAAAATATTATGAATTTCAATTTAGAAAATGTAAATACAGGTGAAATGTACATGTGTGTATGTGTGTGTGTGTATTAAACTATATGCATATACTTACAAAACACGCAAACATATTATAGAAGTATTATTTATAAAAAATCCAAAGAAAAAAGTTTCCCCAACACATACAGTGGATAGAAGTATATTCAGAAAATGGAATCGTATAGGGCAATGAGTCAGAGTTGTGGTCATCTTTAAGGAGGAGTAGGATAGTAATGAACAAGGGTAACTGAACAGGCCTTTAGCATTACAGGCAATGTTTTATTTTTTGACCTGAAACATGTTCAGTTTGTGGTAATTCACCAGTCTTTAAACTTTTTTATTTATTTAAACATTTGTACGGATGTTATAGTTCATTGAACATATTAAAAACAAAAGACAAAGTTTATAAAATAAGATTATAAATCTATATGTTATTCACACACACATATACATTAGATAAATATAATATAACCCAAGTATATTCTGGTTATAAGTAACATATCTAAAAACTGAGGATACCAAAGTTTGAAGATAAAAAGATGCGTCATCCCAATTCTAATAAATAAATGTTGAGGATATATATATATATATATATATATATAGAGAGAGAGAGAGAGAGAGATAGATAGATAGATAGATAGATATAGATATATAGATATAGATATAACCTTCTTACAAGATAAAGATTAAGGTGATATCATTATTACAAATAATTTTTTGAATTTTCAAATTATAAGGAATTATAATTTAAACTTTTTTTTTAATTTATTTTTTTATTGGTTGTTCAAAACATTATAAAGCTATTGACATATCATATTTCATACAATAGATTCAAGTTGGTTATGAACTCCCAATTTTACCCCAAATACAGATTGCAGAATCACATCGGTTACACATCCACATTTTTACATAATGCCCTATTAGTAACTGTTGTATTCTGCTACCTTTCCTATCCTCTACTATCCCCCCTCCCTCCCCTCCCATCTTCTCTCACTACCCCATCCACTGTAATTCATATCTCTCCTTGTTTATTTTCCCATTCCCCTCACAACCTCTTATATGTAATTTTGTATAACAATGAGGGTCTCCCTCCATTACCATGCAATTTCCCTTTCTCTCCCTTTCCATCCCACCTCATATATCTGTTTAATGTTAATCTTTTCTTCCTGCTCTTCCTCCCTGCTCTGTTCTTAGTTGCTCTCATTATATCAAAGAAGACATTTGGTATTTGTTTTTTAGGGATTGGCTAGCTTCACTAAGCATAATCTGCTCTAGTGCCATCCATTTCCCTGCAAATTCTATGATTTTGTCATTTTTTAGTGCTGCGTAATACTCCATGGTGTATAAATGCCACATTTTTTTTATCTATTCATCTATTGAAGGGCATCTGGGTTGGTTCCACAGTCTAGCAATTGTGAATTGTGCTGCTATGAATATCGATGTAGCAGTATCCCTGTAGTACGCTCTTTTAAGGTCTTCAGGGAATAGTCCAAGAAGGGCAATAGCTGGGTCAAATGGTGGTTCCATTCCCAGCTTTCCCAGGAATCTCCATACTGCTTTCCAGATTGGCCGCACCAGTTTGCAGTCCCACCAGCAATGTACAAGAGTACCCTTTTCCCCACATCCTTGCCAGCACTTGTTGTTGTTTGACTTCATAATGGCTGCCAATCTTACTGGAGTGAGATGGTATCTTAGGGTGGTTTTGATTTGCATTTCTCTGACTGCTAGAGATGGTGAGCATTTTTTCATGTACTTATTGATTGATTGTATGTCCTCCTCTGAGAAGTGTCTGTTCAGGTCTTTGGCCCATTTGTTGATTGGGTTATTTCTTTTCTTATTGTTTAATTTTTTGAGTTCTTTGTATACTCTGGATATTAGGGCTCTATCTGAAGTGTGAGGAGTAAAAATTTGTTCCCATGATGTAGGCTCCCTATTTACCTCTTTTATTGTTTCTCTTGCTGAGAGAAAACTTTTCAGTTTAAGTAAGTCCCATTTGTTGATTCTTGTTATCAACTTTTGTGCTATGGGTGTCCTATTAAGGAATTTGGAGCCCAACCCTACAATATGTAGATCGGAGCCAACTTTTTCTTCTATCAGACGCAGACTCTCTGATTTGATATCTAGCTCCTTGATCCACTTTGAGTTAACTTTTGTGCATGGCGAGAGGAGGGGATTCAGTTTCGTTTTGTTGCATATGGATTTCCAGTTTTCCCAGCACCATTTGTTGAAGATGCTATCCTCCCTCCATTGCATGCTTTTAGCCCCTTTATCAAATATAAGATAGTTGTAGCTTTGTGGATTAGTCTCTGTGTCCTCTATTCTGTACCATTGGTCCACCCTCCTGTTTTGGTACCAGTACCATGCTGTTTTTGTTACTATTGCTCTGTAATATAGTTTTAAGTCTGGTATCGCTATACCGCCTGATTCGCACTTCCGGCTTAGAATTGCTTTTGCTATTCTGGGTCTTTTATTTTTCCATATGAATTTCATGATTGCTTTTTTCCATTTTTACAAGAAATGCCGTTGGGATTTTGATTGGCATTGCATTAAACCTATAGAGAACTTTTGGTAATATCGCCATTTTGATGATGTTAGTTCTGCCTATCCATGAACAGGGTATATTTTTCCATCTTCTAAGATCTTCTTCTACTTCTCTTTTTAGGGTTTTGTAGTTTTCATTGTATAAATCTTTCACCTCTTTTGTTAGGTTGATTCCCAAGTATTTTATTTTTTTTGAGGATATTGTGAATGGAGTGTTTTTCCTCATTTCCGTTTCAGAGGTTTTGTCGCTGATATACAGAAATGCCTTTGATTTATGCGTGTTGATTTTATATCCTGCCACTTTGCTGAATTCATTTATTAGTTCTAGTAGTTTTTTTGTAGACCCTTTTGGGTCTTCTAGGTATAGAATCATGTCATCTGCAAATAGTGATAATTTAAGTTCTTCCTTTCCTATTTTTATGCCTTTAATTTCTTTCGTCTGTCTAATTGCTCTGGCCAGTGTTTCGAGAACTATATTGAATAGAAGTGGTGATAGAGGGCATCCCTGTCTTGTTCCAGATTTTAGGGGGAATGCCTTCAATTTTTCTCCATTGAGAATGATGCTAGCTTGAGGCTTAGCATAGATAGCTTTTACAATGTCGAGGAAAGTTCCTGTTATCCCTAGTCTTTCTAATGTTTTGAACATAAAGGGAAACTGTACTTTGTCGAATGCTTTTTCTGCGTCTATTGAGATGATCATATGGTTCTTATTTTTAAGTCTATTGATGTGGTGAATAACATTTATTGATTTCCGTATATTGAACCATCCTTGCATCCCAGGGATGAATCCTACTTGATCATGGTGCACAATTTTTTTGATTTGCCTTTGTATCCGATTCGCCAGAATTTTATTGAGGATTTTTGCATCTAGGTTCATCAGAGATATTGGTCTGTAGTTTTCTTTCTTTGAGGTGTCTTTGTCTGGTTTCGGAATCAGGGTGATGTTGGCCTCATAGAATGAATTTGGCAGAGCTCCTTCTTTTTCTATTTCCTTGAAAAGTATTGGTATTAATTCTTCCTTAAAGGTTTTGTAAAACTCCGCTGTATACCCATCTGGTCCTGGGCTTTTCTTGGTTGGAAGTCTTTTGATTGCTTCTTCTATTTCATCTATTGTTATTGGTCTGTTTAAGTTGTGAGTATCCTCCTGACTCAGTCTGGGCAAATCATATGACTTAAGGAATTTATCGATGTCTTCACTATCTTCTATTTTATTGGAATATAGGTTTTCAAAATAATTTCTAATTGTCTTCTGTATTTCTGTAGTGTCTGTTGTGATATTGCCTTTTTCATCCCGTATGTTAGTAATTTGAGTTCTCTCTCTTCTTCTCTTCGTTAGCATGCCTAAGGGTCTGTGGATCTTATTTATTTTTTCAAAGAACCAACTTTTAGTTTTGTTAATTTTTTCAATGCTTTCTTTTGTTTCAATTTTGTTGATTTCCGCTCTGATTTTAATTATTTCTTGCCTTCTGCTACATTTGCTGTTGTTTTGCTCTTCCTTTTCTAGGGCTTTGAGATGAAGTGTGAGCTCATTTATTTGTTGGTTTTTCCCTTTTTTGAGGAATGACCTCCAGGAGATGAATTTCCCTCTTAAAACTGCTTTCATTGTGTCCCATAGATTCCGATATGTTGTGTCTGTATTTTCATTTATCTCTAAGAATTTTTTGATTTCCTTCTTTATGTCTTCTGTAACCCATTGATCATTCAGTAACATATTGTTCATTTTCCATGTGATGTAGGATTTTTCCTTCCTTCTTTTATCATCGATTTCCAGTTTCATTCCATTATGATCAGATAAAATGCATGGTATTATCTCCACCCCTGTATATTTACTGAGGGTTGCCCTATGGCATAATATATGGTCTATTTTTGAGAAGGATCCATGTGCTGCTGAGAAAAAAGTATATCCACTTGATGATGGTTGATATATTCTATATATGTCAGTTAAGTCTAGGTTATTGATTGTGATATTGAGTTCTATAGTTTCTTTATTCAACTTTTGTTTGGAGGATCTGTCCAATTGTGAGAGAGGTGTGTTGAAGTCACCCATAATTATTGTGTTGTGGTCTATTTGATTCTTGAACTTGAGGAGAATTTGTTTTATGAACGTCGGCGCACCATTATTTGGTGCATAAATATTGATAATTGTTATGTCTTGTTGGTGAATGGTTCCTTTTAACAGTATATAATGTCCTTCCTTATCCCTTTTGATTAATTTAGTCTTGAAGTCAATTTTATTCGATATGAGGATGGCCACCCCTGCTTGCTTACGAGGACCGTGTGCATGGTATATTTTTTCCCAACCTTTCACCTTCAGCCTGTGTATGTCTTTTCCAATCAGATGTGTCTCCTGGAGGCAGCATATTGTTGGATTTGTTTTTTTAATCCATGTTACCAGCCTATGTCGCTTTATTGGAGAGTTTAAGCCATTAACGTTTAGAGTTACTATTGATATATGGTTTGTACTTCCAGCCATGTTTGATTATTTATCTTCTTTTTTTTTTTTAATTTAGTTTGTTTCTCCATGGTTAGCTTTCCCCCCACCCTCTGTCTTTATAGAGGCACTTCCCACTGATGGTTTTGGTTATTGTTTTTCATTTCTTCCTCGTGTAGTGTTTTGCTCAAGATGCTTTGCAATGCTGGTTTTCTGGCTGCAAATTCTTTTAGCTTTTGTTTATCATGAAAGATTTTTATTTCGTTGTCGTACCTGAAGCTTAATTTTGCTGGATACAGAATTCTTGGTTGGCATCCATTTTCTTTCAGTGTTTGAAATACGTTGTTCCAGGATCTTCTCGCTTTCAGCGTCTGTGATGAAAAATCCGTTGTTAACCTTATTGGTTTACCCCTGAATGTAATCTGCCTCCTTTCTCTTGTAGCTTTTAATATTTTCTCTTTGTTCTGTATATTGGATATCTTCATAACAATGTGTCTTGGCGTTGGTCTACTGTGATTTTGTGTGCTCGGTGTCCTGTATGCATCTACAATTTGTATATCCGTTTCCTTTTTTATTTCTGGAAAGTTTTCTGTAATTATTTCATTCAGCAGGCTACTCATTCCCTTGGTTTGAATCTCTGTACCTTCTTCTATCCCGATGACTCGTAGGTTTGGTTTTTTTATGTTATCCCATATCTCTTGGATGTTTTTCTCGTGGTTTTTAACCAGCCTTTCTGAGTTGGCTAGGCTCTTTTCAAGATGATATATTTTGTCTTCATTATCTGATGTTCTGGCTTCTACTTGCTCCACTCTGTTGGTGATACTCTCAATTGAGTTTTTAATTTGGTTTATCGTTTCCTTCATTTCTAGAATTATTGTTTGGTTTTTTTTTATAATCTCTATCTCCTGATAAAGATGCTTAACTTCTTCTTTTATCTGTTTATGTAATTCATTTTCAAAGTGTTCTTTCACTGTTTGGACTTGCTGTCTCCTATCTTCTTTAAGGTTCCATTCCATTTGTCTAAGGTATTCCTTGAGTTCTTTATATGACCATTTTTCTGCTGACTCTAGGTCCTCCTGAATATTTAGGCTGTCCTTCATTGTTTGTACTCCTTTTCTTCCTTGCTTTTTTATGCTGCTCATGTTACTTCTTGTTCTGTTTGACTGCTGAGTTTCTGTTTACTCTTATAGATTTATTTGATGCTTGGGAGGAAAGATATTAGAAGGGAAGGGAAGAAGTCACTAAAGAGAATGAGAGTAGGCAGGTAGAATTCAAGAAAGGGGGAATAAGAAAATTGAAAAGAAATGAAAAGACAAAAGAAACAAAAATGACAAAGATTAGATAATAAAGAAAGAAAGAAAAGACGAGAAAAAAAATTTTAACAAAGATAATAATGATAATAAAAAAATGAAAATGAAAATTAAAAAAAATAATAATAATAAAATTAAAAAATTAAAAAAAATTAGAAACATTGAAAAAAAGTTAAAGAACAACAACAAATAAAAATTGAAAATGAAAGAAAAAGAAGAAAAAAAAGAAAAAGAAAAAAAATGATAATAATAATAATAATAAATGCAGTCCTAGAGTTCTATTAACTTCTCTTCCAGTAGGTGGAGCTGTGCCCACTGGGCCAAGCTTCTCCTCTCAATAGGTGGGAACCATTCACTGTGCAGCAGCTCTTTCTCCTAGACTGGGCGGGTCTCCAATCCTGAGTGTCTAGGGCCTTGTCTTGTGTTTCCTCAAGCCAGGCCGTGCTCACCTGTGGCGCTCACCACAATACTGGCTACACGCCAGGTCTGCTGCTCCTGGGAGCCCTGTTTTCATGAACACCTGGGCTCACTCTCCCTGTTTGCCTCCCTCAGACCCTAAGTTTGTAGAGCTTGGGGCTGAGATCCCCCAGCGAATTTGCTTGCCCTCCTGTAGCCACGCCCCCGGTAGCTGGTGCAAGAGACCTCAGTTGTCAGCACTGGTGGGAGCGGTAGCCAGGAGTTCCGCGCCGCGAGTCCCGCGCCACTCCTGATTCCCTCGGTCTGGTTATTGCGTTCACAGGAGAGCTGGGAGTGGCCCTTAAGGTTTCCCCGCTGTGTGGAGACAGATGACTAGGGGATTACACACCTGTCGTGCTGGTTTCAATGCAGTTATCTCCTCCGCCCGTGACGCCATTTCCCTGCCATGGTGGTTTCCCATGCAAATGGTGACCGTTCCTTCCCTTTGCAGGGTGACCAATGCAACGGGTGGGTCCTGATTGTCTCTCCCAATCCCCGTTTCAGTCCTGTGGCCACTGCCTATGAAGGCTCGGTTGGCTTTTACCTCTGTAAGTTCCTAAGGGCCGGCCAATTATTTCAGTGGGATCGTTAGTGCTGAGTCACACGAAGCAGGCGAACTGGAGCTTAATTGCCTCCGATTCGGGCTCTGTGTGTGTGTTCTGAGGGGCCCAGCCTGTACACCCCAGATCCAGATCAGCTCAGCATTGCCTAGTGATCCTGAGCAAACAGCATTTAGACAGTTTACGGCTCCCTATGCCCGCGCAGTTGAAGATGTCAGAGACTTGATCTCTCTGCGCCTGCCACCATGTTAGATCTCCTCAGTGATATTCATGTTGCCCTTACAGCTTCCTGGTATAAGCAAGTTCTTGGGGTTATACAAACTGCTGCTTCTGTTTCCAGTCCAGATTTCTAGAAATGAAACCCTGCCGCCGTCGCCTCTGTCTCTGGGCCGCGCTCACAGGCGCTGCGCTTGTCTGCAACCGTAGCAGAGCCGCCCTGGCCTCCGCAGCTCTTTAGCCCGGTGCCCGGCCCCTGGGGCCCAAGCGGCTGCCACCGCGGCTCTCCGTCCCCCTCCTCCGGAGCACGGGTCCCCTAGCAGGGGGGTACAGAACGACCCCAGAGCAGGCTCTGCCCGAAGGTGCAGCGGCGAACAGGCAACCGAGGCGCTCGAGGCTGCAGTCCAGCCTTCGGAAGACAGGGCTCGGCACGCAGCCCAGCTCCAACCTCTAGGTGCGGCTGCCGGACAATGTATACAGAGCCATCAAGACAGCAAGCAGAAAGCAAATGGCGGCTCCTGTGGAGTGGATTTTCGGCACAGAAACCACAGCCCCGCCAACAATCCCAATCCACAAACTCTCCCTGTATAAAAAATATTCAAAAAAAAAAAAAAGAAAAGAAAAGAAAAGGAAAAAAAGGCGGGGCACACTGAGCTTTCTTTGCCTCGGGTACTTACAATCCACTGCTGATTACACACTCAGCTTCTCTGCCCAGAGCGAAGCGAAAGAGGAAGCAGATGGGAGCAAAGCACCCGCGGCTCTGAGCAGCCAGGCGTCCGGGAGCCAAGCTTCTCTTTTTCGATCTCTTTGTTCTTCCTGCTGCTTGGCAAAGAGGTCCGCTACAGATTAACGGTGAAAGGAGCTCTAACAGACTGTGCGAAATCTCTATTAAAGCCGCTGTTCTGAGCACCACGCTCAGCACTTCAGCAACCCCCGTATGCAGCGGACATCTTCTCCTCATAATTTAAACTTTTATGCACCTAATAATGTAGCCCCCAAACATTTTTAGATGGATATAAGTATAAGGAAAAATAAAAATAATTCAAAATTATGTTGGGAATTTTTTTCACATTCTTTTCAGTAGAGGAAAATCAGATTCAAAAGTACAGTCAGCTTAGAAACTATTTGAATATAATAAGTGTATCTTAAGTGTATATTGAACACCATGCCTAAACAATCCAAATAGTCATTATGAGTGGTAGAATAATGGTCTTAGAGTAATGGTTCCCCCAGTCCTTCTGAATCTGTCTATCACCTGATATAAGGAACTCTGCAGGAGAAATGAAGGTTATAGATGTTAAAATACAGAGGTATTTGAATTATCCATTTAGGCATAATATAATTGCTTGAGCAATTAAAAGCAGAAATATTTCTTCACTTGGAGGCAGAAATTGCAGAATCAAGAGCATAGAGATGAGGCAAAAAGGGAGGACAGAGATATTTGAAGAATAAAAATAACTTCCCTTGCTGACACTGAAGATGGAGGAATAAATGCAGGCAATCTCTAGAAGGCAAAAATAATTTCAATTCAATGGGCAGCAAGAATAAAGGGACTTTAATCCTACAATTGCATGAAACTGAATTCTGACACCAGTCTCATAAGCTTTGAAGACAGCCCAGAGCCTGTAACAAGCAATTCAACCCTTTAATTTTAGCCCTGTGAGACTCTAATCAGAGAATCACCTAAGTTATGCTCTTCCTACAATTACATAACTGTGAGGTAATAATGGATGTTAAGTTTGCAGTAACTTGGGCCAGGAATAAAAAAAAATAATACAACTATTCTTTATAAGAGAAGCAGGTACATAATAAAAATTTACAATATCTGGCCCATAAAACCATTTTCAATAAATTTCAAAGAATTAAATTAATGCTAAGAAATATGTTATCTTACTATAATGCAAATAAGATGTGCATTGGTAACAAAATATAAATACAGATAAATCATATGCTCATAATTTAAGAGATATACCTCTCACCATGGGCCAGAAGAGTTACAAATATATTTGGAAAATGGTTTTGTTATATACCTTGGAAGATGTATTTTGTGTAGCAAGAAAAGGAAAATTAAAATTTTTAAATGCTTATGTATATTACAGTCTAGAGTAACTGATACAAAAATATGTAAGAGAAATGTGTTAAGAGAGGCATATTACAAGGATGTTGATGGAAACACACATTATAAACAAGTAAAATGTGCATTATCAGTAGACTGAATTAACAAATGGTAGTGTGTGTGTGTGTATACACACACACAATGGATTCTTACACAGCAGTTGTCCTCAAAATATGGTCCATAGATCCCTGAATGTCCTGAAACATCTTTAAGTGGTTTACAAGGCCAAAACCATTTCCATAACAATACTGAAATATCATTTGCCTTTCCACTATATTGATATTTATCTTCAAGGTACAAAAATAATGAAGGGTAAAACTGGTTGGTTATGCATGAGCAAAACCCATATAGCAGCCTCAAACTACACCTAGTCATTAGTCATATTTTTATTCTACATACAGTACAAAAAAAGAAAAAAAATCCAGTTGTTCTTAAAAATATACTTGTTGAAGCTGTAAGCAATTATTTATTTCATTAAATCTTTATACTACTCTTTAATGACTAGTGTGACTAAACAAGAAATAGTCATATAATTCTCAAAACATGATTGTTGTCTAAAGGAGAAACAGTTACAAGATTGTTTAAATTGACAGCAAAATAGCCACTATTTTCAGAGAACACAATTTTTACCCAAAATAAGGACTGAGAAGTAAGCTGTAGTAATTTGCACTTGGGTATTTGATATATATTTTCTCACATTGTATTTTCTCCAATAAAAATAAAGACCTAGTTTGGCACATCAAGTTATGATTTATTGTCAATAACAAATCTAAACTTTTGAGAAAAAACAAGATGGAAAATTTTAGTTCAAAGTCAATCTACCACTTAACCTTTACAGCTTCCCCACATTTAAATATTTCTGAAGAGATCAGTAGCAATACAAATAAATGTGCCTGAGTAATTTAGCAAGACTCTTTCTTAAGATAAAAAAGGGTTGGGGAGTTGGGGATATAGCTTTGTGGTATAGACCCCAGGGGTCAATTGAAAAAACTGCAAAATAAAAGTGATTTTTTAAAAAAATATTGTGTCATGAAATATAATCAACATTTTGAAAAGCTCTATAACTCGGGGAACCATCATTTTCAATGACTGATGCATAATGGTTAAAAAATGCACAAGTTAAAAAAATCCATTACAAGGACAAAATGAACCAATGGATTTTAATATTACAAAGTACAAAGTATTCATTGATAGAATTTTGAATTCTACATTCCATTAACTTGTGATGCTTTTGCGTAGAACTGAGAAAGAGTATCCACTTATATTTGCAAAGGTATTAAAAGACTTCTTCTTCCAATTATGTATCTAAGTGAGACCAGATAATGTTCACCCTTTATCAACTAAAATTAGATATTGCAAAATATTGAACAAAGTAGATATGAGAATCTGAGTGTTTTCTATTAAGCCAGATATTAGAGTCACAAAAATACAATTCAATGCATTTTTCTCACTTTTGTTTTTGACATAGTTATTTCTTATTAAAATATCATTTATTTCAACATGTCATGGACTTATTCTGTATATTTATGAATGAAGCAATAAGTTCAGACTATTTTTTTCTGCTTTAAGTTTAATAGGGTAATGTTGATAGTCTATAAAATTTCTTTGGGGTTATCAATAATTTTTTAGAATGTAAGAAGACCTCAGAAAAACAAACTTGAGGAAAACAAATATAGCAATTAAAATATATAGTAATTTCAGTATGAATTAATCCTACCTATATAGTATTAGGCAAAAAGCAGATATGTTAAAAATAGTATAATTTAATAGTATATAATTTTTATTTACATTTTAATAAGTAAAATAACATAACAATTAGAAATTTTAAAATGTTAAAAAATTAAAATACAATTCATGTAAAAGTCAAAACTTTTATTTTTATTAGCTTTCAGAAAATTTAGATCTCATGTATATACATTTTTCTTTTAATATTTCTGTTGAACGCTATAAAAACTTTCAATTGTAAAGCACTTTTCATATAATTCAAACTTGTATCTATATGCAATAAATTATTAGGAAAATAGGTAACACTATAGGCAAAAATATAATGAGAATATTTGTTATATAAATATGTGAAGTATTAACCAATGTCTAATTTTCAGGTATTCACTTAAAATACATTTACTTTAATTTTAGGATAAAGTGTAAAAGCAAAATCACTTTTTATTTGTAGGTATTTCAGTTTCAAGATTTAATACTTAGATCACATCTTCCTTCATTCTAAAATTTAAATATTTTCCATCTCCCTTCTTTTTCTCCATATATAGATACATACATAGATAAATAGATATAGATATATAGCAATTAATATAATTCTAAACCATTAGAATAACTCACTTGACAAAAATTTCTTCTAAATGCTCTGTTGTTAAAATTAATGACATAAAATACGAGTATATATTCTCTTAATTCCTCATTTCCAAATTTTGGATTAATCAAGATTTTCATATAGATGATATATGTGATAGATTTTTAAATATCAACACACACATATGTGCATAAATTAATCTATTTTCATATATAATTATAATGATTACTTTTGATGAGTGTCTTCTAAATGTAATGTCATAAACACACCTATATATTTTTACATAAAGCTTCTGTGTTTAATTACATGGCTGTTAATTCTCCTTATATTCTATTAGATAAAATGCCTATGTCACTGACAATTAATTCAATTTTGTTTTTAGGTTAACAGGATTCCATCTGCCACCACCAGTGACAAGTACCAAATCTGTGTTCTCACTACGTTTGACCAGTGATTTTGCAGTTAGCGCACATGGGTTTAAAGTATATTATGAAGGTAAGTGATGATAATATAAAAGGAACCACTTCCCAGTTTAATGTAACCAAAACCAGAACTCTTCAAGAGTATCAGTGGACGAAGAATCAACGTGAAGGAGAAAGAATTCATATGGTTATCTCTAATATTGTCACAAGATTCACTTTCATTAATGCTAAATATAGTTAGTGGACTGTGCTGTTTCATATCACTCACTGTGCCTAAACATAGGAACATCTTGACCTTGAATTTTCTTCAGCTATGAGACCATGAATTACTACAGGGTTAGGCAGTAACAGAAAGGAGTGGAATGTGAAAGTGAAAGGAACTTAGACCTGATTTGTGATCCAGGTATCATAGAGATTACCTTATTCTTTGCTGTGCTGTGTCTCTCATAAAACTAAGCTCATAAAACTAAAGTTGTTTTTTATCCTTTTCCCCTGGAAGTTTAGTACAAGCTTCTTTGGCATTGAAACTTGACCTGAACTGGTTGAAACCCATTTATAGTCTTTATTTATGTCTCTTAATATAGACACTGACATGTTTCATTATGGAAATAACATTTGATGATGGAGTGGTGTCCCAGGCTGTGCTGAGGGTGTTAAAATATACAGAATCTACAACTTTTTATATGTGGAAAATTCTAATGGCAAAAAAATCTGTTGCTAAAGGCTTCAGATAATGGACTTTTAAGTTTTTTTCTGTATGTGATTTACTGATAAATTTTACATTTAATTTAGGAAAAAAGCCTTGCTTAATCCCAGTGACATTATATCAAATTTCCACTCATCTCTCCAGGACCATATAATCAAAATTCACATCACCAAACCTAACATTACCATAAAGAGACATACAAATATAATGGAAGGTGCAGTTACTTAGTAACTCTTAATTTTTTGTTTTCCCCTTTATTTGGTATGCTGAGGATTAAAGTGCCCCAGCTCAGGAGCAGTTACTTAAAGCACATAATTTAAAATACAGTCCATTTAATGGTCACATTCGAAAATAATCATAAATAAAATATAAATGTTACAGTGTAAATTGTAACATTGTGCATCTGGGGACAGTTATAAACTAAGTCTCATTTTATGTAGTAATATATTTCTCATTAGAAAATACACACTTTCCTAAATAATTGCAGAAAATATTTCTCAATTTAACATTGCAAATAATGTCATGGACAGTAGTTTTGAACGCTATTTTGTCCCTAGTACATGTATAATTTAGTCTACGAGGGGAGGATATGTTCTGAGTTACTTTCTCCATTATGATAATAATGACTATTAATTTTCTAAGGTGTTTTCACAATAGTTGAGTAATTATTTTAAGGTTGGCAACTTAATTCATACATACTCATCATTATAACCACAAAGGTTTAAGTGTAATTTTGGCAATACTGAAGAAGTTAGTAATTTAATAATTTTCTACTAAGTGCTCTTTAGTAGAAAACTTGTATTCATTAAAATATAATGATAATTTAGGCTAGTTTATTCATTTGCAAAGCACTAAGTATATTGAAAATTTAGTAACATGGCATATGAATCATGATGTCAGCATGTTTTCTGGTTTGGCTGTCATGTGTCATAAATTCATATTCAAACATATTTTTTTAGCTCCCTATTGTTACTAACATAAACAATATTAAATGTCTGCCTATCCATTATGCTTTAGGGGAAATGGGTTTATATATTTTCATAAAATTTAAATGTATGTTTGGGATGTCCTAGCTTTAAATATAGGATACTAGCCAACCAGCTATTGAGGAATTGGCCAGCATGCCACAGAATTATAAGATATCGGGTTCTGATATATATATTTTATCATATATATTAGGTTTATGTTGCTGCAAAAAAAAAAAAAAACTACCCCAAATTTAGAAGCTCAGCAGGCATGGTAGCACACACCTGTAATTCCACCTGCTCAGAAGGCTGAAGCAGCATGTTTACAAGTTCAAGTTCAAAGCCAGCCTCAGTGACTTAGTGAGGCCCTAAGCAACTAAGGGACACCCTGTCTCCAAAAAAAAAGGGGGGGGGCTGGGGCTGGAGATATGGCTCAGTGGTTAAGCACCATTGGGTTCAATCTGTGATACAAAAAGAAAAAAAAGTTCAAGATAAACAGCATATATCATAATTCTGTAAGTGAAAATCTTAGTGGTTTCTGCTAGATTATTTTATCAGTGTCTCATAAAGTCATAATAAAAATGTCAATAGTGTAAGCCCTTATCAGAATGCTTATATATCCTATTTCCTAGCTCATTCTGGTAGTTGGCAGCATCTAGTTCTTCACAGTTATAGTACTGACATCCTTCTTTCCTGCTATCTATCACCTGGAGCCCACCCATAGCTCCTACAGGTCTCTTCTGTGTCCATGATCCCTGCATATCTGAGAACCAGCAACTAGTTGGTCCTTCTGAGAATGATATCTCTGATTTTTCTTTGTAATGCGTCTGTACTTCAAGTACTTTCTTCCTTCCCACACCTCTAACTCCAGGTAGAGATCTGTTGGTTTTAAGGATCCATGTGTTTAGCATGGCCCCATCTAAATAATAGAGGTTAATCTTCCTATCTTAAAGTTTTCAACCTTAATTATATCTGCAAAATCCCTTTTTCAATGTAAGTTGACATATGTTCCATAAATTATCTTTTTTGGGGGGCTCTGGAGAAGGGTTGTCATTGGCCTACTGCATCATGTGCAAATGTGCAAATCTATATAAAAAATTCCAGCAGAAGTAGCTACACACTTACTAAGGCTTTATCCTTGGGTATTAGAATACATGAGGTTTCTATTTATCAGTGATGTTATGATTTCTCAAATTCCAACATTGGACTGCATGTATCATATTCATCTGAAGAATATACTGAAAAGTAGACAATAGATTTCTCATGTATCCTGAATCCAATCCTATAGTGCAACCCAGAACTATGCATCATAATAAGAAACTACTGATTCTTAGGTTTCTGAAAAGTATAAGTTCTATGTAGCTATCTTCCTATCCCTAGAAGAGATTAAGACAAACCCAACCAATCTGTTATACAAAGAAGATAACTAAGGAAATATCTATTGAATCAGTATCACTATAAAGATATTTATTATGGACAAAATATTTAATTTAACTAAACTTCATTTTCTCATCTACAATATTGAAGTAATAACTCTCCTTACTTTGTGTGTGTGTGTATATGTGTGTATTTCTGCATGTGATTAATGATTTAATGTTTCAAATATGACAGGTCTTTGAGAAAAATATAAGTTATTCTCACTTAAGGTCCTGTGCTGTAAATTCTATGGAATCTTTGATTTAAAGATAACTTCGTACACTGAAGTTAATTAAACTTGCAGAAGAACAGGAAAACTAAGAATCTGCTTGTACTTATTTGCTGTCAGCACTATGACGAAAGACCACTGTGTATTCCAATTACAAATCAATACTTTTATCAAGTACAAAATAATGCAATTAAATATTGTACCAATGTCAATTTGCTTAAGTTTTTACATGTTTACTCTTGATTTCTATTGTTATTTCATAGTGTACCAATAAGAAAATTTTCACATAAGCACATTGATCCATGTACCAGTTCTTACTTTTCCCTCCTTAAATGATTGTTATCCATAATGAACCATATATTTTCTCTTTTTGTAAGACAATAAAGAGCAATTCACAATATTGTTTTAAATTACTTTTCTGTGTACCCCATTATGCAATAAATTTCTCTTTTCAGGTATTTTTTTTCATGTGAAATTTCACATAATATTCATTGATAGCAAATATCAGTATATTGAAAACCCCTAGGGATTTTTTTCTTACTAATTTAGGAATCACTTATTGTGGAAATAAAGTACAAAGTACTTGGACTATATTTTAATTATTATATACTATACAAAATGATTATCTTATGCCTGATATAATGTATAATTCCAGTATATATCAGTTAAGCAATTTAATTAATAGGAACAGACTTAAAATAAATAAGAACATAGTCTTAAAAATCACTTGAAACACATAGCAATTGTATCATGGTGATTGTTGCATGTGCCATTAAGCAATGCTTATGACATATAACATAGTAATAACAAAATGCTCACCTTCAACAAATTTGCTATTAAGATATTATTTTCACATTTAACTCAGAAACAAAAATTTGGCTAATAATGCTACTATTACATAATACTTTTTTGGTATATACTAATCACAGTGATTTCACACACTCTCTCTCAAACTAGAAAATTATATAAAAATTGTAATAACCAAGAATTTTTAAAAGTAGTTACCTGAGTTTGAAATTTTTATTTAAATGTCCTGGAGTTATAGCCTATATACATTTGGGAGACTTATTTCAGGTCTAAGTATAACCTATGATTCCCTTTTTACATGAAAAATTCTAATCAAGTATATTAGTACAAAAAGGTATTGCTAAAATAAGAATAATCATAATATATATTAAAATATGAAGCAAAGAAGTTAAATATATATTCTTGCAGATATTTCAGGTCAACTATATATTCTATATCCTTTTAAAATATTTGACACAGAAAATAATAATTATACTATATGCTATTCTATTTAGTTATTGGTCACAGGTTTGTTAAAAAATTATCCCTAAGAACATAAAAGGAGCTTTTTAATTTTAGGGGTAATTTTCAACTCCTTTGCTTTAAAATTTTAACTATAGTACCATGAAATTTAATGGAGAGCTTACAACTTAGAATCAAGTCAATTATGCTTCTAGCAAAACAACTGAGTTGCAGCAAGATGCTTACGTTATAAAATTATATATATCACATAGTTTATAGCAATAAAGTGAGGATAGGTTCATAAAATAAGTTAATGAATTAGATTATTAAATACTTTAAAAATAAATGAGATTTCATATTTCAGAAACACAACACAAGGAACTACCATACATGCAAAGACTTTGTCTTTGACCTCTTGCCAAATTAAAATATTTTGTCTATAGGGTTCCATAGTCAACCTGGTTAGCTATTGAAACTTTTTAATATTAATGTGACCTTTGGTAATGTGTATATTTTGCTCTCTCTTTTAAGTAGTTGGAAGTATTCAAAAATCCAAGTTCAGAGAATGAGACAAATTTATCTGTTCTGTAAAGATCTTCTGTTTAAGAGACGCCGTATTATAATGAACATGTGCATTTGGTTGTATGTACAGAAGAATTTATTAATTTTCAAGTAGTTATACATCTATTACATGCTTTTAATTACTTACTGTACTCA
This sequence comes from Marmota monax, assembly GCF_021218885.2. NCBI lineage: Eukaryota > Metazoa > Chordata > Mammalia > Rodentia > Sciuridae > Marmota > Marmota monax. The sequence goes on along the minus strand of NW_026694084.1, from coordinate 19,897,257 downwards.
GAAATGCTTCAACAGTATCATCAATACTATAAATGCTCTGAAAACCACAAATAAAAATACTACAAATGCTTTTAGATATTAAGCAATAACATTTTAAGCATTTCTTACTTATGCCCATTATAACACATAGAACCACTACAAATACTTACCTCTCTAGTCTTGTTTCTAGCTATGGTATCAAATTATAAACTGCCTTAAACTTAATTCAGTCTCTCTCTTGTATTCAGGACACCCTGTGCACACTTCTTTTATGGCTTGATTACTTATCCTTCCAGATCTTGTGCAAACCTTAATCCCCTGTAGAAAGTCATTTATGGAATCCCAAATTGGTCTCAGTACTAAAAGATCTTTCTCTGTGTACTCAGATGTGTCCACACCTTGCCACACAATACTTCTTCATTTTAGATTTTTGCCTCATATTAAGCGTTGAGAACACTGAAAGTATTAAATATGTCTTCTTCATTTTGTATACATGCCTCCTATTTTAGCACATTCCTGGCATACTGGAAACACTTGTTATGCTTGTTAAAATTCAACTTTAAAAGGATTAAATCCCCAGTGAATGTCTTAAACGGAAGACATGGGCTATATTTAATAACTTCAAATTTGTAATATGCATAGATTATTACATTAAATAGTTAAAAACGTTAGAAAAAATATTGACCTTTTAGTTTTTAAAATCCATAAGTGATACATACATATTATTTATACTTCTATAAATATATTATTTGCTTATAATCTTTTTCATAGATTAGTTAATTTATGAAGCAATTTAAAAATTAAAATGCCCATAAAAAATAAAAGTGACAAATAAGAAATTGCAAAGCCCTGGTTCACTTAATCTGTGTCTTCATATGGCGAAGATGAGATCACATTAAAGGTTTTCTTTTATTCTTCAGAATAGAATGATTAAACAAAACAAAATGATAATCCCATTTCCTTTGAATTTTCTTCTTTTATGTATGTTTTTAAACATGCCATATGTGCCAACCAATATGAGTTGTAATTTTTATATGAGTGCTAGAATGTAGTTAATTAAGGAATTGATTAATTTAAAACTCTAATTATATGTCAAAGATATTTTGCTGTTTTCACACAAAGCTCGTATGTTATGATGGCAATTATAATTGATAGTACACAATTATGGGTTTAAAAGAAAAGTATACTAGAGTTTGGTTTAAAATTGTTTTGCAAATTTCTTTATCTCTGTTCCCTAATAAATATAGTAATTCTAATGCTGTCTGTCAGGTAATCCACTTTCAATTGGCAATAAGGAAAGAAATGACACTTTTCACATGTGCACATTGTTCTTCTGGTACTAAAGTCAAAACCCTCATAGAGGTTGAGAGACAGGACAAAAACACAAGGCAGTTGTTCCAGTTCACTTGAAAAGAGGGCACAATGAAAAAACACCAAGTCTTGTGTAGAAATTAATTGAAAACTATTTGTTATAGGGAATCCTTTATGCAAATAGACAAGGAAAAAATTCATAAGAATTTTCTTGATAATTATAAGGTCCCTGGATCAAAGTACAAACATCTTTATACAGACATTTTGGTAAGAAAAGGTAAGAACAAAAAACAAAAGATAACAATTTGTGCCAAACTATATCAAGTATTATTTCAGTAATTTTGAGAAAATACAATTATTAATTTCAGAGAGACAAAGAAATATCAGAAATTATTTACCTATGTGTATATACTTTATATTTTCTATTCGTACATATTGTTAAGAACTGTGAAGTTTCTGAGATTTTATTCTGCTTCAAAGTTAACAAATCAATCTGCTCTAGTTCTATGGCAGAAGACATGATACACAAAACCATATTTAATCATACTCAAAGGACTTTTTTACTTACACCAACAGAAATAGCCAGAGTACCAAAAATTGTGTTTTCAAAGCCTCAATTCCCACAGGCAATGAAAAGAGGGCCAAGTAACATTCCCCAACATGGTAGGCTGTTATGGGAGAGAGCAATTCTGAGCTTAGAGAACCAGAATCTTTTATATTAAAAAGTAAGCACACTTGCCCTTTGGTCGGGACAGACATAATATTTCTTTATTGTCACTGAACAAAGGGAGTCAGCATCTCTGCTTACAAGATTTGAAAACATGAGAGATATATCGAGAATGGTTTCCCAATATATGTGTATTGTGTTCTACCATAACAGCATCTGGATTTGATGCATATTACACAATTTTCAATAATCTTTGATAATGCCAAATTAAAGATTCCTTTAGATATTATTAAAGGAAGATTTTTCAAATGAATAGATGTTATCTAAAAATTTCAAGATTTTAGCCGTCATATTTACTACTGTTTAAAAAAGCACTTATACTGCAATAGTATTTTACATGCACATTTGAATAACTTAGAAAATATCATTTAAAAATAATGAGTGTCATTGTTCCTTCATCCTATCTTTTATAATGTTGGATATGCTGAACTTTCTTTCTATAATGTGGAATATGCTTACTTCATCATGATTTCATAGGATTTCTCTATATACATTTACTACTAAGCTAGTCTCTCCTTTTATCTTCCTGCACTGTTTTTCTCTCTCTTTGTGTGTGTATGTGTGTGTGTGTGTATGTGTGTGTGTGTGTGTGTGTGGTTTTATAGCAGGGTAATATTAGATAATATGATGAGAGGAGTAGTATTTATCACAGCATAAATTCCAGATGAATATAAAAAAATGAAAATACGTAATTCATAAAGAAACATAACAGAATATTATCAGATTATGGGAGACAAAAACATTATAACAGCAAAAGCGCAAAGGAAAATATGTCACTAAAGAATATATTGATAGGACTGGGGCTGTAGCTCAGTGGTAGAGTGCCTCCCTTGCATGTGTGAGGCACTGGGTTCGATCCTCAGCACCACGTAAAAATAAATAAAGATACTGTGCCAATCTTCAACTAAAAAAATATTTTATAAAAAGAATAGATTGGTAAACGAAAGTGTGAAATCTGCATAACATAATTTAAAAATTATTCTCATATTAAAAAGGAAAAGGAAATGAACATTTAATATTTGCAATCTATGGGACAGAATACACACACACACACACACACACACACACACACACCACTATTGCCTCTGATTTAAAGGTTGATACAAATTGAAAATTTACTAAGAAACTAAAGAGACCAAGAATATATGAAGAAAAGACTATCACACAAGAAATTTATCATTACTCATATCATTATGCTTAGAAATATTGTTAGTTTATGGATAAGGGAAGTTAATAAATTGATTTTCTTAAATTTAGTACACATGATGAAGAAATAAGATTAGATCAAGGCAATTAAAAAGGATAAGTGTTCAGATGATGGATTTATCAAACAAAGATTTTTGGATAGGTGTTGATTAAAGTGAGAAGAGAGAATTTATCTATTTATTTATACATTTTCTTATGAGTTAGAGAAAATTGGAAATATGAAAACAACAGATGTTATATTTTGATTTATATTGAATAAATCATAACCTTTTAATAATGTAAATCAGAATTTCCATTTTTTCTATGTAAACTTGTTGCTTTATTTTTCCATAATTTTCAAAGCAGTCCATCTGTGTGTTACTTCAAAGGCTTCACATTAATTTAAAGAATTAACCTGAAAGACAGATTATATTTCAGTTATTGTAGTGGCACCCCCTTTCTCCACAGAAAAGTCTTAACTGGGCTTCTCTAGAAATCTTCACCACGGCTGATTTTGGGACTATCAGCAAAAGAGTCTCTTCAAAAGAGTTTAATATAGATAAACTTCCTATTTTCATGTTGCCCTGTTTTACTTGGCCACTGGCTGGACACCCCCTTACTAGTTTCTCACAAACGTATAGTATAGTAGTTTGTAAAAATATATAAACAAGGCCTCTGGCCTTGAGCTTGGGCTTCACAGAGATGTCTACATTTCTAAGATAAGAGCAGTTTCCAATTGGGCTCCTTGTAACAGCTGGCAAAGGGAGGAAACCAAGGGCAGAAGCAGCTCTCCCCTTCTCAGGTGTTGACCTTGAAGGGTTAACTTACCCAGAACAGTGAAAGGAAAAGCTGCTTTTATGTAAAATTCTGCAGACTTTGAACTTCTGAGCCCCTCCCCTTTTATGCTGGTGATAAAACCCTGAAGCTACCTGAACATGGGGTTCAGGGGATTGATTGATTACAGCAAAAGCTCTGCCCTCTGAACCTGGCTGCAGCCAAATAAAACTATTTCCTGCTATCTTCAGTGCCTTGCCTCCTTTGTCCCTACAACATTATCTTTAAATTTCTTTAATTATGACTCTATATTATTTCAATTTGCTGTCTTGATTCTACCTGATAGGATTTTATAGAGTGGAAAATATGCTAACAATATTATTAACTCAAATCTTACATTTTTCCAGTAAACCATATATATCATTTCACCAGTAGCTATTCATAAGGCATTATAAATCACAGTCATCACATGAACTAAGTTACTAAATAGGTCAGATAAACTAAATTAATAAATATTATAATATGGTATTTTTCTTTGTTCCATCAAAAATTATCATTAAGATACCAATGTCTATCTGAAATTGGTAAATAAAATTCACCATAGTACAAGATTGGATAAAAACTCCTGTATACAACCCAGTGATACTTTGCTTCCTTCTGTGTTTAAAAAGGTATGTCCAAAAATTATAGCAACATGGTTTTTAAAAAAATTCTAAATATTCTAAATATCCACATTAATTTTTAATATTTAATACCTATTTTAATTTTTCTGATAATGTATCTATTGAATAGTTTATGTTGCTTAATTTACATTATTGTTGCTGCCTGAAAAAAATCCTCACTTTTTATGCATGTTGTAGTACTACTGTATTAAGAAATCTTTATAATATTAATTTGCTATTGTTGGATCTAATCTTTCTAGAGATTTGAATGACTATTATGACCCTTAAAGGTTTCAGAAGCATTTTAGGGGAAATGTTTACAATATAAATAAACCAATAAGCCTTCAATTATATTAAAGGATTACATATCAGACAACATTACATCAAAAGTATAAAAGGAGAATATCACTATTTGGAAAATGTTAATTTTGTTTATTATAAAATTAGTTCTGTCTATTAGAAATATTTATTATGTATTTTAAAAATAATACTATGATGTGAATTGACCAAATGACTAGAAAATAATGCATTTTATTGTTATAACTAATCAGTTAGCAATATTATATAGGTAAGCACATGATTTGTTAAGGAATTAACCTGAGAGACTATTAGATTACAATTTTTTTAGGGTTCCAGGACTGAAGGGAATGATTCTGATCCAATTCAGAATCCTACCTTGGAGTATATAGCTATTTGTATATATGAAATTAGAAATGTGATACACACTAGGGCAGGGCAAACCCAGTACTTGTGCACTAAATTTTAAGGTGGAAGTTTATTTATTTGCTCTGCAACATTGTTTCTGCAATTTTGTGTAGGGTCAATTTGTTTCTAAAAAAATCTTACCCATTATTTTCCATAAAGTGTGTCGTATTACCTCTGTTAGGGCAAACACAAAACAATAACAACAACAAGGACAACAAAATCTCTCCTGACCCCTCATTACCTCCAGTTGTTGTCCCATCTCTCTTGGTGCCCCTTTTATAAAAAGTGCTCAACAAGTGATCTATATTTTCTGTGGCCATCTTTTTTCATTTCTAATCTCACCTCCTTGATTACATTTTCATTAGAACTTTGCTACTACCACTTAGTTATTTTCAAGGTCACCAATGATAATACCATCTCCACATCTAAAGATCAATTCTCAAATTACTTTTCCTCTCCTAGGAAGTTAAGATATTCTTTCCTCTCATCTTAATGAATTTTCTTTGCTTGCTTCCCAGGATGCTTTTTTCATTTATTCACCTCTGATATACAATTTTTCTTTAGCCCCCTTAGTTAGGTTTTCCTGTTTTTAATATCTATAAATTTGACTAGCACAATGCTCATGGTGCCTCATCTCTATATGCACTCATGCTCCATCCACATGGGCCAATCTGCACCAACATTTGTTAAACATCCTTGATACACTGGGAAGATCTATTCATTTAGCTATTCTTATAAGACAAATCATCACAAAACCTCACAGTCATTCAAAACATCTTAATTGTTCAAGCTTCTGAGGGTGTTGGCTGAGTCATTCTCTGATCTTGGCTGGATTCACTGATATTTCTGAGTGTAGAATAATCTGATCAGCCTTTTTGTTAAAACTGAGGTAGTTTGGCGGTTCTCAAACTTCTTATATGCTAGCTAGATATTTTAAGCATAAGCAAATTCTCATGTGCACAGAAGAGGTGGAAGCATAAGAAATTTTTTAAAAAGGACACTTTTTCAAATCCTCAAATCATTAGCAAGAAAACAAATAGTCCAATTACAAAATGGACCTAAATAGACATTTCTTGAAAGAAGACATACTATTAGCCAAAATACGTATGAAAAAATGTTCAACATCACTAATCATTAGGAAAATGCAAATGAAAACCACAGTGAGAAGTCACCCTATGCCCACTGGAATCACTATCAAAAAGACAAAAGATAATTGTCAGTAGAGGTATGGACAAAATGGAACTCTATGCACTCAGTTGAAATGAAGTTAGTACAGCCATTATGGAAAACAGTATGGAAAGCACTATGGAGGTTCCTCAGGAAAATAAAAATTAAATTACCATATTATCTACTAATCCCACTTTATGGTATATATCCAAAGAAATTGAAATCAATGTATTGAAAAGATATCTGCATTTGATATTCATTTCAGCATTATTCACAAAAAGATATGTAAACATCCTAGGTATCTATCATCAAATGAAAGAATACAAAATTATTTACACACACACACACACACACACATGCAAAATAATACTTTTCAGCCTTAGGAAAAAGTAAAATTCTCTCAAAACTTTTTAACTTCTCTACCTTTTTAAATCCTTATAGACTTAAAATTCAGTTCAAATATTTGATCTTCCATCTCCAGGATGTGATCTTTATCCTCCTAATTCAATTTTTTTAATGTATCAATAATAAGTGTTCCAAGCAGCAGAATAAATAAAAGGAAGGAAGATGAGCAAATGGTCTCCCAGGAACAGTTTCAAGATGCTGTGTCAAGATATTTCTGCTTCCTAGGCAGGGTGGCACATGCCTGTAATCCCACTGGCTCCATCTCTGGGGGCTGAAGCAGAAGGCTTGCAAGTTCAAAGCCAGCCTCGGTAAATTAGCAAGGCCTTAAAAAACTGAGCAAGACCCTCTTTCAGGACAATAATTACAGAAAGAAAGAAGAAAGAAAGAACTAGGGATGTTTCAGTGATTAAGCACAGCTGGATTCATTCCCTAGTGTGTGTGTGTTTGTGTGTGTGTGCGTGTGTGTTTATACACACACAAATAAACACACACACATACACACACTAGCCAAAGTATAATCACACCAAGCTGGGCTACACTAGGTACTGAGAATATAATCTTTATTCTGGGGGTTAATGCACCCAGCTAAAAAAATTTTTATTGTGAATTAAAGACATAGAGGCTACTAGAGAAAAACAAGCAGTCTGTCATTGTGTCAGAATAAGAAATAGCACATATTCTTGCTCAACATACTTTTATAAAAACACTTTGATTGTAACAACAAAAATGGCATGAAACACAGTCTTGTCTATTTGTTAATGCAATCCAAATTAAGTATTAAGCATTTACCATGGCACTTTGTGTTAGCAAATCTTAAATAAATCTCAGATATATATGATTTGGTGCAGAAAAACAAACAATATCCTAACAGCTTACAGGTATATTTCATATCATCTTGAGGTTGACACAAAATAATTATATAAGATGAATATTATTTTTTTGATTTTCAGATAAAAAAAAATAAAAACAGCATAATTGAATTACTTACAGATGGCAGTGTGCTGGAGCCAGCTCAGAGAAGATCAGAAGAGCAAATTGTGCACTTTGTCTTCTTTCCAACTACATTTAGAGACTATATGTTGACACCTTAACATCAACTATGTTGGGAATATTTACACTATAGAAATCAGCAAAATTTAAAAAGCAGTACTGCTTTCTGTTTTTTTCCAGAGAGCTAGCTGTTACACATCTACAAGTCCAAGGGAGTAAATTGAAGGCTGACTGAAACTGAGGTCTTGCTCTCTGCTTTCTGCACTTCTTTCTCTTACATTAGTGATAACAGGTCTTTCTACACTTAAATGTTCATAAGAAACACCTGGTGATCTTGCTAAAAAAGTGAATTCTTATTTGGCACATGGAGAATGTTGTTCAAATTCCTGCATTTCTAACTGAATCCCAGCTGATACCAATTCTGCTATCCCAAGCACCACAAACCAATTGATACAAACATCTTTTATATTTTGTTTTAAAATTCTTAATGCTTGTTAAGTTATTCTAAAAATTCATCACTAAGCCACATTTTTGTGGTTTCAATAAGAACAGGAATTTATTTGATCTAAACTATCCTATTTTTCCTCATGTAAGATGGCTGAAATTGACATTAATCACTTTTCATAGTTAGCAATAAAAATCAGCTCAAATGGGGTTTTTCACTTCACTCATCAGCCTCAAATTTAATTATTAAGAAATAATGCCATTCTCAAAAATTATAAAGTTCTTCAGATTTCTAATTGTTGACTTCTACAAATACTATTGTAAAGCTATAAACACTAGTTTCTAGTGAGCACATTGTAAAATGAACCTATTATGCCAGCTTCAAATAGTATGATACCATTAGTCAATTTTGTAACTGCCATTAGTTGTTGATCTAGAGAAATAATGAGGATTATTGGTGCTGAGAATGAAATTTTATGTATATATAATATATTATACATATAGAATCTTATAACAAATTCAAATTTGTCATAAGAATTATCATTATACCCCTTAAGTGTCATATTCATTTTAAAAACAAATGCTTTGAGATGGGCATGGTGGTACACACCTGTAATTCCAGTGGTTTGGGAGGCTGAAACAGGAGGATCTAGAGTTCAAAGTCAGCCTCAGCAATAAATGAAGCACTAAGCAACTCAGTGAGACCCTGTCTCTCAATGAAATACAAAATACTGCTTAGGAGGTGGCTCAGTGGTAGAGTGCCTGAGTTCAATCCCCAGTACCAAGAAAAAAAAATGGTTTGGATTTGTATTATACTCTCCACCGACTTTTCCTGAGCATAAATCTATTTTAAATTTATTTCTAGCAATAAACCAAGTATTTGATACTTCATAAGTTTAATACAGATTTTTACTTCTGTTTCTTGTTTCTTCCTGCAGTTGCTTCTCTTAAAAATCTCTTTTCCCCTGGATTCTCTAAGAGACAGTAGACAGTCATGTAGTGCATTTTTCTTCATGTGGATAAGTACATCTTCTGATATAATTATCATATTAACTAAAATAATTATGTTAGACAAAGTATTAGAGGTTTAAGTAATGACAGGTTATGCATAAATTAATTACTTCATTTTATCCTTTAAACTAATTATCAACATACTATAAAATAAATGTTAAAATATCAAATCAAGACATTTAACCTGAACACTGTAAATTCATACCCTAGCTGTCATATACTCTTGCATTTAAAATTTTTAGGAAACACACAGGGAAATTTTAGATATGAACACTTTTTAAATTTATAAAATCTGTATATTTTTAGCTTTAAAATCTGAGTAATTTCAATAGTTCTAAGGATTTGGAATATTATTCTGATTTTGAATTTTAGAGCCTCCTCTTGTTAGTAGGACTAAGTATGGTGATTCTATTATTTTCATTTTCTAAAGTAATGATTTTTACTTTAACCAATAGTAAGGATAATTGTTCTAGTTGGTGAAGGAACACCAACATTTATATTTTAGAATAACGTTTATACTTGCAACTTTTTCAGCTTACTATAAATTACACAAAACCAAATAAAAAAGGAAAATAAGAGTTGCTTCATCATTTTTTTTCTTACAAAATCTTATGTTTTAGCTCTTTATCATCATCAAAATGTGTTCATAGAAATATTATCACATATGCTGTTTTTAATTTCCAGGACATTAAACATTCTCTGTTTTATATCCTTACAACAAAACAATCAAACTTAAAAAAAAAAAAAAGAAGAATCAGAGATCAAGCATTGGGAGAAGTCATTCTTGCCCATAAGTCACAGAGCTGGAATTCAGAACCTGGTCTCAATATCTTGGTCAGTTCTCTTTCCCATTGTAATGAAAGAGTTAAAATATTTTCATTTTTTGCTTTTCTGTAGTCTAAGACAATATTGTTGCTCCTCATTTGGGACACTCATTCAAATCTTTTAAAATAAATCTTAATGACACTCTTAAATGAATGCATGACTATACATGAATAGAAAGATAAGAAAATGTCCTTACCCTTTCCATACCATCTCCCATTCTTCCACTTGCCTTCAAGAATCCAATCTTTGTGAAATGATCATTTTTTCCAAGTATATAACACTTTCATTCACCTGAATGTAATGAATTATTGTTGAATGCATATTTGGATAAACAGATGCCAAAGATGATCTGTGATGACTTCATTATTGTGCGTTACTAGAAAACAAGTACAATGTGAAATATTAGATTTAAAAAACCTGAAATTTCCAGATAGTAGAATCCTTAGGATTTTCACACCATTTTTATTTTTACATATTTTACTTAAAGAGAAATGAGGAAATTTGTCTTCATTTTAGTCATGTAAAAGTTCAATTATAACTCTCCCTTTTTATCCAGAATATTAGCTTCATTATTTAATATTGTAAGGAAAGATCAAAATTCATGTTCTAAACTCTTGGTGGAATTTAATAGCCTTTTCCATGGTCAAATTCTTTTTTATGTTAATGGGGCATTTTGCAGAAACTAATGGATCATTAGTCTCCGGCGAATAGAAGTTTCTGGTAACAATATTCACAAATGATGGGAATTTATATGTAGTGTTCAAATATTATAAGACATCTTTATGGTACCTTAATTAAATTTGTGGTGAACAATGGAGTGCTGAGAGTAGGTGTACCCTGTGAATATTTGCAATGCATGTATATAAAGTTTTCATAATGTTATGTTACTTAATTTTTTTTGTTGTTGTTGTTTAAAGGGTTATAAAACGCTGTTGATGTTTAAACTTTATTCATCAGATGTGCACTAGGTGCTTTCAGAAAGTTCTAAAAGGGCAGAGTGATAAGAAATAGCTTTCAGCTATTTTATTGTATTTTTAGATGAAAATGGGGACACAGGTTAGAGTTAGCAGATTCTCTCAGTTTTCTAGTCAAATTTCAAGGAAAAATAATTTATTAACACTTAAATTTTTATTTAAAAAAATATATATTAATTCTGAGCAATGAAATCAAAGAGAAAGCCCACCAAAAATTCACAAACATTTAAAAAATTCACAGGGCAAGAAGTCAATGATAAGATATACACTTTGTTAGGAAATTGACAAAATAGTTAAGGGTCAAAACCTAGAGACCCTTCTCCTAATAATTTTCATGATATTGATAAAGTTAAATATATTTCTCAATTTCTGATATAAAAAGATAAGACTTAGCTAAATGGCATCAAAAATGCCCTGCATATATTAATTCCTACGAACTTTAAAAGTAAAGGATGAAAGGTATTATTGAACATGCCAAACTCCCTTTCAAAAGATGAAATAGCTGTGGAAGACTGGGGAAAGAGTGCATCTTAAGATGAATATTGGGTAACGTCAAGAAATTTTAAGTGTGTCATCCTAAATGGTAGCTACAGGGTAAAAAAAGGCAACACAAAAGTAAGAATCAGGTTACTGCTTTGCAGCCACATTGGAAAATGTTTAGCAGGACATCAAGTAAGATATGGATAATCAGGTCACACAAAAGATATTAAATAGAATATTGTATTCTGAATAGAAATGTCAGTTTAGTTATTTGCAGGTCTAAAATAGGTGAAGTATATGGAATGGCGTGATCTAACTGTAGAGGAACTGGTCATGTCGGTATCAGGAAGGAATCAAAGAGCTAAAGAATTATATCTGCAGATAAAGTATTATAAATACATTCCAGAATGAATGTCAGTGGTACATAAACTAGCATAGCAGGAATATCAGTTTTAGTCCTCATACCAGAGATAAATTCAGTGGATGGGTGATGCTGCAGAAAGATAAATTTGACATAGAATCATAAGAAAAAAATATTTTTTTTTACATCAGGAATATTAGTTGGTTTTGTTAGCTCTCTTTTCCTGATATTCTCAGGCAATCTCTGGGCCAAGGCAACTAAACTATGAAGGGTATCACTCTAGGATCAATCTGAGTTCTGGTTTCAAATTTTTTCAACCTTTTCCAACATTTTCAAACTTCAACCTGTGCATTGATGTACTACCTATCTACACTGTGGGCTTTTAGCATGTATATATATATATATATATATATATATATATATATGTGTGTGTGTGTGTGTGTGTGTGTGTGTGTGTGTGTGTACTGTGGTATACTGTGCTCTCTTTATGAGATAGATTTTAGTCTCCTAAAGCAGAACACTTGTTTCTCATGCCATCATTCTTAAGAATGCCTTTCATCATCTCTATTTACTTGTCTGCATTGATTCATTACTACTGGGAGCTTTCATTATGTTATCTCTTGATGTGATCTAGGAAGCTAGTGTCAACTTCAAGCACTGATCTTCCTTAGTTTGCTTTGTCTCATCACTCATGACATTTTTATATTTAAGTTATATTCATGTGCTGCTGATTATTTTCAGAAAGGGGCTTAATATTTTAACAAAAGATGGCTTTCAAAATGTAGCAATTTTCTGTTCGAATTTTTTCCTAAATTTTGATATAAATATAAACAATGACATTGGTTTAGTCATAATACAGAAAGTCATGAAAATTAAAAAATAAATAAAGAGATTAAAAAGTATTTTTCCCCTTTGCTCTACTGCATTTGAGTTAGTTGTAAAATATGTAAATAATAGGAATAATTGAAAGCTTTTTGAATGAAGATTGTAGAAAAAGGAAAGGAAGGTGAAAATCGTCTCACTAATTTAGTAAGAGATAAAAAAGAACTAAGTTGATATTTCAAAAGTATGTGCACTTGCAAAAACTATGGAGAGAGAGAATTGTTACTCCTTTGTGAATCATCATTTCTTACTGGTGATAGATGGCATTGTCAGGGTTTCTTTAGAAATGACACTTGCTTTGAAAACCAGTGTTCCAGACATTGGTTTATAGTTATGGTTATTGATTCCATCAGGGAGAAACTAAAGATTATTGATTTTGACAAGTGAATAGAGTCAGAGATAAGTTGACTTAATGTTTAAGGACCTTTTTATCTCAGTGGCAACAGTATAAAACATATAAAGATAGCTAACTGTATTTTATGATATCAGTGAAAATTTTAACTGTAAAATTTGCGTATCATAGGGAGTGCAGATTAGACATCTGATTTCTCTGGAGTATTTGACCAGATTATTTTTAAATTTTACAAACATATTTTTAAATCAATAAAACTTTTGAGGAGAAGGTATAAAATTTACTTTTAATTTTTACATAAAGTTATGAAAACTATTAAGTAAATTGAGGCAATGGTTAGAGAAAATGAGGTCACTAAAATTGAAGTATTTTCATCTCTTAATTTTCTGATATGTGTACCTAGCAGACTCCATGAGAGAAGAACTTTGAGATACCAGCTTTTTAAAACTAGTATTTAGGTAATACATTATTTAACTTACTACTAAAGATGGAAAATTCCAATGCCTCATGGATATTCTACAGCAACTGCAAATTGAGGAATATCTTTTACTTTAAAAGATTACATATAAGAAGACCCTTTTCTCCCTAATAAAGAAATTTATATTAATTTATTTTTATTTTCCTATGCTTCCTATAAAAATGAATAAGTGAGCATCATGAAAAATTTCATATATCATATCATTACTTTTTGACTTAACACTAATTGTAAAGCCAATTTGAGGTTTAAGCCACCTTCTATAGTAGAGGTTTGGAAAAAGCCAACTAATGAAGTTAATTAAAATCCACCTTTAAATTTGCCTACATCGATAGCATGATTTATGCTTTCTACTGCCTCTTGCTCTTTGTCTCTCCATTATCATAATCAGGGTTCAATGAATTACCTATGATGTTCAATGAATTAATGACATTGGTTATAAAAAATGTTTTTATTCTTCTATATGCTTATAAATGTATCAGATTCCAAAAGGTTAGAGACATTTCTAACTCATTATTGATATTTTTTGAAATAGTTTTTTAGTTGTATATAGACACAATACCTTTATTTATTTATTTACTTTTTTGTGGTGCTGAGGATGGAACCCAGTGCCTCACATATACTAGGTAAGTGCTCTACCACTGATCTATAACCCCAGCCCTCATTATTGATTCTTATTCACATTTTGTATATAATGATACTAAATAACTTATAATAAACAAAGCATGAAGAGACAATATATTCATTCTTCATGTAATCTACCATAAATAATGTTTTTATTGGTTAGTTTGATTTCTACCTAATAATTATTCTAATTGGGGTACAGTTTTTAATACCTTCTTAAACTTGTTACATTTCTGTTTTATTTATTTTTTCAGTGCTCAATTCTGACTTGGCTGTTTGTCCCACTGGATTAACCAATTGCTTCATTTTTGCTATTTTGCTATTATGCTGTAAGCAAATATTATACTTCTAGTGGACTATATCCTAGTAAATAAGAAGATTACATTTTTATATTTGATAGGTCCTTTTGACACTTTCATGTTCTTCATCTGCCATATCTAATTCACTGTTTGCATCTACATCCTAGAAAGTTTTTGAATTTATTATCTGCACTTGACTATATTTTCCCCATCAGACACTGGTCTGTTTGATCCCAGGTCCCCCTACCCTGATCCCTAAACACAGAGAACTTCATTTAAGTCTAATCTCCACTTTGTGTTTATTGAGATCTTTTTAAAATGCAAAACCATTCATGCCACAGTTAGTTTAAACCATCAGTAATTACCTATTGTTTCAAAATTAAATCCAAAATGTTTAAGATAACATCTAATCCTCTACAAAATCTGATATTTGTGAAATGATTTTTTCCCCTCCATCAGTACTATATACTTCCAGGATGTTTTTGCATTTTCTCTAGATAGCCACACTCTAACCTGAGAACAAGTCATTCTCAGTATAATAGCCACAAAATTTCTACATGCAAGAATGTAACTCTCTTTGTTTTTAAGTGAACTAAATTTTATTTTCATAGAGTATACCTTAATACATAATATGAACAAATTGGTCATTTTTCCCTAAAAACTCTTTTGTTAAAACTAACATTTTCAGTAGTTGCAATTTCAATTTTTCTTAATTTTTATTTGTTCTTTTTAGTTTTACTTATCAGTAAAATCTATTTTTATATATTTATACAAACATGGAATATATCTTATTCTAATTAGGATCCCAGTCTTGTAGATATACATGATGTTAAGATTCCCTGGGGTATACTCGTATACATACATAGGAAAGTTATGTCAGATTCATTCTACTGTTTTTGGATCTGAAGACTATTATGCTAAATGAAGTAATCCCATTCCCCAAAAATCAAAAGTCGAATGTTCTGTCTGATATGTGGATACTAACCCACAACAAAGGGCGTGGTGGGTGGGGAGAATAGAAGTTCTATGGATTAGACAAAGGGGAATAAAGGGATAGGGACATGAATTTCAGTTTTTTAAGAAAAACAAGTAAGCTGTTTTCAAAAGAATTTAATACTTCTTGAATATCATATAAGTTTAAAATAATTATGGTTAACAATTTATTTTGTCCATTTGTAGACATAAATAATAGGGATTTTAACATTTAAAAATTAACATTAATTTTAATCTAAATTACTTATTTTTGCAAGATGGTACATATGAGATAGATAAATTATGCTTTGTTTCTATTTTCAAGATGTAGAACACTATTCCTGAAGTTCAGAAGAACTTCAGAAGAACAATTTAATACTTCACTTTTAAAAGCCAGCTGTTTCACAAGTTCAGTTGATGTCACAAGAATAAGTTAGATAGATACCTGGCATGTATTCCATAAGTGCTTCCTGAGAGTCATTGAAATGTTCTTAAGTGTTTTTAATCTTTAAAATTTGGTTCTGCCATATTTGTTTACTCAATCTCTTACCTACTTAGATTCAAGGCAGAAAATAATATGATCTAGCTCAATAAAACTCCTGTCATTTACAAGCGTACACTTTAATTACAGGTTTTATAATATTTTAATTATGTTGGTAATTATTAATATAAGAAAATCATGCAGACAATTTTCCCCATGTAACTACTATCATTTTAATTTAGTTATATTAATAACAGAAGGTATAGAAATCATATAAGTTGCTAATAAATTCATTAAGAAACTGTTTCCAGAAGAGGGCGATAACAAATCAAGGTAAGAGCTTTGTAATGTTTTGAACAAACAATAAAAATAAATAAATAAATAAATAAAATAATAATAAAAAAGATATTATCAATAAATGGTTCTTCCAGGAATCTCTCTCTCATAAAACAATAAAACACTGGTAAAAATTGTCAAAGTAAATTTTTTGACAATGTAGACAAACAAATCAAGATGTCATGAATAAATGGTACTTCCAGAAATCTATTCTTTATGAAAGTATCAATGACACCGAGAAAATTTGTCAAAATAATTGTTTTTTTCAGGATTTGGAATACTAATCACAGATTTGCAACAAACTAAGGAGTGTTTATTCAAGAAAAGTGGTTGAATCTCATTAAGTTCCTTGAACTTTGTTTTAGATTATCACATCCAAGTAGGATATAACCAAGGAGATATGCAACTAGACAACTCATTGTCATGGTGTTGAAAGTCTGAAACAAAAAATAAACTTGAAAGCAGAAAGATTATATATCAATATATATATACATCTCATAGGTATAAATCCAACAAAATTTAAAATGGGATTCCAAGTAAAATTTTTGAACATGAATTTCATAGTAGAACTTTTTATCAATAGAACCCTAAAGCAGTAACAATACAAGTATCTATTCAACAAATGACAGGATTAAAAAAAAGTCTTGGCATTTTATCCAATGGGATGTTTTTTAGTAATCAAAAAGAATGATTCATCATTACTTGCTACACCACCCACTAAACTAGAAAATCTGAAAAGACTAAAATCTATATTATTTCTTTTATAAAATATGCTGAGGAAAATATTGTTAAATTAGCAGTGACATTTCTCTGAATACATTAAAAACCACTGACTTATGCACTTTGAAATTGTGACAATTTTGTTATATGATTATTTCAATGCATATGTTATTTTGTTAAAAGAGAGTGAAGCTTAACATATATCATCTAATATATGTTATTTCTAGGGTTTATGTATATAAAGAAATAGGCAAAAGAAATATAAACTTGAAATAAAATTTAAGAATACAAGTTAATTTTGTATAACCCTGAGGGTCTCCTTCCATTTCCATGCAATTTCCCTTTTCTCTCCCTTTCCCTCCCACCTCTCATCTCTGTTTAATGTTAATCTTCTTCTCATGCTCTTCGTCCCTACTCTGTTCTTAGTTACTCTCCTTATATCAAAGGAGACATTTGGCATTTGCTTTTTAGGGATTGGCTAGCTTCACTTAGCATAATCTGCTCTAGTGCCATCCATTTCCCTGCAAATTCTATGATTTTGTCATTTTTTAATGCAGAGTAATACTCCATTGTGTATAAATGCCACATTTTTTTAATCCATTCGTCTATTGAAGGGCATCTGGGTTGGTTCCAAAGTCTTGCTATTGTGAATTGAGCTGCTATGAACATCGATGTAGCAGTGTCCCTGTAGCATGCTCTTTTTAGGTCTTTAGGGAATAGACCAAGAAGGGGAATAGCTGGGTCAAATGGTGGCTCCATTCCCAGCTTTCCAAGAAATCTCCATACTGCTTTCCAAATTGGCTGCACCAATTTGCAGTCCCACCAGCAATGTACAAGTGTACCCTTTTCCCCACATCCTCACCAGCACTTGTTGTTGTTTGACTTCATAATGGCTGCCAATCTTACTGGAGTGAGATGGTATCTTAGGGTGGTTTTGATTTGCATTTCTCTGACTGCTAGAGATGGTGAGCATTTTTTCATGTACTTGTTGATTGATTGTATGTCCTCCTCTGAGAAGTGTCTGTTCAGGTCCTTGGCCCATTTGTTGATTGGGTTGTTAGTTATCTTATTGTCTAATTTTTGGAGTTCTTTGTATACTCTGGATATTAGGGCTCTGTCTGAAGTGTGAGGAGTAAAGATTTGTTCTCCAGAATGGGGGAAATGAAGGTCAATAGAGGGGGTAGAGAGAGAAGACGGGTGGGGAGGGGAGGGGAGGGGGGATAGTAGAGGATAGGAAAGGTAGCAGAACATGACAGTCACAAGTATGGCAATATGTAAATCAATGGATGTGTAATTGATGTGATTCTGCAATCTGTATATGGGCTAAAAATGGGAGTTCATAACCCACTTGAAGCAAAGTGTGAAAGATGATATATCAAGAACTATGTAATGTTTTGAACAACCAACAATAAAAAAAATAAAATAAAAAAAAAATAAAAAAATAAAAAAAAAGAATACAAGTTAAAAATCACTTTAATCACCTTTCAAATTCATACAGACCTTCTGTAAATTGCTGCCAATCTCTTTTATTATTTATTTAAATTTGTCATGACTTTTTAAATAGGCTACAAAATTCCTGAGATTTAAAAAAATAAATGTATAGAAAGAAAGAAAATCCCACATTTATTTGTCCTGAAAATTATAACTATTTAGTAAAGAGTAACTGAGAATCCTTTTAACTTTTATTTTAGGTACAATCTATGCCACCTTGTATTTTATGTATTTTATGCACACACGCGCGTGCTCACACACACACACACACACACATATATGTGTATGTATACACACACACACATTTTAGTTATTTTCCCATAAACATTTGTCTTGGTCATGAAATCTAATATTCAGTGCACTCCAGCAATATCAGGGGCAAAGAAATATAGCCAGCTATTTTCTGGTGCCAGCATGGATGCTTTTCTAAAAAAGTCAGTGATGTGTGTTAGAGAACAGGATAGAAACCTCACAGTCAAATTTTCTTTTTCTTTTTAAAGTAACATGTATTCTTTGAGATTTTTAATACCTAATGCCTTAGGCACAACTTGTTTTATTGAGAGACTGTAAAATGTTTTCCTTTCTGAAAAACTACTTCCTCACTCTTATTTTGCAATTTAGTTTTTTGTACTAGTGACATTCATTATTCAGCAAGGTTTTAAGTATTCAAATGTAGAACATTTATAAATAGCATTTAAAGAACTTATCAGGATGATGCTATATTACATAAATAACCTAGTATACAATGTGTTTTTCTTAATATTTATGATTGCACAAATCAATTTTGTGAAGCTATTTCTGATGAAATAGGTCAACACAAGCACACCTACTGCTGTTCAGAGTCCCCCTGCTTGGTACCCTAAATATGTATCAGCTCTGAATCTCATTCACTGGTCTCAGGTGCAATTGGAACATAACTTTTGTTCTGCCATTGTTGCCCTTGACATGGCAAAAGTTAAATTTATTTCCTTATTCATATTTTTTCCAGGTTTTACAGAGGATGGGAATAGTCCGAATATTTTCTCTTCTTGTTTTCTTATTTTATATCAGAAAAATCCCAACATATCAGAATATTTCCTGGTTTTACTCTGGTCATCTTTCCTAGAAGTCTTAAAATATAAACTGCTTGAATGAAATAAAGAAAAAATACATGGAGAAAATCAACATTATGTAGCTTAATATCTTAAAAATATGTTTCTACCCTGTTACCTGACATTCCTCCAACAATCTCTAAATCTTATCCACAATATCTTGGTGAAGAAATACAGACTGGTAGAGACTCAGTAACTCACCAGAAATCAGAGGGATGTGGTGTGATGGAGAATAATCACAAATATATATAGATTCTACCTACTGCTAAGCATGTACTTTCTGCCATTCAAACATGTCAACGTTAAGCACAATGTTACCTAGTTGTCCAAGGTTGAAAGGTTTAAGAAACTTTGTTCAGCTGGCTAAGTCTGGGCCCCTAAAGGTTGAGTAGATATCAGTTCTACAGGTTGACATCCTTCTGCTTTGAGTTCTGTTGCTTTTGGCCTTCACTGAATTCTACATGGCACCAATTTAACAGAGTTGATATCAGTGTCTTCCATTAAGATTAATTTGACTGGTTGACTTGACAGGGTACTCAAGGGGAAATTCTCCTGAAGCCAAGATATCAGAAATGAAGAGCAGCTGATATTGGGAGATAATTCTCAATGTATCTCTCAGATTTCTGTATGTCTTCTGAGCAGTGATATCATTTGTCTTTAATCTGAACTATCTTTGCAAGGGAGTTTTTGAGGTAAAGAAGTTTGGGAAATAGTTATCTGGGGCAAAGGAAAGGTATGCTTATTGTCTATTATAAAAAATTGAGTTTTCGGTAGTCAGAGATGCTATATTGTAAAGATAAAACATACTGATATTCAATTATTAACTGCATCTCTTCACATCAAACTGTAGGAAATGGGGTTCCTAAAACTGGTGCAAGGAAATGCTGAAATTCTGGGCACTCTTATTGTTATGATAATAATCTCTTATTTCCCACAAGTTTGCTGTTCTCTGCCAGAAGCTATCTGTGATAAGCCAACTCAGCCTGTAAGTATAGTAAAATCTTAGAACTTCCTCAGTTCTTGACTTGTTCTATCAGCAATCATGGATTTTTCTAATTCTTTTTTCATTTCCATCAATTTTTGATTTCTATATTTGTGCTTTTGCTATTAGATAATTATATATTCTGGATTCTTTTATCTTCTACAAGAATTAGCCCTGCATCTTTAACATTATCTAATTTTTGAAACTATGCTTCTTGCCTGATAATGTACATTACAGAATATTTCTCTTTATATTTACAAATTTTGTATATGCTTATGTATACAAACATACATATATATTTCAGCCTCTTATACTCAACTTTTTAAAATTCTTGAATACAAGTGTTTCTTAGAAACAGAGTGTCCTGGAGTGTTTTCTTTGTCCCATTTGATTATCCTCATCTTTTAATCTAAATTTATAGGCTGCTTACAGTTAAATACCTATATACTATGGTTAGTATTTGCTATCTTCTTATATGACATTAATATTTAGTTTCTATTTGTTTCACCCATTTGTTGTTTTTATTTTCTTCTCCATGTTGCATTTCTGGGGTCAAAAAATGTTTTTCCGTTTCATTCCTATTTGATCTTTTAACTTATTTATAATATTCATACCATTCATAATTGATATTCTTCTTTGGTTGTAAGTACAGATTTCTTTTAAAAAATCTTGACAACTGAAAGTATTTTTAATTTAAGAGCATATTTTATAAGATTCATATTTTACCAAATATTGGAGAACTTATTAATATTAAAAGGAACAGAAAAATCACTACCTGTGTGATACAGCAGCTTCCATCATCGCATTATTTAGAAATAAATCAGATGTGTATAACCACTGATATCTGAACATTTATCAGGTGAATATGAATTATCAATTTGCATATCAGTTAATTGGATGAATCATCAGTTGGACATTATAGTTTCAATTTGAATGTTAATTAGAATAACTTTCTCATTGCTTTCTAGATATTATACATAATAGATATTATATAATATTAAACCTCCAAATATTGTGGAAAGATGAATTATTGTTATAGGGATTAATCAGTAAAATTTGCATCTTAATTTTCTGGAACCCCAAAGTCTAACTCACCTTCACTCTGATTTTTTTAAAATATTGCTAAGGGAAAAAAGTAAAAAGGATAAAACTAAATGTTCTACCTACATAAAAGAATAATGTTATAAAACATTAAATCTTTCACAGTTGGAAACACATTTGTGGGAGGAACACTTACAATCAAGTTACACAGACTGTTTCCTTTTTTTCTAGTTTAGGTTGCGTTTTTATGAGAGTAATGTTTGTAAAAAAGCCAATGAGCCAATAAATGGCACTTATGGGTGATCAAATACCAGAGTGAAGGCGAAGTACTTGATTACCTAAAAGGTTACTCTCCAATACCCTGGCCATAACTCCTACTATAGAAGTTGATGTAGATTTGATAAAGAATACTATTTTTTTCAACCACAATGAGAGGCACAAAATTCAAGTTTTCACTTTGACTTTTATTGCTGTTCTGGGCAGATACTTTCTATTCAAAATAGAATCAAGAACCACCAGCAGCAGCATCACAAGTAGCTTATCAGAAGTGAAAATATTAGCTGGGCATGGTGTTATCCCAGCCACTCAGGAGGCTGAGGCAGGAGGATCTCAAGTTCAAAGCCAGTCTCAGCAAAAGTGAGGTGCTAAGCAACTCAGTGTGGCCCTGTCTCTAAGTAAAATACAAAATAGGGCTGGGGATGTGGCTCAGTGGTCCAGTGCCTCTGATTACATTCCCCAGTACCAAAAAGTAAAAAAAGAAAGAAATGAAAATATTAAGTCTTGCCTCAGACTTTCTGAGATTTAATGTTTTAATGTAACTTGAACTAGAAAATAAGTTAATATAAAGTCTAAGTGCACTGAGCACTACTAGGTCAAATTACAGTCATAGAAGTGTATGTATCAAGGACGGGTAAGCTATCTATGACCCAAAGTGAGGATGTAGCAGAGAAAACTTTAGGACAAAGTTTCAGCAACAAGTGAACAAATGGTATATCTAATATGCCTAAAGTTTGCAAAGTCTTAAAGGTTTTATAGAGGTACATCCATGTCAGAGCTATACTTTTAAATGTATTACTATGTTTGCCAAATTGCAATTATGTTTTTCTTAATTCACTATTTTATAAACTTTATGAGCTCTAATTACCTCTGCCATACTCCCTCACAGTATTCTCATCTCATTAGAATAGTGTCTAACATTTACTGGGTCTCTTAAATGAATAGATATATTAGAGTAAATATGGTTTTGTGCTGACAAAGATGTACAAGAGACTTCAATTTTTAAGGGTTCTCTTTATATGAATTTGTTTTCTATTTCAAGTACCTACACTGGTGGACAATTTCACATAAACCATTTGAATGATGTGTAGTCTTCAAGTTAGACTTAGGCCATTGAGACTGCAGCACATGTAGACTGTCTACTTCCAGGAATCACATCACAGGCCTATTCTACTCAGGGCTCATGGGTATCTCTATTCCCATTCCATTTAATTCCTTTCCAGTCTGTTTTTACCCCTATACTAAATTACTATACTAGTTGGGGATACATAAGTTTTGAAGAAAGAAAGCCTCATTAAAAGATGCATTCCTTTTACTCCTAGGATAAGAGTTATGTTACATATATCTCAATTATGCCATGAGTGGGTCATCGTATGTGTTGTAAAAATCTGTGTAACCTGTAAGTGTAGGTGATGACACTCATTTTAAAAAGTGACTTGGTTTTTGACACTTTCAGAGGAATGACTTTTTACTCACTGACAGGAACTCATTTCACACTTGCTCATTTGAGACAAAACAGTAAATCATTCAGAAAGTCCCACAATATCTGTGCATATTAAGGAAGCACAGTATCTGTGCACATTTGTTTACAGATACATTGAAGCGTTCCTTCAATACTTTAAACAAAACTTCTATTCAAAACTACTTCTGAGATATGCACCTGTGTAGGATAAGTTCATATTTATCATATAATTTTATGCTTTGGTATGAGGGACAGAATTTAGAATGTGACTGTAGAATACAAAAGTAAAAGATAATTTTGACCAGGTGGCTTGAATATATATATATAGTTACCTAAAGACAGACTAATTTTAGAGAGACATCCATGAAGCTCTTTTTTTTCCTGTCACTATTGAGGTTCTATAAAAACATGTTGTATTTATATTTGATATTTGTTAGTTATATTTTTTTAATTTGTAAATTTGGATTTTGATAATGTATCTGGTTAACTAGATCCAGTCCACTCAGATCTATTGATGAGATGAGGCCCAGCTTCTAGAAAGATGAGTCCCCATGTCCTCTCCAGATTGACCCTGGAATTCTTCTATTGGCATTGTTTTAAAACAGTAATTATTGAAGAACTTTTCCATAGTGCTGGATTTTCTTCTATAAGACTAGATTTATTATGGTAATTTCCCTTTGCTCTTTTTTTCTCTCCTTTTCCTCCTTTGTTTGAGAAGTGGGTAAATGATAATGAGGAAAAAGAAATTTAAAGTTAATGTGGGTAGCACATAGAAAAGAAAGACATCAAGTTCAAATCACTGTGCATATTTTTAAAACCCAAGCAGTGATATTTTTCACTTTATTTGTAAAAAAGAATGATCCTGGTAAAATATCTATTTTTGTAAACAATAAATATAGTGCCGCAGTCCAGCTGCAACAAAATAACCCCGGGGGTGACGAACAACTTGTGTACATTGATACAGCAGGAGTAGGAGCTGTTTATTGTAGGACAGGAGCGGTATATATATATACATTCCATACAGCTTATCTAATTAACATAAACTCGATACAGCAGTCAACCAATAAGGAATCTCCACACTTAATGGCTCGCTGGCATTACTTCACAAACCACTCCCTCTGGCAAAATGCCAGGCGCCATCCAGACTTGTTTATAGACCTTAACAATATAGAAAATACTAGGCAAAAGTAATCCAATAAATTTAATAATAGCCATATTCTGTTCTATAGCACAATTTTCAAGGTATTCCTGAAACATTTCATATTTTACATTTATAATATCCTTAAGGAATATGGAAAAAAAAGTATTATACCCATTGTATCAATAAGGAAAGTTTCAAGGTGGTAAATTCTGTTTGTATGAGCATCAAGGAAGTCTGCTTCCGCAACAGGAATAGAATTTAAAGGTATCTGAATACCAGAATGATCTTATCTTCTTGCTGTAATATGATTTGTTTTGAGAATCTAGAATTTATGTTTCAAACAGTAGATTATGTGCTGACAATTAGGAAACAATAGTTTGTCCTTTATACAAAAAAACAAAAAACAAAACAAAACAAAACAAAAAAGCCTGAGTTGCGTTAATTTCACCTGTATTAGTTGAACACTGCCTGGACAAATTCACCCATAATGGACAGAGAAATTAACCATGAGATGGACCATATGTATGACAGAAATGACTGTAGGTCAAACATCTGCTTTTAAACATAGCCTCTTAAATGCCATCTGTGGAACTGCTTTTTTATTTGAAAGGATAAGGATGCAATATACATATGCAAAGTAAAGTTACATGTGCTTATATAAAGTTATCTAAGTCATATTGTAGCTATATTTTAAATCATATAATGGCTCTACTAATCCCTTCCAATTTTAGTATTTGCTGGGGCAATGGCATTTAGTTGATATTCTAGTAATGTCTTTGATATAAGGATTTGTTTACATCAAACTTACATTCATTCTGATGACTAATATACTATTGTATTTATTGCTAAGAACTAAGAAAAAAAGATAAAGCACTATAATAATATAATACTAAATTTGTCAAGAAATTTGTGTTTGGAGACTCCCAGACACAGCTTAAACTTAAAATTTCCCTCAGTTCTCTAAATTTCTGTTTCTCACTTATGTGTCTACTTGTCTGATGCTCTTATCAAGTGTTTTTAGTAAAGTGCTCTCAGAGAAATCTGTCTGTGTAGTTAAGAGTATCTTTTCATATATCAAGTTTTGTTACTGTTCCAAGAAGTAAACAGGAGTAGAATTAGCATTTCATGGAAACTAAACTGTCTGAACTCCTTTGCATATTCAGATTAATTCTCACTGATGAGATAGAAAAGATTGGAAATCTCACTAGTAGGAAAGTTAAAAGCAATGAATTAAGAGCTAACACTGATAGAAAATGAAATAAAGCACACCCACAAAATGAAGTTTTTCTTAATATTCTTCCTAGATAATTTCAATTAGGTACTTCAAAGAAACAGGTCTCTCCTTACTGCAATCCTTTTTGGCTCCTTTGATAATCCATTTTGATAACCTTAGAGTTTTGTTAGCATCATTTCCTTTGCATATCTTCTTTACAATTAATATAAACATATTTAATCTAGTATTGGGAAGGAACATAGAATTCAAGTTGTCCTATTTTGAAGTCTTTATTTTCATTGTTTCCATATTGGTCTGAGTCATAATAAGATGAAAAGGAAAAAAATGGTAATTTTTTTCCTGTTTTTGTTTTTGTACTAGGGATTGAACATAGGGACACTTTATCAATGAACTACATTCCCAGCCCTTTATACTTTTTATTTTGAGACAGGGTCTCACTAAGTTGCTTAGGGTATTGCTAAATTGCTGAGGCAGGTATAGAACTTGCAATCCTTTTGCCTCAATCTGCTGAGTCCCTAGGATTATAGGTGTGCGCCACTGGCTTCATGTTTATTTTTCTCCATGTTGTTGAGATAGAAAACCTTTATCTTTCAAGTTGAATTTTAAGTAATTGCACACAGATGTTGAAGTTCCATTTCAATAAGCAAATGAACCCTGATATTTTGAAGAATTTATTTTCTATTAGACCCATGTGTGAACAAAAGGCAAATAAAGTAGAGAAAACAACAAATATAAAGAAACAAATTTTATTGCTGAGTAATGAAAGAGAATAAAATCATGGCATTTACAGGTAAATGGATGGAGTTAGAGAAGATAATGCTAAGTGAAGGTAGCCAATTCCAAAAAACCAAATGCCGAATATATTCTTTGATATAAGGAGGATGATTCATAGTGGGATAGGGAGCGGGAGCATGGGAGGAATATATGAGCTCTAGATAGGGCAGAGGTGTTGAAGGGGAAGGGAGGGGGCATGGGGTTATTAATGATGGTGGAATGTAATGATCATTATTATCCAAAGTACAGGTATGAAGACACGAATTGGTATGAATATACTGTGTATACAACTAGAGATATGAAAAATTGTGCTTTATATGAGTAATGAGAATTGTAATGCATTCCACCATCATATACAAATAAAAAATAAATAAACAAAAGAAATTTATTCTGGAACTATGGAGCTATTTTTCTTTGTTTTGTTTGTTTGTTTGTTTTGGTACCAGGGAATGGACCAAGGGCACTGAGCCACATCTCCAGTCTTTCTTATTTTTTATTTTTTTTTTTTGAGACAGAGTCTTAACTAGGTTGTTTACAGCCTAATGAAAGAGCTGAAACTGGCTTTGAATCTGCGATCCTCCTGCTTCAGCCTCCTGAGTCACTGAGATTATAGGCATGAGCCACCATGCTTAGCTCATTTCTTCACTATGCATGTCAAAAGGGAAAAATAGTTAACATATGCACACATTTTGCAGTAATTTAAGTAATCCATGCTTAACAGCATACTGTATAAATATGATTTAGGCAAATTATAATTATAATGTTATATACATGCAATAGCATATTTTCGTGCCTCAAATAACATATTATTGTTTAAAAAACTTGTAAATTCAAAACAATATCTCCTCTATGTATGTATAATATGTCAAAATATACTTTACCATCATGTATATCTAAAAAGAACAATTTTTTTTTTTTTTTTAAAGGAGGGCTGGGGTTTTAGCTCAGTGGTGGAGCATTGGCCTCGCACATATGAGACACTGAGTTCAATCCTCAGCACCACATAAAAATGAATAAAAAAAATAAAAGTATTGTGTCCACCTGAAACTAAAAACATTTTAAAAAGAGAAAAAACCTCTAAAGAAAACATGTTTAAATGTTTGATGCATAATTATTAAGCAAAAGTTAATCAGCATGTAAATGATCCAAGACTTTGATATGTGATTCAACAAGTAAAATTATTAATCATATATTATAGGAGCAAACCAATGATTAAAAATATAAACTCAAGGAAAGTTAATGCCCCATTTGCATACATGACACAATCTGAGGATGGTAATTTTACCTAAGTGGATTTTTGTTAAAGATAATATCTTTCTTTGTGTATCTTTATGACATATGCTTGCTTTTGTTGGGGGATATAAAACCTGGATTGCAGCTCTCAATACATGAAAGTATAACTAGACCTTAAGTGATGACTCAGTGAGTTATTCAAGTTAAATAGAAAGAAGATAGCCAGTTTCAGTAATAGGCTAATACAAAATAAAGGGGAAAAAAGCCAAAGCATTGTTAATATAAAGTCAAAGTTATATTATTAAAAGTGTAAGGCTGAGCTGGGCTCAGTGGCACATGCCTATAATCCAAGAAGATGGGAAGGCTGAGGCAGGAGGACCTCAAGTTCAAAGTTAGCCTCAGCAAAATCAAGGTGTTAAGCAACTTAGTGAGACCTTGTCTCTAAATAAAATACAAAATAGTGCTGGAGATGTGACTTAGTGGTTGAGTGCCCTGAACCAATCCCTGGTACCCCCCACTCCTCCCCACACACAAAAAAAGGATAAGATTTAAATAAAGCAGAACCTAAAAAAAATATTAAGGAGAATTCAGAGAAAATATGATTTATCTAAAAAAACAATAGCACCCAATCTTCTTGTGAACATTCTGGGTATGATTTTGAAGACATAATTGTAGGGCATCTTTCTGATGAGAAGTACATGGTATCACCATTCATTTGGCTTGATCATATACTAAATGCTGAAGTGACATGCTAGAAATTTCGTGGGTAATTACTTTCATTTTCAGACCACAGTCACAATTTCAGTATCCCTGGTTTCTTCTTGGTTATACTTGTACATCTGCCTGACATTATTAACAGAAGGAAATATTACTTTAAGCCTGTTAGTGGTAGAATCATCTTTTATACCTTTATATTTGGATTTCAGACCAACATACAAATGTACTGTTTTAGTCAGCTTTGGTGTTGCTGTGACCTAAAGACCTGAGAAGAACAAATTGGAGGAGGAAAATTTATTTTGGCTCATATATTCAAAGGTTCGGTCCATGGTTAGTCAAATCCTTATCTGTGAGCCCAAGATGAGGTAGAACATTATGGTGAAAGGGTGTGGCAGAGAAAAATAGCTAAGGACATGCTAGCCAAGAAAGATTGAGAGAGAGAGAGAGAGAGAGAGAGAGAGAGAGAGAGAGAGAGAGAGAGAGAGAGAGAGAGAGAGAGAAAGAGAGAGAGAGAGAGCGCTCTGCTCACCAGGGCATACCCCAGTGACCTACTTTCTCCACTCACAATCTACCTCTTTGGTTACTAGCCACTTAATCTATATCGGTGGATTGATCCACATACACACACAAAAACATACTAGGTTTAAAATATACCTAATAGTATGGTGTGTTAATAGATGTCATACACATCTGTAATCCCAGCTACTTGGGTGATTGAGGCAGAAGGCTTGTAAGTTCAAGTCCAAATTGGGAACTTTAGTAATATCCAGTTTCTAAATAAACATTAAAAAGGGCCATGAATGTAATTCAGTGGTAGAACACTGAAATTTAATAATATTGTATATTATTTTTTAAGAAGAAGCAAAGTGAAGTGAGTGTTAGGGAATAGGAGGAAACCAGAGAAGCATGACCTCATAGTTCTTCTTTTTTGTTTTGTTTTGTTTTGGTTTCTTTTCTTTTCTTTTTTTTTTAAATTAATTAACTAAGTGGGAGCTCATCTCAAGGCAGTATTGCTCCTATCTGAAGATAAAAAAAAGGAAACAGAACGTCAAAATTCAAGAACTATAAAAAGCACTACTAACTTAGAATGAACTTCCCAATTTCTTTCACATTTATGTCACATTTTCACAAAGTCATGGAAATAGTTATACAAATGTTCTGCCATCAGGGACAATTTGGATCCTAGGGCTCTTGTAATAAATAAAACAAAGGCCTGTTCTTGTTGACTATTATTCTACTAGGGGAGATCAAAAGTACACCAATAAATATAAAATAAGTCAGGTATTAGTAAGTGTTTTGAGGAAAATAAATCAAATTTAGGGGATATAATTGAACACAAGTGTCTTTTGGAAAGGAAATGTTTCTCTGATAAGACAATATTTGAGGACAGACCTGAATGAAGTAAGGGACAGAATATGTAAATATCTAAAGGATATATATTCCAAATTGAAGGAAGAGCAGGTCCTACATTTCATGTGTGGGTATTTAGTTGGGTTATAAGAGAAACAGCAAATTGACTAAAGGGAGGAAAATAGCTGAAGTGCTTAGAAGTCAGCCTCAAGATAACTTGGGAGCTCTCTACCTTGTTTTACATTAATTTTTAAAAAAAATACTAACATAAGTGCAAAATAAAAACTTGTTAAAAATTGCCATATAACCTTTCTTCAAATTGACCTCTAATAAGCATTTAGTGCCATTTAATTGTCCTGGCCTGCTTGCCTACCTGTGTAATATGTGCACATGCACACACACATTTCCCCCCAAGCCATTTGAGAGTAAATTACATATACTGTGGTTCTTTACCACTATTTCAAGGTTTATTTCCTTAGGGATGTTTTCTGACATAATCAGAGTACAGTTTTCAACTTTGATAAATTTAACACTGCTGCAATTCTATAATCTACCATTTATAGTACAATTTTGTCACTTGACAAAATAATTCCCTTCCTTGAATTTTTTCATCTCTACTGCAGGACCTAAAGGAGGATCAGGTATTGCTTTTAGTTGCCATGACACTTTAGCTTCCTTAAATCTGCACTATTTCCTCAGACTTTCATTATCTTTTATGACATGGACATTTTTGAAGCCTATAGTCCTCCCATTTCATATTTTTGATTTTCCAAAGGGAACAGTTGTCATAGTGTGTTTGACACATGTGCTAATTTTAACTACTTAAGAAAGTCTGATTTCTCTACACTATATTTACTTTTATTCATTACCCCACTTGTAATTAACAAAGTTTCCTGAGAGAAACTTTAATACCACAAAAATATCATACTGCTTATAAAAATTTCTCTAACCCACTAATGATTTTTGATTAGCACAATCTTTGCTAGGATAGTAGCACCACATCTACCAACTAATATTTGACTTTCTACCATGAGCAAAAGATTTTCTTTCATTATTATTTATTAAGGTATTTATAATTTTTATAGGTATGAAACCATTCATTACTTTTTCCCCAATTAATTATGATTATTACTTCACTAATTATTTTTATTCTCAATAATATTTTGGTGCTCAAGTTGCCATAAATGTTATAAGTTAGGATACCTCTGGAGCTCTTGTATCCTTGTGATATGCCCTAACTAGATTTGGGGAATGTTGCTCAAAACATTCTAGGATCTAGAACCTATTATGCATTAGCTATAGAATCAACTATTTCTCCCCAAGAAGTTCTGGTTTCTTATAATGGAGAAAGTTATAGAATACATTTTGGTCGAATATTTGCTCATTTGGGTTAGGTTTGCCTCTGTTTCCTGGCTATTGCAACAGATCTGATTTTGGCATTCCCACCTGCAATTTGTGATAGTGTCCATTTTCCTGCAACCTTAATAACAAAGTATTTAATTAATCTTTCTAATTTTTCCCAAGTGTTGAATGAGTAATGGCAACTCAGTATAATCATGATTTATATGTCTACTATGGGTGAAATTGAACATTTTATGTATTTAATGCCACTTTATATATTTTTAAAAAAAAAATTCTACCACCGTGTATAATTAAAAAGAATAAATAAAAAATTTTTGGATTAACCCTCAGCAATTTAGCAAGGCCCTAAGGAACTTAGCAAGGACCTGTCTTAGAATAAAAAATAAATAAAAAGGGCTAAAGATGTGGTACAATGTTTCAATCTCTGGTACCAAATAACAACAAAAATTGTCTGGTCATGACTTTGTACAATCTCTATAGAATTTATAATTATTCTCTCAAATTTCAAAAATTCTTACAGTTAGGAATACAAATGATTTATCCATAATATGATTCAAGTGTATTTTTTCCAGATTATGTTATGCTTTATTATAATGATCTTCCTGTGAAAATGTTTCCTGTGTTGTGGTTAAATGTGTTAATATTTTATCAAAGCTGGAATTTTAAATATATGTAGAAAATATCTTCCCATAGTTTATAAGTGGGGCTGTGGCTGTGGCTAAGTGGTACAGTGCTTGCCTAGTATGTATGAGATGCTGGGTTCCATCCTCAGCACCACATAAAAAATAATAAATAAGATAAAGGTATTCTGTCTGTCTACAACTAAAATATTTATAAAAAGAGTTTATATAGAAACTTAACCATATTTTCATTTGGTTATTGTATAGTATTAATTTTTACATATCATTGACCTATTCTTCTTTTTTCTTATGTATTATTTGAGGAAATTATCTTACCTTTTCCAAAGAGCTATTAGGCTTCTATTACCACCATCTAGTCAAAAGATCACATTGCTCCAGTCTGGGAGATACCATTTTCATCACCTATTTGATATTTTTAAAGCTAGGTCTATTTCTGGAATGCCTTTTTTATTCCTTTTAAAATGAAATGTTTCAATGATTATATCTTCTAACAGGTTATTTTCTGTACTTGGCTTATTTTTGCACTTAGTGTTATATTTTACTAATTTGAAAAACTTGTATTACTGATATTTCTCTAGGGACTTCCAGATACATAATACCACTTGCAGACAGATATAATATAATTACTTCTTTTCTAATTGTCATATTTCTTCCCCTAGTAGAAATGACTGTTTCACCTTTTTTTCCTTCAAATTAGATGCTGTTTTTATTTATTTATATTTTTCTGGATTTTTTTATTTGTTGTTTTTAGATATACATGACAGTAGAGTGTATTTTGACATATTATTCAAACATGGCGTGAAACCCATTCTAATTTTGATCCAATTCTTGTGGTTGTAAATGATGTGGAGTTACACTGGTCACATATTCATATATGATCATCGGAAACTTATGTCTGATTCAATGTACTCTCTTTCCTATTCCCATCCCCTTCCCTTTCCTTCATTCCCCTTCATCTAAAGTGAAGTACTTCTATTCTTCCCTAACTCCATCCCCCTACCTTATTGTGAGTTAGCATATGCATAACAGAGAATATTTGGTCTTTGTTTTGGGGGGACTGGCTTATTTTACTTAACATAATATTCTACAGTTCCATCCATTTACCAGTAAATGCCATAGTTTCATTCTCCTTTATGGATGAGTAATGTTCCACCATATGTATATACATCATATACATATATATATATATATATATATATATATATATATATATATATATATATATATATATATATATATATATATATATATATATATATATATATATATATATAACATTTTCTTTATTCATTTATCTGTTGAAGGGAACCTATGTTGTTTCCATAGCTTAGCTATTTTGGATTGAGCTGCTATAAAAACTGATTTGGCTGTGTCAATGTGGTATGCTGTTTTTAAATCCTTTGGGTATACACCAAGGAGTGAGATAACTGGGTCAAATGGTGGTCCCATTCCAAGTTTTATAAGGAATCTCTATACTGCTTTCCATAGTGCTTGCACCAATTTGCAATCTCACCAGCAACATATGATTGTACCTTTTTCTCCACATCCTTGTCAACATTTATTGTTATTTGTATTCTTGCTAATTGTCATTCTGACTAGAGTAAGATGGAGTTGCAATGTGGTTTTAATTTGCATTTCTCTAATTGCTAGAAATCTCAAAACATTTTTTCATATATATGTTGACCAATCATATTTTTTCTTCTGTGAAATGTCTTTTCAGTTCCTTTGCCCATTCATTGATTGGGTTTTATTTTTGTATTTTGTTGTTAAGTTTTTTGACTTTGTTTGTATAACCTGGAGATATATGCTTTATCTGAGGTGCAGGTGGCAAAGAATTTCTCCCATTCTGTAGGCTCTCTGTTCATGTTCTTGATTGTTTCTTTTGCTATGAAGAAGGTTTTTAGTTTGATGTCACCTCATTTAGTGATTCTTGATTTTACCTCTTGTGCCTTGGGGCCTTATTGAGGAAGTCCATTCCTGTGCTGACAAGATGGAATATTGGGCCTACTTTTTCTTTTTGTAGGTGCAGAGTCTCTGGTCTAATGCCAAGGTCCTTTATTCACTTTAAATTATGTGCAGAGTGAAATATAGGAACTCAATTTCAATCTACGATATATGAATTTCCAGTTTTCCAGCACCATTTGTTGAAGAGGCTATCTTTTTTTTTAATTGGTTGTTCAAAACATTACAAAGCTCATGACATATCATCTTCCATACGTTTGATTCAAGTCGGTTATGAACTCCCATTTTTTACCCCAAATACAAGTTGCAGAATCACATCGGTTACACATCCACATTTTTACATAATACCATATTAGTGACTGTTGTATTCTGCTACCTTTCCTATCCCCTACTATCCCCCCTCCCCTTCCCTCTCATCTTCCCTCTCTACCCCATCTGCTGTTGTTTAATTCTCTCCCTTGTTTTTATTTTCCCCTTTCCCCTCACAAACTCTTATATGTAATTTTGTGTAACAATGAGGGTCTCCTTCCATTTCCATAGTTTCCCTTCTCTCTCCCTTTCTCTCCCCCCACTCGTCTCTGTTTAATGTTAATCTTTTCCTCATGCTCTTCTTCCCTGTTCTGATCTTAGTTGCTCTCTTTATATCAAAGAAGACATTTGGCATTTGTTTTTTAAGGATTGGCTAGCTTCACTTAGCATAATCTGCTCTAATGCCATCCATTTCCCTGCAAAATCCATGATTTTGTCATTTTTTAGTGCTGAGTAATACTCCATTGTGTATAAATGCCACAGTTTTTTAATCCATTCATCTATTGAAGAGCATCTGGATTGATTCCAAAGTCTAGCTATTGTGAATTGTGCTGCCATGATCATTGATGTGGCAGTATCCCTATAGTATGCTCTTTTAAGGTCCTCAGGGAATAGACCGAGAAGGGCGATAGCTGGGTCAAATGGTGGTTCCATTCCCAGCTTTCCTTTTCTCCAGTGTATGTTTATGGTGCCTTTGTCTGAGATAACTTATGTGGGTATGTCTATGTATCTTCTATTCTGTTCTATTGCTCTTCGATTCTATTTTTGTGCCAATATCATGCTGCTTTTTTACTAGAGCTCTGTAGTATAATTTAAGTTTTGGTTTGTGGTGCCTCCTGCTTCACTGGTCTCACTGAGGATTATTTTGGCTCTTCTCGGCCTCTTATTTTTCCAAATGAATTTCATGACTGCTTTTTCTATGTTGATGGAATTTTGGGATTTTAATGGGAATTGGATTAACTCTGCATAGTTCTTTTGGTATTATAGCCAATTTGACAGTATTAATTCTGCGTGTCCAAGAACATGGGAGGTCTTTCCATTTTCTAAGGTCTTTTTCAATTTCTTTCTTTAGTGCTCTGTAGGTTTAGAGGTCTTTCAACACTTTCGTTAGATTGAATCCCAAGTATTTTTTTTAAAGCTATTGTTAATTGGATAGTTTTCCTGTTTTCTCTTTCAGCTGGTTTGTCATTGGTGTATAGAAATGTAATTGATTTATGGGTGTTAATTTTATATCCTACCACTTTTCTGAATTCTGTATCAATGTGATATTGGTTTGTAATTGTGCATTTTATTTTACTTTTAACACATTGCATTTCACTTTTATATTTGTTTTATTAATTTTTTTTAAAAAATCATAATTTTTTTATGATCTTAAAACAGCTGACGTGGAAAGTGAGATTGCCCTATCATGGTTTGGTGGAATACCTCTGTGAAATAATTTGGGCCTGGTGTTTTATTGCGCAGGATATAAGTTTTTCATTTTATTTTTCTCTATAGAAATTGGGTAACCTAAGTTTTCTATTCCTACTCATATCACAGTTGGTAAACTATATTTGGCTATGGATTATCCATTTGTTCTTGGTTTTCAAATTTTTATTAAGTATTTCTCTTTTGTTATATTTTTGTGACTTTTGATTCCAAAATTTATTTATGTATTTATTTATTCAGTAATAGTGGGACTTTGTGCATGCTAGTCAAGCACTGTACCACTGATCTATATCCTAGCCCTATTTATCTGATTTTGGATTGACATGTAACAATTAAAAACTATGGGGTACGTATTTATGAAGTACAATTTGATGCTTAGGTATATATATATATATATATATATATATATATAATATACATATATATTATATATATATATATTATATATAATGTAATTTTTAAATTACAATAAGCATAATTATCAGCTTATTATATCTTTCAGATGAGAAAATTCAATATACTCTCTTCTAATATTTTTTAAATAAATAGTACATTATTGCTAATTACACTCATCCCACTGTACAATAAAACACTAGAACTTATTTCTGTAATATAATTACAACTTTTATCCATCACCTACTTCTTCCCAATCCCTTTTTATCCTATTGTCCTGAATCTCTAATAACTACTATTTTATTCTCAACTTCCATGATATCATAGTTTTTAGATTCCACATATGAGGGGAGGACATGTGGTGCTTGTATTCTGTGTCTGACTTATTTCACCTAACATAATATCTTTTAGGCTCATCCACATTGTCACAAATAACAGGATTCCATTCATTATTATTGAGGAATGGTATCTACTTGTGTTTATGTGTCATGTTTTCTTAATTCACTCATCAGTGTTTGGTCATTTATACTGATTCTATAATTTGGTTGTCTTGAATAGTGCTTTAATCAACATGGGAATTCAGATGTCACTTTGAGAACACTGATCACAAATCCTTCTGAGGTATACCCACCAGTGGAACTGCTGGATCATATGGTAGTTCAATTTTTTTTATTTTTAAGGAAATTCCATAATGTTTTCTTTTTTCTTTAAATATTTATTTTTTAGCTTTAGGTGGACACAACATCTTTATTTTATTTTTATGTGGTGCTGAGGATCCAACCCAGTGCCTCACACATGCTAGGCAAACGTGCTACTACTTGAGCCATATCCACAGCCCCATAATATTTTCTTAATAGCTTTACTAGTTTACATCCCCCATTAACAGTGTACATTATTGTTAATGTGTTATCTTTTTTTCTTTTGAGAATAACCCTTGCAATTGAGTATAAGGGATATTCCATTGTGGTTTTACTTATATCTCCCAGATGGTGAATATAACATTTTTGGATATAGCATTCTGAGTTGACACATAATTCCCCCTTCTAACCCTTGCCTGTTAGCACTTTAAATATGTTATTGAATTTCCTTACTCTTATCTCTATCATTTCTGATGAAAATTCAGTAATATTCATAGCATTCCTTTATAAATGAATGTTTATTTATAGCTGTCTAAAATTTTCTCTCTCTTTTTCTTTTTTTTACAGTTTTCCTATGAGATTCCTAGGTATGGTTTTGTTGCAATCAGATTACCCAGTTTTCATTGACATTTTTGGATTTTTAGGTTTATTATTTTGAACAATTTTGATAGTATTTAGGCTATCCCTCCTTTTTATTCCATTATAATCCTCCTCTTCTTGTTAGATTCTAGTTGTGCATAAATTAGACCTCTTAATGATGCCCTATATATGAGTAAGTTCACTAAAAATGCTTTGTTTCTGTCTTTGCTTCAGGTTAGGTCATTACTGTTCTGTTTTCAAGTTCACCAATCTTTTTTTTTCAACAATTAGAGTATATTAAGTTATGTTAATAAATTATTCATTTCAGATAGTGTAATTTTCAATTCTAAGATTTCTATATAATTCTTTCTTGTAGTTTTAATATATCTGCTTAAGTCTCCCCAACACATTTCTTAAATTATTATGTCTATCTGAAAGTTCTTATTATTAATTCTGACACTATACCATTCCTTGGTTTGCTTCTATTGAGTCCTCTTTTCTGCCATTATGAATCAAAGTTTTCTTCTTCTTTGTATGACATACAAAATGATTTTATTTTGATTTCATGGAAGGCAACTGTATTACTTTTGTATTCTATCACTTTTTAAATTTTTTTTTAAAGATTAGTGAGTTTTGTTCCACCAGACAATCCATTGACATCACCTAGCTTTGTTTTGTTCTTAGTTTATTTTCTCTATATTTCTAAGGAATCACCCGTTACAATGACTTGTTATTACTTTGTTTTAGCCTTGTTTAGATCTCAACTAATTTCCTGGAAAGATTTAGTAAAATCACTTTACTATGGCTGAATCTAAACTCCAAAAATTGCATGGTTTCTGGTATTTTGGGTCAGTTCTCACTCCCTTGATAACCATTTCCTGTGAAGCTTTGAGGTCTTTTTCCCTGCATGGGGCTTGACACAGATCCATAAACACATTTGGGGCTCCCATCTCAACTTCCTTCTTCTTTTTAGTGTATTTCTCTCTCTCTCTCTTTAGTACCCTGTCCATTATTCCAGCCACAACCCCTTTACATTTCCATGGCTTCTCTTTTCAACTAGATTTTCTATTAAAGCGCATCTCATACACCAAGGAAACTCAGGTAAAGGTGGTTCTCAATTCAAATGATTTTTTTGTTTCATGGATTATGGTCCTTTATACCTTGTCATTCAATGCCTAGAAAACATTGTTTCATATATTTTGTCCACTCCTAATTATTTGTGGTAGAAGAGCAAGTATAGCACCATTTAATATTTCATGCATTTAATTCTTTTTAAAGCTACATTATTTTTATTAGAATAAAGTGTTTATTATCACAATTTTAAAAATACAATGAAGCAGAATTATTAGAATTCTTGCCAACATTTCCAGACCTCATTTCCAGTTCAAACTTTTCAATGTCAATGTCATAATGTAAAACTCTACTTACTATATCATGTGCATCATTATAAATACATATGTCCTTATTTTATTGTATCAGTAAGCAATAATTAATTCAACTATTCCTTGTAGACAATTTTTTTTAGATTTTTGATATCCCCAAACATATTTAATAAAAATTAAACAATTGTTCTTGATGTATTTTTCTGTATGATAGATTTCTCTTTGTTGGATTGCTGGACCAAAGGGAAATACATTTTCAGATGATTTTCTGAAAAAGCTTAAGCAATTTTCTTCCACCAACCAAATATGAGAATATTAGTTTCCATGCCATCTTGATAAAAGCTACTTGGAAGTTTAATATGTTTCATTTCTACCAAATTTCTTTTGAAAGTATTTACAAAAGGTAAGTTTGACTGATATGAAATGAAATGTTTTTCCAAGTATAAAGAATTGCTAAAAATAAAAAATAAAAGATGATATGCTCTCACAAACAAATGAGAAGATTAGATAATTACATAAATTAGTCTAGTGTAGACTGAAGCCACAAAATCGTGTAACATGAAAGAAAACAGAAAACATTCCAAGATTTATCAAGGCTTTATTTTTTGTTTTACATGTGTTTGACTTGTCCATTTAAGGATGGAAATGTAATTTTAGTGTGAAATTGATTCATTGGCATATCTGTTTGAGAGTAAACAACTTTCAGAAGAGAAGATTTGCAGTCATGAATTAATGACCCAAAGTCTGGCTGAAATTATTTTACCTACGTTTGAATGTCCATTTAGAAGATAATATTTTATGCCAAGGTCAATTACAATTAATTTGAAGCCATTTCCATTTTGATTAGCAATTTCACTGACATCATTAAAAACAAATGATCCACCAGTCTGAGAAAGGTTAAATCTACAAATCTATTAAGTTGCATAGTACAGCTTGAGTCTACTTTATTACTATTTAGCTTTCCTTTTATTTTCCCATGTCAGACAGGAAAGTATTAAATAGAAACTCTGAAAAAACTGTCGACTAGAGTTTTGCTTTAATATTGAAATTGATCCATGAAACCATTTTTGAGTTATGCCCCTTCCTGAAAACACAAGAGATTTCACGAGATTCTCTTGTTCAAATCTCGGCCCAAAAAATGTCAACAAGTGAACTAGTTTTCACATTCTTCTTTAAAAGCATAAAACTAATATTTTATTAATATATGAGATTATTCTATGACTCTCTATAGTATGGCATACTTTTTGTGAAATATTTAAATTAAGTTTGTTTAAATTGTAGGAAAAAATTATCTGAGTAACAAATCTTCCTCTTAATTAGATATCATATAAATTATCACCTAAATTCATATAGAATTCTGCAATATTTCAAAAGCTATAGGTACTTTGAAGATGATTTCACTTAAAAATGCCAGATAAGAGGGCTGGGGCTGTAGCTCAATGGCAGAGTGCTTACCTCACTCATGTGAGGCACTGGGTTTGATCCTCAGCACGTAAAAATAAATTAATAAACAAAGATATTGTGTAAATCTACAACTAAAAATACTTTAAAATGTCAGATAAATCATATTAAATCTACTCTATATTTTAAATTCACGACATGTTTTAAAATTTATTTTTAAGAGATAGAGATACACGTTTACTTAGGAAAACAGAGGCACATGCAAGGGAGAATGTGATGTATCTTGATGATGAGAAGCTTCAAGGTTAAAGCAAGGAGTACATATTCCAGGAAAAATGCACGCCAACTGAGGCTGAGAGGCTCTGGGAGAGGCTGCCAAATTTTGCTTAATTGAATAATATTTTATCATTATATGTATTGTATAAGTTAATATATACACAATGACAAAATTAGTGTGAGTATATCATTAAGCCATCCACTCACCATAGTAGTTTTAGGCATTTCTCTTGGGATTGTGTCAAAATATCATTTCCAGGATACTGAAGCATTTGTCCTGTGTTTTCTTCTCATAGGTTACAGGTTTTCCATTTAAGTCTTTTTTTTTTCTAATTTGAATTGTTTTTAAAACTGGTGAAAGATAAAAGTCTACTTTCAGTCTTCTGCATGTGAATATCCAATTTTCCCAGGACTCGTTATTGAAAAGATTATCCTTTCTCTAATGTTTGTGTTCTTAGGACCTTTGTCAGATGCATCATGGGTTACTTCAAGACTGTTCAGTTCCATTAGTCTCTGTGTCTGATTTTATGCCACTGTCACCTTGCTTTGGTTACTATAGCTTTGAAGTCTACTTCATAGTCAGGTAGTATAACGCCTCCTGCTTTGTTCATTTTGTTCAAGACTGCTTTGACTACTGAGAGAGAGAGAGAGAGAGAGAGAGAGAGAGAGAGAGAGAGAGAGAGAGAAAGCAAGCATGTGTGTATGTGTGTTGACTCCATATAAATTTTAAGACTGTTTTTTCTAGTTTTATGAAGAATGTCATTGGTAATATGATAAGGAATGCAGTGAGTCTGAATGCAAAATTAAAAAAGGAAGTCATTCCATTTTTGTTCAATTTTCTTTCATCAATATTATACAGTTTTCATCGTAAATATCCTGTACTGCTTTTATTAAATTTATTTGTAGGAATTTTTGTAGATATTATAAATGGGATTTTTAAATTTCTATTTCAGATAATTTGCTATTGGTATATAGCAATGTTACCTACTTTTATATGTAGGAATTATTACTGAATGTAAGAATTGAAATATATAGAGAGAGACCAACATTTCTAAGACCATTTTCTTAGAAATGATTTCAGGACTTAAAGATGGATGACATGGAAGACTAGAAGGCATATCGTCATTATGGAAATCATGTCCCTTCTATATTTTCCAGAACTGTATGATACTGAGGCCAATGTCACAGTCAAATAGAAAACACATATTAACAATTTACTAGGTGTTTGGGTTAAAAAGCTGCCATGAATATACAAAAAAATCCTACATCTCT
This sequence comes from Marmota monax, assembly GCF_021218885.2. Lineage (NCBI taxonomy): Eukaryota > Metazoa > Chordata > Mammalia > Rodentia > Sciuridae > Marmota > Marmota monax. The sequence continues at coordinate 19,855,681 of NW_026694084.1, read as the reverse complement.
TCCCCAATTAAATATACCATAAGCACATTTTTTCACAAACAACAGTGAGAAAGTAAAATTAAAAATAAATATAGAAGGAGCCACATTTTTAGTTTAAAGTAAAATAAACTTTACTATAGACTAGAACAGAAAAGAATCTCACAGGAATAAAAAACAGAAGATACTTTATTCTGGTTTCTAGGAAGTATTAGCTCCTCAAAGGCTTTCCTAACTGCCAGTCCTACCATGTCACTTTCTAACCACTTGTCTTCATAGCATTTATTACTACTTTATGCACCTAATTTAGATTTATTTGTATGTTTTTAAGGGCATAAATTTTTATTATCACTCTACTTCCACCATTTTGTAATCAGAGTGCATTCTGAATTAACATTCATTTATAGAGAAGTATACAAAAATATGCAACAGTCAAAAATTAGCATTCATATTATGTGAAGAATTTCTATAAATCAATAAAAGGAAAGCATACAATCTATTTTTAATTGAGAAAATACATCCATACAGGTAGTTAATGAAAAATAGAATCAAAATGCCCCATAAATAAGGGAAACTATACTCGAAGAATGTTTTCCTTTGTAATGAATTTTTTAAAAATTAAAATCATTGCATATTTTTAAGGTGTATTACACAAATGTCTCTGTGGACTTTCATAAATGTCTGCTCAAAAATTAAACGTATAATTAGATTTCATGTAATGACTTAAACATTGCAATTTGGATTGCAACAAAGAATACAACAGAAGGACAAACTATATGAAATTTTATTTTCCTGTTGCTCTCTTTTAGACCAGAAAGAACACTGTTATTATGAGCTCACTTTTATCTGTTGATCAAAGCCTAAAATCAAGAAGGTGCCTTCTGTCCATCATTCCCGGTTTTCCTCCAATGGCGGTGTAAATTAGTTTGTTTTCATGCTGTCATGCCATCCAAATTTAGAGGCCTCTCAATGATTTTTCTTGTCCTGTCTACAACTGATTCATGGGTGACTTTGAGCTGACTTACTCCAGAGTTGATATTTGTGAAATATTTTGAGGAAAATGAATTTTAAGTCCCACCTTCTAGGAAAAAGAGGTAAAATTTTAGATTTAGTTTATATTACTAAAAATATCTTGGCTTGCTTGCATAATATTTTCTCAACTAATGTTCATAAAGCTTGCAATGGATAAAATAATCTCTAGATTCCATCCAAATCAGTAGTATATAAATGTGGTAAGAAATTATAATCATTTTACAGTTACTTCCCAGACCAGGTACATCTAGTTTGATGTTCATAAGTAGTTGATAACATTGTGAAAGAAAACTATTGTTCACTGTGTGCCCTCTGATACATCTGGGTAAAACATAATGTAACTCAGAGAATTTATTTGACCAATAACAGACACAAAGAGAAACATCAAAGACAAGTTTGGAAAGTGCTGATAATTTACAAACAAATTGAACCTGTGTTTCTTTCATATCACCTATTAATGTGTTTTCTTTTGTTACTGAAGATGTCATCATGTGATTGTCACTATTCTGACCATGGCAAACTTTCTTATTGTATTCATTAAAATTTCATCAATTTTCTCTTTGATAACTAATGATGAGTCAATCTCCCTACAATGTGCTCTTCTGAATCCTGACATGAAAAAATCAATTCTACACATAGGATTTTTACATTTTAGTAACTTTTCAACATTGTGTCTTCTTTGATCTAGTTTTAAGGTGTATCACAGTAAAATTACCCTGATATCTGAAGTTATAATATTCCCAGTTTTAGTCAATCATTCCCTTGTTATTTCTATTTACTTGAAAATTTGCCCCAAATGTTTCATTAAAATAGGCATTACTCAAAAGAGACAATACTCAAATGTATTTTTGTACATGATGTTTTGTTCTGCCTTATATATAATTGATTATAACTTTCCAGTATTTAGCATGAAAAAGCAGCACATGAAATCTTCTCTGGAGGCAGCATGGATAGCCAACTTGGAGGTTCAGAGCTGACTTGGGGAATCAAGCAACCCAGGCTTTGTTTCATTTACTTGAAATCTTAGCAAGCTTTTAAATTATTGCATATCTCAGTTCCTTAATATCTGTAAAATCAGGAACATAATAGCTAATTTGGGGATAGCTGAAAAGTTCCTCTGAGCATGGGAGCAAAGCATTTAACAAAGAACCTTGCATACAGTAAGCTTTTTCAATGTTAAACACTTACTCTAATCATATGGGTGATAGAAACACTGGTAATAGTGGCAACAATATCATAGAGTAAACCAAAGACATAATGAATTGGACAATTAATAAGCATTTGTTCATTTAAAAGTAAGTTTTGAGAGTGTGGATAGTAATAAATTAGGATTAAATATTCAAAAATAATATAAAAACTCACTTGTGCTTTCTCCAAGTGATTTTATATACTATTACTATTTTCTAAAAATACATGTTGTGTTTGTTACAAAAAACAAGAAAGACAACAACTGGAAGGTAATCTTCCCTTTTGCCAGTAGGTTACCTTAAACCTACTTAAATTTCAGCATAAAAAATACTATTGAAATATAACAAAAAATAATGTGTATTTCCTTATTTAAGTCTCCTGAAATATATAAAGTTAATTGTAAACTCAACATTTTATTAGTATTTTTTTTAATTCATGACAAAAATTATGTACACTTCATCATCATAACAACCTTAGATAATTTCTATCTATGGGGCATTACAAATTCCTTGAGTATTATATCTCAACTTTAAATTGCCTGCATTCCCAATAACTGCAAATATTTTAAAATTTCAAGTCACTTAATACATAAATCCTGGAATCATGTAAGTTAGTTTGGGAATATTTTTCCTAAGATACATGTGGTTATTAGGTTACTTGTATATTTGGCAGATCCCTGAAATTTGCACAGGATAATTTTTAATAGAATAACTATAATAACAAATGAAAATAGATTATTTGTAAAAATCAGAAAAATAATGTGTTACAACATTCTGAAAATTCACAAAAATGACTACTCTGAACACTGTATATTCTAAATGGTGTTGGATATTTAAAAAAAAAATGGACCATGCACACTGAGAACTCCTTTTTTAAAATATATTTTTAAACAACTTTATGTTATTTATTTATTTATTTATTTATTTATTTATTTATTTATTATGTAGTGTTGAGGATCAAATCCAGTGCCTCACACATGCCAGGCAAGTGCTTTATCATTGAACTACAACCTGATGTTGAATATTTTTAAAATAAAATTTTCTCCTTTAAAAATTTTGAAATGTAATACTTATTAAACAAATCCTAGAATCTAGCCAGGTACTTTATGTAATTTATTTATTTACTTCTCACTAAACTCTCTAAATAAATAATTATTATACTTATCTCATGAAGAAAATACAGAATTTAATAATATGCTAATTTTGTATTTGAACTCAGTTCTCCCTGACTCATAAATAAATTAAAGGAAAATTGAAATAACCATTTATTTAAAAAGTAAAGAAGAAAAGCAATCTTTACTACATATTCCAATATTCTTAAAAGGGGAAACAATCCTCTATTCTGTTTATTTAAATAAATTTCTAAATTTATTTAAATAAATTTCTCTATAAGAAATTATAAATGATTTCATGTCTTTTTATTGTGAATTTCTTCATCCTGATTTCCAAGCAATTTTCTGGTCCTTGTTAGGGACTTTTAGAGGAAATTCAAGATTCAGAATGCATTTTAATAAATTTGGCAAAAAAAAAAAAAGTATAGCATGGTATCTAAGAAGTTTTAATATTGTTATCAATCAACCATTCTGGCTAAAAAGAGAGACATTTTTTTAAACTCCAGAAAGATAATCATTCCTTCTTCTTATAATGAATAGAATTATGTTTATAATTTAACGTATTACTTCATCAATGTATGCCAGTGTTGTAATTTCTATTCTGGAAGGTTGTTGAAATGAAGAGAACATGAACTTTCAAGGAAGGGAAACAAAGGATTAAATCCAGGTTCTTTGATGCCTAGTGAGGTCTTGGTCAAGTTAATCAAACTTTTGAGACTCAATTCTGTCCTATATAAATAAAAAGTATAAATTTTATTTTTCATGATTATGATAATTTTATTAAAATATATAAAATAAGCACATGTAGTTTCTAAAATAATCATTAGCATTATTTGATGTTTTCATATTTGAGGTTCTCAAAATGAAAAATAGATTAGACATATTTTAAGTTTCATTTGTGAAGAAAGTTATTTTAATAAAATCAGAATCAAATTTTTTTATCTAAATCTTTTCATTAAGAAAGTTTAAAATTGTGTAGTAGATATTTTAATGTTTACTTACTCAAACCCCACAAATCTGAAATTTCATCATAGTATTTGGGATCAAGGGGAATTTTCTGGTTAAGAAACTCCTATGTACTGGGCACAGTGGTGCAAGCCTGTAATCCCAGCAGCTCAGGAGGTTGAGACAGGAGGATCAAGAGTTCAAAGCCAGCCTCAGAAAAAGAGAGATGCTAAGCAACTCAGTAAGACCCTGTCTTTAAATAAAATACAAAATAGGGCTGGGTATGTGGCTCAGTAGTGGAGTGCCCCTAAGTTTAATCCCTGGTATCACCCTATAGTCAAAAATAAAAGAAAGAAACTCAGATGTGAAATGGGATGGCTACTTAATAAAAGTCAAAGATACAACTTTCATTTTTGAAATGATTAATTGTGAAATGGAAAATTTGATATTTAGGACCTTTCAAAATCCAAGTGTTGCAAAATAAGATGTTTAAAATTGGAAAGCACCATGAGTCATAACTATACACACAGACATAGCTTTTGTGAGTTGTAAAGCTGTCTAGTTTCATAAACTGGGTCAATTGTGTATGTGTATTTTTTTTGTTTTGCATGGTGTGAATGGTTTTAATTATTTAGTATTTTTAATTTTTAGTTTATAATTAACATGCAAAAATTGTACATATTTATGCTGTAAGGTTGGATTGTTCAAAAACAGTAAAGGGAAGAGAGAAAGTAAAAGCATTTTTAAAGTTTATTTAAAATAAAAGAAAATATATAAAAAATAACAATGAATGTATATAATACTGATTAATTAAACTATGATTATTGTGGACACAAATTCATTCTGGATAAAAATTACATTTTCTGAAATTAATTACCTTTGTTTGACTCTACCAATTTTTATTTTTGAATTTAACTCAATAAAATTAACTTCTCTTAAGCATTTATTCCCATTTTGCTTTCTGCTGTATCAATTGGGAGGGCATAATTAGCAAAGTTGGAAATATTATATATTTCTTCTTTTTTTCTCATTCTGGCTACTCCTTTGCCTATAGCTCAGATTAAGTTATGTATTAAGAATTGTGCTTGGGCTGGGGATGTGGCTCAAGTGGTAGCGCGCTCGCCTGGCATGCATGCAGCCGGGGTTCGATCCTCAGCACCACATACAAACAAAGATGTTGTGTCCGCCGAGAACTAAAATATAAATATTAAAATTCTCTCTCTCTTTTAAAAAAAATTGTGCTAGCTATATTTATCTTGTAAACTTGGCTTCCAGTGGTCTGGAAACATCTTATTTTATATCCCTTATATAGAACTCACATTAACAAGATGAGATTTCCCTCAATTCCTAAGTCTGGGAGAGGTGTTTTTCTTAAGCATGGCAGTTACAATCCTTGTAATACTCTTGTGGAATTTGTAATAAGAGTTATTGAAAAATCTTGCACCTAGGATATAATGGAGCAATTCGTATCTTTAAAGTAAGTATAATTTCTAACTAACTTGTGAATACCCCCCACTACATTATGGCCTTTTAGAGTCCAGAGACCACAGGTATCAGTTCACACTGTATCACAAATACATTGGCTGCTACAGTAGGTGTCACATCCTTTTGGAAAGGGTAAATAAAACATGTCACACATTGAGAACTTCTGCAGATGATTTTCTGCCTTTGTCCTTTTGACATCCATCTAAACATTTAAGAACATAAACCATTATAATTTGTCAGCTCTAAGAAAGAATGCTATTTTTTTACAAAGAATCTGAAAATAATATTTTAAGGTATATGATATTCTACATTTTATAAAAGAACATAAATGAAAAAGGACTTTACTCTAGAAAGATATTCTTAAAGAGATGTTGTAATTTAGTAAGTGGAAAAGTACCTTGCTGTCCTTGATAGGTTTAATATCTAAATTTATTTAAAAAGAAGAAAATTCATTTAGGTTTATAAATACAGAAATATACATACACACATACATATAGTACACATAAACTTACAATCCACATTTATATGCACATATATATATATTTATATTTATATATTTATATATATATAAATTTATATATATATATATATAAATTTATTTATACACATATACACATAAATTTATCTTGCTGTTAGGAAAGTCAAATGAGTAAACTTTCTCTTTATATGGTTATTTGAATTTCCATTTTTTTCTTTATTTGAATATCTTAATAAATACTTCAGAAATTGTGTTGACAAATTTTAGAGCAACATTTCAAACTTATATGTAGGAAAAAGTTCAAAATAAGGTCTCTTCTACATATATAATAACATGGACAAAAATAAACATTGAAAGAAGATACTTTTATCATTGTAGAAATACTTTAAACATTTATTGTCTGGTTATTATGTACCTGATATTATATATAGTACTATCCCACTGTTTCATTCACTTTATACATCAAGTCTATAGAGTACACATTAGGATAAATTAAGCTCATTTTGTATAAAAGAGAAAACTGAAGCAAAGGGAGAAGAGGGAATTTGCCTCAGGTCCCTAATAAATGGTTCCACCTTAACTCAATTCCAGAAAGTCTAACTTCCTGCTGGAGTTTCTGACCACTGCCCAACTAACATTGCTGAAAACATTGCACTATGTAACAAGGAAACGATTCAGAAACCCTAAATATTAATGGGAACTGACTTTGTTATAAAAAAGTCATACAATTTCTCCATAAGGCCTTATTTATCAATTTGGTTTTATTATTTTTATTAAATAACATTTTTAAAGTTAAAAACTTTCAGACAGTTGAAATGCAGTTATTGTGATTATTAGTGAGCTCAGTTCTCAAGATAAGATGAAGCATCTGAAGCACTCCATTACCTACCTCTGCAATGTTGTAACATAGACAAACAAACTCATCCTAATAATATGTGATGCTGGCTATCTCTCACAATATTTGAGTGAGTTATTTGTTGAACTTATTTTGGATCTTTGGGGACACTATATCACACAGAAATATCTATTTACCTAAATGGCACTTGTTCAAAACTTTGTAAAATCATAGTTCCAAGTTTATATAATTTTTATAGATGTGCAATCTTATAACAAATTAAGAATTAAATAAAAAAATGAAAAGTAACTTGAATTTTTAGTTATTTCCAGTCCATGGAACTTAGGAATAAAATTTCTTTAAATTTTTATTTAGCTAGTCAATTCTGCAACTATATATTGTTCAAATTTACTAGGCATAGAGCTAATTATTGATGATATATAAGAATATAAGGCCCAAATTTTCCATGAATACCACTCAGACATGGAAATGTTATCATGAATTGTAGCAGGTTTTCCATTTATAAATTTTGCTATTACCATTTAATTGTTTCATGCTTGTTTTGCTGTTTGTCTTGCCTGTACACTTTCTAGACTATAAATTCAATAAATATACAACTTTTATCTATTTTAAGTTTAGTTTATTTTTTGCTGTGCTGGGGATTGAACCAAATTCATTTTGCACACTAGGCAAGTGTTTTATGATACTGTCAATATCTTCTAAATGATTTGATGTTTTGACTTGATTAGATTTCTGGAGGAAAAGAAGTTTAGAAGTTTGAAAAGAATTCTTGTTGAAAAGGAGATTTCCAAAAACTGTAATTGGAAGTCTTGAGCTAACCAAAACACTATGAATAAGAAAAATAAAGGTCCCAAAAGAGATCACAAGACAAGGCAATGTTTGTTCCAAGGAAGAAAGGCTCACATCTGATAAAGGTTGTCAGTCAAAAAGTGTGGGAAGAAGCTTTGTAGGTGTTAGAAAAATGTTTTAGTGGTTTAGTAAACATTAAGATCACATAGAGAACTTACTGACAGGCAAGTTCCTGCTCTGCATGCCCAGCCTTGCAAAGCAGAACCTGTGTTTAGGTAACATTATTACAATATTATACTTGAGAAATACTTGCTTAAATGTAAAAAAAATATATATCAGGAGATATCTATTTTGTAGATCTAAACTTGACAATATATGTGAATATTTGTACAAAATTTTTATTGCACATAATTTTAAGTGCAATCCTTTGATAGAGAGATAACTAAATACATAATTTTTCACTAACATATATGAAGCAATTAAAAGTAACCTCAGATCTTTATAAACTAATCTAGTTAGATTCCCAAAGTGTACAGTTCTATGAGGAAATGCTGAATGCTGCTATATGTATGTATATGGCAATGTAATTGTACATTCTGAGGAAAAAGTCAGAAGGATATAAAAATTAGGCAATTAACATGAGATTGAGGGGTTTTAGGATGCTGGAAAGGTAAAGACAGATAAAAAGTTAAGCATGAAAATTATAAAAAAATAAGAAATATTTAAGACAAAATAAAAATGAATAATATGAAATGTTTTCCTATGATAAATAGGTAAAATTGAATATGCACACGTATAGGGACAAAAAGGATAGGAAAAGGAAATATTGTTTTATTCTTGGGATAATTCATTACCTTGTTATTAATCATAAAAATATGAAGCATTTAAAGATAAGTGGTAAAAAGTATAGAATTTTGATGAATAGCAATAGTAATGAAGTCACATATAAGTGGATGGACATCTGATATAAAACATGTACATTGTATTTATGTGTTATTATGAAAGATTTTAAATAAATACAAATAAATTAAAAACAATGAATGATGAAATTTGTAATTTTTCAATTTGTCTAGGGATTTTCCAATATTTTCAATGAAGAAACCAAAGATAAAACATTTTAGACTTTAGAAGCCATGTAGTCTCTATAGCAACTAGTCAGTTCTGCCTCATTAGTTCAAAAACAGCCATTCGTGATAAGCAAATGTGTTAGTTGTGGTCCAGTAGAACTTTATGTACAAAAAAAAGGTGATGAGTCAAATTTCCGGGAAGTCCATAGTGTTCCACAACAACAATAATAATGATGATAATGATAATAAGGTACACCTTTATTATACATTTATAAGAAGAAAGCATGATAATTATTGTCCACGTTCAACTCTAAAGAAATGTGCTGAGGGGCTAATACAAATGTCAACCTGTAACTGCAGTCTAATGAAATATTTAGGATTATATCAAGAATGTAATCATTCCTGGGGTTTCGTAGAGGGATGAGGTTATAGAAAAAATATGACAAATTCTCTTCTACTCTTTCAATTAAAACTGTCACTGAATAGCAAAGGTGTTTCGCTGTGTCACTTTTTCACTTTAAATATTCTATTATTTTGTTTTCTCTCTTCATTGAGAATTTGATTTTTTTCTGTGTTAAGTTTTGTAGAGCAATTTATGAGCAGCTTTAAGAATTTAACTAGTGAATTGTTTCTATGATTTTAAATAGAAAATCTACCCACCTTATTTTGTTCAAAAATGAACAGTGACCTGGGGTAAAAGTCAGAAACTACAAATTAAATCTGTGATAAGTGAGGTCTTTGATACAGGAAACTCTCTCATTCTTCTATAGTCTGTGAATCAGGGCAACAAAGGCTATTTATCTGGGATCCTAGTTTAATGATATAGTACATTTTAAGACAGTCTGGAAGAGTTTGGAGAATAATTCAAAAATTTGGAAAAATATCCAGGAAAAAAATCACACACACACACACACACACACCTCTTCAGGATAGAACTAGTAGACCACTTTGAGGGGGAAAATAATATTCATGAATACAGAAAATTGTGCAAGTGAAAAATGATGTGATTAATAAATGTGTATAGCAGAAACAAATGTTCACTACAAGAAAGAATATATAGTTAATTGATTTAATCTCAAGTGAATCATAGTCCCATAAGCCTAGTCATATAAACATTACCCATTAATCAATAATATATAAAATAAAAATAGGCATATACTCATGTGAAAAGCATAGGAGAAGAGGGGGAAGTATGTTTTAAGTGTGAAATCCTCATCTATGTAAAGTAGATAAAACAAGGAAGACCATTTTCTATATATTGTTTACAAAGTTTTAGTTTACCATTGAGATTAAAAAAAATTCTAAAACTGTTAAAAATATTTTGCCTCGGGCTGGGGATGTGGCTCAAGCGGTAGCGCGCTAGCCTGGCATGAGTGGCCCGGGTTCGATCCTCAGCACCACATACAAACAAAGATGTTGTGTCCGCCGAAAACTAAAAAATAAATATTAAAATTCTCTTTAAAAAATAATAAAATAAAATAAATTGCCTCTAGGGAGCAGTGCTAATAAGTGTATCTGCAGTGGTAGAAAGGTTTGGATCAAGGAATATAATTTTTTATTATAAGCTTGTCAGTGGTATTTGATTTTTAATTATGTCATTGGCTAAAAATTATGTCCTTTATAAACTGGATCACCAAAGAGAACTTAAGTTTCTGTAATTTCAGAAATCACCAATAAACTAGTGTGGTTCTAACTAAGTGTCAGAAACTTGGAGCATGGCTCAGGTGAAGTATATTGAATTCAAAAGTTGATATAAGTAAACTTTCTTCTTTTAGCTTGATTATAGAACTACACATTCAATCCCACTAGTACATGTTATTTATAAACTCTACACCTATAAATAGTTTGATAAATCATTATAGTTGGTTTTAGTCAGCTTTTGTATCACTGTGACGAAAGTAGGTCACAAGAACAACTTAGAGGAGAAAGTTTATTCACGATTTTAGAGGCCAACTTCATTGCTCCGGGCCTCAAACAAGGCAGCACATCATGGAAGAACTACTCAATGGAAGAAAGCTGCTCAGCTCATGGTGTGTACAGGAAGGAGAGAGGGAGAGAGAGAGAGAGAGAGAGAGAGAGAGAGAGAGAGAGAGAGAGAGAGAGAGAGAGAGAGAGAGAGCGCACAGGGAAGATTCACTCTTCCAGAGCATACCCCAGTTATCCACTTCCTCAGTCGTGTCCCACCTGCCTATAGGTACCATCCAGTCAATCCATTAAACTCTTCTAGAGTGGACTGATTAGCTCACAGTTCCCACAATCCAAACATTTTATCTCTGAATATTCCTGCATTAACACAGGAGCTTTTGAGGGATACCTCCTATCCAAATCATAACACTTATGAATGAAAATTAAATACAGCTAGACTTGGAAGCTTAAAACGAAAAAGAAGATCTAAATTAATCTTTCTACAGGAGTGTGCCAGAATCACCTCTGAGGTTCTGAGAATGATTATATATATATATATATATATATATATATATATATATATATATATATATATATATATACACACACACACACACACACACACACCAACACACACACAGAGACTAGATTTAATATGTGCTTACAGGACGTACGCATTGTCATTTAATAATACAGATAATAATACTATTGGAGATTCTGGTGGATAGTTTCAGAAAGAAAAGAACATCAAAAGTGTGTAGACCAATCTTAAAAAATCTTACAGGAAGGCATTTCCAAGTTGGTATTCTTGAGTATCATCTCATCATCAGAGTGCCCTCTGGAGGCCTAGTCAAATAATTTTAGTCTCTTCTCACTTGGAAGTGAATAAAGACAATGGAACTTCATTCAGTTTCTAAAAGAGGCTTTTCAGTCACTGGCAGCAGCCTGGCAACAGTAATTTGCAAACCCTGCCCTTTATTAAAATTCATTGTTGCTTTCAGAGTTAGAGAACTATAATTTGAGAGATCCGAGCAAGACCAAGAAGAAATAACATTTTATATAATCACTTTCAAGAGCTGCTATATAATTAAACACATGTGCAATTAATTTTAAGCAAAAACAGCAGCTATTATGCAGTGGAAAGTTGCTTTATATTAGCCCTGGTTTATAGCAACAAAATGGATATGATGTCAAGTATTACAACTTGGCATGATTCCAGTAAATTTACAATTTCGTTAAAGTGCCATCAATAGAACATTGTTTTTGCTCTACTTTACTTTCCTCCAGCTTTGTAGCTCTATTGAAGTAACAAAACATGTGGCATATTAGGTGTGGCAGTTTGGGATATAGTTGTACGGAGTGTAATACCAATAAATCTATTTTACAATCTCTTTTATAATATAAAATAAAAATAATTCCACTGTATTGGGGAGAAAAATACATGAAAAATTGCCTATTTAATTTTTTCCATTCCTATTACACAATTTATTAAGTGCATTCATAAATGAACTAGTCATGTAATAATTTGATTTATATTGGATAAAAAATAAATTACCTGTTATATATTTTAAAAAGCACTCATACATGAACCTAGGGTAATGATGTCCATCTCATTCCACCATCTTTCCTGCCCCCATGTCTCCTCTCCTGCCCTCCTTCCCCTTTGCTCAATCAAAGTTCCTCCATTTATCCTATGCCCACCCCCACCATTATGGATCAGCATCCACTTATCAGAGAGAACATTCGGCCTTTGGTTTTTTGGGATTGGCTTACTTTGCTTAACATGATATTCTCCAACTCCATCCATTTACCTGCAAATGCCATAATTTTATTCTTTTTTAATGCTGAATAAAATTCCACAGTTTCTTTATATATTCATCTAAATGTTGTATAATTCTTCTAAAAATGTCATATTAAAGCTTACATATTATGCACAGAAAGTATTTTATGATGCATTCCACGTATACTAGTATCCTTCTCAAACAAACCCCAAATATCCTATCAATAAGCAGGCCAATAAATAATTTTAGCTCAAGATTTAAGTTATTTTTAATATAGATCATTCTGAGATAACCCGAGAGAAAAGAGTGTTTGAGTAGAGCCCTGATCATAATTGTGAAATCTGGTATTTCCAATTTGAATTAACCTTTCATAATGAACTACAAGAGATTTTTGAAGTTGTATAATACATGAGGACAACTATTATAAAATGAAGGCAACCTAATTCTCAGTGAAGTTCACTTCTTCATTAAAATGGTACCAACAAAGGTGCATAAAATAAAGAACAACAATAACCATCTCTGACATAAAAAGAACATGTTTTAGTCATTTAGAATCTTTATGGCAGAACTATAACCATAGGGAAAGATTTGAATCCATAAATAAACTACATGCAATGCAATGTAGACCAAAACCAAACAACAACAATAACAAAAATTGTGGAAAGCTTTAATATGAAGCTGACTCAAGTAAAAGTAATGAGAAATAACAAATGATGGAAAGAAAACTGCCTACAATTAATAGTAGATTTTTGCTTCCTTCTGAGTTTTGTACATCAAGTTAATTAATTCATCTAGCATTTACTTAACACTTTGTAGATGCCAGCCATTGTTCAGTGCAGTAGAAACTATTAATGAACAAAATAGTTATAGCCCTTACCCTTAAGAGATTTTTATTCCCCGTAAATAATAAACATGCAAATGTCAAGTTTAGTAATTATTTTCCATAAAAGTTTTGAAGACAAGATTTCTTATAAAAGAGAAAAAGCTATTTGAGGCAGTGACATTTAAGGTGAGGCTTAAAGGAGGGAGTAAGTGTAGGGATGGGTTTGTTTTGTTTCAGGAACTGAAAAAGCCCCATTGAGCTTGAGTAGAGTATATTGTAAATCCAGGACAATTAGGAACTTTAACCCATGGATGGTATTATAGAAGAAATGAGAGTCAATCAAAAATTAAACTGGGGCATACCAACTGATACATCTATAAAGAATGAGGATCAAAAAAAATGTTAAACTGAGAGTGCTATGCTCTGATTTTCCTTTTATGATTATCATTCTTGCTGTGTAAACAAATGAATTTCAGGTAAGGGGGGCTAAAACGGAAATAGACTGACCAAGAAGGAGCAAACTGCAATGTCTAGGAAAGATAATTTGGTAGTTTGAAATTAAGTGGTGGAAATATATATGGAAAGAGGGGGGAGCAGATGTGAGATATATTTTTGGTGTAGATATAGAATTTGCAAATGAATTGGAAAAACAGAAAGAGGGGAGTCCCAACGTTTTTACCAAATTTTACTTTCTACAACTGGAAGTTGGTGCTGTTTACTCAAGATGGCAAAGTTTGGGGAGAAAAGCATAAAGTCCATTTTGAACATGTTAAATTTGAGATGCCCAGGAAGTGTCTAACTGAAGACATTAAATAGGTAGTTGGGCATGTCAATCTGAAGCATAGAGAAGAGATTTGGGCTAGAGGAACTTGTGGGAGTTGGCAGATATAATCAAGGCCTGTTCTCATTACTGATGTTAATAGCCAAGGCCTTCCACCTAAAAGAGCAGGTCTAGCAATGAGAAGCAGCATTTTTGGTTCCAGATATTTTTCTCCTTTTTTTTTTCTAAACTTTTACAAGTCAATTTTATTATGTGTTCCATTTTTTCATAGATTTCTTCTAAAGTTACAGAAATTATTACCACTGCCATACCAATAATATGCAGTATGATATAAGGGGTAAAACTTATTCACTTCACATAAAAATGTATATCTATCCACCATTTATTAACACTGTGGCTTTGAACAGTCTGTTTCAGGTCTCTGAGCCTTTGCTTTCTTACCCTCTATGAGAATAGGAGACTAAAAATATCCTCTGGGACTTGTATATGTTTGCTTGATAGAAATCTAACCTAAAATATTTCAGAGTGAAAAAATGATAAATCAGTTTTGAACTTAAGGGCTTATTGAATTGAACTAGGACTTTAATACCTAACCATAATTTAAAATGTTATCTCATCCAAATCACATTTGTATACTAGAAACTGTCTGATTTAAAATAACAGTCATAGCAACCTATAAGAGTGCAGAGAGCTCAACAGTAATCTATAGGATACTGATTGTTCTCAATGAGGCATAAAGGCTGTTCCAATATTTTGTGCATAAACCGTGTCACTCAGATAATTTTTGCTTAATAATCTAGAATCTAAATTTTAGCTGAGATGTATGCTTTAGTTGCCCTTAAGAATTAACTAAAAGATTAACTTACTTATAATGGTCAGTGCTTTAGTCATTGATAACACTTTGATAAGTAGGTATTAGGAAAAAAGCAATTGAAAAAAAATATATACATATGCATATGCAATTTTAAGTGTATTCAGATGTATAAATCTAGTACCACTGTTAAAATTAATTTATTTCCAATTAGTATGATTAAAGTGATGCTTAATACTTAATAGTAAGATATTATTTCAATCAGAAAATCAAATGGTTTGACAATTTATAGCTAAGTAATTTCAGATTATACTATCTTTACCATTGTCTCTGTTTATAATTGTGGGTATTTTGACAATCCTGAATATTATTCCAAATTAAAACAAGATATTATGTAGCAAAATAGGGGGATAAACTGCAATTTCTGAAATGGTCAGCAGAGAGCCTCAGTCAGGTTACTGTGGTTAATCTGCTTCTATAAGGGACAAAAGAATAAGTCATATTAACAACTAATATTGTGAACCAATTTCTTAACCTTTAATTATATAAATCTAGCATAACCCTTCTCTATGATAACAGAAAATAGCAAATAAAAATATAGGATGCCCCTGTAATTCTTAAGAACTGCTTATAATAAACGACTATTTGTTGTTTATTTAATGTTAAAATTTAATTGGACTTCCTGTATTTTTTGTGACAATCCTCCTTAATCAAGAAAAAAAATCATAATTATCACAGTGATAATTACTTTATTCTGGCCCGTAAATTTCATTTAATGCTCTGTTATAAAACACTTTCTTTGAGATTTGCAAGACCAGTATTTTTTTTTTTTTTAGACTTAAACTCTTTCAACAGTCTGCTTGTGTTCCAGACACTTCAACACCATGCTTGTTTCCTGAAATACAAAAGTCTTTAGCAAGTACCTGAAGCTTGAAAAGCACAAGAATGTAAGGAATGCTTAGAGTCTTGTCTGGCAGCATCCTGGGAAATAGTTCTCAATACTTGAGTGGTCCTTAATGAGAAAGGAGGAAAGAAGGAAGCAAGTGGGGAAGGAGTGTAAGAAAGAGAAGGAAACAACAACAACAAAAAATGAGGCAGTGGGGAGGGAGAAAAGAAAGAAATGCAATAGTTCAATAACTCCCTTTTACACAAATAATATAAAAGATTATATAAGAACAATCTTTATTGAACTCTTGATATCAGTGAAGCAGAGGCATGGTGGTCTGTAATACAACAGTGGAAGTATAGTGGTGGGAGAGAGCAGGGACAATTGAAGAGGAAGGTTTAATAACGTATAATATACATAGAATCTAATGAAAACTATTTTATAATACATATATTTTTTATGCTCATTTAAAAAAAAGTCCAAGACACTTGATTGCAAGTTATTTATAAACCACTGTAGAAATTATAGCAGGGTTAAGATTAAAAAGGGCTATTGAAATTTATGGCATCAATATGAACTATCATGTTTTTGTTTCATTTTAAAAATTTTTAACACTTTAGTTTCTAGAGCAGTTTTAGGTTCACAATAAAATTGAATGGCAAGTACAGAAAATTACCATCTATTTTATTCCTCATCACACACACTCTTAGCCTTCTCTGCCTCTTCCACTATCAACATCTTGTTCAGAGTATACATTTGTTATCATCAATGAACCTACATTGACATATGCATATCACACAAAGTCCATAGTTTACATTAGAGTTCATTCTTGATTTTGTACATTCTATGGGTTTTGACAAATGTTAAGTGTTGAATAATTAGATTATTTTACTACCTGAAAAATCCTCTCTGCTCTGGGTATCCACCCTTCTTACCCTTCTGTTCTTTTTTAAACTTCATTTACATGTTGGCTGAATACAATCTGTTCATTCAGAAGTCTGCTATATTAACAAGAGGAACAATAATAATTGATTATATAGTCAATATCATTTATTGACACATTTAATTAAATGTTATAATACCATAGCTTACAAATTTCATCGTCCAGATTATCCATAATAATAATAGAATGACTGAATATAATTCAAGGATAGTATGGCAGTACCCTTTTCTGTTTTATTATGTTAAACAATTTGCCCTATGCAGCTACAAACAAGTTTTAAATATTAAGATTTTTGGTATAGCTTTTTTCTACAAAGACAATTGGTTCTTGATTCAATGAAATTTTCTTGTTCCTCAATATATGAAAACCAACAGATATTCAATCTTATAATTTTAATGTTGCTTGTGCTGTTTGAACTCATAGGTGAAACAGAATGTAAATGCAGATTAATTTAATCAAAATGAGTCATATGCAGGCAGATGCAACATATTTGCTAAATTAGTAACTCCAAATTCTCTAGAAAATTACACATTATTATAAAGATTCATAATTATGAACGTCATTACATATTTTTAAAATACAAGAAACAATTCTGATGGGCTTAAGATCATTATTCCTCTGTAACCTAATTTACAATATGCTTAATAAATTATGTCCATTTTACAGTTCATCTAATCAGTTTCCAATGATCATGTGATAGGTATGGAGTTCCATATGAAAATAAAAGATTAAATACTTTTTATTTTATTTTATTTTTTTGCAGTGCTGGGGATTATACCCAGGCCTTTACATGAGTGAGGCCAGCACTCTATCTGTAGTCTACATCCCCAGCCTATAAAAGAGATTTTTAAATAGCACCATCTCATAAAGATAGACATAATTCGAGAGATCAAACAAGACTGTACGAACAAGTAATCAGATAAATAGTGGTAAGAGACTAGAATTCACCAGAAGATCGAATGTTTAGTCACTAAGGGGTAACCAAGAAGTAATCCAATTTATAACTCTGCATTCCCATAACACCCATGCATGGGTGGCACCAGGAAGATTTGCAATAGACAGGGAAGTTCATGCTTAAAAGAGGAAGACTGGCTGGGTGTGGTGACACATACTGTAATCCCAGCAGCTGTGGAGGCTGAGGCAGGATGTTTGCAAGTTCAAAGCCAACCTCAGCAATGTAGTGATGTCCTGAACAACTTTGAGAGAACCTGTCTCTTTAATAATAATAATAATAATAATAATAATAATAATAATAATAATAATAATAAATGGCTAGGGATGTGGCTCAGTGGTTAAATACCCCTGGGTTCAATCCCTAGTATAAATAAATAAATAAATAAATAAACAAACAAACAAACAAAAATAAACAGGAAGAGTTGCTTGAAAATCCAATTAAGAAGCAATAACAGAACAAAACTTCAATACCTAGGCAAATCCCCTTTCTCTATTCAAGCAGAATGTTGGGGATTTATTCTCTGAAGGGAGTAAAACAGCCTTGGATGATAGCTCTCAGACACCATTTAAAACAATATTCAATATTGTTTTAATATGAAAATTAGATGGATTAAGTATATGTTAGAAAAACTGTAACAAAATATTGATGTGTTTAATACAAAAGTTATTCACAATTTTGCTCACAGAAAGCTGTAATCTAGTTTTGTACTCTCCAAGGTGGTAATTGAAAATTCTTTTACAGAATATAAGCAAATCAATAGAAAAGACATGTTGTTATAATGAGTCCCTCAAAGAAGCAATCTAGACAATTACACTATGGTGAAGGGAGAATGTATTAAAATCCACCTAAGTACTGGAACATCTATTCAGCTTTTTAGTTAATTACTATACTTGTAAATAGAATATATCACCTGACTGCTGAAGAAGTTCTCTGGCATAGAGGCTAAAGTCCAAAACAAGTAGAATAATTTAGATATAATAGGGACTATAGAAATAGAAGCAAACCTCAAATAGGAAGAAGCAAACAAATGAACAAAATCTATGATGACCATTCTATATATCTAAAGATATAAAACAAGAACATGATAGGATAGAAAAAGTACATTATTTGAAATTAAAATATAAATGTATATGAAACACTCAACAGAGGGACTTAAAGATGACACTGAAGAAAACTTCCAGAAAGAAGACAGGAAATAGAATTAAGTTTGAGATCTACTGTATAGTAAGGTGACTATAGTTTATCAACAATAATGTATTGTTCATTTTAAAATAACTAAGAGTAAATTTAAATTCTCTTACTATAAAGAAGATAGGTAAGCAAAGTGACAAATATATTAATTAGCTTGATTTAATAATGCCACATTGTATAAATTTATCAAAACATCACATCATATCCATAAATATATACAATTATGACTTGTCTATATAAATCTAACAGGGTCTAATCTAATTGTGTCCAGTGAAAGCCATTTACCTTAGAATTTGGGGCAAGGCTCAGGGCTGACATTGCTCTTTTAAAGAAATTATTAATATTTATTAAAATAAATACAATTTAGTATATTATAAATATAGTTAAATTATAAAGATACATAAAGTTATAAACTGAATCTAAAATAAAATATTATCTTTCAAAAATCAACACTGGCACAAAGCTTGCTTTTTAAATCCTAATATCAATGGTTTCTATATTAGAATTCTATACATATAAAAACAACTATGGAGTTTAAGAATATATGAAGACATGCACAGGCATGAATTATTTCTCTTTAATACTCTTACAAAGATACTGGTGTTTCTCATATTATGGGATAAAAGAAAGAAAGGATCCAACTAAGAATTTTAATAGAATATCCAGACAAATTCTTAACAGTAGCACCATAAAATAGATATCAACTAGTCAAGATTAAAATATTCTGAAATTTTTTTTTCTAGGAATCGAAGTTGAGTCCCTGATAAATCTAACTGTACTGAGGATATACTCAGACAGTTAACAGAGTTTGCAGTTGAATTTTTACTCAACATGAAATAAATGAAAAATAAAAGAGGAAATTATTAACTACAGGGAAAACAAAGACTTATTTAGAAAAGAAAAATAATCATACATAATATATAGCTTTGCTAATAGTATTTACATAGGTACAGTGATAATGGCAATATTTCAACCACAATTAAGGGCTAACTATGTAAAGAAGGGTGTAGTTTGGTGTGGTGAAAGAAAGAGTAAATTAACATGCCAAAACAAAGGCAAAGAAATCATTATAGCAATGTATTTTTTGAGAGACAGGAGTAAACATTAAAAGAACAAGGTGAAAAAACACTTAGAATGAGTTTCATCTGGCCCTTTTTTAACTTCTGATCTAATCCCTGCCCAACTTCCTGCAGTCAGTCCTCTTGATCTAAAGTTGATTCTTACTTTTCCACAAACACTAAGCATTCTACATTTGAAGGTCTTTTCAGTTGCAGTTTTTCCCCGCCCCCCTGGAATGCTTTATCAAATCTTCCATTCCCCTTCCTTCCTTTTTTTTTTTTTTTAAACAATACCTTTTGTTCATTTATTTATTTATTTTATATGGTGCTGAGAATCTAACCCAGTGCCTTACATATACTAGGCCAGCAATCTACCACTGAACCCCAACCCCAACCCCTCCCCTTTCTTTCTTTCTTTCTTAATATTTCTTTTTAGTGGTTATTATCATCTAATAATATGGTAAATATTTTATTATCTGGGTCCCCACTCCACCACCTGCTCACAAATTTAGCTCACAAATTCCATGAGGAAAGGGATGTGTATATTGTTCCCTCTTGTATCTCCAGTGCCTAGGCCATTTGGGACATGATATAGATGCTTAATAAACAAGTGACTATTAAATAATATTAAACAAATGAATAAATTAAAGAAAAACATAAATTTATAACACAGAGTAAAAATAATTTTTAAATGTTTAAAATGGCAAAATAAAAGAACAAATCTTATTTTTGTTGATAAAGCAATTGAATTGGTCATAATTTTGGTGTACATGAATTCTCTATATTCCCAATCTTTAAATGTTAAGATTTTGGTGTAAATGAATTCTCTATATTCCCTCTGTGTATTTCATATATATATATATATATATACAATCATATATATATATATATATATATATATATACAATCATATATATATATATGAATATATATATATATATATATATATATATATATATATATATATATATATAAAATCTCAGAAATAAAATAAAAAGAAGCAGAATATAACTACTGATTTTTTTTGCAGGAGTTAATATATGTAACTTGTTCTGATTTTTTTAAAAAAGAAAAATTAGGGAAGAGGAGTTCTGAGGTCTGAGCTATTTTCTAGTCTGACATTTCTTATAATATTACATTTCATTAATAGTTTCATTATGCAGAATTCAGTTATTGTCATTCAGAAACAGTTTGGAGATATATGCCATTATAGAGTCTGCATGCATAAATAAGCATATTATTAATAATCAATGACAATTAGCACACAATACACTTCCTCTTAAATTTAATTATATGCTTGATTAAGAGTGTTTGGGTACTTAATTAAAATAAGAAGGTCCAATGATACTTAATTCTCTCTTATATTCATATTACAATCCTAATAACTCCAGTCCTCACTCAATCCATGCATAGCCCCTATTAATTTTAATCAGAAATATGCTTGCTCACTGAATAAAACCTGAAATGCAATTGGGTAGGTCACATCAGGGAAAATTGTAAGCAGTGTGACAGTATAAAACGAGGGAAAAGTCTAGTGCAAGCAATTGAACAGAGAGATAATTGTCATAATTGGTTTCAATTAGTTTTTCAAAGCTCTGGTAAAGCAATTCTTATTGTACTGTACCATGAACTATAACCAGCAACAAAACTAGTTAGCATGATTAGTAGGTGTCAATGCTTAAAAAGGCAAAATACAGTTTAAATGTTAAGATCTCAGTGAAGATAAATGAACTGCATAACAGTGTAAATGCATCATTGGGAAACCTTTGCCATTGTTAAATGTGATGTGGTTTGAATGGAATGAAATCAGACATACGCAATAAACTCAAGCCGCATAAATACATATTTTGTAAGGAAAATGAGTTCATGCGCAAATAACCATCTTTTCAGGCTGAAACAAATGACCATTAAATGAATAGTAGAATGTGGTGATATCAAGAAACTCACAACATATTCAAAATCATAGTGAGCTCCTATCAATTTGCCTAAGTAACCTAAATACATCTTAGTAATGTAAATCTTAGTAATGTGGATGATACCAAAAAAGAAACTGAAGTATTAAAAGCCTCATTGGGCATATACTAGTAAATGGCAGATACAGGATTCAAAGCCAGGTTTATTTGATTTCATTAATGGAACTTCTTCCACCACATGTCATTGTCTAATGATAAGTTCAACTGCAAAATGTAAACCAACTGGAACAAGCCCTTTTATTTGATTTTAGTTTTCCTCCACACTTAAAGAGCTGCCTATGTAGGGAGAAAAGGATGAACATTACTGTGTAAGAGTAAAATCCTCAAGATTGATTGTTCTTCCTGTCATCCAGGAAACTCATGGCTCTGGTTTCCACTTCCCTACCACCATTGCACCCACAGGGATACCATATATTGCACTTTGCTTTGGATATGGAATTTAGAAAAGTTTTTTTTTATTTGTTGATAGAGCTTTATTTTATTTATGTATTTATATGTGGTGCTGAGAATTGAACCCAGTGCCTCACACATGCCAGGCAAGTGCACTACTGCTGAGCCACAGCCCCAGCACCATAGAAAAGAGATTTTTGTTTTGCTTTTTCCTCAAAGGGATTTAATTCCCAAAGAGATTCATAATAATTTAGGCCTTTTCATATTTTCCTGTCTCACCAAAATTATTTAAATGAAGCTAATTCTTTAACTATGAGATGAAGAACTTGGAAAGGTTTGTTTTAAATCTTGAAGAACAGAACTATCTGTGTATACAAAGAAGAAATGTAAGGAATTTCATGAATGGTGAAAGAAAACCTGTGAAATAAGAATACATTTAACATATTAGGTGGCAGTGAATATTTGAAATAAAACATGTGAGTAAATTATGCTCTTTATAATCCTTGAATTGTAACTTCAGGTGATTTTTCTCTAGTTTCTTCCTATTGTTCAGATGTTGAGGATGAACAGTTGGCCAACTCTTGATAAATTGCATTGGTAGACTCAGGGTAGTAGTACTCTTACAGGGCTAATTCAAAATGTCTAGCCTACAGCCTGTTCCTAGAAACAATATTAAATTCATTTATTTTTAAAAAGTGTTTCTTTTCTTCTGGCAATGATGAAATATTTGTACTGGAAATGATGTGTTAAAATAAAAATCTAAAATGTGTGTCACTGTTTTGTAATTAGGAATAGTAGCAAGGAAATAGATATTATGAGTTGGGCAGCTAGTGACTCCTGCGTGTTATAGCAAGTGGTGAACTAATTACTTATGACAATGTGGAGGGCAGATCACTGAGGCTTTGGCTCTAAAGAATGAGGTTAAAAAGACTGTGGTAAAGTATACTGTCTGTCTCTAGGCAGGTATTACAACAAAGAGAAAAGATCAGAAATAAATTTGCTATTTTCAAGGAAAGAGTGAACAAATAGACTAACATTCTGGTGACTTATAGGTTGAAAAAGTCAACTGCTTCTATACAGGAAGGGATAGGAATAGTTTACTAAAATCTTATATTAAATTTCTTAATCCAAGGATGAAATATAACAGGGGGCTAAAGATCAGATTTTTTTAAAATGTTGCATTCTTGAATAAACTTGTTGTTTTAGATCAGCTTAAGGTAGTCCCAATTAAAATGACAATGAAGCATGATTAGAGCAATTTAGGGGTCCACATAAGTGTTCATTGGAACATGAAAATAATTAGGAGCAAATAAATCAATTTCTAAAAAGTTATTGAAAGAAGTTTTAGCCAAATAAATTCTATGACTCATCCTGAAAAGTTCTTTGATTGTTCAACCCTGAGGCAATTTTGAACACCAAATATGCACTAGCAATGTACAAAGGTACACTCCCAAGGATAGTCTACCTCCCCCACACTTAACATTGTGCCACAAAGAAGGTGGACAAAGAAGAATGATTCAAAAGGAAGTGCAGGATACAGATCATGGGAGACAGAACCAGAATCTGCCATGGCAATGGGTCTTCATAACTTCTGTCCAGCAGGATATATTCATTTCCATGACCAGACGTACTTGTGGAATATTCCCCTTTCCTTTTTTTTTTTTTTTTTTGGTTGTTGTTGTTGTGGGGGTTATATACTGCGACCTTCTTTTTCTGCTCAACCAGGTCTTTAATTGATGAGGAATTATATTTGGTCCTAATGAAAAAACACCAGCATTAATGTCTTAAACTCCTAGAAATCTCAGAATTGGAGTAGGATATAGTAATGACAGAAGGTTTTGTTAGCAGTTAAGGGAAAGGAGGAAAGCTTTCTTTTTCCTACCATTACCACTTTCAATCCTAGTATCCTGGAATTCAACATTTGCAGCAACTCAGATTTATCTTGCAGACAAAGGCAATGCCCTGGGGGATGATACCACAAGATGGAAGAAACATGTGTCCCTGATGACCTGATCTTATTTCTCCTTGACTAGACCAAAGAGGCAGTCACATAGAGAGAAATAATTGCTATCATATTTAAGCAGTTTCATTTGGGGGTCTTGAAGCAGCATCACTAGCACCTAAAACAGCTATTTTTAAATCTCTCCAAAGTGTGACCCAACAACACTTTTCTGAAGTTCATTCTGCATCTCCTCATATGTATGTTATGCTATTCAAGCCAACATGTTTTGTATTACCCTTGACCACATCTTGTATGTTCCTTCCTATATTTGTATGATCTATTTGACTCTTCTTTTAATTCCTCTTCAACTAAAATTCTACTTATTTCATATAATAATCTTCCTTTTCTATCAGTATAAAGAACAATTTTTAAAAAATTTCAATTTATGAAACAACTATTTTTCAGTCTTTAGAAGGTCATATTATGCATGTCTTGTCATTCCAGCTAAGTTACAAGTTTCAATAAGATATAAATGGTGTCCTTTTTGTTATACCCCTTTGACATTTATGCCTCAGGCTTCAATAATTATTCAGTGATGGATTAATTGCTAAAATACAGTGGCATCTCTCACTCATCACATTTGATGATTAGATAATCCAGTAAATTATCTATGAGTAGCTTAACACATCTTCTTGAAGAATTAAATTACTTTTATTCCAAAGTTTTAATACAGATACTTGTCCCAATTCTGTCACAAGGGAAGGGAAGTCTTTTTATATTTCTCTGTTAATCTGAATCAAACTATCAAATGCTATCCCATGCCAGATACAGCATTATTCCATTTTTAGAGACACTGAA
Organism: Marmota monax; assembly: GCF_021218885.2. Classification (NCBI taxonomy): domain Eukaryota; kingdom Metazoa; phylum Chordata; class Mammalia; order Rodentia; family Sciuridae; genus Marmota; species Marmota monax. The sequence goes on along the minus strand of NW_026694084.1, from coordinate 19,830,457 downwards.
GTGAGAATGGCTGCTAAAATGCCTCCTTTCTATATTATTATTCATTTTGCTGCAATAATATTCTGGTACCTATACTGGATATAGCTGAGTTCTAATAATCATAATTTTTTCATATTTCATGACCCTCCCACCAACTCTCTTAATACATAGATGCACAAATCAATAAATTTCATTCAGCTATATGTAGTGAAAGAAAAGTCTAGAAAGGCATGATAAATGCCATAGGTGATTCAAAATATTCACAAAATATTTGCTCAAATCAAATCCCCAAGTGAATTCTCAAACTACAGTGTTTATGTCCTGTGTGAATGAAATGTTCAGTATTCCATTAACAAGTTAGAAAATGTATTAGTTTGTTAAGTGCTTTGAAGTCTCAGGCTGAGAGGTACTAGGTACAAAACATTTTACTTCAGTTTGATATTATGCTTTCCTAAATTATTTTTAATCATCTGGGAAATAAAACTCTGAGATTAATTTTCTCTAAGAAGTACAAACAACTTGATTTTACTTCCCTTAGTAGATATAATTTTACAATGTTTTAAAGCATTGTTAATTGATCTCAGCAGGATCATGCTTCATCTATTTGACAGAATAATTATGCAATTTTAGTCATGGTGTCCTTTATCCTTTCTTTCCATTTGTCACTCCAATTTTCAAGGTCAGTTTTTTTCCTCAATAATTTTCTAAACATTTTGCCTTTCACTACTATCCATGTACTCCAAACAAAATGAAGATTTGCTTTATTTTTTATTTTTTTGGAGTCAAGGATATTTTACTAGGTTTACTAGTATAAATTATTCATCTTTTTCTAAATTGATTGACAGTGTTTTATTCAATTTCCCCAAGACAAAATTTCAATTCTCCTATGGTATTTTATGTATATTCTCAGGATTTATATTATTTAGTGAACTTTTTAATATTATTAATACATCTGGTTTTTGTTAGCTGCAATGTTTAAAATTTATTGCTTGTTAATTAGTTTGCCTGGCATGGTACTTGATCTAACACACTAATCAACAAATAAATGAATGTATCAGACACCTCAAGGGAAGTTATTGTGAATTTGATAATGCAAGTCTTCTACCAAAAATTGAGGTTAGACCTATAATTTTATTTGTAACTTAGAAGCAATCTTTTGCCCTTGACTAAATTACTATGTTTTCATTAATTTTAAGACATCAAGAATAAACTAATATTGGTACTTAGAATTTAATGAAGATTTGCTACATGATGATAGATCATAATGTAATCATAGGTAATTAAGGTATCTCAAATACAATATTGATTATAATAATAATAATAAAGTTACAATTTGAAGTAATAATATTTGCTATGTATTAAGGCAATCCCAGCTTATATATAAACATATAAATGACTTATATAAGTTATTTTATGTATTCAGATAAATAGTCTTATGCAGTTGATATTCCAAATAATATATATACATCATTTTAACTAATTATTTTTAAAAATTAATTTTGGTGCTTCAATAACACAATTTTCCTACTAAAGTTTTAATTGGTATCAAATGAGCAAATATATATATATATATATATATATATATATATATATATATATATATATATATATATATATATTTATATCATGCATGTTTATGAAAATCTCTGCTCACATGTACATTTACAATGGAAGTCAATTATGTACTCTTATTATTCCATTCTGAAGAGCATACAAAATCCCACTAACAAACTTTTAAAGACAGAAATAGTTCCACTTTATATTCAGGAGTCTATACAAGGTATATGTATTCACTATATGAACCTATCTATGAGAAAACATTTTAAAATATTTTTCCCAATCCAGTCTACCCTATGACATTTATAAAATAGATATTCATTCTATTGCCAAATCTAGTAATTATTATAGTATTTTGACTCTTATATATTTGATTTTGAAAATACTAGTTAACAGTTGTTTTAATTTTTAAATGCTTTTATTAGTACATTATAGCAAAAATACTGGGTTTGACATGATCGTATATGCATGGAATATAATTTACTCTACTTCATTCCCCAGTACTTCCTCTTTCCCTTCTCTTGTCCCCCTTTCTCTATTCTACTGGACTTCCTTCTATTCATCTACAGTTTTTTTAAATTAGTGCTTTATAGATACACATAAAGATGAAATTCACTGTGGTATATTTACATGTATACATAGTATAATTTAGTAAGTTTCATTCCACAGTTCCTCACTTTTCTCCTTCCTCCTCCCTCTCCCTATATCACTTATCTCTATCCCACTGATCTCCCTTCTATTTTCATGGGATCCCCATGCCCTGCTATTTTTTCCCTTATTTTGTTATAGTTTCCACATATGACAGAAAAAACTTAACCTGGATTTCTGAGTATGGCTTATTTCACTTAGCTTCATGATGTTGAATTGCATTTTTATCCTATTTCAGAACACAATTTAAACCTAACTTTATCAGAAAATCCTTTCTAGTTCTGTCTTAAGATTAATTAAGTTTTCCCCATTATATTTTTTTTAGTAACTTTCCTAGGTTTCCTTTATCACACATAGTATATAACAACCAATATTTTAAAATAATTTATTTATTTTGGTTGCCATTAGGTTATAAATCCCAAGAGGGCAGTGCCACACCTATCTTTTAAAAGACTATGTTTTCAGAGCATTATCAAAATAGATATTTATAAACACTTGAAGAATGATTTTTTTCCCTAAGAAACAACATATAATATTGACATGTGTTAAGGCTTTAGAGTTGGAAACCTAGACTTGAACCCTGAGTTTATGAGTTTTGTGGAACTGCACAAGGTACTTAGTCTAAGTCTCAGTTTCCCTTTCTACACATTGGAGATAAGCATATATGATGGATCATAGGAGAATTTTTCAGATTCTATAATTGTTTTGTTTTAGTCATCTGAATATTTCTATCAATATATTGATGGCCTTTCCTGGTGAAAGTGCTAACCAGAGCCTATTTGGAAAGTCTGCTTTTAGATTTAACTATTTATATCACACAAAAATGAGATAATAAGCACAATATAGATATCTTGCATATACATTTATTATATCCATGGAAATTCTTCATTTTTCCCTTAAATTTCTACACTCCTTAAGAGTGATTTCATAATATTTAAACAAAATCACTACTTGTAAATATTTGAAACATGCATTAATATATTAATTATTAGTTTATATTTTCCTTTTTGAATGTGGTCAGATATTCAAAATCTTGTTGGCTCATAGAAACAATGTCTAAACGTTATTGTAACCTAGCTATTTCTAAAAATATTATTACTTAGAAGTTAATTTGATTTTGCAGGTTGGTATGGAGTATTATTTATTTTAAAAATCAAAACTAAAATGTGCTGTTTAATTGAAATACAGTATTTTTTGATGGTGAGTTATATAATTCTTCAGCTGATATCACATCCTTTTTGGCTCTGAGTCTTAAAATGGACACAGACCGCTTAGAGAGAAGTCCCAAAATAAAGGATTGAGAAAGGACAAAAAAATAGAATCCATGAGAAATGGCTACAGAATCAAGATGTATAAAACCTGGAGGAACATCTGAACTATCTTCAGGAGTTATTCAGTTGACAGAGTATGATGATGGGTAGATGTCTTTATTTGTGAAGGTGATAAACAAGGGCAAGCAACAGCAGGAATTTCCTGAAGGTGAGGACCATACATGTTTTAGAATTATATTCAGTTTCATTTTGAAACAACCTAAATTTTACCATTCTGTGGGTTTGGAAATAATTCAGCCACAAGACAGGAGATTAGGTGATCTATTAAGATTCCATCCATTGTTATTATTCATTCACTGCTTCACTTGATATGTTTTCCATTTTTGCTTTAGGTACTTTGTTCTGGGTAACATTTACTTATTCATTTAAATCAAAGTCAAATCTGAGAATAATAGCTATTTAGAGCTTTTTTCTTTTTCCCTTTTTTTTTACCTAACTGCTTCCTGTGAAATAATTTTAAAACTACTTTTCTCCTAGATATATAACTTTATGATAATTGAAGTCTTGACCTTAATTATTTTTTAGAGGGTAGAAGGGAGCTGAGTGGATTGATTACAAGGCCAAAAGTGGTAGTTTCATTAAAAGTATTTCCTTTGTTATTACTATATTCAGAGAACTAAATTCTTCTTCATTTTATCAAAACTTATTAACCTCCCCATCTATTGCAGCAAACATCTCATCTGTTCATCAAACACATTTTAAAAGAAAAATGAACTATTTCAACAAACTGCTGCACAAATTTAAGCATTTAAAGAGCTGCTTAAAATTCACAGACAATAAATTTGTTTTACGTTTTACTGAAAATACACATATAGACTATGTCTTGGATAATAGTAAAATGAAATATTACAAATAATTATTCTTGGTTACATTTTAAATATTTTTCAAATAGTAGCTTATGATATTAAGGATATTATATTCTATTTATAGAAACTATTGATAGTAAATGTCAGTCAAAATCTTTACTTTTCTAAATGTGAGCAACCCAAAATACGTAACTTCAAACTAAAAATATATTTTACCTCTAAAATACATTCAAATTCTATGGATCTCCTGTTGTCAGCACATTCTTTTCATCAATAAAAATGACTTCGTGGGGCTGGGGTAGTGACTCAGAGGTAGAGTGCTTGCCTAGCAATCGTGAGGCATTGGGTTCAATCCTCAGCACCACAGGATATAAAATCAACACGCATAAATCAAAGGCATTTCTGTATATCAGCGACAAAACTTCTGAAACGGAAATGAGGAAAAACACTCCATTCACAATATCCTCAAAAAAAATAAAATACTTGGGAATCAACCTAACAAGAGAGGTGAAAGATTTATATAATGAAAACTACAAAACCCTAAAAAGAGAAGTAGAAGAAGATCTTAGAAGATGGAAAAATATACCCTGTTCATGGATAGGCAGAACTAACATCATCAAAATGGCGATATTACCAAAAGTTCTCTATAGGTTTAATGCAATGCCAATCAAAATCCCAACGGCATTTCTTGTAGAAATGGATAAAGCAATCATGAAATTCATATGGAAAAATAAAAGACCCAGAATAGCAAAAGCAATTCTAAGCAGGAAGTGTGAATCAGGCGGTATAGCGATACCAGACTTAAAACTATATTACAGAGCAATAGTAACAAAAACAGCATGGTACTGGTACCAAAACAGGAGGGTGGACCAATGGTACAGAATAGAGGACACAGAGACTAATCCACAAAGCTACAACTATCTTATATTTGATAAAGGAGCTAAAAGCATGCAATGGAGGGAGGATAGCATCTTCAACAAATGGTGCTGGGAAAACTGGAAATCCATATGCAACAAAATGAAACTGAATCCCCTCCTCTCGCCATGCACAAAAGTTAACTCAAAGTGGATCAAGGAGCTAGATATCAAATCAGAGACTCTGCGTCTGATAGAAGAAAAAGTTGGCTCCGATCTACATATTGTAGGGTCGGGCTCCAAATTCCTTAATAGGACACCCATAGCACAAAAGTTGATAACAAAAATCAACAAATGGGACTTACTTAAACTGAAAAGTTTTCTCTCAGCAAGAGAAACAATAAAAGAGGTAAATAGGGAGCCTACATCATGGGAACAAATTTTTACTCCTCACACTTCAGATAGAGCCCTAATATCCAGAGTATACAAAGAACTCAAAAAATTAAACAATAAGAAAACAAATAACCCAATCAACAAATGGGCCAAAGACCTGAACAGACACTTCTCAGAGGAGGACATACAATCAATCAACAAGTACATGAAAAAATGCTCACCATCTCTAGCAGTCAGAGAAATGCAAATCAAAACCACCCTAAGATACCATCTCACTCCAGTAAGATTGGCAGCCATTATGAAGACAAACAACAACAAGTGCTGGAGAGGATGTGGGGAAAAGGGTACTCTTGTACATTGCTGGTGGGACTGCAAACTGGTGCGGCCAATCTGGAAAACAGTATGGAGACTCCTGGGAAAGCTGGGAATGGAACCACCATTTGACCCAGCTATTGCCCTTCTTGGACTTTTCCCTGAAGACCTTAAAAGAGCATACTACAGGGATACTGCTACATCGATGTTCATAGCAGCACAATTCACAATTGCTAGACTGTGGAACCAACCCAGATGCCCTTCAATAGATGAATGGATAAAAAAAATGTGGCATTTATACACCATGGAGTATTACGCAGCACTAAAAAATGACAAAATCATAGAATTTGCAGGGAAATGGATGGCACTAGAGCAGATTATGCTTAGTGAAGCTAGCCAATCCCTAAAAAACAAATACCAAATGTCTTCTTTGATATAATGAGAGCAACTAAGAACAGAGCAGGGAGGAAGAGCAGGAAGAAAAGATTAACATTAAACAGATACATGAGGTGGGATGGAAAGGGAGAGAAAAGGGAAATTGCATGGTAATGGAGGGAGACCCTCATTGTTATACAAAATTACATATAAGAGGTTGTGAGGGGAATGGGAAAATAAACAAGGAGAGATATGAATTACAGTGGATGGGGTAGAGAGAGAAGATGGGAGGGGAGCGAGGGGGGATGGTAGAGGATAGGAAAGGTAGCAGAATACAACAGTTACTAATAGGGCATTATGTAAAAATGTGGATGTGTAACCGATGTGATTCTGCAATCTGTATTTGGGGTAAAATTGGGAGTTCATAACCAACTTGAATCTAATGTATGAAATATGATATGTGAAGAGCTTTATAATGTTTTGAACAACCAATAAAAAAAATTAAAAAAAAAAAATATATAAAAAATAAATGACTTTGTGTTTAAAATTACTCAGTGATTTTTTTCTTTTACTAGCATTGGAGTGTTTATAACCAAAATTAATGAGTTAAAAAAAATCCTCCTGAAATCACCATAAGCTTATTGTAGATAGATAAGCTTATTACAGAGATAAAAATTGTATCTTTCTATACAATTCTTATGCTAAGTATCTATTATTTTTGTAATTTTCTAACTATATATTATGAATCATTTTATATTTTGATATTTTACTTAATACTGGCATTGATACTTTCAAAATTACAGCAGTTTGTAATCATTTGGTTTAGCAAAGACATTGCATGGGTCTTACTATACAAATTGGATAAATATCAAGGCAGAATTGGAATGTGTTTTGCTTTTACATCACAATGTTTCTATCACAACAGATTTTAATTTCACAAAATCCATAGAGATCCTATACACTTTCACTTAGATTACCTTAATATTAACTGCTTAGGAAATCATAGAACAATTATCAAAACTAGGAAATTAACATTTAATACTGTTAACTGAAGTACAGACTCCACTCAAACTGAATGCTACTTTTTAGTCCATCAATTTGTCTTTTATAGATTATTATTTACACTGTAAAAGTAATATAATATAGTGGTCATATAATAGAAAATTTAGAATACAATAGAAGGAAAAGTAATTTATCCCAAACTCTTTGTTCTGTAAGTTCTGCTATTTTTATTTATCTATTAAGTTAAAATAAAATTGGATTATTTTCTGAAATGAATATTGACTTTAAAGACCTCTTATGTTTATATTCTTATTTACTTTTAAACAACCACAAATAAATAAAAAAGCAGTAAGTAAAATATTCTGATCCATCATGCATTTTTTAGATATTTTGCATGCTGATCCACTTAAATGTCATAACAGTATGCTATTGTATATGATATTGTGTATAACTATTGTATATTCAAGTGGAGACAAATAATAGAGCTAGAATTCTATTCCAACATTTTAAAATTAAAAACAAATATTTATTTTCTGCTGTGTAAATGAAAAAAAGTGTTTACTTAACATGGATTTTTCCTGGATAAATACAAATGGCTTGGGGTTAAATAGAGGCATCAAAATACTGGAGATCATATCAATGAAAATGAATATGCTTGTTACCTTGCTATTAAAATGTAAATTTGAAAGGCTAAATAAGTGGTATTAACAAGAGTTTTACTTGCCTGCAAAATATAGGTAATATGGACTTCAAAGATTGTTATGAAGACAAAATAATCTAAAATACACAAAATTTGGTAGCACAAATAATTACATATAATATTTATGCAATTATAGAAGACATTTTCGTGACTCTTCTCTAAAGTAAAAAGGATATCTGTATTTATATCTGTATTTTATAAGTCTAAGTACACCAAAATATGTATTAAAATAACTCTTCATTCTCCTCTTCTTCTTTTCTACAGAATTGCAGAGTAGCTCTTGTGGAAACCCTGGAGTTCCACCTAAGGGTGTATTATATGGTACAAGGTTTGACGTTGGCGACAAGATCCGCTACAGCTGTGTAACTGGATATATCCTCGATGGCCACCCTCAACTCACCTGCATAGCCAATTCAGTTAATACAGCCTCATGGGATTTTCCTGTTCCCATATGTAGAGGTAAAAATTATATATTTTTACTCTGACTATACATTTGTTTGACATAATATATATTTGAAACATGTTTCTTGCTTGCTTCTATAGAGTATAAGTCATATATATCATATAGTGTTTGACAAATATAGAAAAATACTAAATAATTTAGAAGACAACATTACTTTGAAAGAAGACATTAAAATACTGCTCTATATTTTATGTTTACTCATAAATATATATAATGTATGTATGTATATATATTTATATTTACATAGAAAATCATATAGAGTTTATGTTTAGAAATGTAATTGGGCTGTCAAAGAAATTATTTTACTTTCATTGAGAAACATTGACTACATCTCTAAAACTTTTAAATATTTCTGGTAGAAAACAGTTTAAGAATTTGTGACATTAATAGTATTGTGTAGATTATTATTATACTATAAAGAGTATTTGTATTGTGGGAAAGTATAAAAATTATAATAAGAAGATATTTTGGACAAAGATTCAAAATACGTAGCCTGGAAAAATAGAATATGTTCAACATTAGCTATGACAGAAAAATCTTGCCCACAGAAATGTTGGAGATCAACAATGTTTTCTCTCTGTGCTTTCTTTCCTAATTGTTCTCATTTATATTTCAACATAGATTTCCATAATACCTCTATGTGAATGTGGGAATGTCCGGTTACACATATAAATTACTGTAAATCCATGTGACTGCAAATTCATGGCAGTAGTAACCCAAGGAAATCAAACACAGTTAACATCTATTCCAGCATTGTCAGTTAGCATGTGAATTATCTCGGGCAAATCATATCAACAATTTGAGTCTCATATATCTCATTCTGTCAATGAAAAAAAAATCCCAACCTGTTCCATTTGTCATAAGTGTTCTTTCAATGTTGGGTCCCTTTGTGGCTTTGCTTCTAATCTTCCTGCTATTATTATTGCTGTTGTTTCTACTGCTGCTGGAGGTATAATTGCTATGATTTCTACTATTAGCTATTATTTATTTGAATACTCAATACGTGGTAAGAAATTTAAAAGCATTATTCCCTTTAAATTTCACAATAGTAAATTGAAGTCCAAATATTTAAAAATAACTGCTCAAGATTACTCAGCTAGTAAATATTAAGAACTATGAGAATCTCAGAGTTTACTCTATCTGAAAGTTAACAAGTTTCTCTGCCATAGTTTTGTGAATGGTGGTAAAAGACACAAGACTCTTAGGTCAGGAAATAAGGATGGTTTTTATTTACAGCAGTACTAAGAGTCAATGTAAAGAGATTTATACAAGATCCTCAAACCCTAATTCCCGTAGAATGTTATGAAGAATATGAGATATCAGCATACATAAACACACATCATAGGACATAAACCCTAAGTAAGGAACCTGAATCTTTTATAACAGAAAGTAAGCACACCAACTCTTTTTCTAGAGAAAACTATTTCCATCTTACAAGTTTATAAGAAAATTTGTCTTGCTGTGGTACAAACTTTATTTATATTGTTGGAGGCTATTTTCTATATAATCATCATTGAAAACGGTCTGATATGAAGAGCAAAATGATAGCTAGAATTTCTGCTCACATGATGTGCAGAAATATAAGAATGAAGCAGTTCTCCTAAGAGTAAATGGAATGTGGTAGGGAGGCTACGTTTAAACCATTCTCTCTAATTCCAAAGCCTGAGCAATGTTAAATTTGACACTTCACAAAAAAATAATTTGTGACTCTTAAATGTAGTTTATTATAATTAGAGGAAATAGAGTTCTATATGTGAATCAGCCAAAATAAATAGAGGCTTTAAAAAAATAAATCATCCCAATTCAAAAATCTTGTTAAAATACTTAAAACCGAATATTTTTAAATGTCATAAGACACTTAAAAGCAAAAAGCATTCTATGTTATGGAACTCCTTCTCCATCTGAATTTAAATGATCGCGCCCATTGTCATAAAGACCTTACTCTAAACTTACTGACTAGAGTATTAAAGAAAAATTTGCATTATCTTGGAAACTATTTCTTTAGTTACAGTGAAATGAAGAGAGAGAGGAAGAAATAACTAAACCACAATACTGTTAGAGTTCAAGGTACTAGCAAATTAGGTACATGCTAAATTATTATTTATTTATAAATAAATATTCATTTATTTAATAATAATAAATAAATTATTATTTATGCTAGCTCTATCTCCCACTTTTCCTTACTACCTATTTCCATATCCTCCTACCAATGAGGATATACAGCCATCAAAACTAATTTGAAATGGGTGATTTCAACTATTTTTCTGTCCAAATCTAACCCTAGAGCCAACACTTAAAACTATTTTGTTGCAGTTGCCATTTATTTCAGGGTTAAACTCTATTGCCAGAGTGTGTATCCTACTTGCCCTACTACTCATTCTAAAGTCCCTACAGGCTTATTTCCTTTGACTTTCACTCTAACCTCTGTGGTTTTTCATCTATCAAAAAAGTGGCACCCTCTGTGTTTGGAAAGTCTGCCTGTTTAATTCCAGTCTGCCAAGCTCACCTTTTCTTCTTCTCAGCAATAATACTAATGAATGCATTTACTCATTCAAGTGTATTCATTAAACGCCTGCCCTGTGAAAAGCAGTATTTCAAGTGCTGAGGATCAGAAGATTGATTAAGAAACAATTTCTGCCTTTAAGAACCCATTGTCCAGTGGGGCAGATTGTAATGTAATCAAGTAATTACAATAATGTGCGATCATTGCTTTAGTGTCAGGATCTTGACACCATGAAGAAGGAGGCACCTTGATAAGGAAGGTATTAATATCTCCCAGTTCAGTGCATGGAAGTTCAACTAGGGATAACACTTTAAGAGAAGATTTCACAGAGGATTGCTAAAAATACAAACTATATAGAGCAAGAACATTTGAATGAGGCAATAATTCATGTAGAAAGTACAATTTTTTTTCTTTTCAGTATCAAAAGTAGTTCTCATGTGTTACTAATATTCACTGACTAAGGGTAAATTCTAAGTCATACTTCATAGAGCACATGATCTAATTTTCTAAGATGCAATTTATCTCTCACTAACCATTTTTTTTTTATTAAAACTTAAATAATGGAGGACTAGAGTATTTGCAGTGTGTATCATCATCATTCAGTTCAAGGAAAAGATAGGAGACTACTCAGTCCATGCCTTCCCTTTTCTGCTCTTTGCCACTTGATAGCATACTGATTCTTTAATTTATAACTTTGCAGGGGGCTGATAACTCTGTAATGATCTACTTATTGCTTCCCCTGGAGTTTACATAGACTCTCTCCTTGATGAAACCTTTGCTTTTAGTGTTTTTTGATACTTCCTAACAATGATAGTTTAATTAAGGAAAAAATGAATGCCACATCAACCTAGAGGGTATATTGCAAGAATTTTTGTATGTGTTCACAGGCAGGAATAATTTTATCAACACCATCTGCTAGTATTTGTAAAAGGCAACTAACTGCCTGCTACTGAGCTAAGTAATATTCTGTAAAAAGTGAAGCCTAATGCCTATGCTGTAAATCTGGAATGAAAATACCTGGAGCACTTGACTTTTCTGCACCCGTTTCATTCAGACACTTCCATGACATTTATTCCCACTGAGCTTTGATATGTTCTCAGAGTCCTTCTCAACACAATGCTACCAACACTGCTTACTAATTAAGACAGTTGCTCTTCCTAGATTAAAACTTCTAAAATTCATAATGATAGTCTGTATTCAGAATAGCATTTTTATAAACATATTCCAGGGAAAACTAATGAAATCATATGTAAAAGACACACCTAAATTATAGTGTTCTATGTAAACCTGAACTTGAGTTCACAAAATTTTTTAACAATTTAATGCAAGAATGAATGTATTAAGATTTATGGACTCAGTCCGAAAGTTTAAGGTAGTTTAAGGAACTTATAAATTTTGGGTTAACCAAAGAAGTTTTTAGAAGGATATTATATTGTCTGAAGATTTGAGTTTATTTTTTAACCAAAAATGAACACCTAGGAATTCATATGAGGGTTTGGGGATTACATTGCTCAATGAAAGACTATGATGCTATGAAATGTCCATGGAGTTTATTTTGATCTTATAGACAATATCCTTTTAGGAGAAGGCTTGGATGTTAGTGATGTATACATGTCATGTGGTCACTTGGTGCTCTGTGACCTAAACCAAGTATTTGACAGTAGAGATAAGCAAAAGGGCTAACAAGGGAACTATTGCCTCCAACAAAGCAACATGAATTTCAGTTAGCAGTGAAGAGTAAAAAGGGCCTTCTAAGCTTTTTTTGGAAGTTAGATTCCACTACACCATGGTGCATAAAATGACTTCTAAAAGTAGAACAGTAGATTTCTCTGTCACAAGATACTATTGTTTTCCTGCTGGAAAACTTGATCAACAATTTTGGATCAAAGTGTAATACCAAAACATAGAACTGGACAGAGTGAAAAAAGACAATGGTTCGAGAAATGGAAAGAAGAGGGAGGAAAGCTTCAGCCAGATACTTTCTTTTTTTTTTTTTTTGATACTAGTAATTGAACCCAGAGGCGCTTAACCACTGAGCCATATCCCCACTCATCTTTCTTTTTTATTTTGAGACAAGGCCTCACTGAGTTGCAATTAGGGCCTCACCAAGTTGCTAACCCTGGCTTTGAACTTGCCATCCCCCTGCCTCAGCCTGCTGAGCTACTGGGATTACAGGCATGCACCACATCACCTGGCTAGCCAGATAATTTCTGTATGCAAATTATAACAAAAATCTCCAAAAGAAGTAGTGAGTTAACTAATGTAAGGATGTTTATTGTGTTTCTATGTTCTGTTATTGTGCTATATCCAGTATCTGAAAACCATTTTAAAAAGGCATTTAATAAAAAGCACCATTTATTCTGTATCTTGATTTCACATGCATAAATGCAACATTCATTCAGAAATATGATACTATCTTTACAATAAATCAATCATTGCTAAATCTCAAGGAAAAATAATTTAAAAATACAAAACTACAAAATACTTTATTGAGTTAAAACATTTCATACTTCATAGTACTTAAAAATTAAAATATATTACAAATTTAAAATATAAATATATTGTATTATGATTTTTTAAGTACTAGATCAAAATAGTTCAGTTTTGTTTATTTACTGTAACATAAATTTTTAACATTTTTGGTAACTAAAATCTACAGGTCTTTCAAAAGAAAAACATTTGATTAAAAAACCTTGCAAGCTACTCTTTTTCCTTAAATCTACTTCCAAAAAAGATAATATGTTATTGTAATTCCCTGAATCATATACAGAGTAACATTAGTGGTAAATTGTTTTATTATGTAAAAAGAAAAGAGCTCGAATACACTGTTGATTATCAAAATGTCATGAGTCACACATTAAGAATTCATTTTGAGGATCATGGCATTGATGGTTTAATTAAGTTAATTTTCAACATGTTATTTTAAATATTATCTCAAAATATTTTTGACCACAGACTTTTGAATTTTGCCACCATACTTGCCATTTTAATCTGAGAACATAATCTGGGTATATTTTGCTTTCATTAATCCCATCATTTCCTAGAAAAAGATCTAGTCTTTTAAGGTGAATAGTAATACTTGATGTTAACAAAGAAAACATTTTGTGCACACCTTTTAATGAGCCAGCAAGTTAGGTCTGCATCATTTAGTAAAAGGAGTATATTATCACCTCAAACCCTGCCAGCAAAATCCCAGTGATATGAGGCCATAAGGAAAACTTTACATGTGTCACAAGTCATTTTCTATGTCTTCTTCACTTGCTGGAAAATGCAGGCTATTACTTATTTCTATTATTGTTATGACTAAAATGGGACAAATATGCTGATTTATATGTAAAGATATATTTTATAACTTTTATTTATTTGTACTGACCCACAAACAGGCCTTGTAAAGATATATTTTTGACTATGAATATCATATGGAGACATGGGTTATATGAATGAAAACTGATAGCACCCAAGAATGATATATTTGGTTTCCAAGACTTTACACACAGTAGAATTAATTTTTCTCAGAACTGTAGTGATTAAGGGAAATTTTAAGTCCCACACTTAGATTGGGATCAGAAAGTTATATACATATTTGTGAAAATATGTTTTCCAATATGCTTTAGAAATGTGAGCAATTCTGAGTTACTCATTTATTGAAGTTCCCTAATTTGAAGTATATTGAATAATTAAAAATATATTAAGAACTATGCACAAGCTACACTACTAAGTAAGAATGAAACAGCTCTAGGCTTCATGATACAGTGCATTGAGTATAAAGCCTTGTATTTTTAAAAATAATCTAAACAATTCTTTTTTTGCTATTGCCCAAGTGTGTGTAAAAAATAGAGTGGTGCACTTTTATAAGCAATGTGTGCTACTCTTTCACAGGTTTCCTCTGTTGAGAGGATAAAACCGGACTTCCTAATTTTACCATATAATCAGTCTGTGCTCTGCTGCTGCAATGATCAGCCATAGCTTTAACATTCCACTCATACATTATTTTCTCCAGTTTATATTTGTGAGTTGTGTCTTCCTCCATTCAGAAAGTCATTTACTTTTTTTTTCACCATGCATATATAACAACTCAAATATTTTTGTTTACTTTATTGTTCTAAGTTTTCTGCTTCTTCATGTATCACTTTTATTTTAAATTCATCCACTTGTTTTGACAATGAAGATATAATTAGATCTATATTTTTAGTATTATGCTATTATAATGTATTATTGATTTACACATTTGTTGTTAACAGGAGAAAGTTTCACTTTCTTTTTCCATGCAGTTACTACAAAAATGCTGACAACATATATTTTCAAAAGCAAAGACAAAAGTCAGACTCTTTCTGAGGCAACTTTATCTGGTTTATGCCAATTCTGTATAACTGGGAGCCATATGCTTCTTTGGAGGCTTTTGTACTTTTGGAAGTCTTATTTTGTTTTCACAAGTAAGAATTTAAAAAGCAAATTTTATAAATACCATATCGAACTGTTTAGAGAAAGTTTATATGTTTGAAGAAGATATAAAAATATAATATATATTTTCATTTAATGTATACATATCTCATCTAATAATGTTCTCCAAATAAATACAATTTTATAAACATTAAGCACTTTTTCTAGCATAAATCTACATTTTACAACATGTAGAAAGAAAAAAAATACGTATGCTTGTGTTGTTCAACAAAGCATTCATATTATGACATAGGTTCTTAACTTCAAATGATGGAGTGCACTAAGCCAAAAAAGTATTGACAGCTTCAGAATCCCCCATTATAAAAATAGACTGTTCAATGCATGATAAAAACCCTGAAAAGCAATCATCTAATTTCCTGCTAGGATATAAACTCAGTGAACCACAGCAATGACCATCTGGTATTCTGTTGCTATTTGGAAAGCCACCTTACTAAATATGAGGTAAAATAATTTAGGATGAATGAATGGAAGAAGGACAATGATAGCCACCAAAAAATATTGAGTAATGCCATGCTACATATATTTTAGTAGAGTACCTCCCCATGAAAAATTTCATGTTTTTTCATTAGGAAAGCATGATAAGAATTTTTATATGAGTAATTTCAGAAAAACACTATACATTTTTGATCTCGGACTCGTTCTCCCCTGTGCAGTTTTGCAGGTTTCCTACTAATTTTGGAAGTTACTTAAGAAATATACTATTTTGAGGCATTTGGTGATAAAAGTACTTCCAGAGTTAATAATAGAGAACAAAATCTGAATACCGAAACTAGGTCATTACAAAACTTAACTTTTAGTCTATTGATTAATATGCTTAAAGTCTAAAACCTTTCTATATTCATTTCCCTTATCCTTTTTCCAAATTTAAATTCTGACACACAAAATTTTTTTCTTTTTATTATATGTGTATTATAGACATAAAACCGACTCTAAGTACTTGAAATCTTGAAAGGAGCTTGGAAAAATAATTAATATTTTCTATATTTATTATATGAACCAATTCCTTGTGTTTTTTTACCAAGGTAATAGTCTCTTCATTTACTAATCCTTATATTTATATAAAATATTAAGGCCACTCATTGCATACTTATATTGAATTTATAGATAACTTTAAAAAGCAGTATTTGCAGCCTGAAATATGATATATATAGCAAACAAGAAAAATTAAGTTCAAATTAAAAAAATAATAGGAAAGTAATATGAAGCCAAGAGCAAGATTAATACAAAAAATTCAAGTTCTGATCCCTTACATGCTTGTTGGGACAATTAGATTGTTGACAATCTAAACAAACCTGGAAAACATGATTAGTCAGTCTCAGAAAGTAAAAGTAAACAATTTAAGAATTATCTATTGTAAATACATCATGTAATGTAATTTAATGATCTGCATTCTCTATAATTCAGTACTATAAATTTTTGGAATGACATTTCCAAGTCTGCAGCACATTTTTTAACTCACATTTTTAATTAGTACATTATAATTATGCATATTGATAGAATTTGTTGTTATATATTTGTACATGCACACAATATAACAATATAAGTTGGCCAATATCACCCCCCAGCACTTTCCACTTTCCTCCCTGCTTCCCCTCCTTTGTCCCTGTCCTCTACTGATCTCCCTTTAATTTTTAGAAGATCTATCCTCACGTTTCTCTTCCTTTTTCCTCTCCAGCTTCTGCATATGTAAGAAAACATATGACCCTTAACCTTCTGAGTTTGATTCTGATTTAACATGATGATCTCTACTTGCATTCGTTTTCCTGTAAATGTCATAATTTCATTTTTCATGGCTGAATTGTAGCATATATTTTTAATGATATAGAAAATGGGGTCTTAAGTACCTGTATGAAGACATGAATTGTGTGACTCAACTTTCTGTACAACCAGAAACATGAAAAATCGTATTCTATATGTGTACTATGAATTGAAATGCATTCTGCTGTCATGTATAAGAAATTAGAAACAATAAATAAAAATTGATATTAAAAACGATTGAGGATTATATTCATAGAATAAGTATAATCAAAAGACACGTGTCATGCCTAATGTCACTGGCAATGTACAACCAATAGTCTAAATTTAGTTCTGATCCAATTTTTGCATATTTACAAAGTTGAAACTCTTTTTTGTAAATTTGTAATTTGACCTGTAAATTATTCATCTAAAAACAGAACCAGAAGAATAATGTTTCTGCATTAATATGGTCCTAATTTTCTTTCCTTTTTAATCATTCAAAGGATGTTTAATTTTAAAATTGAGTATTTTATATTTTCAGATTTCAAATAGAAAATTCAATATGATTATAGTTGACAAAGATGTTATGCTTATCACTAATTTTTAACTCCTTTTTATAAATACAATATTATTTTTATATTAATATTCAACATTTCTGGATTGTTATATGTTGCATTTCTCACTATTCTTTTAAAAATGATTATTGCTGCTAAATATTAGTATCTGCCATAAAAAAAAAAACAAAGGAGATGAAGTCATTGTCGATAGAGTTATATGTTTATGATCACATTACAAAGTACTATACATCTATAGTAGTATTGGGCATTGTGTTAGTCTAAATATTTTTTCAAAACGCAGATGATGACTAAAAGGTTAATAATAAAAATATAAAAATTATAACAACATATTTACATATTAAAGGATAAGTATTTATATTTATACTCATAACAAATATTTGTTAATTGAAAATGAAAAGGAAGAGGTGCATTGCAATTATTGATTTTAAAGATCATATGACTTAAGAGAGATGTACCTAAATATTCATGGCAATAAAATATAAAACTCCATCCTGAGAAAAGGTACAGAGAAGATATTATGGAATATCATAATCAGTTTCAAGGCGTATCTTATAGGGAGATTAATATTGATGGAAACTTAAAGAATACATTTTATTGCCTCCCTCCTTTTCATGCCTTATATTTTGAAATCCTCTCCATGTAATAACCCTTTTAATTGTCATATGCTCTACAGTGGAAATTATCAGGATTCATGTTTTATTGATGAAACCAAGGCACAGTGAGGTTAAGAAAAATTTACAAGGTGATACAGCCGTTAAAAGGCAGAACTAAGATTTTAATTCAAGCACTTTGGCTTCAGATTCATGTTCTCAACCATTGTATTAATCTCCTTTTCTAGCTATTTTGATTATAAAATTTTCTATTTGTTGCTTTTTCTTTAATCTAAAGCCTATATAAAATTTTCTTTAAATAAAATCAAATCAACCATGTAATCATTTTAAATTTAATAACACATTTTCCTCTTAAGCCACTGTCCTTTTCTTCCACTTTATTTAAATTAAGCATTTGTCAATAATAGTTTTTGATTTTTCTCTTTGTACCAATCACTTTATCAACCATTCAAGGTGTTTCCATGGGTAAAAATAGAAAGAAACTTTAAGTTAGGGAAAAATTTAATCTTATATAATGTGTAGATTCATGTAAGTGTTTATAGCTTTTGTAAAAGAACTCTTACAAGAGACACTGAAAGAGAATTGACTTTTGCTGATTGAGATAAGTGAGGGGAGGGCAGGTGAATAAGAAGATTCAATATGAAGATTAGTTTCATCATTTTTTTAGACAGGTTTGGAGCCTGGGCTAAAGAATTTGAAACTTGTCCTCTAGACATTAAGTATATTTGAATTTTTTTGAGATGGTAAGCTACTCAGATGATATTGCAATTGCTGTTCATGTGAAAGTATAAATCAAAAAGAAGAAATCATCAGCAATAGATGGGTGGTTTGGGTCCTCCATTTTTTCGTGTGCATGTGTGCATATACACACATAAATGTGGAGAGAAGTTTAGAACAGTTGAGAGAATTTTCTATTTGCCATTTCAACAGAAATAACACAGCTACTATTTATTTATTGCATGTCCTAAGCATAGTTCTAAACATTATATAAAATTACTTCATTTTATCCTTACAAAAACATCAATTAAGTATTATGCTTTTCTTCTTCACAGGGAATAAAACAAGTTGGAGGAAATTACAAATTCTGCCAATGTTTACATTAGGTTAGGAATTAAAACCTAATAAAACTATTTCAGTAACATCTTTGTAAGATTCTAGAACCTGTATAAATTTCCAATGATGGTGATTTTTCCAATGCACAGTACTCTCAATTACTATCATTCCCATTCTTCTAGCTGAATTGATGGTAACCATCTAATGTGCATTAATAAATCTTTCTTTTTAAGAAACTTATTATCGATGATAACATTAAATAACATTGCTGAATTTTTCTCTGTATGATTATGAAGGAAAATTTTATTAAGGTTATTTCTCATGTTATTGTAATTCAATGTATGGCTTCTCAATTATTCACCTTTAAATTTGTTGCCAAATTTTATAGAGAGATACAATTGGAAGTATTTAACTTCATAGCTTTAAATTGTGCTTACTGAACTCATTTCTATTAATTTGTGTTTTCACATAAAGAGTGATTCTCACCATAGTCATTTACAAAACTGTCAGTTATCTTCATTTATTCATTTTCTCACATACAAGATTTGTAGAGTTGTTTTTCTTGAGTACTACCATTTTGATGAGCTTACAAGTGGTAAAATCATTCCTTCCATACATTTTTGACTGAGCTGCCAGCAGGGATAATTACCAGTGGTTACTTCCATTGTTTTTGTTTGTTTGTTTTGTTTTGGTCATTTGAACAATAATGCAATCAATTTATATCCAGGGATCTTTAGTATATTTTCTATTATGTCTTTAGAACCAATTATTATTGAGGAGTACTTTAATCATTTAATGAGAACTTCAGTTTGTTACACTGACTATTAAAAATTAAACTTAAATTAACTCCTTCAATCCTCAACTTCAGCTCAAGAGAGATATTATAACAGGTTTCTAAGGAGATGTTTGAGATGAAGTGACTTTGGTTTAGGGGAAAAAATGTAATGGCTTGAGAAATCTTAAGAAATTTTAAAAACCTTTTATTTTTAATACATAAAAGTTGAGTAATTGTGACTTAGCTAGAATAGGTAAAGTCACATGGAAATAACAAATAACTACAATCTCAGTAACTTCATAAAATAAAGGTACATTTCTTTGCTCAGTCTTATCTAACCAATACTGTCAGACACATGGACTTCACTTGTTGCAGTCCCCCAGGGAAACTCAAGGTCATAAAGACCCCATCTCAGAACATGCTCCTATAACTGCTAGGGCAAAGGAAAGAATAAACAACAACAAAAGAAACACATGGTAATCACACACTTGTTTTAAAAATTTTGGTTATGAGATAAAACAAGGAAAGCTCATTTTATATTTCATTGGCCCAAACAAGTGACATCACTGTTTTTACTTCAAAACGGTCAGAGAAATATAAGCCTAGTCCACATACAGAAGAGTGAGAATATTTGGGAACATTCAGAACACTTCCATGTGGCTTCAAAGAATAGACATTATACCTGGAGTTCCTAATGTCCCTTTTCTTAATTGAAAAGAACCTTCAGTACTCCCTAAACAGACAAAGGGATCTCAGATATTTGAATAATATGGGTAAATTTCTTTAGAAAATCTTACTACTTTTGTGTCTTCAGAAAGAATGAAAGAAAATACAACTAGTTGTTTCTGTTTGTTCCAAGAATAAAATTGGGTAACTTGCATTTTAAAACTGTTTTTTGACAGTCAATTCAAATAATTATTTCGACTTTATTGTATTTTGATCTCTTCTGTCTCTTGATAAAAGTAAAATTGAAAAGGCAGAAATAATCTATGGACATCTTCCCTTTTGTATGTATAGTCTATCATGGTACAAATGTTTGTCTCTTGTTCCTGCTCCTATGCTTATTGTAGAATCAGCAATGTAAGCCTTCTTTCTGTTAACATCTGCTGACTGATTTGATTTTTCTTTCTTTCTTTTGCCCTGGAAGTATTGACACCACATAGGCTTAATGCAAATCTGACTTATTCAATCACAATTTTCTGTACACATAGTGGTGAGAGCAATATACCTTGTCTGCACTAGATGTTTGTGGACAAATACTCTCATGTTAAATTCTACCCATCATTTTATTTTCTACTTGTGTTTGGAAATGATTTTAAAAGCTTTAATGATGATAGGTGATTTATAAATATATTCCAAGAATTGCATTTCCCCAGGAACCTCACTAGAGTTGGAAATATTATGGCTAAAAATTCAGAACAATGCTTTATTTAGCATTGTAATTTTTCAGAGAATAGCATAAATTTGATTTCTTTGCCTTTCTCTACAATGTAGCCATTTTTACAGCTGTCACCAAATTAGATTTAAATTCAGCATAGGAAGTTATGTGTTTAGAGACCTAGGCTTAACACATAACTTCTGAAAATTTAACTACTTCCTCATGTTGAGTATCTATTTCTGAAATGCTGAATGTTAACAAAGCATATGAAATGCACCATTGTTTTCTTCAAACCAAAGATTATTGGTGTAAATTTTTTAAGACAGACAATGAAGTGCATTTAAGGGTTAACAATAAATAATGCTATTTAAAAAGTTAATTTTTGGAATAAATAGTATCAGATGAAAAACTGTACCATATAGGAATTTCCCAGATTTTCATACAATTTTGAAGAAATCAAAAAGAAAAAAATAGGACATGATCCAAAACAATGAGTTTTTGAGATTTTGCCCTACTTTGCCACAACATGAGACTCCTGGGTCAATGACAAAGGACATTATTAATCTAAGCACAAACAAACCAGTCTAAACTGCATAGTCAAATCAAGTCTTTTAGCAAAAGTTATAGGCAATATGACATGTCTCTGATGAATTCTGTTATTCATGGAGCTTGTTTCATAGCTGAGGAATCCTGAGTTTAGCAAACCCAAATATCATTATGTTTAATTTTTTTGAAGAACTTCCATACTCTTTTCATAGCATCTGCACATTCTTTCCAGCACTGCACAGATATTCCAATGTCTCCTATTCTTCAGCAACACTTTTAAGAGTAACATAAGGGGTGTGAGTTGATCTGTTAGTGCCAACTTAATATTAATACAAACATACCTTGATTCTCTAATATCTTACAGAAAACGGCATCCTCTGTTAGAGTCAGATACTGTGAATGTACAGTAGTAAAGAGAAAAACTAGACAGGTTCTGAAAATTTATCCATTGTTTTAGGATTCTAGACACTGGGATACAGCAATAAAGCAAACAACAACAGACAAAAATCCCACTATTATGAAGACAACAGTCAAAAAGAAAGACACTTATACATAATAAAACATAATTACAAGTTGTGATTGGTGGTACAGAGGAAAAATTCTGTAAAAAGATAAGTTACAAATACAGCATATCTATTGTTGGTTAGGAAAATATTAAGTTGTTCCCATATGATAATAGGTTATAAAGCAATACTGCAATTGTGTTCAATTTCACTAAACAACATATTTCTATTTGGAACACTAGGAAACTAAATGCATAAATAATCAGTATACACTTTGAATTTTATTATATTATCGAAAGCAAAATTGCTAGGATAGAAAAATTACTTTTATATGATAATTAAAATTTTTAATTTTATATGGCTAATAAAGTAATTTTTCTGTGTCAGCGATTTTTGCTTTTTTGTTTCTAATCTACATTCCATTTAGACTGCCAAGCTCAAGATGCTTACTGTTGGCTTGCTGCCCATTGTAAAGTACTTAATGATGGCGAAAAAAATCAAGAAAATGGAATGAGTGATCACTATAACCCTGATTCTCCAACCCTTGATTCCAGGGAAGAAAAGAATCCTTTAAAACTCATTATAAAAAAGCAAAGCAGTTGGGAGACTTTATAAACCCACCTTCCAACAGTCTTTACATTGCCTACCTGTATTCAGTCAGTTAGAGAACTGAGAAGCCTAAACCTTATCATTAATCACCCAGTATGTAGTTATCTACTGAATACATCTATAAAGGACTTCTAAACAAAGCTCATAGGACCAAACTTATTGTCAAAACCAACATGATCACAATTAAACATTTTCTAAAATAATTAAGCTGTTTATTTGTAAGTTTATAATACCAAATTGTTCAATTGGAATAGATTTTTAAAAGATTTATAGAATATATAGAATTTTCTTGTTCACTTGTACTTTTACCTCAATTTCCTTTTCCCCTATAATCTTTTCCTTGGATACTCAACCTCCTGAGCTTGCCCAGGGGATGGTATGTTAAGGTCTTCATGTATTTTTATATTTTCTACACTAAAATTATAGTTTAACTACTTGAATTTGTCATTCCTTGTTTGCTTCATAGATTAAAAGTGCTATGTTTGTGTTGTACAATAATTTATTTAACATTAACAAAAAGAAAGATCAAGAAGAACTGTTTTTACTAAGTTTCTACTTATATATCAGGCACCATGTTTAATGAAACTGGTTCAATAAACTATTGTTGCCGTTGCACTATAAGGTAGGCATTGTCTTCCTTATTTATAGTGGAGAAACTGTGAAATGGTTCCTGAATTACAAAATCCTAACAGAGTTCGTGACTTGGGCAATTTTTACATTATATCTAAATTCTAATATTTTCTGCTATCTTACCCCTTGAAGAGTGTCTCTTCCCCACATCAGTAATAACTTTCATTCCTTATTTGTTACTTTACCAGTAATTGTTAGAATTATTTTCTTTCTTTGATTTCCATCTTGCTTAGACTTAAGCAAAATTTTAGAGGTGATTTATCATATTTTATTCCCCATTCTTCTTTTCAGAACTAGTCCCCAAACTAATTTATTTGCTCAAAGGTAAGGAAATACATATTTACCTTAACTTTAGCTTTCTGAGGAAAATGCCCTAATCACTAGAGCACAAGATAGATAAATTATTATTTCCTACATTCACACGTGAAGTGGTTAGAGTTTAACCAGTATTGCAGCAATGGAATAGAAAAGAAGGGCATGACAAGTATTGCACATTCAAAAATTCCTCCATCAACTGAGAAATGCATAGAGCATACAAAATATTTCAACATATCTTATCACTCTTCATCTTTAAATAAAAACTCTGAGCAGCTACTGTTGTATTCAGCATGTATTTGTCCATATCCTTCCTGTACCATTAATCTCTGCATTCTTCAAAAACTGCACAATGTCTACTTCTGAGATTCATTGTATTCATTTTTTTTATTTCTCTGAATACAAATATTTATTTACATAGACTGACAACTGAAAGATTGTGAGCTCCCTGAGATATGTTCTGTGGGCTTAAGACTTATCTCATAGTAGTTCAATAAATAATTATTGAATTAAAGTGAATTGCAAAGATTTATAAAAATTATTTTCAGAGGACACAGTTATTAGGTAACAATGTTACAATGTAAAGTCAGGTATTCTGACTATAAATATCAGACTTCTAATTGCAATTTTGATGGTCTCTGCTTTGCTTTCATAAATTTCAGTGACCAAAACTTTTATGATATTCTCAAGACAGGTTTTATATTAGTTATACACAGATACGCTATTCAGAATCATTAGTGTCAAACTGCTGTGTTTATAATTATTCAGTCTGAAGGCGATTTTCCTTTTAAAAAATTAAATAACTATTCACCTATGTATATAAAATTTGTTTTACATGGAACTTTTTAAATGAAAAACAGGATCACAATTTAAAAAAATGAAAATACAGATCAAAATGAAAAAGAATAAACCAGAAATACTGGAAGAAATGTATCTAATTTACATTTGTGTGCCAAACTTAACTTTATTTGAAATAAAGATTTTCTTATATTGAAATTGATATCTATTTTAGAATATGATCACAATGAACTGAGTCATGCAATGGATACATTATTTTCTTACTTCTGATAGCATCATAGGCTTAATAGAAACCTTGGAAACCATCTAATCCAGTATTTATGGACATTAACTATCTTGAAGAGAAGCATGAGAGACATTTGTTATTAGAGATTCCAAATAAGAAGGGAGAGGTCAAAAGAGCACACTTAGTGAAAACCTTTTTTAGCAACTGAAATATGATTAACCTCTATTGCGTTCTTGGTACTTGTGAACAATGTAATAACTATGAACTCACTATCTTCAATGGCAGGTCTTTCACTGTTTGGACAACTCTAAATAGACAACAGTATTATGTTAGTATGAAATTCTTACAAATTTCATCTAGTGATTCATATTGTGCCATTTGTTGCCAAGACAAAATATGTTTTTTAAAATTTATGTGGCAAATGAAGGACCTTCAAATATTAGAAAACATTTATCATGGTTGCCACTCTTCCTTAGCAGTGTTTCCTCCTCCAGAACAATTGTGTATCTTTAATTATTACCATCAATATTGTGAATCTTGGTACATTATTGTGTCTGTTGAATTTTCACTTAATAGGTGAGATTCAACAAAAAGGAAATGTCTCAAACTAAAAAGGGAATTAATAAAGACAAGTTTCTAATCAGATGGAAATATAGATTAAGAAATATCATCTATAGTTTTTTTAACTTAATTTCTTGTGGATGTACATGATGGTAAGATTCACTGTGGTATATTCATTTATGGACATAGGAAAGTTATGTTAGATTCATTCCACTTTCAGTTTCCTACCCTCCACCCTTCCCTTCATTCTCCTGTGTCTACTCCATTGAACTTCTATTCCCTTCCCCTTATTGTGGGTTAACTTCCACATATCAGAGAAGACATTTGACCTTTGTTTTTTGTTTTTTTGAGATTGGCTTATTTCATTTAGCATGATAGTCTCTAGATTTACCAGCAAATATCAGAAAGTCATTCTTCTTTATGGCTGAGTTATATTCTATTGTGTATATATACCACATTTTCTTCATCCATTCATCTGTTGAACAGCACCTAGGTTGGCTCCAAAGCTTAGCTATTGTGAATTGTGCCCTAAACTTTGGTGTGGCTGCATCATTGTAGTATGCTGGCTTTTAAACCCTTTGTATATATTCCTAGGAATAAGATAACTGGGTCAAATGGTGGTTTAATTTCTAGTTGTTTGAGGAATCTCTATAGTGCTTTCCAAAGTGGTTGCACCAGTTTGTAGTCCCACAAACAACATATGAGTATACCATTTTCCCAACATCCTTGCCAACATTTGTTGTTACTTGTATTCTTGATAATTCCCATTCTGATTAGAGTGAGATGAAATCTCAGTTTAGTTTTAATTTGCAGTGGGGAGAGAAAAAAAGGAAAAGAAGAGGTACTGGGGTCTGAATTAGAACAAGATATATTCCATGCTTATACAATTATGTCAAAATGGATTCTACTGTCATGTAAAACTAAGAAGAACCAATAAATTAATGTTTTATGGCCAATTTTGAGTTTTATAGACTTAAAAACATGTACATTTTAATTTTAAATTTGAAAAAAATAAATATTATCTAGAGAAAAAAACTCACAGAGATTTAAAAAATATGACCCCATCTACTAATTTTATTTTGCCATTATTAAATACTCATAGCATAGGTATAGAAGATTGAGTTAATAATGGTTCTTAGTCTTAGAGCACTGTCATCAGAATTATTTGCAAGAATAAAGGATCCTTTCGTTGTAGGTATGCAGTTATTTATGTGTGAATACCAGTGTTTGTGTGTATGAAAACACAAATGCATTCTTTATTTTATTAATTATTTCTAAGCTGTTTTGAGTATATACATGAGTATATACATGATTGTGTTCTGACCAATAGTACATCGAAATTACTGTTATATTTTTCCAAAATTTGGCATAATCAGAAATTCTAATATTTTCTTTTTGCAATATTTATTTTTTAGAAGTAGTTGGATACAATATTTATTTTATTTATTTATTTTTATGTGGTGCTGAGGATAGAACTCTACCACTGAGCCAAAACCCCAGACCAGAAATTCTAATATTTTCTAGAGAACTCAAGTGCACTTTCTCAAGATCATAGAGTAAAATAATGGCAGAAATATAATTCAAGTTTAAAAACTTTTGAACTGAACTATTGATCATCTCATCTATAAAAGATCATAACTGTGATTCTATTGTTGATCTTTTGCCAAAATATAATATTAATTATAAAATTAAACTCCTATGAACTGATGATAACTTTTTAAAATTATAATTTAAAATTAAATAAATTTGTTTTCTCTTCAAATCTGCATTTCTTGCTAATTTATATTATGTCAATATCATCGTTTTATTATGTATTATGATTGACCCAAAGAGTTTTCACTGACTTCCCAAAGGGACTTTTTCACAATCTTAAAATTCAGAAAAAAAAAATGGGTAAAGACATGTAAAAGTAAACATTAAAAGACTAGAAATAAAAAGATTAGAAAAAGATAAAGATATTTCAAATAAAGATGTGAAACATTAGATTGTATTGTCCAAAGCAGAGAAATGAATGTTGTGTTAGTGATGAACAGAGCAATGTGGCAGTAATTAGATTTTTTAAATTTTTTAATTTTTTTTAACCCACAACTTTTATGTATTTCCCAATGTTAAGATCAAGTTACTTAACTATGGGTACTAAACTTTTATCTTAAATAATTATTTAAGTATTGATGAATAGGAAATTACTTGTTCTCTCAAAAGAAGTCTTACTTTTTAGGTGCTAAATACCCTGAAATTATGTTATTAAAAAAATCTTATATTTTCCATGGATTTTTTTCTTTTTAATTGTACTACAAATTGTGCTTTCTCAGAGTTGTGCTCATTCTACAGGTTAAGGTTGTTTTCACAAACAATGGAAGTGGAAGAGAAATGTCAGATCACAATTCTTTCAAACATTATTACACTTCTTTACTTTTATGGACTAATCTGTTCTGTATCAAAATTTAAATCATTGATATTAATATTTATAATGTTACTTCATAAATAATATATACTAACAAAGTATGTGTTTGTTAATAATTAAGGAGAGAAAGTGCAAGGCTTATCTCCTCCCTTATTTGTTTTCTTTCACTGTGTAACAAACTACTAGAAATTTAGCAGTTTAAAACAGAATAAAAAACTTATAGTTTCTCTAGGTCAGGAATCTGGGCACATATTAGCTGAATCATCTCCTCAGAGTCTCAACAGTTATCCAGGTTTGCAGTGGTACCTTCCAAGATTACTGATGATTGTCAAAATTCAGTTGCTTGTAGCTGGAACTGAGGCTCTTAGACCATAAAACTACCTGATGTTATCTGCCACATGACATTCTCCTCACTTTGTTGGTTTGCTTCCTTAAATTCATTAGGAGAGCTTTGGCTCTTTATTTTGTCCCTTATAGGAGATAATGTGATTAGACTTGGATCACCAAGGGTATTTTTTTAAAATTAATTCAAAAGGAACTGATTAGGGACTATAATTACATTTGCCATACCCTTTGCTGTGAAACACAAAATGGTCATAAGAGTGATATCTCTTCAGACACATAGGCTCTTCCCATATTTAAGAACAGGGGATTAAAAGGAAACGTACACCCCTATAGACTATTCTGAAAAAGCAGGAACAATTTGAGTCTTGTTTGTTATTGGAGTCGTGGCACCATCACAATGCCAGGCATGACTACATATTTTCTGAATGAGTGAATAAATGAATAAATGAAAGAACCTTCTCATAGCTAGTTAATTTTGCTACTGTCCTAATAAATATCTGTGGCTCAAAAAAGCATTCTCGGCACACCTGTAATCCCAGCAATTCAAGAGGTTGAGGCAGAAGGATCGTGAGTTCAAAGCCAGCCTCAGCAATTTAATGAGGTCCTAAGAAACTCAGTGAGACCCTGTCTCTAATTAAAATTTTAAAAGAGCTGTGGATGTGTGTCAGTGATAAAGTGCCCCTGGGTTCAATCCCTGGTACCAAAAAAAAAAAAAAAAATCATTCTCATGAAACAATTTTCAGACTATTTAATAAAGATCAACTTATTTTCTATGAATGTAGCAGTATTCTTTTTGTGAGTTCTGACCTAATCCTAGTTTTTGGGTTTAATTTCTGTATTGAAGGCATGTATTTGCTATTGGAACTTGATTCAGCTTACAGATGGCTCCACAGCTGTTACACCTTGGAGACTCTATCTTTGAGAGATAACATATGTGAAAGCTAAAGTTATCTCCAAAGGAGTTTCCTCCTTCATAAATGGTTAAATTAAACATTAGGGAAACACACTATTTTCATTCTCTAGCTAAAAGTAGAATGTGGTATTATGCTAGGTTCAGTTACAAGACTTGGATCTGCTTGACACTGAATTATCAGGCTCAGGGAAATATTTAAATCACTGCTCTGAAAAAATGCATTTTGAAGCTTTGGAAATGTGAGGAATTGCATATATTTAAAGGAGACCAAAACAATGCTC
Source organism: Marmota monax (assembly GCF_021218885.2). Taxonomy (NCBI): domain Eukaryota; kingdom Metazoa; phylum Chordata; class Mammalia; order Rodentia; family Sciuridae; genus Marmota; species Marmota monax. Next base: position 19,800,810 of record NW_026694084.1, on the reverse strand, counting down.
TGAATTTTAAAATGAAGGATTTGAATGTGATTAGCACTATCCTGAGCAGTGATTTTGGACTTTTCTACAGGCAGGGTGATTTTAGAAGTGGAAAAAAAATGATTGTAGAGCACATCTATATTAATAGGTAGCAAAGGGAAGATGAAATGAGAATGCAAAGACAAGACCATGCGTCTTTGATTAGGGACTTAGCTGTGGCAACAGTAAAGAAGTAAAGCGTAGTCTGTGATTACAAAATTGTGGTGATCATTTCCCATGTTCTAGTTATTGTGAATAATATAAATGAACACATAAAATTAACTTTTCAAGGTATTAAAAATAGGTGTAAAATTATGGAGTTCCATATCTGTTTATAAGTTCATCATTCACTCAAATTCTAAAATATTAACTTGCACCTCAGAAGATTTTGATCTTGATTCTGTAAAATACTTATTTTCAGAATGTCATATCATGCACAACCAGATATGACTTACTAATTTTAAATATATCTGTATGCATATATGTGTGTTTAAATATATCTCCACTGATTCTACTCACAAAAAATCTTTAGAAAACCATAATTATATTAAATATGAATACATTTTATGAGGGCTTAGTGTTCTTAGCTTTAATTATTTTTTAAAAAGAAATTGGATTATTTTTAACAAGTTAAAATCTATTATTTTAACATGAATGAGGAAACAAACAAGATTTCTGTTTTAGATTTGTTTTACAAATTGTGGAGAGACATACTTCTGTCAACACTTACAAATAGGCAAAGTGGAAATGGCAGTATGAGATGTGTGCTATATGGTATTCATATTCATTATTGCTCATTTCATTTAAGCCAGGATTTATTGAATGTTTTTTCAAGAAACAATAAAACTATTAAAAACTAATAGATAGCAATAAAACTATTAAAACATTTGCTCTAGGTTTAGGAACTATTACCACACTATTTATACTAGGCACTGGAAATACCTGTTGGTTGTGGATCCAACAGACATACTCCTTGAAAAGCCCTCATAGAATTTACTGACCTGTAGGAGAAGCATATAAATATATAAATAAAATTATTACACAGAAAATACAATTACTTTAATCATATGAAGTGTGAGATAGAACAAGATTCTGTGAGGCACATAACTTATCCACAGGGTTAGAGAGGGCCACTTGGAGGGAATAATTTTCAGGCCCACACATCAGGAATAAATTAAGTCAATACAGCAGAAGTCTATGAAGCAGGGAAATAGATTGATTTTTTTTAAAAAAAAGTGGTTTAAGCAGATATAAAATAATGTGGTAAAAATAAGATTAAGTGTTATTTTATACTTTTGCAGAATTAGAAGAATCTGGAGAATTTGGATAGTAAGTGGGGGGTGGGGAAATGGAAGATATGGAAATAAAATTGTAGAGAGAAGACCATGCTTCAGGGCATTTTGAGATATTTTAAAGATTTTCAACTTTGTCCTAAGAATGATGGAAAACAATTAAATAGTTTGGGAGGGAGAGATTGTTCTAGTGTTTTATGATAGAATCATATCTGTATTTTCAAAGAAGATTCCATGTCCAAGAACCCAGACTTATGGTCTGAATGAGTGGTCAGAGGGAGTGGTAGCTATGTGCTGGATTTGAGAAATATTTGGAAATGGGATTAACAGAAATGAGAAATTTCATTGCATAGAGCAGATATGTTAAAAATGGTCCATTCCTATGTCAATATGCCACAAATAAACAATGTAGTCTCATATACCTGGCTACTTTTGTTCAAAATTGCACTCATGGTATTAGATAAAACTCTTAGTGTATGTTGATGAGCTCATTTCTTTTTATTGTTGAGTCAAGGTGTATTGTTGGATATACCACATTTTTATCCTGCTTTTTTTCAATTAATTCAGCACAAAATATTTATTATTTACTTAGTGACACATTGGGGAATTCTTTCTTTATTATAGTTAGTTTCAACATTATTAGAATGGATATGTAAAGAAATAATGTATAAGAAGAATTATGTGATTAATTATTCTTTTCATTGTAAGAAAAATAATAAAAGATAAAACTAGTTTTGAAAAAGAAAAAAAGAAATGAGAGATTTCTTATGCATGGGTGCTATAAATGAATGATGAAGAGTTTTCAAGGAACAGGACATAAAAGGGTACAAATGGATCATTCATGGAGAGAAGGAATGTTGAAATAGAAAAGATTTGAACCAGAAAAGTGTAGTTTAGTACATTTTAATCTTGAGATACATTTGAGACATGAACAGTAAAAATCAAGCAAAGAACAAGAATAAGTTATATTGGTCTGGAGATCAGAACAGAGAAGAACAAGCTGGAGTTATAATCTTAGGGAGATTTTAAACATGGAATGGGAAGAGAAGTGAATACAGGACCATTTCCAGTAGTGGGAGACTACAAAAAGACCTACAATAGCTGGGAGATAAAAACTCTCAGAGTCACAAAAAAATAATAATAACATAGAGCATAACATCCTGAAGTCAAAGAGGGAGTTTTGAAAAAAAAAAAAAAAAAGGTTTGGCAATTGTCAGCTGTTAAGTTTACATCTGTGAGACCATGGAAATTTTTGTGCAGTTTAGTTTTTGAGGTCACAGTCTGTATCTTTTTTATCTTCGTCATCTCTTACAGATCACAATAAATGATTACAACTAAACTGAAAATATAGAAAATCATCACAGAAATCCGTTCTTCAAATCATCTCCCTTTTTTCCTATATAATGAAACTATTAGCATATACAAACTGTAGAAACTGTAGCTTAATCATTTATTACTCAGTGGTTTTAATTATGCTGAAGAAATCACAATTGAAGATCAGGTTTTGTACAGCTATAAAATACATAGTTTTTCATGTTGTATTTCTGTTCTATTTCATAATTAAACTCTCTAGTAGTGCACAGTACAAGTGCTCAATTTTGCATATCATCTTTTAAGTACAGTAAACCCAATTTAGCTATCAATTAAATTCATAATGAGTCTGGCCTTGGTTGCTATTTATTAAACATGGATTTCTTTCTACCATCAAACAAAGCATACCTTTTATTTCTCAAATTTCAATCTTTTGAAGACTTACAAACTATATTTTAGTAATAATTTTCATATTCCTAATGAATGCCTTCTAGAATTCTTCACATTACCAACGACCAATATTTCCACATACATAGATAGTATAAATAAATGACATCAGTCAGCTTGCTGTAGTACTTTTCATTTCTCAATATCCATACATTCTTTTTTCAGTTACATATATTATTTTCCAACCTTAATTTGTTCATTCTGATTTATGCACCTTTCCCATGATGGTTTTTATATTTGCCTTTCTAAATCCATATTCTTTCTTTTAGCCTCAATATTAAATAAAATGCATCTCATTTTAGGAATTATTCAAGTTAGGTCTATAAACTGGAAATTAATTCTTTCATTGTTTACTCCAGTTCAACTTTTTAGAATTTGTTCTCTGATACATTAAGAATAACAGATATTTATTTATATTTCAAATAAACCAAAGTATGTGTATCTTAATATATTAATATTCCATGATATTTTTCACAGTTTTTTCAATTGACAGATAAAAGCATCATGTCTTCTTATACAGTATTTGGTGGATAGAAATAAGCATCTGATTTTGCTGAACAAATCCTTATTAAAATGGTGAATAAATAAGTTTTAATGAAAAGACATCACAGTATGAATATGGTATACTTTGACTATGTCTCACTAACTATACTTTTGTAACCAAAAGGAGTCACAATATTTTATAGACTCAATTTTACCATCAGTACAAGTAGGATATTTATTAATTAATTTGACATACTATTATTAAGTGCTGACTTTGGGCAATGTACTGTTCTAGAAAATGGAGATATGAAGCAAAAATATACTAAGTATTTTAGATAGTTTTCTATTGCTATGGCCAAAATACACACCCCCCCATACACACACACAAAAAAAAAAATTAGAGGAAAGAAAATTTATTTGAGGCTCACAATTTCAGAGGTCTCAGTCCCTAGATAACCTACTACATTGCTCTGGGCTGAAGATGAGGCAGCACATCATGGAGAAATGGTCCACAAGAGGAAAATTTCTCAGCTCATGACAGGTCAGGAAGTATGGAGTAGAGAGAGAGAAAGGGGCCACAGGAATTGTGCAATCCTTCCAGGACACACCCCCCAGTGACCAACCTCCCCTAACCACCTGTCTACAATGACTTTCCAGTCAGACCTTTCAAACTAGTATGGGTTGATTAGGTTACAGCTCTCATTTTATTACAGCATTTTGTTTTGAATACTCCTACATTAACATGAACTTTGTGGGACACCTCATATCCAATTTATAACATTATATCTGCTTTTTGGGAGATTTATATTCTAGTGAAAGAAAATATCAGAGATTAGTGAAACAATATATAATACTTAAGACTTTGTTTTGCCATTTTAATAAGCCCTGTTACTTAATCATGTGCAGAAATACCATTATACTTGTGAATTAGATATCAAGATAAATATGAATCTATCATTGCCATCAATTTATATTTTAGTAAAAATATGTCTCCATAATTATAATACATGTCAAATAGTAAAATATACCATGACAACAATAAAGATAAAAGATTGGAGAAACTCAGAAGAAAAGAGAATTCTGATAGTTGGCAATAAGCCCATGTGATTTAATGGGCCCTTGAAACAATAAGATACTATGTTGATTGACACTTGCACAGATAAACATACTCTGACTTTAAGCACCTGGCACTTGCTAGTCTCAGCCTCAAAAGTTTTTTCCCAGATATCTGACAACTCATCTATGTTCATCATGTTTCTTAAATATCACTGCAGTTGATATGCCTTATTAGACTTCCTTTTATAAAACAGACCCTAGCATTATCGTTCAGTTTTCCCATCTCAGGATGTATTGTTTTCCACAGTCTTCATTTTCTTTTTAAACAATACTACACTTTTATTTATTTTCTTTTTCTCCTATTAGAATGCAAGCTTCAGAACTGACTGTTTTCCTAGTTTCAGGGTCTAGGCCAGAATCTTACAAATAGGCTTCAATAGACATTTGTAAAGTGAATGAATATATAATGTCTCTAAAATGGGGATGAATGGCATCCAAATAAATTGGTCAAAGTAAATTTTCTTTTGCTTATTGACAGTGAAGATGAGGGGATCAGAAAAAATATCTGATTAATTCAAATGAGAAAAACAAATGAAGGTGAAGAATACTAGATCTTAAACACAATTAAATTCTTAGAAATAAGTTAGGTTATCTCTGAGAATGTGAGAAACTATTTTCAGAATTATTAAATACTTCATAACCAATGCCTTCTAGATCGGTGCAACTTTAATAAAAATTAAATTTGCTAACAGAGATAATTTGATTGAATGAAGTAAACTGTCTACCTGACCTAAAGCCAAGGGTATAGTGGGGCAGACACTGAGGGAATATCGTATTGTTGGTTTCCCCAGGGCCACTTAGAATATTTTAAAGGCAAGTTCCAAAAGAAAAGGTAATTTTACCATAAAACAGGTAGGGGGTTGGAAAAAAAGTGATGATTAGGAAAGGTTATATATGCTTACTATAGTCACTGAAGTATAGAACATACTAAGGACTTTATTTTATGTAATAATCTATTATTTTGCTTTCTCTTTAATTTCTAAAATTGATAAATTTAGACCTTAATTATAAGTAGTAAAAATAATTATTATGTTGTATTTTTAATGAAACCTTTGATATAATTGTGGATCCATTTGGAGTTGTAAGAAAAAGTACAGATATTCCGATACCCTGTCCTAGTTTCTCCTAATGTAGTCTTGTAAATATGTGGGACAATATGACAATGAGGATATTGATTGAATAAAATACAGAACATTTCCATCATCATAGGATATGTCATGCTACCTACACTTTTATAGCCAAATTTACTTCCTTTCCTCCTCCACCCTCTACTTAACCTTTCACAATTACTAATCTGATCTCCAATTTCAAGAAAGTTACATAAATGTTTTTCAATGGGTTTTACATATATATTCAAGAAAATCCTGATATATCAATCAACATTTTTCTTTCTTCTTTCTTTTCTTGGACAGATTTGGTCTTTCCCTAGTTTTGATATCAAGGGATATTATCTTCATAAAATGATTTATGAAATATTCCTTCTGTTATATTTTCTAGAAGATATTTTGTATGATATTAATTATTTTTAAACAGTAGGGAGAAATCTCCAATGAAATCATGTAGACCTGAAAAAGTGTTTTTTGTTTTTGCTTTGTTTTATTATGATGATTCCAATTGTAATAAATTAATAATTATAATTAATGATAATAAATTGCTTAAAGGCTAAAAATTTATTCATATTATTTATTTCATATTGTGTAAGTTTGTGGTAGTGTTTTTTGAGGATTGATAAATTGAATGCAAGTTGACAGATTTGTGCATGTGAACTTATTCACAGTATTTTCTATTTTCTTCTTGGTATCTGTAGACATTTTAATGATATTTCTTGTCCTGTTCCTGATATCAATAATATATCTTCTGTTTTTTTTTTTGTAAAATATTTCTGATATTTTAAAAAACATGCCTTTGTTTTACTGGGTTTCTACACAGGATTTCTGTTTTCAATATCATTGATTTGTGCTCTTTATTATTTATTTCCTTTTGCTTATTTTGATTATGCATAACTCTTCAGGGTTTTGTCTTTTTTGCTATGTGTGTTCAATAATATAAAATTTCCTCTTGTTGGTGCTTTTGCTGTTCCCAACTTATTTTTCTAGGGTTTATTTTCATGTTTTATTAAATGTAAAATAATTTACTTTTTCAAGTAAATTGAGGCTCTCTCTTGAACTCTTGAATTATTTAGAAATGCATTGTTTAGGTTCCAAGGTTTTAAGACTTTCTTGTTATCTTTGTGTTACTGATTACTAGTTTGATTGATCTGTGGTTACAAAACATAGTCAATGTGATTTCTGTTCTTTTAAATTTGTTGTGTTGTTCAGACTATGATTTATCTTACTTAGAATATTATGCTTCCTGGGCATTTGAAAGAATGCATATTTTGCTCTTGTGGATGGAGTGTTCTATAAATGTCAGATCCTGTTCACTGATGGTGGGTTGATCTATATTCTCAGTGATTTTCTGTCTGTCTATTCTATCAATTGTTGAAACAATTTATTTTAGCTATTTGTTTAGGGCAGGTCTGCTGCTGCTAAATCTCTTAATTTTTCTTCATCTGAGAAATTCTTTATTTTACTCAAGGATAACTTTGCTGGACATGGGACTCTGTGCTGATTGGCTTTTTTTCCTCCCACCAATTAAAAAATGTTGTGCTACTACTTTGAGTTCACATTTTCTGACGAAAAAATCTGCCATTCTAATTATTTTTCACATACAAGTAAGATATTGTTTCTGGCTGATTTTAAGTTTTTTTTCCTTTATCTTTAATTTTCAGGAGTTCAGTTCTGATGTGTCTGTGTGGATTTTTTTGGCGTATACATTTTGAGATTCCCTCAGCTTTTTAAATCTGTAAATACATGTTTCTTGACAAATTCGGGGACTTTTCCAAATATTTTTTTTTCTTCAAGTATATTTTCAGCACCACCTTCTTTGTCCTGACCTCAGATTTCTATGATATAGAATCTAGGTGTTTTGTTGTAGTTACTCAGGTTCCTTTTTGTTTTTGTTTACTTTTTTTCCAAATCTGTTTTCCTGTAGTTCAAACTGTGTGATTTTTTATTTCTTTCTCTTCCAGTTCTCTCATTCCTTCCTTTGTTCATTTCACTCTTCTGTTAAGTCCATTGATGTTTTATCTTGTTACTTATTTTTCCAATTCTGAAATTCTAATTTGGTTTCATTTATAATTCTATTAATTTTCTGAACATTTCTATTTGCTAAGAATTTCTAATTTTTTATTTGTTTTAAACAGGTTCTTAATTCAATAAGATATTTTTATATGGATAGTTTTTAAATCTTTGCCTGATAATTTTAACACCTCATTCATCTTTGATATTACCACCCATTTTTGTTTCTCAACTAAACTAAGACATGTAATGTATTCTTCAATATTTTAAAGTCACTTCATATTTTAGAGCTTACTATAAAATTTTTATTATGTTTGAATAGTTCAATCCAATAGTGATCTATGAGGAAAAAAGGCCAGAATCCTTGGATAATTCACTAATAGTTTTGTTTTGGAGGGAACCAAGTTAAAAAAAAAATTGGTTGTAAAATACACAAATTGAAAGTAATTACTCTTGGAATTTATTTTTGCCTAAACACTTGAGAACTCTTAATGTTTAAAGAATATAGATTTAAAATATAGAGTAAAAAGAAATCTCATATTGTCACTAAAATTTAGTATCCAACTCTCCTTAAACTTAGCTAAATTACATGGTATTTAAACATGCACTAAAATCTTTGTATTTTATCTAAGCCATTTTGATATAAGGTCAACTCTCCAATTAGTATATTATATAATATATATTATATAATATACTAATTGATATTAATAACCAAGAAAATTATTCAGATTAAATAAATTTACCTGGGGTTATAAAACTGAATTTTCAACTCATCAAGTAGATTATTTTATTACATACATTTAGTTTCATTGTGTGAAATTAAACTCAAATAATCATTTTGATTATTCATTTTTTATTATACTCTATTTAATTTTATTTTCATACTTCATATAATTTCAGCTCATTATATACTCCAACACTAATTTGGATATTATGTTTATATTGCTTTGTGCATACATATAGCAAAGCTAGTGTAGAAGTTATAATTTACTATCTAATGTCGTTTTTCAAAATGCCACAGTTGCTTTAAAAACCACAGTTAGAGTCAAAATTATATACTCCAACAGTAATTTGGATATTATGTTTATATTGCTTTGTGCATACATATAGCAAAGCTAGTGTAGAAGTTATAATTTACTATCTAATGTCATTTTTCAAAATGCCACAGTTGCTTTAAAAACCACAGTTAGAATCAAAATTAGAGTACATACATATATAAATACAAAGGCTATCAAAATCCCCCACCTGGTTTACTGACATTATATTATAAAATTGTAAAGATTTCATATATATATGCACGTGTATAAGTAGAGTTTTGTGTATGGTAGCTATATAATATGAAACATATAAATATGGAAAATATACATATGAAACCACTTTAGTAAGATTATACTTATCATTTCTATCCTATTAGTTACTATATTTTAATAGGCCTTTCTAAACAAAACCCTTTATCTGTGAACAAGACTGGTTTCATGAATTTCTGGTGGGATGCACATTGCTGTCACCTGGAATCATACTCTTAAGACAGGAATACTCACTGCACACTGCACATTGAGCCATCATAGAGTGCTAAATAAAGTACTTATCTTTTTAAAATCCTTCTAATAAAGGCTTGAACCTATGTGAGGCATTCTTTCCAAGAGCTGAAATTATGACAAAGGGTGTTGCTGCCAACATGACATTTACTCAGTTTCTCCAAATTGGGCTGATGAGGGTTGGGAAAAGATGAACAAACACAAAAATAAATAAAAGCTGGACCCAGTGGTTCAGCTGACTTCTGATGGAGGAGGACTGACAACAAGCAGGCTCCATTCATTTATTACATAGGTTTTTACATCAAAGGGATTAATTGTGAGAAAGTTAATTTGAAACAGAATCAAAGTCAAAAGTTTGAACAGCCCAATTATAGTCATCAGCTTGTGTGGACAATTCTCCACCTCCAGGTGGCTGGTGCCTGAATCTTAGATCACAAACTGATAAACTCCATGGTAACCACAGAATTTCCCTTTGAACAGGGTGTCACCATACAACTGGGTGGTTTTCTTGGAACTGAGAGATTTCCCAAGGGAGGTGTCAGTCTCTGTCTCTGGGCAGTTCAAAGACCCATAATTCATTCACCATTCCTGACAAAAAGGAGTAAAGTAGGAAAAGAAATATTTTTCCCAATTAACAATTTAACACAGTATAAAAAGTATTTTGACATTTGATCATACATAAATTAATTTTCCCTTTAAACCACTGCAGCCTTCAATCTGTATATGATGGTAGTGTCCACTCTGGAATTACTAATTTCTTTAAATTGTACAAAAATGTATAATAAACTTTACCATCTTAACTATTTTTAGTGCACAATTCAGTAATGTTAGGTATATCCACATTGTTATGAACAAATTCCAGAATTTTGCAAATATGAAAATCTACACCCATTGAACAAATTCTCCTTTCTCATTCCTCCTATACCTTCATAACCACAAGTCTACTTTCTAGGAATTTGACTACTTCAGAGAGTTCATATCAGTGGAATCATACAATATTTATATTTTTGTGACAGGTTTAATGTGGGACAGTATTTCCTTCATTTCAAGACTTGATAATGTACAGTACTATTTATCCCACATTTCATTTATACATTCATCAGCCAACGGACATTCTGTATCTTGGCCATCATCAATAGTGTTGCTTTGAATAGGGATAGGCAAATATTTCTTCAAGCCCTTGCTTTCAAGATTTTTGGATACACATACACAAGTGGGATTGCTTGATCATAGGGGAATTCTATTTTTATATTTTGATGAAACTCCATACTATATTACATAAAAGAAGTATTGTTGGATTAAGATGATGTTTTAATCTTGAAACTTCAGAGTGATCTTTTTATTTATAAGGAGATCTTTTTCTCACTTGGCAAAATAAAAAAAATATTCTGAGATTACTGGATAGACATAACATTTTTTAACAAAGGAATATTAAAATATTATGTAAAAGTCTCCTTCCCAATGCCCAATGCATAGCTTTCTTGAGTACTTTTCACTTTCAAAATACATCTTGAATATTATGAATTCTAATGCGTTCTTTCATTGGAAAACCCTCTATCCTATTTGCAAAACTTGTATTAATTCAGTGAAGCCTTCCCTACTTTCTCCTCAGTGGTTCTTTCTTTAATCTGTCATTTTCTCTGCAGATTAATCGTATTTCACTTCTCTTAGGAATATGACTATAACACAAAGTTCTTATACAGAATAGTCATAAATCAAACTGTGCTGTGAAAATTCCATCATATTCAGCATTTTTCTGATTTGTGTATTCAACTGTTCTTATATGTCATTATCATTGTTGAGAAAACATAAAACCTCTACTGATTACATACAAATAGAAGATAGTCTAGTAACAGATAACTTTTTCAAATATGCTTGAATGTTTCAGCAAAGTATTTTGAACAAAAATGTATTTTGAAAAAATTCAACATTTAAAATGCGTGGCATTATTTGAGTTTTTCTTCATTCCTCAGAAGCTGTATTCACCTAGCTCCATACACTATTTATAAGTACTTAATCTATACTTATGTATTAGTTTGAAAATAACATGAAAATGAGAACAACATATTAAAATTGTTCCTGGAATTATAAACTGTTATTGGAATTGGTTTGTGTATCAAAATATTTTTAGAACTTTAGTAAGAAACACTCTGAGTGTATATTAACTATATATTTTGCAGTTTTTAAACTAAGCTGAACTAAACATACTTTGGATTATATTTAAATATATTTATGATTTATTAAAGATTTAAGTGAAAGTAGGCAAATCTTTTTCATCCATACAATTTCAATATATTTTTGCCTCCTATAACTTATATAATACAGTATTTTTAAAAAGTAATTTGATACAGCCACTGAGTGATAGAGAAAAAAGTTCTACATTCAAGTTTTATATTTTATTTTTTTGTTTTGTCAGACAGCAAGCTTTATTTGTTGCTGAAGATATGTTTTAAAAAATATATTTTAGGAACTTCTCTGCAAGAATGAGTTTCAGATTGATGCTTTCAAGAGACAAGGCTGAGCATTTTTTTTTTGGTATAGACAAGAAAATATTAATGGCATTTCTATTAATCTTTAATCTCTCCCTTTCTTGGCATGATATATATCCTTCACTTTAGATAAGTGTACTTACAGTGATTCAATGATGTAAAATACTGTAGCCTAAACATAGCAGAGGACATAGTTGAGAGGCCCAAATATCAAGGAGGAAGCCAAACTTCAAAATGTTGATTGAGAAATTATCCAGCAAAAAAAGATTTTTCATAAGCTTAGGTTGCTTTCTTTGTTATCACAGAAAAACATGTTCTTCCTTATGCCTATCATGCTTTCAAATTCTTTAGTCTCCTCCTTTGCCTTCAGTGATGAAATTTACTGTACAGTGAGAATGTCATTGAATTTTACTCATAGAAAAACTTTACAAGTTTTATTATGTTTTCGTAAGTAAACAACAAATCATAAATTATAACTTTATCTCTTCTTACCACCCTCCCTTCATCTCTTTCCTTTCCCCTTTATCTCTTCATTCATTCATTCACTCATTTGCTCATTCAAAAAATATTATTAGCTTTAAATACATATCAAGCAATTTGCTAGGAACTGAGATTCACTAAGGAACTCAACCTGTTGAATTTCTATCTTTATGGGTCAGGAACATAAATGACAACAACAATAATGATGACAACATAAATTACTGAAATTCCAAATTGTATAAGAATACTTGTTTCCTGTTTCATGAAAGAAGCATGGGACCATTTCAGATAAAGTGATCTGAAAAGACCTTTGTTATTAACTAATATTTAAACCTGTTTAAAAAATCACAGAGAACATGCTCAATGAGCAGAGGATAAAGAAAATAGGCAATGAATTAAAGTTAGACGTGAAAGGAAAATGAGAAAGTGAGAAATGGGAGATCGAGAAATGAAGGATGGAGACCAAACAGAGGTCCACATAAAGGTTTATTTGTAAAGCTGACAAATAAAGGCCATCACTCTATAAAGTGGAAAAAGGTCCTGAGATGTTCAGGTGTTCAGCTTTTGTGGGGTAGGGGTTTCGAGTTGTAGTTGTAGTGCTATGGGCTGTTCTAGGGGTGCTTGTGTCAGAGCGAGGCCACTGGGGAATAGCATGGGATTGGCTTAGGTCAATGGCACCATGCGGCTTTCCAGAGTAAAGGGGTCCTGTCCTTTTGGAATTGGCTTAGGGTTATGGTACCATGGGTAAGTCATTAATGCAGGTGGGGGGAAATAGGGTAAGAGAAAGTACAGGAAAGCAAAACTTATAGGATGGTAGTTAACATTTAAGATCACTGCTCAGATATTAAATCAAAAATTGAGGGACCAAGTCAAGTAGACCCTGGCACTTAGAAACAATTGAGATTTTGAAGTAAATGAAATCATAATTATTGAAGCATTGTAGGAGGAAAAATGTGCTCTGATTTATAATTCCAGAATTTCAAAATTTCTGCTACATGTTATATGGATTGAAAGAGATTAGAATTTAAGTAAGGGGGGCTGGGGATGTGGCTCAAGGGGTAGCACGCTCACCTGGCATGCGTGCGGCCCAGGTTTGATCCTCAGCACCACATACAAACAAAGATGTTGTGTCCGACGAAAACTAAAAAATAAATATTAAAAAATTCTCTCTCTCTTTCTCTCTCTCTCTCACACACTCTCTCTTAAAAAAAAGAATTTAAGTAAGGGCATAAATGAGGAGAATTAAATAATTAGCTAAGCTATGATCACAACTTGTATCAAAGAGTGCAACTGGTGATATAGAGAAGTTGGCATAGTTGAAATTTACTGGAGATAGAATTAAAATTACTTGCTGATGACAGGTGTGGGAAGATGTTGTGAAAGAAAGAAAATACAGAAGATTCCTGTTTGAATAAAAGGGAAGGTGATGGTGCTGGTAGTCCCAAGATCTTTAAGTACCACTTGGCACACAATCACTATTCAATAAATGTTAAATGCATGAATAGCCAACTGAATGAATGAATATATGAAAAGAGGAGAGGGATGTGGAAGAAAATTATGTCTTTATTTTGTTGAAGTTAAATTTAAAATTCTTATAGGATATTCTGGGTGCAATGGCACACGCCTATAATTCCAGCAACTTGGAATGTGAAGCAGAAGGATCAAAAGTTTGAAGCCAGCCTCAGCAACTTAATTAGGCCCTGAACAACTTAGCAAAACCCTGTCTCAAAATAAACCAAAAAAAAAAAAAAAAAAAAAAAGGACTGGAAATGTAGCTCAGTTGGAAAGCACCTCAGGATTCAAGTCCCAGAACCAAAAAATAAAATAAAATATGTTTATGAGATATCTTAGTGAACTAGATAAGTGATCATTAATATGTGATTTTGAAACTCTGATTTCCAATTTGTGAATCTTTCTTCCTTCATTAATTTCCTTTCCATAAATGAAAACTAAATACCTCTTAGAACTCTACCTAGGAGCAAGGTACTCTCATTGTCAAGAGGGAATAGAGGTTTAAGGCATAGCTCTGCTCTCCAGAGTCCCTGGTGTCCTGAAGACAGAAATAAAAATATTGCTAGAGAACAGAACTACAGTGCTATGCAAACACCTAGAGGAAACTGACAGCTGACCTAAAAGTCAGAAAGTGATTCTTAAGGGAAATAGTAACTGAGATAATGCTAGTTACCAAAACAAAATGTTATCAAAGGTCAGTGGGGGAAGGATTCTCTAAGAGAAGGGAAAATAAGGGGTTCATTTGTGCAGATGATAGAAGAAAGCTTGTTGGATTTCTTGGGAGGAGGGAAAGTATAAAAGAATTGAGACCTGAAAGTTAATCAAAATCCTCTTTTGTTTTTCAAATTGACTGTAGAAAATCAGTCAACAATATGCCATTCATTCTGCTGTCAATTGCATCAATACTATAGTGAAATAATTATACTGAAGCTTCAGAATGCTTAAAATTTATTGTGTCTTTAGGTTTTCATATGACAATCTTACACACCCCTACCTTAATACATATCCTTACAAATAATTACCAGGCTTTGATCACCTCACTCCCTTTTTTGTTTCTAATTTTTCTGTGCCTATTTAATAAAATGTTAAAACTATTGTTATTATTCCTGAACTCACTTTTCTCTCCTTCCCCTCAGATGAAACTCACCAATGACTGAAAGTCATCAGTGATAGTCAAGTTGCCAAATTCAACATCCAATATCCAATTATTAGTCTTTATCTTGAAACACTTTCTTTAGTTTCTAAAAACCCTACTGTCTTGATTTTATTTTACTTTGCTGTGCATTCCTTTCCAGTTTTCTTTACTATTTATTTCTCATATTCCTTAACTATCACTTTAAAGGAATTTCTGTTCTTGGTATCCTCTCTTCTTTACTCCATTCCTCTTACTCCCTTCCCTCTCTCTTCTCCTTTCCAATTATCTTCTCTGTTTTTCTATATCTGTATCCATTTGCAATATGCTCTAGTAAAGATAAATAGCTTTAATGCCATCTTTATGCTGACAACTCTCAAATTTTTCTCTCCAGTTCTCCCCTCTGTGGCCAGCGTGGGGAAGGAATAAGTAATCCTTGAAGTGGGCCTGCTGGAAAAAAGTCTGAAAAGTAATATTAAGAAATAATACAAAAAAAATATATTAAAAGCAGGGAATTTACCAGTGGAAGAGACCTGATGGGTCTGATCCTAACAAAAGGAAAAAGCCCATGAATGTATTATTCATAGAGAAACACACCAAATTTATTGTGAGGAGTGGTTCTTCAAGGTAAACTAGAAGCAAGAAGCTATGGGAAATCAGCCTGGTTGGGTCCTTATCACCGGGCGCAGTAATTCTTCTTCCTCCAGGCAGTGGGCACCTCAAGGCTGTTTAGACACACTGGTATCTCTTTCACCCAAGGCTAGCAGGCATCTAAATTCAAAGCTATCAAACTCATAAATTCCTTGCCAGGCATGGAATTGGCCCCATTAACAGAGGCCACTTGCAAATGGGCGTGTCTTTCTACCTCTTCACATGGAAAGATTCCCAGATGCAGCAATCAAGCTGTCCAAGACTATGGAGCTCAAAGCAATAATGTATTTGCTGCTCCCAACACAGATCCATGTCTTTATTTGAACCGTAGAGGTGAATACCTTCAAGAAATCTGTTGTCTAGGATTGGATACAGATATGAAAGTGATAAATGTGATAGCATATATTGATGGCACAGATGAGACATTAAATAGGGGAGTCACATAAACCAATGGGCCAATGACACTTAAGGATTCTATTTTAACTCATCATGTAACTATAAAGTATAATATTTCATGCTCAAAAAGAATCTCCTTTTCAGAAAACAAATTATATTGTTATTCTTTTGAGAATAAATTCTGAAACTATGAAGGGTGAAGGAAGGAGAACTTTAGAAAGTTGAATGAAAACAAAAACTCAAAACTAAAGACATATATGGAACAGCATGATATGTTCAGAAAGATCAGTAGGGTTTGTAGGGTATCAAATTTAGGTTTCTGTCTTCAGGCAGTGGCAATAATAAA
Source organism: Marmota monax (assembly GCF_021218885.2). Taxonomy (NCBI): domain Eukaryota; kingdom Metazoa; phylum Chordata; class Mammalia; order Rodentia; family Sciuridae; genus Marmota; species Marmota monax. The sequence continues at coordinate 19,784,480 of NW_026694084.1, read as the reverse complement.
TAATGTTAAGACAGTAGCATGATCAAATATGTATTTTAGAATATAATTCTTTTGTAAATTCATAGAACAGACTGAATGTGACATTTTTGACAGAGGTATCTATTATTTCTGTGAGATAATAGCAATAGCATAAAAATATAGAGGTAAAAAGAGAAATGAGAGATTGCAATCATGACAAAAGTACTGATATGAAAAAGTTTCTTTACAGGGAACCATCCTTATTAAGTTTCCCAACTATTACAACATGTGATCATTCTTACTGGAAACTTACTAAGATATACAAAATATTTTCAATCTAAGTACTTTCCAAGGACTGTGACTTCTAACTTAGTTCCTTTTCACTTTATGTTTGGAGAAAAAAATACTTAGAAGAGAATTTCTTACTATGGTTAATGGAATGAAACTCATGGGGTCATTTTATCACCAGTCTTACATGAGGGATATAATGAAAAATGTTATTTTTATTATACAGTGACTTGGTGATATGTAACCTAAGAAAAATTATTTTGATTCTTAGAAAAGAAAATGATTGTGGCTATGTGTCATATGGATTATATAAATAATTTAAACTGATCATGTTTACTCTATGATTCTTAAGACATGGACCTCACTTAGCCAATAATAAAAGAATTCATAATATGCATTTTGTACATTGACTTTATATACTTTTACTGTTTGTCTTTTATTTGCCTCAATTTCTTTTTATTCTTGTGATAATATAAGTAAGACAGCTAACAAATGATAGGAAAGTATGAGCCACCACAAATTTGGAAGAGATGCAAAAGGGAGAGGGGGAAAACATAAGCTGATTCTCAAATTTTTCTCTTGGATAGGATTTTTGGGGGTTCTGGGAGACAACAAAAGAAGAGATTGCCCAGTGTAGATTAGAATAGGGTGGAGGTGGGATAAAATAAGTAGTGCAGTAGATTTTTTAAGAGTAAGGTGTCAGCACATTTAAGTGGAGACAGACGTTTTGTAAATAGTTGCTTGGATGGATTCAAAGCTCAACAGACAGATTTGGATTCAATATAAGCCAGATGGGATCTATATCCAGTAAGAGATTAAGTGTGTATTTAAGTATAATGCACTCTCTACATACACAAAACTACCTCAAAACTACAGAAAGTATTCAATTGTAAACATTAAAAAAAACACAGAGCTATATTTGCATTTCTTATGTTTGGAAGTAGAACCACAGGTTTAGAGGTGGTTATTTAAGAGACCATGAAAATGAAAATTAGAAAACACATTTTGATCCTATGACTAAAACTGAGGAGATTTATCAACAATTTTAGTGACCAACATATTATCCTACTAATAATGCATGTGAAATTATGTACATTACTTAGAATATAGTATGCATGTGTGAAGCATTTACAACTGCCTCACTTAGCTTTCCTTAGAATTATATAGAAAATTTTGTTATAGATCCTGGATTGTCAGGCTTTGCCTATAAAAAGCAAAGTGCTTTGTGAAGTTTCAACTTTGTGAATTTTACAGTGTCTATCAAATCTACTTGATTCTGCTATTATAGTACAAAAGCAGCCAGAGACAACATATACTGAATAGGTATGGTTAAGCTCCAATAGAATTTTATTTATGGAGTAGGCAAGAGGTCAGATTAATTCAACAAGCCATAATTTGCTAAACTTATATTTATAAAGCATAATTTTCAAAAAGGCAAAATCATGAATATCATGCAAAAATAAAATGAACACACGATAAGGATTTTGTTCAGTTTATTAAATAATGAGGAAACCAGTAAGATATTAAGACCCTTCTAAGAGCATTAGAGAAACTAGTAGATATTTTTTAAGAGAGAGAGAGAGAGAGAGAGAGAGAGAGAGAGAGAGAGAGAGAGAATTTTTTTAATATTTATTTTTTAGTTTTCAGTGGACACAACATCTTTATTTTTTTATTTTTATGTGGTGCTAAGGATAGATCCCAGCACCCTGCGCATGCCAGATGAGTGCGCTACTGCTTGAGCCACATCCCCAGCCCACTAGTAGGTATTTAAAAGCAATTTTAAGGCAAAATTGCTGAATTAGATCGACACTGGATATTATCTGTACATGTCCATGAACCTGGAGCTATATTTTCCACTATACATAAATTACTGACATTTTTGTATACTGAAATCTAAGAGTTAACTTCACTAAGTCTGGTTCATTAATAATACTAAATAGTTAGTCTAAGTAAACAATGGGTTTAAGTCCATTTGTGGGCCTTGAGCCATTGACTTTTAAAACACATGCCAGACTCACTCCCTTCCTTCCTTCCTTCTTTCCTTTTCTTTCCTCCTTCCTTAGCCTTATTTTTTTTGCTCCCCACTGCTAACAGTATTGGGATTTTATAGTAGAGATTAATCATGTTAAATTTTTCACATTAATTAATATTGCTACTTAAAAATTATCACAAATATAGTGTCTTAGTAGAAATTTATTATCCTTTAATTTTTTAGATCAAAGGTTAGTCACAGGTCTCAGTAGCCTAAGATCATGGTTTTGGAAGGGCCATAATCCCTTTGGGAGTCCATAGGAAAGAATCTGGTCTCCTCCCTTTTTCACCATCTAGAAACTATCTGAATTCCTTGGCTCTTTTCCTCCTTCTTTGGTCTTCAAAGCCCACAGTATTTTATTGCTTTCTAATTATTCCTTCTGACTCTTCTTCCATTTCTTAAGGATTCATGTCATTAGATTGAATCTGTTGGAATAATTTCTGGGTGATCTCTTCATTATATGATCAGCAACCTTAATTACATTTTAATTGCACCAGCTGATTAGCAACTTTAATTGCATCTTCACCCTTAATTATATTTTGCCAGGTAAAGTAATAAATTCATAGGTTCCCAGGGATGATATCTTTTGAGGGAAATATCTACCTAGCATACATTGTTTACATCATTTATCTAAATCTAGATAGTTTTTATTTATTCATGGTGTAATAAGGATATGTTTGTTAACTTCAAGTTGGCCTATGAATAGACTTAAATAATGTAAGTAATTGTCTAACAGTATCTGCATAGTATAAATGTCATTCAGTGAAGTACTAATCCAATACATGTGACAATTAGCTGTGTTCCTATAGAATTCAAGGAGAAAGGAAGATGAGGTCTACAGGAAAACACACATAATTGACTTAAGAATATCAGCTGATTTATTTTCTTGATGTAGATCTAAGAGGAAGCAGAGATGTAGTTAGCATAAAAACAAAATCCCAACTATATAATACCCCTTTCTTTTAAAAACAATTTTTTGAGCTGTAGATGAACATGCTTCCTTTATTTTATTTATTTGTATGTGGTGCTAAGGATTGAACCCAGTGCCTCACACATGCTAGGCAAGCACTCTTCTACTGAGCTAAATCCCCAGCCATTTTAATACATCATCTTCTTATCTATTCCCTTGTTTATTTTTAAGAATAATACCAAAATAATCCTCCCAAATAATCAAAATTCAGATTTAAAATATTATCTAAAATATCTTTGTATTTCAGTTATAATTCTTTTCAGAGCCTAAATTTTAGCACATATAAAAACTGTGAACATAAAGAACTGTGAACAAATTCCTGCTTATTGTAGAATTTGTGATTTAATGATATCTTGCTATTTGTTTTGATTTTCTTCCTATTTTTAATCAACAATTTAGTTAATAAGCCCTTTAGGGAAAGGATTTACTATTTGATAATTGTTGTTTGTTTGTTGCTTGGCTTAGAAATTTCCAGCCATTACATGGCATTTTTTGAGGTTAGAGGCTGAGCCTCTTCATCTCCAGATTGAGAAAGAGACTAAACTATTGGGAAGAAATATCCGAACCTACTTGTGGGATTAGATAGCACAGGGTACTTGAGCTTTTACTTACCCACCTCATGAGTAGCATTTAAAGTAGTGGGGTTAGGTACTTCTAATAAATCCATTTTCCTAGAAAACAATGGTACACTCGGAAGCATTTAATAATATACACTGGAAGTATTAACACTCCACCCTGATAGTTACTCTGAAGGACAAGAGAAGCAGATTTTTTTTTCCCCCTGTATTTAACACAGTTGATTGGGCATGACTAATTCTTTTGCTAATCTTGTCTGGTGTCAATCTTTTGGTTTTTAGTGGAGGTTTCCTTGGGGATTTGGTAGCACACATGGCTGACCTGCATGCTTCTTTATCTCCAGGGCTCTAGTAAAATATTAGCACACAAAGCTAAATTGATTTGGAAACATAAGGCACAAAACAGCCAGTTTTATGCAAATGTTAACACTGTATAAAAAAGCCCTTGGACATCATTTAAAGTGCAGCTTCACCTCACTAACAGGCTCACTGATATTTGGCTATATGCGAAAATTAACCATTTAGAAAAACATAAGCATTACTCTTTCTGGGGTCCTGCATATAAATATGGGTGGCTCATACCCTGGTTCAACTCTTATATGGCTATGTAGCCAAATCTTCATTCATCATGCCAAGAGAAAATTATTCAAAAGTACTATGTATCCAAAACTCATTTACATTTGGCTTTGGACTTACTTTCTCAGTTATAATTGGCTTTAGATTCCATAAATATTAGTTTTATTCCCGAACCACACAGTACTTAATATCCTGAAAAGGTTTCCCAGGTAAGTAGTAAATGGCAAAATTTTGGATGAACACTATACAGTTCACAATCTATAGCTGAACTACTGATTAACTATAATTTTTGTTAAGTGTCTTTTGGCCATAGGAAGTTTTGTTGAATATTTGAAATTAATAAAGATTTCTTTTCACTAATATCTTGCACAAAAGTAGTGCAGAAATTGCTGATTAAGAGCGTTTACCTTCACATGTGGTATGCCATTACTTAGAGTGTTAGAATTTTTAGTTTCTTCATAACATTGAATTTCAAAATTGGTCAGATGAAAATCTAATAAATATATGCACATGTATATAACCAACCTACTTGTTTTGAAACAGGAAGTAACACTCTTGCTAAAGGGCAACCATAAACTAAAATTATATAATAATAGAAAAATCATTTTCTATTTCATTTCATCAAATAATTGTTGGCCACATCAATACCAAAAGAGAAAGAGAGAGAGATAGAAGAAAGAAAAGATCAAATAGAATCATTTTAACTCAGCCTGAAAATACATGTTGAATCTATTGCTCAAAATGTATATTTAAAAATTCAAACAATACAAATATAGCTTGGAATAAATAATAAACATAGAGAAAAATACACTTTAAAAGTCATAATGTGTCCAATTCATTTAATTGTAGAATGAATGTATTGGTGCAATGGGAAGCAATTGTTAATGAAATGGAAATAGTTCAATATCTTATACACTTTAACAATTATAAATTTTCACAAGAGTATTTTGAAGGTCATAGCACACAATATGATTAAAAATATTTTCTCAAAAAAAATTAAGATGCTTGAAGCATTATAACCCACATTTTCTTAGACAATTTTGGGTATGTGTGTATATTTGTGCAAATGCATACACACATTCATGTTGTATTGTAAGTTTAGGAAGATACTTTCTCAATTTTTAATTTAAAAACAATTAGGAAGCCAGGTGCAATGGTTGAGGTCTGTAATTCTAGCAATTTTCGAGGCTGAGGCAGGATAAACGCAAGATTGAGGCTAGCCTCAGTAACTTATGGAGATCCGTTTCAAAATAAAAATGGAAAAAGTGCTGGAGATGTATGTAGCTGAGTGGTAAGGAGCTCCTGGATTCAATCACTCATACTTAAATAAATAAATAAATAAATACACAACCAAGGAAGAAACACATTCTATTCATGTAATAAATATGAATATCTTATGTGATTTATTAAATACTTGATAATTTAACATAGGTTTTTAAAAACTATGTTTTAGAGAAAAATACAGTAACCTTATAAAAATTCAATAGAGATGTTATAAAGATAGTTTCACTTTCTTAAATCAGTAATCCTATAGTTATTGTTTACCAATGGACAAATAGAATCATTTTAATTTAATATTTAATATGCATTCTGCACTTCTATTGTATATCATTCAAAATTTTGCATTGTATTTAACCATTTTTCCTGTAGATCCTAAATTTAAATTTAGATGATGAAACATTTAGACAGAAATTTGCTAAGTACATTGTTTATTTCTATAATGTGTGCTTTGGCCTTGTAGGGAGGGACTCTGTAAAAGAAGAAAAAAGACAATAGTTATTATTATTTTTACATACATGACAATAGTGGAATGTATTACACTCATATACAGCACTTTATATCTTTTGTTGGGTTTCCTTCATTTTTTGAACATCTCCTTCCATTTCCCTATGTCATCTCTGCCATTGTGTGTGCTGGTGTGTTCTACTTTTGACTATTTCTTTTCACTCTTCATGTAACAAAGTGCAGTGTGTTCATTGATTGAGGCTATTCTCTTAGATGGTTTTCTTTGAAACTTGGCTCCACCCATTTTTAACTTCATGATCTTGAACAAGTTACTGATCTTTCTCTGCCCCAATTTTCTTTCTCTCCTGTGAAACAGGAGAAATAATTGTCTTATCCGGTTTTTCTCTTACGGTTATTATTAGGATTAAATATGAGGATTAATTTTGTTCTTTAAGTAACATTAAATAATTGTACATATTTATGGAATACAGTGAGATATTTCAATATAAGTATAAAATGTGTATTGATCAAATTTCAGTAATTAGCATTGGGGTTGTGGCTCAGTGGTAGAGAGCTTGCCTAGAATGTGTGAGGCACTGTTTTCAATTCTTAGAACCACATATAAACAAATAAATAAATAAAGGTCCATCAATAACGAATAAAAATATATTTTTTAAAAAGTCATTTTAAAAAAATCAGTAATTAGCACTTCCATGTCCTTTTTCTTTTTTCTAAGTACTGAAAATTAAGCTCAGAGCCTAACACAATAAACTGCATTCCTAGCCCCTTTTCTTATCTTTTTTTTTTTTTGTTGTTGTTGTTATTGGGACATGTTCTCAATCAGTTACCCTGGCTGTCCTCAAATTTGCAATCCTCTTGCCTCAGCCTTCAGAATACCTGGGAAGCCCTGTGCCACCACACCCACTGAGCTCCAACTCCTTTTTGACAGTCTCATAAAAGATTTAGAAAAGTGCTTATGTATACTCAATAAATATTAGCCATTATTCATAAATAATTATGTAGTTTATACTACATTTTCTTATAAATATACTTCCTCCTGAATTTCACAGGAGTAAAATAGAAAAAGTAAACCGGTATTTAAAATATAGAATAGAGGAGCAAAGTGAGGGGAAATCAATGGTTAAGCATTCAAGCTCTGCAGAATTCTTCAAATTATACTAAAGGGGATCTTGTATTTTGCCTTTTTTTATGGGACTTCTCATGGCCAAGAGTGTATCTCTTTTTGTTTTTTCCTTGCTCACTGTTCTCTTCTCACTACTCTATTTTGTAGGAGAAAACGAGAAACAAGCAGCCATGGTGATTTAACTAGTATAGAAGGCTAGAGGGAAATGAAATACATAGGACTGAGTAAGCTTTCTCCCATTCTCCCTGCTGTGGCAAATTTGCCAGAGGTAGTAAGAGTCAATTCTGCCATCTCTTTACTGGAAGCTCTTCTCATCTGCAAAAGTAAAAACTCTAGGATACTGAAAAGATGAAATAAATCTATCCATAAGAGATTGATGGCAACATTAAATCAATAAACATACACTATCAACATAATGGTATTTAAATTTATTCTTTTAGTTATATAAAACACTAGGATATACCCTAACATAATCACAAAAGCATGGAACACAACCTGTTCCAATTCAGTCCCCACCACTTTTTCCCTCTCCTCCCTCCACTCCATAGATTACTCTTCAATTCATTTACAGTTTAATTTCTAAAAATATTGGATTTTACAAATAAGAAACCAATCGAGAATTTTAAGTAAATTGATGTAGGTCACACTACTAGTGTCAGATTTGTCCACAGGTCTCGGTGATTCTACAGCATCCAGTTTGAAGTTTGACACAATACTTCTTCTAAAATAATTTTCCAGGAAGGTGTAGGGACATACTGACAAGTAAAAAGTACTCTTAATCGGATAACATATTCTTTAGATACATGCCACAATCCAACTTTATTCTAGGAACTTAGAATAAAGCTGTGACTATTATATTAGGAATATTTTAGTCCCAATGTAGTCAAAATTCCATGGTATTTATATTCTAGAGGTCAAAGAAAATAATAAAAATAAAAACTGATGGATAGTGAAAAGTTGAATGAAGAAAATATAATACTATGTTGTGATAGAGACTGATAGGGAGATTATTTTTGCTCATATAGCTATTAATCAAGGTAAGTGTTACAGGTTTGAATGATATCATGTCTCCATCCATGGGAAGACTTTAGAGAAGTCATCAGGACTAACATGTCCTAAAGTTGGAAAGAGCTTTGTTAAATTGAAGAAAATTAAAAACGTGCATTGCAGCTTGAATTTATTGAATGTTCTGTGGATTAAGATAATTTAAGATCATTGTAATAATACTGGTTTTATTCAAATTCAGGGAAAACCATTAGAATGTTACAAACTGGAAATTGTTTGTGACATGATTTAACATCTACTTGAAGAAATACTCTTGACATCCCTGTTGAGAATAAATTATGAGGATGGAGAAGAGAGGGAGGCTAATGTTGATAGGATATTAGTTTGATCTCATTGGAAAATGATGGAACCTAGATAAGTGATCAGCAAATAATACATAGAGAAAGGCTTATATATAAAGTTAATAGCATAGTCACTGTCACAAAAAATAATACTCAAATATGTTGCTACTATTAATTCTATTACTCATTGCTTCCATCTTCAAAGATTGGAAAAATAAATACAATATAAATATAATAACTGTTTTAATCATTTTTAAAATGAATAATGAAGTTAAGCATGTTGTTTTCTTTCTCAATAAAAATAATTTGCACCTTATACTGGGAATAATAAAATCAAAGAGTTATTAAGTTCAAATTGGAGAAAAGAAATACTGTAATTTCATAAGGAATCATTCACTATCCTTTTAAAAGTCAATGACACCCTCCAAAGTATTTTTTATTCAATATTGTTTAAGAAAGATACTTTGGCCACCTATTAGGTAACAAGTATATGAGCATTGAAGATAATGGTGAGAAGAATAAACATTGTTTCTGTCCACAGTGGGTTAATTTTTATTGTTTATTTATTTATTTACTTATTTTTATTAGTTACACATGACAGTACAATGATCTTGACATATTATACATTTGAATCAAATGGGTATAATTTCTCATTTTTCTGAGAGTACAGGTTGCAGAATCACATTAGTTATACAGTCACATATATACATACAGCAATACTAGTGTCTATTTTATTCTGCTGTCCTTCCTATGCCCCTTTTCCCTCCCTTCCCATCACTTCTCTCTATCCAATCTAATGTGACACACTTCTTTTCCCCCCACATCATCATACATGTATTTTGTATAATGATGAGGGTCTCCTCCCATCTTTCGTACAATTCCCCTTCTCCCTCCCTTTCCCTCCCACCTCTCTTCCCTATTTAGTGGTAATCTTCTTCTCATGCTCTTCCTCCCTATCCCATCTTTCCGTAAAATAAATTGACAGATTTGCACAAAATTTCAGTTTGCCATTTTCAATTACACTAACCTCATCAAATTTTAGATATGACTGTATGAGATTTATAAAAATAAACAAAAATCATGAGTTATCATCTAATTTGTTGGCATATGAAGCAGAACAGGGAGAAATATACTCAATCATATATCAAAAATAAATTCTAAATTGGGAATTACTTATTCCTGGGAAATTAAATTCTCTTGACATAATGAATTCCAATGGGAGTGAATTCTCTTTCTATATAACTAACATCTCATTCATTACTAATAAAAAACCCTTGATATCCAATTGTCTAATTCAATAAAGATTTATTAACCATTGATGGTTGTATGACCCACTTTGATCTTGTAGTTATTGTCAGCTACTATTAGTGCCATTTTAGTGAGAGGTGTATGAATTAAGATCATTTAAAATCATAGTAAGGACATTTATTTTCTCCCAAACCCAACTGCAAACAGGAAAGTATGTATAACATGATACGATTTTTACTTTGAAAAGACTGTCTAGGCTTCCCTTTAGAGAATAAATTATAATTAATGGCTTAGTTTAATGTGGCTTCTATAAGAAAATGCCATAAATAGAGTACCTATGAACCACAGAATTTTATTTCTCATACTTTTGTAAGCTGGGAAATCTATAACCAAGATGCCAACAGATACAATGTTTGGTACTAAGTTGCTTTCTGGTACCTAGTTGGTACTTTCTTGCTGTGTCCACACATAATGGAAATGCCAACAAAGCACCTTTGGATCTAATTCTATCCAAGAGGCCCTGCCCTCACAAACCAGTGTTCTCTCAAAGTATATTCAACTCATCCCAATAGCTCCAAAAGTTTTAACTCAATCTAGCATCAACTCAAAATCCTAAGTCCAGAGTGACATCTAAGTATCACCTAATCAGGTAGAGATGAGATTCAAGGTACTACTTATTCTGAGGCAAATTGCTTTTTGTGTACATAAGAAATCAAAATCAAACTTATTATGTGCTTCCAAAATATAATGGTGGGGCAGACTTTAGATACATCCCCATTCAAAAAAGGAGAATATGAAAGAAAAAAAAAAGGGGTAAAAGTCCCAAGTAAGACTGAAACCTAAGGCAAATAACAATAAATCTTAAGGCTGGAGAATTCTAACTTAAATCATTTCTCTAGTATTTTACTGTAATTATTCAAGAGAAGCCGAGCTACATCTTTCAAACTTTGCTTTGAAATTCCTGTATTAAAATATCATATATCACAAATTCTACCCTCCACAAAACACTAGTATATGAACATACATCAGTCAAAATATTTTGCCAATTTACAAAAATCAGTTTTCCTTGAGTTTTCAAAAATTTGTTCCTTATCTCCAGCTGAGGCCTCATCAGAATGGCCTTCACTATCCATATTTCTACCAAAATTCTGTTTATGACTATGTAGATATTCTCTAAAAAGACTGAAGTTTTCCTGTTGTTCTCTTTTTCTCTTTCTGGAATCTCTCCAGAATTGCCCTTAATGCTAAATTCCTGGTAATGTAGGCTTTTTTAGCATGCATTTCAAAACTCTTCCACCCTTTATTCATTACTTAGTTCCAAAGCTGTTTTGATATTTTTTGCATATTTGTTAAAGTAGCATACTCATTTTTCTCTGGAGTTTTCTGCCTTAATCCATGCAAGCAATTATTTCTCACAATTCTGGAGGCAGAAAATCCAAGATAAAGGCACTGGCAGATTCAGTGGCTGGTGAAGGCCCACTCTTTGATTCTTTGTCTGTGCCTTCTTGCCAGGTCCTCAGATGGTGAAAGGGGTAAACAACTCCCTCATGCATATTTTATAAGAGCACTACTCTTAAGGATTTTGCCCTCAAGACTTAATTACCTCCAACAGGGCTCCATTCCCTAACTCCATTGCCATAAAGGACAGTATTTCAACATATGAATTTTGGGGAGACAATAGCATGGGACTAGAGAAAGACTGAAGGCATGGTCTAGTCATTCCTAGGACAAAAGAGGATTTCAAAAGATTAGCTTCAGGGCATCATCCTATTTGCTTTTGTGTTGGAGATATGGAATCTTGCTGAGGAAATAGAGCAATAAGCTCATACTGTTGCTTCTGACAATATTTTCAGTCAGTCTCAAGTTTCCTGTGTCTAACTGCTAATTTTTTTTTTTTTCTGTTTTACTTGTCCTTAGCCACTGCATCAAACTTCTAAAGTTTCTGGGAGTCTCAATCAAATGAGAATCAAAAACTCTGCCCACTAAAACTTATGTAATCAATAATTTGAAATGAACTAAGATTTTGGAAGAGAAAGTTGCTATTAAAACAAGTTTGTACATTTTGTATATATTCAAGATTTATTTTAAGCAGTTGAATGAGCAGTTAAGAGCATCCAACTGAATGACACAAATTGGATCCTCATTACTATACCTTGAGGATAGCTTAAATAAAGAAAGTAGTTATCACCATGGCAAAAAGCGTATTGTTGAACAATGGAAGCCTTCAAAACACTAATGCTAACATTTCTCACAGAAAAAGAGAAAGCAAAAAGGTAAAATGGATAAGAAGAGCTAGATACATATAAAGGTAGTCAAGATGAATTACAAACAAAGCCAAAGGGAGATTTCTCAAAGAAATGAGATAATCAGAATTTCAAATGTTATGGAGAGGTTCAATTAAAAAAGAAAAAACAGTGGAAAAGTATGTGTTCAATAGAAATTATTGATGATCTTAAGAAAAGGATTTTAATAAAAAGTTTTACAAAAAGCAAGGTTGTAGACAATTAAGGGACCAATGGGAAGTAAATGGATAGAAACAAACAAAAATAAATATTAAGAGATTTGAAAAAGGAAAATGAAATATATGCTGTTAGGGAAATAAAAAAGTTCAAGACATCAAAAAGTTCTTAAATGACTAACTCCCTGTTGCTAAATAACAATAGGATTTTCCAATTATTCTGTTCTTCTTAAAAAGTTTCTTACTTACAAAATACAAAATGTTTTCAGAATACATTTGACAACTCGCCTCATTCTTCTACTTTATTTTGGCTTTTTGCTTCATTTATTTTGCAATTCCTATGTTTTTCAAGAATTATATTGAGGTTCTGTTATAGTGTATTTTGTGATAGCGCAGAAATCAGGATATCATCTATTTTTTAAATATTTTTTTTTTAGTTTTAGATGGACAGAACACCTTTATTTCATTTGTCTTTATTTTTATGTGGTGCTAGGCAAGTGCTCTACCACTGAGCCATGACCTCCGCCAGGATATCATCTATTAATTAGTTTAAATAATTATATTTAATTATTTATTTAGTTCATATTTTACTAATTAAATTCATGCGGAGTTCCTGATATATATCATTTTTAAATATATATATATATCATATATATATATATATATATATATATATCCATTAACAAAAGGGACATAATCACTGCTTGTATGACCTCTAAAGTCTAGAGGGAAATAGATTTTAAATTCTCAGGCTGACAAAAAGAATCTGCCATTGTCAATATTTTGTCTCTGATGTTGCCCAAGCCCACAACATCCAGAGAGCAAGAGAAGGAAGAAGGATAATCTTTTAGAAGGTTTATACGACAAAGTTTGCAGTTCTATATTAGTGTTCTGACATCTGTCTGAATACAGTTACATGCCCTCACCTAGATGTGAAGATCACTGAAGAAGTTTGCCCTGGCTGAGTACCTACCTTCCATCAATAACGTCATTCACAGCTGGAATAGAAACATGACTTCTGGGGCTCAGTTTGTTGTCTCCACTAAACCAAGAAACAGAAGGAGACACACCACGCATGCGCATATATATATGTGTGTGTGTGTGTGTGTGTGTGTATATATACACACACACACACACACACAAACTGTGACTTATATCTGAGGGTTTTTCATTTTCACCAAATTTGGAAATATTTTCAACATTAATATTCAAAAAGTATTTTTTTCTTTCATAAACAGATACTTATTGATCTAAGCAATACTTTCAAAACTGCAAAGAACAAGACCATGGTGAGATATCTATCTATCTATCTAATTAGATAGATCTCTATCTATAGAGAGATAGATAGATAGATAGATATTCTTCTAAGATTATGCCATAATGGAAAAGAAAAATAAATCTTTCACATAATATCTGTTATAATGTCATATTTATAAAATCTATATATACATGTGATAATAGTAGGATAATAGTAGGGTCTACTTTAATATTTTGGAGTAAAAATGAGGTCACACATACTAATTTTTCAAGATAAAAATCAAATAAAATTCTGTTTCCTCCTACCCCATAGGCTTTTCAGAACTTTAAGATTAATCTTAAAGTTAATCTGTTTGGTCCTTATTTTTTTTTATTCCTTCCATTCTTTTTACTTCATTTTGTATAGTTTCCATTTCCATGTATTTAAGTTTGTTATCTTTTTATCTTTGCTACTTTCTAGTCTGCTATAAGAGCCATTTAGCATTTTAAAATTTTCTATTACCAAATTTGCCATCTTTTAATGTTTCATTTGATTATCTTTTCTATTTTTCTCTCTTTTTTTCATTATCTTAGCTGTGCTTTGTTTTTCTATGAATAAATACACAGTAAACATGGTAGGCTTTGCAAGTTACATATGGCCTGTAACATGTATGCATCTTTTATTTTGATTTGTCTTTCATTTGTTTTCATATAATCCTTTAAAAATGTATAAACTATCCTTAGGTTAGAGGTGATGAAAAAAGTAATACAGCCTGGAATATATTTTGCTAACCCTTGTTATAGTTGTTTAATATATTAATGGTATCTATTATGAAGTGTTTATCTTCTAATTGCATCATCTCTGTATTTTTGGTATTATTCTAATGATTCTCTCAACTATTAGTCATATCTTTGTTTTTTGACTTGAGTAGTAATTTTTAGTATATGTTGAACATTGTGAATTTTAAGTTATTGAATGTCATATTTTGTTATCTTCCATTAAATAATGTTGAACTTTCTTCTGATGTGTAGTAAAGTTACTTTTGATCAGTTTGTGTTTTTAAGGTTTATTTTTTAAGCATTATTAGGAAGTTTTAGAGTAGCCTTTATTCTAGGCACACTTTACCCTTATGCTGAGGTTCATCCCTCCTGAAACTTCTAGTGTATACTCTAATTACATAAAGACACCTCTCTACCTTATCTGGCAGTACTTGAACAATTTCCAATGTATTTTTCTAGAAATATTCAGCTTACAGATTTCTAGTCTCTTTGCCGTATTTCATGGAATTTCACCCATTTATGTGAACTTCTTACTATTTGGCAAATACTGTGAGATCTCCATGCAGAGTTTTTCTTTCTTTCTTTTCCTGCAGAGCTTCCTTTCCTCTGGAATTTGCCTCAAGACTTATAGAGACCTCGTGTTCCCTAAACTCTTCTATACAGTCCTGGGAAACATTCATGTTTTTATTATCCCATTCCTTGTTCTATGTTCTAGAATATGTTTCCAGAGAATAAGGCAGGAAATCACAGGGCTCTTCCTCTTTTTCCTCCTGTCTGAGACCATAGTTCTGCATAACCCTGGTCTCATATTTGATAAAGAGGGTTTTTAAAAAATGATTTGTTCAGTTTTAATATTTTTGAAGGCAATAATATAATTTTATTTGCTAATGCTGTCATGTAAGCTACTTCAATTTAAATTATTTAGCCAAATCTTCAAATAATTTAAACTTGATTGACTGATGCTTCTATATTTTCTTATTTAGAGATTCTGAGAAATATTTAAAGCTGAAGGTAAATACCCACTTCCACATATTTATTAAAACCTTTCCTCAGTGCACTCTCTTATTTTTTTAACATGTGTCTTCAGAAGGTAAATGGAAATTAATTAGGGTGTTTGCTTAAAAGTATATTTACATAATCAAGGATAAATCTACAGTGCTGAGAGGCCATTATATAGTATACTAAGTTTTCTCTGAGGTATTCTTCTCAGGAAATAATAAATATATGTCATTGACCAATTATATAAATATTTTTCTCTTTAACTTCATCTGTTTTAGCATGAAAGGAGTATAGAAGCTGGATTGAGAAATTAAAATGCTGAGAAACCTTAATTTTTCTTCATTATTATCAAAAATCTACTTTATCTTTCTTTAAAAGTTGAAAAATATATGTTGTGCCTTGGCAAATGAATCTAGCAATCTAGAAGATATGCTATTCATTGGCTTGATTTTCTTTTCTTTGAGGTAAAAAGCTTAAAATTTCACAAGATTGAATTACTACATATCAATGAGGAGAGTTATAACAAAATGAACTACTGTGCTCTCTCTCTCTCTCTCTCTCTCTCTCTATATATATATATAATATACATTAATATATAAATATACTGATATAACATATACTATATATAAATATATTAATATATTATATTTTACATATAATGCAATAGCTAATTAATAACAGTGTAATTTTTAAGTAGCATGTTTAGTTAAGAGACACAGCAATGATGCCAGTCTTGGGAGGGAAAAGAAAGCTCCACACAGATGTCACTTTCACATGAATGGAGCAGCTGAAAGTTTGAGATTTAAACAACAGAGATTTGTAGAAAAATGTCCCATGAAAAAGTTTGAGATTGGATTGAATGTGTAGCACTGTGGAATTGACCAAGTGTACTCATCTCCTACAATTTACATTCCTTTCTCTTTAGTGACAAACAAACTTATTTCCTGTGACCCACCTCCCAACCCAAAGCTATTTCAAAAAAAAAAAAAAAAAAAAGCTAATAGTAGGGCAGAGCACAGTATGAGATCAGTATCTGAAAAGATGTGTTACAGAAAACTGTTTTAGGAGATTTTTGAAACCACATTCATTTTTTTAATAGATATGCTTTAGAGAAGTTCCAATTTATATCACCTTAAATGAAATGTGTGGCCTAAAGCCAAAACAAGGTCACTTAGTTTCAGTATCTAAGTGTCACAGAGATTAAAAATTTAATTGTAAGAAAAAACACAATTGTGGAAAATATAAAACTAGTTTTTTAAGTCTTTGCACTAGAATACAACTAATTTTCATTTCATTTCATCCTGCTTTGAAAATAGAAATTAAATAGCACTGCTTACCAAATTTATATACATTCAGCTATTTTAAAATATTAAAGCAGGAAATATTTGATCATCAATTTATAATTAAACATAGATTTAATAGCATGTTAAATTCAGCAATTATACTTTGTAACCAATAGATTTGAGGACATTAAGAAATTAAGAGATAATTGATAATATTTCCCCAGAAAATTGGAAAAATGATGAATTTTTCCCTAATTGAAAGTCCACACTGTTATCATCAATTCCATTGGCTGAGTTGGTGCTTTTTTTCATGTTTTATAACAGACATACTTTAAAAACTTTTTAACAAGCATATTGCCAACATCTAGATTATCTATGGGTGCATAGATATACATATTTATGAAAGATTAGCCCACTTGAAATGTCACAACCTGTAATACTGCTCTCAGAACAAGAGTAGGGCAAAATCAACATTTTATTATCCACTGTACTTTCTACATGTTAAGTAACAATATTTTTCAGCCATAATTAATTGAGTTAACCTCAATTTATTTAATAGTATTGCTTTGCCATTTTAGATGAAAACAAACAAACAAACAAAAACATTGTTCTTAGTGACCTAAGAGGACATACTAATTTATTTTGCCAGGATGCTATTTCTTCTACCATGACTATAAATACCATACTAATCCTCTGAAAGTACTAAGATATAAATATCTTAATTTAATTGAATAAAAAATAGATGGTTTATCTTTAGGAAGCAATAAATCATGAAAGAATTTCTGGATTCTTAATTCAGCCCCCTAAACTGCATCAACTCTGGCTTCCTTCCTCTCTCATCTCATAGTGCAGCCAAATAATCTTTTCAAAACCCACAAGTAATCATGTCATCTCTCTACTGAAAACCCTTAGATAATTTTCTACTGCCCTGAATCATTTCCATCATATTATCAGAAGGATCTTCCAAAGTCTAACCCTCAGTTGTCCTTATAATTTCATTTCACAGACTTTAGTACCCAGGCCCTTTTATTTCTCAGGTTAAGTGTTAGTGAAACTGATGGAACACACTTCTCTCTGCTTCTCATCCAGTTAGTGCTTACTATCTTGCTTTGAGCTACAAATCTAGTATCTGTTCCCTAGGAAATTTTTTTCCTAAATTCTGTAATTAGTTTCAAAGCCCTCAAATTTATGATGTGGAGTTTCACTGGTTATGCATTCATACATGATCATAGGAAAGTTATGTCCAATTCAATCTACTATCTTTCCTAATATCATTCCCCTCTCTTCCCTTCATTCTCCTTTGTCTAATCCAGTAAACTTCTATTTTTCCCTCAGCATCTGCCAGAAATGCAATTCTATGTATTTATTTTGTCATTTGCTTAGTGTTTGACTAACCACTAGGCAAAATATTCCTTAAGCACAAGGGTTATGGTAACTTTTGATCATAATATTAGCTAGACATACTAATATTGTTTCTCCTGGCACTTGGTACATCTCAAGGAATACTTTTAAACCAGTGACCAAATAAACTTAAAAGTTCCCAAAAAGTTTTTACAAATAATCAATATGATCCAATGTGTGTGTTGAATCTCTTCAGAAATATCTTTACGGAAAAATCTTCTGTGAACCTGGCTCTTCCTTTGAATTGACACATGGAAGATGTTGCAGACAAAGTTAACAAATATATAAATCTTAACAAACAAATAAAACAGAGGCCAAGACAGAAGATATTGAAAGAATAAAGATTTGTATCCTATATTTTTTAACAGAAATAAAGAAATTGGTACTTAGTAGTGGATTCAAGAGTTCCATGGTATTTCTAAGGCTGCTTTTATTTGTTCTAACTCTGCTGTAAAATGTTTTTAGAAACTAAATATTTAAATATATATCCTGCTATAGGAGTTCATGATTACAGAAAAAAGTATTGTTTTTGCAGATATTGTATTTATAAGACCAAATCACAATACAAAGTTTTTTATATCCAAGATCAGCCACCAACCCAAAAAGTTCTGTAGGAAACTACCTATTTCACAATTTTTTGAAACAATGATTCTATAATTCACCCTGTTGTAATAAAGAGACTAGACAGAAAGGCGGAACACAGAACATACAAGAATTGGCATGAGCACTGGTTTGATTACTGGAGGAACTGAGTCTTCATATTTGTTGACAAATGAAAGTCATATTTTGAGGTAGAAATTATTTTGTTGTACAACTAGGATTTCCTTGAAGTGAGGTGTTTTGTGACTTGCTCTACATACCTTTTCAGAATTTTAGGGTGATTTCTCTCTAGATGTGAGTTTAGAATGGGGAAACTCTGAGAAATCATGTATAGAACTGATTTATATGCTCTGACACTTGGATTATGCAATGTTATTAAAAGCATTCCCCAAAACCCAAAGGTTGAATGTCTCCCCTGACATGTGGATGCTAACACACAATAAGGGGGAAGAGGAGGGAAGAACAGAAGTTCATTGGATTAGACAAAGGGGAATGAAGAAAAGGGAGAGAAAATGATATTAGAAAAGATAATAGAACAAATTGGACATAATTTTCATATGATCATGTATGAACACCCGACCAGTGAAACTCCACATCATGTACAACTGCAAAAATGGGATCCTAATTAGAATAAGTTATACTCCATGTATGTATAATATTTCAAAATACACACTACTATTGTGTATATCTAAAAAAAACAAATATTTTTTAAAAAAATTGCTGAAATACTTAAATGTTTAACAAATTCAGAGGGATCCATCTTGGAAGAACTTCATCCCACAGAGAATAAATATAAGGGCATGTTTTCATTTAATCAAATGCAGGAGTTCTGCAAGGTAGTTCTGTATTGGCATTGTGTTAGATCTTTCTCCACCTGGAAGGGTGAGAAAACATTGTATGGAAATGTGCTACTCTATACTTCTGGTATGAGAAAGGAATTTCAGCAGGCAGCCAAAGAGACATACTCAAAGCAAGAAAACTAATGGGGATATGTCTGAGAATCCCATGAAAGGTCCCTGAGCAAAAAAAAAAAAAACTATCTTTATTTAATCATCTGGTACCTGGTGTGAAACCAGTGACAGGGGAATAAAGGATTCATGTCACCAGATCATTTCTACCTGCAATCTCAGGAGGATCACAGGGAGCTCCCAGAGGAGGATAAACAGAAATTTTAGCAGGGAAAATAGGAAGAAGATACTACTCTTCTCTATGTCACCAAGCCCAAGCTAGGGAGAGCAAAAAAAAACTTAATGAAAATGAAGTTAATTTCTTCATGAGTACACAGTACTGGACAAATTAATTGGTAAACTGAATTTTTAATTTAACTATTTTTTTAAAAATTGACAGAATCGTATGTATTTATTTATACTGAAACACAGTCATGGGCTGTGTAGTGAATATATATATATATATATATATATATATATATATATAGTGTGTGTGTGTGTGTGAGAGAGAGAGAGAGAGAGAGAGAGAGAGAGAGAGAGAGAATGCTAGTCCCAAAAGATTATACCACCTAATGACATAAAAATCATTTTAATTGTTCTGAGTACATGATACAAAATGATAAAATCATTATTTCTCAGAACATATTCCCATCATCAAGCAATATGTGACTGTGTATATATCTTGTGGAATGTTATAAATTACATACTTAACAATTTTTGTGGTAAGAATACTTCAAATATTCTCTTTAAGCCAGAAGAATTTTTTCTTTAACCTGAGTATGAATCAATATTATGTGTCTGCCTCAACTTTTATTTAGAGGCAGGAAAGTAAATAGTTTCACAGGACTGGTTTAAATAGATTTTGGACCAGTTTCACTATGAATGTATATTGTTGTAATATTTTATTCCCAAAGTAGTATTTAACTTTGGTGTTGACACTGAGGAGGCAAAGAAGTGATTTGTGTTTGAGGGTAGGGAATGGCAGGACAAGTTTACCGGAAGGCTAAGGTACATTATGGTTTCTTAGAAGAAGACAATTGTATGAATATGCTACATGGTTTAGACAGGACTACTAGTTCATTTTAAGTATCTAACATACTTTAAAAATAGGACACGTGATAAAAATATAAAGGTATACACCATATTTTCAATAATATGTATTAAAAGTTAAATATATTTAAAGGAAATACATTTATGCTTTCAATTTATGAATTTATATTTAAATAAATAAAGAGTGAAGTCGCAAAAAAGCTAATGCAATTTGTTACATAAAATATAGCAATAAAGTTTTTCTCAGTAACAAAGTATTGTGTTACTCCTGGCCTATTGGAGTTAATGAGAAAGATGTTCCCCTTCCCTATTTACAAAGATTCCAGAATTATCCATCATATCAAATAAAAATTGGTCATTAGGAACAAAAATTTTCCTTCAAATAACTTTGAATTAAAGGGATTCCCTGAGTAGTCAAAGCAACAACATAAATCATGATAGAATTTATTATACAAGCAAACTTGTTACCTATTAGATTGGTTGGCCTAAATGGTGTTACAGTGAAGCAAATGCTATAATTTTAATTCCTTTAGGAATCATAGGACTAAATGTAAGGTATATGAAAGATTATATATGATATTATATATGCATATATCATATGAATGTTTAGTTTAAAAATTACACTGTTTTGTGAATTGTAGAGAATATATTCCTGAAGATATATTTGTAAATGTGTTCTTTCTCTTTAATTAAAGTATCCTGGGTATGTGATGTAATTTATTTTGAATTGCAAGCCCATAAACATTTTTCAATAACTTTTGAAACATACCCCTGACACACTATATTATATTCTTCCTTAAATCATGTCTTTAATTTGTATGTATTTATATTATAAAATAAAAAGTTTTGCCATCAACGACATGCACAAATGATTACGGATGTCTCATCACAGACATAAACATATTTCTCTATTTTCCTCACTTTGTCACTTAAATATGAAATTTGTGTTCTATCATCCTGAGACCTAATTTTGGAGTATGCATTTTCACTTATCTTCTTTGATATTTCAGCCAATGGTTACAAAAATTGTTCGTGTATAATTTATATATATGATTACAAATTTCTTCATAAGCCTTTCATTTAATCTGTTAGTATATTATGCACTTGATATCACAATATTTGGACTATTGTTTTTATCTGAAAATGTAGAGTTGCCTTAATTACATTTTCCTTTAATAACTTAAAATTGAAATTTTTGCTATTGTTTTCAACAGCTGAAGATGCTTGTGGAGGAACAATGAGAGGATCCAGTGGTATCATTTCCAGCCCTAGTTTTCCTAATGAATACCATAATAATGCAGATTGTACTTGGACCATCGTGGCAGAGCCTGGGGACACAATTTCACTAATATTTACTGATTTCCAAATGGAGGAAAAATATGATTACTTAGAAATAGAAGGTTCTGAGCCACCTACAATATGGTAAGTAGACAGTTTCTATTAACTTAGCATTGGTGTCATTGTCTAAAGCAAACTGCAGAACAAAAAATTATCCTTGGTTCGTTGGCTTAAATACTTAAAAGATCACATAGCTATAGGAGTGTTATAAGGAACAGTTGTCAGATCTGAGAGATGTTTTTGAGGACTAAGGTACTGAAATAACAGATTGAAAATTTGAAACATGGAACTTTTCGTCAGTATTATTTTATCAGTCAATGAAAAGAAATCTATGAATTGACCACAATTTAAGGAAATAAAAGTTCCTCCTGTTGTCATAGACAGTTGTGTTCTTTAGCATGCTAGTCCATCCTTGGTGGTCCCTTTTAAATTAGGTGAATAGTCTTGGAATTAATTTGTCTTTGTTTATGTAGGTAGATCATTTATATATCTTGTTATCTGATGGCAAAAATTTAAAGACGCTCATGTGTTGAGCACCGTCTATTTCTTTTAAGACTTGAGTCATGGTCCAATGAAAACTGAAGAGTATTCAAAACATGGTTTTAGGGAATAATGTTTTTTTAATAAGATGTTTATACTAATTTTTAGATATTTATCTTTTGATATCATTGACCAGATTATGAGACCATAATTGAGTAAAAGAATTATATCATGGGTAGAGTGAAGACATAGGTAAACACAAGACTAAGGAGGACCTTTTAAAGCTTGCTTAAGAATGGTAGAAATTTATTCAAACATGAAGAAGTTTGAATTTTTAAATGATTACTGATACTGAAGTGAAGAGTTTGATTTGAAGTGGGGCACGATTAGTATAAGACCATTTAAGAAGTGATTGCAGTAATCCAAGAAAAGATCACAGCAGCTTGGATTAGGGTTCTATTAATGAAATGAAGAATTAGACAGAGTTGAGAGATAAGTAGGAGATATCATCAAAAGTGGAATGGGGAGTGACAATGAAGGTAGTGTTATCTTCATTACAATAAAACCTGATTTTCTGACTTCACCAAATTGTGAAGGCAATAGTCATTATTGGTGAATTTGAAAATATTGATGGGAAATCCAGTTTGGAGCGGGACCCCTGTGAATATTGAGATTTGATTTGGATACACATAGTTTCAAGTTTCTTGGAGACATGCTACTAATGCTCTATCTTTATGATTCAGAAACTTAAAAGAGTGTAAGAATGAGAATGATGTTAAATGAAGAAATAGGCACAATAAATTTGGCTAGATAAAGACATGATGGCATGAGAAGACAAGCGGAAGTACTCAGAGTCAGTAAACTAATATCAACAACATACAAAGCCCAGGCTTAGAAGGATGATCCTGCAAAAAGACAGAGTAAAATGCATTCAGTTAGGAGAAACTGTTAAGGGAAAGAAATCACACAGACAAGGGAAGAAAAGTGTGAAGAAGGAAAGTAGACACACTTGTTAACTGCTGCTGAAAGGACAGTAAGTAAATGTTAAAAAAAATGAATTTGGCTCTGTTTCAGGTAATGCAATTTCCATCATCAAACTTCCTATCTTTTAATAGGACAAAAGTGACACAAATAGCCATATCCAGCCGTTTCACCTTCTACCTTCAGTCTTCAATTCTCAGTTATGTATCTTTACCTCTTTTCATGCTAAATTTTATTACAGAGTTCAATGAAACCCAGCAGAATTCTGGTTTCAAATGTCACAAAATTTAAAAATTATTTAAAAATATTTTATAGTGATTCATATTCTATTCATATCAAGAGGGATGATAATACCATGAATGTTCCAAAAATGTATAATACATATAATTATAATATTCCTAATATATATGATGCCATTAAAACAGCAATTTTTAAACTTGGAAAATATTTTACTAATAGATACAATGAAGAAATTAGAAACACTGTTTTGTAGTACTAGTTTCTTTGGTACCCCTGAACTCCAGAAAATAAATCTAATGCTCTTATCCCTATTTACGTTCATATAGTCACTTTCTCATTTCACATGAAATGTTCTTAGTAATTTTTTAATGTTTTTTTGTCAATATGCAATATGGATTGTCCAGTAATAGCAGCAGATCCACAAGTTTCTTCTTTTTCCATTTAATAATTTAAATGACACTGAGCCAATTTTATTTATTTCCCTCTTTCTCAGGAAGAAAATAGCAACCAAGAAATTCAGAGTTTCATTGTCACTTTCAATTTATTATAGTAAATGCTTAGGTAGACTTGTTAAAAGATTTGTTTATGGTAAATCAAAAATAAGTTCATTTGGCATGGTTCAAGAAAGTGATACAAATGTTTTAAAGTTGTATTTCTATAAATGCCAATTAAAAAAACAGTGTCAGTAAAATAATCACATTTTATTCACTCACTTAAATATGATAAAATAGCATTCCTTTTAAATTGCATTAGTTACAAATTGATATACAAAATAATCTATGAATAATTAAAGCAAGGGGCTGGGGTTGTGGTTCAGTGGTAGAGCACTCGTCTAGCACGTGCAAGGCCCTGGGTTCAATCCTTGGCACCACATAAAAATAAATAAATAAATGTATTGTGTCCGACTTCAACTGAAAAATAAGTATAAAAAAACTAATTAAAGTAAAACTTTTATATCTAATTCTGGCCCTCTATTCCTTTTATATTCTTTAATGTTCTCACACCATTGTAAAGATATGGTCATCAAAATGACAATATATTTCAGGAGGCATTATGTTAAGGGTTCTTCCTTATAAGTATGCACTGTTCACATCACATTTTCAATTTGTAGTAGAATTCAAAAGAAAAATGTGAACAAGGAGACATTCATGTTCTTTTGATTAAAATTACAAATGGTTTCATTGACTTTAGATCTTTCATTCAGAGACCACAAACTTGCCAGTAGTTATTCTATGTTATGCTTTTGCTCTGAAGTTCAGTTAAGTAAGGTTTAATGTAGCCTTAGTTTGACTCTAGCAACAGACTAAACCAGCCCAATAATCATGCTTCACAAAAGATAATAACAGCCTGCTAATGGCTCACTTCCATGCTATATATGATCAAACAAAAGGTTCTTGTTTATTATAAAATGGTTAGTGGTATCATAGCATGACCCAGTAGGAATGCAATAAATCCCCATAGTTATCATTAAATGTTAAAAACTTTATTATACTTAGTTGTCAACTCATTCTACTATAGTGAAATGAAAAATGACAAGACATAAATGTGTGCATACTGGTTTTAGCTTTGACTGTTTTATCATAGACGGCAATGAATTAGTCATGTCACCTCCATAGATCTGAGGTTTCCCCACCTGTGACATTCAAAGCTTCTCTTAAATCTAACATTGTGTGGCATTATCTGCTCAAGTACTATGGCAGGGGAAAAAAAGGTTAAAACTAATTACATTAACAAAGCTCTGGATGCAAAAGTGTAGTGTATTTTGTTTAAAATTATCTCCTAAGACTGGGCATGATGACACACACCTGTAATTCCAGTGGCTCAGGAGGCTGAGACAAGAAGATGGTGAGTTCAAAGTCAGCCTCAGAAATTATGAGGTACTTAGCAACTCAGAGAGACCCTGTCTCTAAATATAATATAAAATAGGGCTAAGGATGTGGTGCATCTGAGTTCAATCCCCAAACCCTCCCAAAAAATTATTTTCCAAGTTAATTTGTGTTCTTACTAGAATTTCATTTGTTTGGTGTTCATTCAAAAAATACTTATTGGTAAATCAACTATATACAAACATTGTTCTAAGTGCTTCCATAAATGAAGTAACAAAGAATCCTATTTATGTATAGCTTACAATCTGTCAAGGGAGAATAACAATAAACTTTTACTACATAAATAAGGTAAATGATACATACTGTAGAGAGACTGATAAGAAAATATGGATAGGCAGAACTAACATCATCAAAATGGCGATATTACCAAAAGTTCTCTATAGGTTTAATGCAATGCCAATCAAAATCCCAACGGCATTTCTTGTAGAAATAGAGAAAGCAATCATGAAATTCATATGGAAAAACAAAAGACCCAGAATAGCAAAAACAATGCTAAGCAGGAAGTGTGAATCAGGCGGTATAGCGATACCAGACTTCAAACTATACTACAGAGCAATAGTAACAAAAACAGCATGGTACTGGTACCAAAACAGGCGGGTGGACCAATGGTACAGAATAGAGGACACAGAAACCAATCCACAAAACTACAACTATCTTATATTTGATAAAGGGGCTAAAAGCATGCAATGGAGGAAGGATAGCATCTTCAACAAATGGTGCTGGGAAAACTGGAAATCCATATGCAACAAAATGAAACTGAATCCCTTTCTCTCGCCATGCACAAAAGTTAATTCAAAATGGATCAAGGAGCTTGATATCAAATCAGAGACACGCCGTCTGATAGAAGAAAAAGTTGGCTACGATCTACATACTGTGGGGTCGGGCTCCAAATTCCTCAATAGGACACCCATAGCACAAAAGTTAATAACTAGAATCAACAAATGGGACTTACTCAAACTAAGAAGTTTTTTCTCAGCAAAAGATACAATAAGAGAGGTAAATAGAGAGCCTACATCCTGGGAACAAATCTTTACTCCTCACACTTCAGATAGAGCCCTAATATCCAGAGTATACAAAGAACTCAAAAAATTAGACAATAAGAGAACAAACAACCCAATCAACAAATGGGCCAAGGACCTGAACAGACACTTCTCAGAGGAGGACATACAATCAATCAACAAGTACATGAAAAAATGCTCACCATCTCTAGCAGTCAGAGAAATGCAAATCAAAACCACCCTAAGATACCATCTCACTCCAGTTAGATTGGCAGCCATTATGAAGTCAAACAACAACAAGTGCTGGTGAGGATGTGGGGAAAAGGGTACACTTGTACATTGCTGGTGGGACTGCAAATTGGTGCAGCCAATTTGGAAAGCAGTATGGAGATTTCTTGGAAAGCTGGGAATGGAGCCACCATTTGACCCAGCTATTCCCCTTCTTGGTCTATTCCCTAAAGACCTAAAAAGAGCATGCTACAGGGACACTGCTACATCGATGTTCATAGCAGCACAATTCACAATAGCTAGACTGTGGAACCAACCTAGATGCCCTTCAATGGATGAATGGATAAAAAAAATGTGGCATTTATACACAATGGAGTATTACTCTGCATTAAAAAATGACAAAATCATAGAATTTACAGGGAAATGGATGGCATTAGAGCAGATTATGCTAAGTGAAGCTAGCCAATCCCTAAAAAACAAATGCCAAATGTCTTCTTTGATATAAGGAGAGTAACTAAAACAGAGTAGGGTCGAAGAGCATGAGAAGAAGATTAACATTAAACAGGGATGAGAGGTGGGAGGGAAAGGGAGAGAGAAGGGAAAATGCATGGAAATGGAAGGAGACCCTCAGAGTTATACATAAGTACATACAAGAGGAAGTGAGGGGAAGGGGAAAAATAATATAAGGGGGACAAACGAATGTCAGTAGAGGGAGCAGAGAGAGAAGAGGGGAGGGGAGGGGAGGGGAGGGGAGGGGAGAGGAGGGGAAGGGAGGGGAGGGGAGGGGGGATAGTAGAGGATAGGAAAGGCAGCAGAATACAACAGACACTAGTATGGCAATATGTAAATCAATGGATGTGTAACTGATGCGATTCTGCAATCTGTATATGGGGTAAAAATGGGAGCTCATAACCCACTTGAATCAAATTGTGAAATATGATATATCAAGAACTATGTAATGTTTTGAACAGCCAACAATAAAAAATTAAAAAAAAAGAAAATAAAAATGTGAGAAAAGTTGTACCCATTAAGTATGAAGAAAAGAAAAAAAAAAGAAAATAAAATTGGAAAAAAGTAAGACAGGAAAGAATGGTAGGAATATTGTGATGAGTGTGTAGCCTACATGATTGAGAAGTTGAGATTTGAAGAAAGTAAGGGAGACAGTCAAGTGAATATCTCAGCAATGAGAATTCCAGAAAAAGTATATCAGAGACATGTTTTGAGCACAGTAGTGGCATGATTGAATTTATCATTTAAAAAATTATTATGGATACTGTGGAGCAAACAAATTATAAGAAGGAAAGGAAAGGGATAGAGATTATTTGAAATATTTAGAATTTAGATAATAGTTAGAAATTATGATTATTGGAAAAGAAGTAGAAGCAGAGGTGATAAAATTTATTGGATTTTCAAGACACAAGTTGAGAGATTTTTCTTAATGAGATGTGTAATTGGAGAAGGAGAATAAATGGATAGTTCTAAGTGTTTTGACTTGAATAATTGAATAAAAATTACACTAACTAATTTTGGGAATGCTATTGATCAAATACTTCTTAAGATATCATCTGGAACATAATTTTGGACATGAATAGTTTGAGATGGCTAATAAATAATTAGGTACAGATTTCAAGGAGGTAGATGGATATGTCCTAGTTCAGAATCAAAAATGTGGGCTCGAGATCTAAAATTACAAGTGATTACTGCTACTAGTAGAAAACATTGTTAAATTTAAATAAAAGGAAAAAAAAATGGGTTGAGTTTGAAGTCATTTTAACACTAAAATGTAAGCAAAATTAGAATTAACCTGTAAAAGAGATTGAAAATTTGAGTAAAAGGTAAAGGTAGAAAAAGTAGATAGTGTGTTTTAGTAAGCTTTTTTTGTAACTATGATCAAAAGACCTGAGAAGAAAACACAGAAGAGGAAAAGTTCATTTGGGCTCACAGTTTCAGATTTCTCAGTTCATAGATGGCTAACTCCATAGCTCTGGGATCAAGGTGAGGCAGAAGAATATGATGACAGAAGAGCACAGCTGAAGAAATCAGCTCAGGACATGGTAACAAGAAAGCAGAGAGCTGTGCTCACCAGAGACAATTTATAAACCCCCAAGGCATGTCCCAGTCACCTACCTACTCCAGTCACACTCTACCTGCCTACAGTTACCACCCAGTTAATCCATCAGTGGATTGATCCACTGAGGGGGTTATAACCACCAGAATCTGATCATTTCACTTGTGAGCATTCTTGCATTTTTCTCACACATGAACTTTTCATGGATACCACATATGTAAATCATATGAATAAGGTCTTCTGGAAGCCAAATAAGAAAATACTGAGAATTTGACCAATTATGTAAGTGTGGATGATAAACTGATAATATAAGCTCTCAAACTAATCACTGGATTTAATGACTTGGAGGACATATGAACAGATAAAAGTAATTTTGTGGGTGACAGTTGAAGTGCTGTTAAGAGAGAAACTGAGAGGTGATATTGTAGGCAAATAATATAAATAAATCCTTCTGGAAATTTTACAAGCAAATAGATAAAGGAGGAAGTAAGGTCTAGAAAAACATTTTTGATTTTTATGTTTTTGTTAACTGGGAGTGAAAAAATTGGTTATAGAAAATGGGGAGTATAATTTGAGCAAAATGGAGAAACAGATATAATGAAATTAACCTTGCCTTTAAAAATCCAGTTGTGATAAAATGGGGAGAAAAAAAGTAACTAGAGAATGAGGCAGATGAAGATAGTGAAAGTTAAAAGATAATTTAGTCTGAAAGATCTGCACATAAAATCAAAAGGACTAATAAATTGGGTATAAAAGAAAAATAATAGGTTCGATGTTTAAGATGTAGTTGAAAATTAAGTAGGATTTCCACAAGAACATGTTCCGTAAGTGTGCCAGAATTATGACATATAGTTTAAAGTAGGAGTAAGAATTTGAAAGTCATGCTGAGTACGGTGGCACAACCTATAATCCAGTGGCTCAGGAGTCTGAGGCAAAGGATCATGAGTTCAAAGCCAGCCTCAGAAACTTAGTAAGGCCCTGTTTTAAAATAAAATATAAAAAGGGCTGGGAATGTGGCTTGGTGGTTACGTGTTTGTGGGTTCAATCTCCAGTACTGGAAAAAAAATTTCTATGTTGTAAAAAAATGAAGTATTGACTGGAGACAAGGGAATGAATGCAGTTTTCAATATCAGAATGTAATTGAAAAACGTATCACTCAGATTTTGATAGAGAAAAAGTGTGCAATCATTCAAATTAAGAAAGAATATGTATAATGTTTTTTTGTATTATATAAATTAGTTTGCATGTATATTTGTATTTTTTAGTTGTTTAAATTAATACTAAACATTTAGAATTATTCTGATAAATATAGTCAAAAATTTCTACTTAAGGCAAGCTACCACCTCAAGCGGGTTCTTCCATTTGTACAGATGCTATGGTTTCTTACCTCAAGAACATCATTACCCTAATTTTCTTAATTCTTTTCTACATCATCAATTTTTGCTTCCTGATTGATTAATCTTCAATTAGCTATAGCTTAGTTTATTTAATCATTTCTTTGTAATTGCCTTTTATAGAAGACCAATGACTTCTAGTGACTGATTTAATACTTACCTCAACTTAATTTATCTTCAACACTTGACTTTATGATTTCTTCTTTTTCTACACATCCGTCTGCATTGGTGACTTTGAAGTCCCTTTCTCCACATATTCCTATTACTTGCTGAATATGTGTTTTTGAACATTTTCTGTGTGGTTTTTCTTTCTTCATTCTTTCTATATATACTGGCATCTGCTCAGCTTTCTTCCGGTCTCTTGTTTCTTTTCTCTCTACTTTGGCATTTGCACAAATTCCCAAGGGTCAAAAATTTAAGACTTTGTAATTTTTCTTTACTAATATTCACTCTGTTCCTTTGTCTATTTTGTTATTAAATTTACAGAGTTTTAACCTGAGTTTGGATCACACGTTATACATAATACCTGGTATTGTACATTTCACATCTTAGTGTTTCATGTATATTTGTGAAATTAATAAATGATTTTAGTGCCTCAAAAAGGATATATTAGTTGACAAGTTACTTTTAACTCTTCCTGCTATGATTACTAATTTAATCAAACATAAATTAACAAAAACAAGAGGCTTGAACAAGACACAAGTTTTTGCTTTTTATGAAAAATTCTGGAGATAGGTGTACACAGTTTTTATCCCTTCTTCCTTGAGTATGGAAAACTCAGGATCCTTGTACATTATTACTCTTTCTAAGTTCACACCATGTCCAAGATTTTGTCAAATGTTTCATTTTCTACTACCACTTATAGGTCAATGCCAAAAGTTAGTTATATAACCCCCTTGCTGTAAGAGACACTGGGAAAATGAATCCTTAGTCTGGGTGTTCATTGCTCAGCTAAAAATCTATTATGAAATTAAATGTACAGTTATTTGCAGATAGATGGCAACTTCTGACACACTCCTTTAATACAGTACTTCCAAGGAAAATGTATATAATGTAAACTTACTCATATTTTACATACTATGTGCATGTTTATAAGTGAGTTTACACTAGTATGTTTTAATATGTACACATATATTGGTATTTATGTATAGATACAGTTTTTCATTGCTTAATAATAGGGATGCTTTCTGAAAATGCATCATTAGATGCATTTTTTGTCATTGTATGAACATCACAGAGTGTTCTTACACAAATTAAGTCAGCTAAAATGTCAGTAAGTGATAAAATCTCATGGGACCACCATCATATAAATGTGAATTTATATGCAATCATAAATGTATCTTTCATATATGTATATATTTCTAAGTAAGCTAATAATGTACCTTAGGTAATATTTTACAAGTATTTCTTTTAATACCTACATCAGAAATGCCTGTATTATTTGTTAAACTGCAGATTCCCAAATTTCCATGCAAATTTGTTCGTTTACACTCTATAAGCATCACTTTAGGAAATCTGCAAACCAGGTTGATTCCAATATATACTAAATATGGACTACTATAGCTATAGAAATTAATGCCATAAGTTCGGTTTCTTCAAATTACAACTATCTCGTGTGGTTGTCCTATAAGCATCCCTCAAGAACTGAAATATTTCCTATTATTAAAAATTTGAAGACAAATTAATATGATTTAGTAAACTAATCAGGCTAATTATGTTTTAGAAACGTATATTTGGCATAAATTTATGTAATGAATAGTGCAAAGATTGTGCTAGTAGATTAGCACATTGTCTAACTAAATAGAATAAGTTACTCCAGAGGCAACTATCCATAATCTTCATTCTGTAAAAATAAATAACAGAGACATTAATCTGGTCAAACAGGACTGTTTACTATCTGACTTGTGACAATAATTGGACCAGAATATTAACTAAATCCATTGCTTTGAAAGTTAATATGTATGCACAGTGGTAAAATAACTTAAATAGCTATTATGATTTTATAATTTTGAACTACTCCCCTTTTTTCCATAATAAATTATAAAGATAAAATGGATCCTTAAGATCATGCTGCCTAGCTTTCCCATTTGAGGAAGAGGAAACGATGACTCCGTGTGTATACTGAGAATCAAAGATGAGAATTAGATATTTTAATACCTGCTCCAGTATACTTTTTCATTAAACCATCTTTTGTTATTAGGCACATAATCTGGATTTTATTCACATATAAATATAATATAGATATATATTACATGTCTTAAAATCATTTATATATATATTTTATATAGTGTCTATGCATATATTTGTTATATCTCATTAACATTTTTCATGACATCAAACTTCAATATATAAATATTATAGTGTAAATTAATGTTTAAAAACATTAAACAGGCCAATATAAATTTTGTGGATACCTAAATCTATTTTTTTTCAAGGAGTTAGAAATTATTCCACATAGTTGAGAATGCCTGATATGGCAAAACTATCATTTTTCATATGTTTAATATATTTTTCTGCCTTAAGGAAAATCCATTTGGCAGTGTAACAAGTGATAATATATAGAAGGCTTCCTCATTCACAGAAGAAGATCTGCATACTGAATGAAATAGAATTAATATAAGTATCACGTGAATATGGAAAGAAGTATTTCAGAGGGTTTCCTCATCTAAGCAGGCCAGTTCCATTTAAGTGTCAAATATTTCTTCTCTGATTCTTAGGTGCAAATTTTTTTATTATTACAAAGTCTCCCTTATGTGTTTCATATAAAATTATGTAAATAAAATTATAAATGTTTTTATACATTAATACAAATATATGTATAACTTTCCTATTTATTATAAATGTAGATATAGAGACATTCATCTTATTTTTAAATTATTAGTGCAGAGAAAAATAATTCTTCAGTGATGTTTCCATATCCTTAAGAATCTAAACGTAAATGTGTTACTGAATCTGTAGTAAATACAATTTAATTCTAAACATACAAGTTAATGGATGACTGTACTGCTTTTAAATCTAAGAAAGTAATTACCTATATAAAAATGTTTAATTAATATATACATTATCCAAATATATATTTAAATTTCTATAAGAAAAAGATGTACATCTATTTTCCTTTTTTTAATCTGTTGTGATATTCCATAAAGATATAATAAAACATTGTGAAACTAAGTGAAACATAGGCCTAGCATATATAATATGAATAATTTTATTACCTTATTGAGCCCATTTAAATTAAACACCAACTATATGTCATCATGACTCATGTGGAGATTCCAATATGCACGCTCCATAATTCCTTGCTCTCCTTTCTTCCTCTCTACTTTCATAAAGTATTCTCATGAATATTACCCAGAGCTACTACAACTCCGACACTGTAAATTACAATATTTTTCTTGTTTACTCCATTTTTTTAAATTTAATCATAAATTCAATGTTCGACCTTTTTGGCAATTTATTAACCTATGACTTGGCTTTCGCCTAGTGAAAACACCATTTCCATTTTGACAGGAGAAAAGTGGGAAAGAAGGAATGTGTCCAATATAAGTTTGTAACTGCAGAGACCAGAAAAGGAGCTATATTTCCTTCAGGTAGTTTTTATTTTCTCCCTGAAGGAAAAGGCAAGGTCAGTGCTGCAAGTGAGAAGAGGTAGTAGGTTAGGATACTTCAGAAGAGTGAGAGTTATTTGAAATATCTTCTTTGGAGAATGAGGAAAGAAGAATTGTTGGGCAATGTTCTGAATCCACTTGAGATTTTACAACACAAATTTGTAGTAGCAACAACTTACGAGTTTGCAAAATATTTCTACAATATGGCACAGCAACTTTGATGTGAGCACAACAAGGCATTATTGGGTCACGGTATATTATGGAAATGGAGAAGAAATTGAAGATGTTGGCAGAACACAGCCTAGATAAGGAAGGAAGGAACTTCCATTGGAGTTTGCCTCTTCTAAGCACATTGATTTGTACCTATAAATTTTATGAAATAAACCATTTATTCCTGAGAGCTTATATTTTAAAAAAGTACTAAGTATAAATTGTAAAATTTCTAAAATAAGAGAGAATATGAAGTTTTAACATGATATTGGTCATATGTCTCTAATTCATAAAAATTTTTAATTAATTTTTAGTACACTTTGAAATATATCAAATTCATTCAATTTAAATAAGATGTTTTTCTAAAAATAATTAACTCCTGTTAATTCAACATAAGTTATTATTAAGTCATTCACTTGGAATGTTTCCTACTGTAACTCTCCTCCTTTAGCATAATAATTTTCATGAAACAAGTCTATTTCCAAGTTAATTAATTCACCTTATATGTTAAAACTCTTATAGGTAATATTTTATCCTCAAAATGCTTTGATTTCATGGATTCAAAATCAATTATCCAATTCACATATAACCATTTACATGCAAAGTAAAAATAAAAGTTAAAATCTATTTTTGAACTCACTTATGATTGAGCAATTAAAGATACTGATTATAATCACTCCTCCCTTCTACAATCCCTTTCTCAACTACAATGACTAACATTTTTCCTGAACATTCATGTTTTGTTGGACATGACTTCCTGCATTATCCAACATACATTAAATACAGTCAGTAGTCACATGATTAAGAAATGCAGGCCTTTTCTTTTTTTCTTTTTTTTCCCCTTTATTCTTTGTTTCTTGGCTTAAGCACAGAGAATGGATCTTGAAAACTGATATGAATTTTTGATTCAGCAGAAATCAGAGGACACACAGAAACTAGGAAGAGGTAAATAAGGATTTGTCCTTAGAGCCCTGAGAGAAAATGTGGGCCCATTGACTTTGGATTCTGACTTGAGAATCCAGAATATGAGCAAATAGATTTCTATTGTTTAAAGCCACCCACTATGTAGTACTTGGTTATATATAGGAGACTATTAAACTAATACTGATTTTCAGAGCACACTTAAGAGCTCAACTCTTTCTTAGTGTATAATACTTAAGGATTAAGACAAAATGATAATATTCAATAAAAATATGGTGTTGTTATTTATGTTTTCATAATATTTACATAAGACAAATGTGGGCAAAATGAAATATAAATTTTCCAATTCTAACAACAAAGAAATGGAAGGTATAGTGGTAGGTATTACTCATTTTCACTTTTAATTCTTAATAATAACAGAAACAATGACATAGATGAGAATTACTGATATTGAAGTAAGATGTGTTCAATTTTTTGTATTGTGTTGAATCTCAATTAGAACTGAAGAAAATATATTTATATGATCAGAATCATCTCTTTTAACTCAAATTTGGTTTGTCTAACAACAACTAGGGAAATAGCTCTTCTGTAGACATGATGAGCAAACATGCAAATTTTTCCCTGACCAGTTGCTTTTTGTAATGAAAATATCCACTTTCATATAAAATATTATTATGTTTTCAGAACTAATGGCTTCCGTATCTGGGTCATCAGTTTTTATCCTTTCTCTCACATATGCATATTATAATCTTCACCATGACACAGTAGGGAATTTAGTCTGTCTGTTCTGCTGTAAAGTGAACTCCCCACATACAAAAACAAGTTATTCTTTCATATGTATTACCTGAGCCTACCATAATTTTTGTCATCTGAAAGATGCTGAATAAATATTTGTGAATACAAAATTTAGAACTTTATATTGTCCTTTAGAATCCAAATGCAATTTATTTTAATGCCATTTTCAAATAATAAAAAGCTTAAAACTATTTTTCCTGGACACTGTTTCATTTTAAAAGGCAAATATAATATAATTTCATTAAGCATTTATCATGGGATTTTAGTT
This sequence comes from Marmota monax, assembly GCF_021218885.2. Classification (NCBI taxonomy): domain Eukaryota; kingdom Metazoa; phylum Chordata; class Mammalia; order Rodentia; family Sciuridae; genus Marmota; species Marmota monax. Next base: position 19,748,449 of record NW_026694084.1, on the reverse strand, counting down.
TAGTATTCCTCTGTACACTAATGAGTGACTGACAATGTGTTTTAAGAGAGTTGAAGTGTATCTATTATGCAAACATCATTTAGCATGAACCAGAGTCCAAGCTAAGCACTAAAGAACTATAACCCTCTCCTTTATCATAGGAGATCCTGTCCTTGCTCACAAAAGAAAGAAATGTAAACATATCAAAATATAAGACAGGTATTATGTAAGCCTAGAAAAGTGGTGTCTCCACCTTGAGATGCTTGGTTTCCTGCAAGCAGTGGTCTCTTTCTGAAGGTACATCGGGAGCAATGCTCTCTGTAGCATTTACATGTAGATGTGGTACTTGGGATGATTCTATTTAGCTGTTATACACTGTGAACAGGGCAAGAAAATGATGTAGCAATTTTAGCTAACTCTTGATATTTTCTAATTGGTTTTCCCCACAGAGGAAAAAAATGGAATTTATAATGAAGAATTCCACCTTCATTAAAAGCTAACATGGTGTTCAAAAATTAACCACAAGTGAAGCTATTAAACCTTTCAAATTTATGCAAAATATAATGACTAAGATAAGACTAAAAAAGTCATGATACAATATAAGATTTATTGTCATGCATTTTAATAAAAGGTAGGCTAAGCTTGCATATAATTATCTTCTGATTTTTTAAAATGTAATTTAGGGCACAAAACATGGCTCATGTTTAATTTACTAAACTGGAGTAATTTATACAACAAAAGCTACATACGTGGCAATGGATGTGCTTAAGGATTGGTATCACATGAGACAACAAAATCTTTCTATTTGATCTCTAATTTGTCTTAATGGGATTTATGTGGCAAAAGAGAGAAATTAAGAGTATATTCACTATACCCACAGACACCAAAAAGAACTGTGCAGGTTATACAATGTACAAATATAGGGGACTGTGATCACATCATAGAATATATAACAGTATGCCTGAGTATGGCGACTCAGTGTGCAGCCTGTGTAACTGCAAATGGCATCCTACCTAGACATGGAATATGGTTTGTTGTTTCAATCCTGGCTTTGCCAGTATTGTTTTCCCCTTCATTGACTGCACTTGTATCAGTCAAGTTTTAACTCATTCATTTATTTTTGATGAGTTAAAGAATGTCTTTCATAACTTCATACTTTCTCCTTTATTTTTGTTTCAAATTTTAATATAAATTTCTCTCTAGAAATTCCAATTAAGCATCTAAGAAACCAAAGTTCTTGAGCTAGAGACAAGTATTCTCACTATTGTCTCCCACATTCAAAATCATATAATTCTCACATTCAGCCTCAAAATATGGTCCTGATTTCTGCTCTTTCCAATAGTTAATTAGCAAATAATAAATTCCTTCTTTGCCTTTCTTTCTTATCAGTTATTTCCTTTCCTCGTGTCACTAGTCTAGTCTCTTTACCTCTCTTTGCATTGTCTATTGAAGTCATTTCCTAATAATTATTCATTCTTATTACATTCTCTCACCCTTGTCTTATCATGAGTGCTACATTACTTTGTATTTTGCACATACTAACTAACCTAAGGCTAAAATCTTGAGAAGGCTATTTCCTTCAGGATTAATTTCAAACTCTTTAGGTAAAAATACAAATCCCTAAACAATGTAGATCCCTTACTACTCAGATTTTAATTGCTATTCAAGGATCTTTTGACTAGCATCAAAAAAGTACTTATTTTCTTTAAACATGCTGAGCAAATCAACTCATAATTAATTTTCACACTGTCTTTCTTACCTTACATAATCCTCTTCCCTGAAATTCATATTATTTTGAGATGAATTCTGCTCCTATTTTTAACCTTGAATGTTCACATTTTGCAATGGAAAGTGTATCTTTCCTTGATGCCTTTTTGTATACAGTTTGCTGGCATGTAACTGAGGGAAAACCTAAATAAAGCTTCACTTGCTTTTAGTTGACTTTAAAAAAAATCACTGATTTGGGAGGTCATGCATTGGAGTATTATTAGCTCCCACCAGCTTTGCTGAAAATGACATCTCTGATATATAGGCCATGATGATAATAATTACCTAGGTTACTTTTCAGGAACTTCAAGGCCACTTTTGTGGAAAGCACTGACCCTTGGGCCTGAGAAAGTGTTAGACGGGTAACTAAAACTGGGTGAAAATGCTTGGAATTTCTGTTTTCATATTGTACCTGTGCCTTTTGCTACCTTAAGGTTTGTGTCAGATTTATGCTCAACTCTGCATGTAGATGCATTTTCATTTAATGAATGTGTCAGGGACTGGTAGTACAAGATTTATTTGCCCTAAACTTACCTAATCTCTCTCCTTCCCCTTCAAGGCTGAAGACACCAAAATAAGAATAACTAAGATATATGCAAGTTTATAGGGACATCATGAAATTGTGATTATGTATGTACCAAATGGTATAGGGTTCACAGAAATTACCAAGGTTTGCAACATCTCCTTCCAGACCACTGGAGATGTATCTAGAAGTCTCCAGTCATCAGTCCTCTGCTAACCTAATTGTCCCTACTTTCCCTCTTGCATAAGGATAAAAGGAAATTGAAACTTATACTCAAACTGGTCTTTATTGGTAAGTATGCCATATTCTTGATTTGCTGGCTTTCAAAGTAAATCTTTCCCAACAACATGTCCTGGAATCACTGAGCCTTTTCAAGTGTAAAATATACAAATTGGGTTTTAGAAACAAGCATAATGCTTTTATTACAAACAGTTGCTTTTATTTAATTAATTTGTTTTTTGCTTTTAGTCCTTTTCTTGAATTTAAAGTTTTACTTTTTATTTTGAGATAATTAAAGATTCACATTCATTTTTTGGTAAACAGTTAAGAGCTCCTGTATTCCCTACACCCAGTATCCCTAATAGTAACCTCTTGAGTAACTAGACTATGGTATCACAATAAGAAAAATGACTTTGGTAGATTCATCAAACTGATTTTGAGTTCATCCCTTTTATTTGCGTGCACGTGTGTGTGTGTGTGTGTGTGTGTGTATGTTCAGTCAATTTAACTTTATCACACATATATAATAGTGACTGCCACTGTGATGGTAAAGCAGTTCTATCAAAAATATCTCTTGTACTGCCCTTTCATAGCCATACCCATCTGTTGTAGTCTCCCTAACACCTGGCAATCATGTTCACTGCTATAACTTTGTTATTTCAAGAGTACTATAACCACTTTTAAAAACCATTTTTTGATTTAAAAAAATACAATGAATTATTAAATTATTAAAAATGTTGACATTTTTTGTGCTTCCAGTAACATTGTAGATACAAATGTTTTTCTAGATTTCCCATATAGTAAAACATTAGCAACATTATTGTAAGCATTGCTTATAGTTGTATTACCATCCTTTTATCTGGGATCTATTTTATTCTTGTAGCCAAGGATATGCTTGAATAAAAGAAATTGCTTAACTTTTATTTAGAAAAAGTAATACACAGTAAGAAAGAACACTTAAATATTTTAAAACAAAAAACATTCCTATATGCATATGCTAGCTCTACCACTAAATTACTGAATAATCTTATGCAAAATATTTTGTGGCTTTTGTATTTCTCAATTTTTATGCTTTTAGAGATGCAATTAAAATAATGTTTATGATTATAAAACTGCTTCTAAATGAAGAAATTTTAAGGTTGCTTTTTGGGAGTTGTCGCCATGCCCTCTATCTTTAATTTATCATTTAAGTTAATTCAAAATTTAAATTATAAAAGATGGACAAATGTTACAGTCAGTTCACGAATTTTCTCTTGACAGTGAAAACAAAGGATATATTATGGAAAAGTTTGATTAATAGACATCAACTTCAAAAGGTTAATTATGTCTCTGAAAATTCTAAATCTAAATAACTGTTATAATTTGTTGTATATAGTATCCATGAATCTACCCTAAATTCTAGTTAACAAGTTTTATTTCTATGCTTTTATTTCAGTGACACATATGATGACATCCATGAATGCATTAATAAAAATACATTTTGCTGTTCTTCCCTTAAGCTTAATTTTCTAATGAAAATGTTTTATAGGAACACAATAGTTGAAGATAGCAGAACAAACTGTGACTTCTTCATTCAGTTTTTTGATTTTTATTATTCTCTCGTCTTAAATCATCTTTAAGTAGCAGAATTTACAAGAGTATTCCATCTTCATGTTACCAGCAGAAAATTTTAACCTTTTAGGACATCACTGGTACTTTTTCTGAATATATTAACATTTATAACCTTGGCTTATTCTACAAATACTTTTTCAAGTATCATCTGTTTTCATATAAGAGCCTATATCCACAAATATCAGATATGATGGTTTGATTATGTTGGGAGACATCCTAACAGGTTGATACAGAACACGTATTCTGAATGCCACAAGCATACTTTATTACCTATATTCACAAAGACATTTGAATTATGTAATCTTATGTTTTTATGTTCATGAGTTAGTCATGGCCCTAATAAGTCTACTGATGCTGACTATATACATATATTGAAGCTATTTCAAGGTGACTATTTATATAAATATTTAACTCTTGGGATAGTTATAAGAGACCATAACATAGGTTTAAATTATTGATAATCTAAAAGGGTTATATTTAGCTTGTTTGAATAGATGGGAAAACTAAGGCCAGTAGTTATAGATCATAAAGGAAGAAAATTATACTGATAAGTAGACATTAAAATGATTAATAATTTCCCAGTAAATGAACAAGATGGTAAGATCTTTTCTTTGTAAGACATATACAGAAGAATAATCATTGGCAATAGGGGATTTATGAAGTCAACAGTGATTGTTATATAATATTATTAAAACATTTTTAATTCCAAGTTTTTATCTTTATTCACAATCTCACCAATATTTCCCAAATGTTATTAACATCAAACAGTATGTCCACCAAATAAAAATTCACTTGGTCTTCATTTCACTTAGAAACAATGCTCTCTACAATACCAATTGCTTAGCCATAAACTGATAACTTCAACCATTATAATGCAGGTCTTTGTTGAAGCAAAATTATAATAATATATAATAAACTTGTGTAGACACTAATTTAACATAATTTTCAATTAGGTGAAAAAAAATTAAACACTATTTGATTTTTGCACTCTCTAAAGAAAATTCCCAACTACAAAATAATTCTGTTTTCATACATTAAGGCATGGTCTGTAGAATATGGTTTGTGCCCTTGAAACTGACTTTTCTGAAGAGAGTAGAATTTTTTTTTTAAATTTTTGTTTTAATTAGTGATACATGACAGTAGAATGTATTTATGCACTTTGATATCTCATACATAGGTGGAATATAATTACTCATTTTTCTGAGTGTACAAGTTACAGAATAATATTGGTTATGCAGTCACATATATACATAAAGTAATAATGTCTGTTTCATTCTGCTATGTTTCCTATTCCCACATCCTCTTCCCTTCCCTCCCTTCACTTTCCTCTACCTAATCTTATTCTCCTCTAGTGCCCGCATCCTTATTGTGAATTAGCATCCACATATTAGAAAAAAGATTCCGCCTTTTTTGGGGGGGTCAGGGGGTTGGCTTATTTCACTTAGCAAGATATTCTCCAACTCCATCCATTTACTGGCAAATGCCATAATTTCATTCCTCTTTAAAGCTGAATAATATTCCATTGAGTATATATACCACATATTCTTTATTCATTCATCTAGAGAAGGACACCAAGGTTGGTTCCATAGTATAGCTATTGTGAATTGAACTGTTATAAACATTGACATGGCTACATTAATGTAGTATGCTTATTTTAATTCTTTTGGGTATAAACTGAGGAATTGGATAGCTGGGTCACATGGTGGTTCCATTACAAGTTTTCTGAGGAATCTCCATACTGATTTCCATAGTGGTTGCACCAATTTGTAGTCCTATGAGTAATGTATGAGTGTACATTTTCCCCCCGTCCTCGCCAACATTTATTGTTGCCTGTATTCTTGATGATTGCTATTCTGACAGGATTAAGATGAAATCTTAGTTTTGATTTGCATTTCTCTAGTTGCTAGAATTGTTGAACACTGTTTCATAAATTTGTTGATTGATTGTGTTTCTCCTATGAAGCTTCTGTTCAGTTCCTTAGCCCATTTATTGATTGGATTATGTGTTTTTTTGGTGTTAAGGTTTTTGAGTTCTTTATATATCCTAAAGATTAATAGTTTATTGGAGGTGCATGTGGTAAAGAATTTCTCTCAATTTGTAGGCTCTCTCCTCATGTTATCGATTGTTTCCTTTACTGAAAAGAAGCTTTTAAATTTGAATCCATCCCATTTATTGATTCTTGATTTTACTTCTTGCGCTTTAGGAGTCTTGCTAAGGAAGTCAGACCACAGACCCACATGGTGAAGATTTGGGCCTACTTTTTCTTCTGTTAGGTGCAGGTCTCTGTTTGAGTGCCTAAGTCTTTGATCCATTTTGAGTTGAGAGAGTATAAATTTTTAATGGCATTCATTTTAGATTAAGTTTGTGATTTAAGGAACACATTTGTAAAATATTTGCTAGAGGTTATAGGGAAACTCTTTGGCCATTAAAACAAAGTTTAAAAAAGTTATATAGAGTGTCAAAAAGATAGTAAACATATGGCTTTAGCCTCTTTAGCTCTGTTGTCTACCAAATGTTCTAACTAACTATAGTATGTAAGTTTACATAACATAATTCCATTTATTAAGCCTCTGATTGGAGCATGCAAAAATTTACATTCTAATTTTCTAGTTATCTAGATTTCTGCAAATGACATACTATTAAAAACCTGGTGGAAAGGTCTGCCTTAAGGTTATACATCCCATAGCTCTTGATAATATTCAGTTTCCAAATTGAAATAACTTAATTACATTCTCTAAGGATCCATTTTCCAAGTAGGTGCAGCTGTTGCATTTTCTTTTTTAGAAAGACAATTATAATTACAGGCAACTTGCTTAAGAAGATGGAATTAATAATGCATTACAATTTTAGAGAAATTGAGAATAAAGTGTAGTTTCATATCACCAAAAAGATAGGTGGTGGTAGGCCAACTGAAAGAAAATATTCTGTATGTGTGTGCTTTAAATAACCTTTTGAAGAGAGCACAAGACAATCTACCATAATTTCTTAAAGAGTGAGTCATATAGTATTTACTATATTTACTACATAATAAAAATTGGCAAACATAGGAACAATATTCAGCATGAACATTAAATTTGGGAAGGTGGACATGTATAAACAAATCATTCCAGGAACAGTTCATGAGATATGTATAAAGCATTAGCTGAAACAATATAAGTGAAGACCAGATCAAGAATTTAAGAGAACCTGTATTAGGGGAGTACATTTCAGTTAAGTCTTAAAACTAAGCTTATAATTAATTAGGGTGACAAGATTGGGGAGCATAGAACTAAAATTAGGCAATATTCCCAAAGGAGGATATTGTGAAGAACTGAAGAGTCACAGATTGTGTTCTCCTCATCAGCTTACATGTTAGCTTGCCAAATTTTTCCAATATGAAGGTGAAGATATGAGGCACCTAGTTCAACGACAAGGCCCTTTATTAATCATGGCACAGCAAGCAGGATTAGCATTAGACTTGTATCAGCTCCCTTAGAATATATTTTATAGGGTGGCATGAAGACAAATGACTAAAATCTGCATGTTCAGTGTGTTCAAGAGAGAAACCATGAAAAGTAGTGAATAGTAAAAATTACCTGTCCACTCTTCTAGAGTAAACCACTTTCTCATTCTAAGGATATAAGAAAACTTCCCTTTTCCATTAAGGAAGGCACTATTTTCATTTTCATTTTCCTAAGATATTTGTGATTAATAAAAAAAAAAAAACTAGAAAAGTTAGTTTGAAAAGAAGGAAGTCTGTGCATTTACATATAAGATGTACAGAAATAAGAAAGACCTATAAAATAACTCCTATCAGCAAAAGATCTGAGAGAAAAAACAGTATACTACATCTTAAGAACTCCAAAAAGTCTCATCTGAATAGAACAATTTATCCAGTTTATCTGAGGATGAAGAGGTTGGCATAACATACTAATATATTTGACAGTTATTCTGAGGTTTAATTGAGGATGAAGGGACACTGAATGATTATAATACAGGTGAGTAACATAATAAGACAACTGGAAGGTTCATTGTGTTTGGTGAGTGAGGATGGAATAAATTTGGGAAAGGAAGACAGCTCAGAAGCTTTGAAAATTAGCACCTAAGTGTGATAATAAGAAAAATAATTAATAATAGAATAGCACATGGCAATTAGACATTAGATAAGGCTAGGATATCGAGAAAAAGGGAACCATTGTACAGTGTTAGTAGAAATGTAAATTGGAACAGCCATTATGGAAACAATATCGAGGTCCCTCAAGTAATTATAAGTAGGGTATATTTCCAAAGAAAATAATAGATATACACACTCTCATGTCCCTCTTCATTGCAACATTATTCACAACACTCAAATATGAAAAAAATCTTAATGTCCTCTGATGAATGAATTTAAAAATATTATATATATATATATATAATATATATATATATATATATATATATCTCAAAGGTGGTGGTGCATACCTGTAATCCCAGTGGCTAAGGAGGATGAGACAGGAGGATGAGACAGGAGGATGACAAATTCAAAGCCAGCCTCAGTAACGGTGGGGTGCTAGGCAATTCAGGGAGACTCTGTCTCTAAATAAAATACAAAATGGGGCAGGAGATGTGGTTCAGTGGTTAAGCGTCCCTGAGTTCAATCACCAGGGAACATATAAAAAAATATTATTATATATGTGTATATACACAGACACACAAATGAAATATTATTCAGCCTTAAAAATATATTTTATATTACAACAATGTGCATAAATCTGGATAATATGTGAAACAAGCCCAACACAGGGGCTGGGGCTGTGGCTCAGTGGCAGTGCACTTGCCTAGCATGCGTGAGACACTCAGTTCGATTCTCAGCACCATGTACAAATAAATAAAATAAAGGTCCATTAATAACTAAAAAAAATTAAAAAAAATAATTCCAACACAGAAAGGTAAATACTGTATAATCATATTTACATTAGAATATAAGATAGTTGAACTTATTGAAGAAGAGAGTGGAATGTTAGTTGTCAGAGTTTGAGAGGTGAGGACATGTATTTCTTCATATTCCCAGTGTTTGCTGTGAAGAAGCTTTATTAGTTGATGCCCTCTTGTTTATTAATACTTGTTGGTGGAACTGCAACTTAGTACAACCTCTCTGGAAAGCAGTATGGAAATTCCTCAAAAGACTAGGATTAGAAACATAATATGATCTAGAAATTCCACTCCTTGATATTTATCCAAAAGAACTGTTTTAGTATAATGATAAAGGTACACTGATGTTTATGGCAGTATATCACAATAGCCGAGTTTTATGGAACCAGCCTAGATGCCCATCAACAGATGATTGAATAAAGAAAATGTGATGTATGTATATACATATGCTTTTCTTAGCCATAAAGAAGAATGAAATTATGGCACTGCTGGTAAATGGATAGAAATGGAGAACATCATGCAAAGTGAAATAAATCACACTTAGAAAATCAAGGGCTGAATGCTTTCTCTCATATGCAAAGCAATGACAAAATAAGGGGGGAAAGGATGGGATCCTTTTATCCACAAGTGATCATTGAAGTAGAGGAGTAGAGGAATCAGTGGAGTAGAAGAAGGGGATTGAGGTGAAGGGAGGAAGACGGATGGGAAAAGAGAGAAACTGTGGAGTGAAATTGATTAAATTATGCTATGTACACACACGAATGTACCACAGCAAATTCTAGCTTTATGCATAAAGCATTAATTAAAAAGCTATAAATAAATAGAAGGAAGATTAGCAGAGTAGAGAAGGGTAATAGAGGGAGGGACAAAGGAAATAAGTACTGGGGACTAAAATGGAACAAAGTATATTCCATGCGTGTATGATTATAAAATGAACCCCACTATTACGTATAGCTGTAATGCACATTAAAGTTTAAAAATAATTCTAAAACAAGAGACTTTTTTTTACTTTGATGTATCATACATAGATGGGACATAATTTCTCATTTTTCTGAGTATACATATTGTAGAATCACATTGATCATACAGTCACATACATACATACAGTAATAATGTCTGTTTCATTCTACTATTTTTCTTATCCCCACATCGCCTGCCTTCCCCTCCTTTCACTTCCCTCTACCTAATCTAAGGTAACATTTTTTTTCCATTATAATTCTTAATACACATAAATGCCATGCTTTTTTGTATTTCTGTTTGTATATAAAGTATGTTGACATCCAATTCAAGTCTTCATACATGTACTTTGTATAATGATGACCATCACATTCCACCATGCTTGTTACTCCCCTCCTCCTCCCTTTCCCTCCCACCTCTCTTCCCTATCTTGAATTCATTTATTCCCCCCATGCTCTTCCTGCCTATCCCACTATGAGTCAACCTCCCTATATCAGAGAAAACATGCAGTATTTGAAAAACACGAGATTTTATAATGAGTTTTTCATGTTAGAAGTAAGAAGAACACCAATAGTTAATTAGAAAATAAATTATGCTATTTTTTAACAATTGGAAAAAATCATGATATTTTCAGAAATAATAGCAGCTTTTCTGGCACAGGAGATTTAGTCCTGAAAGAACATTGTCAGTTAACTTTTCTAATTAGACACACAAAAATGATGATTGGTACAGTCCTAAGGGCTAGATGTGTATACCACAAGGAAATAGGAAATTTATCAAAATTGGTTTAGAGCCCTTAAGGCATAATCACCATGCCCAATATTGAGAAATGTTCCAATAAATACCTTTGGTCTGACCAGTTACAATAAGAAACACCCCCCACACCCCTGCCTGCAGGAGAGTTCAATGTAAAATGAGCATATTATTGCTCAGTTCAACCAATATGTGATTATATAATAGAGCTTAGTGAGTTCAGGAAATGTATTTGTTGGATTGTGTCTCCTAAAAATTCCTATGCTGAAGTCCTAACCCTCAGTGTGTGTGAATGGGACCTTATTTGAGAGAAGGATATTTCCAGAAGATTTGTTAATGTGAGGTTATTAGAATGGGTCCTCCTAATCCAATATACCTGGATACTTATCAAGGAAGGTAGGTGTTATGGCTTAACAGTCCAAGGAACACCAATATTGCCAGCAAAGTAGCTAAGGAAGAGACAGAACTGATTCTTCTCACATGCAAAAGGAGCTAACCCCATTGACACTTTGAGATTCTATCCTCCAAAACTATGAGTCAATAAGTTTTGACTGTTTAAGCCAAACAATTTGTGGAACTTTGTTAGAGCAGCTTCAGCAAACTAAAACAAAAATGTGAAGGCAAGTGATTACTGCCCAGTAGGCCAACCAAAAATGAGAAGATTCCCTGTGGGGATTAGAAGACATAATATAAAATAAACAAAACAAAAAGTCTTGAGCAGGGTGGACCTCAGACACATAGTAGAAATGGTGTTACCACTAAAATTATGGATACTTTAGTTTTCACTTTGTTAAAACCACAGGAGCCAAACAAACTTACTTTGAATCCTAGTTTCATCACTTATTTAGAATTTCTTTACTTCAGTTTTCTTAGCTCTAAATTAGCATATTAATGCCTACCTTGTGGAGAATAAAGAGTTATATAATAAAAAACTCAGCATGGGCCCACTTTCAATATTGTATTTTTAAATTTTCTGATTGTCCAAATATTCCCTTCCTTCTTTGACATTGAAGATTCACATTAAGAATCATTAAATATTCCCTATAGGTCAATAGAAATTATTTTACTGAAAATGCACCCCAATTTTATAAATTAATCTACAATACAGTTGGGGCTTAATATAAAACTTGTTTTATACACCATTTTTCTCTCTTTTACTCCCAGAAACAAGATTTCACATGAACAGTTTGTTTTAAAACATTGAACACCTCACTGAACAATAGTAAAAGTCATGAAATTTTATTCTAAGTACCTAAGTCAGTCCCTTGTCAGAGAAGTGCAATTATGTTTCAAACCACCAGGGCACATTTAAGCCATTGAAGCAGAAAGTTGCCCTGGTGATTTTAAGATAGTGGTATGGCACATTTACTCAGGCCATTTATTATTTTCAAGTTAAATCTATATTAACTCATTAAAACCATATGCACACCTTTCATCAATTAGTACTAGCACTCTTTTCTCTTATTGCTGAACTTAGAAAAAACAAATATATAAGAC